>NC_138344.1:125192704-126585204 GCF_046562875.1 Panthera onca
GGACGGAGTCATGATTTTACCTTTTTGAAAACTGCTTTAAAATGCTGAAAGCCTTAAATAGGAGTTTAATCAATGCATGGTGGAATTAATTTGATTGAGGAATCAAGATAAAATTTCATATCTGAAGGGACAGTACTTCCTACAAGTGTAAAATAGAATAATCGATATATCAAATAACACATGAGAAACCCTAACTAGCAATAATTTCAAATGGGAACAGGCCCTACTGATTTGTACACTCAGTCATGGATTAGGAGGACAGTCAGCAAGCAGTTTTCAGCTGTTTTTCCCCTCCCTGTGCATTTAATCAATGAAAATAATGGTTGAGGGGTGATGAGGCAATAGTGGGAGGAGCTATGGCCATGAAATCAAACAAATAGTTCAAATCTTTGCTCTGCTTCTAGTAGTTGTTCTCTGTAAATTGGGGTTAATAAATCCCTGTGAGAAGTGTCTAGTGCTTAATGGGTGCTTAATAAATGCAAGTTCTGTTCCTCATGAGCATCTCAGAGGATGAGAGAGGTGGACAACTGCAGCCTCATGTGGAAACCTGAGTTATGGGGAAAGAGTTAAAATGAGTTAATACTGTTTATATAGGGCCATAAAAACACCATCTGCTGGCTCCAGCCAGTTAAGCTATTACAAAGCTGACATACACTAATGCTACCCTGATGGAGAAGGAATGGCCAAGGTTTTGCTTTTTCTATCATTATTTGACAAGCTGCCATCTCGGGACCAGTCTCCAGTTTACCCATCGCGTAAGTCGGTTGTTCAGCATTTAAAGATTTATTTTGGCCCTTAAATATTTATACTCTCCTCCAACCTTTTATTGCTGTAGTTACTGCTAAAGAAAAAACAAGACTCGGGAGGTTACTGCGTGGTATATCAGCAGTTCTAGACTTTGCTGTTAGATTGGGGTATGTTTTATGTTGAGTTAGACTCAAATGACTGGACTAATATTAAACTCTCATTTTGCATGATGAGGCTAGCTAGATGTGCCTGTAATAAAAGTAAGGTCTATTCCTCTTTACACCCAGCAGTCAGTAAGGAAAAGACCACTTACTGTGCAATACACAATGCTGATCCAGAAGTGAATAGCAACAGATCCTAGACCTTAGCGGGGGTTTGCCTCCAATAAAGTGTGCAGCTGAAGGTTGTCCCAGTGGTAGATGGGAACTCCATGATTACTCCTGCCACCGCTCACAACACCTGTGTTTGTATCCTCAGTACGCATCAGGCATAATGATGGGCTGACTCCACATGCCTGGGACATGTGGCCTCATTTGGGTGATTAAAGAGAATGAAATATATGTCCCAGACACATGCCAACCTGCAATAATAATAGCCTGTATTTACATAATGTTTTTCTCTAAGAATCTCAAAACCCCTTGTCATTGAAAATCTATTTATTTGATAGGGAGGGAGAGATAATCTTATTTCCATTTTGCACAGTCTTAGAGCTATGGTAAAGACCTAAATGTCCGGTCATTTTGGTAACCATTCAGTATGCCACATTTTGCTGCATATTGAAATCACCTGGAAGTCTTTAACAACAATGGTTGACTGACTCCGATGCACAGACATTACCATCCAATTATTCTGGGAGATGAGCTGGGCATTAGGATTTTTAAAAGTTCCCTGGACATTGGGAGTTTTTAAAATGTGTATTTTTTTATTTTGAGAGAGAGCAGGGGGAGTACAAGCAGGGAGAGGCAGGGAGAGAGAGAATCCAAGCAGGCTCTCTGAGCTGTCAGCTCAGAGCCTGGTGTGGGGCTTGATCTCATGAATCATGAGATCATGACATGGGTTGAAAGAGTTGGGATGCTTAACCGACTGAGCCACCCAGGTATCCCTGGACATCCCTCCAGTCATTGGGATGTGCAGGGAACCTTGGGGACCACATGGATAGAGGTGTTTGGTCTGTGAAGTATTAACAGTAGGAAGCATTTCAGATGGCAGGGATGTTAAAATAATTCTTTCCCACATGAGTTTTCCTTCCTTATTAATGTTTTCATTCCTGACAAACCCTACTAATAAAGAGGAGAGCCATGTGAAATATATCCCAATGCCAGAATCCTTTGGATGATCCCTACCCCATCTCCAACCCAAATTAGTTAACTCAGATCACCAACTTCCTGCAGGAATTATGTTTTGGTGGAATTTTCAGAGAGAAGGCTAATCAACATGTAACTGTATTTTTAAAAGAAGACAACAGCAGATTTATCCCTTGGGAACTCTATATATGGCTTTGAATTTGTAGAAGACTTTTGGGATATAGTTTTCCCATCAGTAAACTGGGTTTTTAAGGAGGGAAAATACTGAGGGCCTTTTGATCACAGTGGGGAAAGGATTCAATGAATCACAAATGAGTATAGCAGGGGCCGATGGTGCTGAGAAGTGTTTATCGTAAATCTTACTTGTCATTGCCTGATTTTCATAAAGATTCTCAGGCAGTACTGAGGGTTGGAAAAGCCAAGCCATGGCTAGTGTATCCTGGGTCCTTACATCACTGCTGGTGACTCAACCATGACTTCTGTTGTGGACCTACTTGGCTTAAAGATGTATCAACCTGATGCTGCCATTTACGGGTTTGTTTTGAGGAAGTGGCTGTTGCCTGAGGGGGAAGAAAGACTATCTTTTCAGATGTTGAGCTGCCTCCCCATCTGGCTGAAAAAAGGGGGAGCAGGAATAAAAGAAAGGCAGAACAACTATGAAACATGGGAAATAAGCAGAGACCATGGGAAAGAGGGGAGACAATTGGAGAGAAGGCAATAAGACTTTATGGCTTAACAGTGAGTCTATTCTTTTAGCATTTTGGGCACTAAAGAGAATAGACATTTCCTCCACTGCCACTAGCAGAGGGTAAATGACGTGATGCAAAAATGCATTTAGGAAGCCTAGATTTCTTTTTGCTAACTGATTCCATAGGTCCCTGGAGGGTTCTAGAGTCTCCTATCTATTTGTGTCTTTTGTGAGCTGTTACTTCCATTCTATAGTCCTTTTGGGGCCTCTAATTGTTCGGATAGTTTCAGTTTATTTCTGGAGGCACAAGGATATCCATAGACATTTATGATAGTTGAGTAATTCTCAACAGACATTAGGTGAGTTAATAGGAGGGTGTATTAGTTTCCCAGGGCTGCCATAACCTGGGTGTGTTAAAACACTGAAATTTATTCTCTCACAGTTCTGGAGCTAGAAGTCTGAAATCAAGATGTCTGTAGAGCCATGCTCCCCCCTTAAGGCTGTAGGCTCCATGCCTCTTCCTAGTTACTGGTGGCTCCTAGAAATCTTGCCATTCCTTTGCAAGTGATATAGGTGTATCTTTTCAGTCTCTAACTCCATTGTAACATCACCTTCTTTCCTATGTGTTTCCCTGTGTCTTCTCTTCTTCCTATAAGGACAGCAGTCATAGGATTTAAGGTCCAGCCTAAATTCAGGATGATTTTATCTTGAGATCCTTGGCTAATTTAATCTGAAAAGATGAGATCATGTCCAGAGGTTCCAAGTGAACATGAATTTTGGGGGGACACTATTCAACCACTATAAAGGAATGAGAGAAACACAAGACAGAAAAAAAGATTGATGGACATATTGAGAATAGGGCTTAGACCAGTGATTTGTAACATTGGTTGTTCATTAGCAGCCCTGGGTGAGAATGGGAGCTTTAGATCATCTCTGTCCTGGCCTCCTTCCAGATATTCTGACTTAATCAATCTAGAGTGGCACTTGATCAATTTCAAAACTCTCACTTAGGGTTTGGGCACATAAGGTATGCGTAAGGTAGGGATGAAGAGGACTGGTCTAAAGTAATAGGGAGGAATGGGGAGTCTGGGGGATAGGGAGCTTGCACGCAGCATTGTAAAGAATTCAGATTTGATTTGGCAATGTCTCCCAGACAAAATGGGTTTGCAGGCCTTGAAAGGCTGTCAATTTGAGATGCCAGGTACAAACTCTTAGAAATTCTTCTATTGTATCTTAGAGCTAGGAGAATGGTAACTTAGCCCAAGAGTGTGTATGGTAATAATGACACAGAGTATTTGGGATAAATCCTGACCTGAAAAACCCAGAGGTTTTTCTTAAGAGGACCTTGGAGAGAGGGACCAAGATGGTGGAGAAGCATGGAAGTTCTCAGCTTCTCTCATCCTTGAAATGCAGCTAGATCAGCACCAAACCATTTTGGCCACCTAGAAAATTGATCTGAGGATTAACACAACAATCTGCATAACTTGAACCACAGAACTCAGCAGGTACATGGCACAGAGAGGCGAACTGGGGGAGAGAGAAGCCGTGATGGATAGGGAGGTGTTTTTGTGGAGAGAGGACAGAGAAAGGGGGCAGAGTCCAGGAAAAGCACTCCCCCTGAGAGTAGCTGGAGAGAAAGAGTGGGAACACCCACAAGTGACTGAACAGGAAAAGGAGGAAGGAGAAAGGAGAGGGTTTCAATACCACTAGGACTCTATAAACAGGGAAGAGCAGAGTCAGAAACTCCGCAGCTCGATACCTGGCAGAGCTCTGGTGGGAAGAGCAAATCCCCAGGAGCAGGCACCGAGGTGTGAGGGGTCTGCTGGCCACATGGGGAGAGGCAGTTCCCTGATGGGAGGACATTTGGTAGAGGCCATAGGGCCTTCTCATGGACATAGGTCCCAGTGGACCCCGGAGAACACAATTGCTGGTATTGGAACAAAAATTCCAGGTGCCGGTGAAACCTGGCACCAGCCATATGTTGTGTTTTGCCATAATCTCTAAACCTCTGCTGCCTGTGATCCCATGAACTTTCCCTGGGGCAAGCTGGCTCCTAGCCGTTGCTTGGTGAGACCCTCCCCCAGAGGGTCAGAGTGGGTCCAAGCCACAGGGCTCTCAGCAGTGAGGGGTTTGGAAACACAGCCCCATATGAAATATAATTTAGAAGGGGGGTGCTGCCTGACTGGCTGACTTGGAGGTGGACGTTGTAGAAACAGGGAATGGATGGAAGCTGGAGACAAAGGAGGGGTGCTTGATTGTGGGTTGGTGAGAGCACAGAGTTCTGATACCAGCTACTGGGAAGCTGGGTGACACCATTTTCACCTCTCCCCGCACGTGCCACACTGATCCACCCCAGTGAGCTAATCATCGCCACCTAGTGGAGAATGGAGCCATTATACCAAGCCCCGCCCAACTGTGCCAACCAAGCTCAGGCCTTAGAGGACACCACAAGTCTCTCCTCCTGCTTAGTGTATGGACTATAAAGTTTCATAGTTAGACTTCTAGGGGAAACTGGATGTAATTTCATTTGGATTTTATTCTGCTTACTGGTCTATTTGTTTCTTTTCTTTTCTTTTTCTTATTCTTGGATATAGAAAGAAAATTTTATTTTTATTTTGTGTTTTTTAAAAAAAATTTTGTAAAATTTTTTATTCTATTTTATTTTTTTCATTTTATTCTATTTTATTGTGTACATCTTTTTAAATTTTTAAATATTTTCTTGCTTGTTTTCTTTTTGCTTTTTTTTTCCTTTCTTTCCCTTTTTTTCTCAATTCTATCAAGCTTCTTCCAACAGCCAGACAAAACACACCTAGTATTTAGCTTCCTTTATTTGATCTTTTTGTGTTGTTTTAATTTTTTAATTTTAATTTTCTATTTTATTAATTCTTTTTATCCTTCCAAAATGACAAAATGAAGGAATTCACCCCAAAAGAAAGAACAGGTAGAAATGACAGCCAGGGACTCAATCAACACAGATATAAGCAAGATGTCTGAACTAGAATTTAAAATCACAATAATAAGAATATTAGCTGGGGTTGAATAAAACATAGAATCCCTTTCTGTAGAGATAAAAGAACTAAAGAGGACCTTATCAGTGAATGTTCCTACCCAGGATCCAGATCCTGTTCCAAATCTCCTTTGCCCTATTGTACATATTCTTGACTCTGGAGTGATCCTGCTATATTATAGGGTTCTGTTATGGGTCCACTTGGCAATTATTTAGGACACTTTTCTGATGCTCAAGTGTCCATATCTAAAAGAGCTAACTCACTCCCCAGTTTCCTTTGTAATGGTGAAATCTGGATTTGTGCCCAGTCTTGTCACTCAGTAGTTGTGTGACCTTGATTCACTTATCTTTGTTTTACAAGTGAAATTATTAACATTGATCTTACCAAATTATTGTTAGGATTAAATAGTTACAAGGCCTAAAAAATGTTAGTTCTCTTTCTCTGCCTCTTGTCCATTTCAGATGATGACTTTTTTTTTTTTCAAGACTGAAACACTATCAACATGTACTATTGTTGTTTATCTTTTGAGTAGTGATGAAATGATGATAGTTCTAATAGTTGACATTTTCTTTTTTTTTAATGTTTGTATATTTTTGAAAGAGAGAAAGGAGACAGAGTGTGAGTGGGGGAGGGGCAGAAAGCGAGGGAGACAGAATCTGAAGCAGGTTCCAGGCTCTGAGCTGTCAGCACAGAGCCCAACATTGGGCTCAAACCCATGGACCGCTAAATCATGACCTGAGCCGAAGTTGGACTGAATCAAAGTTGGATGCTCAACTGACTGAGCCACCCAGGTGCCCCCTAATAGCTGACATGTTCTGAGGGCTTTATACATGCTGAAATCTTCAAAGCATTTGGCACATATGATTTCACAATTCCATTTCCTCATTTGTAAAGAGGGATAAATAACATATATATTATATAATACATAAAAGGTATATATTTATATATATAAATTATACACATGCTCACACATATATAATTGTACATGTAGTTTATCCCTCATTACAAATGAGGAAACTGCAGGAAGAAATTCACCTAAGGACACACAGCAATTTTGACTCCAGAAATTGTATTATCCACTATCCATTTTTTCCAACTTATTTGTGAACCATGTAAGGACAGAGGCCGGTGTCAGGTGGGACCAATGACCTCTTGGACATCTTTCAGAAAGTTCTTGTAAATATTGGGGGGGAGGAGGATATCCTGTCTTCTAAAGGCCCAAATCTAGATTACTCAGAGTCCTCAAGAGTGCTTAGTGGGTCTTTGTATTCATGCAGATAGTGCCAATATTCTCATTTTATAGGGTGAATTATCAGTAGTGATAGCTAATTAAAAAAAACCCCAACAGGAGTATTGCATTAGTGTTTTGTGAGAAACTGCAATAGTTGCCTCATTATTTCAAATACATTTTTCAGCAACAGAAACAATTAGACCATGAGAATCTACAGATCCATAAAGTTGGCAAACAATTAAGAACAGGCTATGAGAAAAAGGGCACCACATTTTAGTGGATAAAGTAAATCAGTTTTTTATTTTGGCATAATGTTTCAGCACCTAGGTGTTGATCATTAAAGTGATATGTTTTTATAGTCGTGTATAATAAAAATACCCAGATTGTTCCTGGAACATGGAAGGTGCTCAGATAAGAAGTCTATATCTCTGACTCGATTGAAAAGAAAACCTTGGATAACGTTTAACATACCTCTCAAAATAAATATATACTTACAATCAAGTAAGAGGTTGGGGGAAGGATTCCAAATAGAAAACAAACAGTAAATAAACCCAGTTGTATTACAACTGAAAATACTGAAGGGGTTGGGGAAGTAAGAACTAACCTAGGTAACTTTGGAAAATGGTATTTTGGTTGGATGCTGTAAGGCTAAAGGTGAAAGAATCAGACACAAGTACCATACTTTAGTTAATAAATCTTTTTGTCACAGAAGTATGGTTTAGAAGTTGTGTAACTAAATGCTTTATATTTATATTGCAGTTGAGCAAATAAGTGAGCATATTGTTAATAATGAAGGCCAGGCTTGTCACTGTTGGGGTAAGACGAGGGGAGGACTGGAGTCAGTCTTGTGGTATTGGATTGTTATTGGAAGTATTCGTATAAACTTATGTTTTTTAAATATGTATACTGATAAATTGATAAAGAAATACATGTAAATGGAAGCATAAGCATGGGTTTGTATACAAACTATTATTTCCCAACTATGTGTACTTAGAGGACCGAGGAACTATGACACTCCAGTAGCAATGAGCACATATAGAGCCTAGATCATATTTCTAAATCTCATTTTTTTTATTCTTTATTTTTTTTAGAGAGAGTGAGTGAGAGAGAGAGAGAGCACATGAGCAGGGAAGAGGATGAGATAGAGAATCCCAAGCAGGCTCCATAGTCAGCTTGATCTCATGACCCTGGGATCATGACCTGAGATGAAATCAAGAGTTGGATGCTCAACTGACTGAGCCATCCAGGAGCCCCTCTAAATCTCATTTTTGATTAAAAAAAAAATCAGGTCTTCTTTAGGGAGAGATTACTAACTCTAGGGTTGTGGCAAGGAAATATAAGATGAGCCTGGGACATCTTATAATATCAGAAAGTAAAGAAGGTCTAAAAAAAAATTAAAAACATGAAGCTATACCAAAAACAGAACACAGCTAATGAACTCCCAATGACTAAAGTGGTCAATTTGAGAAACATTACAAGTAACAATAATATTAAGGATATATATCCATGTGTTTATCCTCATGTAAATAATCAAATAAATCAATACATGGAAGAGGAGACAGCTCTTCATTACAGAAGAATTCCAAATGATATATGGAGAAGGAATGTGGGAAATAGTAAATCACTGCCAGGAAACACCACAGCAATAATTGTTGCAAAGAAGATCCATGGATTGATGCTAAAATCAGCGGGTAAATGTTTGAGGAGA
Source organism: Panthera onca (assembly GCF_046562875.1). Taxonomy (NCBI): domain Eukaryota; kingdom Metazoa; phylum Chordata; class Mammalia; order Carnivora; family Felidae; genus Panthera; species Panthera onca. Next base: position 125,201,391 of record NC_138344.1, read on the forward strand.
AATAGTGTATTAGTATCTGTCCCAAGATACCATCAATTACAAGGAGAGAAATAGTGACTTTACAGTAGAGAAATCCAACAGACATTGCCTTATAATTATGTGATCAAAGTTAATATCATGAGTTATAAGATATGTTGATATTATGTTCCTCCTGATAAGATGTCCTGAGAAAGACACAGCACTGCTTTTGTGGTATTCTGTAATATGCCTAAAATATGTAACCTGAATTGAATCATCAGGACATAATAGACAAGCCCAAATTGTTAGATATTCTTCCAAATAACTAGCTAGTACTCATTAAAAGTATCAACATCATAAAAGACAAGGGCAGACTGAAGAGCTGTCTTTGACTGGAAGCTAAAGAGACACGATGACTGAATTCAACGTGAGGTACACGAATAGAAAAAGGACAGTAGGAGAAAAACTGGTGAAATTTGAATAAGATCCATAGTTCAGTTATTAGTTTTGAACCAGGGATAATTTCCTGGTTTAATAATTATACTACGGAGATGTCATTTGTTAAAATTAGGGAAAGCTTAGTGAAGGGAATATGAGACCTCTGTACTATTTTTGCTATTTTATTCTGTCTAAAATTATTTTAAAATAGTTAAAAAATTAACAAGAGAAATTCAGCAGTGAGATTATGGGCCATTTTTGTTTTTTACCCTTTCCTCTTAAAAACAGTAAAATTAGTTTTTGATTAAAAAACAAAAACAAACAAAAACCTTGGGAACAAAAACAAAAAGCCCTTAAGAATTGAAGATTTTAAGAACTCAGGATAAAAATAAAAGTTTAGACATTTTATAAACAGTATTTTCCAGGCATTAGACTTTTCCTTCCTTGTTTTTAGGTGTTAGTGGGGGTTAAATGATATACCTATGTAAAAATGCTTTGCAAAGCATAAAAACCTACTATAAACATTATTATTTTTTCTTCCATAGTCTTCATTTTCTTCTTGTTCATGCTATTACCTATTAGTGGTAATTTTATTTATGTTGTTAATTTTTAAAATGTCAGAGAGAAAACTTATAGGAACTTTGGTGCAGGACAGATCTGCCTGTCACATAGTAGCTGTTCAATAACTATTTGTGGAGTAAATTGAATGAATGAATATGAATGAGTCTTGACTCTTTCACTTACTTTGTTATCTTTGGAAGTTATTCAAATCCTTTTTTTTTTTAATGTTTATTTATTTTTGAACAGAGAGACAGAGTGCAAGCGGGGGAGGGGCAGAGAGCGAGGGAGACACAGAATCGGAAGCAGGCTCCAGGCTCAGAGCTGTCAGCACAGAGTCCAGCGTGGGCCTGAAATTCACAAACTGTGAGATTAACCTGAACCAAGGTCGGACTCTTAACTGATTGAGCCACCCAGGCACCGTGGAAGTTCTTCAACTCCTTAAAGCATTGTCTTCATCCATATCAAGTGGTAATACTCTTGCTCTGAGGGGTTGCTCTGAGGATGCGTGGTCAGGGATGTGTGCAGTGTCTGGTGCCCTGTCTGACCCTTAGTTCTTACTCTCTCATGACAAATCATTGCCACAGTTGTCCTTCTCCCCATTGTCTCCATTCTATTCCTCTTCAGTTGTTTTACTTCTAAATAAAATGCATTATTTCTCCATCTTCCCTTGGTCAGAAATGTTGTCTATGCTTTACAGCTCTTCTCAAGGAATCTTTCTTTACTTAGTCCTCTAACATTTTATTTCTGTCTTTCTCGTGGTTCATTATGACATGTGTAAATGTGTGTGTATATGTTGTGTGTGTGTGTTAGACCCAGTCCTCTTTTACACTGTAAGTTCTTTGAGGCGTCATTTTGGTTTCTTATCTGCTAGTCCAGTGCCTGCCACATAGTAAATGCTAAGCTGTAAATCCTATGATGGAATGGGGACCATGCTTATGTTATTTAGTATTATTTCTCCTGAGCCTACTCTTATGTCTGGCATATAGTACATATTCAGTAAATATGGGATTGGGTAAATATGAAGTAGGCAGTAGGCAGAGGTATTTAATGTTGATAATTTTGGCCACCTTTCCATTTTCTTTCCATCCCTCTGTAATTTTTGATTATTTAAATCCATTTTTAAGTATTGGACCAGATCTCTGCCCTTCCTGTCTAAAGAACTACATTTAAGTTCCTTTGTGGCTGACTTCTACTTCCTTGTCAATTTAAATTCCTATCACACTTTCAATCTTAGTGTGCATTTCAGGTTCCTATTTATCAGATTATTTCCAAATTCCCCAATAAACTCTGCACTCTACTTCCATGAGCTTTTGCCAATGCTGTTCTTTCTGTCTGAAATATCATCCCTCCCATTCTCAACGATCACCTTCTCTAGTCACCCTCGTGGGCAAGACACCATGGTGAATCTCTGATCCCCTCCTATTCTTAACTGTTCTCCGGCAGCAAATTTCGAGTAGCTTTATCCAGTCTTTATTTCATCTTTAGTTAATAACGAGCGAGTTATTCGTTTATATCTCTTCTCGTCTAGAAATTCTCAAACTCCATTGTGCAAAATAATTACGCAGTTTGTTAAAAGTGCAGAATCCTGGAACACAGTCCCCTGTGCTCATCACCATCATAGTGTTGCTCCAGATGTAATTCAGGGGTTAACAACGACGATGCCTAGGACCCATCTCAAGCATATGGAATGAGGATCTCTGACCAGAGGATCTTCATTTGCAGTAAGTATCTTTGAATTGCACTTAGAGCAATACAGGGTCAGTGATGAGCATGTTGAGTCTCCAGAACCTCATAAAGTCTGGCTCTCATGGGCCTGTAATCAATGAAGGGGACAACTATAAATGTCTCTAAGTCAAGCAACAAAATTATGACTCAGGCCTTTGCCATGTGGAAAGAGATTTCTAACCACTTGAGGAGAGGAGGGCAGTCACTGCAGAAAGTGGAGACAGGCCCCTAGCCCACGTTGAACTGCAAACCCACTTCATCAGCAGAAAACTCTTTGCTGCTCTCGTGTTCATCTAACTTGAAGAATAAGAGGACCAGTCCAGGTCACGCGGTTAACGGGAAGGCTAATATAGGCGGCAGTAATTGATGATTTACTAGATCAAAGACCTTTAAGCCAGGCAATAGCGATGACCCTTGCTTATTGATTATCATCCAATAGCTTTAAATTATCCTCAGTGTCCTAGGAGATGCACAGAGAGGGGCTGGTAAAGAAAGGGGCTTAAAGAAAAGTCAATAAGTCATCCCTCAACAAGTTAAAGGCAGGAAGCTCGGCATGCACATTCCTTTCAAGTGCACTTACAAGAAGGAGAGAAGAAATGAAATAGGCTTCTAATTATTCAAATTGGACCTACACTCTCTGCTGAGCAATGCCTTAGCTAACATTCTTCTTTCCTGCGAGCTGTCGGTTAGGCCAGGAGAAGGAGATTAAACATGTCAGCGATAGGTGTGGAAATAATTGGGGGCAGTAATTGGGAGAAATCCGGGCACCTTGATTGTGACTGCTGTCTGGTTTTCTCTTTCAAAATCTAAATTCACATTAACATGTTGATGGCCTCATCCAAACTGGGTAGAATTCATTAACAATAAAAGTAATTACAAAAATGGCTTGCGTCTAGATAATCAGATAACAAGCTGCAGCCTTGATTCTAGAGAGGCTTTACAAAATGGATAACCTAGTCCTGTTTCCATAAAGAAATTCCTCATTTATTAGTAATTTATTTTTATTTTTTTTTTAGTTGAATTCAGGCTTAGATCTGGTGTCTGTTTTTCCAGTCTGAGAGTGTGGATTTCCCCCCACCCCCAACAGCTGGAGTTACCAGATACACTTGTTACTTGTTTGAGAATGTTTGGTGTACTTTCTATTGAGTAGATATTCAGCAAAAGTTAGTTTCATCTGAGTATTTCCCTACATAGAATTCTGAAGAAGTTATCATTCCACTTTGTGGCTTCTAACCTAGTTGTTTTAAAAAACGATGCATATAGTTCTTTGAACTTATTTTTAACGGCTCAGAATTCTACCCTTTTGAAATTTTCTCCCAAGAAGGGAACTGATACCAATGATATTTGCACATTTTAAGTATTTTATTTTATTAAAAAATTTTTTTAAATGTTTATTTATTTTTGAGAGAGACAGAGAAACAGAACGTGAATGGGGGAGGGGCAGAGAGAGGGGGACACAGAATCCAAAGCAGGCTCCAGGCTCTGAGCTGTCAGCACAGAGCTAAATGCAGGCAGGGCTCAAACCCACGAACCTTGAGATCATGACCTGAGTTGAAGTCAGACGCTTAACTGAGCCATCCAGGCGCCCCACATTTCAAGTATTTTAAATTACATTTAATGTGAATGAAAGCATCTATCTTGTATCATAGAAATTCTAAGCATTAGGATTTAGAAAGAGACATTACTTTGGGAATTGGGAGGCTCTTTCTATTTAAATGTATATTCAGGATGGATTAGCTTGTTGCACTGTGGGCAGGATACCCTTCCTTGCCTCTTTGGGGAAGACATGAAAGGAATGTTTTGGCCCTGTGCTAATTATGATGCTATTTTACATTGGCCTAGTACTTTCCAGTTATGAGCTGAGTTTGCCCTGATGATCTCATTAGAGCCCTCCAGCAGTCCTAGCAGGAAGTGAGGGCACATGTTTTCAGTCTTGTTTGGCTGAGGAGGAAATGAGGCCCAGAGAAGTTGTGACTGATCAAAAAGTCAAATGGTGGCACTGGGTCTACAGTCTTTTTAATCAGAGTCAGGTCTGCCCTCTTCTCCCTTCCCCTTTCCCTCCCTGCCTGCATGAAACTTTGTGCCACACACTGTGCAGACACCCAGGGATTTTCATGAGCTTCCCTGGAACCTGGCATATAAAGCAAGTTTCCTGATTCAAAGGGACCTACAATAAAGTAAAAAGGGACACACCAAAAATCAATCAAGGGCACCAAAGTGTTAGAGAGGCTGTGGCATAAATATTTACAGAGAGTCGTGGGAGAAAAGGGGTAGTGTTGGTCACTTGGATTTGGGACTGTGGGGAGGGAGTGGTAATGCACTAGAAAATGCTTCATGAGACAGCAGAGTTCTAGCAAAGTCTGCAGGAAGAACAGGAACCAGACAGACCTAAAGTTGGCCTTTTGCAAAGTGTACTTCCAAGAGAAACTACAGAAAGGGATCCACTGCCAAGTACTTTTGTGAACTATAGCGTACACTGTATTGGAAATTCACAATTCTTATTAGGATATTGAGGACCTAGAAGCCCTTCCAAAAGAAACCTGCTTAACTTTGTATCTTCCAGCCAAAGTGTGGTATTATAGAGCTTTCAAAAGATGTTTTTGGAGAAAAATTAAAAATGTCTCGTAGTGTAATGTATAACTCTGGAAAGTGCTAACTTTGATCCACTGGCATGCAGATCTGGCCGTGTGATGTGCAAAGCTGAAGATCAGTGGAGACCAGCCCTCTTGGATGGCAATAAGCCCTGAATCAGATAAACTGGAACACCAAAAATTTTGCTGTCTTATATTTAATGGTGAGCTGTCCCTGAGGGAAATAGCAGAGGAGGAGGAAAGCCAGAGGGGCATCCTGATTTTTATTTCTTCCATCTGGCAGTGTAGTTAACTCAGGAGCATTCCTCAGATGGAATCGTGAAATGGTGACAGAGAGGTTACTGGGGGCAAATGGGGTGGAAGGCTTGATCGGGGGCAGAGGTTACCTATCTTGGGGGATAAACATCTCCTCTTCCTTTTAGATTATGCTCTCGGCCCCTCTCCTCTTGGGCGAGACTCGGTTGGATAACCTGGGGAGTGTTCCCCACTATCTTCTAGGAGAGCACATTTCAGCTTTGTCTGTCTTCTCCTCTTTGCCTTGTCGGCTTATTCAAAATCTATTCTGAGAGACTTTCCTTCCCCACCATACCTGAAACAGACTATCATCTCTCATTGCACTGTGATTCTGTATTTTCTTTAAAGATCCTCTGACGGGGCACCCAGGTGGCTCAGTTGGTTCCGCGTCTGACTTCGGCTCAGGTCATGATCTCACAGCTCGTGGGTTCGAGCCCCACATCGGGCTCTGTGATGACAGCTCAGAGCCTGGAGCCTGCTTCAGATTCTGTGTCTCCCTCTCTCTCTGCTCCTCCCCTGCTCACACTTTGTGTGTGTGTGTGTGTGTGTGTGTGTGTGTGTGTGTGTCTCAAAAATAGGTAAACATTTAAAAAAAATAAAGAATTCTGACATTAATAGGTTACTTCCACCAGATAGGAAACTTGCCCTACCTCTGAGCCTAGGACGGTGCTTGGCATATAGCAGGGCCTCAGTATTTATTGAGTAAGAATGTGAACGCTGCCATTTTTTTTTTTTTTTCAAACACATACATAGATACCTGACTCTCATTTGGTAAGTAAACAGATACAGGAGAAGGGGCAGAATGGAAGAAAAGTCACCTTGACTGGACTAAACCATTGTGTTACAGGCTTTTCCTAAAATGACTCATTTAGGGCTCATAATGCTCCCCATGAATGGTCATTATTATATCATCACCATTTTTCAGATGAAAAAACAGAAGGTTGGAGAGGTTTCACTTGCCCTAGGCTACTTGGGCATGAAGCACAGAGTGTGAGGTGCTCCTGTTGTCTCTGAGGTTGCATGGCTTCGATCAGGCTTCTATTGGGAATCTGTTGAAGCTCTTGTTACTGATTGGTATTAGATTCTCCTTATTTAACATCGGACTCTGGAGGAAACCATGGATTTCTACTAATTTCTTCATTCTATTTATGTGGCCTCTGTTAAGATTCCCTGTAAATTTGGCAATATCAGATTACGCGGAGGGATTTTTCTGAGGGCTGACGATGACACAAAGCAACTTCATTTAATACCGTTCCTCTTCCGCACTGGATCTGTTTGGGTAAAATGTACAGATCGAAATTTAAGACGGATCCGTCCCCTTTTGAAATACTTGTCATTCACTAGATGGCACTGTTGTATTAACTTTTTCTATTTTCTTGTCCCATGTTAACAACTTCAAGGAGTGTATTTACTGTGATTCTAGAGCTGTTGGGCTATCCTGAGTTTCCAGATATAGGTAGAAGGGCAGGGTGGAGACAAGCAGATATTTCATATATGTTTCATTACTATGGATCCTAAATCCCCATTTAGATTTTAGGACTGTAGCAAAATTGTAGTTTTTGTGGCAACACAGTAAGAGCTGTGTCCATTGACAGACTGAAAAGTAATGTCTTGATGGGCATTGTGAGACCAAAATAACGGTCTCACTGGGTTATGAGAGCTCTGTAGTGGCACCAGTGGGGACAATTTCTGACATATGCTAGAGGCAGAGGCAGAGAAGTATAAACAAACCTGAGTGCACAGTAGATGCTCTCAACAACCCAGAGAGTGAAATCATCACTTTAAGCTACTTACGTTTATCTCCTCCCTCCAAAGCCAGATTCCCTTGTAACTTCCCTGTTCCTGCCAGTGCCGCCATCATGCCCCAGTCATCTGGAAAAATGTAGTTCCTGAGTGATTCCTTTCCCCTGTCCTTTTTCAATATCCCAAATTGTTTACTCTCCGGTCTATCTCCTTGCCATTGTTTGCTTTCCATTCCCACCATCATGAATCATAGTTAGGGTCCTTCTCATTGACCCCCATTTCATAGTCATCCCTGAATCTCCTTCCTCTACACCACTGGTAGTCTGTGATGGGAACATGCTTTGTAATGGGAGTCTCGTGCTCATGTGAGCGAAACTTCTTGGCAGGCCATCTAGGGCCTCCCTCAATCTGATCACAATTGACTTTTCAGTTCCATCTCCAATTCTCCTAATTAAAATTTAAAAAATGAATGGAAAGCCTACAACCCATTGTATTGCACGTGGTAGGTACCAAGTAATTGGTAGCTGCTGCTATACCAATGGCCTCTGTTTAGGACTTTTTCTCTGCTAGAGAGGGAGAACACTCATTTGCAGAGCCTCCAGTAGATTCCAGATGAGGAGTGAGGCATGCATGCTGCATCTATTATTACCTGCTGATCACCATAACCTGCCCACCCTTGCAACCTGGTGAGCAGGCCCATGTCTTCCTTTCTCTTGGCTGTACCTCTCTCCATGGTTTGAAGGGTCCTTGGGCTAAGCATTCCTGCCCATTCTGAGACTACTCCCACCCTGTCATCAGGACCTTAGAATTCCTTGCTCAAGCCTCCCTGAGTCTACTTTCAGGACCTGCATGGGCATCTTCTTCAGGTCTTTCCTCCCGAGGTCAGACTGTGTTGCCTGCTGGCCCAAAGGGTGACTGAGGGGCAGTTGGTTGTAGCAGGAAGACATATGTGGACCGGGCTTCAACTGGGATGGCCTGTCACAGGTGTGTGAGGCCCCAGGCACTATAAGATGGAGCTGGGGCTACAGGGAGGAGCAGGACCTTCTTTCCCTGTGCTGCATGGTGGCATTGGTTACCTGTAAGAACCTCGTGGTTTCAAGGTTAACTTCCCTGCTCTGTAGGGGAAACTGAGGCTCAGAGAGATTAAGTACAATGTTTCATGATTTGAATATGCAATTTTTCTTAAATTTTAGTATTTCTGAAATCAGGATGCATCTTACAAGCCATGACCTCTGCCTTGTTCCCAGTAAATAGTTGTGTGTCTTAAATTGATAGTGTCTTAGATTTGACAAAAGATGGGTAGCTTGACAGGTTCATGCAGGTCAGTGGTGGAGCTGGGATTCAAACTCTTGTCAATCTCATGCCAATTCCCATGGTCTTACCCACCTGCCTGAGCACATCTTCCTGAGGAACCTCACCTCTCTTTCTACTGTCCCATCTATGTCTCCTCACCATTTTGATATATAGTTGACCCTTGAACAACATAGGTTTGAACTGTGCATTAATCCATGAATTTTTTTTGATAAACACTAAATACAGTACTGCAGATGTATTTTCTCTTAAATTTTGTTTCTTTATTTTTTTTTTTTTTTAATTTTTTTTTTCAACGTTTTTTATTTATTTTTGGGACAGAGAGAGACACAGCATGAACGGGGGAGGGGCAGAGAGAGAGGGAGACACAGAATCAGAAACAGGCTCCAGGCTCCGAGCCATCAGCCCAGAGCCTGACGCGGGGCTCGAACTCATGGACCGTGAGATCGTGACCTGGCTGAAGTCGGACGCTTAACCGACTGCGCCACCCAGGCGCCCCTGTTTCTTTATTTTTTAAAGCTTATTTATTTTGAGAGAGAGAGACAGCGCATGAGTGGAGGAGGAGCAGAGAGAGGGGGAGAGAGAATCCTACGCAGGCTCTGCATGGTTAGTGCAGAGCCTAACGTAGGGCTTGAACCCATGAACTAGGAGATTATGACCTGAACCGAAGTCAAGAGTCAGATGCTTAACCGACTGAGCCACCCAGGTGCCCCTCTTTCTTAAATTTTCTTAATAACGTTTTCTTTCCTCTAGCTTCCTTTATTGTAAGAATATAGTATTAATACATATAACATATAAAATATGTGTTAATCAACTCTTAATGTTATTGGTAAGCTTCCAGTGAACAGTAGGCTATTAGTAGTTAAGTTTTGGGGACTTAAAAGTTGTACATGGAATTTTGACTGTGTGGAGAGTCAACACGCCTAACTCCTGTGCTGTTCAAGGGTCAACTGTAGTTGGAAGGATACTACAGAGCACATGCTCACAAATTGGATTGGAAATAGGTCCTGTTGGTTTGAATGATATATTTGCCGATTCTTCATTGTGAGCTCCCAAGGAACAGGGGTCCATATGTTTTCTAAATGTACATGTATAGTGATACAAACAGAGAATTCTCAAGTCGAGACTGGATGTGAATTCCCTCTCTGTTTCTGACCAGCATGGTGATGGAGGGAGATGCCTTAGTTTCCTTGTAACTCAGTTTTCTTATATGTGAAATGGGTCTAGTAGTACCTATCTCAGAGATCTGTGGTGAGATGTGAAAGCACTTGGCAAAGGGCAAGTGGCTCAGTTGGTTGAGCATCTAACTTTGGCTCAGGTCATGATTTCACAGCTCATGCGCTTGAGCCCTGTGTTGGGCTCTGTGCTGACAGCTCAGAGTCTGGAGCCTACTTCAGGTTCTGTGTCTCCCTCTTTCTCTGCCTCTCTCCCCCTCGTGCTCTGTCTCTCTTTCTCTCAAAAAATAAAAAACATAGAATAGAATAGAATAGAATAGAATAGAATAGAATAGAATAGAATAAAAGCACGTGGCAAATGGTTGATTCTCATTACACATTAGAGTCCTTCAGTTGAAGGACTGTCCTTAGCACAGTGAAAGCTAAATAAATGAATAAATTAATAGCTTGAGCTCCACATGAACTGATGTGTCAGACTTCTCTGAACCTGTACGCCACTCAAATATTCAATCAGCCATTCATTTTTTGTTAACCATCTACTACATATGAGGCATTGTGCTAGGCTATGGGGATAGAATAGTGAATAAGAGAGTCAAGGTTTCTCATTACAAATTGCCACAGTGGCTGGAAAGGAAACAAAGGGGGAGCTAAGACAGAGGAGAATACAGAAGTGTGGTCAGGGACTCAGGGAAAGGCTGGCTGAGGAAGTTGTGTTTGAATTGAGTTGTGAAGAATGAGAACGAAGCATCCATGTAGCATGAGGAGTGCATTAGTCTGGATTCTCCAGAGACACAGAATGTATATATACATATACACTTGTACATATGTCCTACTGATGTCCTACTGACTGTCCTAGAAGTCTCACTGTTTTGGTTTATGGAGGGCAGCCCTTATTTAGGAAAGTATATATCCTCTGACTCCCATTGCCACAATCCACCCACCCTAGAGAAAAGGTACAGAAAATGTAGTTACCTTATCTCATAAATAATCCCATCTGCTGGCCTTTGTGATCTATGGCAGAGATACTCAAGACTGCCTATTTCACTGTGGCCAGACTTTTCCCACTTTTAACTTAAAGGTCTTTTTAAAATTTATGTGTTTGGGGTCTTTCACCAGGATTTCTCAGTCTTGGTGCTATAGATATTTTGGGTTTAGATAATCCTTTGTTTGGGGAGGGGACTGTCTTGTGCCTTACAGATGTTTAGCAGCACCCCTAGGCTTAACCCACTGGATGCCTGTGGGAGCCCCCTCCTCCTCCAAGTTGTGACAACCAAAATGTCCCCAGTCATTACCAAATATCTGATGGGAAGTAAGATCTCTCAAGTTGAAACCATTGCTCTAGTCTCCATGGAGATTTGCCACGTGCAGTCTGTACTTGGGGACACTTTTCCCCAGGACAGGGAGAGTAACCTTCATTGACCTGATCAGAGGAATCGGGAGTGCAGAGGCTTCTTATCTCTGGAGTTTCCAGTAAGAGGATTAGCCTGCCAAGGTGATTGGATTGCATTTCTAATGAGTCGAGCTGCCAACATCTGTTTGTGGTAATTGAGGACAGCTGTGATGCTGCCTTGGCTGAAAACTCCACAACCTTCCCCTGCCCCTCCAGGCATTTCGGCTGGCCCCAGCTATCTTGTCACATCAGCTTCTCACAGGAAGATGCTGGCAAGGTGAGGGCATTTGCTGAGAATGGGATCAATCCAGATGGCATCTTAGGTTTGACTATGTTGATGGGGTTGCAGGATCAATGTTCGCTCCTGTAAACTGCCTCCAAGATCTAGAAAAAAGCATGTGGTATAAAAAAGCAAATCACAACCAGTAGTAATAACAGCAACACATATATTCATCTCACATGCCCTGTGTCCTGTTTTAAAGCTTTATTTGTATTATTTTCTTTATTCTTCAGAGCAGCTCTCTGACATAGGTACTATATTATTCGCGTGTTGTGGCTGAGATACAGATAACAAGTAGAATTAGGATTACACCCAAGCAGTTGATTCCAGAGTTAATGCTGTGTCCAGGCAATGTGGACTCAATTTTCCAAATTCTGTTTTAACTCTATTAAATTGTATACACACGTTCATATTCATAACTAACATAAAAGTCTGGAAGCAGACATACCAAAATCTTAACAGTCAGTCTCTCTCTGGGTGGCTGCCTTAGGGGTGATTTTTTCTTTTTGGTCTTCTTTAAACGTTTAAATATTTTTTGAGTTTTCTGTATTAAGTATTATTTTTTATTGGAAGTTATATAGAAGTTCTTAAAAAATATATGCGGGAGAGGTGATGGGAAGAGGAGCAGTGAGCTAAGAGGATATTTTAGAAGCTGAATCCTCCCTGGAGGAGTGTGTTTTGGGGGAGAAGGGGGCAAGTTGACCACCCTGGGTGCTGATTTCTTCATGGATGTGCTAAATAACCAGCGTCTAGCTGAATGCACCTCGAATCACATTACATCTTACCCAGTGCATTCCAGACTTTTTGCTGGGGCTCTAGAATTTCTCTGAATCAACTTTTTTTTTTTTCTTTCCCAGTCTCACTTGCTATCGCAGGGGCATTTTTCTGAGGGCAGCCTCTGGCAGTCTGTGTTCAGGTACACGCCTCCTCATGGCACTCCTCCATGACCAAAGGTCATGGACTGAGGGCTGCTTTGCAGATTTGGTCATGCAAGGACAGTGAGGACCTGCCCTCAAGCATGGCTCTTTAGGGAAGTGTGATGATTTTCTTTCCTGTCTTTCTTTCTTTCTTTCTTTTTTTTTTAGAGAGAGAGAGAGTGTGTAAGTGAGTGAGGGGCAGAGAGAGAGAGAAAATCCCAGGAGAGGCAGAGAAATAGAGAGAAAGAGAGAGAGAAATGGGGCTCATGCTCACCTGATGCTGGGCATGAGCTCACCAGATGTGGGACTTGAACTCACGAACTGTGAGATCATGACCTGAGCCAAAGTCAGACGCTTAACGACTGAGCCACCCAGGTGCCCGAAGTGTGATGATTTTTCTAGCAGCCAAGTCACGGCTGCAGCTGCCACCATTCCTACCTCCTTTCTCCGTGTGCAGGGTGGAGACTGTCTGACACATCCGCACAGCTTGCCTGGGAGTTTAGATCAGTGTGTGGGACCACCCATAAGACACACCCACCCAGATCACACTTCTGCCGATCATTCTCCTGGAGAGAAGCTGCCTTGGGTGTGACAGTAGCACACTAGTTGGCTTAAAATCTGCACGCTATTTTTCTTCTTCTCTAGAAACCTCACCACTTACAGAGTGATTCGAGACAATGAGAGTTGGCTTTTCATAGAATAGACTGTGCAGGACAGACAGTCCTGCCCAGGCTTGTCCTCCTGGGGGTGGTGAAGTCTTCCAGGAAATACCAATTTGGCTTGGACATAATGCTAGTGCAGGCATGAGAGTCCACCTGCCCTTCCCCATGACCATCATATCTCCTTCAAAGGGATAGGAAAGAAGAAAGGTACCATTTGACATTTTTTCTTATGACAGGAAGGAGTGACCAAGGAAGCAGAAAGTTGCTAGGAGGCAATAATATTTTTCACATTATCCCCATTTACAGAAAACCCCAGCAGAGCCCCCAGTGGCTCCAGGTTGACGCGGTGCCTTTAAACTCAGCCGACTCACCATGTCCCTCACTGGTGCGAAAACCATCAGCCCCATTCTTGGTGATTTGCCTGGATTTCCTGTGTTAGTTCCCGCCTTTGATCTTCCCTAAATTGCCACAGACACAGCTCTACACATGTGCACACACACATCGAAGGCTCCGTCTTCCGTCTCTGGTCTCAATGTGTTGCCTTGAGCTCAGGCAGATTTGGTATCTCTGGGATGCTGATGCTGCTAAAGTAGTTGCTCTACTGGGTCGTGAGCATGAAGCAGTTTATTTTTTCTATAAACCTTTAACTATGCTATGACAAAAGTCTCTTTCTTAAATGTTGATGACAGACTACAATTTCCTGACCAATTTTAGATGCTCAAAGTTGAGATCAATTCAAATTTTCGTCTTTGTTGGGACTTAAATCTTATCTCCAACTCCCCTCCCTGCCCTGCCTTGGCACAGGTTTGACCCATTGCCTGAGGTCCGAGGCTCTACCGTCTGTTTTTCCACTTCTCGCCAAGCACTTCCATGTGATTGAGTGTGCGTGGGGACAGCGTTAGTTAAGATGCAATCTCTTCCTTCCCTCTCTTTTTTGGGGTTAACTTTGCTTGTGTTGGAGGGCTTTGCGGCTTTGGCAGAGGCATCTGCAACAGCTGTATGTCACAATGGGGACGTGACCCTGGTTATCCTGGAAACGTGTGTGTGTCTTCTGGTGACCTCTTCGTGGCTGGTGGTTTAGTGCTGAGTTTCCACCTGTCCTCTCCATCACTGACGTTATTGATAGAGAGGGCAGCCATGTCTCCCTAGGCCTCTGAAGTGGGTCCATGCCAATCACCTTGTAGGGAGGCAGCTCCTCTCTGTATGGCCATCAGAATGGCTCCAGGGCTCCTGCCTTTCCTCAGTGCTCTTTCACAAGAAGATGTTGCGATCTTTGCCGTAGGAGAGGAGGGTGGGGTTCACCCTCTTAGGCATCCTGTGCTACAGTCCCTTTTCAACCTGATGAAGTGGGCTTCTCTGGCAGCCTTTGGACCTTTAAATGGGCCCTAGTCTCCATGTTCAAGAATATCACCTATCAGCAAGAGCTAGTAGGTCAACTTCCCTCAGTAACTCTCTATGACTGCTGCAGAAGAAGGGTTCTGTAGCTTTGCAAGCTCCACACTGGGAATGAGAGCCCAGTGTCCTTATCTGGTAGGCACTTTTAATCTCTTGGAGGGATTCTCTTGAAACTTTTCATTTCTTTTTTTGAAGATAGGGAAGTGGCACCCCACTGCAGACACTGCGTGCCTTGACAAGGCCCATGACTCAGATGACTCTGTCCCCTTCCTACTCTGGCCCTTCCAGGGCTGTATTTTATAGACTGGGAAGGGGCAGAGATTTGTGGCGGTAGGTGGTGGTGAAGGTAGAAGGGCAGTTTAGGCTTCGTAAACCCTGAGGGAGGTATCTGGTCCCAGATACTGACAGCCTTGGATAGAATGTGAGGTTTGGAGAGGCTCCTGGGTGTCTCAGTCGGTTAAGCATCCAACTTCGGCTCAGGTCATGATCTCACGGTCTGTGAGTTCAAGCCCCACATCAGGCTCTGTGCTGACAGCTCAGAGCTTGGAGCCTGCTGCAGATTCTGTCTCCCCCTCTCCTCTGCCCCTCCCCTGCTTGTGCTCTCTCTCTCTCTCAAAAATGAGTAAACATTTAAAAAAATTAAACAAGAATGTGAGGTTTGTGGAACTTCTTTGTTTATACCTTTGGGCCTTTGTTGCTGAATTTGAGTACACACAAAAATGACCATTCGACATCCTATCAGTTTAGCTAAACTTGCTACTGATATGCCAGGCACTGTGCTGGACCATGCACTGATGAGGTTGTTTAAGGTCACAGTGCTGCTATAAGAAAGAAATTATTATCCATCTTTTACTATGGGGAAACTGAGGCACACTGAAGTTGTATTAACTGTCCAGGGTTGTGCAGCTAGCCAAGATTTGAAACTGGCAGTCTGATTCCAGAACCTGTGAGCTTATCCACTATTTTGTGATTCTTTCCGGCTTAAGAATTTAACTTAAATTCCACTCTGCCCAGGGCCCTGTTATTATGCTGTTGGTAACTTTGTGTTATGACACCTCTAAGCATTTAGTTTTTCTCTGGCTCCTGAGTCCTCATCATGGTATGGTTGGGGAGGAAAACTTTTCCTACATCCTCTCTGGTTTGATGACTGGGGGCCCATGAATTAAAACAACATAAAGCAGATTAACAGGAGAAAAAAAATTTATACATATGGGAGCTAACAAAAAAATAGCTAGCTTTCTAAATGATTAAAGTTGGAGACTTAGATAACGAACTTAGTAGGTGTGAAGGAGGGAATGAGAAAGGCTTTTATAGGAAAAAAATAGGTATCTTTAGGAAAGACAAATGGGTTTTCAGGAGAACAAATGGGAGATAAGAAAGTTTGTGATGATGTTTGTTTATGCAGGTGTGAGTGGTCTTTCCATCTTCTTCATGGCTATGGAAATCCTCTGGAGAGAGGATTTATGGCAGGTTTACTCTCTGTCTTCTTCCTGGGAGTACACCCACCACTTAGAGGGAATGTATGACAGCCTCATTTCTCAGAAGTTGATGTTTTTAGTTAGATAAGGGAAGCTCTGAGAAACGTTTTTCCCCCCCGCATCTGTTGTATCTCCAATATTTTCATCTTAAAATAAACTTCATACAAGCTCTGGGGTTCTAAATGGGTCCCCTCAGTACAGTAAGTAGCATCATCCTACCAAGGTGACCAATTCCTCTGAAGGAGTGATTTAAATACCAGGTAAGGCATTAGCCCAGATCAATGGGCCAATGAACCCAGGCAGAGGATGGCTGGGGAAAAGCCAGGAACAAAGGTTGGCATTGTTTTCTGCTTCAAAGCACACCAAGCTCTGGAGAAAGTTTGGCAGGAAGGAAACGTGATGGGCTGAGGGCGTGCTACTTTTATTGCATCCACATGAATGAGGAGCTCCTGCACTTTTAGGCAGTAATGAACTTTTGCACAGGGTACCAATAGTGGGGGAAAGTCATGGTATATAAAGCTGGGGCGTTGGATCCAAGTTCTAGCTTATTCCACTTACTAACTCAATAATCTTGAAGAGTTCAGTTATTTCATTACAGCTGTGATTTATCTCTGAAATAGGGAGGGTTCTCTTTGATTTATCTGATAAGGTTGCAGTGAACTGGAAACAGCAACCGAGAAAACACTTTGCACATTAATACACTGATGGATATGAAGGAGAAATAGTATTATCCTGAATGACCCATGCTCTTAGTGGGCTGGATAATTGAATAATTAAGCAAACGAAAAAAATTTAAGTTTATTTATTTATTCTGAGAGAGAGAGAGAGAGACGGTGTGAGTGGGGGAGGAGCAGAGAGGGAGAGGGACAGAGAATCCCAAGCAGGCTCCATGCTGCCAGCACAGAACCCGAGGTGGGGCTTGAACTCATGAAACTGTGAGATTATGACCTGAGCTGAAACTAAGAGTCAGACGTTAAGCAAATGTTTATTGATAGTTTACCATGTGCAAAGAGTGTGTTGGATCTTGCTGTTGATGACAGGGTAGATAAGGCAGAGTTATGGCCTTCAAGGACTTTGCAACATTGTATTTGAGCTGAAGCATATTCACCAATAACTATAATACAGATACAATTTGAAATGCACCAGGAAGAAGTTATAGGAAAAAAAATGCTACAGAAGTTCAGAAGTGCCGAGTTCTTTTTGACAGGAGTGACATTAGGTTTTATAAAGAGATGATTTTTGAGGTACACCTAGTGAAATGGTTTACACTTAATTGGTAAGGAATTCTTAGTAAATTACACATGACCAAAATATGTGTATTAGGAAATTATATTGACTTTGGTAGGTTGTTTAGTGGAGGTAATAAGGTTGAACAGATGGGTTGGAACCAGAACATAGAGGCTGTTGGATATCAGGTCATGGAGTTGAAAGCAGGGAACTCTAAAGGGATTTTGAAATGGGAACCATCATGGGCAGTGCTGTTCCTTTGGAACATTAGTTACCTGGCCACAGTGTGCAGGATAGAAAAATGTCAGATGTGGCACTGAAGGCAACAAAATCCTATGGCCATGCTTATGATTCAGTCGTAGTCATAGGAATCTAAATAATACGTGATAGTAGTGATGGGAAGGAAGATATTTTAACTAACACATTTCTAGTGCCACGAGACATTTAATTTATTCTTTTCACTTGTCCGTTAATTCTTTCAACACATACTCCTTACTTAGTGATTACCATACACCAAATAAAGTACTAGGATAGAGGAAAATTGCATAATGCTCTTGCCCCAAAGATTATTGTCTAGTAGCGAATTATGATTAAGCTGTTTGCCCTGTAGATAAGAGATGGGTTTGGGAAGGAGGCCAGTTCAGGATGAGGGGAGTATATTTAGTATCTCAAGCAGTTCGTGTGCATGGTCTTCTGGGAGGGTCAAATGGTCATGGGTGGGATCATAAGCTTTTTTGACAGATTAAATTTAGTCTTTATTCTGTAAAGATTGAAGAGTCACCAAATTCCTTTAAGAGAAGAAGTGGAAGATAAATTTTGCATTTTAGAAAGGTTGCTCTGGTGACAATGTGGAGGAAATATTGGAGAGTCAAAGACTGAGAAGGAACCTAGTGGTAAGAGGATCATTAGGAAACTGTGGCAATGGTCCAGGTGGAAGGTGAAAAGGCCCTGAGCTAAGGAATGTAAGTGGGGGATGGAGAAGAGGGACAGGTGGAAGATGTTGAGAATTAAAGTCAAGAGGATTTGGGCACTAATTGGATGTAGAAGATGAAAAAAAAGAGTTGTGGTTAACCTTCAGATTTATGGTTTGGGAGCTGATTATATGCCAAAGAATGAAGTCCAAGTTCTGTGGTCTAGATTATCTTTAGTCCATGTGAGCTCCTTCTACCTTGCAGGTGCTTAAAATTAAAGTAACAATCCTAACCTCTCTGTCTTATAAAAACAAATACATGTATTCAATATGACAGGTGAGGAATATGTATGGTCAGCTATGGTCGATGCAATGTTCCCGGCTAGCTCTCTATTCATCACCATGTGGCTGTTCACAGGTGTGGTCTGTCCATCCTCCCAGAATGCCACCAGAGAAGGGAGCAGAGGTCAGGTGCCCATGTGGTTCTCCAACTGCACCATGCCAAATACATTTTAAAGCAGTTTTTTAGCATCTGTTGTTTGGGGGCTATTATTTAAAACAGCTGTTAGCCTGGGAAAATGTTGTCACTCCTCTACCTGGAGAGAGCCAGCAGGGAAGTGCTCGTCAAGTTGGTTAATAGATTGTAGAATAGTGGACAGCGTGGGGTTGGCTGGTCCAGTGAAACCTTGGCAGTGGAAACAGTAGAGAAATATAACAAAGCTTAAAAAAAAATGTGGGCATAGTCCAAAAAGGAAGCCTCAGATTGACTGAACTGTGTGTTATGGGGGATGCCAAGAGTCACAGTCTCAGAGCAAGCTTTTCTGTATCCCAGGTGCTTCTCTCTAAGCATGGCAAAAGATAGAAAATCATCCAGTGTCATAGATGAAGCATCCCAGTGGATGTCATTTTGGGATATTAGTAAATATCTGTGGAATCTTGAATGGACTGTTGTAATTGATGGTAATTCCTCTTTAGAGAAAAAGAAGCAATTGTCACACTTGTAATGGACCTTGGAAATAAAATTCCATACCCCCTTCCTCTAATTTTTTTTCCATTAGTGTACAAAATTTTTACATGCTCAGTCCTTGACTTTTGTGAATCTTCTTAAAAGGAGACAAGAACAGCATAAGTATAGGTCTGCATCCTGGAGTTCGAGGGAGAGTCCTGTTGTATGGGTGAGAGGCAGGAATTAATTTCTTCATTGAGAAAATGTGGGACATCTGATGTTATGTATTAATTTGTTCATTTGCCTATTATGCATTAGACTAGAAAGTACATGAGGGTAGGGAACTTGTTTATTTTGTTTTCCACTATATCCCAATGCCCAGAACACTGAGGGGTCCATACAGGCTTTCCATAAATACAGAATGAGCAAATGATGAAGGAATGAATTAAAGAAATATCTGAATCCAAAGAAGTTCAAAGAGGAATCTAGAATTGCCATATTCAAAAGAGTGAGAGATGGGGCTAGAGCTGGGGTAGGGATGGGGAATCTTGGATCAGAGAAATGATATCAGGTCTAGTGGTCCAACGCTTATAAGTAGGAATGAGGAATCAAAGTAAAGAGGCTTGCTTACATGGGAGGCTGGAGTAGGGTGTTGGGATTGTGGGAGAACTGGATGGTGGAGTCACCTGGCCCCCAAAGGGCAGAACAGTTGGTTGGTGTGAATGCCAACATTATGTTTTTGGTCTTTAACATGGCCTCATCATGGAAATAATTTGCTTCATTTACTGTAAATTTTCCGGAGAATTAAAAACACCCCTCAAGTTACCCATTGCCTACATTTATTTCGGAATAATGAACCAAGCCTTACTCGCACATTTTTAGTAAAGCTCTTAGCACCTATGAACACAATTGAAAGGGGAACCACTATTTATGAAGGGCTGACCCTGTGCTAGACCTCATGTTAAGCATTTCCTGAATACCTCTATGGCTCAGCATTTTCTTTTTTTTTTTTTAATTTTTTTTTTTTTAACATTTATTTATTTTTGAGACAGAGAGAGACAGAGCATGAACGGGGGAGGGGCAGAGAGAGAGGGAGACCCAGAATCGGAAGCAGGCTCCAGGCTCTGAGCTGTCAGCCCAGAGCCCGACGCGGGGCTTGAACTCACGGACCGCGAGATTGTATCCTGAGCTGAAGTCGGACGCTTAACCGACTGAGCCACCCAGGCGCCCCATCAGCATTTTCAACCAAACAGCCCTGGCTACCATTTATAATCTCTCTGGTACTGTCCAAAGTGTCTTACCTATATTATTAATTTAATTCTCACAATAGTCCTGCACACATTAGAAATTATTAGAGGTATTTTACTGACGAGGACTCTGAGGTTTAAGTTAAAAGCCCTTGCCCGAGATCACATAGGGACAGGTGCTGAAGGTGGACTCTGAACTTTGATTTGCTTTATTTCTAAGTCCATGTTAATAAGAGCATACAACAGTTCACTGGTGGGACTGATGGAGGGAACAGAGCCCCACTGCAAAGACCCCTCTGTAACCACATGTCTTCAGCAATGCCCTATAGCCACATTGTCTTTAGCAGGGAACCAAATCCTGCCTCTGACACGGGTCCTTCACGCTTTTGCACATTCTTTTCTGATGATCTTCAGTTGATTTTTTGCTCTTATGCCCCCCCCCCCCCCGACTTGTTAGGGTTTTTTTCCCATCCAAAGAGAAAGTGGTTTCAAGGATTTTTTTTTCTGCTTAATTAGATCCAAGGCTTGGCTTGTCTGGTGGTGCTCTGCTTCTTTGGCAGACTTGCTTCTGTAGCACAAAAGCAGCTTAATGTCAGCTTGACAACTTGATGAGTCTAGTGCCAATTTTTATGATGGAAAAGGAAACTTCTAGATTCAAGATTAAATACAGCCCTTTGAGAAACGACAAGATGACCTCATGGCTACACGTGAAGTTGTAATTGGGGAGCAAAGGATACCTTAATGATTTAGCTAGTGTGCAATGAGATAGAAAAGTTAGCAGGTGGTCGCTAAGGCAGGACTGTGCTGGGTAAAGTTCAGGGGTTGTTCTTTGCCCAGCACAGCAGACACCCCTGGTGCCCTGTGTCACATCCCATTAGACCACCTTCGCTTTCATCTGTAGTCGCAACTGGTGGCTTTATGTGAGCTCAGCTTCCCTTGTGCTAACAGTGTTTGCTCTGGTTGAAGTGTAAGCCGTGTGTTTTCATTTTCTGTCCTGTTGAGCAGGAGCCCACTCAGCATGCACAAGCACATGGGAAGTGTGTGTGTATCTGTCACTCTTGGGGGCAACCTCCAATCAGTGGGGGCCGAGAGCCAAGATAAATGTTCCAGCCACCTGTCCTTCAAGCAAGCAATGTTAGGAGACTTTCTGTATGCTTCTCAGAAGGCTCAAGTGTTCTTAAGAGCAGGGACCTCAATGACTCACCCCTACATTGGCTTCTACACCATCCATCTTTATCTCACTTTTCCCATTTTCCCATTTCTGTTTCCTTGAATTACCACCCCAATAAATTACTTATACCAAGTTCTTGCTTCAGGCTTTGAATTTGGGTTGAAACCCATATAAGATATATATATGGGCCTGAAGCAGAATTTTCAGCGCAATAAGAGGGAATCAATCTCTTAGTAATTTACTTTAACCAAACTCACATGAGATTAAAGTATAAACCACAATGACAAATATTAATTTATGCAGATGCCTATATTACCAAACGGCTCAGAATACTCATATGTACTGGACAGAACACACTCTTTGCTGCTGGACAGAGTCGGTGACAGACTGGTATTCTTGCTCTTTGACCCCCCTTTTTTTCTGATATCCATGCAAATAACTTCTCGACTGTTAAAACATGCCTTTCTTGGATGCGTTTAGGTTGCAGCTTTCTCTTACATATAGGAAGGGTTCAATTTGATTTTTAAAATCTGCTTATTAATCTTATTGGTTGCATTTTGAGTTTACGGTTCTCAGGGACTCACTTTACTGAACTGTCTTGTACTATTGATGACTTACCTTCCTCAACCACCTTTTTTTTGGTGGAGTGAGAATATACAAAAAAGAAAAGTGGAGGGGAAAGCATGTATGCCCACTTGAGTGCCTTTCTGTTTAAAATTCAGTATAAACACTGGTACTCACAGTGGTAGCTTGGCGGCATCCGAAATCATTTCAGTATACTCTGTGTAGGAGCTTAGAAAGATTTTTATTTCCAAACAGTTAAAATAAACATGCTTGCAACCCAAAGAATTAAGCTATGGTTATCTGAAACTCATCTGTAACTGAAAGCATATTCCCTGATAATTTTGGATAACCACATATTACTTGTGCTTCTTACATATTCGTTTTGCTGAAGAAAATTATTGCTGACATGTTCCATGTTAAGTTCCCATGTATCACTTTCTTCCATTCTTAATGCCACAGCCATGTTTTTATTTTTTTCTCCCCTAGACTATATCACGAACCTCCTAGGCAGTTTTCCTGATTATGAGATCTCTCTAATCCATCCTTTACAACAATGCCAGGGAGATCTTTCTATTATATATATCTGATTATGTCACAATCTTGCTTAAAACCTGTCCATGGTTCTGGGTAGATGTTACTTGCCAGTATTTCCAGTTCTCCTCTCCTTCCATGAATATGGGAGAAATATCTTTTCCTTTTTCTTTGAATTCAGGCATGGCCATATGATTTGCTTTGTCCCCAAAGATGTGAGCATATTACTTTCAGGTGAAAGCTCCCACTATGGACTAAATTGTGTCCCTCTAAAATTCATATATATTGAAGTCCTAACCCCCACTGTGACTGTTTCTAGAAACATGATCTTTAGGAGATAATGAAATTTATTTATTTATTTTTTTTCTTGGGAAACTTTTATTTTTTTATTATTATTATTTTTTAATATATGAAATTTATTGTCAAATTGGTTTCCATACCACACCCAGTGCTCATCCCAAAAGATGCCCTCTTCAATACCCATCACCTACCCTCCCCTCCCTCCCACCCCCCCATCAACCCTCAGTTTGTTCTCAGTTTTTAAGAGTCTCTCATGCTTTGGCTCTCTCCCACTCTAACCTCTTTTTTTTTTTTTTTTTCCTTTCCCTCCCCCATGGGTTTCTGTTAAGTTTCTTAGGATCCACATAAGAGTGAAAACATATGGTATCTGTCTTTCTCTGTATGGCTTATTTCACTTAGCATCACACTATCCAGTTCCATCCACATTGCTACAAAGGGCCATATTTCATTCTTTCTCATTGCCACGTAGTACTAGGAGATAATGAAATTTAAATGAAGTCATAAGGGTGAGGACATAATCTAATATGATTGGGGTCTTATTAAAAAAAGGAGATTTCTCCCTCTCTCTGCCATGTAAGGACACAGTGAGAAGGTGGCCATCTGCAAGTCAGAAAGAGAATTCTCATCAGATATGACTATGCTGGCACTCTGATTTCAGATTTCTAGTCTTCAGAACTGTGAGAAAGGAAATTTCTGTTATTTAAGACACCCAGTAGTTTGTTATGGCAGCTAGGGCTGGCTAATACAACTCCCTTTTGATCTGATAAATTCTGAAGCCTTGTCTTGACATAACAGCATCACAGTGTGATAGAACTTTCATAAACTGGGTTACTGAGTATGGCTGACAGAATAATGACCGCCCCCCGCCCTCAAGATGTCCATGCCATATTCCCCAGAACCTGTGCATATGTTACCTTATATGGCAAAAAGGACTTTGCAGATGTGATTAAGGTTATGGACCTTGAGATGTGGACCTTATCTTGGGTTATCTGGGTGGGCCCAATCTAACCATGAGTCCTTAAAGATGGAGAACTGTCTAGCTGTGGTCTGACAGATGTGACGATGGAAGAACAGTCAGATAGATGCTTTGAAGATGGAGAAAGGGTACCACAACCCAATAGATGCAGGCAGCCTCTAGAAGCTGAAAAAGGCTGGGAAATAGATACTTCCCTAGAGCCTCTAGAAAGGAATGCAGCCTTATTTACATCTTGATTTTATCCTAGTCAGACCTATGTCAGACTTTTGAACTATAGAACTATGAGATAATAAATTCATGCTATCTTAACCCATTGTGTTTGTGGTAATGTCACAGCAGCAATAGGAAGTGAATACATTGAGTATGGTAAATTGTATAAATGGTCACAAATTCTTCCTTTCTTACATCTGTGTCTTTACTTGGTGACATTATAGCTTCTTCTGTCAAGAGATAGAGACCATATTTCTCCAACCCTTAAATCTGAGTTGACCTTTGTTCACCTTTCTGAATGGCAGTGATTACTGTTGTATGATCTTTGTGTGTTGAATGTATGTTTGTGGTAATGGTGGTAATGAGAAGATGGAGAAGTGGTTCATTAAGCTTAACTTTTTTTAGTTCCCAGGTATCTGGTCCAAGAGGACCTATATGTCAGCACCTGATATAAAGGCTAATGTCATCCTCCCCTCCTTGCCAGTGAAGAGAGAACTGATGGCTACTAGTTTCCTGGACCTTAAGCCCAATGCTATAATTGGCTGGAAATTTCAGTTTTCTCTCTGGGGTTGGATTTAGTGTTTTTAAGGTATTGAAGAAGAATGAACCAAATGTGTGATGAGCAGAAGAGCATCACACATTTTGTGCTCATCCATGTCTTATTCTCTTCTTCTGGGTATATGAAAGGATTAAATTTCTACCTCTCCATGAAAAATATGCAGAGCCATGGGATTTGTTCTGACCAATAGGTTGGAAGCTGAATTGAGGTAGGTTGTATATGAACTAAAGCATTTAATTGCTGATGTGATGCATTCCAGCATTTTCTTCTCCTAGCATGGTGCTCATGGAGGCTTGTATTGAGATGGAGGTGCCCAGTTGCTGGGCTACCATGTGGAGGATAGATGTCCTGAAGAATTACCTTTAGCTCATAGTGAACTTTGTATGAACAAAGTTCATTAAACTACTGATATCTTGTTGCCTTTGTTACTGTAGTATAGAAGTCAACCTTTACTAATATGTAATATAATTGGATGGTCTGGAGTTAAGTATTGTCTCTTACAATGTGACTATAAGCAAATAAATTTTTCTAGGTTTGAAGTTTTGTGTAGCACCCATTTCACGAGATTTTGAGCATTATATGAAGAAATGCATGGAAAGTGTTTGGCATACTCTCTGGTAAAAGGAATAAATGTTAGTTACTTTCATTATCAAAATTACCATCATTGCCACTCTGGAAAACAGTGTGGGGGTTCCTCAAAAAATCAAAAATAGATCTACCCTCTGACCCAGCAATAGCACTGTTAGGAATTTACCCAAGGGATACAGGAGTGCTGATGCATAGGGGCACTTGTACCCCAATGTTTATATCAGCACTTTCAACAATAGCCAAATTATTGAAAGAGCCTAAATGTCCATCAACTGATGAATGGATAAAGAAGTTGTGGTTTATATATACAATGGAATACTACTTGGCAATGAGAAAGAATGAAATATGGCCTTTTGTAGCAACATGGATGGAACTGGAGAGTGTGATGCTAAGTGAAATAAGTCATACAGAGAAAGACAGATACCGTATGTTTTCACTCTTATGTGGATCCTGAGAAACTTAACAGAAGACCATGGGGGAGGGGAAAGGGGGAAAAAAAGTTACAGAGAGGGAAGAGGCAAACCATGAGAGACTCTTAAAAACTGAGAATAAACTGAGGGTTGATTGGGGGTGGGAGGGAGGGGAAAGTGGGTGATGGGCATTGAGGAGGGCACCTGTTGGGATGAGCACTGGGTATTGTATGGAAACCAATTTGACAATAAATTTCATATTAAAAAATAAATAAATAAAACAACTGTTGGTACGGGGAAAGAATTACCATCATTATTGTTGCCATCAGCAATCATGAAAACACTGAGATTCTGGCTAAGCAAAATTGGAAAGTGTGAAGTAAGGACCTTTTCGAAGGGGAGTTCAACATGTTCCTCAATTTGAACTGCAGAAGTGGTCAAAATTGGTAATCTCTAATTCCAAGAATAAAGTAGAATTTAAGGAGAATCTCCTCCAACTTTAGAGGCTGTCCACATTCCTTGACTTGATGCCCCTTCCTCCATCTTTAAAGCCAACAAAAGTAGGCAAGGGCCTCATCACATCACCTAATTCTGAATGCTTCTCCTCCCTCTTCCATATTTAAATGCACTTGAGGATACATTGGGCCAGTTTAATAATCCAGGATAATGTCTCCATCTCAAGGTCCTTGCCCTTAGTCTCTTCCACAAAGTCCTTTTTGCCATGTGAGGTCATAGAGTCACTGGTTCTGGGGACTAAGACCTGGGCACTTTGGGAAACCATTATTCTGCTACCACAATGTCTAAGATTACTTATGTCTTCTCTTTTTCTCCCTCACTCTCTCCCTTACCTCCTTCCACCCCTCTATTTTCCTTTGATAAATTTTAGCAGGGATTTTAATTTTTTTGGTCTTTTCAGAATCTCTTTTGTGTTCTGTCTCTATTGACATTATTATTTTGTACTTTGTTAATTTCCACCTTATCATTTTAATTTTCTCCCTTCTATTTATCTTGGGTTGTTTTGTTATCCTATTTCTAATTTGCTAAGGTTGTAGATTCAAGTCTTGAGATTTTGTTTGTTTGTTTGTTTGTTTGTTTGTTTGTTTGTTCTTTGGCTATATACTCAGAAGTGGGACTGCTGAGTCACATGTTAGTTCTATTTTCAATTTCTGAGGAACTGTCATACTGTTTTCCCCAGTGACTGTCCCAGTTTACATTCCCACCAATGCTATACAAGGATTCTCTTTTTTGCTTGTTGTTTATTTATTTTGAGAGGAGCAAGAGAGATTGAGCATGGAAGAGACAGAGGGGGAGGGAGAGAGAGAATCCCAAGCAGCCCCCACATTGTCAGCACAGAGCCCAACATGGGGCTTGAACTCACAACCGTGAGGTCATGACCTGAAACCAAGAGTTGGACACTTAACTGACTGAAACACCCAGGTGCCCTGAGATTTTTTTTTTTTTCTAATTAGAGCATAAAAAGCTATAAAGATCCTGGAATTACCGCTTTAGCTGCATTTCACAGTTTTTAATTAGTCTTCACTTGTTAAGTATAATCTAATTTCAAAGAATGATTTATTCTTTAACCTGTGAGTTTTAATAAGTATATTTTTAACTTTCTATAAATATGATTTTTAATGTTAAAAAAAGAATAAAGTCCAATGGGGACTTCTAAGTAGCATTTCAACAAGAGTAAAATATTACATTTTAGAACTATTAATTGTAAGAATTCGCTGTGTTCACAAATTTTTGTAGCATCCTTAGATATATTATTTTTACCATCCCATGACTCTTTTAAGTTGCAATAAGAGTCCTTAAAGTGCCCAGATCCATGGATCACTTTAAGAAGGAGGAGTGGTGGGGGTGCCTGGGTGGCTCAGTCAGTTAAGTGTCCAACTCTTAATTTCAACTCAGGTCATGTTCTCACAGTTTGTGAGTTTGACCCCACATCAGGCTCGGAGCTGACAGCCTGGAGCCTGCTTGGGATTCTTTCTTTCTCCCTCTCTCTCTGCCCCTCCCCTGCTTGTGCTTTCTCTAAATAAATAAATAAATAAATAAATAAATAAATAAATAAATAATTTTTTTTTAAAAAGGAGGAGTGGTGCTAGAGAGGCTGTGTCCTACTCTTTGACCAACTCTGAGATCAGGGGAAGGGAAAAACCATAAATGGATAAATTTGGGAAGGCAGGATAAGGAATAATAAGCAGGTTGCGTCCCAGGGCTCTGTGGAAAGAAGAAGTAGAGAGTACTGGAACATGAGCTGGGCTCTGGATATTCCTTGGACTTACACTGTAAAAAGCCAATGTATTCCCCCAAAGGGCACACTGGCAGAATGGAAAAGAAAGGGCTCTGAGCCCACCAGACAGAGAGGAGACAGAAAAATCACAAGTGGATGTGATGACTACAAACAACAGAGGTCTGGGGCTTTCTGGGTTTGGATTAAACAGCCTAATGCTGCCAAGAACTCTCACAGGACATTAGTGAATTGCAGCATTGAAAAATAATTGCTCTAATGATGACCCTGAGTCATGTGGAGAAGAAAGTTATGTTTTGAATATGCTTTGTGATGACGTAAACCTATATATAAAATATATTTTATGAAAGATTTCAGTTAAACTAGTTAAAGCAAAAATAAAACAAAATCTCGGTGGGTTTACAGCAGAGACTTTCATTTACCTGGAATACTCATTTATCTGATTTTTGTCCAATAAATAAAAATACATAGATGGTGGGGGTGGAGGGCAAAATCTGAGCTAAATAGAGCCACACCCACTTGGTTATATATACATTGCTTGTGGCTGCAAGACAGAGTACAAAATAGGTGAGTGGTAGCAACCAAGACTACATGGTCTGCTAGCCTGAAATATTTACTATCTGGCCTTTTACAGAAGGAGTTTGCTGATCCCTGCATCAGATAATTGTTATGCATGTCCAAAGGGCCTGCTGCTTTGCTCCAAATATGCCAAAGGTTGACTTTTGGCCCACTTCTCTGGAGCCCACATAGTAAAAGGCATCACAGCATCTTCCAAAGTGGACGCTCATGAGAAGTTACCCCGTGGATACGGGGAGAGGAGAGCACATGACTGGTTGGCACACTTTGTAGGTTCAGCAGTGGTCGGTGGCCGGACCCTCCACTTCCAGAACGTGTGAGGGTGTATACGTAGGGAATTACCTGAGGGCTGAGTGCTATGACAAATTCTGATGACTGCTAAGCTTGCTAGTATTCATTTGCAAAAAATGGTCCACATCTCATTTTAGAGTTAAATACTCCTCGGCGGTTTCACCTTTGTGTCTGAGTGACACTCTATTGCTTAAGTTGACTTCTTCAGGCCATTGTGATTCCTAAAGGAAGTGGTGCACAAGGCCCCTCTTCTGTCCTAAGGGGTTCCACTTTCCTGAGGTGAGTGAAATACATATTTCAAAGGAAATGGACCTAAGCAAAAAGCAATAATAATGATGACAATTGCACACAAGAGCTGCTTCTGGCAAACACTTAACAGCTGGAGAAGCTGGGGACCTCTGACCTTATCCAATCATTATCTCCTGGAAGTTTGTCGCACAGGGAGAGTATAGAAATGCAAAGAAAATTGGTTATACATATGCACATAAAACAAACCCCACAACTAAGAAAAAAAAATAGCTCCCAATACCAAACAGCTTTTCATTGTAGACACTAATTTTTGCCTTGTGTCTTCTTGCATTGTGAAAGATCAATATAATACTTTATAGGAAAGCAAAACACTTTTCTTAACCTTTGGTAGGTGCGTAATTAGGAATATAATATGAAAGATGGCCTCATACTCTGTTCACAGAGGTCTTGCCTTTTAAGATCAGGGAGGGTTTGGAAACACAAGAGGCAAAGTCAGAGATGCTAATTAGAAATGCAGCGACCACTTTTACTGACATGCTGAGAACAGCTACGCTTTCCAGAAATTATTCAAGCTAGAGGGAGTGATCTCATTTTGTCTGGTTCTGAGAGCTTTCTAATTTGAGGAAGAAAATAACAGTGGTAGAGGCAACCAATGTATAATATTGAAGATGAAATCAGCCTGTGGTCTTAGCAAGAGGAAAAGGAATACTCTCTGTTTCTCTGCCTATGGTAATGTTTCTCAAGCTCCTGTTTGAGGGATCTGGAGATTTGTTTCAAAGTTGCCTGCCAGGCTTTGGTACCTCTTCTCTCTACTGTTTTTTTGTACCACTCTTTGGGTTAACAATGTCATTAAATTTTAAAATCACCCATTAATGTAAAAATCCACTGTTATATACATGGAGGAGAATTATATGAACATAGCTTCTTTCACTTTTTGTAAGTAACCTGTATTGCTTTTTCCCTATGTTTCCCCAATGCCTGGCGTGGACTCTGCTATGTTGCAGGAACTGGATACATATTTGGTGAATAAATGAATGAATTTCTCCATTCAACATAGTTTGTCACAATAGTCAATTAAAAAAAAAAATCTGAGATTTTGCATCATATTTTTTTTTTCTTTTTTTGCCCTCACTGTTACACTGTTGATGTTAATCCGAGACTTTCTATTCAGTGATTTTTGTCTCTGGGGAAGAAAAGTTCTGTTTAGAATGTCCGTCTTGGTATGGGTTGAATCTGGTGCCATGTTAAGTATAATCATCTAAAAGTTCCCAGATCTCCCATTCACAGAAATTAAATATGATCTCATTACCAAACATGCCTCCTTATGACCCAGGACTGAAGTCTTCCTTCTCTTACTTCTTACAGCCATTTTTGTACTTTAGGGTTTTCACTCATTCCTTTATTCATTCAAAGACATTTGTTACTAACTAAAAATAGAATTTTTCTAATTTTTAAAAAGTGTTTGTTTTTGAGAGAGAGAGAGACACACACACACAGAGCATGAGCAGGGGAGAGGGGTGGGCAGAGGACAGAGAGAGAGAGAGACAGAATCTGAAGCAGGCTCCAGGCTCTGAGCTGTCAGCACAGAGCCCGATGCGGGGCTCGAACTCACAGACCATGAGATAATGACCTGAGCCAAAGTCAGACGCTTAACTGACTGAGCCACCCAGGTGCCCCAAAGTCTTTCTAATTTTTTATTGATTTTTTTTTCTTTAAGTAGGCTTCACACCCAGTGTGGAGCCCATCATGAGGAGGCTTGGACTCACGAACTGTGAGATCAAGACCTGAGCTGAGATCAAGAATCAGATGCTTAATCAACTGAGCTACCCAGGCACCCCTTGATTGATTAAAAAAATTTTTTTAATGTTTATTATTTTGAGAGAGAGAGAGACACAGAGTGCAAGTGGGGGAGGGGCAGAGAGAGAAAGAGAGAGAGACACAGAATCCAAAGCAGGCTCCAGGTTCTGAGCTGTCAGCATAGAGCCTGGTGCAGGGCTTGAACCCACAAACTGTGAGATCATGATGTGAGCATAAGTCAGACGCTTAACCAACTGAGCCACACAGGCACCCCCACCTTGATTGATTTCTTGAAGGAGATTTTAATGCTGCCATTTATCATTCTTGTGACATTGGGCAAATTATTATACCTGGCCTCAGTTTCCCTACCTGCAAATGGGGGTGGCAATTGAATTTTTCTTATAGGATTGCTGTGAAGATTAAGTATTTTAACCTGTCCAATGGCAACTGGTTAATACATGTTAACAATTCAATACTACTACTAATACTACTACTAATAATAAATGTTATGATTCAAATTTTTGAGGACAGAGACAGGCCCATGTTTCATTCCAGGTGGCACAATGTCCAATCAATATTTGTTGCAACAAGAGGTTTCAATATAGTGTACAAAGTAACTCTGGGGCTGGTATTTCTCTGTAGCATTATCAAAACAAGCTGCCCTGGCTGATAGGGGGACCTAAGTCTTTGATTCAAGTGGCTTAACCTTTGCATTCCTTTCTTATAGCCTCCAGCTCAAACACTTAGCTTCCCACCTGCCATTGTCTCTTAGAGGATGAGTTGGTTTAGACTGACCACTGGCTCCTAATCTTGGAGAAAGTTTTTTGTAGATCTCTGACCTTATGAGCCAACTATATAGAATCCCTGCTAAGCAAAGGCAGAATTGCACAAACGGTAACGAAAAGAAGCAGGTGTCCTTGGGCTTATTGCTAGGCCTTGGAAGTGGATAATAAACAAGAGGCTTCTAAGGGTGTGGTGAAGGATCTTGTTATTAAGACCACTGCGCTCTTTCCTAAATGATTTTGAGCATATTTGTAAATTTAAATAAAACACACTATCTCCTTCTAAATTGCCTTCCTAGTGCTATAATAATATGAATGCAAATGGCAGTTTTGCACACTGGGTCCGATATTTTCATAGTCTAAGAAGAGATTCTCTCTTTCTGACATGTAATATATTGTTTATTGGTTAAAATTCAGTGTCCTTATTAAGAAAATGTAAGATACGATCAAGACTCTGATAGGCACATTCTCCATGAAAGTTAGCATATTTTAGAAAGCTCCAGGCAGTGGGAAATGAGGCTGGAGATGTAGAGAGTGATTGGATTCTAGAATACCCTGCATGTCTTAAACAGGGATGAGACTTTATCTTTTAGGTAATGGGGAGCTTCTGACAGGTTTTAATCAGAGGATTAAGTCATATTTATGTTTGAGGAAGGCCACTCTTGCCATAGATGTGTGTGTGTGTGTGTGTGTGTGTGTGTGTGTGTGTGTGTGTGTGTGATGGTAGACAGGTCGGAAATTAGTTCAGAGACTAATTCCAGGTGAAAGATGGTGAGAGGTGGATGGAGACAGCAAAGGTGGAGATGCAGAGGGACAGGTTTGAAGAAGGTAGGTTTCAGTGACTGGTGTGATTGGTTCTTGACGGTTGGGTGTATTTTGTGAAGAAAGAGGAGGCTTGGGCTGAGTGGAAGATGTTGGGTTCCTCAAATCTCTTTCATTGAAGTAGGAAATGCAGGTGGACGAGGTGGTTTCATGGTTTTGGTTGTCAGCTATAAATTTATGACTCTCAAACCCATACTTCCAGTCCAGATCTTTAATCCTGTGTTCAAGACCCATGCACTCAGCTCTTTATTGAACCCATCCAGCCCATAGGCACCTGAAACTCGGCATGTCCCCGAACCAACATGGTGACTTGCTTTGCTTTCTGAGTCCTTTCCTCATTGTCTCTCTCTCTCTTTTTTTTTTAAGTAGGCTTCACACCCAGTGCAGAGCCCAATGTGGGACTTGAACTCACGACCCTGAGATCAAGACCTGAGCTGAGATCAAGAGTCTGATGCTTAATTGACTGGGCCACCCAGGTGCCCTAACTCTCCCCATTCTTAATTGGTGAGTAACACCATCTACCCTGTTGTTGCCCATGCCAAACGTTTGGGAATTATTCTTGATTCATCTCCCTGTATGATTGACATCTAGTTATTCCCCAATTCTGTCAATTTGATGTATTTTATATCTTTTTAGTCTATCCATTATTTTAAGCTCTACTTGCAATAATAGGAAGTGGAAGATGCTTGAAGGAGTTGCCAGGACAGGGGCTGTATCAGAATTTAACAATTCAGAGACAATCTGCCCCACATCGAGCTCTGTACTGATAGCACAGAGCCTGCTTGGAATTCTCTCTCTCTCTCTCTCTCTCTCTCTCTCTCTGCCACTCCCCAACACTCACTCTCTCTGTCTTTCAAAATAAATAAATAAACATTAACAAAAAAGAATTCAGAAACATTTCAGTTCCAAATGATGAAAAGGATATCATATGCAGTGGCTGGAGATTAATGGATGCCTTAGTCCGTTTATTTATATTTTTAATTTTTTTTTTAACATTTATTTATTTTTGAGACAGAGAGAGACAGAGCATGAACGAGGGAGGGTCAGATAGAGGGAGACACAGAATCTGAAACAGGCTCCAGGCTCTGAGGTGTCAGCACAGAGCCTGACACAGGGCTCGATCTCACGGACCGCGAGATCATGACCTGAGCCGAAGTCGGTCGCTTAACCGACTGAGCCACCCAGATGCCCCTGCCTTAGTCTGTTTAGACTGCTATAGCAAAATAAAGGGTGGGGTTGAATAAAAAACAGACAGTTACCTCCCATAGTTCTGGAAATTAGAAAGTCTAAGACCAAGGTGCTGACAGATTCTACATCTGATCAGAGCCAGTTTCCTGGTTCATAGATGATGGCTGCTTTCTATGTCCTCATGTGGCAGAAAGGGTGAGGGAGCTTCTATGGTCTCATTTGTAAGAGTGCTAATCCCATTTAAGAGAGCTCAACCCTCATCACCTCCCAAGGACCCTTTTGTTGTGTTTTTTCTTTTTTCTTTTCTTTTCTTCTTTTTTCTCTTCTTTTTTTCTAGTTTTTCTTCTCTTTTCTTTTCTTCCTTCCTTTTTTTTTTTTTTTTTTTTTTTTTTTTTTTTGGATGGGAGTTCCAGAAGGAGAGGATTTAATTCAACCGCAAAGAATCAGTTTTGGAAAAGGTTATTATTGATAATTTTACAAAATTAAAGAATGGAATGAGTTTTCAGATTAAAAGCTCATGGTAATCTTTGAGTAGTATAAATAAAAGTAAATTCACAATAGGGAAAGCCTCACCTCTTAATACCATCACACTGGGGGTTACAATTTCATTGTATGAATTTTGAGGCAATATAAATATTCAGTCCATAATTGTGGGTAAAGTATGATCTAAGGAGGTCATAGGATTGATGAAGTGAGGTGCACATTCCTTCTGGCCCAACATTTGCACGTCTTTCTCATGTATGGGAGAATTCCCATATATATTAGAGAATTCCAGACCTTATCAGTGCTTACAAGTTGAAAATGCCAGATACTCACTTTTCAAGCTTCATTCATATCTAAGACACGCATGGGACCCAGATGTCACAACTAGATGCAACAACTATGTACTTTGAATCTAGAGTCACAGCAGCAAAAATGGCATTTGGTACTACAAGATTTTGTGCTGAACACAGAAGTGACAGCATTGATAATGATGGTCATGGTTGCAGTAAGATCACACTTCTGTTGTAGAAATGGCAGCAAGACAAACAACAATATCATAAATTGATGGCCTTCATAGATCAGTTCTCTGGTGTGCTTTTGGGCATTGGTGCTGGCTGCTTAGACTTATGCCCCCCCAATGAGTCAGGAAGTGTGTCGGTTAGGCCATCTTTCAGCTGCAATAATAGGAAAAAAACCCAGCAGTGACCTAGGTCATTAGGGGTCTTTCTCCCCTCATAACATAAGAAGTTTGGAGTTGAGTAGCTACTGACATTTGTTCAACAGGTGGACAGTGTCAAGGCTTTTTGTTGGCCTCTTGGCCTGTCCCTTGTGCTGCAGTCCATTTTTAAGACAGGAAAAAGGGGAGACAGGTTAGCACCAGTTGTGCTTTTCCATTTTTCCAGAGGATCTAAAGCCAAAGATCTAGGCTTACATCTTGTTATCCAGAGCTCAGTAATATGGTGCACTAGCTACATGGGAATGTGGGTTGAAGGAAATGAGTATTTCGTGAGTATGTGGAATGTCCAACCTTGATCACAGAAGTGGGCAATGGGGAAATAAGTTGAGAAAGGGGCAGCCAGTGTACATTGTATGTCAGTCAGCTTTTCAGTGTCTTTAAAACAAACCCTTTTATTGCTCATGTTGCTTTAACTCACCTGATCAGTTTTTGTTGTCTTCCGTGGACAACCCTGAATGATAATCCAGTGGTATTTAATAAAATCAAATATAGAGTGAACCAGGAATTAAAGATTATTCTAAAAGTTTGGTTGACTTAGCAAATGGTGCCTCTATTGATTGAAATAAGAAAAACTCGGGGTGCCTGGGTGGCTCAGTCGGTTAAGTATGTGACTTCAGCTCAGGTCATGATATCGCAGTTCGTGGGTTTGAGCCCCACGTCAGGCTCTGTGCTGACAGCTCAGAGCCAGGAGCCTGCTTCAAATTCTGCATCTCCCCCTCTCTCTGCCCCTTCCCTGCTCACACTCTGTCTCTCTCTCTTTCTCAAAAATAAATATTAAAAATTTTTGAAATAAGAAAAACACTTACTAAAGAGTGAGTGGCCTATAGTATTATGCTATTTATTTCATCCTCAACTTTAAAGAAGTAAAGTGTATTGGCACAGTTGAATCTCTATTTGCTAAAATGTATGGGAAATATATTTTTGAACTTGGAGGAGAGCTCACTTTGCCAGTTCCTGGTGCCACAGTCACCTCTTCCACTTTTTTGTTAGCTTTTCCTTATAAGACATTTTCAATTTTCAGTATTATTATAGTTGCTTTGAGAAGGGACTCCAACTTGTCTGTGAAAGCTTTGTTCCATAAATGATAGAATTAGTTGTTCATTAAGGCAGTAAATGAAGCTGATTAAGTAGTGAGTTAGTGAAACAATTATAGTAAAAGTTCATAAAAACACAACCCTTTTTTGATTTTCCTTTTATTACTTTTCTCTGTGGGACAAAATTTATTAAAAATTGGCAGCAAGAAACCCTCTCTTGAGGTCATTACCAAATGCCAGTGTCTTCACACTGCTGGGTACTATTTTCTATTGTAATGCCTTTGCATATGGACTCTCTGTGCCTAACTTCTGCTTCTCCTTTAGAACACTAGTTGGTGTTACCTCTTCCAGAAAGTTTTCCCCTACACTGCTTTAGAGAAGAGGCCTCTGGTTTTTTTTATCTCCTTAATCCATGCACCTAGGACAGAGCCAAGTATATTTTAGTTTTTTGATGCATGCTTGTTGAGTTAACAGAATGAGTCAGTATTAGACAACTTATAGCTAATTGAATATGTCTTGATTGATGGGAGGAAGGGAGTGTGTATTGAAGAAACAGAGAAAAAGAGAGAGGTCTAAGCCATTCTTAGGGTATGAGTGGACCAGGGAAGAGGAAGTGAGGAGTGATGGGAATAGAGACAATGTCTCCAACCAGTTCATATTGCCTTGGATATAGGAGTACTGGGGGCTTTACCTGGCAGTGTGTTGGACTTTTTGTGTGTGTTTTATTTTATTATTATTTTATGATTATGATTATGATTATGATTATTTTATTTCCTACTTGTCTACAGCTCTAGAATATTTTTGGCCTCCTTGCCACCCTCTCCAATTATCTAAATCCCCAGGGACCTTATTCCTCCAGCATGACAGAGTCTCCCAGAGCATGGTTTCAACTTCCCATATCCTTAGTGGGGAAGCCCTTACTTTTCCTTTTCTCTTTTCAATTTTAACAGCCCCAGAAAATGATGATTGTACCTACTATACTCTTTAATCTTCTAGGTTGTCAGGCCAAGGAGGTAGCCAGATCTATTCTGTATATCTTATGTTTCTATGTCTCTTCAGAAGCAAAAAGCTGGTTGAGTAGTTTAGAGCCACAGACCCGGTTTATGATTACGGTGGCTCACTCAATACACTCACATACTTTGGACATTGGAGGGCAATAGTCATTCACCACTATAACTTATTGAAACATATTACAAGAAAGCTCATT
Source organism: Panthera onca (assembly GCF_046562875.1). NCBI lineage: Eukaryota > Metazoa > Chordata > Mammalia > Carnivora > Felidae > Panthera > Panthera onca. The sequence continues at coordinate 125,238,364 of NC_138344.1, forward strand.
TTTCCGGGCTCCTGAAAGATTCTGAGCTTCTTTGTCTTCTCCGAGATTCTTTCCCTTCCCACCATCCCATCCCCAACCTTATCCATACTCATTTGCCTTTTTCATGTTAGCTGCCATAAGGACTCTGAAGCATTTCAGCTTTCTAATACATCTTTTCCTAGCCTGAACCAGCTGCCCTTCTTTACAGTTCTATTTTGATGCTTGAGATAATTGTCTACACTGTGATTTTTAAATTTGAAACATTCTCTTGTGCTTTTAGGAGTAAAGTGGTATTTGGAAATCTGGCAAATCAATAGACTTCCTATCAGAAGGTGGAAGAAATGTCTTCCTTCCCACGTTCCTGTGTTTTCATTATGCAAAAGGAAAGTCAAGGCTTTACTTCCTCTGCCTGCTGTCTTCTTCCCTGTTTGTTGAGGACAGTCAGTTGGTGATTTGTAGCTAAACCAGACTGCCCCACTGATGAAGAAATTAAGGTCAAAGTCAACCTTTTTTTTTTTTTTTAAATTTTTAAAAGTGTGTTTATTTTGAGAGAGACAGATACAGCATGAGTTTGGGCGGGGCTGGGGGGGGGGGGACGGGCAGAGAGAGAAAGAGGGAGAGAGAATCCTAAGCAGGCTCTGCAGCACTGTCAGCACAGGACCCGACATGGGGCTCAAATTCATGAAGCCGAGAATCAGACACTTAACCCACTGAGTCACCCAGGTGCCCCAAACTCAAACCTTCTAATTTTAGAATCAAAATCAAGTGGCTTTTAAATTTATGAAGATATTATGTCATTTGTTTCAAGATTGATGTGTTACATACTACTCAGTCTAAATTGGGCCAACCTATTGAAGTATTTTGTGATTAATCATGCTACCTGGGGCACCAGAATTGCTGCTGGATCTTGGTAAAATGGCTGCTTGTCTCTCCTTGGGTGTTGTGAAAATATAAAAAGAAAATCATTATAGCTAGGAAAATCCTACTCTGCCTTATTATTCAGAAAGCACTGCTGTTAGTTTCTATGGAAGCATTTCCCAAGGATGTTCTTAATTATTGATGGCTAAATTCTCATTACTTAATGGAAGCTGGACTTTAAGGAGAAGCAAGAGGGAGGGAGCTTTATTTTTTGTTTTTTTTGCGCATTGGTAATACACATTGTCTTCTCCACATCCATGGGTGAAGACACTGGCTTGGCAGAAAAGAGAGATAGAGAGTACGGAAAGAAGCAAGGGAAGAGAAGACAGGAGAAGAGAGTGTACATTGACTGCAAGTCTGGAAGCCTAATTTTAGTTAGAACACAACATTACTTATCTCTCCCATGTAGAAGTACGAGAGAGAGGAAAGTCATTGTGAAAAAACACCTCTACCTTTCTAGAAGGATGTTTCTGTTTATGGGAGGGCTCCTTGTTCTGCTGGATTCCTTGGTGGATTTGAATATGGAAAGGTAGCTGAGCACTGAGTGTGAGGGCTGGGGTTGAAGAATACTGACTTGTTTTCCCTAAGATATTGAGGACATTTTGGAGTTGAGGGTGTGGAGTGGGAATCTTTGAGAGACAAAGTGTGGAAGAGAGTGGGATTGTAAGGAGAGTAACACAAGTCCTTATGATAACCCGGGCTAGGGAGATTCCACAGGCTGAAGCAGACATTGACAAACTCTGTGATGGGTTATCCAAAGATCTTGTGGAACGAGGATATCTAATGCTGAAGGTGAAGTTGTTTGTAATATTGTGATGTAAACCCCTTTTCCTAGAGAATTCTTTGTATAAGTCAGCTTTTGCGGAAATAGTGTGGCACAAGAAACAACTGCCAAATCTCAGTGGCTTACAAAAACAAACATTTATTTTTTGTTCATGTGTCTGTGGGGTTGGCTGCAGATGCTGTGCTCCAGGCCAGTGCTCAGATTCAGGTCTGCTCCTCTGGCTTTCATTTTGGGGGCCAGCAACCTTTAACCTTCAAGAAAGCAATCTATGTGCATGGGCATCACACATATGTACTACCTAGAGGGGAGGTTTTTATTTGTTTGCTTGTTTACTTATTTATTTATTAATAAAATAAAAGAAAGAGGTGAATTGCAAATTGGGTCACCACAGTGTGACTCAGGATGATCCAACACAGGGAGATCATTAATAGAGATCATTAAACAGGAGAAGGACTCAAAGCCAGGTAACCATGAATATGGAAGTTTCCCCACACCTTCCCTATAATTGGCAGAAATCTTGTGCTCCTAGAGGGTCTGGTCTTTCACAATCCATGCACTAAGCATTCACATCAGCTCTTTTTCTTTTTTAAGGGGCGAGAGGCTCTAGCTTACATCTGTGCTCCATATGAGCTTTGAGACCAGTACGATTATTCATTCTGATCTTGCCTGTAGAAAACCAAGCCACATGCTTGAGCCCATCTCATTTTATACAATCATTTTTTTTCCTCTCAAATAAAAATCACCTGATTGGCTCTTACGTAATCACTTCTACTCAAGCCCTTAGATGAGTCAATTTCCTATGCAGGCTTTTATTGTCATCTCTACCTCCAAAAAGATATCTGGCAAAGAAAAGGGATAGACTTTTTTTTGCTAAAGGCTGTGTGAACTGTTGGATCTAAAAGTTCAGGTTCTGTTTTTTTCTGCTTCTTTTACAGGCTCCACTAGGGGACTTAAAAACAAAAACAAAAACAAAAACAAACCCCAAGCTCATTCTGTGTCTCAGTTCCTCACCAGCTTTTTGCTGCCTCTGAAGCTTAAAGTAGTTCTTTTTTAGATCTGAAGATTTGCAAGCTGTCAGGCTTTAATAAGTGTACTATCCGTATCTTCAGTTTTAGATAACTCACCCACACTAATCGTTTTTTTCCCCCCACATGAAAGCTTATTTTCTATTTGATTTCCTTTTTCTTTTTGCAGAAGAATCCTTTGCCTTAGAATGATAAAGGAGGAAAGGAAAGGGCCAACATTCTTTTGCTTTACAATGAGGCAGAGAGACACAGGGAGTTGGGTAAAGTGTATTCTTAAAGGAAGGACAGAACAGGTGAAAGGAAATAGATTAACCCATTCAGTTGTTAGATCACTTCTGACCCAAGGATCTTTCTGCATAGCTCAGGTCTGAAAGACCTTGTTATTGTGGCCCTATTTTCTGCTCACTGCAACTTTTTCAGTCCTTGTCACCATTATGAAACCATTTCCTCTATGCCTGGCTGTTGGCTCTTCAGAGGCTGATGGCTCACTACAAGGGTAGGCTTCTGTCCTCTGTGCTGACACTCTTTCAAAGGACACTTGTATGTGAAGGAACTATTGTACCACGTTCTCATCAGTTACAACTGAATTAATGAGCTGAGAAAATTACTACCAGCAATAACTTAGTTTTTGAAATGGAGGGTTTCTTATTCTTTTGAGCATAGAATTTTAGAGCCACAAGATACATAGAGATCATCTCTTTGAACCACCTTGTTTTATAGAGTTCCAGAGAAGTTGAAGGCTCTCCCAAGGTCAGACAACTAGTTATTGGTAGTACTGGGACTAGAGCCGGTTGTCTTAATTCTATTCTTTCCATTACATTTGATTTAGTTCCAGAATCTAGATTACAGTGAAAGGCACAGACGTATTAAAGTTAATCATTAACCTCTAAAGTGGCAGATTGAGTTTTAATAGAGAGAACACTAAAATTCTCGGTAGGGGTAATAAGGGGGCAAGTGGGGAAGAATAAAACTGCTCAAGAATAAAACAGCTTCCCAGCTTCTCGCTTTTGGTGGAAATACCTCTAACAAGAAAGTTTGTTTCAAGCCATGCAAATTTAAAGAAAAGGGGTTTGACAGAAAAGCTGTGAACATTGTCAAAGTTAACCTTATTCCCTGTGTCATTCTGGGAGATTCCAGGACAAGGAAACACAATGTCATGAACAAGGGAAACAGGGATTGGAAAGAGCTCAGTGTTTTTCCACTTAAAACATATTCTTTCCTCTTTCCAGGTTTAGAAAATATGATTTCGGAGGTGGAAATTTCTTACAAAACAACACAGGCTCTTTGCTTTATTCCTGTAACAATAATGCTAAATTTAAATAGTTCTAATCTTCAAATAGGCATAGTACCTTGTAGATAGTTTTGAGTTGCTTGATCACTTCTTCCTGGTAAGGTCCCCTGTACAGCTCAGCTCTTGAAGGACTTTTAATCCACTCCCTCCCCCACCCCCCGCCCCTATTTCTTCCTCACTGAAACCTCTTATAAGCAAATCTGGGAAATGTGATGTCAGTCATCTTCCTGACAAAGTAGGGACAGTGGTTGAGAAAAGTCTGTCGTGGGTAAGGGTGGTGGAACCGGAGTAGGGAGGCATGGAAATAATCAATATTTATTGATTGGGGCTTAAGTTTTCTCCGAAATAGAGAACACGTGAGCCCTCAAAATTGAGGAAATTATTTCAAGTTGAGTGGTCAGACTGGAGGAAGGGAGGGAGGTAGCATTAGTTGTCACAGAAAAATCTAGAGACAGAGGCAGGGGTTCAAATTCCAGATGTTATTGGAGGAAACATGCCCTTTTTTCTGTTTTTTGTTTGTTTATTTATTTCTTGTTTCCCCAAGACACAGAGCATACAGTGCCTGATTCGAGAACATACCTGGAGATTCCTTCCTTCTGCTATGAAACCTGTGTTTTCCCCTCTGCCTACCTTCCCTTTTTCTCTTGCTTTCTTCTTCCTTCATCAAATCTTTCTTACTTTATCTCTAAGATTATTTGGCCCGTGTTTTAATGTTTATAGACTGTTTGTTTTACTTGAAATAGTATTCCATTTAAAATTTTAATAATAATAGTAACTGTTAATACTAGTTACCTTTTTTTAACTTTGTAAGTTAACTTTATTTTTTATTTTTTAAAATTTACATCCAAATTAGTTAACCTATAGTGAAGTAATGATTTCAGTAGATTCCTTAATGCCCTTACCCATTTAGCCCATCCCCCCTCCCACAACCCCTCCAGCAACCCTCAGTTTGTTCTCCATATTTATGAGTCTCTTCTGTTTTGTCCCCCTCCCTGTTTTTATATTATTTTTATTTCCCTTACCTTATGTTCATCGGTTTTGTCTCTTAAAGTCCTCAGATGAGTGAAGTCATATGATTTTTGTCTTTTTCTGATTGACTAATTTCGCTTAGCATAATACCCTCCAGTTCCATCCACGTAGTTGCAAATGGCAAGATTTCATTCTTTTTGATTGCCGAGTAATACTCCATTGTGTGTGTGTATATATATATACATACATATATATATGTATGTATATATATATATATATATATATATACACCACATTTTCTTTATCCATTCATCCATCGATGGACATTTAGGCTCTTTCCATACTTTGACTATTTTTGATAGTACTGCTATAAACATGGGGGTGCATGTGTCCCTTCGAAACAGCACACCTGTATCCCTTGGATAAATGCCTAGTAGTGCAATTGCTGGGTCGTAGAGTAGTTCTATTTTTAGTTTTTTGAGAAACCTCCATACTGTTTTCCAGAGTGGCTGCACCAGCTTGCATTCCCACCAACAGTGCAAAAGAGATCCTCTTTCTCTGCATCCTCACCAACATATGTTGTTGCCTGAGTTGTTAATGTTAGCCATTCCGACAGGTGTGAGGTGGTATCTCATTGTGGTTTTCATTTGTATTTCCCTGATGATGAGTGATATGGAGCATTTTTTCATGTGTCGGTTGGCCATCTGGATGTCTTCCTTAGAGAAGTGTCTATTCATGTCTTTTGCCCATTTCTTCACTGGATTACTTGTGTTTTGGGTGTTGAGTTTGATAAGTTCTTTGTAGATTTTGGATACTAACCCTTTATCTGATATGTCATTTGCAAATATCTTCTCCCATTCTGTCGGTTGCATTTCAGTTTTGCTGATTGTTTCATTCACGGTGCAGAAGCTTTTTATTTTGAGGAGGTCCCAGTAGTTCATTTTTGCTTTTGTTTCCTTTGCCTCCGGAGACGTGTTGAGTAAGAAATTGCTGTGGGCAAGATCAGAGAGGTTTCTGCCTGCTTTCTCCTGGAGGATTTTGATGGCTTCCTGTCTTACATTGAGGTCGTTCTTCCACTTTGAGTTTATTTTTGTGTATGGTGTAAGAAAGTGGTCCAGGTTCATTCTTCTGCATGTCGCTGTCCAGTTTTCCCAGCACCACTTGCTGAAGAGACTATCTTTATTCCATTGGATATTCTTTCCTGCTTTGTCAAAGATTAGTTGCCCATATGTTTGTGGGTCCATTTCTGGTTCTCTCTTCTATTCCATTGATCTGAGTGTCTGTTCTTGTGCCAGTACCATACTGTCTTGATGATTACAGCTTTGTAGTATAGCTTGAAGTCTGGGATTGTGATGCTTCCTGCTTTGGTTTTCTTTTTCAAGATTGCTTTGGCTATTCGGGGTCTTTTCTGATTCCATACACATTTTAGGATTGTTTGTTCTACCTCTGTGAAGAATGCTGGTGTTACTTTGATAGCGATTGAATTGAATATGTAGATTGCTTTGGGTAGTATCACATTTTAACAATATTTCTTCTTCCTATCCAGGAGCATGGAATCTTTTTCCATTTCTTTGTGTCTTCTTCAATTTCTTTCATAAGCTTTCTATAGTTTTCAGCGTATAGATTTTTCACCTCTTTGGTTAGATTTATTCCTAGGTATTTTATGGTTTTTGGTGCAACTGTAAATAGGATCAATTCCTTGATTTCTCTTTCTATTGCTTCATTGTTCGGTGTATACGAATGCAACTGACCTCTGTGCATTGATTTTATATCCTGCAACTTTGCTGACTTCATGAATCAGTTCTAGCAGTTTTTTGGTGGAATCTTTCGGGTTTTCCATATAGAGTATCATGTCATCTGTGAAGAGTGAAAGTTTGACCTCCTCCTGGCCGATTTGGATGTCTTTTATTTCTTTGTGTTGTCTGATTGCAGAGGCTAAGACTTCCAATACTATGTTGAATAACAGTGGCGAGAGTGGACATCCCTGTCTTGTTCCTGACCTTAGGGGAAAGCTCTCAGTTTTTCCCCATTGAAGATGATATTAGTGTTGGGTCGCTTGTATATGGCTTTTATGATCTCGAGGTATCATCCTTCTATCCCTACTTTCTTGAGGGTTTTTATCAAGAAACGGTGTTGTATTTTGTCAAATGCTTTCTCTGCATGTATTGAGAGGATCATATAGTTCTTGTCCTTTCTTTTATTGATGTGATGAATCACGTTAATTGTTTGGTGGATACTGAACCAGCCCTGCATCCCAGGTATAAATCCCACTTGGTCGTGGTGAATAATTATTTTAATGTATTGTTGGATCCAGTTGACTAATATCTTGTTGAGGATTTTTGCATCCATGTTCATCAGGGAAATTGGTCTATAGTTCTCCTTTTTAGTGGGGTCTCTGTCTGGTTTTGGAATCAGGGTAATTCTGGCTTCACAGAAAGAATTTGGAAGTTTTCCTTCCATTTCTATTTTTTGGAACGGTTTCAAGAGAATAGGTGTTAACTCTTCCTTAAATGTTTGGTAGAATTCCCCTGGAAAGCCATCTGGCCCTGGACTCTTGTTTTTTGGGAGATTTTTGATTAGTAATTCAATTTCCTTACTGGTTATGGGTCTGTTCAAATTTTCTATTTCTTCCTGTTTCAGTGTTGGTAGTGTATATGTTTCTAGGAATTTGTCCATTTCTTCTAGATTGCCCATTTTATTGGCATATAATTGCTCATAATATTCTCTTATTATTGTTTTTATTTCTGCTTTGTTGGTAGTGATCTCTCCTCTTTCATTCTTGATTTTATTTATTTGGGTCCTTTCCTTTTTCTTCTTGATCAAACTGGCTAGTGGTTTATCAATTTTGTTAATTCTTTCAAAGAACCAGCTTCTGGTTTCATTGATCTGTTCTACTGTTTTTTTGGTTTCGATAGCATTAATTTCTGCTCTAATCTTTATTATTTCCTGTCTTCTGCGGGTTTTGGGTTTTATTTGCTGTTCTTTTTCCAGCTCCTTAAGGTGTAAGGTTAGGTTGTGTATCTGAGATCTTTCTTCCTTCTTTAGGAATGTCTGGATTGCTATATACTTTCCTCTTATGACCACCTTTGCAGCGTCCCAGAGGTTTTGGGTTGTGGTGCTATCATTTTCATTGACTTCCATATACTTTTTAATTTCTTCTTTAACTGCTTCGTTAGTCCATTCATTCTTTAGTCGGATGTTCTTCAGTCTCCAAGTATTTGTTACCTTTCCAAATTTTTTCTTGTGGTTGATTTCGAGTTTCATAGCATTGTGGTCTGAAAATATGCACGGTATGATCTCGATCTTTTTGTACTTACTTGGGGCTGATTTGTTTCCCAGTATATGGTGTATTCTGGAGAACGTTCCATGTGCACTGGAGACAAATGTATATTCTGCTGCTTTAGGCTGAAATGTTCTGAATATATCTGTTAAGTCCATCTGGTCCAATGTGTCATTCAGAGCCATTGTTTCCTTGTTGATTTTTTGATTAGATGATCTGTCCATTGCTGTGAGTGGGGTGTTGAAGACTCCTACTATTATGGTATTACTATCAATGAGTTTCTTTATGTTTGTGATTTATATATTTGGGTGCTCTCACATTTGGCACATAAATACTTACAATTATTAGGTCTTCTTGTTGGATAGACCCCTTGATTATGATATAATGCCCTTCTGCATCTCTTGATATAGTCTTTATTTTAAAGCCTAGATTGTCTGATATAAGTATGGCTACTCCGGCTTTCTTTTGTTGACCATTAGCATGATAGATGGTTCTCCATCCCCTTATTTTCAATTTGGAAATAATTGAAGGTGTCTTAGGTCTAAAGTGGGTCTCTTGTAAACAGCAGATAGATGGGTCTTGTTTTCTTATCCATTCTGTTACCCTATGTCTTTTGATTGGAGCATTGAGTCCATTGACATTTAGAGTGAGTACTGAAAGATATGAATTTATTGCCATTATGATGCTTGTAGAGTTGGAGTTTCTGGTGGTGTTCTCTGGTCCTTTCTAATCTTTTGTTGCTTTTGGTACTTATTTATTTATATATATATTTTTTCATCTTTTCTTCCCTCAGAGAGTCCCCCTTAAAATTTCTTGCAGGGCTGGTTTAGTGGTCACAAACTCCTTTAATTTTTGTTTGTCTGGAAAACTTTTTATCTCTCCTTCTACTTTGAATAACAGCCTTGCTGGATAAAGAATTCTTGGCTGCATATTTTTCTGATTCAGTACACTGAATATATCCCGCCAGTCCTTTCTGGCCGCCAAGTTTCTGTGGGTAGGTCTGCTGCAAACCTCATCTGTCTTCCCTTGTAGGTTAGGGACTTTTTTTCCCTTGCTGCTTTCATGATTCTCTCCTTGCCTGAGTATTTTGTGAATTTGACTATGATATGCCTTGTTGATGGTCGGTTTTTGTTGAATCTAGTGGGAGTCCTCTGTGCTTCCTGGATTTTGATGTCTGTGTCTTTCGCCAGGTTAGGAAAGTTTTTTGCTATGGTTTGCTCACATAACCCTTCTACCCCTATTTCTCTCTCTTCTCCTCTGGGACCCCTATGATTCTGATGTTGTTTTTAATGAGTCACTGATTTCTCTAATTCTTAAATTGTGCTCTTTCACCTTAATCTCCCTCTTTTTTTCTGCTTCATTATTCTCTATAAGTTTGTTCTCTGTATCACTGATTCTCTCTTCTGCCTCGTTCATCCTTGCCGCTGCTGCATCCATCCATGATTGCAGCTGATTTATAGCATTTTTAATTTCATTCTGGCTATTTTTTACTTCTTTTATCTCTGCAGAAAGGGATTCTAATCTATTCTGGACTCCAGGTAGTATTCTTATTATTGTGATTCTAAATTATGGTTCAGACATCTTGCTTGTGTCTGTGTTGGTTAAATCCCTGGCTGTCGTTTCTTCGTGCTCTGTCTTTTGGGGTGAATTCCTTCTGTTTGTCATTTTGAAGGAAGAAAAGGAATTAATGAGTTAGGAAAATTGAAATTAAAAAAATTAAAATTAAAAAAATATTAAAATTAAAAATTAAAAATACACACACACAAATCGAATAGATGAAGCTAGATCCTTGGTGTGTTTTGGTCTGGGTGTAGAAAGTGGTTTGACAGATTAGAGAAACAAACAAAAAGAAAAAAAGGGGGGTAGAGAAAGAAAACAGGAAATTGTTTGAGAATTTGAAAAAATGAATACACTAAATAGACTAAAATACACAAAATTAGAGAATATAGTAGAAAAGAATTATAGAAAAATATTTTAATAAAAATTAAATGAAATATGAAGTTTTCCATTTTCTGTATTTAAAAAAAAGAAATGAAAAAGAGAAAAAAGTTAAAAAAAAAGAAGAAAAGACAAAAAAACGAAATTGTTTGAAAATTTGAAAAAGTGAATACACTGTAGTAGACTGAAATAAAATGATGGGAGTAAGATAGAATTTGAAAAAATTTACATAAGAGCAAATAATATAGTAATAAAAATTAAATAAAAATATTTTTAAAACAAATTGAAAGTAAAAATGAAGTTTTTCTGTCTGCATTCAAGAAAAAGAAAAATGAAAAAGAGAAAAAGGAAAAGAAAAAAAGGAAATTGTTTGAAAATTTGAAAAGGTGAGTACACTGAAGTAGACTAAAATAAAATGACAGAAGTAAAGTAGAATTTGAAAAAATTTACACAAAAGTAAAAATATATAGTAATAAAAATTAAGGACAGATTTTTATTAAAAATTGTAAATAAAAATGAGTTTTTTCTCTTTCTGTATTCAAGAAAAAGAAAAGAATTGTAAAAGAGAAAAAGGAAAAAGAGAAAAAAAATGAATAGATGAACCTGCTAACAGATTGAAGTAGGACTGAAGTTGCTTCGTTTTCCCCTAGAGGTCAGTCCATGTAGCTCTTTACAGTCCATAAATTCAGCCGCAGGTGAGGTTTGTGTTCTTGAAGAGCGAAGACGGCCCAGTTGGGCAGGGTCGGTGTAACAGCTCTGCTCTCCACTAGATGGCGCTGCTAGCCTATTGGGGTGGATTGTTGCGGTGCTTGTCAGTGTGCATGCGTGCGAGCGGAGAAATATGGCGCCATCCAACCATCCAGGCTGTTCTCCCAGATCACCAGTCGCGCACCGGTCCTCCGTCTTCAGCTCTCATCCACTCCCCACTTTTCCACTTTCCGTGACCAGGCCCTAGGCCGCACCTCTCTCCCAAGTTTTGTCTCACATGTGGCTGTTTTCCCTGGCCCTTTACTTCTGAAGGACTGTGGCTATGACGTGCTCCACCCCTCTGCAGGAGGGTTTCACCAAGCAATGGCTGAATGAGCAATGGCCGAATGTCAGCTGCACCCAGGAACGCCTGCTGGACCCTGCTACGGCCAGGTGCCAGCCCGCCCCCCCAAAAAATTCGCGAGACAGTGTAGCCTCAGCATTTCAGGGACCATGGAAAATCGCAACACACATCTGGCACCAGGCTTCACCCTCAACAACCTTGCCCCAGCACCAGCGAAAGTGGCTGCCTTCCGGGGTCTGCTGGGACCAGGTGGCTTCAACAGTCTCTACCAAGTGTCCTTCCAGCAGTGGAACCGCTTTTCCCCGTGTGGCCCGAGAACCTCCCGGACCCCACTTTGTTCCTGGGGATTCGCCCTTCCCACCAGAGCACCGCCAGGTATGGAGCTGCGGAGTTGCAGCCTTTGCGCTCCCCTTGTTTACAGTCTTAATGGAATTTAAACCCTCTCCTCTCTCCTTTCTCCCTTTTTAGTTTAGTCCCTGCGGCTGTTTCCAATTTTCCACTTTCTCTCCAGCTGCTTTTGGGGAGGGGTGCTTTTCCTGTATGCTCCCCCCCTTCCCAGTCTCCGTCCTCTCTCCACCTGCAATAGTGGCTCCCTACCTTTCGGGGCTTTTTGCTCCCCAAGTTCAGCTCTCCGTGTCGCATACCTGCTGAATTCTGTGGTTCAGGTTGTGCAGATTGTTGTGTTAATCTTCCAGTCGGTTTTCTAGGTGTGTAGGATGGTTTAGTGTTGGTCTGGCTGTATTTCATGGACGCAAGACACACAAAAAACTTCCATGCTGTTCCGTCATCTTGGCTCCTCCCAATACTAGTTACCTTTTATTAAACATGTTTCTAAGGTCCATTTTACAGATGAGGAAGTGGAGGCTGGGGAGAACAAATAATTTATCTATGTTATTTCTGTCAAAAAAAGGCAGTCATTGGAAGAGTTGAGACTTGAACACACGGTTTTCTGATCCAAAGGCCTGTTTTCTACATGTTATTATGCTATCAACAGCTTTCTTCCTTCCATCCTCCATCCCACATCATCTCCAAAATCCCTGGAACTCAAATCTCTGCCTCCTGTATGATTTCCACATTTAGCATCAAAGTTTCTAGCAGAGAATCACCTGTTGGGAAATATTTATTTTTGACGATAAAGTTGGTCCTGCCCTTGTGGAGGTGTGTGTACGTTAAGAGAAGCCTTGGTCAGTTGGAGTATAAGATTCCAGAAGGTTTGTTAGAGAAAAACAAGGAAGACATGAGTTTATTCAATTTATGCCACAGCTATTGTTGGTGAGTCTGTAGCTTTCAGAAAAGAAAAGACCCCATTTGAAAAGAAAACCACCCAAACAGTCCTCTCCATTCTTACTTCCCAATGCTTGTTAAGTGAATTTTGTTTTAAAATACTTTATTACATGGAGAAATGTCAAGGGGCTTTGGATCAACAGCTCTGAAGGCAGCTCCGTCTTATATTTATTCTCAGCAAAAGAATAAAAATACTTTAAGCTATAGCATTTATTCCCACCCTCAACTCCCTCCCCCCACCACTCCTTTCTTCCTGCCCAGTGCCACCACCTGAATGTCTCTGTTCTAGTTGTCAGAGCAGGAGACAGACTTGTAGGCAGCCATGGTGAAGTGTTCTGTTGAGCAAAAGTTCTGCTTGATTGGCAAAATGGTCCCCTTCTCTGTCAGTGTTTCTCTAAGTGAAAAGAGAAGCACATGAAGACAGAAACACACCTTGTCTGCTCCCTCAGTGATTGGTTTCCATACCTTTGGGCAGTGGTTGTGATTCTGCCTAGGGATCCCCCTTCAGTGTGGCAGAGTCCTGTGTTTGAACTCCAAATCCCTGGAACTTTCACCCTCACAATAGCAGGAGTTTGCTTGCTCAGTTCTGAAGTGTTTTGGAAGCATTTGTCATGATGGTTATTGGCAGAGGCTGATATGAAGGAAAGAGAATAGAGACAACTATCAAATTTAATTTTATTCCAGACTTTAGATGGAATTACACTTCTAAATTCCGGAGGTGGGAAGACCGGAGCTGTCTCCCATGTCTGCTGGTCTTTGTGGAAAGAATGTTAATTAGGGCAACAATGTGAAAGTGACAGCTGTACCATGTGCCTGGCTTTAGCTGGAATATAACTGATGATATAAACACGATTTATTGATTATTTTTTTTCTGTGTTACGTTTACAATATTGTTTCTCTGAATCTTCGTCACAATTCTAAGAGCTAGGTGACCTTTTTACATCTTTACATGCAAGGAAACTGAGGCTCAGAAATTGTCAGGAGCCTGATTTGCTATAGTGGATCAAACCTGAGGTCCTATAGTTTAGGGCTATATTCCTGATGGTGGTACCAAAGTTGTATCCTGACAGGGATGTTGGTTTTCCTTAACATAGTAGGAGCTCTCTCCAGATATATTCCAACTTCCCTAAACTACCCATCATGGATTTGTTAACCCACTAATTTATTCAAATTATTTCTTTTAAGAAATCAGTAAGTTTGAAAAAAAATAAAGGCAATATTTGTGCTATTAAAAAAAAGTCAAACAGTGCAGATGACTATAGAAGAAAAGTAAAAACTTTCCTTTCCTCCCATTTTATTTCCTTGGGCTGCTTCTCGGATATAACCATCATTAATAATTTTCTGTGTTTATGCCAGAATTGTTTCATACATAGGTAAGCATGTGTGTGTGTATGTGTGTGTGTGTGTGTATATATATATATGTGTGTGTGTGTATATATATATGTATACATATATATGTGTACATATACATACACATATATATGTGCATATGTATATACGTGTACATATACATATACATATATGTATATATGCATATATATATGCATATATACATATATGTATATATATATATATATATATATATATATATATATATATATATATATGAGGACCTGTGGTCATTTATATCTTTATTACTGGGGAGGACACACCAAGGGAATAGAAACTTAAGCAGCTGATCCAACCATATCTCCTTATAAGCATGATAACTAGACCTCTGGGCAGAGTCTTTATCCATGGAATGTTTTGAGGAGGATCCCTGGATTAGGATTGCTTATAATAAGCAAATTTGCAATCTATGGATTTATGAGGCTTGACTCTCTGGAGAATCTCACGTAAACTATGTGAATCTCTAGGGTAGAAAATGGAGGAGATGTTTTTAGCTGAAAATCTACCTCTGTGTGAGATGACCCATGGAACTCATCAGAGAACTCATCTGAGCCAGAGAGCATCATGCCTGAGAAGGGAATGAATCACATTGTATATATGTAGCATAATTATTTGAACTAGTACTCTATTAAGGGAGATTTAGGTTGTTTTCAGTTTTGTTTTGTTATTATAAACAATGCCGCATTATACATTTTTATTAATATATATTGAGACATTTATTTGTATAATTGAGACACTACTAGGGTCAAGGTTATATTCATCTATATTTTCAACCACAATATTGTTCTTTCTCCCTCTCCTGACCTTCCCACACGCGCACATACAAGATTATGTGTATCTTTATTATCTGGTATCATTTCATGTGTAAAAACTTTAGTATGTATATCTAAATTTATGGAATCTCTCTCTTTTAATACCACCCCTTTTCTTAGATAAAATAGAGTATGCCATTCACACTGTTTTACAGCTTGCATTTTTCTCTTAACATGTCTGGGAGACCACTGCATGTCAGTATATAGAGATTTCTTTATTCCTTATTATAGTTACATAATATTCCATTTGTGGAAGCACCTTATTTTATTAAAGCAGTCACCTATTAGTGACAACTGAATTGTCTACAGTCTTTTTCTATTACAAATAGCAGACTTGCACAGAAATTATTTAATAATTTCTTCTCTGTGTTTGGGATAGATGTTTAGAAATAGAATTGCTGGTTCAAAGGGTATTATCAATAAGAACACTTTTGTCAAGGGGAGACTGAATTTAAAATGCATTTAGCTTGGGGTGCCTGAGTGGCTTGGTCAGTTAAGCATCCGACTTCAGCTCAGGTCATGATCTCACAGTTTGTGGGTTCGAGCCCTGTATTGGGCTTTGTGCTGACAGCTCAGAGCCTGGAGCTTGCTTCAGATTCTGTGTCTCCCTCTCTCTCTGCCCCTCTGTGTTCTATCTCTCAAAAAATGAATAAATGTTAAAAAAAATAAAAAATGATAAATAAAATGCATTTAATTTGAGTTTAGTATGATATGTTTAATGTAGTTTCCCATCATTCGGTGATTTATCAGTTAAATTACTGCTAGCTGTCCCAGTGTAGAAATGCTTTTCTAGAGGATTCCTTCTACCCAATGTGCCAACTCACCATCATCATGACACCAAGTTTCAGGATCCAACATAATAGCCTCACTAGGTTGTTAGAAGGATATTGATGACAAATTAGTGTCATAAATCCACAGTATTTATGACTCGTCACTGGAAAAAAATAGTAATAAGAAGTTGTGTGGTGGAAACAAACTTTTCTAAACTATCCATAGTTAAAACACAAATTTTGATCATCCAGGTTAAAGGAAAGATGAAGTCATTTTTTCTCTCTTTAGGAAGAAACTCTCCTCTCCACCTTCTTTTTCTCCTTCTTTTTTTCCTCCCCCTTCTTCTTCCTCTTCTTCTTCTTCCTCTCTTCCTCCTCCTCCTTCTTCTCCTTCTTCTTCTTGTTCTTCTTGTCCTTCTCCATCTCCTCCTCCTCCTCCTCCTCCTCTTTCTCCTTCTTCTTCTACAAAATCATTGTCACATGAAGAGAGTCAGAGTGTGCAACCAAAATAATGTAGGAAAAATTGTCATAGATATGTAGCAGTCCAGTAAACTAATAAAAATACCTTGCATTTTTCTGAATTTTATAATGTTTGATGAATTTGTTAGCTTTTTAACATTTGTGATTTTTTTACTCCTCTTTTAGTTTTAAATAATTATTTATTCCTAACTTTATAATTTTGTATTCTTGTCTTAAATATGGCTCCCAAGATTGTTCAGGCTCCGAGCCATGCAAAACTGTGCTATACCCTTAGTTTTTGGAGTGATCTATTCAATGACTATCAGAAATGAACCAGGCAATTATAAGCTGAGTTCTGGTGGGAAATGTACTTCCTCTCTTCATGGATCTGCAACTCATGGCAACAAGTTATATATATATATATTATATATATATATATATATTTTCATATATATTCCTCTATGGGCTTAATTTCCTGAAGAGGATAATATACTGAGACAGCCAGCAGTATATACTTGGGGGAAATAATAACAACCTACATAGTTGCCCTCCATTTTCTTCCATTCTCCTCCATGGAAATGCAGTTACCTTTCCTAAAATAGATACCCCAAAGGTCCCAATCAATCATGGCATTGACTCAAACTCCAGGAGTTTGTGATCGTGTTTCATCAGTTCCAGATGTGATTCTTCACTGGGAAAATTATAATGGAAACCAAACAAACAAGAAACAAACAAAACAACTCCAAACCACCACAACAAAAAGATGATTTATCTGTTTATCCCCCTCCCCCAAGCATATTTTGATGGAACAGGGATAGGATAACTTCAATAAACATTCTTATTTGGAGAGAAAAAGTGGGTGGCACACTGCAGTCACTGGTCCCTAGCAATTCTAAAACACTGCTGGATGCACATTTTGATGTATACTGTGGGGGTAGGGAATATTCTTTGTGTTTTCTCTCCTCCCTCCCCATTTTCTTTCCTTTTTAAAAAAATTTTTTTTAAAGTTTTATTTATTTTTGAGAGAGAGAGGAAGAGACAGAATATGAGTGGGGGAGGGCAGAGAGAGAAGGAGACACAATCTGAAGAAGGCTTCAGGCTCTGAGCTGTCAGCACAGAGCCTGATGTGGGGCTCGAACTCATAAACTGCAAGTTTGTGACCTGAGCCGAAGTTGGACACCTAATTGACTGAGCCACCCAGGCGCCCCTCCCATTTTTTTTTCTTGATCAATCATGCTAAATATTTATTAGTCTTATTAAAGCTATCAAGAAAGCAGCTTTCAGATTCATTGATTTTCTCTCTCTCTCTTTCTCTCTCTTTTTTTTGTTGTTGTTCGTTTCTATTTCACTGATTTCCACATTTTGTTATTTCCCTACTTTGCTTAGTTTGGGTTTAATTTTCTCTTTTTCTAGTTTTACGACTAAGTTTGGTTCGTTGGGGTTAGGCTGGTTATCTTTTTTTTTCTTTTTAAAAAATGTTTTATTTATTTTTAAGAGAGAGAGAGAGAGTGAGCAGGAGAGGGGTAGAGAGAGAGAGGATCTAAAGCAGGCTCTGTGCTGACAGCAGTGAACCTGATGTAGGGGTTGAATTCACCAACCGCGAGATCATGACCTAAACTGAAATCAGACCCTCAAAGACTGTGCCACCCAGGTGCCCCAACACTAGTTTTCTAATACAAGCATCTTTTCTAATACAAGCATCCCATGTTATAAATTTTCCTCTAAGAATGATTTTAGTTGTATCCCTGAAATATTGATAAACTGTGCTTTTATTTTCATTCAATTCTAGATATTTTTTTAAATGTTATTTTATTTATTTTGAGAGAGAGAGAGAAAGAGAGAGCACGAGCATGAGTGAGGGAGGGGCAGAGAGAGAAGGAGAGAGAGAATCCCAAGCAGGTTCCTTGCTCAGTACAGAGTCCCAACATGGGAGCTGATCTCACAACTGCGAGATCACCCCCGAACTGATATCAAGAGTCAGACACTTAACCGAGACACATAGGTGCCCCATTTCCAAATATTTTCTAATTTTCCTTGTGATTTCTTCTTTCCTTCATGATTATTTAGAAGTGTGTTGTTTAATTTCCAAATATTTGGGGATTATCTGGATATCTTTTTGTTATTGAATTTTATTTCAGTTCTATTGGAGCCAGATAGCCACCTCTATATGGTTTCATTCCTTCAATTTATTTGAGACTCACTCTGGTCCAAAATAGAGTTTCCTGTGGTAACATATCAAGGTCTGATATTCCATTGTGCATCTGAGACAAATGTGTATGTTTCTGTCCTTGGGTTGAGTTTCTATAAATGGCAATTAAGTTAAGTTGGTTCATAGTGTTCTTCAAATCTTCCTCTTTTTTTTTTTCCAAATCTTCTATATACCTACTTATTTGTTTTGTTATTTTTTTTTTTAACAAATCATAGAGAGAGGAGTCTTGATCCAGTATAATTATTTGTCTGTATCTCTTTTCAGTTCTATAAAATTTTTTCTATATATTTTAAACTGTTATTTGGTAGATTAAAAATGGGTGCACTTAGGATTCTTATGTTTTCTTTTCATCATCATCAAATGTTCCTCTTTATTTCTGGTATATTGCTTGTTCTGGATTCTGCTTCAACTGGTAGTAACATAGGCATCCCAGCATCTTGCATGGCATATAGTCTTCATCCTTTTACCTTTAAACTATCTATGTCTTTATATTTAAAGTGGATACCTTGTACATAGAAATATAGCTGGATCTTGATTTTCTTAGCTCATTTACTGATATGGTTGGGCTTAAATTTGATACTTGCTATTTGTTTTCTATTTGTTCCACGCTTCTTTGTTTCCTTTGACCTCTTGTCCTATCTTTGATGTATTGACTGCATATTTTCTGTGTTTCCATTTTTATCTCCACTACTGACTTATTAGATATTCTTTTTGTTTTAGTTGTTAGTGATTGCTCTAAGATTTACAATATACATCTTAGACTTATTATATATACAATATACTTATACAATATACAATATACATCTTAGACTTATTATAATCTACCTTAAAAAATATTATGGTAGTTTATGTAACAAATCTTCCAATAGTATACTTCTAGATTTTCCCATCTATCTTTTGTGCTATTATATCAGATATTTTACTTCTACCTATGTGATAAACCTTACGATTTATTATCACTGTTTTTGCTTTAAAAAACCCAATCATCTTTTAAAGAGTCTTAAAATGAGGGAAAAAAAGTCTTTTTTATATTTATGGAGTTTTTTTCTTTGTAATTTTTTTTAAACATTTTTTTAAAATTTTTTTAACGTTTATTTATTTTTGAGACAGAGAGAGACAGAGCATGAACGGGGGAGGATCAGAGAGAGGGAGACACAGAATCTGAAACAGGCTCCAGGCTCTAAGCTGTCAGCACAGAGCCCGACACGGGGCTCGAACCCACAGACCGCGAGATCATGACCTCAGCCGAAGTCGGCCGCTTAACCGACTGAACCACCCAGGCGCCCCTTTTTCTTTGTAATTTTTATTGAATTGTCAATTTTTGTTCTTTTGTGTTTCTTTTGGAGAAATTAAAAACCTTAGTCACACTGCCATCTTGCCTTCTATCCCCAAGTGTTTTTTTTAATGTTTATTTATTTATTTTGAGGTGGGGAAGGGCAGAGAGAGGGAGAGAGAGAGAATCCAAAGCGGGCTTCACGCTCAGTGCAGAGCCTGACACAGGGCTAGATCTCACAACCGTGAAATGATGACTGAGCCAAAATCAAGAGTTGGACACTCAACCGACTGAGCCACCCAGGCACTCCCCCTCCAGTATTGTTTTTAACCTATTTATATGTGCAGCCCAGGCAACCTCTGAGGGTGATGAGTTAATATGATGTGCTTGTTGTTTGAAGTAATACTTCCTTTTATTTTCTCTGAAATGCTAATGTTTAAAAATGTATTTGTGTGTGATCTGGGACAAATGACTGTTCTAAACTTATATACCAGTTTTTAAAGTGAGAATTTGAAGGGCAGTCTTTATTGCCAAAACTATTACAGAAATACCACAAACATTGCTTAGTATTCAGCCTTTATGATGTAATCACATTTGGAAGTGTTGGCTAACTGCACAGGCTTTTATTTGCTATAATACATGAATTCCTCACGTATCCAGAGGTCATTACCCTGGCAACCTCATCTATTTGGAACACTAGAAAATATAAAGGAAAACAAATGGCTTCTAAACAGCTGAACTCGATGCTTCAAGGTCATTAAAAATAAAATCCATGAATTTTACTAAAAGGAGAACCCCTGACTCGGAATATGCTTGCTTCTATTAAAAATATAATTTTAACTAACTTGGCTAATTGGTTTCCTTGCCTTCAGCAGAAGGGAGAGGGAGGTAGGAATGGTGGGGAAAGAAATGCAGAAGAAGCACACATATTATGTAGACTAAGATATAATAACTAGTGTTTGTATATTCCTTTAGACTGCAATCTCCTTTAGGGCAGTTAATGGTGTCCTATTTATCATTGTGTTCTCTGCACAGTCCCTGACACATGATAGTTAATAAACCCTGACTACATAATAAATAAAAAAACAAGCATATGAGGCTCAGAGGCTGGGGGGTTGTAGGAGAACCACATGATGTTGAAAGGAGGATTTAAAAGGGTAGCAGTTAGAGGCAGAGAGTTCTTTATACTACACTGTACGTGCAGTGAGAACATTTCTATTTAGGGAAAATAGGAGCCAGCGTGGAGCTAGAGCTCATTTTGATATCAGTGACATGTCATTCAGAAAAGGTTTCTGTTTAGAACCCGTGTGAGTATTTATTGCCTTAAAAAATGCTTTCCATTAAAACTATCCTCCCCCACCCTGCCCTGCTCTGCTCCCCCCCACACCCCCATCTCTATTTCTACCTCTGGCTCTACCAGACAGTTTCACCTCTTCACATTTAGAAAATTCATTTATGCAACAAATGGGTTATTACCTGATAATGTTGCTTAAACGATCTGTTTTTGTACATGGTGGATTTGTTAGAAGGAATTATTTGTTCAACAAACTCATGGAAGAAAAAATGCTCACAGTGATGTATACATATCTGTGCTTTAAATCTGAAAAACGCTATTCACCTTTAGTAAATGTGTACACTCTGCCTAGATGGGCATTTCTGCTTTCTTTATGGCAATCTGTTTATTCGATTTGCCCTTGGGATGTTATTTTCACCAAGATTTTTAAACTTAGAAGTGCTAATAATGATAGAAATGGCAGCTGGCACTCCCTGGGTGGTGATGTGTATGTGTGTGCATGTGTGTGCCCCAGGAACCCCACAAAGAGTTTTTGTGGATTAATTTATTATTTAATTCTTGCCACACCTTAGGAGGTGGGAACTGTTACCATCTAATCTTACGTGTAGAGAACTAAGTCTTGAAAAGGTGACTTTACCAAGTCTATGTTTACAGATCCAGTAAATGGCAGAGTTGGGATTTGAGTCTTAGTGGTCTGAGTCCAAAAGCTGTGCCCTTAACATTTGTGCTGTGCCCTTTGTCTTCTCCCATCACCTCTGAGAAAAAGGTAGTAGACAATATCAGGATATCTATCTTTATCATGCCGAATAAAATATTGCTCTCCTTTGCTGTCATTCATTCATGATAATGGCAGGGATCAATTAAACTAGCCCGTAGTTTGAAGAAAGAGTAGGAAAATACATGTATCTCTAGGCACAGTTTATTAATCGGATAGTAGTTCCTTCTCTCTCTTTCTCTCTCCCTTCAATTTGATTGATGTATGTAGCTAAATCAGATAATCTATAAAGCATTATCTTGCATCTAGCCACACCCCAATTTACTGCTGTTTGGAATTATTTGGATAATTTCATTATTTCCTGGTTGCAATTTCTTTTGGAGCACCTTGGTCACAGTTTTCATTTTTCTCAACTTTGTTGAATTTTGTTTATATTGGAATATCTTTCTATAGAAGATAGCAGTCTTGAGACACAATTTTGAAATTATTTTCATTCAAAGAGTCCGAAGAATAAAAACAAGCTGTGCGGATTATCATGGTTCTTGTGTAATGGACAGGAAGATACTTGGTTTAATTATTTTGGTGTCCAGATATGGAATATTTGCCACCGATTTCTTTTCCTAAACAATCCAAACCAATATGTACACCTGCTGGGCGGTCCAGGGACCCAGGGATGCTTTTTATATCACTTTAATAAAAAAATGTGTTTTTCTTTTAAAATCTTCCATGAGCAAGGTGGGAATCAGGGAGTTTAGGAAGAGCAAGAGATAGCTGCATTGGGGAATAAAGGAAAATGAGCTCAGGAGTGAGAGGCACTGATAAGATAAAATACGTTCAGGCTGTCTATCAGATGTCAGCAGCCATGCCCTGCTCTTCTGAAATTGCCTTTTCATGTTGCCTTTCTCGAAGGTGAGCTCAGAGTGCAGCCTTTAGTGTTCTTTGGGAAAGGGAAAAACAAGAATAAATACAGTAGTCGCAGCATATGTCCATGATTTCCTCCTATTCACAGTTTATCAAGATTATTGACATGGACTTTTAAGTAAAAAATGAAAATAACTGTTTACTTTCTGACTGCATCAGTTCCTCTCCCCCTTTCCCTCTACTGCTTCTTGCCAGACTTCTTGCCTTGCTTCTTGAGGCTATGCATTTTGAGTATCATTAAGAATGTCAATATCTGCTCTCCAATCCCCACCGTGACCTTAATAGTTACATCAGAGAAATTATTTTCTTACCTTCTTTCTTTGGCTGAAGCAATCCCAGTGATTCCTTGAGCTTATTAATTTTTCCCCCTCATGCTTGATAAGGGCATTTTACAGGGCAATCATGACTCAGAGTGAGGGGTGGAATATAAAGTCAGAACTCCGGTTTTTGAGCAGTTAATCAGAGGGCAAGCAATCTGAAGCTGTTCCCAGACTGAAATTTTCACATCTGATTGCTTTCCCTACTCAGCTCCATTGTCAAATGCCTCTGGGTGCCTCAAAGTGCTCAGTAATGGTGGCACCTGGGTTGTGGTAATGGTCATGGTCCTGTTTTGATGGTTTGCTTCATAGTTTTCCATGGACTCAAATAGCCTGAATACAGGTGCAGCCTGCGGAAGCTGAATGCTCCTGTATTATATCTACAAACATTTGAGATGTAAGTGCCTGCCAACTCCAGGTCTTAACTCTCTCACCTCCTTATGTTTCCCTTGTGGTCTTAACTCTACCCAAAGGGGCTCTTAAAATCTGAGATCTCCTCTGCTCATTGACCTGAAGAGAGGGTGGCCTGGATAGAAAAGCACTGGTCTTTTGCAGGGAGTGGAGGTACTTAGAAGCAGTTGCAAGCTCTCAGGTCTAAATATATTCTGGGACCAGGTTGGAAGGCAGATCTATTCATTCCCCTGCCCGTGACTGGACCTCAAATCCTCCTCCGAGAGGACCTCAGCTCCCAGTGGAAGGGGGAGATAAGTGATGGACGAACCTCTTACCGCTGGTAAGAATGTGCTGGATATGGGATTTCTCCTTTATTTTCTAAAGCCCTTCTGCATTTTTCCGTCCACTTCTCTGCACTAAACCAGGCAAAAAGAAAGATGATTAAGTCTCAGAAGAGGCATGAAATGGCCTGCAGCTAGAGGAGAAAGTGTAGGGTGGACATTTTGAAAGATGAAGAGTAGGAGCGATTAGGCAGTGGAATAGAAGTGTCATCACTGCGGTGAGCCGAGGAAAGGTTAGATAAGATATTAACATTAATGAGGTATAGCACAGCCCTGGAGAATAAAGGAGGCTTGACTAAGAGGAGGAGGGCGGGAGGGAATCATAACAGCCAGCTGACAGCACATGCTGTCCTCCCTGCCTCCCATGTTACACTTTTTGAGAGAGAGTAGGACATCCAGATTTCAGTCCCAGGCTGCCTCTGCTGTTAGAAAGCTGATCCTTCATTTTTTCAACAAATACATTTTCTAGTTCCTATTACATGCCAGGTACCGCCTCAGGCTCCAAGAATATAACTATGTAAAGAAAGGATCCATGGGGCATCTGGTGGCTCAGTGGGTTAAGTGTTGGACTCTTGATTTCGGCTCAGGTCATGATCTCACAGTTTGTGGGTTTGCTTTGTGCTGAGAGCTCAGAGCCTACTTGGGATTCTACCTTTGTCCCTCTCTCTCTACCTCTTCCCTGCTCTCTCTCTCTCTCTCAAAATAAATAAATAAACTTAAAAAAAAAAGAAAGGATCCAATCTTGTGGGGGGAAGAGAGACAGAGGGAGGATCAGAGTTGGGGGCTGGTGGCCATCGGTGGAAGAGAGATCAGATTGTCTGGCGAATGATCCCAGAAGCTCATAGCGCTTGGAAAAAGGCTTCTCCTTCCCCAGTTGGGGGCACTGCCCCCAACACAATTTCTTAAGGGACTGAGGTCCCTACCCTCCAGCAGCCTTCATTTTCCTTCTCCCAGGGTTGTCAGGTGCTGGCGGCCGGCACTAGGACAATTCTTCACAGAGCAGGTGTCCTCTCCTTTTCCCTGCTGCCTCAGACCTACTTCCTGTCTGGTGTTCTTCCACTGATAAGGCTGCTCTCCTGCCTGCACTATAAGAAGGTAGAATCCAGGAGCACAATGTCTCTTCCAGAACAGAAACTTTGCATCTGTAAGCCTCCCTGTCACCTGGGCATTCTCTCTGAGGGATGATGAGGGAACACAGGACAATGAACTTCTTTCGGATGAGCCTCAGCTTGCAAGTTCCCCAATAAAGTCCATCCCTTAACTCTAGCTCCATGATCTGGCATTTGTCTCCCTCATTTCCCATAGCTCCATAACCACTTAGTGGAGCTTGACCAGCAGAGGGGTTTTTTGGCCAGGGCATGTTTTAGAAGACAGTGAGTTGATTGCCCTTATGTGGGGCATGTGCTGCTGTGGTCTCAGATCCCCCTGTGTGTTATGTGCTTAATCCCTGGTTGTGCTTGAATTTTCTTTTACTTGGGATGTGTTACAGACATGGGATATGTTACAGAAAGGGATGCATAAGGACCATGGGAACATGGAGGAGGGAGACCTGAAAAATGGCACTGAAGCTATGACATGAGGATGAGAAGGAGATAACTGGGTAAAGAAGATGGAGGTTGGGGGGGGGGGGGCATGGGGACGAATGTGTTTCAGGTAGAGGGTCCATGTAGGAGGCCCTAACAAGAAAGACTTGGTATCTTACAGGAGTGTAAAGTTCAGCATGTCTGGAGAGGTGAGCCCAGAGGACCTGTGGTTTGAAGAGTTTTTCTTGGATTTGTGATGAATTGCTCCAAAGTCTTTCCTGCCTCCCTCTGTGGACGATGTCTGGGGAATCTCAGACTAGAATTAAGGACAGAATCCATGTATAGCCTGGGAATAGAATAAAACTGATGGAGACAGAACCTTTACTTCTTCATTTTTTCCTTTTTAAAGGCCAATTCTTGGGGTGCCTGGATGGATCAGTCGTTAAGCATCTGACTTCGGCTCAGATCATGATCTCATGGTTTGTGAGTTCGAGTTTCACATCCGGTGAGCTCGAGCTCTGCTTTGGATGAGCATGAGCCCCACTTCTCTTTCTCTCTCTGTCTTTCTGCCCCTCCTGGGATTCTCTCTCTCTCTCTTTCTGCCCCTTGCTCACTTTTATTTTATTTTATTTTATTTTATTTTATGAAACTAAATAAGCCTTTTGTCAACTTTATTATCCCAGAAGATCTCTTTCTCAAGGACCTAGAAATGGCAACTCTTTGACATGTAAGCATCAAGGGAGTCTCCCAGTTTCTCTGGGAGGATAGGAGATAACTTCAGTGAGTGCCTTGCTCCAAGTTGTAAAACAACCTCCTGCCATAAAGAACCCCCTTTCCTTTGGGATAAAGTCACTAAGCTAACTTAGAGGGTGACCCCATTACTAGGTAAAGTTGGGATGAACTGTGTTTGACAAATGGTGCTGTCCACTCCGCTTACTTGAGACTAGTTATGATTTATCTCGAAAACTTATATGTAATGGATTGTTCTGCTTGGCTGTATACAAGGGTGGATTTCCTTCTGTCTTTGCAATCTCTTTGTGGATTGCTTGTAATGTACTCCACATTCTGGCTTAATGCTTCTTCAATAATAAAAAGTGACTTCTTTCTCTACTACCTTTGTGGAGAGGATTTCTGGGTTGGGAGAAGATTTTGTTTTTCAAATCATTATTTCCCCCATAGACTTTGAAGAGGGTAACGTTTTGTTTGTCCTTTCCCAGAGCCATGCGATGGCCTTTCAGGGGAACCTCGTACTTTGAGAAATGGAAACTGTCATCCCCTAGCTCTCAGTTGCTGTGCCTGATACGAGTTCTATTTGGCAGATGGAATGCCAGCCCTTTTGCATTTTCCCAGGTGGACCAAGCACTGTTTGCTTTCAGAAGTTCTCAGTGAGCCTTTCATTTTAAATTCATAAAAGTTATCAGCCAACTTCCAACAATTGTTTAATAAAAAGCAATTAGCCAGCCAAAAATATAATGGCTTTTATGTCAAAATATGCTAGAGACAGCTGCTAAGCGGGCCACTGGCAGCCCCTGGGCCATATGCCGTGAGTCCTAGGCATATGCACAGCCAGGCACAACAGCACAGAGCATATTGGGAGTAATAAACCCAACCCCCCACCTTTCTCCCTCTCCCCTCACCCAACTCCCCACTCCAGAGAAACTGACAGCAGGAAATTCTCTGGAGTAAATTGCCGCAGTCAAGATTCACAAAACTCATTTATTAGGCAAGGATCTAATCTGGCAATAGATGCAGAAAGCCCTAGCTCCCTAGCCTGGTTTGGATAAAATCCACGCAAACCTTATTGCATTGCAGAAAAACGATTAAAGACAACAACAACAACAACAACCCTGCCTCCACAAAACAACTAACTCAACAGCACTCATCAAGAAAAGTGAACTCGGATTATACTATTTTTTTTAATCTATCTGTTTGCTTCTTCCAATCTAATATTTGCAGGGAAGAAGTTTCTGGAGTTTGCTCTTCCTTGTGAAGGTAGTTTTATTCTCCACAGCATTCTTTGACATAGTCACGTTTATTGTCCTGCCTTGTTCCCCAGAAGATGTTTCAATGATTGAGATATTAGTGATGTCCCCATACATTTTTTGTTGTCATCAGAAATACAAATCCAGATAGGTGCTTATTTTAATCATAGGGGATGGAGAAAAAGGAAACTCTTCTGAAATTTTTTGCCAGCAAGAAAGGCCATATTTTCATCAAAAGCATGTTTATTTTGTGAACAAAGCACAGGCAAATCACCTTTTGTTTATAGACCGCTTTTTCCATCCCAAAGGATGCCACAGTTTTTCTGAAGCTGTTTTTAGAGCATTCATATTGCCTATCTCCTTAAGGACAGATCCTAGAGGCTTCTTTGTACCCATGCTTTCTGGCCATTTTGGAATGCCAGCAAAACCTTATTCTACTGTTAAGAAAATGTGTAATGCTTTTGAGGATAATAGAATTTTTTTTCCCCATAAACATATTAAATAGCATGGTGTAGGCAATAGAATTCCAGAATCACCCTTGGAAAGGGGGCAGCCCAGACCTAGGAATCTCCAGAGAATCTCCAAACTTCGACTAACTCTTCAATCTTCTTTCTTCCCCTAAGAAAATTTTCAGCAAAGTTGCAAAGAACAGTATATTGAAGGTCTCCCAAGCAGACCCCCAGTTTCAATAATTTGATAGGAGGATTCACAGAACTCAGCAAATAGGGGCATTCATGGGCAGGCATTATTACAGTGAAAGGTCACAAAGCAAAAGGAGCAAAGGGAAAAAGGTAGGTGGTGTGAAGTCTAGAGGACACCAGGCACAGCCTCTCCCAGTGGAGTCGTATGGGATGATCTTAATCACCCCAGCAAGTTGTGACAACACATGCGAGATATTGCCTACCAGGGAAGCTTCTTAGAGACTCCATGGCCAAGGTTTATAATTGAGGGCTGGTCATGTAGACATCCTCTGCCTGACAGGTTAAAATTCCAGACTCCCAGTGTATAAACAGGTGTTCAGAATAAACTGTTGCATAAATAGTTTAGGCACAGTGAGCCATTCTTACCAGTCTTGGAAATTGTGGTGACCCTCCCCAAACTCAGCTCTTGGATGTCAGTCAAGGGTCAACCTTGCAGCAGGCTTTTCCAAGGACAGTGGTCTCATGTGCGTAGTCGACTGCATTGTGGACTGATCCTTCCAGCCTTTCTTCTTTCCTACCTCATCCACCTGCAGGGAGCTATGAGGCACATCATACGTGCTCCAGGGAAGGGGCAGAAGGTGGGCTGATAGGTTGGTGAGAAGTGAAAGGCATGGCTAGGACTCTTGATGGAGGTCCAGCTTAATAAGGATTCTAAGAAAGGCAGCATGGTGAAACTTAAAAAGCAGTCATTGTAGAATTTGGCAGACCAAGGTTCAGATCCTGCTTACTGTTCCTATAGAATTCTAAAATTTCAAATCTTTCTGTTCTGTTATTATGGATAATCCACCAAATATCTGATGCTCATGGATAAGCACGAGTTGCCTAAATTTGGTAGGAAGTAGGATAACCTGCATTTCAGGGGAAATATATCAAATGTCATATATCAGAGGAAAGACCTATAGGTCTGCAAGTCAATAGGCAAATAAAAATGAAATTAGTATTTCTAAATGTAGGTCCAACACTCCAGGTTTGGCTTGGGATTCTCAGTCCATCTTTTTTTTTTTTTTTTTTTTTTTTTTTTTTTTTTTTATGATTGTTCTGAGCACGTCATGTGTATATGCTTGAACACACTAAGGGGGACACGAAGAGGTTAGAGCTGTGGTCTGTGCTGTCTGGATGCTTACAGTCTAGTATGGGACCTAATGGAGCACAAGGGAAACTCTAAATGAGGCAGCAAATGGATTCATGAAATTATAGACATTGAACTCTTGAATTACAAAAGATAGAGAAAATGAGATATAGAAAGTAAGTCAACATTAATGTATCACCTCTGAATTTAACTCCTCCTGTTAGATTTGTTACCCAAATCCTTATTATAGTTGTAGATTATGTCATCTCCTGAGCCACTAAGTTGTTAGTGGCTAGTAACTAGTAACTAGTAAACTGGGACTCTTGGGGAGGAGAATCTTGATTGATTAACCGATTGGTTAATTGATTAAAAAATTTTTTTTGAGAGAGAAAGAGAAAGGGAGAGAGAGAGCATGAGCAGGGCAGAGGGAGAATGAGAAAGGAGGCCTTAAGCAGGCTCCCTGCGGAGTCCAATCTCACATGAGATCATGACCTAAGCCTGAATCAAGAGTCCTGGGCCTAACTGACTGAGCCACTCAGGTGCCCCAGGAGAATCTTGATTTACTTGTCTGGTGTGTTCATCCAAAGAGGACTGAGTTTGATTTTCCCTTCCATTTCTCTCGCCTTAAGGGATTCTTATCTTTCTTGCTTATCTACAGATACAAAACCACCATCCTCCTTAAATCTTTCTAGGTTTTGTTCAAGTCCTTAATTGTTCATGAAGCCTGAAAAACAGAATAGCAACCATATCCTCAATTCAGGCTCTCTGTGGCTTTGCACAGGGCTTGGTTAATTAATTACCTGGGGAGAGTCTTACACTTGGTATTTGTTTTTAAGACAGACTTACCTCTTGTGCACCTGACCAGTTGTACTGGCTAGTTGTCCTGGCCTTCAGGTCTCTGCTTCAATCCACGGCCTCACATTCAAATCTAGAGAGCTGTTGGGCACCGGGGTGGCTCAGTCAGTTGAGCATCCGACTCCTGATTTCAGCTCAGGTCATGATCCCAGGGTCGAGCCCTGCCTCAGGCTCTCCGTTGACGGTGGAAGCTGTTTAAGATTCTCTCTCTCTCTCTGCCCCTCTCCCTCACTCAAGCTCTTTAAAACAAACAAACAAACAAACAAACAGACAGACAGACAGACAAATAAAACAAATATACAGAGGGATACATTTAGAGTTCTGTGTACTCCTTGTTCAAAAGGCTTTTAATTGATCTGGGCTTTATTTTACCATCGGCACAGAATAGAGGCCAGATCACACAGTGATTGAGAGTGTAGATTCTTTACCCTCAGTGCCTGGTTCTAATCCCACCCCAGACACTGAGCATCTGTGACACAATAGACAATTTATTAAATCACTGTTCTTAATTTCTTCACCTATAAGATGAGGAACAAAATATTAGTACCAATCTTAGGATTAAATAGTATTTTTGACATGCTTCAAGCAGTGTCTGATACTATATTATGTTTGACTTAATATAGGAATTAGAAAAAGAGTCTTTTTCCATATTGCAATGTCTCCTAGATTCCTTCTTTGTATTACAAATAATTGCTTTGAGTTGTGTCTTCCGTGATAAGCCAGGAGTTGAAAGACGCTATTATAGAGATCCAGTCTTCTCACAGATTCATATTTTCTTAGTCTGTGGACCAGTTTCCTATGTTCGAAATCGAATTTATGCTAAAACAAAACCAGAAATGGGACTTCTGCTGAAGGAAGACCTCATTACCTTCTGATTAACACAAGAGAAAATCACCAGTTCCCTTTTTCTTCTGGTTAAAATGTGGTTACAAATCTCCTAGCCTGATAAATTCCATGTCTCTTCCCTTTTCCTGTTCACACTAACATTTTCAATTCATTCTTCCCACCAAACAAGACCATTGAGGTGGAAACATGAGTTTGAATGGACACGTAGATCAATGTGGCTCTGCTATTGGGTGTTCAGGCGCTGATCATAACATACACAAGCAAAACAAAACCAAAAAACCAAAAAAAAAAAAAAAAAAAACCAAAACCAAACAAAAAAACCCCAAAAACCAAACCCCCAAAATGAAGACATTCTTTTGAAATGGAAAACAAAAATAAAGCTCAGAACTCAGTAGGTACTAAGCAAATGCTAACTCCTTTTTCTCACTTTGCCTGGCTGCCAGAACCAATTTCTTCCCTCTCAATATTTATATTGACCTTTCTTTCCCTTTAGTCAGAAAAACACAAAGATTTTTTTTTTTTTAAGGTTCATACCATAAACTGTGTGTGATGTTTAGCTTTTGCAGAGGTGTGAAGAAGTCCTGCTGTTAAAAGTGGAGTAAGATTTTTTTTTCTTGGGTGGAAGCCCAGAAAAT
The DNA here is from genome assembly GCF_046562875.1 of Panthera onca. Lineage (NCBI taxonomy): Eukaryota > Metazoa > Chordata > Mammalia > Carnivora > Felidae > Panthera > Panthera onca. Next base: position 125,269,387 of record NC_138344.1, read on the forward strand.
GTTAGGCAGGCCCAGGTGAAGACTCCCCCTGACTAATGATAGTGTGGCTGCATGTGCATATGTTTATGGGTGTGTCTCTAGGTTCTGGAACCATTTCCACAGGGGGAAGTAAGGACGAACAGAAATGAATTGATCCAAAATGTTAGATGGCAAAACGGTTTGATACACCGCACAAGACCCAATGCCTGATTTCCTTCTTTGCATTCTATATAGGTTGGAGTTAGCTGCCTTTAAATTTTCCATCTTGGAAATGCACGATCCAGTTAAAATATCATTTTGTGAGCTAAGCAGGCCATTTCTCTGGCCAAAGCAGAGACCAAGACTTAATTACTCGAATTTTGCAGAATTTTAAGAACTTACAATAGCAACTCCTATCCACAGGAGCTGAGAGTGCCCATGAAGGAGAAAGTGTGGGTTGGACAGGTTTCTTATTTTAAAGATGTCACTGCTATTTCTGTCAGTTACATGCACAGCCTTAAACAGGAAGGTGATAAAACAAAAAGCTTCAATGAGTACTCGAAGTAATAATTCCTTGTTCATAATAGATTGTTAAAGGAAGTGATATATGTAAAGAACAGAGCCTTGAAGATAACTATAGATAAAAAGTAAACATTTTGCTTTCTCTTCAACCTCTTCTAGAAAAAGCTAGAGAGGAGTTGCACAGCGGACTCTCCTGGTCGGGACCCAAATGAGTGGGTTTCTCTTTCCTAGTGAGGAGGAATGGGGGCTTTTGCAAAGTCAGGTTCAGCCCTGCCGCAAGCCTGTGTGTTTTACAGGAAAAGCCGTGGGCAGGGAAGGCGGCAGTGACTGCCGCCAGTGTGAGGCCTCCAGCTGGCCCTGCTATACGATCTTCACCAGCTTCCCTGGGAGGAGGAAAAACATTTTTTTTTTCTCTTATGGCTCAGATTGTCTTCGATACTTACCAGCAGGAGTTTCTGACAACTTTGTTCTCTAGATTTTAGGGATTTAAGGAGAAACAAAATATCACACACTTGCAATTGGCACAGGAAGACGCCAAAGTCTACCTCATTAGTGAATGGAAAACAGTGGCCCCTTTGGGCCAGATCAAGAGGTCAATGTGTATATGACTGAAAGGCTCTATTTATTAACCAAATACCCATTACATGGGTCAAGTCCAAGGCCAGCCTGATGAGTAGGCAACTCCTCATATGGTTTCATTTCGGGGACTGAAATACCACTCCCTTGATCCTCCAAATGGGAAATATGGCTCCTATGTGCCCAGTGATGCCTGAAATGTCTTTTATAGGAAAAATGCCTTTCATTTAGAAGTCAGTAATAAGGTTCATAATGAAAGTACCGTAGGTGTGACTTAAGAATACACTGAGGTGTGAGTGATGGAGTCTGGACTCTTGAGAGCACATTTAATGGTTGAGGGAAGAAAGAGCCTTTTGCTTGGATGGGAAGAAAGAGATATAAGCAGAGAGAGGGGAGAAGAAAGGGAAGACTGGAGAATGGCAAGCTAACTTGATTTCTTGGTTCGCTTTCAAAATGAGACAGAAAGCACTTCAGTGTCTGGCACATAGCAAGCTCTCAATGTTTATTTTTTTAAGGTTTATTTATTTATTTATTTGTTTTTGAGAGAGAGAGAGAGAGCGAGCGAGCAGGGTCAGGGCACAGAGAGGAGAGAGAGAATCCCAAGAGGCTCTGCTGTGACCACAGCCTGACTCCTGGCTTGATCTCACAAACCATGAGATGATAACCTGAGCTGAAATTGAGCTAGACGCTTATCCTACTGAGACACCTGGGCACCCGTCTAAAGGAGTCTTAATAGGCTTCATACCAAGAAGGGGGGGGGGGCGGGATTGCAATTAGAAGCATATCTAGAGGTGCCTGGATGCCTCAGTTGGTTAAGTGACCAATTCTTGATTTCGGCTCAGGTCACGATCTCATGGTTCGTAAGATCGAGCCCTGTGTCAGGCTTTGCGCTGACATTGTGGGTGCTGCTTGGGATTCTCTGTCTCCCTCTCTCTCTGCCCCTCCTCTGCCAGTGTGCTTTCCTTCTCCCTCCTTCCCTCCCTCCCTCCCTCTCCTCTCAAAAATAAATAAATAAATAAACCTAAAACCTGTGTCACATTTGTGTATCTCATCTTTCCTAATGTCATTAAAGGGTACTTGATTAATACCTTCCTAGCTATGGGACCCCCATAACTGTAATCACCCATTTAAAGGGCTCACATCCAGGCACATCACGGGTATGTAACTGTCCTGATTACTCCAGCTCGCGGCAAGTTGTTTATCTGAACTACTTGAATGGCACCAGCTGCCATTACCTCTCGCTTGACATTCATATATAAATGCCTCATAAGTAAAATTTGTATTTTCATGTAGCTTTATTATTAACATATACATGGCTGGTCAACATTAATATATAGTCTGTTTTTATCTAACTAGGTGAACTTATTGTTTAAGTCCAGGTGGTGGATAGTTTCTGAGATAACCCCCAATGAGCCTCATATCCTCATATTCATGTTCTTGTGCAGTCCCTTCCTATTAGCTATTACTTGTTTTTAATGAATATAATAAGACAAAAAAAGTGTTAAGATGTCACTTCCAAGATTGGGCTACAAAGGTTCATTAACTCCTGTCTTGCTCGCACTCTCTGGCTCGTTCTTGCTTGTTCCATGTAGTGGAAGCCAGTCACCATGTTGTGAGCTGTCCTATGGCTTGTCCTTAAGCGAGCTTCTGGCCAACAGCCAGAAAAAAGTTGAGGCCCTCAGCTTAACAGCTTGTGAAGAACTGAATTTTGATCACAGTCACCTGAGTGAGCTTATCAACAACTCCTCTATCAGTTGAACCTTCAAATGAGAATGCCGCCCTGGTCAACACCTTGATGACAGACTTGTGAGAGACGCAGAGGCAGAAGTCCCCAGGGAAGCCATGCTTAGATTTCTGATACACAGAAACTGTGAGGTAATGTGTTTGCTGTTTTATGCTGCTGATATCTGGGGTAGTTTGTTACCCAGCAATAGATAATTAATATAGTCCAGTCTTGTAGTCTCATAGTCCATCTATGTACTAATTCCATCAGTCTGAAACAAATAAATACCTAGAGTATTGGAGAAACATGCTTTGAGCTACCTGAGGAACATTTCTTTTCTTTCCTTTTCAAGTGGGAGAGAGTGAGAGGTGGAACCTATGATTTGGTCCTAAAAACATGTCCCCCATTTTTGTTTATTTATTGATTTTAAAAGAGAGAGAAACAGAGAGATAGCATGCAAGTGGGGGAGGGGCAGAGGGAGAGACAGAATCCCAAGCAGGCTTCATACCGTCAGCACAGAGCCTGACACAGGGCTCGAACTTGTGACCATGAGATCATGAACTGAGTTGAAATCAAGAATTGGTTGCTTAATGGACTGAGCCACCCAGGCACCCCTAAAAACCTGGTCGCCTTAAGTTCAGTCTTGGTGTATGAAGCCAGAGGGCCAGTTAACAGGAAGGGCAGTTTAGGAATAGAAACCAAATCAAGTTCACCATTTAAAGGGCTGAGTGGGACTCAGAATTGAGGTTTAGAGCCAACGTAAGAGCGAATGAAAACCCTAAGCTTGAGGAACGGTGAAGCAGGCAGTTTGGAGACATTCCATTTCTAAGGATGGAGTGCGTGGAGCTCATGGAAGTATGTGTAGAGAATGGAAACAGTGGCTGATCCATCTAGACCGGGGGCTGCAAACATTGATGCCGATGGTCCCAGGAAATGAGTGGAGTGGGGGCCCTGGAGGCTTGGTGAACTGGAGTGGGCAAGCCTAGTTGCATGTGGAAGCAGTGTATGTTGCCGTGTTCTACTCAGATCCTCATCCTCAGGGACAGTGTGCCCTGGAAATGTTGGCTGTTAATGGTTTACAGCTGAAGCCCTCTCTGAGCATTACCCTCAGCCGAAGGCAGGTGCCTCACCCAAGGCCAAATTCTGGCAGATGAGGGAGCTCAAAGAGCTGACTTCTGTGCCTCAGTGTGGGACAATTCTGAAGGCCCGCCTCTGCTCCAGAGCTCCCCTCGGATTGCCCTAGGCCTCAAAAACAAATGCCTTTCAGGCCACTTTTCCCTCTGCCAAATCTGTCTTGTTGTCTCCCAGTGTATCTCCCAGGAGTACCTCCAGTAAACCCTTTGCACACAACACCCCATCTCAACCTAAGACACTCAAGACAAGGGGTAGCAGCTAGCCCATTCTGCCACTCATTGCCGTGCATGGGAATATAGACCCAGTGAAGAAGTTGGAAATGCAAATGTGTAGGTGAAATATTCTTTCTGTATTGGCAGATAATTCCGATTTAAGGGGAAAAAAGTGACCTCTAAAGTCAAACACATCTGTGGGCTGGGTTTAACTAAAGGGACAGGAATTAGAGTCAACTCATCCATGTTTATGAAGTTAGGTAATTTTCATCTTGTATCTCTGTTAACACTGGTCCACCACTTATTTGCTTAAGAGAAGAACGGGACATTTTGTGTGTGAGAAAAGGGAAGGTGGAGGGAACTTAGTTTGTCTGCCCTCCATACCATGTAACTCATGTAACACCATGTAACAAGTACTTTGTAACTTAAGTGATACTTAATTCCTTTCCCTCCCTTCCAGCTGTGCTGAAGAAGTGGATTTCTAGCTTTTTGTGAGTATTAGGGGGTAGAGATTCTCTTCTGTCATTATGTTTTTGGTATCCTTCCTAAAGGGATACTAACCGTGACCATATACCCTATTTTATACCTGCTGTCCCAGTGCAATTATTATCCCCCAGCCCTTCCCCAGTGTGTCCCAGTGTGGATGACATGCTTTGTCTCTTTGATGGGGGAGCCATGTACTGTTACGTCTCGGGGTATAATTTTTCTTCCATGAACAAGATTTTTGGACTTCCAGGATAATTAAGATATACTGCCTTGCAAAGAATGAAATTCATTAAAAGTAACATTTTTTTGTCTTGCAAGTTGAAATCATTCTCAATGTCCCAGTGCAGCAATTTGACCCAATACTACTTTTCAGGGGAATACTTTTCACACTCACTTCACAGTTTAAACCAATTTGATTTCACTACTAATTTGCCTTATTTTAACTTGGACATGCTGAAGCAGTTCAGGCTGCCTCCAAACACTTACTGCCTCATTAGCTGATGGCTGTCGTCTAATGACTCTCGGAGCAAATGAGAGCTTCTGAGGCAGTGGACGCCAGGGGGAACAGCTCTTTGCAAACTGAAAGAGAGGATGTCCAAATTGGATTTAATTCCACCCTTTGTTAGCTTTGGGGTAGTTAGCATTTATTTAAATGAAACTGTAATTATTTTCGGTGGTGCTGATTGATGGGAAATGCCTGGGTGAATAGACTGAAGCCATCACACACAGTCCGTCACATAGTTGAGTAAGTATATAACAAGGGGAGAGTTTTCTGATAGAGAGTTCAAAATAATTTTCTAAGGTTAGCTATAAAGAGAGATGTTGATGTAAACCTTTATATGTACATGTGTATAGATACATGCACATCCCCCATATGTGTGTGTGTTTATGTATCCCTGCCGCACCGCATGTATACATATGCGTTAAAAATATATATGCATTAAAAAACATGGCTCCTTTCCTTTTCTTTCCCCAGAGTATAGATTAGGCTATTTGGTTATAATAAAAGCCTGAGGCTTACTCAGCCTATCTCAAGGACAAACGTAAGAATGAGAGAGATGGAAATCTTTTTTTTTTTTTTTTTTTTAAGATTTTATTCTTAGGCAATCTCTACATCCAATGTCAGGCTCAAACTTACAACCTCTACATCAAGAGTCGCATGCTCCACCGGCTGAGTCAACCAGAATCTCCTGGGATGGAAATCTTTCATGGAGAAAAGGAGCCCAGGTTTACGTATAGGCTACACAAGGCTCTAAAAGTAATTCAGGATCTAGGCAGTTACTCTTAATGGCCCATCTAACCTTGATCTTCACCTTACCTTTCTTTATTTATAAAGCTTCACTTTTTCCCCCCCTATGAAAAGTAGACTACTTCCCAACCTCATAAGATAAATCATATTTTGTCTAAGGCAGGCTGCATAATCTAATTCCCTTTGCTAGTATTTGCTTTAGTGGTGAGCAGGAGAACAGATTCCGGGCAATGGCTCATAGAAGAAAATCCACTGTGGTAATTTGGGAAAGATTTTGCTGTCTGGTGAGACAAGAAGTGGTGGTGAGTCTGGTTCTGTTTTTCTGCCATGAAATCATGTGCAAGGATTTTATGATTAGAACAATGGAAGCCATCTTAAAGCATGGGACTAACAGCCTGGACGTAAAGAACCAATATGCTGAGGAGAGCCTTGCAGAAGGATAGGGAAAGAAGCTAGGTCCTTGACAATGTTCCTAAACAGTTTTCCCAAACCTAGACCACCTATCTCCAGACTTTTTGTCATGTGAGAAAATGAAATATTTTTTACTGCTTGAGCCATTCTTGGTTTTGTAGTCTATTACTTGTCCTCCAAAGCATCTCTGACAGTATCCAAGGGAGCTCCGGGGACAAGATTATCTTGTTGTCTGCTCAGTACCAGTATTTTGTGGGTATTTATTTCTATATATTCAGGGTGGCTTTATTCAGAATCAGATCTTTCTAACACCAGTGGTTCAGAGCTCTCCAGAACGTCTTTCTTCCCTATTATGCTTCATGATTGAGCAATACTGCAGTATTCCCTTTGACATACTGGAGGTTTATCATTAGATAAATGTCCAAGTGATAACATGAAGACTTTCTGCTTTGGTATATTTGACCTTCACATTTCCCTTAGTTGATCATTCACGCAATTCTCAAATGTTTATTGAGCCCTTGATATGTGTGAAGTTTGGCAATTTAGTGGGAAAACACAGAAATGCTCCCTGCCTTCTTGCAATTTACATTAAAGTCAGATTATACTATTTCCTTACTCTTCTGGCCTGTTCATACAGAATTCCAGAGATATCCAAGATATTAAGCTACTAGAACAGGGTATGGAAACCTCCCAGAATGAATGTGTGTCTTTTTGAAGATGAGGAAGAGGATAGCAGGTGACTCTTTTTGTATTCTTTTCTTTTTTCTTTTTTTGGTTATGGTGTTGAAAGAGTTGCGACAGCAGTGAAATATTGCATTGAGATTTTATTGTTCTTACCCAAACCGTATTTATTTATTTTTATTTTTTTAATATGAAATTTATTGTCAAATTGGTTTCCATGCAACACCCAGTGCTCATCCCAATAGGTGCCCTCCTCAATGCCCATCACCCACCCCCCCCCCCCCAACCCCGCCATCAGCCCTCAGTTTGTTCTCAGTTTTTAAGAGTCTCTTATGGTTTGGCTCCCTCCCTCTCTAACTTTTTTTTTTTTCCTTTCCCCTCCCCCATGGTCCTATGTTAAGTTTCTCAGGATCCACGTAAGAGTGAAAACATATGGTATCTGCCTTTCTCTTTATGACTTATTTCACTTAGCATAACACTCTCCAGTTCCATCCATGTTGCTAAAAAAGGCCATATTTCATTCTTTCTCATTGCCACGTAGTATTCCATTGTGTATATAAACCACAATTTCTTTATGCATTCGTCAGTTGATGGACATTTAGGCTCTTTCAATAATTTGGCTATTGTTGAAAGTGCTGCTATAAACATTGGGGTACAAGTGCCCCTATGCATCAGCACTCCTGTATCCCTTGGGTAAATTCCTAGCAGTGCTATTGCTGGGTCAGAGGGTAGATCTATTTTTAATTTTTTGAGGAACCTCCACACTGTTTTCCAGAGTGGCTGCACCAGTTTGCGATCCCACCAACAGTGCAAGAGGGTTCCCGTTTCTCCACATCCTCTCCAGCATCTATAGTCTCCTGATTTGTTCATTTTGGCCACTCTGACTGGCGTGAGGTGATATCTGAGTGTGGTTTTGATTTGTATTTCCCTGATGAGGAGCGACGTTAAGCATCTTTTCATGTGCCTGTTGGCCATCTGGGTGTCTTCTTTAGAGAAGTGTCTATTCGTGTTTTCTGCCCATTTCTTCACTGGATTATTTGTTTTCCATATGTGGAGTTCAAACTGTATTTAGAATGTCTAGTCTGGAACCAGGATATTGTACCCTCTGTAGATTACTAATCTGAATTTTCAGAGTATAAAAACAAACAAATACATTAATATTCAACTTCATCTTAATAATCTGAAAAAATCCAAGTCATGCATACCAAAGTGGGTGGTAATAAGTTTTACCAAGGATCTCCCAACTTTTATGTTGGTGTTGAATCAGTTGCAAGTCCTAGGATTTTAGGACTTCCATTTGGCATGAAACAGGGAAGTAGCTGTGCTTTGAGTGGCTTCTCTATATTCACATGTGGGTAAGAACATTAAATTTGAGAGTTCTTTTCAACTAATTACTGGGCTATAACCATCACATTCAGTTTGTCTGGATTTTGTGTGTGTGTGTGAGTGTGTGTGTGTGTGTGTGTCTTTTTATTGGATGGGGACATCATTACTTCTTTCCCTAAAGCAGTTTCTCTTCATCATGAAGTGAATGCAATGAGCTAGTGAGTTCAGTTAGTATTTGCTTATTTATCTGTCTTCATATCTTAGGCCCTTATGGGGCTATTCAACTATCCAGGATTAATAGTTAGAGTGAACCTTGAGTCAGTCAAGGATGGATCTCTATTTGGTGGCTGTCTGTGGTGGTTTTGGTATTCTAGGGAACAAAACAATAATCCTTTATAGGCCATACTTATGGAAAGTATATTGATGGTGTTTTCTTTGATTTCTCCTTTGCTTTCCCACATAGTAGTCTCTCCTTTCATTCTCTATTGGTTGGCATTCTAATGAATGTTACCTTCACAGCCCCTTTGGCAAAAATTTCCTTGTTAAATTAAAGCTTTATTTTCTAGGCTAGCTCTCTGCATTCCCAATGCCAACTCAGAATATCAGTCATCCTTACCCATCCCCTACCCCCCTTTAAATGTCTAAATTAAGCCCCTTGGTCACTTTCTCCCATCATTGCCAGATTTAAAAATCTGTATTTCAGAGGCAGTGACCATAACCTTGACCCAATACTTATTTTAAGAATCAAATTATATTCTGGATATTGGCCTAGCACAATGGCTTGAAGGCCTGTAAGTCAGCCTGTGTTTTTTTTTTTTCAATTTTTTTTTCCAAGATAACATTTTTATTTATTCATAGCTATTTTTCTTTTTTTTTAATTTTTTAATTTTTTTTAAATTTATTTTTGAGACAGAGAGAGACAGAGCATGAGCAGGGGAGGGGCAGAGAGAGAGACACACACACAGAATCCGAAGCAGGCTCTAGGCTCTGAGCTGTCAGCACAGAGCCTGACGCGGGGCTGGAACTCATGGACTGTGAGATCATGACGCGGGGCTGGAACTCACGGATTGTGAGATCATGACCTGAGCTGAAGTCGGATGCTCAACCAACTGAGCCACCCAGGTGCCCCCATAGCTATGTTTCAAAGAAATTTGCTTCATTAAAAAGATTCAAGTCATCAGTTAGAGTCAGTGAGGCAAAAACTAGATCAGTCCTGTGAAGAACCGTTTGCTACACATGTAGTTACGAAAACCTTTAAGGTGAATTTGAAACAGGCAACCAAGTGACAGACTGCACTCCTGTCAGTTGTATCTAGGAAATGAGATCCACAGGTGGTAGACAGTGAAAAATATTTTCCATCATTAAGCTCTACTTTTCATTTCTAAAATATGTACCCTTAGTGCAAAACAAAATTGTATCTACAAATGAACAATGAACATTTTGATGGACTTTTCATTGCTTTGATGAGCCATACACATACCTTCAATTCTGTATTAATTATATTAATTAATTATTCAGCTTTTAGCATGGGTAATAATTTGACACTTAGACTCAAAATAGCAAGGACTGATGGCCTACCCATGGCTTTGAGGAGTAGAAGCCAATTGGAATAATAGTACAGACTTCTTAATTTTAAAATATGCATATTTCTAATGTGGAAATTTATAATTCTTCAAGAAAAATTAGGTTGTTTCTCTATTCCCTGAAACCTCTTCCCCTTCTCAGTTACTCCCTGCTGCTAATAAGATGCTGGAGCCATATAGCATTGTTCGTAAGGCAGAACGGAGACCTTGGACTAAGCACAGCTCATCCTTCCCCTTCCCTCCTTCCCTCCCCCCTCCCCTTTCCTCCTTTGCCCTGCCTCAGTTTTTCTTCTCTCCTTCATACTTAAATAATTCTTGGTGGGGGTCAGAGAGAGAAACAGTACTAAGTGTGTTGATTTCATAGACCCTTAAGCTCCTGGTGGTAAGAGAGTTGGCCTGAATAGAAATAATATTGTCCTAAACAAGCTACTGTGAGGAGAATACATTGACAAGAGGCTGAAAGAAAGATTGGAGTAACACAAGATCAGGTGCACGAGGAATATTACTTCCTTATTCTTCCACAGTAAGACAATTTTTAAAAAACCTTCCTTCAGGGGCACCTGGGTGGCCCAGATGGTTGAGTGTCTGACTTCAGTTCAGGTCATGATCTTGCAGTTCAAGGGTTTGAGCCCCGTGTTGGGGTCTGTGCTGACAGCTCAGAGCTTGGAGCCTGCTTCAAGTTCTGTGTGTCCCTCTGTCTCTGTGCCCCTCCCCTGCTTGTGCTCTGTCTCTGTCTCTCTCAAAAATAAATAAACATTAAAAAAAAAAAAAATACCCTCCTTCAGCTAGGCTGTCTGTCAGGTGCAAGTTTAGGAGAACCTGTGTGTTGCTGTGGCCTGTGTGTGTGTGTGTATTTGTGTGGGTGTGGGTGGGTGTGATGGGTGGCTTAGAGCTCTCAAAGTCACATGTTCGCACAGGAATCTGCTTAGATATCCACTGTCAGGTTTGACCCTTGGTCACTGGTCAACACAAGGAGTTGTGGGCATGTGCGTGACAGGCCCCTTCACTGTCATCAGCTTTCTGCTCTGTGCCATTCTTGGTGTCCAGTAATTACTCTGCCACCTCTGTGACCAACTGGTACATGAGGTGGTCCAAGAGCAATGTCCCCATAGTCCCCTGGCCACTGCCCTCCACCAGAGGGCACTCTTGCGGTGCCAGGAAAGAGGAGCCGGAGATCTTTATGTAATCCACCACCTTTCTTTCCCCATCTCTTGCCCTGTGACTCTCATTTCCTTTAGCCAGGGATAGAGAAAGCCATTCTTTGGACTAAGTGACCTGGTCGGGGGAGGGGTTGCTAACCTGTCTCTCTAGCCAGCCTCTTTCCCCACACTCATCTTTGGGTTTTGGCAATCTGCCACACAGCTGATGAGATAGGTGCTGACATGCAACTCTACAAAAAAGCATTATCTTTTATAAATCATTCCTTATTTCTAATTTTGTCTTTAGTCTCTGTTCATTTTTTATTAATTAGACAACACAAGAGTTTGTCTACTTTATTGTCTATCCTCTCTTTTTCTGATATGCCCCACATCAAAAACCCAGTATACATTCGATATCATTGCTGCTGGGTCTTAAAGCAAACATACTATTTCAAGCTTCCTGTTTTTACACTTCCCTGATACTTCTTTGTTTTCTGTACTTAAATTGCTTTTCATCATAAATAGGAAAATATATTTTATCTATTAGTAGTTTCTCTTAAGATCTATAGAGCAAAAAATATTTTTTCTATTAATATAATAATGCAACTATTGAATTCTATGGAAGATGATGAGACACACATTTTTACTTCCTCTCTGCTGCCGCCTCAGACCTGCTGTGTTTTGTTGATATAACAGCCCCAGTTACTTTTGTATAATTTTTTCTGTTCAGTACTTTTAAACTTGTTTCCTTTAATATCAGTAATTAATTACCACTTCTGCTTTGTTTTATTTACCTAATAACTCTGCTTATGACTTTATAAGGTATGGTTTCATAGAATTTTAACATTTACATGCAGTCCAACGCACAGACCTTAAGTACATGGTTTGATGTGCTTACCAGGTACACGTGCTCACAACAAGCATAACAAACTGCAGAACATCATGTCACGAAGATACCTGGTGTACCTTTCCAATCAGCCTGTACCCCTTCTTCCAAAGACAACCGCTATTCTGATTTCCTTAAACATAAGATTAGTTTTGTCTGTAGAACTTAATTAGAATATGTGTCTGGGGCTTTTTTCTCAGAAAGAAGCTTCATCTATGTAGTATGTATCAGTAATGCATTGCTTTCCTTTGCCACAGAATAGCCCACACGTGACTAAATCATACTTTGGCAATTCTTCTGTTGATGGACATTTGACATTTGGTGTGGTTACCAGTTTTGGGCTATTGTAAATAAAGCTTCTGTGAACATTCACGTCCAAGTCTTTTTATAGACATGTGCTTTCATTTTTTTCTTGGACAAATACCCAAGAATGGAAATGCTTCTTCGTAGGGTAGGCGTATGTTTAACTTTGTGGAAAACTTCTAGAATGATTTTCAAAGTGGTTTTACCATTCCTCCTCTCCCTCTAACGTATAAGGGTCTGCTTGTTTGGCACCCTCACTAACATTTGATTAGGTCAGTCTTTGTAGCCATTCCAATAGGTGTGTGTGGCAATATCTCTTTGGTGGACTGAATTTAGCTTTTCCTAGTGACTAAGCATGAGGAGAACTTTTCCATGTGCTTATTGCCCCTTTGTGTATCTTCCTTTGTCAAGTGGCTATTCTTTGGCTCATGATTAAAACTGTACTTTTGTCTTGTATTGAATTGTAAGAATTATTTATATATCTAGATATCAGTCCTTTGTTAGCTATATGTACTGCAAATATTTTCTCTCAGTTGTGGCTTGCTTATTAATTTCTTTTTTTTTTAATTTTATTGTAACCATGTTTGTTTATTTTTTTTAAATTTACATCCAAGTTAGTTAGCATATAGTGGGACAATGATTTCAGGAGTAGATTCCTTAGTGCCCCTTACCCATTTAGCCCATCCCCCCTCCCACAACCCCTCCAGCATCCCTCAGTTTGTTCTCCATATATATGAGTTTCTTCTGTTTTGTCCCCCTCCCTGTTTTTGTATTATTTTTGTTTCCCTTCCTTTATGTTCATCTGTTTGTCTCTTAAAGTCCTCATATGAGTGAAGTCATATGGTATTTGTCTTTCTTTGACTAATTTCACTTAGCATAATACCCTCTAGTTCCATCCATGTAGTTGCAAATGGCAAGATTTCATTCTTTTTGATTGCTGAGTAATACTCCATTGCATATATATATACCACATCTTCTTTATCCATTCATCCATTGATGGACATTTGGGCTGTTTCCATACTTTGGCTATTGTTGATAGTGCTGCTATAAACATTGGGGTGCATATACCCCTTTGAAACTTGCTTATTACTTTCTTAATGATGTCCTTTGATGAACAGAAGTTTTTAATTCTGGTGGAGTCCATTTTTCAATTTTTCTTTTTTTGTCAGTGTTATACATTTATTTATTTATTTATTTATTTATTTATTTATTTATTTAAAAATGTTTATTATTTATTTCTTATAAACAGAGAGAACACACGCATGACCAGGGGAAGGGGCAGAGAGAGAGGGAGAGAAAGAGAATCCCAAGCAAGTTTCGAGCTTTCAGCTTAGAGCCTGATGTGGATGGGGCTCGGTCTCACGATCTGTGAAATCATGATCTAAACCAAAATCAAGAGTCCATCTCTTAATCAATTGAGCCACCCAGATGCCCCAGTGCTATACCTTTATTTAAAAATTTTGTTTTCTGGGGTGCCTGGGTGGCTTGGTTGGTTAAGCATCCAACTCTTGATTTTGGCTCAGGTCATGATCTAAGGATCAATTGTAAGATTGAGCCCTAAGTTGGACTCTGCACTGATAGCATGGAGCCTGCTTGGGATTCTTTCTCTCCCTGTTTCTCTGCCCCTCCCTGGCTTGTTCTCACTCTCTTTCTCTCAAAATAGATAAACATTTAAAAAAATAAAAGATATAAAAATTTTGTTTTCTGCTTTGTTTTATATGTTTTGTTTGTTATTCTTTACTTATAATCTTATAGTCTTTTGATAAGAAAATGTGTGTGGCTTACATTTAACTTAAAAATTGGAAACCTTAGCTTTATTCTTTCCATCTTACATTATTTCCTATTTTTCCTTATTTTTTATTTTTGTGTGTTTGATCAAGTTTTGTGCTTTTTTTGAAAACTAATGTTAGTTTAGAAGTTTCTTGGTACTTAAAGTTTTTTTTTTTTTAATGTTTATTTATTTTTGAAAGAGAGAGAGAGAGATGGTGCAAGTCGGGGAGGAGAAGAGAGAGAGGGAGACACAGAATCCAAAGCAGGCTCCAAGCTCTGAGCTGTCAGCACAGATCCTGATGCGGGGCTCAAACTCACACATGACCTGATCTGAAGTCGGACGCTTAATTGACTGAGCCCCAGGTGCCTGGTCTTGGTACTTTGTCTTCTACCAATTGCGATCTTGTTATTTCCAATACACGTAATTGAATATATACAAGCATACCTCATTTTATTGTGCTTCTCTTTATTGTGCTTTGAAGATATTTCTACAAATTGAAGTTTTGTAGCAACTCTGCATGGAGCAAGTCAGTAGGCACTATTTTCTAACAGGATTTGCTCACTTTGTGTCTCTGTGTCACATTTTGGTAGTTCTCACAATATTTCAAGCTTTTTCATTATTTTATTTGTAATGGTGATCTGTGATCAGTGATGATGACTCACTGAAAGCTCAGATGATGGTTAGCATTTTTTGTTTTTTGAGAGAGAGAGAGAGAGAGCGCACATGTGCGCGCTCGCACAAGTGGGGGAGGAGCAGAGAGAGCTAGGGAGACACAGAATCTGAATCCGGCTCCAGGCTCCAGGCTCTGAGCTGTCAGCACAGAGCCTGATGCAGGGCTCAAACCCTTGAGCCGTGAGATCATGACCTGAGTGGAAGTTGGTTGCTTAACCGACCGAGCCATCCAGGTGCCCTAGTAAAATATTTTTAAATTAAGATCTGAACATTGTTTTTTAGACAAAATGCTGTTGCACACTTAACAGACTACAATATGGTGTAACCACAACTTTTTTATACACTGAGAGTCTCCAAAATTTATTTGACCTGCGTTATTCTCATATTTGCCCTATTGCAGTGGTCTAGAACTGAATCTGCAATATCTCCAAGGTATGCTTGTATTTCTCTACTATTATATGAAATAAGTATATTAACCATATCCCTCAGCCAAGGGTATCTACTGCTTCCAATCGTTAAGCTGAGACCTAAAGATAACAGGATGATTATATGTCGATATTTACTTGTGCAAGTCCTGGTTTGTTTCTATTTTCCTGGCATAATTCCTATTTGTACCCTTTTAATCTAAAACTGTCCCAGTTTGTACAATAAATTATATGTGTACAATTAGTGCACAATAAATTAAACTTTTTAGATCATTTTGATCTCTCTGCTCCCCTTCCACATGCACACCCACTAGAATGTCTTTAATTCTCTCCTTACTGCCTCATGGTCCAGCAGTGAAAAGCAGACTCTAGAGTGATTGGCCAGCTGTGTCATCTTGGTCAAGGTGTTCTCTTTGCCTTAGTTTCCCCGTCTGTAAAGTGGGGATCGTGCTATCATTTTCTTCACAGGGTTGTTGTGATGATTTAATCAGAGTACCTAGAGCAGAGCCCATACAGGTTAATGTGCCATAAAAATGTTGGTTGTGATTCCCTGCTCCCTCCCAAGTCAAAGGTTTTGCTGAGATAGTTTTTTATTTTTAATTCCACACGATTGTGTCAACTTAGCCATGTGATTCCTGTAGTTCAAGAATTCTAATATGACAAAATTCTAATGATTCTATCATTATATCCATCCAGAGTTCATTGCCTACTGCTGTTTTCTCTCCTTGTCATTGTCCTTATCTTGCCATCTGTTCTGTTCATTTATTTGATTAGAGTCCTTTCCTAAGTGTTTTCCTCATTTGGGTTCTGTGGGTGATGTGCTCTCTGAATACTTTATATATCTATAAATATATTCCTGTCCACTGTCTGGGTATCAGATTCTTTTGCTCTAATCCTTTTCTCTCATTAATAAAGAGATATTATTCTCATGTTTTCTAGCATCTAAAATTACAGATGAAAAATTTAATGTTTGTTCTGTATTAATTTTCTAAGGCTAGCATGAAGTACCACAGTGTGGGTGGCTGACATAATAGAAATTTATCTTCCCGTAGTCCTGGGGGTTAGAAGCATGATATTAAGGTGTCGTGGTGTTGATTTCTTGTGAGGGCTCTCTCCTTGGCTTTTAGATTGCTGCCTTCTCCCTGTGTCTTGACATGTTTTTCTCCATGTGTGCCTGTGTCTTTGTCCCCTCTTGTAAGGACACCAGTCTTATTGGTTTAGTGCCCACCCTAACGATGCTGTTGAACTTAGTTCCCTCTTTAAAGACACTATGTCTAAATATTGTCCCATTCTGAGTACTGAGTAGGATTTCACCATATGAATTTGGGGTAACAAAAATTCAACCCAAACAATGTTATTCTTTTCCTTTTGTAAAGTGATCTTTCTTCTTCCCTCCATCTCTTTTTTCTTTCTTCCCCCTTTCCCTTCCTCATTATTCTGGAACTCAGCCCCTTTAATTTGCAGACTTGAGTGGAACATTTTTTTCCTTTGCTATTTTTTTGCCAATCCAGCTGTTTTCTCTTTCTGAAACTCCCATTACTTGTCAATCTTTTAAGAATCTTATTTTTCCTTCATTATTCCCATCTCTAAGTATATTTGCCCTAGGTTGTGCGATATTCTTCCAATTGACTTTCTAGGTCACTAATTTAGTTTTCAATAAGGACGATTGTTTCCTTAGATCAATATATTCACTGTATAAATATGAAAGCCATGTTTTCTAGTTGCAGAATATTTTTATGGTGCTAACATTGACTTATTTAAATGCTATTTCATTGAATTTTTGGTAAACATTTAGCTATATCCTCCAGGAATCTTATCTGCTTTAAAGGTACACAATTGGAAATTTCTTTGTTTTCTTCCACTTTTGAATTGCCGGGTTCCCTTGGGTGCATTGTTAATTTCCTTTGCCTATGCTCTGTTTATCCTTGGTGCATGAGTAAAGCTAATGAGTACTTTGAGAAATGACAAGCCCATGGGTGATGGTCAGCACAGCAGCACCTGCCTCTTCCCTGTGGGTCAGGGATGTAGCAAAAGGTGAGGGATCAGTCCTTTGATGAACACCAGGAGAAAGCTTCCTTGCTCTCTGACTTATTTGGTCACAATGGTCCCAAGTGTCAGAGTGGAGCAGGAACCCAGTTCACCTTCAGACAACAGGGAAACCTGTAAGTTCTCCCAAGATACCACACAGGGCACCCCCTTTCTTCTTTGGATTCTATGAATTTCTTTAGTACAAGCTCTCAGGGAACATGAGGTCCAGACCTTTTTCCACATCTCTTGATTTCCGATTTGCATGATTCCTTTGACCGCGGAAGGAAAACATCCTGTACCTGTGTTATCCTTTGGGACCCCATCATTACCCCAGGTTGAAATCCCCTTTTCATGCATCTTGATAGTCTCTTGGCTGTGTTTTTCTCAGGAGAGATAGACTATGTTTGGCTGTAGTTGAGGAAGAAGAGTGGCTGGAACTCATTTTGAGGCCACCACAGGATTGTTGCTAACTGAAAGCTTTCATCTCAACCTGTGGCAAAACTTTTTAGTTTTGTAAAATTAAATTAGAATACTGATTATATATTCTTTTCAATACTTATGAAATAACCTTATATTTTGTAACCATATTTATAACAATTACTTAAACTCAATTCCTTGCATTAATAGTTTTAATGTCAATCATCAGCAGCTGTGCTTCCTGACTTTTAGTGATCTTTTATCATTCTTGAAATCTTTATTTTGGTAAATTTCTTAGAACTGATAAATCTGTGGAAATGCAGGAATCATCACAGGTTTTTTTGTTTTGTTTTGTTTTTGTTTTTTGTGAGGCACTGCAAATTTAAAAATGTCATCCTTCCTTTCCTACCTTCCTTTCTCCCTCTCTTTTCATACCTGAATCATAAATTTTTGTGGTTTTAATTCTCGGGTCACAATCTATTGTCCACAACACCTTCTAGGCACCATCCTGCTAGTTTCTGGCTAGGGGCAGATCTAGGTTTTGTGGAGTCTGAAGTTTACATAATTTAAGGTAGCTTCTTTCAGAAAAAATACAAAATCAACAATCTAAAAACTAGTTATGAAAGGTCAGATTTATTTAGAAGGGGACCATGGAACTGTGGGGTCTTGAAGCTTAAACTTTATTAACTACCTGGCTAGTCTGTCTCTGTTTATAAAGGTGTTTAATATCGTGAAGGACAAATGTCAGTCCTGTCTATTTTGGTTCCTTGGTGGTCAGCGTTTCACTCCTGTGCTAAATGCTATTGGGACTTTTTTTTTAATGCTTGAAATTAAAGATTTTCATGGGGGAAAATCTAGATTTTGGCCTCCTTTTATCAGTGTTATCTGATATCTGGTGAATCTGTAGATTCAGATCTTTTAGCTCAGGAAAGTTTTCTCCCATTATATCTTTGATTTTTTATTTTCTTTCCATGTATTTGTTTTCTTCTCCAGTACATTCTAAGTTGCATGTCTATTCTGTGCCCAAAGCTATCATCTTTCTTGTAGTTTTTATTTCTTAGTTCTTTTCTTTGCATTTGGGCGACAAGTTTGTCTTCTATTTTACTTATTTTATTTCCCTTAGTGTTGACTTACTACTTTTAATACGTTTTCAAATTCTGCTATAATCTTTTATTTTATCAATATTCTATTTTATCTCACTTGGCTCTCATTTTATCACCAGCTGCCTCTCATTCATCTCTGTCTTCATTTCTGCTGAGGATATTCATGTTTTTCCTTTTGTTTTATAGAGTATATGTTTTATTTCATTACAAGCAGAAAGTAAGTATTCTTATTTATGCTTCTTAAAATAAATATGTTTCAAACACACATTTTGTCTCTGCATCTTGAGTGCATATTCCCTTCATGTTACGGAATCTTTTTATTTGACATATAATAATATAATGTAATGTAATATAATATAATATATTTAACTCATATTCATAGAATGGTTAAAGTTCTATCCAGATATGACATTTTCTTTTAAAAAGTACTATTTATTTTCTACTAGAATGTTGTGAGAATCCTTTTTGTTTTTAACTGTAGGGATGGCTACCAGTTTGGTGATCCATAAGTATGAAAAAAGAGGGAGGGAATTTTCTTTCTTTATTGAGTTTCCCCTACACAGGACTTTTGTGTTTCCATTTCCTTTCTGGTGATGTGCCTGCCACATTAGGCAAGACTAATGCTGCTTAAGAAGTGCCTTAGTGGTGCCTGGGTGGCTCAGTAGGTTGGGCATCTGACTTTTGGTTTTGGCTCAGGTCATGATCTCACAGTTTTGTGAGTTTAGGCTCTACGCCTGTTTGGGGTTCTCTCTCTCTTCCACTCTCTCTGTCCCTCCCCCCCTTTTTGCTGTTCTTTGTCTTTATCAAAATAAATAAAGAAACTTAAAAAAAAAAAGTACCTTTAGTGTTTCTGTTGGCAGTAAATTGGGTGAAGCCTACTTCATAGCTGCCCTAAATGGTACTGAGCTGTGGTGGCTTAAGAAATGCCAAATGAACTTTCCTTATCTTTTCCATGGGTTCCCATGTCTCCTCCCAGCATCTTGCACATCAAGAGTGTTGTTGGGTCTGAGATATCCCCTATTTGTTTTCCTTGGCACCTCACTTACCTCTCATGGAGGTCAAGTGCATGTTCCATTAGTGCAAAATCAGTGAAAATGTTCTTAAACTTTTCTGCATGTGCATGACACATTTTCCTATGTGAATTCAGGCTTTCTATTATTCCTACATCAACTCAAACATTTTGATGAGAACTGCAAAGGGGAAAATAAAGTCCATGCTCGCTTGTTGTTCTAGCTCATGTGCTTACCTCCACGGTACTGCATGTTTGAGAAGTGGCAGACCGGACTTGGCGAGGGCTGACATACTTGCATTGAGGAATGAAATGGAAAGAAAGTGGCATAGATTTGGAAGGAGGTAAAAGTACAAATTTACGGATGGTTACCATATACCAGCAAAGTGAGTTAGGAACCACCTGCTAGCTTCTGACCCTGGTAATGGAATTAGAACATGATGGTTTGGCACTGAATGTTGCACCTGACCTAGAAAAATAGCACTCTGTTATGACTTTGCATGGTTAGTTTCAGGTAACTTGTATAAACTACAGTGGCAAATTCTCTCCTTCTACTGAGCAGCTTCTAAATTCAGTGGCCTTCAGGGCGCCTGGGTGGCTCATTCGGTTAAGTAGCCGACTTCGGCTCAGGTCATGATCTCGCGGTCCGTGAGTTCAAACCCTGCATCGGGCTCTGTGCTGATAGCTCAGAGCCTGGAGCCTGTTTCCGATTCTGTGTCTCCCTCTCTCTGACCCTCCCCCATTCATGCTCTGTCTCTCTCTGTCTCAAAAATAAATAAACGTTAAAAAAAAAATTTAAATTCAGTGGCTTTCTCTCCGGGGCTGTGACCTTTGGTTGTACACATCTAATTGGGTAGTTGAAAACCTGAATAGTGACAAATATTCTAATTTCTGCAGAGTGCTTCTCTTGTGGGATTGGGTTTAAGGAAAACACTGGCAAATCTGTGATACATATGAGGAAAGGGGTATGATGAAAGGCCTGAAGGAATTTATCAGGGATGTCTAGAAGTATCCCAAGAAAAGGAAAAAGAAAGGTAGGCCACTTTTCTCTTTTTTTTTTCATTGATGAACACAAGAATTAAGATTATGACCCACTGTCTTCTTTTATTCCCATTACAATGGATTTTGAGAATATTTACTTCCAAAGAAAATTCCGGGTTCTATTCTCAGGTCTTACTCTGGGGAGAATTACACAAACTCTCTAATATCAATGTCTTTGCTGGTAAAATGTGAATAATAATACACACTGGATATATTGAAATAACTGAGGACCCCATGTCTGGCACCTACAGGGCACTTGATAGTACCAGCTGTTATTTTTATCTCTCTTTTATTGCTATTTTACTATTATATTAATAAATTATGGTTATAAATCTTGTCTGCAAACAATGAAAACCAATATTCACCTGGTTTCATATGTATATAAAACTGAAAATTCAGGAATAGAGCAGATTTCAGGAATGGCTGATTCAGGGTTTATACAATGTGACAAAGATGTCATCCTGACTTTCTCTTGAGATATAATTACTTCATTCTCAGTCTCCATGTGATGGCAGGATTGCATAGGGGATCAGAATATGCCACCCCAAAATATGTTACTCTGGCAGAAGGATTATTTTGAGCTGAAGGAAATTGAGAAAAAAGCAGATGCAAGGTAAAGTCTCTGCTGTGTCTCAATCTGCCTGAAAACAGATCATAGATTCCACTTATGAAGGTGCTTCTGTCTTCCCTATCCTTCCCCTACCAAGAAGAGGCTAACAGCCTCATCGCTGGCAATGACAGGGCACCAAGAGAGTCCACACAAACAAACCTCACTATCTAGCCCTTATCTACCATTAGTTTTCTCTTATATTTGCCTTCTTACAATTTGCTGCCCCTAGAAGTTCAAAGTCCTTCTCCTTTGTCTTATCACTTTACTTTAAATCTGTCCTCTTTTTTTTTTTTTTTTTTTTTTTGTCCAAATGGCATAAAAGCTTCCAAGCCTGGCTGTTTCTTTGAGAATTTTCTCTTCTTTCTGTGAAACCTCCTTACACTGCATAAAACTTTAAACATCAAATAAATGTGCATGCCTTTTCTTTTGTTAATCTGTCTGTTGTCGATTTATTTCACAGACCCAGCTGAAGAATCCAAGAGGGTACAGGAGAATTGTCCTCCTCTGCAATTGTTTAAGCAGTTCCAAGAGTCAGATCATGAGGGAGAGCAGGCGTCATTGTCCCAGCAGGAGTAGGAATGTGCTGAGATTCTGACTGGCCAGCTTGGGTCACTTGCCCATCTTGCACCATCTTCATATACTGAATTATGCCTGGGGATGGAGCCCTACCTTGACTGTATTGTCTGCCAGTGGGGCAGAGCTGCTGAGAGAAGGGAGACTGGATGGTGGGGAGGCAAGCGACAGATGTGCAGTCGGTTAAGAAATGGGATGAGAGAGGAGGATTCTTTCCCCATTGAACATGCTAGTTCATCTTTTACTGTAGGTTTGCAAATAAAGGATGGAAGGATGACTTAATAATGACCTCTAAATGTAAGCAATACTAAAAATCAGGGATAAGGACCTGTCATTTTCCTGGATTTCATTTCTCCGTTTAGGACACAACTGACCAATGTGGTGACAGGAGAGCCTAATGAAGAGCTTAGGGAGAGAGTGGGGGCTTTCACTTAATTGGACCATGCCCGGCAATGAAATGGAATAATGCAGCCATCCGCAGAAAACAGGCTGAAAGGACTAGATGAATTTTGACCAGATTTAATTGTGACCAGATTGTGGGAGTGAAAAGTTTCAGTGTGAGTCAAGTTAACTGTTTTATTTCATGTCCCATTTTTAATGCTTCCATATAGCCCTCTCGCTTTTTCTAAATTACATGCCTCATTGTATTTGAGTTCCTCCTGCTTTTGACAGCTCCATGGCTTCCAATTTTGCTTCTGCTGCTTTGATTATTATTCCTGATTTGGTTGTTGATGAGACATGTGGTTTTCTTCAATTAGCTCTGTCACTCTTACAAATGTGTGTGTCTCGCAAGTGTCCTAATTAAAGTCAGGAGGAGGAGGGGGGCAGAAATTACAGGCAATTACAGCGGTGCCACCCTCCCCTCTCCCTGCTCTTTTCTCCTCATCATCGGGGCGCGTTCTTCTGTATCTCCATTTTGCAAGCACATTGAGCAGCCTCTCTGTTTAAAATCCCATTAATTTTTTCTGAACACGATATGCCGCTGTGTCAGTGTGTCATGCATTAGCTTTCAGGAAACCCCATAGCTTTCATTTAGCTTTATTAAGTACAGTCTCCTCTCTGCCAGTTTCTATCATTCTTTCAATTCGTCCTGAGATAGAAGACTCCCTTCACCATTATGCATGGTGCTGTAAAGTCTCCCCGAACCTGCGGCCGCCTCTTGTGTGGGCTTACCTTCAGTTCACTCCATTTCGATGCTACACACATTGATTGATTCTCTGGGTCTCCGCAACACGCAGGGCAGCATGCTAGGAGCCTGGACTACAAAGATAAGTAAGCGCAATGAGGCTAAGACAGTGTGGATACGTAGTAAGAAAAAGCTGGATTTCAGAGCTGGACACGGCAGAGTTCAAATGCCTGCTTTGCCATGTGCTAGCTGTTTGGCCTTGGGTAAATCACTTAGCTGGTTTTTTTCATGTGTTAAAATTATGCTAATAATACTTACCTTGAAGAGTTGTTGTGAAGATTGGAGTTAATGTATGCAAAGTAGCTAGTTTAGTGCCTGCTATACCTCCATAAATGGGAGCTATAATTATTATCATGAATAAGATATAGTGTACTTAAGGAACTCACCATCTACTCAAAGGGAGAGAAGAGTAAATTAACTCTTATAATATATTGTTATATATATAATAATGAAAGTATGTAGGTGGTAATGGAGTAGCCTCCCTGAAGCTCTGCATGTTCTCTCTTCCACCCACCTGTCCGTCCTCCCCTATGTAATCTACCCTCCAACATCTCCAATATACGTTGGCCACCTGACCTACCCCTTCTCTGTCTCCCTTCACTGGTCTCTGTTCCCTCTGCCTGCAAAGCTCATCTGCGTGGTCCTTACATGGCTGTCTCTTCCTCACCACCCACCATTCAGCTTAGTCATCTACGAGAAAGGCTTTCCATTGCCATCCAGTCTAAAGTAGCTCATCCACTCACCTCCATTTTTTTTTTTTTTTTTTTTTAATTTTTTCCCAACGTTTTTTATTTATTTTTGGGACAGAGAGAGACAGAGCATGAACGGGGGAGGGGCAGAGAGAGAGGGAGACACAGAATCGGAAATAGGCTCCAGGCTCCGAGCCATCAGCCCAGAGCCTGACGCGGGGCTCGAACTCACGGACCGCGAGATCGTGACCTGGCTGAAGTCGGACGCCCAACCGACTGCGCCACCCAGGCGCCCCACCATTTTGAAAAACAAAACAGTTTTATTTACTTCGTAGGAATTATCTGCGATTACCTTATCTGTTGGTTTTGATGTTTATTTCCTGGTGCTCCCCACTGGATATAAATGCCATGAAGGCAGGGACCATATCTGTGTTTGTTCACAGCTGTTTTCCTGTTGACAAGAACAGTGGCTACAACATAGACCATGCTAAATAAATACTTGGGGGAATGAATAGTGGTGGGAGATACCCAGCAGAGACCTTGAACAGAAGGAGTTCTGTAGTGGTAGGTGTGCATTTTGCTGTTGCTATTATTGACAAGTGCCCACTACCCAACACATCTACCGTTAAGGGGTCCCAGGTCTAAGGCAAGAGGCTAAGATAATGGGAATCTCACACAGTGATGTCTAACTCTGTACTGCTCAACCTGGCTTTAGAAAACTGGTTTTGAATGTCCTTCTTCAATCATCTGCTATGTGGTTTCTACCTGTTTGAGTCCTTCTTCCTGGACTCAGGCAAATTCTTGGCAGGAGTCTGGTGAAGGCACCAAGTGGTGGTTCTCAATAAGTTTTCATGGAAATCCATCTTTGATTGTGCCTTCTTCTCTGACTTCCCAGTGGGAGGACGAGGATGATTATAGGAATAAGGTAAAAAAGCATTTGAGTCTTTGGGCGGCTGAACATTTAGCTTTAGGCATGGCTTCTAGAAATAAGTGGTGACTTTTACAACTAACATTTCTCTTCCAGTGTCTGACTTGGGCTTAGAATGACAAGGCATCAAGGAGTCCTGGCCAGTGTTTATAAAAATGTGTGACCTTGATCAAAAGCAGAGATTGGGTAAAATACAGCAGGCTTAGTGAAAATCTATTCCTCCTGTTGGAAAGACAATTCAGAGGGCAAGAAGCACATATCAAAGTTCCTAATTTACTGAGGGGGACCAGTCACACCATTTTCTTATAAAAACGACAAAGTTTTTGTTTTAGCTCCACCAAGACTTGCGGTTCTCGTCTGCAAAAATATCTGCAAGGCATCCACGTAGCTTCCAGTCAAGTGGTTAACTAAATAAGACTTTGTAGTTGCTTCATTGGGGCTTATGGGGCTACTTACACCTCTCTTAGAATTTTAATTTGCATCCAGATATATTTATATTTTCTCTCAATTGTCTTTCTCAGTCTCAATCCAAAAAGGAGCCTGAAGACTTAATGCAACTTAACTTTTATCTTTATATGATTACATTTAAGTGTAATTTCAGGGTTTTTTTTTTTTTTTTTTTTTTTTTTTTTAATTTTTTTTTTCAACGTTTTTTATTTATTTTTGGGACAGAGAGAGACAGAGCATGAACGGGGGAGGGGCAGAGAGAGAGGGAGACACAGAATCGGAAACAGGCTCCAGGCTCCGAGCCATCAGCCCAGAGCCTGACGCGGGGCTCGAACTCGCAGACCGCGAGATCGTGACCTGGCTGAAGTCGGACGCTTAACCGACTGCGCCACCCAGGCGCCCCTGTAATTTCAGGTTTTAATATGACACGGGAACAATGGATATGGCCAGGGGACTTAATCTAATTCATTGCAATTCATCTAAAGGCCTTGGCAGTGGCAGAAGCTCAAAAAATTTGTTTGAATCTCTTAGTCTTTCAGACTCTTGTGAGTCTGTCTTGCCTACACAGACTGTAGAAATTTGTTCCGTCATACACACAAAAAAGCGTTTTAGATGAGCCACATAAGTATACTTCAAACGTATTGTTTATTAGAATTAACTGAAATAGATATCATGGGTATTTGGGTTATTATTAGCTTTCTGTTACAATATCCTTGTGTAGACTGTAAGTTGGGACTTTTAAATGGTTGGGTCTTAATCTCCATTGGCAGATGCTGTTGTTGGGATTTTTAACATGTTGTCATATTGCTGGGTTTTGGCACACCATATATTGGATACAAATTGAGTTGTTCATGATATTCCAGATCATGACAGTTTCCCCAGTGTGCATACTTGAACCTCTCCTATTCAATTTGGAAACAGACCTCATTTGTTAGATGGTAATCATTAATATATCAGCCAAAGTGATTCGGTAATAGTCCTCCAACTTCTTTAGCCATAGGCTGGACATGATCATAGTCTGGCCAATATTAGCCCTTCCATGGGATCTTTCCAACTCAAGCTGGGAGAGAAAAACACTCTTGTCTTTTAGTCAGGCAACCGTTAGAATGTGAGTCTCTTGACACAGGCAGCCACATTTGCAACAATGTGGAGGAAGTCTGTTTACATTAAGAGAAAATAAAGCCAGTATTCATTCAGAGAGAAGCAAAGAGAAGAGATCCAGCTGCCTAGTCTGGAGTGCCTGGTCTGATCATCCCAGCCACACACTTGCCTGTGCAGGGCACCTGAGCCAATATTTTTTGTTTCTTTTGTTTAAGGCAGTTTGAGTAGAGACTTCTGAAGAGTTCTTCACTAACATAAACCCCAGTTAACACCAAAGTGACAATAGGGACATACCCTTCCCATGAAGTCAACATGGTAGAAAAACACCAAAACTGATACAGGATGAAGATACAAAACTATGGGTACCTTATAAAACAATAACAATAAGAAGAGCCTGGAAATGAGAAAATAACATCTCCCCAAGGTGGTAAGGACTCTCAAGAGAAGAACTGCAGAAACTGGGGACCACTCACCCACATAATGGGCTAAGTAACGTTCTTGTCAGTATCATTGAGAAGAAAAGCTGAGCATTTATAAAACCTACTGTTTATTAGGGACATTGTTTAACTGTCTGTGAATAAATTCTCAATATCCAGATGACTCATATATAGAAAAGCTTTTTTATTACCTGTTCGATGTTTATTTAATGTCCAAAATTTCTGATATTATGAATTTATCAAATAGTAGTATTTTACCAGTAACAATAAACATTATTCTAAATATTCACATACTGTTAGATCATGTTAAATTAAAACGTACATATTTAACAAAATAAATTTCCCCAAGTACTTAGACACTGACTGCAAAGTTAAACTTGTTTCATAAAGGTCTCCTGATGACTTAAAAGCACAAATCTTCAGGGGCTCCTGGGTGGCCCAGTCGGTTAAGCGTCCAACTTCAGCTCAGGTCATGACCTCACGATTTGTGCGTTCGAGCCTCAAGTCGAGCTCTGTGCTGACAGTGCAGAGCCTGGAGCCCCTTCAGATTTTGTGTCTCCCTCTCTCTTTCTGCCCCTCCCCCTCTCACTCTCTGTCTCTCTCTGTCTCTCAAAAGTAAACATTAAAAAAAAAAAATTAAAAGCACAAATCTCCAGAAGTTTTCAAAAATGCTTAAACATGCTAAGATTCAGATAGAACACAAACAAAATATCTCAGTGATTAACAAATTATTATGGTTACAATAAAACTTAATACCATAATGCAAATAGCATGAATTAAAATTTGGCTTTTCATGTTTCTATTCTCATTCTCATGTTTATTCTTATTTCTATTCCTAATTGTATTTCCATTTTTATTGTAATTCTTTTTTCTATCCTTATTCTATTTTTTGTTTTTTCTTTTAAGTAGGCTTCATGCCCAACACAAAGCCCAGCGTGGGGCTTGAACTCATAACCCTGAGATCAAGACCTTAGCTAAAATCAAGAGTTGGATGCTTAACTGATGGAGCCACCCAGGTCCCTCTGTATTCTTCTTCTTCTTTTTTTTTTTTTTTTAATATTTATTTATTTATGGCAGAGTGTAAGGGGGAAGTGGCAGAGAGAAGAGGGCACGGGATCCAAAACTGACTGCACTGACAGACTGACAGCAGCGAGCCCAATGTGGGGCTCGAACTCATGAACTGTGAGATCATGACCTGAGATGAAGTTGGACAGTCAACTGACTGAGCCACCCAAGTGTCCCTATTCTTATTCTTACCCTTATTTTGATTCCTTCCTAGATTTACCTTTCTAGACTTACAGTAAATAAATACATTTATTTGTGTGTATATATATATATATACACTATATATATATATATATATATATACTCTATTTTCATCCTACGTTTATAATTTTACCAGACTCAATTGAAAAACAATACCTTTCCAGACTAGCCAAAATAGTGCATCTGGACTGTTGAACAATTGGTTGTACAGACCAGAATTATACTTGAATGTTGAGAAAAGTTGAAGCTGCTGCTGCTTTTGAATCATTTACAGAGTTGGAAAATATATTTCTTGCTTAAAATTATGAATTCAAATAGGTTCTTCCAGTTAACAACTTATATTTTTGTCTTCTGCTTTTCTTTTAGTATAGTTTTCATTTTTCACTAAGACTTTCTATCATATTGAAAATTTATTCTTAGTTAAGGGGATAGTAAAATATGCCTAGTTCTTGTTTCAAAGGGTAATATAACCCGTCA
Source organism: Panthera onca (assembly GCF_046562875.1). NCBI lineage: Eukaryota > Metazoa > Chordata > Mammalia > Carnivora > Felidae > Panthera > Panthera onca. Next base: position 125,297,756 of record NC_138344.1, read on the forward strand.
TATTCTAATATCTTCTGTTATCTTTGTAAAGTTCCAAGTTACATTGGGACAGAGGAGTCCTCTCACCAAGCTGCTTTGGGCTTTCCTCGCTTTTGGAGTGAAGCCTGAGTTAACCCATCTCTTTTAGCTGTCTTAATGAGACATGTTTCTGTCCAAGTGTGTGGCACATTGTCCTTGCACTTGGAGCTCTATTGACTTTCTGCAGATAGATACTCATATTAATATGGGCAGATTTCTGCTTTTGGACCTGAAATAAAGCCATCGCCTCATTTCCTGGATGTAGGTCAATCAGCGTTCCCTGTTTTCATAAGAACATTGGAATACCTCCACAGGAAAAGTTACCATGGAAATGAAAAATGCAGTTGGCTAGTTATTAGTTTTTATTGCCCTATGGAACTCACATTTAGAGAATGTTTAGAGAAGGGGACCAAAAAAGGAGTAAGAGCATTTGTTTCTTCATAAAATGTGTAAGGAGAAATTCTTGCCCCGTTGGGAGTGATGGTAGAGTCTGAAACTCCTCAGAAAGATGTTCTGCCAAGCCATATGCACAGCTGCTTCAACCAGTTGCTGCTAACAACTTCTCACACCAATAAGCCCAGTTTTCTGTCTCAAGAGTCTCAGAATGCCACGCTCCCTCCAATTCTGACAATCAGTCCACAACTTGCCCTAAATGTTTTCACTTTATGTCTGGAAGTTAATAGGAGCATGGTTCGTAACATACAAAACACATTTGGACTAATAAAAAATGAATAAGACCACCTGGTGGGCTTTCCCTTTAATCTAGACCTTGGGCTCATTTCTGCCCCATTTATTCAAGGTTGGGGTTGAATTCCACACTTGCCAAGTATAACAAGTGCAATAATTTTTGTTTGATTTTTTTTTTCTTTTCTTTTCTTTTTTTCTTTTTTTTTTTTTTTTTTTTGAGGCCTGCACATTTTCTGACTTCAGTCCAGGTAAGTACAAATTTAAGCAAAAACCCAACTATGCAACTTTAGGAAAGCTTCAAGTTCATTGAACTCTGCCATTAGGTGGCAGCAGTACAACATGAAAAGCATCAAGACAGTAAGTGGAATGAACATGATGATGATGATGATAGTGATGATGATAGTGATGATGATGAACACTGAGGCATATAACCTTGGATTCATACACTGCCTTTATCCCAGTGTAATTTTTCTACTATTTTCCCATTGATCCCTACAGTACATACATGGGAGATGGGGAAGAGAAAGTCTTATTTCCATGTGGTGAGGTGTGATTAATTAAACTCAAGATCTGTTGAGGGGCTTGCCGAATTGACCTAGCAAGGTATTAGCAGAGCCAGTCCTGGAATTTAGGTCTTGGGATCCAAATTCAGCCTTCTTTTCACCTGCACTCTTTTCCACAAAGCATTCATTCTCTTTACATATGAACTTCTCAATCCTTGTGAAATATGAAATTCAATTTACCAAAGAATTCTATTTCATCCACTAGGTAAAGAGGCAGAAGGCCTGCATGTGCAGTGTTAACACAGGTATCTTCTCTGCCTAAAAGAGTAGGAGAAAAATATTGTTTAAGGGTGACAGTACCTATGAGATTTTTGAGGCCAAATCTCCTAGTTTAATGAACATCAGGCATTTGTAGTTACAGTGTCTGTTTCTTCCATGTCATTTATGACATGTAGAAGCTTATACATGACCCTCACGCCACCTGAAATAATATTTGATGGCCTACTGCAGGGACTGGTGGGCTGCAAGGGTGAACAATGCTTATATTGGTCAATGGCTTCACACAATGGAAGGAAAGAACAGTGCACATAAAGGGGCTGTGAGACCACCCTAAGGACAAGAATCACACCTCTCAGATTTATTTTGCAGTCAGTAATCATCAAAAGCACAACAGGGCTCTGAACGTGAGAGGTCTGTGGGTGGGATGAACTCTGAACCACACTTGGGTATCAGGTGCCTGGGCTTAAAGGAATAGGGAATAAAAGTTATCTTAAGTTTTGGTTTCATTGTTTACTTTTCTTTTGAAGCAAAATGAGACTCTTGAGTCAAATCAAGAATTTTTTTTTTCCTTGAGTAAAATTTCAGTTCATGGTCTGTGGTATAGGCAGATAAGGGTAACCCAGTGTGTCTAAAAGCAGAATGGTTCCTGAGTTAATTGAGAGGTGCTATAGCATACAGGCAAGTGGGAATGACAACAGTCAAACCCTAGACTCAGGAGCCATAGTTGGGTTAGGGCTTTTGATTGAGCAACATGCTATAGGGCACAGAAGGCATGGTTTCTCACCAGGGAGGGAGATGTTAACGACACAGACTTTTCACATATTTTTACCCCTTTTTGGCTTCATAGTGCTTCACAGTGCTGAGGGGAACACAGAAGATCAGAGCACAATGGAAAACCTGAAGCATGGAAGAGGATTTGCATCAGAATCATGACAGAGACATTTCTTGTGTTTTCTTAGGTTTGGAAGCAAAGAACACATGGGGAGTAATACTTGGAGTCTAAAGGCAGATGAGCATGGTGGTTTGTTGCTGTCTTTGATAAGAATTCTCAGAATAGGAGTACCTGGGCGGCTAGTTGGTTGAGCGTCCAACTTTTGATTTTGGCTCAGGTCATGATCCCAGGGCTGTGGGACGGAGCCCCAAGTCAGGCTCTGCACTGAGTATGGAGCCTGCTTAAGATGTTCTCTCTCTCTCCCTCTGCCCCTCTCCCCTGCTCATGTTTGCTTACTTTCTCTCTCTTTCTCTCTCTCAAATTAAAAAAAAAAAAAAGACTTTCGGGAGTAAATATATTTCACAATTAAATATAAGGAATTGTGAAATTTTTATTGTTTTATATCACTCATGCTTCTGCTTTTTTCCTTAAGTGTGAATCATTGAGCCCAGAGGGTGGAGAGAACTATTAGATGGTGGTATACATATGGCAAGTATTTTGTATATATTATTTCATTTGCATATATTATTCAATGAATATTGATCAAGAATTGTGTACCTAGAACTTGCGACATCAACAAAGCTTTTGATATAAAATCCATATTCCATGCATTTGTGGATCTAATAGAGGGAATGAACATTAATTAAATCAGCATGCACATACTAAGATCCTGGTACCATTTCTAGTGTGTGGTGTGTTGGGGGGAGAGGTGCTTTCACACCACCAAGCAATTCTTCCACACCAGCTAGGTGTCTTACAATTTGACTCAATTCTGACATTAACTTCCCAGAGATAGTATCAGATCCCACAGGTGAGGGACTCAGTCCTGTAGGACTTCTCTCCACTCCAGATGCCAATCACAAACCCAGGTTGTTACCTGTGCTTCTGACTGACCAGCTCCAGATTAGAAGATCCCACAACTCCCTCCTTGTGTTTGATTAATTTGCTTAGAGTGGCTCACAGAATTCAGATAAACATTTTACTTACTACATTACTGGTTTATTATAAAAATATATAACTCAGAAACAACTAGAATGAAGAGATGCTTAGGGCAAGATATGGGGAAAGAACACAGACCTTCCATACCCTGTCCAAATGTTCAGCAACACAGAAGCCCTTCAAACTCTGTTCTTTTGGGTTTTTATGGAGGGTTCACTACATAGGCATAATTGATTAAATCATTGGTCATTAGTGAATGAACCCAATCCCCAGCTCTTCTACTTTTCCCAGAGGCAAGCGGGTGGGACTGAAACTTCCAACCTTCTTATTCACATGGTTGGCTGCATTAGCCACTAGATCCTATCCTTAGGTGCTTTCCAAAAGTCACCTCATTAACATAACAAAAGGCACCTTGATCACTCTCTGCACTTAGGAAATTCCAAAGGTTTTAGGAGCTCTGTGCAAGAAAAGGTGATGAAGACCAAATATATATTTCTTATTATAAACTGCAGTATTAAACACATAAATATGTGTATATATCTATATGGTGACAAGGGAAGTTTTGTGGCTTATGCAGCTGGATAGAGGGCGGAAGGAGAATGAGGTGGGTGGTAGGCAGCACATGACTATCAGTTTAATATAGGGCTGACACATTGAGAATGAGGTGCTTTTAGGATAGCCAGGTAAAGTATGAGCTTATAGAAGTCCAGACTAGGACTGTTAACTTTTGGTTTTCATTGGCATATGATGTTTAAAGTTGTATAATAGGACAAAAAAAAAAATCATTCTGTCAGAGTAGAGAGAAAAGAGTACCTTTTTACAATGCAATCTTGTTGAAGCTAAGGAGGGGGAAGACGTGTAATATGAGGGTAATAATGTTGGTTGGACTTAACAACAAGAAAATGACTGGCCTCTTTAGAAGGTGTTCTGTTTGGGGAGCCAGTGACCCATGTATGTATACCCATATATGTATATATAGTCAATTCCCATTAATAGGTCTTGGTTTCCTGGTCATTTTCAGTTTTCTCCCCCCCCCCCCCCCTCTCTCTTTTTGATTGTTCATCTTATCATTAGACTTAGAGAAGAGAAATCCCTGCCCTTCATCCTCCAAATTCCTCTTCAAAGACTTATGTCTGGGATAACCTACCAAGTACCTAATCAATAAAAGAATGAAGGTGGGAAGCAGCAGCTAGTATAGGACTTTCAGATCCACCGCCTGCTTCTCACTGTGCCCTTCCCTCCTGGGCAGGTTCTGAGATAGGGATGCTTTTGTGTGGCTTGTTAATCAATATCAAACTCAAACTCCACATATTTGTCCCACTGTTCTGTGGGCTACATTTTTACATGCTAGACTGTGTGCCTTGGTATTTTCAGTTGATGTATGGTACAGTTCCGATAAGGAGAGACAAAGGGGCTTCCTTCCTGAGAGTCAGGTTGATGGTCTCAGTGCTCTACCACCCTTGGTGCCAGTGATCTGAGCCACATGGATCTTGCCTAATCCTTGTTCTTTCTTTCTAGCATTCACCGAAGCATTAAACATAAACTTATCAATAATGGAAGCATGGCATTACCAGGGTTTGAATCCTCTGCAATGGAAAACAGATGACTTGATTTTTGATTCCTGTGATCTCCATTGACTTTGGTACTTCTTAACTTCTAAACTTGCTAGAAGAATGTTCTGAGGTTAGAGATTTAGAATAGGGTAGAATGCAACATTAGTTTGTGTAATGTTCTTCATAGAAGCTGCATCACAAAACGCTTAAGCTGTAAGCAGAGACTCAGTGGAAAAGGCATTGCAGAAAGCAGCTTGATGGAGGCATCTGTAAAGGGGGGAAGCTGAAGAGAGCAATTGAACGCAAACCAGAGAGGCATAGGTGTTCACTGAAGCATTTTTCTCTTTTTGGGAAAACACACTAGTGGCAGGTGAGTCCCTATTGTGATAGCAGAGGGAGGGAGGGAAGTTCTGATGGCTGGACAGAGCTCAGGGTGGCTGGTAGATAGAACAAAGGGGATGGGACTCAGCTCTGAGCTCAAGAGCATCAGGGCTTGGGGCTTAAGACTGTGCTATGTATATACCCAGATATGCATTCCAGGCCCTAGGAAGGGCCATGGCAGCTTTGAACAAGACATTGAGGGGAAGAATTCAATTCAGAGTGATACTGGGGTTATATTTTGGGGGAATGCATTGCAAATAATGATCATTTTTGTGTCAAGCAATGAAAGAGGCTTTTTACTTGCATTATCTCATCAAATCCTCAGAACAAATGTACAGGGTAGATGTTTAGTCTCCTTCTACAGGTGAGACCATGGAAGGTCTGAAAGATTCACTCATCCAACACATAACAATAATTATAATAATAGCTAACATTTATTGGGTGCATGCTAGGTGCCAGACAGTGTTCAGAGTGCTTACCTGGGTTATTTCATTTCAATCTTCATAACAACCCCATGAAGTAGTTGCCATTCATGTAACTACTTCACAGGTGAGGAAACCAGGAAGAAAAGTTTAATGTGACTTCATAATCAGTCAATGTTAGAGCCAATATTTAAATCCAGATAGTCCCACTCCAGTTCTGAGACCTTCACTATGACATAACCTGTGTCAGTCATGTTCCCAGAGCCACACAAGGCACTGGGACAGAACATAAACAAGACAAACATGATCCTGACCTTCACATGACATTCTTCTTACTACTAGAGAGTCTAAGTGAGGTTTCTGGGGCCACAGAGCCATTCAGGGTTGGAAGTTTGGGCCAAAGTCTCTCCAAAAAGCCACATTTTACAGGGTACCTACACACAACCCAAATATTCCCTGACTTCGGATCAGGATGCTAAACCCTTGGAACATCCCATGGCCTTCCTAACTCCCCTAGTCTATGCTCTGCCATTTTATCTACTTCCTCATCTTCCCTCTTCTTGTCTCTCCCACTTTTTCCTATCTTTCCTAATCAAATGCAGCAAATCCAAAGCCCCAAGATTGCTGTGTGAAGCTTCTCAGAGTGAGGAGATGGAAACTGTCATTGCAGTGCCAGTTTCCATAGCCTTAGGTACTTTGGAACATACAAACTTCTTTCACTGGGCTCAGCCCTGAAATTCCAACTTTGGGTGAATAGGGGGGTTGGTAACCTCTCTGAATGAAGTAGCCCACTATGCTAAGGATTAACCCCTTCAATATTAACCTCCTAGGAGTTACCTCTACTCCTCCAAGGATTCATAATTTGTCATTCAGTCACTCACTTCATCATTTGTCATTTATTAAGTTCTTACTATATACCAACCAAACACTGGAACATAGTGGTGACTAAGCCATTGATGATGTCTTCAAGAAGCTTACTTTCAGGTGAGAAGACATCTTTGATTAATGCCATAAAAGAGAGAGAGAGAGAGAGAATGGCAAAGAGTTATGGAATGATAGAAAATAGCTATTATTTATCGAGACACTGTGACATCCTTGGCGGTGCAATGCTCAGATCCCCCTTCAAAAGGCATCCTGAGGCAAGGGATATATTAGCAGACAACCTCCAGCTGATATACCTTTGGGATCCACTGTGCTGTTCATGCTGAGGCCACCCCATTCCTGGATTGCTCCTAACCAGGAGGGCAGTGGGAGAGATGGAGATGAGATACTTCTGCCTAATATGGGATTCCTTTGAGGAGCAATCTTTGCTTTGGAGCTCCCCATCCCCTGGCCTAGATCTTTACAGAGCTGTACTGCCATGTGAGACTCCTGCTACCCAACCTTCTTTCCTTTTTCCCTTCCCCTCTCCTTTCCTGGGTGTCAGACCTGACCTGCATCATGGTCTGAAGACTTGCCCTGCCTATTCCTGCTTGCTTGCCTCTTTATCTGTCACAGGGGTTTCCTTCAATAAATCTCTTATACTTCTTTGTCTTGGCATCTGCTGCTTAAAGGACTTGAACTGACCTACGGAGCATTAGTCAGGATAGGCTTGATTATGCTACAGTAACAGATTAATCTCAGAATCTCAATATCTTAACATAAAAATGTTGATTTTTCCCATGCTCCATATCCAGTGCAGGTTTTATGGGAGGCTCTGTTCCTCATGGGTACCCAACCTGACAGGAGCTCAGGTTTGTACCTGACTTCAAGGCTTATCATGAAGAGATCTAGAGGAAGAGAGAACTTTTATAGCTAGTTCTGAAAGTGACTTAAATGACCTCATTGTCACTGTCCAGAACTCAGTCACATGGTCCCAACTAATATAGTAGCCTGTGAAGTATCCCCTTCTTTTAAAGTTTTTTACATTAATTTATTTATTTTGAGAGAGAGAGAGAGGGAGAGAGAGAATCCCAAGCAGGCTCTGTGCTGTCAGCATAGAGCCCGACACAAGGCTTGATCTCATGAACTGTGAGATCATGACCTGAGCCGAGATCAAGAGTTGGATGCTTAACTGACTGAGCTACCCAGGTGCCTCTGAAGAATTCCCTTCTTGTGTGCAAGCCCAGGATAAGGCAAGACAGCATGGAATAAGCATTGTTTGTGCTTCAAGTGGTCACAATCTGTTAAGTCTTATCTATTTGCTAAGGTCTAAATTACCCTTAATTTATGAATGGGGCACCTGAGCCTGAGAGAGGCCATGTATTTCTCCCAAGGTTACCAAATTAGCAAAAGGTGAAGCCAGAATGTGAAGTCACATGTGTCTGACCACAAATAATCTTTTAACCATTCCACAGTGGCTCCAAAAGAAATGACTAAATGCCAGGGTGTTGTTGTTAGTTGACTGGTCTCTGAATCTGGATCATACACACCAATCTCTCCACAGTAGTTTGAAACTCCAGTGAAATGTCTGAGATAAAGGAAATAGGAGTGAGATTTATGCCAAATCCATATACCAAGTGTTTTCCTCTACTGAGGCATGTTCATTTCTGAATAGGAAAGATAGTATTTGAGTGGCGCTTCTTCCCATATCTACAGCCATTCTGGGGGCAGGAGGAGAATATTTATTTGGCTTTCACTTCTTAAGGTAGAACAGACTGCATGAAAAAAAGAAAAAGAGTTGAACAAGTTTTTTGTGGGTTTTTTTTTTTTTTTTTTTTTGCCTCTTATGATTGTACTTAATAGTTTGGAACAGTGCTACAAAATAATGTCGCTTTTGAAAGAAGTGCTTTCTGCCCAGTTTCCTTCTGGCCAAGGTTTTGAGAAAAGAAAGCTATAAATAGCTGATGATAAAAGAAAATTGCTGCTGTGATCTGCGAAGAAAGAAAGGGAAAATACAAAAGGACCGTCCTGAGAGGTTTTCAAATAAAAATTATGGTTCCCCTCCCAGGGCCTAAGATTGCAACTTCTTGGAAGATGGAAGAGCAAGGATGTGATGGATGTTTCCCCTTTCTTGTTTGTTTTCAAAAATATTTTGTCTTAGTTGCTTTTCTTCTGCAGAACTCAGAGCTCTTCACATCTATTAAACATTTTAAGTGAACTGAAATTTCTCAAAAAGTAATTTACAAATAGAGCTCTATTATTTTTAAGGCAATCATCCAGCATTTCTGATTCTTATCTGCATCTCTCTCCTTTTCTCTCCTGTCCTCATGTGTCCTCTGGAGCAGACATGCCCAGAAATAAGGAGAGGTAAAAACCAAGGTGTGAAGAAAAATTGGCACAGTTCAACTGTTAAACGGATAATACCCTTTTGTTTAGTCCTCACCAATAAACCATTTTCAGTTTCCTGCCAAAATGTTTGTTTGCCATTGATTAAACTTCACATTTTTATTGCTCAGAATTAACTATAATGTTTATGAAACTGGAAGTTTAAAAGGGACAATTTCCCTTCGCATTGGTTCATTTTCCTCTAACCAAAGGGCTTCCCTAATAAGAAACCAACTCCTCGTCATTTCAAATACAATTCTTATCAACTGGAAGCAATTAGGCTACGACTCAGATGTGCAGCTATTGTTTTGAATAACACACAGAGTTCTATTTGCTATGTTTTTGGCTTGATATGAAAGTTGGTTTCCAAAGGTGCCTGAAAATAGAAAAGTGTGGGACACGGTGATCTCCAGTTCCCTGAAGATAAACTGTTTAGGTTTTTAAGGTCAATTGATATGCGTGAGCACTTATCCTTTGCTTTTGAGTTACATCTATCTTTTGTGCTGGGGACAATCCCTGCCCCTGTGGACAGAGCACAGGGACTGATCTTAGACTTGAAAGAATTAGTGGGTTTCTGTGGAATTGTCTCCGGGTGGCAGGTGGGAGCTCTGTCAGAGTCAGAAAAGGAGAAGAAGCATGTTTCTGAGATCAAAGTCATCCTGACAACTTGACATGGATAAAGGAAAAAAAAGGAAGTTGAAAATGAGAGAGAATAAAGTCAGAGAGGAAACTTGCTCCGGGGCATTTTAGACATAGATTTTGTGATATTAACATTTCCTTTATTTTTTTAAAAATGAAATAAATTGCTTCCCAGTGACCCTGAAGGTTGTTAGCACCAGCTGCAACTTCGTACTGTCCAGAGAATGACAGTAAGGAAATGGCATGGGTGAGGACTTGGGAGTGCCATTGGACATTTGTAGCAAGTTCAGCCTAAGTCAAACTGAGCTGTCCCCAGAATTTAGTGTAACTGTCACCACTGGGTCCAATTAGAAGGCACACTGGATTAGGAGCCAAAAGACAGGGATAGAACCTTCATCCTGTCTCTAGTTGTATAATTTGTTGTATAACTTTATTTATCTGTGCTTTAGTGTCTTTATCTAGAAAATCAAAGATTTGGGCTAAATGATCTGTAATCCCTGAGGGTCTAGCTAACTGTGTGAGGTGTAATGTGTCTATGATTAGATCTCCTATTATCTATTTTGGTCAAAAAGCCAATCTACCAACACAAATAGATCATGCACTTTGTCTGTGCTTGGCTCTGTGGAGGGGAGGGAAGGTATGATGGGACAAAAAACTTGATTCTTGTTTTCTGTCCACCCCGTGTGAGACAGAACTATGGCTTTTTCAAATCACTGTGGCCCCAGAGTCTAACATAGGGCCTAACATGCAGGAGTCCCTCCAGAGATGTCAATTGGCTGAGAAGGGATATTTCTTTTTCTCAAGTTAGAAAGACATTAGGCATTAAGAAAATATGCCCACAAATGCAAGATATATAAAATTGGTTCAAATCAGTGAGCATAGTGTAACTGTTACAGAACTTCTGAGACGGAGGCTCTCTTTGTGCAGAAATGGCGTGAGATTTTCCAGAAAGAAGGACATTTACCTCAAATGGCTGAAATCCAGGTGTCAAATTTTTTTCAGATCCTATAGATAGAAATCAGTTTCAAAGCTTAGACAAAAGGATAGCACAAATCTTATTTGCTTTTTACATGACATACATCATAACTCAGGGCTCTACAGACTTAGTTTTTTTGTACAGAATGGGTCACAGTGAGACGGAAGATTAAGTCCAGGGGTGATGCGGGGAAAGCAGCAAACAATTTCCACCTTGGGGCACAGGCAGCTTTGTTTCTCAGGGCAGATTATGTGAGGGCGAAACACATACTTGGCTCCAGGAATTCACCTTTGAATATGCATTGGCTTTGGTGCATCTTCCCAGCTTATTTTTGCCCCCACCCCACCCCAGTACCCCAGTTCTCTGTGCTGGGGTAACACTACCATGGGTGGCACTGTGCTGGAGAGACAGAAATGACAAAAAGACATGGTATCTCCTCTTGAGGAGCCTCGGTCACTGGAAGAGGGAGACATGAAGGCAGAAAGTTACAAGGTCTTGTTACTACAATCCATATGAATAAATAATGGCTGTGAAAGTGTGGAACACCAAACAACTAAAGGTCTCAGCAATCTGGAAAAGACCTCTGGGTGCCAGATTTGTGCTAAGTGTGCTGGGGAATGCAAAGGAGCAAATGCCTTGTGAGGCAGGCTTGGTGCCTCCCACCTAATATCTGAGGTACAGGGCTTTGAGTAGCTTACTCCAGGGACTAGAAGGCAAACAGACCTGAATGTTACTTGCATGAAAAAAAAAAGACCATGCATTTTCTTTATAAAGTTACCTATGTCAACTGCCTATTGCTCTTGGAACAAACGATCACAAATTTAGTGGTTTTAAACACCACATATTCATTATATAAGTGTGGAGGTCAGAAGAAATCAAATCAAGGTGTCAGCAGGGCTCAGCTCTTTTTAAGGCCTCTCGGAGGGAATCTGTTCCTTGTCTTTCCTACTTTGTAGAGGCTGCCTGCATCCCCTGACTCACAGCTCCTTTTCTCTGTCTTCAAAGCCTTGTAACATTTTTCAGTCTCTCTGTCTTTGACTCTCCTGCCTCCCTTTGAAAAGGGTCCTTGTGATTTCATTGAGCCCACCCTCATAATACGGGAAAATCTCTTCATCTCAAGATTCTTAATTTTATCACACCTGTGGAGTTCCTTTTGCCAGATACGATAATATATTTACAGGTTCTGAGAAGTAGGGTGTGAACATGGACATTGTTAGGAGGCCATTATTCAACCTACAATGGTACCCAAGTGTTCTGAGAGTTGACCCTTCTGCTCCTCTCTCCTCTCCTCGATCTTTACACTACATGATCTCTCCCAGATCCTTCCACGGGAATGCGGAATGGAAGTAGTACAGCTCAATAAGTTCTGGATGAAACCTCCAGTGTAACAAAGGACAAGTCACTTAACCTTTCAAAGCCTCAGCTTCCTTCTTTATATGGTAGAGATTTTAAAGACGCCTTTTTGTAGGGCTGTGATGAGGATTAATTTACTAGGATTATTAGTACAAATTTACTAGGGGAGAGTCTTGCACATAAAATACATTCAATCAATGTTGGCTGTTGTTTCTGCTATTGTTCAAATTATTAGTGGGAAACTGGCAAGGCACACAGGCAGAAAAGAAGAAAGGTCTCCAAAAACCTGAGCTGTACTGAGAACTCAGCTTGGTTTGATTCTGGTCAGGGAAGTTCTTGATTTTCATTGAAAACCAGTTTCCACTGGCTAACTCTCTATTGCTTTAGCTCTAGGGAATCAACTCGTTCTGACTGACCTCACTCCATCTGTGTACCTCCAAATCCTGCTTTGGGGACCTCGGGAAGGAAAAGTTGTTTTCAAGGTTTCAGTGTTGTGGGAATTTTAATTCTAGAAGCTCTTTGGACGCACCATGCTCTATAATTTCGTAAATTCATCTTCTGATTTTAGCCTGGCATTATGACGAAAATCATCTCATTTAATTTATTTGCCCTGATGTATAACTGTCTGATAGCTCAACAACCTTCCATCTCTTTGTAAATGTTGTCGTTAAACTAGTGAAACTTCTGAAAGGTGAAATTTCAAGAAGAATGACAGAGGAAATGTACATAATCTGGAGACACAGTGGAAAATATATTTGGGCAATACATTTGCTCAGTTATTAGGTGTATTTTTTGCCTACAGGCATGGCCCAGCAGTAGGTTGCTCTAAACTATTGATATATATATATGTGTATATATATATATATATATATGCATATATATATATATATATCGTATATATATATATATATAAATATATATATGCGTGTATATATATATATATAAATATATATATGCGTGTATATATATATATACATACACATATATATGTGTGTATATACATGTATATATATATGTATATATATGTATATGTATATATAAAATAAATACATAAAATATATATATATATATATATATTTTTTTTTTTTTTTTTTTTTTTTTTTTGAGAGAGAGCACAAGCTGGGGAGAGGGGCAGAGAGGGAGAAAGAGAAAGAATTCTAAGCAGGCTCCATGTTCAGTGTAGAGCCCAGTGCAGGGCTTGATCCCAGACCCTGTGATCATGACCTGAGTTGAAATCAAGAGTCAGATGCTCAACTGACTAAGCTATCCAGGTGCCCCTAAACTATTCTTGCTTTATGGCCTTTTCCATTCCTTCCATTTTTGAATACACATTTTCTCTATTTCAGTATTCTTAGAAGGGTTCCTAAACTCTGGGTAAGTCAGGAGGAATGGAGTACTTAGCATCCAGGACTGGAGTGCTGTGGGCATCTGTTTGTAAGGAATATTGTAGGATGTGAGTTTTTAAGTTAAGGGCCAGCCTGTATTACAATTTTCTTCCTATTGGTCTTCACCTGCTTTAACAGGGGACATTTTAAATTCTGCTCAGTTATTAAATATCTAATATCTTGGGATCACACAGGTAGATATCTTCAAAATTTTTATTAATTTTTTTTTTTTAGAGCTATCTTTCTGAAAATGAAATGTAACAGTAATCTTTAGGCACCAGGTTTGATAAGCCCAATAAGGATGTGGAATTTGCAACAGTAGCTATAGCAAATGATTAGGTGGTTCACGGCTCTTTAAACTCCAAAGAATCTCTCAGGAGAGAGGGCATGGTACTTTTACTGATGATGCAAGGTGCTAGCAGGAAAGGCCTAATAGACCCAAGTCCTATTCATCACAAAAGAGATCTTGCCAGCTCCTGACAGGTGTGACTTGTTTTGGAGTTGCAGATTGTTTCTAATGGATGGAATCACAGTTTGGGTGGGAACTTTGTTTCTGCACAGTTTGATCTGGAGCATGGAATTTTGATGTGCCTTTTAACATGGAAATGTGAGAATGCTTAAAAATGTTAACTGGTGGTCTTCTGAGATGGTAATCAAAGTTATTGATTGAATACCTATGCCCAGATCCTTTTTATGTATTTTTTTCTAATCCTAATCATAAACCTACAACAGGGGTATTAGGACCTTTGCTGTACAGCTCAGGAAAGCAACACTCAAGATGTATATCCAAAGTCACTAAGCTATACCAGGGAGTTCTGGAATTCACCTGCAGAGTTGGCCATATGGGGGTCTCCTTAGAGGTCTCTACATTTGAAAGATAAAGAAGAGATTAAGTGTGAGAAGAGATAATTTGAAAAACAGTGATCTAGTTAAAAACAAATGGAAAAGAAAACCACTAAATTACATTAAAACTCATCCAATACATGTATAGTATAGTATAGTATAGTACTTTTTAAACTGTAGTTTGCAACTCAATAGTGGATCATGAAATTTCCTTACCATATCTCAAACATTTTAATTTTAGTGAAATAGGATAAAATAAAATGTAATAGAAAATATCAGAAGGCAACATAGAGTAAGAATGAGTGGCTTCAGGAAACATGGGGTGTATATATCTATGTAGTGTATGGCCTATGGCAAGAGGGAAAATTTATTATTTTATTGTGGGTTATGGGGAAAAGAGTATGAAAGACACTCAGGTATTTCCTTAGTATTGCTGGCTCTTATCTATCCATTTTTAGAATACATACTGATGTGGGAAACAAAGGCAGAAGGAAATAGTAGATAAAATTAAATTTCCTTAAAACCTGCAGCCCATTGACAAATACTTGAGGCAGGCAGAGTAAAACCTTCCTCCAGAAACTCCAAACTGTCTTAATGTTAATGCTTTGCTAGAGGGAAAAACAACTTTAGCTTGGCAATAGCTAGGCCTCCTTTTGGAAACTTCCACTTGCCTTTACTTATATACTTATGTATAAGTATATAATCAGTCACTCCTCACAATCCCTGGGCAGCTCTTTCTGCCCTTGGTTCCTGTCCCTGTGCTTTTTTTTTTTAAGTTTTTAAATTTATTTTGAGACATGGAGGGGGGGGGGGAGTGGCAGAGAGAGAGGGAGACAGAGAATCTGAAGCAGGGTCCACGCTGTCAGCACAGAGCCTGATGTGGGGCTCAATCTCACAAACCGTAAGATCGTGACCTAAGCCAAAATCAAGAGTTGGACACTTAACCAACTGAGCTACCCAGGAGCCCATGTCCCAATGCTTTGATAAAACCACCTTTTTTCACTGAAGACGTCTCAAGAATTCTTTTTTGGCTGTTGGCTCCAAACCCCAACAATTTTCCACAATACGTACCCTAGTCCTTAGTTCTCAGAATTACCACTGTTAATGAAACAACTATCCTCATGCGTACGTAGTATAGTAGCCTGAATCACAGCCTGCTCTCACAAGAAGGTTGAGGGCTAGAGAGTTTTTTTGAAGGACTAAGCAGTCATGAGCAGAGACTGGTGCTACTAACATTAACAGAAGTAGAAGCGTGACTTCCAGGATGATTTATCAAGCCCTCTGATCTTCATTGTCTTTGTCTTGGTTACTTGGTTTAATTTTGGTCATATTGTGTATGTGTGAGTGTGACTATGTAAGACCTCAGTTTATTTGAGGAAGGTATAATGTAAATAATACACAAATATCATTGTATCCATCATTCATTTAACAAATGGCTAGTCAGCCCCTATTTTGTGCCAGCCACTATGCTAGAGGCAAGACATGGTGGGGGGAGAGGGGAGTATGCTCTATGATCATTGTTTTTGATGAGTTTAAGTGGTCATAGGAGAGGTAGATGCATAAGAAAAATAATAACACTAAAAATGGTTACATCTGCTTTGATTGACATAAATCTAGGAGGGTACTGCAGTAGTATGGACTGCATATTTATGTCCCCCTCAAATCCATATGTTATTCATATCCCTAAATAATGGTATGTGGAGGTGGGAACTTGGGGAAGTGATTAAGTCATGAGGGTGGAACTGTCATGAACGGAATCAGTGCCCTTGTGAAAAGGACCCCAGAGAACTCTTGCTGCCATGTGAGGGTACAAGAAAATGGCTGTCTGTGAACCGAGAAGCAGTGTCTCACCAGACACCACATCTGTCAGTGTTTTGATTTCAGATTTCCCAGCCAATAGAACTATGAAATAATTGTATAAACCACCCAGTCTATGGTTTTCTTTTTAAAGTTTATTTATTTCTTTTGAGAGAAAGAGAGAGAGAGAATGCAAGTGGAGAAGGGACAGAGAGAGAGGGAGAGACAGAATCCCAAGCAATCTCTGTGCTGTCAGTGCAGAGCCTGATGCAGGGCTCAAACTCACGAACCATGAGATAATGACCTGAGCCGAAATCAAGGGTTGGATGCTTAACTGACTGAGTCACCCAGGTGTCTGTATGGTATTTTTATCATGGAAGCTCAAATAGACTAAAACATACACCCAGCTCAGCATCTGTGTAAGCAGAGCAAGTGTATGTGGGGTAGGGCTGAAGAAGAGGATAAAGAGTTGGTCACAGAAGGCTTCTGGGAGGAGGTGATGCCTGACAATCATATGAGACAGTCACTCTCAAACCTCAGCATGCATCAAATTGTCTGGAAGGCTTGTTAAAACACAGATTGATGGGCCCCTACCTCCCGAGTTTCTGATTCTGTAGATCTGAGGTGGGGACTGAAAATTTGCATTTCTAACAAGTTCCCAGGTTCCCAGGTAATTCTGTGCTCTTGGTCCAGGGACCATACTTTGAGGACAACTTTCAAAATGGTTTTAGTTGGAGCACCACTCCTTTTTTTTTTATGTGAAATCTTATATGGAATGCTCATGTATAAAACAGACAAAATTGGAGGTGGCTGCAAGGAACACTTACTCTCTCCCCAGACTATGCTCTTTCCTAGTGGTTGTTTCTGAAATATCTTCATGGAAATCATGAATATAGAGAAAAATCTGGTCCCACAATTATATAGGTTTTTTTTTTTTTCTATTGGTGTTTCTCTGAATTAAATTAAATTATTTGATAAAGAATTCAGTCAAATGATTTTAGAAGAGCATGTAGATCAGTGGGCAAAAGTTTTGGCTAAGAATATATGGACTTTTGATTTCTGCTCCCTGCTGCCCCCCCCCCCCCCCGCCCCATGTGATTAGGTCTGTTCTTAAATACCTTTCTTTAAAACTTTACTTTTTTGATGTTTTATTCAGTCAAGTTGTGGCATTTCTAAATGAAATCTACAGGTATTAGAATTCCATCATAAATTATTCTGAAGACCGTTTTAGTTCTGTGTTAATAAATATCGGAGTGAGATAAATGCTGTGGGTCAAAACGTAGCAGAGTTCAGGAAGTCTTTTTTGATGACGACCTGAAGTTAGTTCACAGTAAGGTACTATGTATTTGATGTTTAATGCTTTAATGAAACTGGGAAAAATGATCAATTATCTAGATATCCAGAATGTTAGGTAAGGCTTAAAACGGATGGAGATGTTCATTGTCCATCTAGATATTCTGCATCACAGAGTAAATTAGTTCAGTTGTTAAAATGACAACTGAATGATCTGTATGAATGATTCTATGAATGATCTGTAACAGCAGTTACCAAATAACATTTTAGTGTCTTCATTTTTATTACTGATAGAAATGAAGACGATATGGCAGAGAAAAAAAAAGACAAATGCCTTCTTATTTTGGAAAAAAAAAAACAACTCTTGAAATCTTACTTCGGGACTATGCTAAGTTTTAGTTTGTTCTGATTGTTTATGTTGTCTCTGTGGGGGCATTGTCATATTTATCACAAATGGAGGGTATGCGAAAGCCCAGAGTTCTCACCAAAGTTGGAATGGTGAAATGTGGATCCTTAACTGAAATGCATCCAAACTTTTTGTCTAGTTTGGGACTTTGCAAGCCTCATCTATCAAGGTACTTGGTACTTTCACCTAAAATTAAAAAAAAAAAAAAATTCAAAGGCAAATAGAAACCCAAAGGTGATTATAAAACAAAATACAGTCAACATTTCATGAAACCTCTAGGTCCAAACTACAGTAGTTCCAGTTTGGGAAACATTATTCCATTCCTTATGGCTATCTCCGTTGCTGATATTACTTCATTTGGGTTTAAGCTTGAGGTCTGTTTAGTTTTTAGTTTATAACATCACCAAGTCATCATTTATATCAGATATGCTAATTTGCATCTGTTTTTCATTTTTCTAAAACCGACTGGTGACATTGGGAAAAATGGTGGTGAATGTGTTTTGATGCTTATAGAAGCCACTGCTCAACTTGATTTCTCAGAAAAGGGGGCACTTCAGCCAAAGAGACATCTGGGAAAGATCCATCAATTGTCTATGCAAACATGCATTCACATGCTCTCTTGGAGTTGAGAGATACGTTTGAAAAACTTAACACATCTGTAAGACAATCAATCCTCACCATCAACATCTGGGAATGTAACCAGCCAGGGTTGACAAAACTGGGGATTAAAAGAGATGGAGGTTCACCGTCTATAGACAAGTGCAGAGTAACTGCCTGTGAATTGCGAGAACATACGTGTGTCTTGTATGCTATAATGAGCCATTAGCACCCAGCTTGTGTGCATTGGAAAGGCATCAGAACACTGAGGTATGTGTGGAGACATTTTCAAAAGTTTTTCCAAATTGTTTTTCTTTCAGAGCAATGTGTAAAACCACACTATAAATTCAGACAATGCAAAACAAAAAGTTCAGCCTCCCTAAGTTTCCTCATTCCTTACTCTTCATGTTTCAACTTGCTATTTTCATTTTCTCCCTTCAAGTCGTGTGTGTGTGTGTGTGTGTGTGTGTGTGTGTGTGTGTGTGTGTGTGTGTCTGTCCATCTGGGTGTCAAATATCAACATTATTGCTACATTCCCTGGGTCCTTCTTCAGATGCATTTCATCTCCCTTTGGGCAATTTCATATGTCCCTTAACAGTAGCTAGTATCTACATTTCATTCTATTTTAAACATCAAAAAATAATCCACTTTGCTTAGATAACCATTAAATGTGACTCCTTAGAAGAACTCAGGTGAGAACAATAAAAATGATTAATAGCTTCACTCTCTTCTGTGATTTTTATACTCTATTCTCTTGCTCTTTTCTGTTTTTTAGAGGGGTGCTGAGGTAGGTCTAAGTTTCTCCCTAGGATATTTATAGCTCAAAAGATCTAGCACCAAACTACATAAGAGACATGCTGTTTTGACTTTCACCTTTCTCATTTATCCCTCCTTAGAACAAGAAAATCAGTGGTTTGTAGCTAAATGAGAAAGAGATCTGACTTTCTCACTGAAGCAGAATTTGTTCAAGAAGTAGTTGTGTTGTTTGTGGCTAATGGCTAAAGATAGGTTCACAGAAGGTATTCCCACCACTTTTGTTCAAAAACATTCTTTACAAAATGGTGCAAATGTTTCAAAAGGAAGAAACTGAAGTTATAAAACACCTTAGCTGTGTTCTCTTATAAGCAGATTCTAAAGTCATTCTCTGTGGGGAGTTTTCATGGAGCAAATTCTCAATGTCACTGAAATAGTAGAATTAGTGGTCCTTTTGGCTGTGCTTTTAAAATCAGATCCTGGGGTGCCTCAGTGGCTCAGTTGGTTAATTAAGTGTCCCACTCTTGATTTCGGCTCATGTCATGATCTCAGGGTTTGTGAGTTCGAGCCCTATAGGGCTCTGCGCTAACTGTGTGCGGAGCCTGCTTGGTATTCTGTCTCCCTCCCTCTCTGCCTCTCCCCCGCTTTCTCTTTATCTCTCTCTCTCAAAATAAATAAAAACTTAAAAAAATAAAATCAGATCCCTCCACTAGCAAGTAGAGAAAGAGAACCACACTGGGAATGAAAAATTCCATGGAACTCTCAGAAGCTAGAATGAGCACCACAGACTTGGTAGTATTTGTTTCCTTAAGTATTTTCAGCGTTGTGGTTGTAAGGCTTCTGTTGCAACTCTGCCATTGTAGTGAAAAAGCAGTCATAGACACTATTAAACAAATGAGTTTGGCTGTGTTCCAATAAAACTTTATTTACAAAACAGGTGTATTTTGAAGGTTGTATTTTGCTGACCCCTGATTTAATATCAAGCATTTGGGGAGAATAGAGAAAAGATCTTTGAATTACTGTGAGTATTGAGTTAAAAACTCCAGCAGAGAATAGTTAACATTCTAATCAACAGAATCTGTAGCCTTCTTCTATAATTGAGGTGTGCCTTGTAGAATAAAAGAAAGACACTTGGGGCGCCTGGGTGGCTCGGTCGGTTGAGCGTCCGACTTCAGCTCAGGTCACGATCTCACGGTCCATGAGTTCGAGCCCCGTGTCGGGCTTTGGGCTGATGGCTCAGAGCCTGGAGCATGCTTCCGATTCTGTGTCTCCCTCTCTCTCTGCCCCTCCCCCGTTCATGCTCTGTCTCTCTCTGTCTCAAAAATAAGTAAACATTAAAAAAAAAAAATTAAAAAAAAAAAAAGAAAGACACTGAACCACAACTGTGACGAATCTAGTTCACCTAGTTTTTTAGTCCTTTTTTCTGCTCTTTTCTCTTCTTTACCTTCCTTCTTTTTCCTTCTCATTTTCTCTTTTGTTGTTTCCCATATTTTTTTTAGACTTGTGTACATGTCCCATTCATGTATCCATTCCAAGAGAATGCTTGGGCTCTTCTGATAGTTAACACTTGGTCTTGGCTTGATTTTCATTTAGAATGAGAGTGGGAGAACACTTTAGCCTCCAGAAACCAAGTTTGTTAGTCAATTTAAACAGTTTTCATGTCTAACAGCAATGAAGAAAGACAGATCTTCATGTCAACACTCTTTCCTGCTGCCACTACAATGACTGACGAGTCTGCAATCAATTACATGATATAACATTGTCTAATTGATGGGCTATATGTGTATGTGAGGCCATCAAAATAGATTAGCTCCTATTGAGATAAACCATCATGTGGAAAACTCTCTGCCTGCCAAATGCAGGCTTCTGCCAAACCGTTTGATCAAAGTTATAGAATTTCTAGGGATTTATAAAAAATGACGGTAGAAAAACAGCAGCTTCACACTCAGCACATTAGCCCTCTCTCTCCCTTGCTTCAAGTCATATCTGCTGATTTCATACTTTGACACATTTTTAAATTCTTGTTAGCACAGTTGAGCCTGTTCATCCCATTCTGTCTTCCAGTGTTATACACTAAATCAACTAAGTTCAGATCAGTCTCTCTGTTCAGCAGGAAGGAAGACAGAAGCACAGAAGGACATAGAAACATTGTTCAGAACTTTAGCAGACTTGGAGAATATTTGTCCCAAATTGATCATTTGAACCCTGAATCCAACAAACTTATTTGGTACTCGTGCTCATAGGTTTATGGAAAAGAGAAGTACTGAACTGGACTTGGGTTAGGCCATAGTCTTAACAGTAGTTATATATAGGATCTCAAGCAAATCACAAATATCTCAGGTCCTCGCTTTCTTTACAAAGTGAGAAAGATGGACTGGGGAGTTTTTGAGGATATGTTGCATCTCAAATTACATTGTTTAAAAATTCTTTTGACTCTAAACTCAGTGGTAGTGCATTTAATTTACTGAGCTTCCGTGTTCTAGTTATTTATTGTATAATGAGCCACTCCTAAATTTTGTGGCTTAAAAAAACAATAGCATAGGGGTGCCTGGGTGGCTCAGTTGGTTAAGCATCTGACTCTTGGTTTCAGCTCAGGTCATGATACCATGGTTTGTGAGTTTGAGCCCCACATAGGGCTCCATGTGGACACCACAGAGACTGCTTGGGATTCTCTCCCTCCCTCCCTCTCTCTCTCTCTCTCTCTCTGTCTCTCTCTCTGTCTCTCTCTCTCTCTCTCCCCCTCCCTCCCCCTCCCTCCCTCCCTCTTTCTCTGCCCCTCCCGCACTTGTGCACTCTCTCAAAATAAATAAACTTAAAAAAACCAATAGCATATATTTTGTTCACAAATCTACAATTTGGGAAAAATCTATGAGGGTGGTCATCTTTACCCCATCTGCATTCGCTAAGGCAGCTCAAAGGCCAAAGCCTGGAATCATTTGAAGCTTCACTTACTCATATGCTTGACAGTTGGTATTTGTTGTTGGCTGGGAACTTAGCTGGGACTGCAGGTTGGAGTATCTATATATGGCATCTCCATGTGTCCTAAGCTTCCTTATAGGATGAAGGCTTGGTTTTAAAGAAAAGTACCTAGATAGAGCCAGTAGGAAGCTGTATTGCTTTTATGAGCTAATCTTAGAAGTCATGAAGAATCCTAGTCACCACATTCAATTTACCAAGGAAGTCACAATAGCCTTCCCAGTTTAAGGAGATAGGAAATAGATTTCACCTTTGGCAAGATGCTGGAAGAGCAAGTTAGACTATAAATATCACTGTGGCCTTTTTTGGAAAATATGATCTGCCACATTCATATTATGACAAATGCTTATATTTGAATAGAACTTCCATAGAAGTGTTAATATCATTGCTTGGGAATTCAGCTTCCTCATCAATAATTAAAATAGAAAAAAAAAAAAAAACAACTAGTGTGATTTTACATCCCAAAGTCTCTGCTTAATATCCATATGTGTCTTTTCTCATTGAATCTTCATTTTTACAGTTGAGGCAACTGAGGCAGGGAGACATGAAGTGACTTATGTAAGCTCTTATAGCAGGCAACTGTGCAGTAGAAAGCTGGACTTCTGAATCAAGGTCGTCTAGTTACAAAGCCTGTCCCCCCACTGCTACCTCACACTGTTTCACTCATAAAACTCTTGTCCTCATGTCTTCGCTTTGTTTTTTGTTTTGTTGTTGCTGAAAAAGGGTGGAATTCAGATGAGATTTTAAATGGGACTTAAAATGGAGGAAAGTAGCCAAATAGATTAACATCTAAAGTAACTGAATCTAAAATTAGTCTTTGCACAAGAGTTGATTGTTATCCACTCTTTTTTTTCCCCCAGTGAGGAAGGCAAAGCAGGATGATAGCCTGACTGTTATTGGTACCTTAGGAATTAGGGAGAACACTGAAGCATGTCTCTGATTTATAGCTGATAGTATGTAGGAACATAATGTGAGTACGTAATTATATGTGAGAGAGTTCATTAAGGTTTATTAATAAATAAGTGAATAAAGTGTCTTCAGAGTCAGATATGAGGGTATAGATGGATAGACTGAAGTTGGCCAGTGGTCTGGACTAAAAAGGAGTCAAGGAGGTGTTGCCTAATATTGGGCTTCTGTGTGGGGAGGCCAGCCTCATGTAAAAGAATGGAGCAGGCAAGAGTGTCTCTGCTTATCGCTGGATGAGGGTCTTCTGCCAAACTCAGGTGTCAGGTGTATACTCCAGATTGCCAGCAATTTGAAACAGTAGCCATTGTAAAGACTCTGACTATACAGAGTCACTCCTTGATAATTGTTTACCCCATTCCTCAGTAAAAACAAACAAAACAAACAAACAACAAAACAAAAAGTGGCTGACATTGTCCAATTATGTTTTAACATGTTTGACATTGGTTTGACCCAGTCAACAGTGTTATGGCATCATGTGATCATAGTCTTATGAAAATAATCCACTTCCCACCCTGTGCTGTTTTTCACACATTAGCTATAGAGAAATTTATGGTCTTTGGGAAATTTATTATAAGAATTTGTTTTTTGTTAATAATCGGGTGACTGTTAAAAGATCACTGAGTCTGGCTGACAAAGGATTTTTCCTTGCTGTCTATATCAACACATCCCCCCGGTACAAATAGTCTCCCAAGGACAATTTGTAGGTCTTAGCTGTGGGATTTTCTTTTTATTTCTTTCTTTTTTTTTCATGTGCTTTCAACAATTGCAATTGCTTCATAGCTCAACATCTGGAAGAGCATTTGGCTTCATTGTTGGAAAATAAATTAGCATCCCTGTTCATGAACAAGGGGCTGACCTTGCACTGGACAGCAGTGGCTGTGTCTTCAGTTGACAGACCAGTCTTCCTTGACTATGGGAAAGAAGCTGAAATGCATCTCTTTTCTGGCATTAATGCCCATCTCAGAACAGCCTGTGTCTACTCACTATAAACTGGACATTTGCCCTAGGACATGGAGCAAAAGATGACACTAATTGGAAGTTGGCATCCTGAAAAACATTGTCGGAGTCATCTGTTACAAAAAAAAAATGACCCTTATCTTGTGCCAGCACTGAACCGTGGACTCCATGGACCTGCCTGTGTCTGCTCACACCTGTTCCAACACGGATGCCAAGAAATGGGGGTTCAGGAGGAAATTAGACACACAGAGCCTTTGGGAAGCCACCAGCAGTTATAGGGCCCTTTGAAAGTCCTTTGAAATTGTAATAGATTGGACAGGGAGGGGATGCCCTATGTAGATGCATTTGGCTGTGGTTATGGTCATGAGCATTGAGAATCCCACATCAAGCACCGATTTGAACAAACTGAACAGTGAAGAAAGAAAAGACGTAAGGAGCCAGAAATAGATACCGTGACAGGGATAGAGGATCTATGTTACCAACAGGTTTTTTTTTAAATACATTGCAGCTTTTTCTTTTTAAATTATGTATTATGTACAAATATGGAGATAAAATTGTTTATACATGTCTGCATTGATATAAATAAATAGGCTTATGCATACTAGTATCTTCTGCTCTTTCATGGATTTGGGCAGACTGTAAGTCAAATCATGGCCCAAGAAACATAAGTTATATGCACATGTAAAACCTGACATCACAATTAGCATAAAAGTGGGTGTTAGTTCTAACTGTGAAATACCAATAATATAGAGTGATTACACTTTCTGGTCATACTTCTCAGATTTTATCTTCTTACCTCCCTCTCAAAAGGCTGCTGAAACTTTTAATTATATGAGACTTTATAAGATACAGAAGTGAGGAATAGATACAGATGATTCCATGTAGCAAAGAAAGATGTTGCTTTCCCACTATGATATATTAATTCCTTTTCCTAATATTCAGCCAGTTCAACAAATTTGTTAGGCACTATGTGCTAAGCCTTTGGGATACAAAATATTTAGTCTACCTTTACTGTCCCAATCTCTTAGCCAAAGATCTTGCTTCTGGTCTCTCCATTTCGCCATTGCATCTTCTTTCAACTTGTTCTTCAAATTCCAGATTGAGTTACCCTTCTAAAATGCGAATTCTATGCTGTTACTTCCATGAATAAAATTCTTTAGTGGTTATCTATTGCCTTCAGAATACAGTGCCAGCTTTTTGGCAGGGCACCTGGGATTCTCATGAGTCTGTTACTGCTTGTCATCCAGCCTCATCTTTGACGACCCCTCAGCATGCCTCTGATTTGACGCTGCAGTTAAGCAGGACTACTTATAATTACCTGAAAGCACCATGTGCTTTCTTATCTCTAGTTCTTTGCAAAAGGTGCTCCCTCAACCTGGATTACCTCCTACCCCTTTTTGTGTGGTCAATGCCTACTCACCTTTCCTGACTTAATGGAAATGCTGCTTCCTTTGGGAAACTTTCTATAATGTTATTCTCTACTACTGCAGCCTCTCTCTATATCTCTGAAATAGTTAAGTCTTGGATGAAAATATGACAAACCTACACACCTCTGTCCTTTGTTTTGTTAGTATCTTGTGCTCTCACCATCAATATTACAGCTGTGTGCATATTCTCACACTTAGTTAGCACTTAATATGGCCAAGAATAATTTTTCACTTGTCATTATTTCACCCTTAAAACAACTCTAAGTGGTAGATATTATTACCATCATCTCATTTTTAGCCACATTTTATTAATTTTACTAGATGTTTTAGAAAAGGCAGAACTAAGATTTAAACTGATCTGTAAGACATCAGAGCCTGTTTTCCTCTCTTATACAGTGTATTAAGTTCCTTCTTCTCCCTGTCTCTTACTTATTCAACTTTAAACTTTTTGAGGCAAGGAGTAGTGTTTTCATCACAGTTACATCTCCAGTGCATAGTCTTTTTATGCAATACATTCTGAGAATACAGAGAATAAATGGAGAGGCCTTTGCACCACCCTTAAGTTGCTCATAAAACTAAAGGACAGATATCTAAAAATGTACTTTTGGTGTAATGAGATAAATGCACTATTATAGATAAACGTGTATTACCATGAGAGTGAAGAGCAGGGACACATAGCCCAGACTCTGAGTCTTGGCTTCCTAAAAGAGGTGAGGCATGAATTGAATATGAATAGATAACTTATTAGTTGCATTTCCACTGATTTTTTTTTTAGAGACAGAAAGAGAGTGTGAAAGTGAGCAGGAGAGAGAGAGAAAGAGAGAGAGAGAATCGAGGTTCTCTCGAAGCGGGGTTCAAGCTCATCCGATGCAGGACTTGAACTCATGAACTGTGGGGTCATGACTTGAGCTGAAGTCAGTTGCTTAAACAAATGAGCCACCCAGGCACCCTCTACCAAATTTGTTTCTAGGGGAAATGCAAATAATATAATTCTCTCCGTGACAATAGATTAAGGATAAACTCCAGTCAAATTTTTGAAATATTGGAGTATGAATCCATTGCTCATATTTTTGTTAACAAAACAATAGCTCCATAAGCTGATATCCCATTGCCAAATTACTGTAAAGACATGGTAACTGTTGGGGGTCAAGGACTAGATTGTAAAATTTTGATTTGGGGATTTTCATGTGAAAAATGATTATTGAATATAATACAATACAAACTCTAAGTTTGAATTAGAGTTTGAATTTGAACTCTAAGAAGAATTAGAGTTTGTTGAATACAAACTCTAAGTCTTCAAAAATAGGCTAGATTGAAGACTCCTGAAGATTCTTTCCAGACCTGGTAGTCTCTGATCCTCAGTTTTGCCAGTGATTTACTCTGACAGCATAGTAAAATATCCACCGTTTTAATAAATACAGGTAATCATAGTCTGAATTGGGAAAGTGGTATTGTAGATCTGATCATTACAACTTTGAGCTAGACCTCAAGGATTTCTAATCTGAATTCGAATGAGCTCCTGAGGTAGTATCATCAATAGACCCAGTTTCTTATGGCAATCCGGGCTGCTGTCCTTGGTGCTGACAGTGATATTTACATTGATGCTCTCTGAGTAAGAAGTACAGTGAGAGTGAGGTGGACTGGCACAGAAGGAGAGTATGAGCATTATCCTAGACATATTAAACAATTCTTTACCACTCATTTAACCAGTGAACATCACTTTTACTATGCTATGTCCATATAGGTAGCTTTGTAATTTCTGGGATTTTTCACTTATTAATCAAGTTTATATTTTTTAACAGTAACAAGTTTTTTTTTACATAAAAGGTTCAAAGTGATTAGCCTTCAGTGTTACATTTTCCATGTTGATTTCTCAGTTTTCCATAATAGCTTTTGTGTGCATCTCATGACAGGTAGTGTCTGCCTTCTATTTCAGCAAATTTAAATACCCATTTTACATTATTTCTTAGTGTTCACCTTTCCACAGACATGGAGGACATCAGTTCAGTTTCTCTGAATTTAAAAATACATCAAGTTGAAATTAATCTATTTATGTAAATAGGAACCTGTTGCACCTCATTTCTTCCTCTACAACAATGTATCTGATCCTCCTGTCTGTTCTTAATAACAGCCCAAATTCCTTAGCCTGCTGATATTATTTGTTGGCCAGCATGGAAGAATACTGTGAGTCATTCATTGTCTTTTGCTTTTTATTTTTTTAAGTATTATAAAGATTTGGCCTCATTTTCCCATTTTTGTTAATATTATGCTGATCATAGGTCAGTAAATTTCACACCAGCCATTATCTTTCAGGCTACTTATGTATTTTCCCTTTAACTTTTCTTATGCAACTCGTTTTTCTCCAAATTTTGCCCAGTTTTCTTAGAAATATTTGTCTCTCTCTCTTTGTTCCACTTGTGAGAAAAAAAAAGAGGCTAATCCAGTCTGTTCAGTATACATGAGTTTTGATGGCAATATTTCCTTAGTAAAGGGAATGAAAGCCGAAAGCTTTGATGTGGAATTAGGGAGAATAAAGAACCAGTGCATTGAACCTCTAAAACCACTGAAGAATGCACAGTAAATGCATTCAGGGTCCTTAAAAGTCAACATTTCCTTCCTTATCTTTCTGTAACTAAACTTACTTTTACCAAAGAACAAAATCTTGATTTTTCTATTTTCCTCCTTTTTTTTTTTTTTTTTTTTTTTTGGTGTTTCAACCATATTGTTTTTTATAATTTTTTTCTAATGCAATTGTATAATATTTCAGTTTCAACTGAAGTTTAAAAGCTTTTGTGAACTGGACCTTATAGATGATGTGTATCATTTCATTATGTCTTTGAGGTCAAAGCGATTGGTATATAACTTCTGGAAAATGTTCATTTCCATCATGGGGACTGTCTGTATTAATTTCTTATGCTTCATGGATTTTATTAAATGTTTCATTACCATCCATTTATTTTCAAAACCAAATGCCTCCATTTCCTTTGCATCAAACAACCACCTTAGTATATTTTTCTTTATTCACACTCCAGTTTTTAATATATATTCATCTATTCACATGACAGTCATTCATGACAATTATTAATAGAGTGCTTAGTACATATCAGGAATCATACTAAGTCCTGGGACAGAAATGTTTAAGAAATGGTCCTAAATCAAGTGTTCATGTTCTAGTAGGAAATGCCAGATGAACAAACATAATTATGAGCACTGTTAATTGAATACAACAGAGGTAGAAAGTATCATGGCAACATAGGAGAGAGAACCAATTTATCCATTGGTCCAGAGCTAGGAACCTTACGATATGACCTTGAAGAATTGCCCCTACTGGACTAATAGCTGAACAGTGATTACTGGCCCTGATTGTGATACATTTGGTATACTAGTATGGCTTTGGACTCAGACAGATCTGGAAACAAATTTTGGATCAGCCACTTTCTAAGTGGTGTTCCCTCTGAGAATTAGCTTTTACATCTGCTCAGTGGGAGTGATGATACCTGCCTCACCTAATGGGGTTGAATAAGATAATGATGTTCATACCTTTTCTTTAAGCCTTTCCACATGAAAGTTAGAGATAACAAGAGCAGTGGAAGGACCAAATTCTGATAATCACACCTGGTAATGCATAAATCTCTATCTAAGTTATTTACCTGCTTAATCCTTCTGATTGTCACCACAACCCTATTAAGTATATATTATTATTTCTGGTATCCTGGTTCCCAAGGACCAATATAGGAATTTACAGGAGTTAAGTGTTTTGCCTCAAGGATGTGGTTAGTAAAGGATAGACCAAGAGTTTGAACTCAGATCTGCATAGAACTGAAGCCCCAGTCTTTACTAGTTTTATACTCTTGCTCTCTGCCCTGTTATGTTGCATTCAGGTTGTTGAGTATGGTAGACATTTGTCCCACGGCTTCTGGCTTCTCACATTATATTCCATGGCAGGTAGGTAGGCTCAACTGCCATTTTCAGTAAGTAGAAAGGAGAGAGCAGACATCCAGGTCAAGGATTTTCTTTAAAGCAAGTAATATCAAAGTTGCCTCTATCACTTCCATTCACTTTCCATCAGTACAAACAGGTCACCACATCTCTTTGTAAGATGGGATGGAAAATTTAGGTTCTAGTTGGATAGCTACTTGCTCAGGAAAGAGAGGAGAATACATTTGGAGAGACTACCATCAATTTCCATTACAGTGCTCAGTGAACATCTATTGAATGAGTAAATGAAGAATAGCAAAGCCTGTAAGCAAACATGGGCCCCAATGAGACGAAGACAAAGACAAAGCTTGATCCACAAGCTTACAGCCCCATGTCAGCATGCCAATATGCCTTTCCAGCTAATTCTTGCCAAAACACATCTTTAGTCACAGCCACCTATTGTAAGTATCTCTTCACTACAGTGTTTTCCTTTAATCTATGGCTGTCAACTTTTCTCTCGAATGTCAGAATGGGATCGAAGCCACAGAAGAGTTTTTGTGAGCTCCATGGATTATGCTACTCTCTTAAGGAAGATAAAGTGACAGGTTGTACAGCACTTATCTATATCACCTGTCAGGGACTCTTCATCCTGGGGCAGAGGAGAGTATCAGGAGTTTTAGCTGGTTATTTGTGATCCTCTTCTCAGGACTACTCTGTTGGCATTGGGAAAGAGTATCTCTGACACTGGCAGAATGTGGTTTTAGTTCTCCTAAAAAAAAAAAAAAAGTGCTGGAAGGTTTCTACCTCTGTGTTTCTGGACCCTGTCAGATCAATATCCTAGCTGGGAACTCCATCTCAGCAACTTCTTCTTTTCTGTAATGTAACACTTTCTTTGTTTCATTAGAGAGTTTTTTTCACAGCCACTGCAGGGGCATGCATTGTATGATGCCCGACTGGTAGCAGATAATTCACCCCACACAGAGCGTGACCACTCTTGTTTGTTGCCTGAGGGTATGGCAGATTCTTATTAATTTCACTGAGGCAACAGCCAGAATTACAATAGACTTTGTGAATGTAGAAGAGAAAAAGTTACATTTCAGGGGAAGTAGTCAGTGAGGCTGTATTCTTCCAGACTTACCAAGGTGAACCTTTTTCTCTTACTTGTAAGCTGAAAAAATAAAGAATAACTACTGAAACCTTATATCTCTTTAAGCTCTTTCATTCCTAGGAGCTTAAAGTGACTCTGTAGACCTACATCTCATTTATTTCCACAACATCCCTGTGGAGTCAGAGGCTAGTTTTTCTTTTACTGTCCAGAGGGAAGGTAATGCCCTGAGAACTTAAGTGATTTGTATTCAAAGTCAAAAAGTGAGTCAAATTGTAAAGCCAATGTTTGAAATCAAGTGCTTTGGCTCCTCACCCAGGGGCTGCTTTAAAATGATAGTATTTGGGGAAGAAATATAGCTGGGAGAACTCAAAATATATGATAAAGACACAGATGTCAAGTTATATCAAGATTGGGATCTGATAATGTTACTTAGTTCACAGATTTAAAAACATGCTCCCAATGACTCGACAATATTTAATGATGTGAACTGTTCTCACTCCCTTAAGCTACAGGCACAGGGATCATTATTCTGTATTTAGATTGGAATGATGCCCTGAAATCAGAGTTCCTAAATAGCACTAATGATTTCACATATTTCAGGAAGAATGGAGGACATTGGCCATGCACATAATTGATGCCCATTAAATTGTTGTGGAATAGAAGAGTTGTTCAAACAAATTTAAAAGTGGATCTAGATTCACTTACAGACTTATAGGATTGGAGCAGGGTCTCCTTAGCTCCTATGATACTTTGTACATATTAGGAGAAGTGCTTTTCTTCCAGGTGGACACAGCCCTAAGCCAGGGTGCATAGCTTGGTGAGCAGAACCTTGGCTGGATTTCAGCCTCGTTTATTCCCTCAACTGGATGCCATTTGTGGCAATCTTGGGGTAGAACAACACCCTTCAGTCATCTGGTCCACTTTCCTTCATTCAAGAAATATAACATCATTCCCACTCCACAACTGAAGTGAATCTATTTTTAAAGACCTCTTGGAAAGATATTTTTACAACCCCATCAGTTACTCATAATCATATTCTGGCCTCCACAGTTGCACTTCCTCTGGCTCTAACCTTGGTTCTCTAGTTGCTAATGCTGTGACTGCAACATTCCCCACCTTGTGGAAAGCTGCAGACCTCGTAGTTGTTGAGTACTTAGTATACTCATGCATGGTAGATCCACTTTACCATTGCCAGAGGGAGGGGAATTTAATTGCTTTGGATGATGATGGACCATCTTTTCCTCTTTGCCTCTGAAGTCTCGTCAGAGGCATTTTCTAATTCATTTGACATTCTAAGATCCTTTCTCTGTATCCACTTGGTCCTTCAATTCCTACTTATTTCCATATTATATCCTGTGTTTCCATCTTTTAACACTTAATAATAATTTTCCATGGTACTTCAAGGTCATCAAGGGTAAGAATTGTGTATGCATATAGTCTCATCAATACCATGTTACGCTGGGCACTGGAGATATCTACCAGACACTCACTTTCTACGTGTATGTATTGAATGAATGAACCAGTGAATGAATTAATGAACTATACTCAGTTGGTCTTTAGAGGACCTAGCAAAATATACCTCCATGTTACAGACTATTAGAGATGAAGGTTGAAAAGATATTCATTTGTATACATGTTACTTTGTAACATGGCCAAAAGTCAACATCTTCTCAGGCAAATGGGCAATACTTCTGTACTTGATAACTTTCAAATTTGTAGGTGCTGGGAGGTGCTAAGACTATGGCTTAATTGAAATTCTCTAGCTTCTTCAGTTGTCAGAACTAAATGCTATTCTGAGAGGGAGCTCTGATATTCCCATGGTAACAGGGCTCCATTAAAGGCATGACATCACAAAGCTGTCCTTGTTTGAGGACACCTGGGAATTTCAGGTATAGACAGAAATACCCTTAAAGGCAAATTATACATACATATTCTGTATAATTATGTGCACATGCATAGATATGCCTAATTTAGCCACACCTTTCATTTGGTTCCATTTATCATTAGACTTTTAACGACTCAAATCTCAAGTGTGGATGTAGTTCGAGGTGCTTTATCTTCTAAAGGAGAGCTCATCTAAATTTTAAAATAAATATCTACCATTAGATAAATGGTGCTGCTCTTGGCCAGAAAAGAAAAAAAAATCAAATCCATTCCTTGTCTACTTATTATTACTTGTAACACAATTAAGGGAATTTTGATACTTAACACATCTTCTAAAATGAATAAATATATTGTCTTTGTAAAAAATTATCCAGCATTGTGCAACTGGCTGGCCACTCATGACGTAGGTCAGTTCCAGCGGTGTGCCTGAAGGGATTGTACAGACAACCTGGCAAAGTCACCATGAGTGTCTTTTATGACTTTCTTTTCCTGGTTAAAACAATTAGTCAAAATACTCAACAATTTGTTATTTTGTAGATGCCTCCAAATACTTGGCACAGTATCTGAAAAAGGAAAAGATTAAAAAAGAAGAAAATGGAAGGGTCAATGGATTTGAGAATGGTCTTGATTCCCTCATCATTGGTATAATCCCTTTGCTTAGTTATGGATTCCCTTCCTTTCAGAGACCATGCTTTTAATGTGTCCATTTTCATATTACACAATGCTGCCAGGAAAGGCACAAGGCAGACTGGATTAGCTCTGAGAACGTAGGAAAATATGACAAGGTGAAAGGCTAGCTATGAAGTTGGTTAGCTCATAAATAATACAAACTTGACAGAATTTGTAAGAAGAAAATGGGGACAATTTGCATAGCTTGTGTTGTATGAACAAGTGTGTCTAAATGTTTACGCTGGCTGAAGAGGTACTTCCAGCTGGAGTATTTGCCAAGGTGACTTTTCTCTTGGGATGCTTTTAAAGGTTCTTGCTGCACTTCCCTCCATCCAGTCCTCCTCCCTTCCCCATAAATTCCTTGGAATTGTTAAAGATGTGAGGCTGACCGCTTGGCTTTGTTTATGACATTGAGTCAAACGGAGTTCTTTTAAATGAAAATCTAATGCTGTTTTCTAAATGATATCTATGTATGGTCCCTTCATTGACATTCACACTTTAGTTATGAGAAACAATTTGCTACATTTTCTCCATTTCAAATGAATGTGGAACAGTGGTCTGCAGGAGGATTTTCCTGAGGGCTAGGTGAAAAAAAAATCTGAGGATCAAAAGTTACTTTTTCTGTGTCTGTTAAATCCCATACAATTGTAAGTAAATTTCTTTTTTCCCCCCAGTGGAAAAAAATGTTCATCTAGAAAATTAAGCTGGAAGGAAACTTAAAAAACATGTAATTCAATCCCTTCATTTTCAGAAATGAAATGAAGCAAGAAGAAACTAAGCCACGCCACTAATTTGTGGCAGAACAGGGCAAGAAACCATGAATCCCAGCTACTAGTTTGTTTCAAACACAACACACATACAGTATATGTATATGTATCCCTACAATATATGTGTATATATATTCCTGCATCTTAGCAATAAACTACTCACATTTATCTATATATATAAATGTAGCTTGAATTCTAATTTTATCTAACCCCTTATGCTTCGAAATGTGTGGTCTGTGGACCTGCAGAATTGCCATCACCAGGAGCTTGTTAGAGATGAAGAATCTCAGGCTCTACCGGAAACCTACTGAATCACAACCTGCAATCTAATAGGATCCCCAGGTGATTCATATGCATTAAATTTGAGAGGCACTGTTCTAACAATTCCTGGTTTTCTGTAATAACGGAGTACAGAGATTCAGAGTTCAGAGATAATCCAAAACATTCATTATATATGTTGATTTCTCATCTCTCTTTTCTCTCTTGCACTAAATTTTACAGTCACTTCCAGCTGCTATAAAATAAAATGATGTTGAAATTTATCACTTCCATTCCACGCTTGCCTTTTTAGTAGGAAGGCTTGCCTTCAGTTCAGATTTTGCTTTCCTCTATTCAAATAATTATTGCTAATAGGTATTGCCTGTGTGATCTGTGCCCCAAAGTATTCTAAGTACCTTGCATCCATTATCCATTTCAATCCACGCAAAAACAGTGTGAGGATAAATGATAGTAATCTCCATTTTCCGGAAGAGGAGACTGAGGCTGAAAGAGATTGAGTAACAGGATGTGTCAGAGCTTGGACTCAAACTGAGATTAGCTCTTTCAGTGTATGAACATTAATCACAACTTACGTTGCTTCTGCAATTCAAAGTTCTAATTTGCTCCTTCTCTCAAGCATTTATGCCTCTAGAAAATTAAATTATCTTACCAAGTGAAAACCAGAAGTCAAACTCAGCACATGGTGGGCACTTGAGAAATACTTGGCGAATAAACGTATGAATGAATGAAGAGGCTCACGTCTCCCTGATAAGAAAGCACATGGTCTCTCTGCAACACTAAGAGAAGGGGAGATTGTCCAGCAGAAGAGATATTTCCCATTTTAAGGCAGTTGATGTTTCCCTGGAGTCGCTAATCCCTTTACCCTCTTTCTGCTTTCCTTTGCTTTTCTTTGCTCCATGTATCACTACAAATGCCCTACAGTTTTTCTGCATTTTCAGTTTTTATTCTTGTCCTCTTGTCTTAGATAGTAGTCTGCCTGGGGGACTGAGGCCAAATCTAGTGATATTCTTGGAGCCTCTGAGCTACTATTTCAGGGATTCCAAGAAAGTCCCATTAACCCTTAATCCTTTTCCATTTCCAGGGAATTTTAGAGCTAGAGCATCAAACTTCAGGGTAAGATTTTATGTTATTAGGCTTTTGTATACAGTATCAGTGAAAGATCAAGGATCAGTCCCTGAGGAGTAAAGAAAAATATAGGGATGCTGAATGCGTGGGACTAAGAGGGATGGGGGTAAGGAAAAATGAAGGCTGATCCACTTGAGAGGTCATTCTGGGAGAACTGAACATAAGGGCCTGTTACCCACTTTAAAGCAGTGCTGGCTCTGAAGAGGTAAAGGGTAGTGGGGCCAGTGCAGGGCAGGGGAACCTACCCCTGAACACTGGCCTGGACTGTGTACCTGCACCCTTGTTTGGATTTGGTGCCAGAAGACAAGAGTCAGGCCACTCTGGGTCTCATTTCCTTATAAAGTATGCGGTTAGGGTGTTAGGTGTTTACTTCCTTTTGTTTGGGAGGGTTAAGAAAAGGGATTCTAAATTGGGAAAGGGGCAAGCTGGGTTCTGTGGAGATAGTCTCAAAAGAGCCAAGTAAGGAGAATACAGCTCACATCTGCTTGGACGGTTTGGTCTGTGGTCTCCTCCCTGGCGTAGGCCCTTTCTTCTTGACTTTGGGGAATAGCTCCCCCCGCCCACATGCACTCCACTGCACCAGCCGATCTCAGACCTTCAGAAGCTCTGTGCATGTAAGTTCCCTGCATATTTTACCGCCTGCAGAATGGGTAGGCCATAGGCACACCTAGCCTAAAGCATGCTTTGGGATTTTCCAGAGGGCATTTTTCAAACCTCTGAGCTGCCAATGGTGATCTGAATGTCATCCACTATTTTATTATTTTTACTTTGTAAATGATTAATATGTTAAAAAGAGTCCTTGCCCCATATGCGTTCATCTGTTATATGTGGGGTGTGTGTGTGTGTGTGTGTGTGTGTGTGTGTGTGATTTAGTTTCTAGGGTGGAAAAACATCTTTGCCAACAAATTTATGCTCCTTCAGCGAGGAATATATGAGAAATTGATTTAAGTCTCCTCATTCATTCAACCCAGATATGTGGAGCATCGGCCGCGTGCTGGTTTTATGCAGGAGTTGGAGATAAAGATAAACAAAATACAGCCTCTGTTTTTAAGGAATTCCTAGTGGAGTGAAGAGGAGATAGGTATGCAAACAGGTAATGGCAGTACAGTGTCACAAATGATATAGTGGAGGTGGCAATAAAGTGTTATGGGAACACGGAGGAGGGAGGGGCAGGCTTTGTTTGGGAAATTAGCTGGTTTCACGGAATACGGAATACGTGCTATCTGCAGATGGTGAAGTTGCAATACTTAATTTCCACATTGTATCTTCAACTTCCAGATGACATTTGATTGTTTAAGGGCTCAGTAACAAAGCTTTCCCTTTATCTGTGGTCCCTCTGTAACAGAGCAAACAATTGCAATCAACTGAAATGCATCAAGGCAAATAGTGTAGGGTTAAAAGTAAAAGCCACTCTTTGCTGATGTGGGTCGGCTCCTGGCAGCTGCAGAAAGCACTTAATTTTATAGTTTTTCTGATTAAGGCTTTTTCCAGCCACTCCTTCAGTAGAATAGGTAAGCAAAGCAAACAGGGTAGCAAGCAACATCACAGATCTTGTATTTCTGTCTTCCTTGCTTCTGGCATACTTAGCAGGATGTCATCTGCCTGGTGCACAAGGAAAATAAAATTGCTTGCATGGGGCCCCGGTTACAGTGAAGAAGGAGGGAAGCAGGAAGGAATTCAATCTTTGGCTTAGAGAAATCTAATTCTCTCAAGGTGTATTGAAGTCTGCAAAGCAGTTATCTTTCTGAGCAGCTAGATGCAACCTGGAAATGTAGCTCCTAATAGCCTTGGTGAGATTAAATGAAGTTTCTGTGATTGTGGTCCTTACACACAGGTCAGGTAGGGTTTGACACCCATCCCCCCAATCAGCCTGCACCAGTGGTCCCACCTTGTCCACCCCATGGTTTTTCACCTCCTCCCTGCTGCCCCTAATCCACTGGCATCTCTGTAGGAGGAAGGAGGAATGAGCGGCTTGACAGCTTGGAAGGATATGTTTAATAGTAATTGATGGAAGGGACCCCAGAAGGCCACCATTCTATTATTCTTGCAGCAAGAAAGGTTATCAGGGGGGCGCCTGGGTGGCGCAGTCGGTTAAGCGTCCGACTTCAGCCAGGCCACGATCTCGCGGTCTGTGAGTTCGAGCCCCGCGTCAGGCTCTGGGCTGATGGCTCGGAGCCTGGAGCCTGTTTCCGATTCTGTGTCTCCCTCTCTCTCTGACCCTCCCCCGTTCATGCTCTGTCTCTCTCTGTCCCAAAAATAAAATAAAAAACGTTGAAAAAAAAAATTAAAAAAAAAAAAAAAAAAAAAAGAAAGGTTATCAGGGCTTGATGGAGCCACGCTCTCTTGCTGAAGTATTTTGTGACTGAGGAGACTTGGTGTTTACTGGGCTTGCAAGGGGAAAGGGGAGAGAGGCTGAAAGGGAAATTAATTTGAACTGTAATTGATATAAAGTCAGTCACAGGACAGTGGGAGGGAGCAGAGTTGTGGGATGGTTTTGGGGTGGGGGAGACAATAATGCTCCAAAGGTGGTGCAGGACCCTTTGTTGAAAGAGGTGTAATTTGCAAACAAGGGGTCAGTTTGTGGGTCTGGTGGATGTGGCTTGATGATAATGGATGTATCAGATTTTCAGATGGAAATATGGGTTGGTAAACACACAAACAGATCCAGTGTCACCTAATCTAATATTCTTTGCATGTAGCAGTTAATCTGAAGAAATTCAGACTCCTTAGACAAAAGCTATTTCAGCAACCGCTGCCTGGAATTATACTTCAGACTTTGATTTCAGTTCAGTGTTTCTTCTTTCTTTTTTTCCTGCCTCCCTCCATCCTTCTTCTCTCTCTTTTATCCTTATTCTCTTATGACTTCAGTAGCCTCTTCCTACAGAAGGAAGAGAGAATCATGCCTTCGAAGGAAACCCTAAAAGTCCTTGCCTGTCCCAGCTCAGGCTGAGGAGTGACTTTCCCGAAGAACAAGACTCCCAAAGATTCACGGGAAGTGTAGCTTGCTTTCTTTTCTGATCATTAGTAAGGCAGATGTACATTTATTATTTCCTAGTGATTCCTGTAGTTGTCAATAACATAAACCAACTCAAACTGACTTAAGGAAGACAAAGGTGAGAATTTGGTGTGTAGAAACAGTAAGTTAAAGGGGTGCTTTGGGGTTGCCTCTGTTAGATTGGGGACCTCAAAGGATGGTGTCAGCTCCCCACCTCTGCCCCCATCTCTAGACTCTGCTTCTCCTTGTGTTCTTCATAGTGATGGGCTGATGGTGGCCCTAAGCTCATAGCCTACGGTATAAGAGTCAAAAGGCAGTACTCCATTCCAAATTTTATGTAACATTTTCTTGGAAGGAAAATTGATAGTTTCTGTCTTGGTAAAGTGCCCACTGTGGCTTAAGGAATGGGGGACAGTGACGGGTCAGGTCTTGTGTGCATCTTGTAAGCTTCTGTGGGAAGGTGAGGCACTGTGGCTGAGCTGGACAACATGGAGTAGGAAAGGGACAGTTTCCAAAAAGAAAGAGGGGTGCTGAGTAGACAAATATATCTGATATCTACTATGGTACTGTCTTGGTTTGTTTCTCTTTCAGGTGGCTATAGTTCTGGTAGAAGATAATTTTCTCTTGGTAGAAATACAGTTTGATTCTTCTCTTTAGGCATCTCAAGTCCTATAAATACTCTGGCCTCAATTTACATTTTCAGTTTATTTTCTATTGTTCTCAGTGTCATATCTGGGCTCTAGGGAGACATGACCACTCACTGTTCTCCGAATATTTCCTTCTCCATGGCTTTGTACTGAGGACCCTTGGTTGTCAGAATTGAGGTAAACTATGCTTTCACAAATTAAAAAGCAGAATATTTATGTCTCTTTTTTCTCTTCTTTCCAAAATTGAACTAAGGGTCAGACTTTTTTTTTTCTTTGAGGATGCAATGCCTTGAGTAGCATTTGAATAATATCTTGGTTTTTTTTTTTTTTTTCTGGTTCTTTCATTGCTGTTTCAATAATTGATTTAAGAACCATTGTATTGTATTCTGCATTGTCCTCATCTATATTGTTTTATAGCCCTCTAATTAATTTTTTTTTCATTTCATTAAAGAGTATTTTTATCTCTCCTTTTTCTTAAATGTAAGTATCCTGGACAATAGCAAAAAAAGTGACAAAGGCTTCAATTAATATGTAGTCAGAGGACAATGCAATAGAAATAGTGACTATGAATGTCTAAGAAGAAAATTAGGCCCTGAGAAGAAAAGCCCCCAAAGCTTCTCTAGTATTTTGGTTAAGGATGCCTTTGTTTATTCTTGAATGTGGATTGTCATTGTGATGAAGCAGCAAAAAAAAAAAAAAAAAAATAGGAATGAATATTAGAGAGGTTGTTGTAGTAGGAGAAACTCCTTTGAAATTATGCTTGTTTTGAATTTTTTAAGCATTATGAAAATGGAAGTATCTTTATTGTCTGTCTTTTATTTCTAGATTTTCAAGGACCACAAAAATGTAGGGGAAGGGGGAAAGTCCTTGTGATTTTACCTTATTAATTGGTGCACTACTTTCATTTCTAAAATGCCCTTTCTCTCATTTTCCATGCTGCACTCTTCAACCCTTAAGACCCAGCTGATGGTTAACTGTCTCAGTGAAGCTATCCCTGAGGGCCTCAGCCAAAAGCACTCTCTGCCATCCTCTAAAACAGTGGTTCTCAGAGTGTAATCACCAGACCAACAGCAGCAACAATACCTGGGCTCTTACTGGAGATGCAAAATCTGCCCCCCAACCTGCAGATTCAGGAACTCTGGCGGTGAGGCTTAGCAACCCCTGTTTTAACAAGCCCTCTGGGTTGTTAACCGATACAGTTTGAATACCACAGCTCTGAAACTGTCTCATATTTACATAGAGAATGTATAACATCTGCTCTACCAGATACCGTGCTCCTGGGAGGACATCTATGTCATTTTTTTATTTGGAGGCCCCTATAAAAGGTAGAAGACATAGAGACATGAAAGTTTGTAGATTAATGGGCACAATAGGACATAGAGCTTACATTAGCAAGAGAGAGGGAAACAGAGCCTAATCCAGTTCCTCAACTTTCCAATTTGCCTCCTGCTTTGACTGAATGGACCGGATAATTACTAAATCCCTATTTCACTTTATGGCCAAATCCCCATTTTGCTTTATGTGGTGTCTGTCTGAACACAGAACAGACGTGCTCTCCTGCTATAGTCACTAGATACATGTTCATTGATGGTGATCTGCTTCCCTTTTTGCAACCCAGCAATTGCAGTATTATTGCTTAGAGCTTTTGTGGAGTCTGCTGGTCAAGTTTAAGTAAAGGGCAAATCCACTTTAAACATATAAAACAGTCTATTAAACATTTTTTTGTTGTTGTTCTTCAGAAGACACTGTTCCGTTCCATCCAAACAGACTCTCGCTCACTTCAGGTGTTGCCCGTGAGGCTATGGAACTCTCTGGGTGTCTAACCTTGCCCTCTTGTCATCAGCTATTAAAACTGCTAAAACAGAAGAATGCTTAACCACTCCAGCTGTTAAAACATTAGTACATGCTTTGGTGAGCTCAAATTTAAATGCTTTGAATGGCCCTTTAGGGGATCTTCTTCTTTTTTAACTTAGAGTTCAGTCAAAATTCAGCAATAGTTGTAACTTCTTCAGTCCCTGGATGTGCTCCTATTTCTCCATTTCCCCCCAAATGGCCCAGTTAGCCATTAGTGTTAGGATTAATTTTTAAGCTGTTAGTTTTGTATTTGGAATTCACCAATCAAACTCTAATGACATTTTGGCTTTGCCTTCTGTTTTTCACTCCAAGCTTTCCCAGATTTTTTTTTTTTTTTCTAAATCTAAAATTCCAAATGATTCTTCTAGGATGAATCAGGATAGGATTAGTGAAAAGGGAATCAGAGGGAGCCTTTGTCATCTTACCCGCCTAGTAGATCTAGGATGCAACAACCAGGCCTATCTCTGTTTCCTGAGCCTTACCACAGTTCCTTTCTCTCTTTTAACTTCTTTTGCACCTGTACACATGCCAGCTTCTTATACATTCTCTACTAAGTTTTATAGGATGTCCCCTTAAACTCTCTGGTTTGCTCATTCTTCCATATATTTTCAATTCACTTGGACTTTCTTCAAAGAATGTATTCAATGTTCCCCAAGTTTTATAACTCAATCTCTTACCCTTGTACAGAACTCAAGATTTCTGTTCTACCTGCATTCAACTTGGTTGTCTAAGGTCCTGCTACTCAAAGCATGATCTGTGTATCAGCATCATTGCCATTACCTGGGAAATGTCAGAAATGTTGGATCTAGGGCCCACCCAAAACCTACTGAATTAGAATCTGCATTTTAACAAGATCCCCAGGTGATTTCTGTGCATGTTAATGTTTGAGAAGGACTATTCTAATAGGTACCTCACACTAAGTTAAGCCAAAACAGAAATTTTGGCTCCTTTTTCTATCCAATTCCTCCCTAGGTGCTCTTTCTCATCACCATCATCCCCCATATCTCATTTCTTTCCTTCCCTCACTCCCCTCATATACTCCATTAAAAAGTCCAATGAGTCCTACCTCCAATGTGTGTCATGAATTGATCCATTTGTACCATTCTCCTTGACAGATATTTTCCATCACTATATTCACTGTATCACTCACTCATCACTGTTTGATCTTATATTTCTGTACTTGTGTTTTGTCTGCATTCTACCCCCTCCCTGCAACTAAAAGGTAAAATCCTTAAGGATTTCTGTCTTGTTCTTCTCTGTAACCCTAGCACCTAAGAGGATGAATGCATGGGGAAGATGCTCAAAAAACAGTAGTTAATGAACGAGGGTTTCCCCCCACCCCCCCCCAAACAGCAACTATCATGTATCAGATGCCTCATGACAATGTGAATAATTAATGCTTTGTGACTCAACACTGGCTTCTCTCTGGATCCCAAATTCTTACATAGAGAATTGTTCCATACTAAAGAAACAAATTTCATTTTGAGCAAACTGGCAGGTAAATTAACAATCAGTAATTAGAATCAAATTATTTGAATTCATATCCATATTTAGTCACATTCCAACTGTGTGATTGTGGATGTTATATTAGTTTGAGTTTCAGTTTCCTCATCTGTAAAAGGAGGGCATTGCATTACATGCAAGCTCTCTGTCATGTCTTCTTGATTGAATGTATCCTATGAAAAATGTTTTACCTACCCATTTCCCTTCCCCTATTTTTCAATAGTTACCTGGTACTCATCAACTGATAGGCTATTTGTGCTCCTGTGTTATTGCTACCAGATATTATGATAATAACTTTGAATCTGTGATCACTTTTAATTGAAGCTGAATATATTTAATTATATAATTTTGAGCTGCCTCAGTTTAATTGCACCAAAATAACAACCAGAAACTGGGACGCTATGAAAGACAGCTGACAAAAGGGTAAAATAGTATGAATAAAGCTTGATATGCACTAGCTGACCTATTATATCCTATACTTGTATGCTAGTGATGGATTTTCTCTGTTTATTGTTCTCATCAACAAAGTAAACTTTATGTAGTCCACCTTTACATGGACTTTTTTTTTTCTTTTAGAGAGAGAGCAAAAGTGTGAGTGGGGGAGAAGAGCAGAGCCAGATAGAGAGGGAGCCTCAAGCTGAGCATGGAGCCTGACACCAGGCTTGATCCCACGACCCTGGGATCATGACCTGAGCTGAAATCAAGAGTCAAATGCTTAACTGACTGAGCCATACAGGTGTCCCTCTGTTTACATGGACTTTTGATCATGTGGCCTACAGTTAAAAAGAAAAACACATTACTGACACATTTTGAAGCCTTTGGAATAGAGTTTCTCTAAGATCTCTCTCTGTTTTAAAACCTATAAACATATACAAATAGGTTGCCTTTAATGCTTTTTAAATACCTTGTAATAAATTACAGACAGATTTATTTATGTAATTCAATAATTTGTGTATCAAGACGTAGATATAAAAAAGTACATGGGGTTTCTGGTCAAGATGAAGAAATAGGGCCCAAATTTACTCTCTTATCTGAAATAATTAAAAACTAGTCAAAGTTTATGAAATGACTATTTTTGAGATGTTGATCAACAAAGGACAAATAAGATAAGCCCTAAAATTTCCTGAATGCTGTCTAGGCTGTGACTAAGGGGAGAGGAATGTAACTGAGTTCTTCCTCAGTCAAAGAGACGGAGCTGGGAGTCTGGGGAAGCCAAGGGAGCTGCAGCCACAGACAGGAGAGAGCCATAGAGATATGAAGGCCCCTATCAAGTCTTTTCCTGAGTGTTGATCGGTGCATGTATGAGGAACTACTGAGGCTGGGGAAATAACCATCCAAAATGATTAGAGAGGAGTGTTCAGAACTGACACAGTGTTTTGGAAGAAATGGGGAGATATTGGTCAACTGGTACAAATGCCCCATTATAAGATCTACAAGTTCTGGGGATGTAATGGATAGAATGGTGATTATAGCTAATAGTACTGTGTTGGATACTTGAAAGTTGCTAAGAAAGTAGATCTTAAATATTCTCACCACGAAAAAGAAATGGTAATTAGAAAAGGTACAAAAGGCTCTATGCTCAGCAGAAAAAATTGAGAAGTTGATTGTCTCCAAAATTAAGACAATCTGCAAAATGAAGAAA
Source organism: Panthera onca (assembly GCF_046562875.1). Classification (NCBI taxonomy): domain Eukaryota; kingdom Metazoa; phylum Chordata; class Mammalia; order Carnivora; family Felidae; genus Panthera; species Panthera onca. Next base: position 125,341,474 of record NC_138344.1, read on the forward strand.
AGCCATAGACTGGGAAAAAATATCAGCAAGTCACATATAGGACAAAGGACTTTCATCCATAATATATAAAAATTCTCAAAATTCAATAGTAAGAAAAGAAACAACTTTTTTTTTTAATGGGCAAGATGTTTGCATAGACACTTTACAAAAAATATGTGGATAGCAAATAAACACATAAAAAGATACTCAACACTATGAGTTATTTGGGAAATGCCAATTAAAACCACAATGAGATACCACTGCAAACCTATTAGAAAGTCAAAAATGAAGAAGAATGAGAATATTAAGTTTTGGTAAGATGTGAAACAAATGGAACTTTTATACACTGATAGTAATAATGTGAAATGGTACCCCCAGTTTGAAAAACAGCTTGACAGTTTTGTACATAGTTCAATATACACCTACCAAATGACCCTGCCATTCCATTCCCAGCTACTTACCCAAGGGCAGTGAAAACATACGTTTATACAAAGGCTAGGTCGTGAATGTTCACAGCAGCTTTATTTATAATAGCCCCAAACCTGAAAAAACCTATTTGTTTATCAAGAGGGGAATGGATAAAGAAAATGTTGTATAGATGTTCAGTAGCCCCCTGTATCCAAGGCTTTTCTTTCTGTGGTTTCAGTTATGTGGTCAACCAAGGTCCAGAAGACCATCTGACGTATCATCAGAGGATCAGTAGTTGCCTAATGCTATGTGGCAATGCCTGTGCTACTTACCCCAGTTCATCTCATTATGTAGGCATCTTATCATCTCACATCATCACAAGAAGAAGGGTGAGAACAGTACAATGAGATATTTTGAGAGAAAGACTACAGTCGCATAACCTTTATTACAATATATTATTATAAATGTTCTATTTGATTATTAGCTATTGTTAATCTCTTACTGTGTCCAATTTATAAATTAAATTTTATTATTAGTACATATGTATAGGAAAAACATAGTATATATATATAAATATATATATATATAAATATATATATATATATATATATATATATAAATATGTATATATGGTTCAGTATCATTGCAGACATCCACTGGAGTTCTTGGAATGCATACCTCAAGGATAAGGAGGTCTAATGTATAATGGAATGCTATTCAACAATGAAAATGAATGGACTATATATACAACATGTGAGTAAATGTTCAGAGAAAGGTTAACACTGACAGGCCTGAGACTGCTTTCTTACAAAGGCCTGCTGAACTGGTTGGCCTTGGCTTGTGCCTGGGAACTTGGATTTCAAGAGTGTTCTCACCATCCCCAGAATTGTTAAGAAGGACTCGGTGTACCTAAACTGCACAAACAGTATCGTTTATGTTGAACCGCTTGCTTTTCTTTTGAGAGTCTAGAAGGTTGAAACATTCTGGGCAGGTGCTGCCTACACAACCAACCCCCAATAAAAGCCTTGGGCACTGAGTCTCTAATAAGCTTCCCTGGCGGTTAACATGACACATATGTGTTGTTATAACTTGTTGCCAGGCTGGGGGAGGGGAATTAAGTGTGTCCTGTGTGACTTCATTGGGAGAGGACTCTTGTTTCCTCAGGACTTCACTTCATGCATCTTTTCCTTTTCTTATTATACTTTGTATCCTTTTTGCTACAGTAAGTCATAGCCATGGGCAGTTAAGTCCTGTGAATTCTCCTAGCAAATCCAGTGGTCTTGAACTTATGAAAGAAGCTAGACTCCCTCTTTCTCAAAAAAAGGAATACATAGTATATACTATATGATATTTTTAATACGTGTGTGTGTGTGTGTGTGTGTGTGTGTGTGTGTGTATGTATCAATCATACTATATAAGTTTCTATGGGTATGTTCATTTTCCTAATTATAGAGCTGGTTATATGCAAGAATACATATGTTAAAACTTACCAAATTGTACAGCTTACATATGTGTAGTTTATTGTAGGTCATTTATACTGGAATAAAGCTGTTCTTAAGGAAAAAAAAGGACATAGCACTTTCTATGTAATAGGTAATATTTTCAGCACTTTATGTGAATTATACTGTTTTGTCTTTCTAAAACCTTGTGAGGTAAGCACTATTATTATTCTCAGGAGGGTGAGTTTTAGATAGGCAACATTACTAACCAAAGCACACAATAGTGAGAGAAAGAGCTTGCAACTTAACCCATGTCTGGCAGAATTCCATCTACTGTTTTATATTCCATGTATGAAACATAAAATTAATTTTGGTAATTATTTTTGAGATTCTCTTCTATGAATTCCATTGGCACTTGAATTTGAGGATTATAAGATATCATTAGTTCAGCTTTGTGTCCTCTGTCTCTTTGACCTGTTAACCATTATTGCTCTGCCATCATGGCCTTAGGCTTTTAGGACCACGTAGACCAATGGCTTCTGTTTCAGAATTCACTTACACTGACTCCTGGTGCCATTACTCAAAGTTCCTACTTCATCACTCTTATCTTCTACCCTTGGTTCTGTGCTTTAAGCCCCAATTCTGTTTCATATTTGCTATTCAGCTACTGGCTTACTTGGTCTCTTTTTCCCAGCTCATTATCTTTGGCTCTCTCCAACTTATATTTTAACTATTGATTCCCTGGGATTCTTGGCAATGACAGCAAGGGACCCTCTTTCCAGCCCACCCTGACTCCCAAGCTAAAGCCCATCTCCAGAAAAGAAAAGCCAGACATTGAGGTCCGTGAATCAGGTAAAGTTTCAAAGATTAAGCTAAAGTTAAAAGAGAATAAAAGAGAACGTCTGCTCTTATGTTTTGATGTATGTAACTTATTGCTGTTTAGAACTCTGCTGTACATCATCTATTGTTACATTTGTCACATCGATCAATCAGACGCAATTATGAACCTGCCAACTTTGTCCTTTTTATTCAGCAAGGCTGTCTAATTCTACAGCTATTAATAACCTTCTTAACTCTCTTAGTTTATCATCCCCCCCTTTTCCCTACTTTTATCCCCAGCATTTTGATCACTGGTACTGAAAATGGCTTGTGAGATAGTTGCATGTAGAACATGTTAGGAAATTAAACAATATTGGTTGCATCAGCCTGAAGTAAGAGGGAATTATTTTCACGGTGGTGCCTGGTATGTGCATTTTGTAATGCAAATTAGGTAAGCTGTTTTGAAATGGAGAAAAAAGGTCCTTCTCTTAGAGTGTGGACCTGAATGTTATCACTGGATTGTGTAAGAAATAGTTTCACTGGCATAGGAGGCAGTATAATCACCCAGAATTTCATGTCCTGTCATAGACTTACAGTCTGGTTGGGAACTAGAGAGTTCACATTTAATTTTATCTTTCTCACATCTAGTAATACTAAGGAGTCATAGTGAAAATAAATTCTTGCCTCAGTAGCATTTGGAATGTTAAATTGGCATCTAAAATTGTGACTCCAAAAGCCTTATTTCTGTGGAGCCAGCGAGTCTATCTGTGAAGGTTAAGGGCTAAGTGTGTGCTTTAGCCTGGCTGCAAGTTTCTCTCGGCCCTATGATCTTTCTTCATGTAATGGATACGATATAAGGAAGACAGGGATGCAATTTTATGGCAGCCTACAGGAAAGAGAGAAAAAAATCCTTGAATTTTATAACGCTTGGTGATCAGGCCAAACTCTTTGTCAAGATATTCCTCTTGGAATAAAAAACAATCTGCTTCCATTCAGTCTCTGGAATTAGATCTACCAAGTTCTGACTCTTTTGCTTATAAGCCATTAGATGTGGACAAGTTCTTAACCTCTTTGATTTTGTTTCCGTATCTATAAAATAGTGGTGGTAATATTACCTGGAACGTTAAATAAGTAAATAAGACTAGTTACTTGACCATTGGTAACATAAATGGCAATCATGTTGACAAGCCCTGGGACATAAAAAAAAAAAATCCCCAACCCTCTGAATTCCTAAAACACATCCATTGTGGAATGTGTGAAACAGTATTTTCTTCTCTACTCACCAAGAAAATGGTTAAAAGTAGATCTTAGTTCTTATTCTCTTCTGCCTGATTTACATTTTAGTGATTGCCTCATCACCGATTTTACATTAAATACAGAGGTGTGACTAAATAATTCTGTCTTGAAGCATAAATTAAGAACGCAAATGTACTTAGAATTACACTTCCCCCTCCTTTCTCTCTTCCTCCTCCTTATCGACATAAAATACCATTTACTGAACACCTACACACAATGTGTGGTGCATCGTCCCGGGCGCTCCTAATTTTCTTGGCTTTTTCTAAAATGCTTTTTATTACAGAAAGGAAATAAATCATTGAAAAGTATGACATTTTTCTGTAAATAAGTAGGGGTTTATGTAACTCTTGAAAAGAGATAGTATAAATATGTATTTTAGTAACATTTTATCACAAACATGGTTGACAGGAGTTTCCTAAACAGGAACCATATATTCAAAATAATGAGACAAAACTGTTAAATTCTGGAAGAAAGAGGCAACTATTGTTTGTTTTTCTGTTTCTTTGGGTACCCATCAAAATGTGTTTTTCTCCTTGCATCGTCTTGCTTTTCTCCTAAAAGAGAGCATTTTACCAACTCCTTTAAGGAGTGAAATGGACAATAAAAAATATTACGGCATGTTTCCAAGTCTGTCTCCTTAAAAGCTAAATAATATACTTTTTAATGAACAATTGGGGAACCAGAAAATGGAACTCCCTTCCTGTTTGATTAAAAGGATGTTTAACAGGAGCTCCTGGCAGGCTCAGCAGGTAGAAAACGTGGACTCTTGATTTCAGGGTCTCAGGCTCATGAGCTCAAGCCCCATGTTGGACATAAAGCTTACTTTGTTGTTGTTGTTGTTAATGGATGTTTGGGAGATAACATTTAGCCAAGAAAGTGGATGGAAGACATAAAAAAGAGGTTTGTTCTTTTGCATTAAATATCTGGAAACACCCCATTACATGTTTCTTAATTTTCTGATTATGTGTTCAAAACCATACTTTCATTTTGCCTGGCATCTGGTAAAACTTGCTAAAGTAGACTTTCCAGTTGAGTTCTGTTGGCCTCATATTCTCTGAAATGGTGCACCGAAAGGAACATTATCAGTGTCTTAGGTAGATTTTGGTTTCAATACTATCAATATGTGACCTTAAGCAAGTTCTCTAGAAAGCAGGTCAAGTCTATTGATGATTTGTTAACCAAATAACCAGTTTTTACCAAATTTTCTTGTGAAAGTTTTAACAAAATATTAGTAAGTTTAGCAAAAGTATGATTTACACTAAAGTTGATATGCTAGCTGACCACATGGTCAAAGAACTTAAAAATGATTAAAAGTTCCTATAAAAAATATTACCTTCCAACTGATATTTTGACGTTTCATACACGTTGGAATTGTTTCCACTCCTTCTTTTGGATTTGAATTTGGATGCTTTTGACTATCATTTTATGTTTTTTCAAACTTAAATCACTTTTAATATTCTGTTGCCAACATCTTAAATGGCATATCAGCTTTCAGTTTGTATCTCTAGCCATTTAAAATTTAAATTTAAATTCAATAGCATGTGAAATATCACAATTTTAAATTAAATTTTAATTTTAAATTGAATTGAATTTCAACTTGAAATGGAATTATGTCTATTTTAAATTAAGTCTAATTTTCAGTTATTTTTATTAAAGAAAGATTTAATCACATTAAGCATTTAAATTCAATTAAAATTAAATAAATAAATAAATAAATAAATAAATAAATAAATTCAATTAAAATTTAAACTTAAATCCAAGAGCATCTTAAAGAAATAAGAATAATCTTATTCTTAAAAAAAAAACCTCATAGGAAATGCAGAAACTTTGTTTGCTGATAAGAGATAACTGGGGTAGGTCAATGTACTGTTATTTATTGAAATACCAGATGTAAAAGGATGAAAAAGTTCAAAGCATCTAAAGAAAGTGACTTTCAAAATCTTTTATGGCAGATACAATGATTAGTACTGCTAATATTCTTTGACAAAACAGAAAATATGAGGGAGAATTAAAAAAAAATTTTTTTTAGTTTATTCATTTATTTGGGGGGGATGGGGGAGAGACAGGGAGAGAGAAAATCCCAAGTAGGCTCTGCACTGTTAGCACAGAGCCCGATGGAGGGCTTGAACTCACAAATTGTAAGATCATGACCTGAGACAAAACCAAAAGTTGGACGCTTAAGCAACTGAGCCACCTAGGCACCCCTAAAGGAAGAATTTTAGAAATAGACTAAAAAATCCTAAAATTGCTAAAATCTGACAAAACAGAAATTCAGAATAATCCACACCAGTTATGTGATGTTAAATAAGCTTAGATGTTAACGATGTTAAATGATGTTAAAATAAGCTTAGAAATCCGTAGAAACTGAAAGATTCTTACAATAAATGCTGACATTTCTGTTCTGCTTAAAAAAATGTTTTATTAGCAGAAATCAAAATTCAACCTTCTAAAGTTCTTAAAATATTCCTATTTGATTTTCAGTTTCCTCATCTATTCAAACTATAAAAAATTTTCATTAAATCAGTCAATTTGATAAATAGAACAAATTAGACATGTAGGAAATTGAATTTGGCTGAACTAATTTTGAGGACATTGACCTACTGCTGGTTGCTATCTTCTCTAAACCTCACTTTCCATGTCTATAAAATGAGAATGACAGTAACATTGCTTTCTTCCTTCCTTGTTCTTTTATCTGTATTTCTCTTGTACCATTTGTGTATTTCCATCAAAGTATCTTCCCTGTAAATATTCCCAGGGCCCGACACATGGTAGGATCATAATATTAATAATTGCTCATTTCATGCCAGACATTGTGCAAATGCTTTACCCAATTATCTCCTTTAATGCCGACATCAAGCCAGTGAGAAAGGGACTATTATCTCCTCACTATAGATAAGGAAACAGATGCTCAAAGAACTGACTTTATGAAAAAGAGGCACAGGGAGCAAATAATGGAACTGAACTTCAAACCCAAGTGGTGTCACTCCATGCTTGCTGAACTGTATTTCTGAGAATACCAATCGGTCAGCTCTTTTGTGTGTATGTGTCTGTGTTTACCGTCCAGAGCTATTCTGTTGTCTGGTTCATTTGTTTCTTTTAGGACTAAATACATTTTCAAATGTGAGGCCCTTTCAAGAGGCTAATATGGCATGTGGATGCAGATACGTCTTTCAGTGCAGATGTGGGCTGGGCAAGGATGAGAGATGAGCAATGTGACCCGATGATTAATTACAAGAGAAGGGGGATGAAACATGTACAAGGGAAGACAACTTCCCAAATGTGCTTGTGCTTTGACCCTCAGTAAGACTGGTGTGGATTATTCTGAATTCAAGAGATATTCTAGGTCATTAGTCCTCATTGCTTCTCATTAGCTTCTGTGGAATTGCATAAACTAGATTTGTTGGAGATGTGTAATGAGACGGGGCCACAGGCACCTCTCTGTCTCTGTTTGCAGGGACTTGTTGGTGTCTTTGCCTTCGGCAGTTTACTGCTACGAATGTGGTGAACTTACGTATTCCGGAAATTAACAGAGAACACCTGGTTATCCTTTTCTGGGCTTAAAGCCTCATTTGATGTAAAATGTTAGTTTGCCCATTGAGAAAGACTTGTCTATCCATCCATCCCTTAATGTACTATTACTACATTTCAGACACTTCTAAACCTTACAGCTACCAAGATGAAAATGATATTGCCCCTGACTTTTGGGGTTTATGATGTAATAGGAGAGACAGACAAGCAGGAAAAATTAGGATGCAACCAGATATGTACAATGTGAGAGCTGCAAGATAATGATAATTTCTAATATTACTGAGAGCTTAGTTTGTACTAGACATTGTCTCAGAATTTTATATCACTTAACATCATTTTATTCTTATAAAATCTTATGAGGTAGTTACTCTAGTTATGCTGAATTAAGATGAGAAAACCAAGACAGAGATTTCAGATAACTTGTCAGAGTCATAGAAGCAGCAAAGAAATGAACCTATATTTGTATCCAGATAATCTCTCACCAAAGTCATGGTACATGAAACAGTGCGATATTACCTCTTGCATGGGAATACAAATAGAGGCTCCAATGGAAATGCAATACACATTCTCATCATATTCAAGTTATAATGAAGATTGGATACTTAGAAAAATTTCTGCCTTTGGGAAAAGAAATATAAAATTAAATAAGCATGTTTCAATCGAGGCAGTAACACATGATGCTTAAGAACCAGACTGCTGGGTTGAATCTGGGCTCACCTACTCATTACTAGATGTATAATCTAAGACAAGCTGTTTAATTTCACTGAGCCTCAGTTTCCTCATCTGTAAAATGGAATAATGTTAGTATATATATAGCTCATAGGTTTTTGATGAAGTTACATGAGAATATTTGCAAAGTACTTAGCAAGATGCTTAGAGATTAGTAAGGAGTTATCAATAAATGCTAGCTCTTATTAAATGTAATCAAAGAATTTACAAATTAATTCTTTACAGCATGGAAACCCATACTGTATCTGTTCTGAGTTTTGAGAGAAAATACAGAAGTGGAGTAACTTGTAAAGTGGCTGGTGAGGTAAAATATCAAAGAAAGCTATGACAACAGGGATGCCTGGCTGACTAAGTTGGTTAAGTGACTGACTTCCACTCAGGTCGGATATCACGGTTCGTGGGTTCGAGCCCCGCATCAGGCTCTGTGCTGACAGCTCAGATCCTGGAGCCTGCTTCGGATTCTGTGTCTCCCTCTCTCTCTGCCCCACCCCTGCTTGTGCTTTGTCTCTCTGTCTTTCAAAAATGAATAAACATTAAAAAAATTAAAAAAGGAAAAAAATTTAACAACCAAAGGGGAAATTTGGTTCTAAGCTAAATAAGCTAAAATGAAAAATTGAAGAAAGTTCACAAGTTTGGATTGACTTAAATATTACTTAAAAGACAGGAGCCCAATCAATCAGTTTCAAAATGATAGAATGAGGAGCTCAAAGAACCCCAACAAAACATAAACAAAAAGATCTGCACCCAGATATATACCACAAACTGTTGAAAATCCAAAAAACAAAAAGGAAAGAAAAGTTTGAAAGTAGTAACCTAATGTGTCCAGGGGACTAATGATATGAGGAATGACTTATAGCTCATGAGAAACAATGAAGCCAGAAAGTAGTGAAGTAACATATTCCCAGTGTGGAAAGAAAAAAATCTTATCAACCGTGACTCATATTATCAGCAAAATATCCTATAAGAGAGATGGCAAAATAAAGACATTCTGCAATAAACAAATACTGAGGGACTTACTTGCAAGGCACTTTCCATATGCTAGCTGATTTCATCTCGACCAAAAACTTGTTAAAGTTTTCCTTTTTTATTACTGTTTTGCCGATGGAGGCTCTGTGAAACCAAACAGAAATTAGGTAAATGGCTTGAGGCCATACGGCTAGTGCATGGGATTTGAACCCGGATCAGTGGGCTATCAGAGAGTATTCATGCTCCTTGTGCCTTCCCAGGAAGCTCATTCCATTGGCTGTCCTGCTTCTAAGCTACTCTCCTTTGAACTGATCTCCCTCTTGCTGCTAGATGGACCCTCCCGATATCACTTCTTTGATGTTCCTTCATCATTCAAAATCCTTGATTTTTTTTTCTTGCTCATGGCATGAAGGCCAAATTCTTTAGCCTGATTTCTAAGGACTTTTAAAATTTGACCCTTATGTACCATGTAAACATGATCTCTTAATATTTCCCAAGGTGACTGGTTTAAATCATATTTGCCAATCCCATCCTCTCCATCATCTGAAATCCTCTTTGCTTTTTGGGTTGAGGGGCCAACTCAGAGTTTATGTCTTTCTATTTTTCTCTGGCATTGCCACTCTTTCTTTACTCTTCCTTTTTACATATTGCCATTACCCTCTTTGAATCTGTGTGTGGCCATATATTGTGAGGTTTTTTTATATATATAATACATATATATCTATCTATTTATATATGTATGTAGTATACATATCTATATCTGTATCTATATCATCTATATCTATATATCTATCTACATATATATGTATATATATGTCATAACCAGATTGGAAGCAAGTCTTCTTATTTTTCTTTATGTCTTCAGCAAGACCTAACACAGTACTATCTATATTATAGCAGCATATTAAATATTTACCAAATGATGTCTTATGTTTTTTTGGATAAAAAACTAAATATTAAAGTCAAATAGTAAGGAACCCTCCCCACCCACCCCCCTCCATATCCTGGTATTTAAAGTGATCCCATTTGGTTGGAAAATTATGTCAGTCTGGTCTTGTTAAAATCAAATCTAAAGGAAACAGAAACCTTCTCTCTTTTCATGTTCTAGTCTCAGGAGGCCACCAAGATTTTTCAAAGCCAAACACTTATGAATTTCTTTTCAACCAACATTGCTATGCACCAAGGGAAAATCAAGACAGCTGTTAGTGGTCGTGGACACTCACAGCTCATAAATTTGGTAAGCAAAGATGGTAGGCAACTGCAATTTGGTGGGGCAGAATATTCCTGCAGATTTGGAGTGTGCAACATTGTGTAATTCTGGGGCTTATGAAGAACAAGTGAACCCAATTAACTGACTCCAAAATAGACCCTCTCTTAGATATATTGTAAGAGTGGTGAAGAGGGTTAGTATTCATGGAAAAGTAATTGATTTCCTAGTGGAAGCTGAAGACTTAAAAAATTGCTGTTTGGGGGATTTTTGTCTATGAGACTGTTTTCTTCCCGAAATGTGATCTTTAAAGCCACAATTGGGTCGATTGCTAGTATGGATGTCTTTTTGTTTCTCTTTTTCCTTAAACCTCTCCTCTCATCTCATTTTCTCTCGCTTTGAGAAAAAATAAAATCAAATCTTGTTAGGGGTACTCTTTGCCCCAATACACACTAGTTTCATTTATCTCCTTAAATATGCCATAACTATACCTTCGTTTATCTGAATTATCTTTCTGGCTATGTGTTAATTCAATTTACCAAAAGTAAAACACAGTAAGACACTGTGATTGGTAACTGATGTTGGTTCTCTGCCCAGCTCCTGATTAAGGTTCTTATCACCTAAGAGAAGTGGGGAGGAGGTGTGTTGGAAGGGAGGGAGGTAAGTTAAAGTAAAGAAATAGGAGGGACAGTTTTGGGGGTAAATGTGGTGGCTGGATCCTCATATTTCCAATGTTCTCCCATTCTTACCTGAACTGGGGCCAGAGGGGCATAAGGGTATGTCTGTAATTGTTGCTATCCTGGAAATCTCAGGCAGATAAAAGAGCCAGAATCAATATTTCAAAATATTTAGGACAAAGAAGATAAATATGAGGTGAAACCAAGCCATAGTCATGGGACTACCTGAATTTGGATTATGCACCCCATACTTCTCAGCTAGCAAACTGCATGCCCTTCTTGTTCATCTTACAATAATGTGATCAGGAATTTTATGTGAGTGAGTAGTTGAACTCACATCACTCTTTGGAAGAGTTTTTCCTGTACTTACTAAACTCCTGCTATATGCTGGGCACAATTCTACATGCTAGAGATACTCACTGGTAAGTAGACATAGACCATTTCTTTTACTGCTTAAAGTTTAGTAGAAAGGGCAAGTGCCACTCTCCTCTTGATTTTTTTTTCTCTATATCTCAAATCAAGGAGAAGGAAAACATTTACCCATAATCAAAGTTTATTTTATGTATGTTACTGTAATCAACCAGGCATAAAACTCTAGCATTTAGATGGGGTGATCCAACAGTAATAATAATTACAACAAAATGCATATGGAACTTTGGGATTTATAATACACTTTCACCTATATGATCTTTTTTAACCTCAGTGAGCTTCTGCTTTCTCATCTGGAAAATAAGGCATAACAATAGCTATCTTACATGGATAGATAGAGATAGCCAGTCAGCCTAGGGTTATGCCTGCCAGTTGTGAAGGTCTGCATTTTATAGATGCTAAACCTGAACTTTAGAGAGGATGTGTGAATTGCCCGTGGTTGAATATAAAGCCAAAGGGGGGAAACGGGACTTAAAATATAGTCTTTGGACTCCGAAGTCTATGGTTTTTCCATACACCAGTTGTTTCTCAATTGACCCATCAATCAAGAGGGAGAAAGGAGTATATCCTCTCAGAACTTCTCCAGACTTAGTGTTCCAGGAAAGTTGGTTACATTGTACTCTTTTAGGCAGCCCAAATAATAATAGTACAACCAAACAGGAAAGAGAGAGGAGGAACAGAGAACATTACTTTAAGATAATAGTAAAATTCAGCCACAAGCTAGCTGACCACCCAGAAATAATCAATTTTGTGCATATCCTTCTAGTCATTATTTTTGAAAGTACTTTATTTCCAGGCTGTTCTTCTTTCCTTATGCTCTAGTTCATAGGGAGCTGATTACTTTTGTTCCATAGAATATTAGAGAAGGAGCGGACCTTTCAGGCTATCTAGTCAAACTCTTTTAGTATTCAGATGAGGAAGTCACAGCTAGAAATGTGTATATAGGCTAAGGCAAAGTCCTAAGGGGGAAAACAATTAGTAACTTAATGAATTATTTTCTGCAAGTAATTGCTTACAAAAATAAACATTCTATGGCTTGACCATAGTATAATAATTGAAATTTTGTCTGAGTTTAAATTTAGACAACGTTTTGACATGTCACATCATTGTTTTAGACCCAACAGAGCCTTTGCAGGGCCTGATATAGGATAGGCTCTCAAAAATATTTGCTATGGGGGCGCCTGGGTGGCTCAGTTGGTTGAGCGACCGACTTTGGCTCAGGTCATGATCTCACGGTTTGTGAGTTCGAGCCCCGCGTCGGGCTCTGTGCTGACAGCTCAGAGCCTGGAGCCTGCTTCGGATTCTGTGTCTCCCTCTCTCTCTGTCCTTCCCCCACTCATGGTCTGTCTCTCTCTGTCTCAGACTAAATAAACATTAAAAAAGATTTTTTTTTTAAGTGGCTCAAGGACACTCAGTTATTATGGGGAAGATCCAAGTTTTGAACTTGGTCTTGTTCCAGAGCCTATGCTCTTAGGAACTTTGCTGTACTGTCTTCTAAAAGCTTTGCTGTGGAAGGAAATATGGAGATCATGTAGTGTAATACTTTACTTACTTGCTTTACCGAGGAGAAATAAAAGTCCTAGAGAAGTTTTGGTGACTTGCCCAGGGTCACAATTATTTTGTGACAGAGCTGGAACCATGACAGTTTCTGCCCTTGTGTGCAAGACTGAATTAATTGGAGACAGGTTGTGGTGACATTAGCCTGCAGGTACCAGGCACTTTTCTTATCGCTACCATTCATCAACCAGTTTTGAAAAGCTGGAGAAATGGGGTGGCCCACACAAGCTTTTAAGCTTTTTTTTTTTCCTTATGTGAGGCGCTTAAGTAATTCTATGAATAGAGACATCATTCTTGCTTGCTCTGGAAAAGTGACAGTTTCTTTTGGGGAATACATAGCATTAGTCCACTGGCTACTCAAGATTCTCTGTATGAGGAAAGACAACCCAAAAGAAAAACTGAGTGGTGACTCTGTGCCAGGGGAATTAAAAGATGCTGGAGATTGAACAGGTGATCTTTCTCTCTCCTCCCAGGCAGTGTCCTCCTGAAAGAAATCTGTCCACAATTGTCCCAGGAATGAGTTTCTACTACCTTCCTCTTCGTGGCTGACAAAATAATAAGAAAGATGAGAAGGGCATATGTGGTTTCATTTCCTCCTTCTAACTAGAAAAACTCCTCCAGTAAATGTCTTGAGGCTAACTGGGATATGCACATCAAAGAGAATTTGGCTAACCTGAAATGTCATATTTCATGGGGAGTTCAACAGGGCAATTTATCAAAATTGACCCTCTCAGAGAAGGACCAACCATTCTTAGTAGACCCGAGGTTGCAAAATGCCACCACATTTGGCCATAAAATTTGTCATGTCAGGAGATCTATAGTCAACACTATGTGCTGTGAAATATGACAGAGCTGCTGGGGTATTTATCTTTGTTGCGCCTGACAGATTAGGCTCGCATTTCCACTTCGTCCACTTTTTACCCCAGTGCCATCGATAATGACCTATCAGGACAATCTGCTTGGAAAGAAGACTTGCAGCTCCAATAAGCTAGGATGGGGTGGAGTGAAAGCCCATCCCCAGGCACGTATTTTGGGTGTGCTCTTGTATAAAGCTGAGAAATTATTCAGCGACTTTCTTCTTTTCCAGATGATATTTTAAGAAAAGTAACACTTTAGATGGGAATTTAGGCTCTTGACAAATTGACACCATCGGAGACACATACATTTAACTTTTCTTTTTTTTTTTCCATTTTCTCATTTCACAGAAAAGAAACAAAGGGACAGGCATGGTGGAATATCTTCATTTCTGAGTCCCTCCTTGGGCAGGATTGTAAGGGGGGTAATGCAGTTGTCAACCTGTCTGCCCCCCAGCTCTGTGTTCTCACTGGTGTACTACTGCTTTTTTACCTAATGTTCTCAGAATCTCTGCATTATCTGCTTTTTCCTAACTTCTGCTCAGTGCACATTCATGTACACCATTACATGGTAACAGGTGCATATGGTTTCCTATCTTATGACTATTTTTTATTATAATAAATGTAAAGTTATTGAATTAGAAGAATTTTGGCATTTCAGTTCTTAGCTTCTCCCTGGTAGTGACAGTGGTCGGATAGAGGGAGTATCAGTTAACCCCCAAGCATAGTGGATTGCACATTAGAAATAGTTTAGGGGAAGTCTCAGAATTGAGTTTATGAATTTGGGGTTTGAGTCCAAACGCCATGGCTTGTGCTGATTAACTTAGGACAAGTCCTGGAAGCTCTGTGTCTCAGATCTGTGAAACATTTGATAAAATACAAGTGGCTCTTTTCAGGATTGGTGTACAGATGAAATAGAATTTTATACATACCTGTATATGTGGACATATATACATATATATATGTATATATATATATATATATATGGTTTAATAAATTGAAAAGCATAGTAAAAATGATTTTTCTTTTTTTTTGTAGAGGAAACAGAAAGAGGACTGGATTTGAAGTCAGAATTTGTGTATGAAAATTCTAGTTTTCCCATGACTAGTTCTGTGATTTCAGGCAAATCATTTACTTGCTCTGAGTCTCGATTTTTTATCTGTTACAATAATGAGAATAACTTTTATAAAGTTCTAATAGGATATATGTGACATCCTTTAGAAATTCTGAATGTAATACTTATTATAGAAAGTATATTCATCTTATTATAGAAAGTATTTTCATACCATAAAGGAACTTCCATTTGACCTCAAGTAATTTAATTCTAAGAGGTATAGCAGGCAATCACCAAAGGGAATCTGGTCAACTGGTTAATTTGGATTTTATAGAAGGTTAAAATAGAAAGCATTCCTAGGAAAAACATAGCTATCCCTAATACTAAGACTGAACAGAAATTTGTCCCCAGGGTCCTCAAAAAGAGGATATGGTGACCAATGTCCTCAACACTCATTATAATAAACACAAGGACAAGAAGTATTGGGCTGTAAATAAATGTTTATTTTACAATTTTCCCAGTGTTGGGATGCTATAAAATAGACAAAGGATGAATACAGCTCTAACAGAATAGTTTATTACCACAAAACCGTTGGCACAGAAATCCTCTTGTTCCCCAGAGAATCATTGCCCTGGCACAGTCACGGTTACTCAAAGAGAACTCAAATCAGTTGCAATGATTCCTAATGACTTCCTTGCAAAGTTCTTCTGGCTGCTATTCAACCCCCTATGCCACAAGTTCTAAATGGGCAATAGAACTCACATTTCCTTCTGACCTGTTTGACCTGCTGATTACTGCTTCCATGCCTGAAGAAGGAATTCATGTACACAGTGGAAATCCTGATAGTAATCTCTTTTCCAGGGAGCCTACATTAAGTAATCTGAGTGCTTGTTTAAAATGCAAATTCCTGCTGAATCAAAATCTTACAGTAAGGGATCTAAGAAACTACCAAGAGTGATTTTGTATGCAAATTAAAGACTAAGACCAGGACTGGAGATTGGATAAAAGGTTGTAGCTCACTATCAGGTCTTGATGGACTCCACACGGGTAAATAAAGCCCCCTGTCCATGTCTGTGTATGTAAGGCTGTTTCTACAAAACACTAGAAATGGGGTTGGAATTGCCTAGAATTTAGGGAGACTCCTAACACATGATTTTTTGGCCACAAGAAGCAAGTTAACTGTCTGGGAATAGCACACAGCACCATTTTTGGATAACTTGCAGTCTGGCCCTAAAGCTCAGCTAGTTGCCTTGTGACCCACAGAAAAGCTTCTTTCCAGATGCCACCCACATCTTCCCTCTGAATTCTTGGTCTAAATTTACGAGCCTAGTAAACTTGAAGTAGATGTGTTGCTGGTACCTCTGACTCAACATGCTTCCAACTAACACTGTGACTTTCACCTGCTTCTTTTCCTGTATTCTACCATCATAAGTAGAATGTCCATCTTCCTGTGCATCCATGCAAGAAAACCCAGAGCCACATCAGCTTTTATTCCCCACCCCAACCCCATTCCCACACCTGTTCAGTGATTGATTCTTCATCCAAACTACGTCAATTCCAACTTTCTAGTCCCTCCCACAGTGCCTTAATCTTAGACCCTCAGCTTCTTGTAACTGGTCATTTGCTACTACTTCCTAATGTATATTAGAACATCAGAATCAATTTCACTGGACGTTCCTGAAACATCTACTTAATTCATCACTGGGCTGGGTGTTTCCACATATTTATGTTACTTCATTCTCGTAAAATTCTGTTTTTATTGTTCCCATTTGGACCTGGAGAAATTGAAAATTGGCAGAGTTGTGTGACTTAAGTAAGATCCCATAATTGTTGTCTGGCAAAGCCAGGATTTGAGCCTGTCTTCCAACAACTGGTCCAGCTGTCTCAAATTTCCCACCTGTAATCACCCCTTCTTCACCCCGCTGCCATGGCCATCTTCCTCTGACAGACTGAGTCACAGCATTGAAAACATCCATAGTTCCCCATTGTCTATAGCAGTGTTTCTAAATTTTTGATTATGTGCCCTTACCAATAAAAACTTTTGACTACATGTCCCATGTATATAGGTTTATGTATTTATTTATGAAATACTTGCATTTACCAAGTATATTAGTATATATTACTATACATATATACAGAAATATGTATTTTAAAGGAAAGAGAATAAATACAAATAAAGTTATAATATATTTTTTCATGCCCCTATGGATTATTTTTCACTTTCTCAGGGGGTTTCACTGCACTTTGGACACCACTGATTTCAAGTTCAAGGGCTTCTATGATCTGGTTGCCACCCAACTTTTTGGGCTTATCTCTTAGAACTTTCCTTCCATCCCTCTCTATCCAAGACTAACTACGTTACTCACAGTTTCTTGTAAATACTATGCACTTTCTTGTCGCTATTTCTTTGCTCCAATTGTGCCATCAGCCGGAAGTGAGCATTGTCCTTTCTTTGCCAGAAGAAAACTAACAACAGGTATCAGCTACTGTTTGAAAGTTCATCGTTATGCCACTTCGCTTTTACAAAAGACCTACATTAGTGCTTGTTTTCACCAACTGAAAGAAACCCGAAGAGGATTTTTGCTTTTATGAAAAAAGGCAAAGAGTGAAAATAGCATTCAGCTTTTGTTCTGCAGTGAGCTGTGATAGAGGCAGCGCGCCCCTCCAGCAGGCAGAGGGGCCCCCGCCCAGCTCCTTCCAGGGAACTACATCAGCATCTCAGCATCAAGCCGCCATCACTTTGAACTGTGTCTGTGAGCATCTGTGCTTTATCTCGACTTATTTTGTGTATCTGGTAACAAGATGTGTCCTAAGGTATCAGAAAAGCCTAAGAGAGATTATTTTTTTGGTCTGGGAATGCTCAAAAATTGTTCCATATAAGTTAATGGTAATTGCACACCCTATCAGTTTCAGTTTTACTCTATCTTCTGAAGCCAGAAGGAATCTCTCTAACATGGAATCTAAGTCCCATCCTCTGCTCCATACCCTTCAGAGGCTCCCCATTGCTCTCAGGGTAAATTCTCAACACCTTCATTTGGCTTACCACCATGATCTGGTCCCCACTTATCTATCTTCATGCCCCCTTCACACTCTAGTTAGACTGAATGTCTTTTAGTTTCCCAAATGTATCATGCCTCCTCCTCCCTCTTCATTTCCTCCTTCAAATGTGGTTGTTGTACAGGTAAATGAGGAGGAGGGAGAGCCCTGATCTGCAGCATTTGACAATTTCCAGGGTGCAAATTCTTTTACCACGGCAGATTTCAAGCTACCAATGTGTTCCTTGAACAGGGAATGGAAGAGATGTATGCACGCAATGTACATAATTGGTCCTCGCAAGTGGGTGCCTGCCTGCTCCAGCATATCACTGGGCTAAATCTTCTAAATTCTTCGGATTCGGGCTTAGCTGCCCCTTTCCTTGAGAAGCCTTTCTTGATCATACCATATGCTTCTACTGCAGCCTGATCTTAGCCTCTTCTCACACTTACCACATAATATTGCAATTTCCTTCACATTTCTCTCACTCTGCTGCTAGAATGTGAGCTCTGATGTGTAGGGATTGTGTCCTGTTCACCATCATCTCTCCAGAACTACCATGCTTGACATATGTACTAATTGATTTGTATGTATTATTCATTTAGTTTTCCTCTAAACCCAATGGTAGAACATTTGACCATTATCACCATTTTATAGATGAGAAAGATTGAGACTTAGAGCATCTAAGTATCTGGCTCAAAGGCACACAGCAAGTGGAGGATAACAGACACACACACACATGCACAAACACAACACACACACACACATACCCACACTCTACCTCAAACACTTATCCACTGTCTTGTTCTGACTTAATTTTGTTTCAGTTTGAAAAGAGCTAGTATGTTTACATAGTCAGTTTCTGTGAAGAAGATTCAAGATCTAAGTCACTTTAATTCAGGGCTCCTACAGAGCAATAGACTCTCAAACACTGTCACTGACATTATAAATTAGTGCAAAGTTAATGGTAAGTAGTTGGCATTATGGTCCTTTAAAATATTATTTGTTTTTAATCAGTGATCCCATTTCTCATAAAATAATCAGAAATATAGACAACACTTTGTGGCCAAAATATTACTCCTAAAGGTTTTAAAAATAACCTTTTTGATTTAGAAGAGTTTTAGATTTATAGAAAAATTGCAAAAGTAATGCAGTTTCCATATATACTACATCCAGTTTCCCCTATCATGAACATCTTACATTACTATGATACATTTGTCATAATAAATGAACCAATATTGATACACTATTATTAATTAAAATGCATACTTTATTCAGAATAATTTCCTGATTTTGTTTTTATTAAATAACCTTTTTTCTATTCCAGGGTCTTATCCAGGATATTGTATTACATTTTATTGTCATGTCTTTTTAGGTTCTTCTAAGCTGTGGGTTTCTCAGACTTACTTTGTTTTTGATGACCTTGAGAGTTTTGAGGAGTACTGGGCACGTGTTTTGTAGGATGCCCCCATATTAGAAACTGTCTGATGTTTTTCTAATGATTAGTCTGGGGTTATGGGTTTGGGGAGGAAAACCACACAGGTGAAGTCCATTCTCATCACATGCTATCAAGGGTACATACTATCAACATGACTTATCAGTGTTGCTGTTATCTTGACTACCTGGCAGAGGTTGTGTTTGTCAGGTTTCGCCACTGTGAAGTTACTTTTACCCCCTTCCCATTCTGTACTCTTTGAAAGAAAGCCACTACAAGCAGCTTACAATTAAGGAGCAGGAAATTATGTACCAACTTTAAGACCAGAGTATTTACATAATTTGGAATTTTTGTCCATGGGAAGATTGCCTTTTTTCCTCCATTAACTTATTCATTTAATCATTTATTTATGGATATAGTATGAATTAATAGATATTTATTTTGTACTTTTGGCTATAGTCTAATTCCTCATTATTTTCTTGCTCAAATTATTCCATCGTTTGAAGATTTTTTAGTTGGTTCCTGTGTCCCTTTGACATAACCCATCACTGTGGTTTTTTTGAGCACCTCCTTAGTTTCTACCACTACTGAAGTCTTCATACTCTTCTTGTATATTTTTTTGCTCTCGGTCCTAGGGTCAACAATTCTTCCAAGGAGGCTTTGTTCTTTTTATTGAAGAGTAATATTAGAAAACAAGACCTGGGCTTGTTCCTTCTGGGCTCCTTCAGCTGACAAAGTGAAAAAATATATGTGTGTACACTAACCCATGTATATATACAGACCTATAACCATTTCTAACTGTAACCATCTGTATTTTTATTAAGCTAAACATGAGTTCATCCCAACTCTAATCCTTGACTACATGGATCACTTTAGCCTCCACCATTGCTTATCTGTAACCTCCCACTAGAATAGGGAGAACTCAGTTCTTACCATCCACCATCCATTTACTTAATTCTTCAAATCCAGTTATACTTGTAGTTTTAGAATTGTCAATTATACCATCATGGAAACAATTTTATCAACAAGAATACACAACTTATGTATAGTTCCTTTTGCCTTTAGTCTTAGGGAATCCACACATTCCAAAGTTATTTAGGTTAGAATGGTTTCCCCATCCCTGTCAGTGAAGTTGTTTCATACATTTGTAGCACAGTCAGATCATTTTGCTACAGTCTATATCCCATCATGCGATCCCTGAACTCCTAGATCAATATTAAAAAAATTATTTCAATTATTCCATATCTTAAGGTTTACGCTTTTTGCTGTAAAATCCTATGGGTTTGACAAATGCATAGTGTCTATTAACAATTACAGTATCAGAATAGTTTTATTGCTTTAGAAATTTCCTTGTGCTTCACCTATTGAACCCTTTTCCCATTCCCAAAGCAACTGTTTATCATCTGTATAGTTTTGCTTCTTGCAGAGTGTCATATAGCTGGAAACACACAGTATGTCACCATTTAAGACTGACTTCTTTCACTTAGCAATGTGTATTTGAGATTTATCCATGTCTTTTCAGTGGCTTGATAGCTCGTTCCTTTTATTGCTGAACAGTATTACACTATATGGATATACCACAATTTATCTATTCACCTATTAAAGGACATCTTCTTGCTTCCAGGTTTTGGTGATTATGAATTCCCAATGATTTTTTTAAAAAATAGTTGAATCATTGGAAATAACAAAAATATTCAACAAATATTGAACTAATCTTTGGGTACACAATTGCACATCCACATGATGTATTAGAAGAGTTTTGTTTTGTTTTTCAACGTTTATTTATTTTTGGGACAGAGAGAGACAGAGCATGAACGGGGGAGGGACAGAGAGAGAGGGAGACACAGAATCGGAAACAGGCTCCAGGCTCTGAGCCATCAGCCCAGAGCCTGACGCGGGGCTCGAACTCACGGACCGTGAGATCGTGACCTGGCTGAAGTCGGACGCTTAAGCGACTGCGCCACCCAGGCACCCCGTATTAGAAGAGTTTTTAATGACACCGGAAAATGTAAGTAAATGTAAGACACAAAAATTATATATTTAATGTCATCTCAATGTTATGGAACATGCATAAATATCTATATCTGGAAGGAAGTTCAACACGATGTTCACGAAAGTTTTCTCTGGGGATTGGAATAATAAGTGATAGTTAATCTTTAAATATTTTTCCATATTTTTCACAAAGGTTATTTCTTTTATAACTAGGAAAAAATAAACCAAAATCATTTCTAAATCACAATTCATGCTCTAGATTTTGTGGAGAATGGTGTTTGCATATGTTTAGAAGGATTTCTGGAATTTTCCTCTTCTTCCTTCATTTCTTGGAGGTTACTTTTTTGGAGTAGTTCTTCTCTGCTGTAGATTCAATCTCATTCTTCTGACTCTCAGAACCTTTGAGGGTTTTTACGTGACTTGGTTTCCTTTACTTCCTCCTCTCCATCTCTCATTAAAGTCATGGCATATATCACCAACCAGATCTCCTTATTTTCCCATTAGCAGGAGGACACTTGGGCCACGTGGCAATCAGACTTTTCTAGAATACCTTGCATCCCATATTTGACATTATTGACATACCCTTGGCACTGGGTGTCATAAACCTTCAACCTATTACATTTTAAGGTATTTTCGATTATTATTTTTATAGTGAGGGGTGGAGGACACAATGGCAACTAACATGCATAAAAAGAAAAAGGGGAAAAAACTAAATTAAAGTGAATGCATGTAAACCTAGCATACTACTTCTGAAAGTTTAATTGCTGCTGTTACCTCAGGCAGCTATATTTCTCCACATAAGCAGAACTAATGAGGAAAGTTCATTGTGGTTTTGAAGGTAGATGATTAGAAGAATAACAGAAAGTACAGTCCCTCAATTCTTATGTTTTTAAAGGAGCTCTTAAATTTCTGTTTCTGTTTTAAATAAGTTGAGATAGCATATATTTCTGTGACCATTGGCAAAATGATTTAGACAAACCTTATTTCTTTTGGAATATTATAAATTCATTATGTTTTCACCAAATGTTGAAACATTAATTTTAAGATTTCTTCTCTCTCAGCGCTAGGGACACTGGGAAAAAAGATGTTTGTATTAATTTCAACTCACACCCTTAACCACATTGGAAGTTCTGCAATTCATGAAAATGGATACATCCAGCTGGCTGTCAACACCTGAGCTATGCTTTCTGCAGATTTATTTTGAAAGAAACACCTTTGAAATGGGGAGAGAACCACATGCCAATAGGGTATAAAATGGTTTTTGCCAATGTCTGACTCAGCAATGGTATCCACAAAGCCCAATTCTTCTGGAAAAGAGATGATTCCAAGCCAATGGAGGCTGGTTAACATTTTCTGAGCTTCTACTTTTTTTTACAGGAAATATATTATTTGTTGGATTTTGGAAGATGGATAATCCTTAGTCAGTCTATCCATTGAATGAGTTCATGGTCTAGCAAGAGAAGTAGGAACACAAATAATTTTCTACAAAATTGTGCAGTAAGTGATATTATAGGGATAGGAAACATGGCGCTGTAAAGTGCCATTTTTGAGGAAGTGAAGGCACTGTGGAGAATCTTACAGAGCCATTCCCAACTGCCTGCCCATAGTAATTCTTTAATTTTATGTCATTTTTGTTGGTTCAGATAATCTTGGAATAATATGGGTGATTTGAGGACTGTTAAGCATTTGGATAACTTGATTGCTAAATACTGTGAAGTCTATGATACTGCTTTTTTAAAAAAGGAGATCTAATCTTCATAGTCTGGAGCACAGACCTGACCTAAATTGGCTAGTGGGGAAGGGAGGGAGCCACCTTAAGTGATAAGTCTGGCTCATGCTTCTTGGACAAGCTCCCTCACCCCAGGCATGATCCTTACCTTATTGTACCTTTAGCTTGCACTTAGAAGTCCCAAAGAGCTTAAAGTCCAGAAGCAATGTATAATGGAAAAACACTGGCTCTACATTACCATACACATTCAGAAACCTGAGACTGTAATCAGAATGAAAGGCTGGTACATGGTAGTCTTTAGACATCTTATGTTGGCCACAGAAGTCCAGGACTTCAGTCAGTAAGTGGAAATGAATCAGCAATATCAATAGGTAGATGTTTTTGTAACAGAGATGTTCAATAGGCATCAATGCACTCTGAGTTTATTGTTGGGGGGTCAAATTATCTTCCTATGATTTTTGTATGTCTCTTTCCTACTAATATACATTAGCAAATGTTATAAATTGCTATAAGCAAAAGAACCTATCATCATGTCAACTGTGCTTTGAAAGGCAGTCCTTATCTTATAAACGTTCTGTTTTCTAAGAGTTAAAGTGAGGGCCATTGTCTGGACTTAATGATGACTTTCCTCACAGTAACAATACTGGAATTTTAAAAGCAGAAAGTGGAGAACCTTATTTATTGGATTGATTTAGGCATCAGCCTGTGCTGCCCTTAAGTTTTTATTATGCAAATTTTAAACATAATACAAAAGTATAAAGAATACTATTAAAAACACTATTCAGGTTTTAGTAAATCATAACATTTTGCTATTTTTGCTTTTGAATTTAAAAAATTTATTAAACATCACAAGCTAATTATGAAGAGAATTTTCTTGACAAAAAGCAGCAAATAAAATAATAAAATAAAATAAAATAAAATAAAATAAAAATAAAAACCAGACAAAACAACCAGGCTCCATTACTGCTCATGCCATATTTAAAAGCAACTCTTTTTTTGCTAAAGTCCTCCAAACTTTGAACTTGGGTTTAAATGAGTTTTCAGGATTTGGCTCTTACCTATCTCTCTTGTTTCATCACTTGTCACTTCTGCTCTTTACCAACCCCAAATCTACTACACTCCAGCCATACTGAATTTCTGCCAGTTTCTGGAAGAAGGCATACTCTTTCTTTCTCACTTCCTCACTCCAGCAATGCTGTTCTTTCTGCCTAGAATGCCATCCCCTCTGCCTCTTCTCTGGAGTTATTCTTAACCAAATCTCAGTCTCTGTGTCCTCTGGAAAATTTCATCTGACATCCAAGTCAGGTGACTTCTTAGGGGTTCTTCCTGTAGTGGAGTCTTTTTTCTCTTTGGAATATCAAATACTGGTTAAAACAGTGAAGATAATAAACATGGTAGATAACAATTAGTAAAGAAACTAAAATATATCTTGAGGTTTATAAACATTTTTGAAAATTTGTTTAAATAGGTTTAATGTTAAAGAGTATAGATCCATTGAAAGTTACATATAATATCCAATTATTTTATAATGTTTATGTAGTGTTTCTGTGTACTACCTTACATTAGTCTTTCACATACTTACCATATATATGTATATATACATGCATACATATGTGCACATGTGTGTATGTATATGTGTATGTGTGTGTGTGTGTGTGTGTGTGTGTATATATATATATATATGTATGTATATTTTTTCACACAGATTAAAAAACAAAACAAAACAAAAAAATTGAAGACTTAGAAATATGTGGCCTGTCCTTCATCTCTCTCCTATCCCTTGGAATCATGGTTTCAGGCTTCCTATCTCTAGAATATCATTTAATGCCTAACTTTACAGAGAGTAAAGTTTGTTTGAGTATATGTTATACATCCAAATAGAGTGAAGTTTTTGAGTATGTACTATCTGGAACATTTACTAATATACCATGCAATACCTAGCATAACATCATCGTATAACAGTTTTTCAATTAATTATTGATTTAAAATGGAATTTTTAAAAATGAAGAGAATCATAACTAAAAATTTTAAAAAGCACTTGAAAATAAATGTGTATGCATCTTGAAAAGCTTAAAAAGAGACTTTCCATAATCAGCCTCAGAAACAAGTTTCTCCTATACTTATAAATTTGTTCATTATATTTCCTAATATTTATTGAGACTCCTGTGGTTTTGGTCTTAAATTTACAATGATGAACTAAACAAATGTGGAACTTTTAATCTAGTTCAGACTTAGAGATTAAAAAAAATAAATCAATTATTTAGGCAAAGAAGAAGAACAAATAAATGATAAATGAAGGGGTGCTTCTTTAAATTGGGGTCTGTCTGAGAATGGTCTGTCTGAGGAAGATATATTTCACTTAGGAATTGAAGTTTGAATAAAAGAGAGGTATATTCAGAGAAGGAGGTTTTGTGTATGTTTGTTTGTTATTATTTTTTTAACACAAAGGGTAGGGAAAGGGGGCTCAGACTGATGTTAAACAAATACAGATCATACAGAGTTTTAGACCAAAGATGGTAGAAAAGAAGACCCAAAACAAATTCTGACTTTCTGTGATTTAATTCTATTTTTCTTTGTGTGTGTGTGTTTGTGTGTCTGTGTATGTGTCCCTATTATGTAGGGTTTTCAGTTTGAAAACAACTTCAGTCACATATTTATGTTTAAACAAGTGATGTATATGATGACTACTCTTGTTTCCAAGATGTACTGTGTGATCAGATATGGAGGGTTTAAATGCTGAGGGAACAATCTAATTCCCAATCATTTGAGAGGTGACATCACAGTTTCCAAAGATGCTCCTAACTTTTTCCTTTTTTAGGTTATATGTGGATTTTACCCCATCCAATTGTATGTTATTTGTAACTTTCATGATGAAGACCTCAAGCACTCTTGGTGGTTCGTGGACGTTTTAATAATGATTTTTTATAGAATGTGTTTTGACTTCTGCTGGTACTTGTTTAATTAAACAAGAAGGTCATGAAACTGAAATGGCCCTAATGCTATGGTACCTATATAAGCAAAGCAAACTCTAAGCCTAAACACAAATTTACCAAATCAAAACCTAAAAACAACCAGTCACAAACAGCCAACTAGGCTTTAAGCCAATCAATAATTTCCTTACTTTGCTTCTACCCTTTTTCTATAAAAGTTTGCCCCAGCTCCTGTGTGTGGAGTGCTTCTAACCACTTCCTGTTTGGTGCTGTCTAATTTGAGTCAACTTTTGCTCAAATAAACTCTTAAAATTTCAGTATGCTTGTTTATCTTTTAACATATGTAGTGAAAACAGAATGCATATATCAAGCACTGGTAAAGGCTTTTAAGGTCTTGTCTACCAAACACCAAATCCCATTCAAGAATCCCAGTTCTCTATACTTTTATGCCTCTACTATTAGAAGCTTATTACCTCCCAAGTTAGTCTGTTTTATCAACTCTAGTTTGAAGGCCTTTTCTTATGTTTGTGTAAAATCTCATTTCTTGTAAACTTTACTCATTTTGCTCTTGGGGCAACACAGAACAAGTCTACTTTTTTTTTTTTTAACTTAATGGAATTTCAAACGTATATCCAATTTCTACATTCTTCCTTTCTTAGCTAAACATAATCACATTCCCTTTGTTTCTTTCTCATGTACTGGTCTATCTATCACTGAGAGATTATCTTCTATACCCTAGACACTGTACACTTGACCTCATAGAATTACCCTTTTCAGTTACTCTGTATCTTCGATTTATCTTTCACATCTCTTAAGTGCTTGTTAATTTCCTTCTAATATTTGTGACCCATAGAGAGTTTTGGCTGCTTCAGGAATTTTGTGTTTTACCAGAAATAAGTTCTTCCTTGATTTTTTTCCCTTTTCTTTAATGTTGTGATTTTCTAATGTGTTCACAGTTTCTATCAACTTGATATTCCTGGCAGAGATGGTTTGTCAAAGGATATGTCTAAAGAAGTAAAGATAGTATTTCCCAGAAAAATGTATTTCACCTGTCTTCTAGTGAATGAAATTCTGTTAGACAGAGAGGCTTTTCTGTAGAATGGTTTTAAAGGAAATGGTTTTAATAGGCCTATTGTCAGTGAGTATAAATACTTCATCCAGAAGACAACTGTATATTGTGAGTGGATTAAATTATTGATTTCTAAACTGAGGTTGGCAGGTGCCTTGAGAGTTCTTTGTAGTTACCCACACAGCAACCATGGGGTGTGTGTGTACAAGGGGTGGTACCCAGCTCAAACAGGGTACTAGGGATGCTCCACTTTATCTGGGGGGGGGGGGGGGGGTGTGCATGTGTTTTAAATTGAGCTTTCTCATAAGACTTAGTTGAAGCTAAGTCTTTAGTTGGCTAAAACTTATTTTGAAAGCCACTGGAATTTTCTGAATATTTTGGATACTATCTGAGGATTGTTCCTTATAAACAGTGGTATATTCCCATTAAGCTTCTTGGTAAAGCTAGCATCTTTTGTGGCATTGGGATTTTATTTATAACAATTGACAAAGATGCCACCCACAAGGGCTAATGACAGTAAATGAAGAAGTAAGGATTAGGAATAGGTAAACTCAGGAACTGCTAGGACCCTGCTGTCATGCAAATGTCCTTGATAATGTAGAAAGGGGAATGAAATTACAGTTCATATGGCTGTCTAGAAACAGAATTGTTCCTATGGAGAATGCTTTCTACAGGTTCCCTAGGGCTGTGCAGCTCTTTAAATCAGCAAGCCCCTTTTATTTTCAATCACAAAGTGGAAAAAAGCACCTTCTTTTCTCTTTTTCTCTTTCAAGAAATCCAAACTATAAGTATTGTTGAGTCACCTTACCTCTCTTTGAAGAGGGAAATGCCATCTCTTTGTTGGGTGAATGTAGAAGATTTGTGAAGAAAAAAAGAGTAGGGAAACGGATCATAACAGCATTGGATTTAATATTTTCTTCTTTTTACAATGTTCTGCCTTGCTTGACATGTTTACTTTACAAACACTTATATTCCTGGCTCAGAGTTGCTCTCTGAACACCACGGTGCATAATTAATGTCAAGGTGGAAGGGCATTATGCTGCAAATGCTGCTCCCTCTGCTCTGAATAGCATTTTTAAAGCCAATTTAGGTCACACATGGTTCAGTCTCTTAGAAATTTTTCTTAATTGTTCAGCTAAAGAGAATGCCTCAGGGCATTTGTTAACAGACATTCCAATGGGCTGTCTATCCTGGGGTATGTGAGTGTGCCCCGAACAGAATACAGTATCTCACAGGGTGCTGTGTGTGAGGGGGGATGACCTGTGCAGGAGAGAGGGTATTCCAAGAAGGTTCTTTTTTTAAAACCTCAGAAATACAACACAATGTAGCTAAAAAGTATGTGACAATTGTGCCCTGTTTTAAAGAAGAAAGCTGTTCTTATTTTTCTCACCCCAGTAAGCTTCTGAGGTTCACATGGCAAGGAACATGTCAGGCTAGGAACCAGATAACAAAATACATTTTTAAATGGACCATTGCTTTTATGTTCAGTTGTCATTTGCTACTTTCTCTGAGTCCTCTGCTGACTGGGGCGAAGGCTGATAAATCTTGCAGTAGCAGTCAATGGAGCCATCATGATGGAAAGTTCTCAATCTTTTTTTGGCATCTGTAGACACTAAGGCTTGAGACAGAAGATGGGCTGTCTTAGGAGTAACGGTCAATACTACTAGTGGGGAAAGGAAGAAAATGGGGGTTCCTTTAGATGAGTCATCTGCACAGAGGACTACCCCAACTTAGAGTAGAATAACACTAGGTGGCCCCTCCTCCTTCCTTCCATTTCTTCTTTCCCAATGAGATTCTGCTGGAACCCCAGAGTTGATATGGAAGGAGATTAGATTATGACACTTTGGCATAAGGATTCTTTTGAGATGAAGACAATTGAGAATCAACAGGTACAAAAAGAAACCTTCTTGGAGTTTCTTTGAAGCAGCAACTTCTGGGAAATAAGACTACCATAAATTCCTTTTTCAGGAGAGATCTTCCTCAGGAAAAAAAAAGAAAGAAAGAAAACCTACCCAAATTCCCTTCCCTAGGGGAGTTTTATGGCCCTGAAGGAGACAGAAAGTCCACTCATATTTGTATAGACAAACATCACAAATGTTTTTATTTCTTGATTTTTCTTCTAAAAACCCATTTATCTTTCCTGAAGAAAATTATTTGTTTTTTTCAAAAAAGTCTTTTCTATCCCACTTCCTTTATTTAAATTAGGTATATAACCCTCTAACTTCAACCATTTAAGGAGCCAGCTACTTCTTTCATTGGCTCTCATGTGCATACAAAAACCCCTTTCTCTAGTTAATTTCTTTATTTTTCAGTTTAATCTGCACATCCTGTCACCAAAATAAGAGGGTAAAAGAAAAATTTTTCCACCTTTCCACCAGCTTCCCAAGTTCATTACGTCATCACATAATGCAGACCACATTTTCACACATTTCCTTTGCATTATATATAGACACAGTGAATACTTGTGTAGATTTGCCATATGTCTTAAGCAGGTCATTAAGACACAAAGTCTACAAAGAGAATTCTCCTGCAAGGGATTTAGCGAGAGAATGCTGCAGGCCAAACCTGAAAAGAGTGAGAACACAGGAGGGGTAGGGAGGGAAGCTCTGCAAAGATGTGGATTCCACTGAAGTCCAACCTTAGCCTGATCCCACAGGGAGCTATGGACCATGGTGCACATGATTGTCCCAACTTGAAGCAGGGGAGCTAGTGGTTTATATCCCATAACAGTCAGTCATTGGTGATGGGCTACCCTGGAAGGAAGGTCTAACCTTGCAAGGATTCTAGGGGAATGGCTCCAGTCAGGCTCCTGCAAGCAACTCTCACGAGAAGGATACATCTGTGAGCTGCTAGGAACCAAACTCAGAACAGTTAGGAGATAAATGGAGTCTTGCCAGAGCACCAACAGCATCTGCTACATCATGCAAAATATCCATCTTGTATAGTAATTTGTTTGTGAGAAAGATATCCCAGGACTTATTGTGGTTAAGCTAAATCTTTGTTAGAAGAGGATTATTGGAGATAATGGGCAGGGGTCAACAGACATTTGCTGTAACGTGTCAGATAACAAATATTTCAGACTTTGTAGGCCAGACGGTCTTTCATTGAAACCACTCAACTCTGCTGTTGTAGCATAAAAACAGACATAGACAATATATAAACAAATGGGGAAGGCTGCATTCCAATAAAATTTAATTTATGTTATTAGATCAGCAGGTGTGTGTGCAGATTTGTTCATAGTTTGCTGACCCCTGAGAGAGGGGAATAAAACAGAGATGAATACTCAGCGTTTCTAATTCATCTACTCTTAATAGAATTAATTTTCATTTCAAATAAAAACCTCACAACTAACATATTTTCCAATTTTGGTTAAGAGTATAGCATTTGCAGTTACAAAGACCGGGATTCTACTTTACCACTTTCTGGGCTACCCAGTGCACAGGGTATTGCTGAAGAATAAGTAAGAAAATGTAGCTAATGCACTCATAATATGGTGGTTGGTTCTTATTAAGTGCTTAATTAATGATACCCTGTTGTCATTGTTATTCTTTCCTATGGAATATGGTTTTATAGTTACTTTCCTGAAATTATCACTATTTTTAGTCAGGGTCTGATTTACTTCTAAGACATTATGAGAATGAAAATAAAGTTTTGCAGGATAAATGTGGCTGCACAAGGGAAGGTCTATATTCTCACCTCAAGTTGGCTCAAGACCAAGATACCTACTTCTGACTTCCCAGTCTTTTCCTCTCTCTCTTGCTCAGCAGAGATAGATGGGGTAGAGGTTTACAAAATAGATCCTCATCTAGAGATGGAATTGATGTTGTGGAGGAATTAAACTGGATGGTAGTCTGGTAGAAAATCTGACATATAAATGGATCCTATTTGCTGTAACAAAGATTTACCAGCTGAGGAAAATGGGATGACCTGAGATAGACCTTAACTTGGCCACTCCCGTGATCACCACCTGCCTCAATTGCTCACTGAATGCCTGAATGAATTTCTAACTCTATTGGGTGTAAGTCAAAACAACCTTCACTTGTTTCGTTTAGCTTCCATTATAAGATGGAGGCAAGCCTTGGATTGGGGGCTTGATTTAAACCAGAGCTGTCTTTCTCTGTTTCTCAGGCAGGAAAAAAAAATATGAGCAAAAATTACTCTTGTCTCTAAGGAGCCTGTGGACTTGGCCCCTATTTTGGAGAAGAAGCTGGAAGGCCCAGCACTGCTGATACAGATTCATTGAGGAAGTGTACTCCTCAGAGGCAAGCCATTCGTCATTACTCACTCGCTGGGCTTTTGCTTCCCAGACGACTACATAATGTCCAACTTGGACATACAACTCTGCATCAGCCCAAGGGAAACAAATGGCACCCCTTTGGTAGATTAAATGGATTGGGCCATCCAAGGGAATCTGTTTTGTGGAATCATTTGGCTTACTGCACAGCCTCATGTTACAGATAAATGAAATTCTTTAGCAAAGGAGCCAAACCTGCTTTTTAGTTATTTTTCCAGAAGTAGAGTTATTTGTTGCCAGAAAATGTTCAGCTTCATGAGAGTGGGGGACACTGCAATGTGAGAGCACTGGACTGGGGGTATCCTTTGCATTGCAAATCAAGTCCCAATTTCTCATCAGCTGTAAATACCTCAGTCTCATTTCACTTACTTCCTCATCCATATGTTCCAACCACATTGGCTTTCTCTCTCTCTCAAACCTGTCAAGTGTATGCCATTCCAAGGACCTTGCACTCTCTGTGGCTCTGTCTTGAATATCCTTTATCCAGGTCTTCATAAAACTGGTTTTGGTGATCTTTGATTTGGTTCAAATGTCACTTTCTTGGGGAGTTCTTTGCTGACAACTCCCTTTGAAGAGGCATCCACATCACATTCAGATACATTATCCCAAATTGTTATCTTTATAGCACTTTTCATTATCTTGGACTCTCTTATTTTTTTTTTTTTTTTTTTTTTTTTTTATTGTTTGATTGTCTCTTCTAAAATACACGTTTCATGAGAATGATGTCCTTTTCCATCTGTCTTCAGTTTTTAAACAATGCCTGGCACAAGGTGATGCTTAATTAGTATTTTATGAAAGAATGAATTAAAGAATGAATCAGATAATCTGGATCATGTTCAAAACTAGTCCTGTACAAATTGGAAATCTTCATATTCTTTCTGGGTCTCAGTTTTCTTAAAATGAAAGGACTAGATAATCTTAAAGAATTTATATACTTATATTTGGTGATTCTATGGAGATTTTTTATTTTAACTGCCTTTAGGTTTACTAGCCATACAAAAATATATATATCAAGCTATCAGAATCAGGAGTTACTACTTTGCATCTTTCTCTGTGGCTATGTCCTCACAAGGCCAAAATAACCAAATGATTCCATCAGATCTGTTATGTGACATGACAAAAAGTTTATTTTCAGGTTATATGAGCACAATTCAAGTTAATAGTTAAAGAAGAGATTAAACTAGAATAGTTGACCCTTAAAATCCTGAGATATGAGATATAAATATTACTTTTCCCAATTGTCAGCAGATTATTTTACATTGAGAAGTGATCCATAGTGATGATACTAAAATAAGGCATGCTCACTAGAGTTATGCCAATAACCCTTAAGATATCATCAGTATTGACTTCAGTTTTGTTTTGTCTTGAAGATAATAGAAAATCTCTCATAACACACATCCCCCCATTGCATTGGCCTAGTCATTTATCTTGAAGATGACACTTTTATTAGCAGGATGTTGAATTCCTCTTCCTAGAAGACTGCAGTTGTCTTACAAAATTGCTCATTTTTCCCCCTCCAATTTTATTGAGAAATAATTGACATACAACACTATATAAGCTTAAGGCATACAGCATGATGGCTTGATGTATACATATTGTGAAATTTACATAAATTGTGAAATCCAGCTAACATCCATCTTATATAGATACAATAAAAAAGAAGAGAAAGAAAAAAAAGAATAAGAAATTTCTCCTTGTAATGAGAACTCTTAGTATTTACTCTCTTACTTTTCCTATATATCATACAGCAGTGTTAGCTATAGTCAACATGTTGTACCTTAAATCCTTGGTATTTATGTATCTTAAAACTGGAAATTTGTACCTTTTGAACACCCTCCTCCAATTTCCCTGGCATGACCCTTTGCATCCAGTATCTGTATGTCTGATCTCTTTCTCTTTGGACTGGTTTTAATTAGTTTGTTTTTTAGATTCTACACAGTAGTAAGATCATACAGTATTTGTCTTTCTCTTTATGACTTATTTCATTTAGTATAATACCTTCAAGGTCTATCCATTTTGTTGCAAATGGTAGGATTTCCTTGTATTTTTTATGGCTGAATAATATTCCATTGCGTATCCATTCATCCATTGTCCATCAATGGACACTTAAGTTGTTTCCATGTCTTAGCTGTTGTAAATAATGCTGCTATGAACATAGGGTGCATATATCTTTTTGAGTTAGTGTTTTCATTGACTTTGCATATATTCTCAGAAATGGAATTGCTGGATGATACGATAGTTAAGTTTTAATTTTTTGAGGATCTTCCATACTGTTTTCCATAGTGGTGTACCAATTTATAATCCCACCAACAGTGCACAAAGGTCCTCTTTTCTCTACATCTATACCAGCTTTTTGTTATCTCTTGTCTTTTTAATGATGACCATTCTAACAGGCAGGAGGTGATATTTCATTGTGGTTTTAATTTACATTTTCCTAATGATTAGTGATATTGAGCATCCTTTCATGTACCTGTTGTCCTTTTGTATATGTCTTTTGGATAAATATTGATTCAAGTCCTTAGCCCATTTTTTAATTACATTATTATTTTTTCTATTGAGCTGTATGAATTCTTTTTATATTTTGGATGTTAATCTCATCAGATACATGTTGTGTAAATATTGCCTTGTTCCTGATATTAGAAGAAAAGCTTTCAAACTTTCACCACTGAGCATGATGTTAGTTAGCTGTCATATATGGCCTTTATTATGTTGAGATATATTCCTTTTATGCCTAATTTGTTAAGAAGTTTTATCATGAATGGATGTTGAATTTTGTCAAATGTTTTTTCTACACCAACTGAGATGTTCTTATGTTTTTTTTTTATTCTATTAATGTGATGTATCACATTGATTGATTCACAAATGTTGAACCATCTTTGCATCTCAAGGATAAGTCCCATTTGGTTGTGGTGAATGATCCATTTAATGTGCCACTGAAATCCATTTGCTGGTATTTTATTGAGAATTTTTGCATCTATATTCATCAGGGATATGGCCTGTAGTTTTCTTTTCTAGTAGTATCCTTTTCTGTTTTGGGTATCAGGATAATGCTGGTTTTTGATTGGGGAGTGTTTTCCCCTTTTCAGTTTTTTTGAGAGTTTTGAGAAGAATTAGCATTAATTCTTCTTTAAATGCTTGTTAAAATTACCAGTGAAGCCATCTGGTCCTGGGCTTTTTTCTCCATTGGGAGATTTTTGATTACTGATTAAATCTCTTTACTAGTTATTGGTCTGCTCAGATTTTCTATTTCTTACTGGTTAAGCTCTAGTAAATTGTACATTTCTAAGAATTTTTCCATTTCTTCTAGCTTATCCAGTTTGTTCGTGCATAATTGTTTATAGCCTCTTATAATCTTTTGGATTTCTATGGTATCAGTTGTTTCTCCTTTTTCATTATAATTTTGTTGACTTGGGTCCCTTCTCTTTTTTCCTTGGTTAGTTTAACTAAGGGCTTGTCAAGTTTGTTTATCTGTTCAAAGAACCAACTCTTAGTTTAGTTAATCTTTTTTCTTTTAAGTTTATTTATTTATTTTGAGAGAAAGAGAGAGAGAGAGAGAGAGAGAGAAGCAGGGGAAGGGAAGGGAAAGAGGGAGAGACAGAATCCCAAGCAGGCTTCGCACTGTCAGTGAGGCTCAGCTCATGAACTGTGAGATCATGACCTGAGCTGAAATTAAGAGTCAGACACTTTGGTTAATGTTATTTGTTATTTTTCTGTTCTCTATTTTTATTTAT
Source organism: Panthera onca (assembly GCF_046562875.1). Taxonomy (NCBI): domain Eukaryota; kingdom Metazoa; phylum Chordata; class Mammalia; order Carnivora; family Felidae; genus Panthera; species Panthera onca. The sequence continues at coordinate 125,376,629 of NC_138344.1, forward strand.
TTCTGTTCTAATCTTTGTTATTTCCTTTCTTCTGCTAACTTTGGGCTCCTTCCCAAGGTGCCCAACTTTTCCTACTTCCTTAAGGTGTAGAGTTAGATTGTTTATTTGGGGTATTGCTTGTTTCTTAATGTAGGCATTTATTGCTATAAACTTCCTTCTTAGAACTGGTTTAGTTACATTTTACATGTTCTGGTATGTTGTGTTTCCATTTTCATTTGTCTCAAGAAACTTTATTTTCCCTTCAAGCTTTTCTTTGATCCATTGGTTGTTTAGGAAGGTGTTGTTTAATTTCCATGTATTTGTGAGTTCTCCAGTTTTCCTCTTGTTATTGATGTCTAGTTTTATGCCGCAAGGTCAGAAAAGATGCTTGGTATGATTTCAACCTTCTTGAATTTGCTAAGATTTGTTTTGTGGCCTAACATATGGTCTATCCTGAAAATGTTCCATGCACACTTAAGAAAAATGTGTATTCTGCCGTTTTTTGGATAGAATGTTCTGTGTATGTCTGTTAGGTCCACTTGGTCTATAGTGTCGCTCACCGATTGCTCATTTTTGTGCTGAGATCACATGCCATGTGTTAGTGGTTGATATTATTCAGTTGACTCTATACATTCACACTTCATTCCATGCACATAGCCATGCGTATAATTTTAGAAACTAAAGAAAGAGTTTTTATCTACATATTTCATTTTTTCTCACAGACATTTATCAAGTATCTACTATGCCTAACTCTGGGGAATGTAGACAAAAAAGTAGACAGCATGGACCCTGCCCTGATTTATATTCCATATTATATATTATAAACATTAGTTAAACACCGACTGTTTACCAGGATCAGCAGAACACTTTCCCTTTAATTATGTCATTTATTTGGGGTACCTGGGTGGCTCAGTTGGTTAAGCCTCCGACTTCAGCTCAGGTCATGGTCTCGCAGTTCACGAGTTCAAGCCCCACGTCGGGCTCTGTGCTGACAGCTCAGAGCCTGGAGCCTGCTTCGGATTCTGTGTCTCCCTGTCTCTCTGCCCTTTCCCCACTCGTACTCTGTCTCTCTGTCTCTCTCTCTAAAAAATAAATAAAACATTAAAAATAATATGTCACTTAATCTTCAAAGCCATCATGCTTTATAGATATCATTATCCAAATCTGGCAGATGGGAAAACTGAAGGCGAGAAGTCCTTACGAGATTAAATTTTTGCAAAACTAGTACTTAAAATTAGTTTTCTGATTTCAGGTTCAGTGCCCACTGCAGAAAGACAAATGACACATAGCATGAATTAAATGACCACAGGACATGGCAAGCTACTCTAAATACAACAGGTGAGGCAAACATGTACGTCTATATTTCTACTTTAAGGAGGTGAGTGTATTAGTCATGGTTCTCCAGAGAAACAGAATCAATTGTTTGTTTGTTTATTATAAGGAATTGGCTCACACAATTATGGAGTCTGCCGAATCCCAAGAGTTGCAGTCTTCAAGCTGGTGACCTAAAGGGGCCAAAGTGTGAGTTCTAGTTTAAATGCTGGCAGCCTTGAGACCCAGAAAAAGCTGATGTTTCAGTTCAAGTCTGGAGGTAGGAAAAAAACCTGTCTGAGCTCAAGGTAAGAGAAATTCCCTCTTAATCATGGGAGGGTCAGCCTTTTTGTTCTAATCAGGCCCTCATTGACTAGATGAGGGCCACTCACATAAGGAAGGCAATACAATGTACTCAGTCCAAGGATTCAAAGGTTAATTTCAATCAGAAACAGACACACCCAGAGTAATGCTTGACCAGATGTCTGGGTATTTCATGGTCCAGTCAAGTTAACATATAAAATTAGCCATTAACGTGGTTTGCCCTATTCTATCTTGATAGGTATTTGTAACAAAAGTCCTCGGTTGTTTCTGCATTACAATTCTTATGTCAAGGTTTAAAAAAAATTTTTTTTTTCTAATGTTTATTTATTTTTGAGACAGACACAGAGCATGAACAGGGGAGGGTCAGAGAGAGGGAGACACAGAATCTGAAACAGGATCCAGGCTCTGAGCTGTCAGCACAGAGCCTGACGTGGGGCTTGAACCCATGAACTGTGAGATCATTACCTGAGCCGAAGTCGGACGCTTAAACAACTGAGCCACCCAGGTGCCCCAAGATTTTTGTTTTTTAATTGAAGCAAATACTTGTATTTTATTTGTTTTACACTGCCCGGCATCCGTTTTTCTTTTGTATCAGTTCCTGATATTCTTTTAGGAGATTACCTCTCTTCAGTTGCCTGTTCTTGGGGGGACTGTACATCAAAGTTCCCTACTTTTCTCTACCTGAAGGGCAGACATATGACCCAAGCTAATCTCAGCAGATTCTCACTCTGGGACTATGAATCTTGAGTACAGTGACATAAGGAGGATAAATGATTGGGTTCAACTATTTCAGTGGCAGAGGCTCTTTGAGTACATCCTACTGCTTACACGTTTGGAACTGCCAGGGTTCAGGTCCAGTTCTTTATTCTCTTACCAACATCCTTCTAATAAATGTCCTTTTCGCTTAAGTTAGCACCTTTGTTTTTGTTGCTTACAATGGAAGTATCCTATCAGATACAAAAGCATTGTACGATTCCTCACTTTTTTGTGTCTAGGCTCAGTGGGGATGAACATCTACTGTTTTAGATTTGCCACTGAGACGGATTTCCCAAAAGATTAAGTATTCATTTGAAGCCTGGACTACCACTGAGAATTCTGTAGCAAAGCTATTTTTTGAAGTGCTTTCATTTTTACATTGTCAAATTTGGTTTCCATTGACTCATATGGTCCCCACATCCTGAGATGGGGACTAAAGCCATTATTTTTGCTTCATCTTAAGATCTTCTTATAATACTCACTTTTCAAGTGGGATTCCTGGAGTTATTCAATTTTCTATGTAGCCTGCTTTAACAAGGAGTAAAATGGCTGATTATGCCGTGCTTTTTCTAACACCCTCATGGAGTTTCTGTACAATAAGTACTCATTACCAAACCTCTCCATCCCCAATGAAGAAGCAAAGACCACAAGAGACTAAATGCCTAGATGGAGACTTAACAGCATGGAAGAGGATCCAGGAACTGAACTCAAAGTTTTTTCCCTCATTGGCTTCAACAACCTGGCTGTGTAGTGTTGATCTTTCTCCCTTTCTCTTTTGTGAGTTGACCTGTGCTGCTCATAGAATGTTCTACTGTGTCTCCAAATAAGACTCCAGGAATGGTACATGCCATGGATGCATTCAAGAACTGCATCCAGTCAGAAACACCAGCAACATCTGCTTTAGGAAACCTCAGCACTCCAGCCATCTCTCCCATTGTTCTGCTTTGGTTTGGCAGATGAAAATGTTCCTCTTTGACAGTTTAATTTGGCTTCTTTAGACCCCTATAAATCCTCAAATCACGATCTGGGTTGTTTTTTTTTTCCTATCGCTATATCAAGTGCATCTCACCATTGCTGCTTTTTTCATATTCAGCATATTATTCCTCTGTCCCCTTGTTCTTTCTGGCTCATATTTGAGCAGTGTCATACTCCACACATGATCCCATCCTTACTTTTCTTTTATGTGTATAGAATGTATCATGGGTAAACCTTCAGCTCTTACAATCACATCAGCAAACATTTAATGCTGCCTTTTATAACCCGAACACGCTTTGTTATTTCTTTCACATTTCATGCCTCAGTGGTTGTTGTAAGTTCCCTGCTGTATTACAACTGCCTGTTCAGACAGTTAATCCTCGTATCCACTGGGACATCACATATTGCTAAGGTCAGAATTTTCCCTTCTGTGAAATTGTGCAGTTTTACTCCTTAAGATATATCATGTGCTTAGGGCTCAAGCTTTAAAAATTTCAAGTAACTTGCCTCCCTTATTATGACAACTGAAAATATTCACAGGTCTACAGGGCCAATTCACAGATTTTTCCTGAGCCATCCAGAAAAATGAATGCAATACTTAAAAGTCTACACTTCTGCATGGTAACTTTCCTACTTTTGGCTCATATCTGTGGCATCTACAACATATATATCTTTTCAGAGCATACCTTTGTGTTTTTATTTTCGGCAACTACATTTGGCATCTCAAGTCAAGCATATGAAGCACTTTATAGAAGCATTTTCAACAACCTGACTTAATTCAGCATGACTTTTATCTTTATAGCCCCTAGACAGGAATGAGAGTCTTCTCAACCCCACATCTCCATTGTCATAATGAAAGTGAGAAAATACTATTTGCCTAGCAGTGCCTGTGGGAGGTTAAAGGAGGGGCAAATATTCTAATTTGTCTAATGCCTTGTGGGCCTTCCTTCCAAGATTGTGATAGCCCTATCTCCTCTTTCCCAAGGTTAACTTTTCCTTTTCTGATCCTTGAATTGATTGTTTCTTTGATCTCCCTCTCTGGTCCAACAAATGGAGCCCAGGTACCCTCTGCCTACAAATGTGCTTAGGGTCCTCTGTGTCAGAAAACCCATTTCTCTCAACTGTATTGAAGCCCCTGGCCTCCTTTTCTACTCACCATCCAAACTTTGAACCAATAGTATAAACTTGAAAGTTCTGTTTCATCACCTCTCATTCATCCCTGAAGAGTTTAGAGCAGACATCGCCATATTGGTCCACTAAGACTGCAAGGAAGAGTGGTTAAATTGGCCAAGAGGTGGGGGTGATGCAATGTGGGTAAAGGCATATCAGAGATGGGGAGTGGCAAGAACAGAGGCCTGGAAGCAGGACTGAAAAGATCCATTTTGTCAGAGTCAAGTGCAATGGTAGGACTTTCAGATAAGAAAACAGGTTTATCTGGTAGGAATTTTTCATCTTGTGAACTAGAGAAAATTGAAAACAAAATAACACCTTGACTTGCTACATGGAGCAAAATGAGCAGAGAGGACAGCCCTATGTATTATTCTCTGTCACCACTCTTCCCATGATTTTTCCATTGTCCAAGCGATGATTAGAATCCTCATTTCCAGGCTCCATGAACCAGTGCACAGGTTTAAACAACCTTAGCAGACAGGCTCTTGGTTTATGCTCTCTGTTAATAACTTTACTTTGCCTAACAGAGACTAATGTCTGTCTCTCAACAGTACACAGTCCAGGAGAGTGTTTCCTGTCTGTTGGACACTTGCACACAGAGTTCAGTTCTGCTTGGGGACTACAAAAATGGGATGTGCATGAAAAATAAAATTGGAAAGATAAAATTTAGAATTATCCATGTCAACAAGTGGGTCTGCTCAGGTCAGATGATTGTTCAGCAATCATTTCCCTTTCTTTGGTGTCTTAGGGTATCCTCAGTTGAAATTCTGGGTTCCCACTTAATAACTGCTCCAGATATGCATTCATGTTGTCATCTATTGGTTTTTGTCTTGTCTCCTACTCAATGAAAAGAATCCACTTGGGGAGGGACTCTCCCATCAGGTGACCAATAAGCCTGGCTTTTGGGAAAGAACAGTATGATGGCCAAGAACATGGACTGTCATGGCAGATTGCCAAAGTCAAAACTCAACCTAGTTATGTAGCCTTGATTAAGTTACTTAACTCTTTGTGCCCCACTTTCTTCATTTGTTAAACAAGGATAACGATAGCAATGTTCTCATAATATTGTTACATGAAGTGAATTAGCACATGCACAGTGTTTAGAACAGCATTGTGCCTTTGTAATTTCAAGCTATTGTGTTGTTCAATTTTGACAAGATATCAAGAACTCCTGAAGGTCTTCAAAGCAACTTTCTAAGACAAAGGGCAAAGTTCATAGTGGCAAACAACCAGCTGATCCCATTCTTTTTTATAATGTTCTCCATTTGTCCCACAATATGTCATAAGATGTGAGTAATCACATTACTTTCTTGGGAGGGGGCTGGAATAGGGAGATAATTAAATGATACTGTGCTGGGAGAAGAGTTTCTTTTAGTATATATATAATGAAAAAAATGTTGTAGACATGAGATAGGCATAAAGTACCTTAATGCCTATTTTGCATACACTTTGTCCCTCACTCACTCCAATGAACCATGTTGGTCTTCTCTTAAATTATCCCAGGACCCAAAAGGTTATCAGGACTGTTAAAGAAGAGTTGATACTGATGATAGTGTGTTCACAGGCTAATCACGGCCCAAGCCTTAATTATTGATGATGACAACTATACATAACCTTTGAAGATATTTTTTGTGTATCTTAGAAACAACTAAGAACTAGTTGACTATATAATTCTAGGAAAAAAACTGGTGATGTCAGTTCCATAGAGTTTTGAGGCCTTGTTTCTCCTCTTTCCCCTTCCACGAATGAATTTTCACCCTCAGAATGAGCTCTTGATGTAGATTTTCTATACCTGACCTTTTGGGTTGTTTGTATTAAATGTTCCATAAAAGTTATTTGGCACCTCTCTTCCCTTTCCTGCTCTCTGCCCATAGCTTAATTTCATATTTCCTTTATGGTGGGAAAATCGGGGAGGCTGTCAACACTTGATATTGCTCTGAATTTCAATGGGTAATGACGGCACTGATGGGAGGTCTGGGGTCTGCTCAGCTGAGCCTTGGAAGCACAGATGTTCCTCTAAGAGCTTGCCAAAGTTGGCCAAACTCTCCATTGTGCAACTGGGGCTAAAACTATTTTGTAGATAGAAAGTGTCTCCCATTTCTGGTCCTCCTGCCTCCAGACAAGGCTGGAGACACTACAGAGGTAGCTTCTCTCATGGGATTTCCATACTCTGTGCTCTAGTTGGTGGTTTGGAGTTGCATTTCGACAGTCTGGAACCAGCAAGAAGGTCAGTCTATTCTCCATACTGCACTGTAATTGGGAAGTTCATTTCTTCTGTCCATTCAGTTCCAACTTTAATTTTACTCCTTCCTCTGGCTTATTATGATTGTGCCAAGGACTGCCACCATAGTCTGGACTAATAGAGAGAGAGAATTTATGCCGTAGGTGTCCTTTGTCCTGCTGCTTATGTCAGAAGTGCATAGCGTTGAAACCCTCTTGAGAACGCTGGTTTTCAAAGCTGAAGATTGTGATCTGATGGCTCTGACATCTGGACATGAGAAACAGGCTTAGTGAGAGGTTGAGAGACAGTTGTGTGACCTCTCAAAACCTTCAACTAAATCAAATGTACTTTTGTTGGGAGAAAGATAATGACTGGAACAGATGTCATCTGAAAATGACTATCTGCACAACACTGCCCCATTCCTGAGAGAGATTATAAATTCTCCCCTTGGATGATAATCCTGTTTTCTCTAACCAGGTTTTGGGTTGTATTCAGAGAGAGGAAGATGATATTGTAAAATCAGAATTTAGAAGTCTTTGGGAACTAAAAGTACACTAAGTGTATTAAAAGTTTATGATAAAATCTCACATGAAGAAGAACTCCAAATAATTTATGTAGATACCCTCCTTTCACAGAGGTGGAGCTTAGTGACTTCCTCCCAAACAGCACCAGATGGAGAGGGGGATAAAAGAGTGAAGTTACCATAGAGAAACCTGGTAAATACTACCTCAGCTAAAGGATCAAGGTCAACACCAACAATCATAAATCATGTCAACTGCATGTACTCTGGATGTGATATGATGAAAATGACACTTTGCCTCTGTGATCTTTTCCCCAAACCCCATTACTCCAGTCTAATCATGAGAAAAATATCAGACAAATTTCAGTAGAGAGGCATTCTACAAAACACCTGACCAGTACTTCTCAAAACTCCCAAGGTCTTCAAAAACAAGGAGAGTCTGAGAAACTGTCACAGACAAGAGAAGCTTAAAAGAACATGACAACTAAATGTCATGTGAAATCCTAGGACAGAAAAAGGTCACCAGGCAAAAACTAAGGAAATATGAGTAAACTATGGACTTCAGTTAATTTAAAAAAAAGTTTATAAGATACCAATCATTTTTAAAAATTATTTATTTATTTATTTATTTATTTATTTATTTATTTATGGGAAAGCACAAGCAGGGGAGTGGCAGAGAAAGGGGGCAGAGGATCTGAAGTGGGCTTTGTGCTGACAGGCTGACAGCAGTGAGCCTAACGTGGGGCTTAAACACAAGAACTACGAGATCATGACCTGAGTTGAAGTCAGACTCTCAGCTGACTGAGCTATGCAGGTGCCCTACCATTTTCTTATATCTCAACTAATTTAATTCTCACAGTGTGACCATGCCTCCTTTAAGGGCTGGGGCTTAGTATCCTAAACCCATGCTTTGAGAAGTATAGGAACTCACTCACTATATGAGCTGGGATTTAAGCTTAAAATTATATGACAATGTAGAACAGATTACCATATCCTATGATTTATATATCAATTTCTTATGCTAAAGCTATGATAATTCATTACACTGAAGTATCATAGCTTTCGTGGCTTAAAACAACACCCATTTATATCACCATTTTGTATATCAGTAGTCTGGGTACAGCATGGCTCAGTGGGGTCTTAGAGTTTCTCAAAGCTGGAATCAAGATATAGGCAGAGCTACCTTCCTTCCTAAAGCCCTGAGGGGTGACTCTGTTTTTAAGATCATTCAGGCTGTCTACCAAATTCAGTGTCTTGTGGTCATAGGACGGAGGTCCCCATTTCCTTTCTGGTTGTAGGGCTGGAGTCTCTTTCAACTCCTTGAGGCCCCTTTCATTCCCCGTCACATTGCTCCCTCCATTTTCAACAGCACCTCAGGTCTTTCTCATGCTTTGAATCTCTTCAACTTCCCCTTTTGCCCTCAGCTGGGAATGAGCTCTGATTTTAAGGGCTCTTGTGATTCCACAGGCTTGCTGGATAATCTGTGAATAATCCACTGGATATGGGAGTGGGAGACGCAGGTCTCCATCTCATTTTCTCCATCTAATTTTTTTCTACCACAACACAACATCTTCACTGAGGGGTAAGATGACTGCAGGGCAGTCCCTGAGGGAAACTAATTTACTGGCCATATGTTACATTCAGATTCTAACTCCAGATCCTTTCAAAGTGATAAATCCATAAATTCTCTCTTCAAAGATGAATCGTTTTTCAGTTTAAAGCTTCTAAACTTAGAATTTATTTTCCAATCTTTGCATGTATCTAAGTGGTAATGTTTTCCTCCAGAAAGCTGTGAATAGCTTGCTTACAATTTCTTTCCTGATTCCCTTTTCCTCCATCAGATGTGACCTCCTCATTCTTTCCTTCCCCCTGGACTGGAAGTACCATGGGCAGAGGGGCATGTCTGTCATATGCACTTGCAGCCTGGTATAGTGAACACAGGAGGCAGTTGGTCGTTGCAGAATGAATGAATGAATGAATGGGCATTCCCTCAGAGCTGAGGAAATGGGCTGGGGCACGTGGGTGGCTCAGTCTGTTAAGCATCCAACTTTTGACTTCAACTCATGTCATGATCTTACGGTCGGTGAGTTCAAGCCCCACATGGGGTCTGCACTGACAGTGCAGAGCCTACTTGAGATTCTGTCTCCCTCTCTATCTGTCCCTCCCCTGCTTGCTTTCTGTCTCTCTCTCTCTCTCTCTCTAAATAAAAGTAAACTTAAAAAAAAAAAAAAGAACCAAAGAAATGTGGTATTCTGAGAGAGTAAGAAGTCCTCACTCAAGCTCACCTCCTCTCTGCCTCCTTCCAGGAAGGTACCAGGACCCTGAGGGGGCCACATTCACAGGGGTGATGTCACTGTGCACTGAAGTCTACAGCCTGGCTTTGGGGCTCTCTTTCTGGTGCTCAGTACTTTCTTTTCCCTTTGGTGGAGGTTGTGAACCGACACAGCAATAACATTCCTGTAACCAACTTGCTGGCACTCTCTGGAGTTTCCTCTTCCACATAAGAGGGGAGAGTATGGTAAAATTCAGGAACTTAAAGAGAAAGAGTTTTGAAAGAAACAATGGCTTTAAGGTTCAGACTGCTTGGGTACTCACATCAACTCTGTCCTTTACTAGCTGTGTGAGCTTGGCAAAGATACTTACCCTCTCTCTGCTCCATTTCCTCATCTGTCAGGTGTTGATAATGGTAGCAAATGTTTCATAGTGGATGAAAACAAACTCATGTCTATAAAGCATTTTACACAGTGCCTGGCATCTAGAAAATGCTTCTCCCTTGTAGTCAGTGTGTTCATACACTCACTACTTAAGCATTTGTTCAAATCTTTCCTTCTCAGCAAGACCTCCCTGAGCATCCTACTTCATATCTCAACCTGTTCTGCCCATGAGCCAATTGGCACTCCTGATCTGTTTACTCTGCCCTTGTTTTTCTTTATTACACAGGCTTTCTCTAGATATTCTGATACATTACATTTCTTTTTTAATGTTGGTTATATATTTGGAGATAGAATAGGGGCTGAGATGAGAAGAAGGCTACTTGTCATGAAATTTTTGTGTTTCCCTTTTAGAGATTAAAAACAAAACCCTCTAAGCTAAATAAATCCCTATGGCATCATAGTTGACACTTCTACTGAGCTTTAATTTAAGCTTCAAATCGCCCCCACATGGTAAATAAATACCAGATAAATATCTGGTGACTTTGCAATGTCTTTTGTGTTTTCTACAAGTTCAACTCCTCTGGTCCCAACTGTGGTCACCACTAAGCACAGATGATATCCACATTGTATTTATACCCATAAACGAATAGTCTCAGGGTTCCACTTGGATTAAAAGTGTTAGCAAGTACTCTCCTTGGTCTTGGGCTATCATTTAGGGAGGGCTGTTTGGGACCACAGAAATTCTAAGTGGCACACTTTTTACGAATTTTCCTCCAAATTCCTCTAAGGCTGAAATTATGCTTACTCAATAATCTCCCCGTGGTGCTGTGAACACTTCTCTAGTCCCTCTTATGGATAGTTCAACTGCAAACACCAACCCTTCCTGGCCTCCATCTCTTTCCATAAACTTATCTCTTTCCATACTCTTATCCTACTAATTCAAGAAGGTCTGCCACCCTATTTCATCCTACTATGGTGTCATTTAGAAATCTACTTCCAACATCCTTTTGCTTTGGTCATGATAACTGAACCGAATTTTCCTTTCACATTACTCTGTTACTGGTAACCCCCTCCAGGATTAAATCTCATTTAATTTACACACACATTGTTGAAACTTCTACTGAGGTTTAATTTAAACTGCATATCCCTCCCACAAGACAAATAAATACTAGATAAATATCTGGTAATTTCTTTCGCTTATAATCAATCCCTTGATGTTCCCTAGAAGTTTGGGACTAAGTTGGAGTTTGGTATATTTCTTCCAACATCCGGTCCAAACTTTTTTGTACTTCTCAAGTGACAGTTCTATTTCATAAAGACTTTCCCAATTTTCCTGACAAGCTGTGATCTCTGCCTTTATTTTAATGTCTTCATTCAAAATTGTGCCCCCTGTTGACATTCTTATTATCCACTTTCTCTTTCTTCATTTTAGTCATCTCTAGTATTTTAAAATGTTGGTTTTATTATTATTTAGGTGAGGCCATAAGATCAGGAGACAACTGGTACTGAAAGAGTTACTCACAGTTCCCAAGAGAAAGGAGTGTGCCACACTACGCAGGGCCACACAGGTTGGCATTGGGATCAATTAGGAGGCAACAGGGGAAAACATGGGCAAGAGCCTTTATTGTGGTGTCTGTGGGAAGGAGTGGGAGAAGCGGAGTAAATAGGTTAAGACTGGCTAATTTAAATAATTTCAGCAGGCTCTGGAGGGCAGAGACTGTCCTGAGTTGTCTGTTACCTGCTCCCAGGATGATTAGGGCAGGTAGATCTTGGCCTAGAGCCTAAGAGACAGATAAGGGAGGTGATTAAGGGGTATGGATTTTTTAAAAAAAATTTATTTGAGAGAGAGAGAGAGCACACTAGTGGTGGAGAGGGGCAGAGAGAGAGAGAGAGAGAGAGAATCTCAGCAGGCTCCATGCTCAGTGAGGAGTGGGATGGGGCTGGATCAGGACTCTGAGATGATGACCTGAGCAGAAATCAAGAGTTGGATGGATGCTCAACCAGTGAGCCACCCAGGCACCCCTGGAGATACAGGTTTTGAATGGGTTGGTTTTGGATGGGTTGGTTTTCATATGAAAGGAGCACTTGCAGGAAAGTCCTTTATAGACTCTAGGAATTAACTAGCCCTGGGAGGCACAGTCTTTCAAGTAGCTCCAAGTCTTCAGATGTCAGAACATCAGAAAATACAGAATATAAACAGGCATGCTTAATATATCCAGTCTCCTAGATTCTCTCCAGATCTCTTGATTACATTTCTTTCTTCTTTCCCACTTAAGTCTTTCCCATTTCCAACACTGTTAACTTGATACTATGTTTTCACACTCAGGAATTCAACTTTCCACCAATACTCCAACCCTGTCAGTGCCAATGGTCACCACCATCACTTAAACAACCAAGATGAAGCACTGGATTAGATAATATAGCTACACTTCACACTCACTTTGGACCTTGTTCTCTGAAATTTGTCTACCACCTGCATACCTCTTGTCCTTTATTTATCTCTATTTGTTTATTCCACTCAACAAGTTCTTTATGCTTATTTAAGCCTGTGATGCCTGGAAATTCGTTTAATCCATCCTCTCCATTTTGAGTTCATGGACTTCTCCAGTCACTTCCTATCAATTTCCAAATGCTATTGATTGACCCTCATGATGTCTTCAGTTTCGCCTTCCACTCTTACTTCCTTCATGTGGTTTCCCTTCAACCAGAACCAACAAGCAAACTTGTTTCTTCCCCTCTCTAAATGGCATATACGTTACTGCTGGATTAATCTTCCCTAAATATAATTCCTGTGATGAGACTCCTGCACAAATGCCTTTATCGACTTCCTTACATCCACTGAATGAAGAACAAATAGATTATTCCAGGATTAACAACCCTTTATGGTATGGCGTTTTGCTCTTCTCTTGGATGAAATATGCTTTGCTAGTCCCTGGCTAGTTGTAAACTTTCCAAAGGACATGTAACTCCATGGAGACTTCAATTATTTGCACATCATTGGACTGTAAGCTTCTTCATGGCAGAAACTTTATTCATCTTTGTGTTTTCCATAGCTATTTGCATTAAGCCTTATAAATAGTAGGTGTTAAAGATTACTTTGAATGGGATAGAATCTCAAAACCTTACATTAAGAATCTTAGTCCTGCAGTTACATCTGAATTAGGTGCCATTTTGAAGGAAATAAAGATATTTTATAAGTAATTAAACATACATATCCAAGAAATTACAAATGTTTGTTTGAATCAAACAGTTAAGCAAAGCCCCAGATCGCCACATGTATCTTAGTTTGCATTATATTTTGTACTATCAGCTCTCCTTGTGCTTTCAATGGTACATGTAGTGCTTAGAAAAGGGTTAAGCAAATGCTTTCTGTTGTATCCAAAGGAGGAGGGAAAAGTGAGACAAATTAAGTTGTTTATATAAAAGCCAAGAGAATCCAAGACACAGAAATAGTCTAATACATCATGAACTCCCCCACATTGCAGGCTTTGAGAGGGTAGCTACATTATCTTGCTTGGAGACAGCGAGGGGGTAGAGAACAGTGGAAAGTCTGATTTATGATTCTGTATTGAGCAGACAGGCCATTCCTTAGTTTTCCACCTGGCAGGTGAGAGGAAGTAGAAGATAGAGTCATATACTTTCAGAAGTAAAAAAGTTCTTAGAGGTCATTTGGTTCAATCTTCTGCCAGTATCAGGAGTCTTTCCCAAGTGCCACCGACATATGGCTTCTGTTGAACATCCCACTGAGAATGATGATTGCTCTATTGAGGGATCTCATTTCACTTTAGGACAGAACTAATTATTAGGAAATCCTTCTTTCTATTGAGTTGAAATATGCTTCCCATAACTTTTACCCAGTGGCCCTCATTCTATCCTCTGGAGTAACACAGAATAGATTTAATTCATCTTTCTTATAATTGCCCTCCAAATAGCTGAAGCTCACTATCATGTCCTCTATCAGTCTTTTCTAGAGGCTAAATAAAAATCTCTATTCCTTACATAAATGACAATTCCAAAGCACTTTATTTCCTTCTTGCATTTGGAATTTATATCATGTCAATTAGCATATTAATTTGTGCACATTTCCACTCTCTTTCTTCCTCTTTGTCCTATGCTAAATTGAATTGAGAAAATTTTTTCCTGATTCTTTTATTCTCCCAGTCACCTTTTTCAAGATCACCCTAGGTCTTCAATATTTCCTTTAAATATAACATCCAGAAGAGAAAGGAGATAGGAAAAGCAACACATTCTCTTAAAAGAATGTCTTTCCAATGATTTTAAAGAGGAATATGTTGATATTGTGGTAGTTAAGACTATGATGAAATTATTTTATAGGAGTAATGAGAAGATGAGACCATGAGAGACTTAGCACAGAACATAAAGCCTGGAGACTTTGAGGAGGTCTTCCTTAGGCTGCCTCCCACCTGTGATGTTCCTTCTCTTTCCCTCCTAGCTGGGCTATAAGGCTCTGACTGTCCCTCTGCCTGAATTGTAGAGAATCTGGGGTGAATATGACTTCTCTTGATCTTATCAGTGTAGTTCTCTCAAGGTAGCTTCAAATTACAATGTGATGAATAAAATTAAACACTTATTCATGGCTTACAGAGAGCACAGGGTCAACTAGAGCCTTCTGGACTTGACCTCCTGAACCTCACTTTAAGTAGTGGTACAAACTGATGAAATATACCAGAATACTAAGAGGAGTATCTGACTTTTATTCCTACTAAATTTTATCATGTCACTTTTTGTCTCTCCCTTTCTTTTATTTTCATTCCCTTAAGAATCTCTTATGGCTTGATACTGTCCTCTAGTGAAAATTTCTGTCATCTTTCATTTGATAAGTATGACATTTATGTCTTAATATAAACTTTAGATAAAGTTATTGAATAGGATAGAACCAAGAACTAGACCCTTAGGTCTGTCATTTGGGACTTCCTCCAGACAGACATGGGTACTTTAATCAATATCATTTAGGTTCCAATGTCCTACCCTTTGTGAAAACACATAACAGTATTATTAGCCAGGAAACATTTCTTCATTTTGCCCACAAGGGTGTCCTAAAAGCTCTGTTATAGCTTTGCTGAAGTCTTTGGTAAGACTGCATTGTCTTACCAAATTTCCTTCTCAAAAAGAGAAGAGAGTGTATTTTTTCTTAAGCTCATTCCGTTTCCTAAAAATCATTACATTCTTGTGAGTATACCACCATTCTCATTAGCCATTAGTATGGGTGTGTCAGTACAATACATGAGTTTTATTAGTCTGTACTTTCTAGAACCTTTTTCATTTTGAATTTTTATTTTCATTTGGTATTTTTTCTTCTTACTTATGAATGTTTCAAAGACACTGGCATCATGATAATAACTCAAGGTTCACTTAGTACCATGACTTAACTTAGTGTGGAAAATGGTTTATTTAACCCTTTATGATCCATCCAGATTTCAAAGTAGTTCTAGAAAAATCCCCATGTTCTAAAACAGTGCTGTCCAATTGAATTTTCTGTGAAGTTGGAAATTTTCTATATCTGTACTGTCCAAAACAGTAGCCATTTGTCACATATGGCTATTGCACACTTGAAATCTGAATAGTGCAACCAAGGGACTGATGTTTAAATTTCTGATGTTTTAATTTTAACTTAACTTGAAATAGCCATATATGGCTAATAGCTACCATTTTAGATGACACAATTCTAAAGATTCTGGACTTTTTATTAACAATACATATTTCTTCAGAGCCTCTTATATTGGAATAATTTTGAATATTCTGTCAAATTAAAAAAAAATTAGCATGCTTCTCATCATGGGATGGCCTCTATCTTTTCATGGAGGTGTTTAAAATCTGTTTTTCTTGGTATATATATATATATATCTCTACCTCTGCTCCTCTTTAGACTCCCTAGGACAAAAATTTTAAGGTTCAGTATGGCACTCGGGAAGAGCCATTCCATGCACAGATGGTTGAAATTTTGTTAAAAGGTATAAGGGTAGATTTTTTTTCTCTTTTACAGACATTTCCCCTGTCACCACCCTAACTGTCACCTTCTCAATTAGCAGGGGATGAACTCTTGAAGTTTCAGAGACTGAATGCAGTCTGGATAGGCACATCTTCAACTGGAAAAGTGCAAGATGTTAACAAGAAATTAATGCTTACAACAGGAACACATTTCTTAAATAAATTACTTGAAGGTTGGAGCCACAGAGTGTTGTATAAAGAGAAATTAATGCTTTACTAAGACCTGATGCAATTAGAAATGGAAAGGTTTTTACACAGGGGTACATTGGGAAAATGTCACTTGCATCCACATTTTTGACATTGTAGCCTGGGTTGCTGTATTGGTATGTCATGACTTTGAAGGTGTGTGTGTGTGTGTGTGTGTGTGTGTGTGTACAAATGTGCAGAATCCTATAATTAATGTATAGGCAAATCTGCATCTACAATGCTGTATATTCATTCCTACATCTGAGTTTTTATCCTATTTTCTTATGAATAGTTGATTCTTCTGATAAGAAAACTAGGAAGAGCCCTAGGATTTGTTAACTGTTTTTGAAGCTGTGGGGTGAAGGAGGGACTGGATACTTAATCCTCAAAAATGTATGGTTTACATACATGAACCATGAGCCATGAACAATAATGATAGCCTGCACTTGTAGGCTTAACTGTGGAGAGCATCTTGCCACTCTCAGCTTCCTCTGGGGCCACTTCTCTGTGGAAGTGGAGGTTAGGTTGGTCTGACAGGCATAGCTCTCTCATTCCCTGACTCACAGTGACAAATCTGGGGCACCACAGGCTCTCAACCCTCTTTGTTTCCTAACTGATTTGAAGGATTAGCAAAATGACCAGACCAGGCCCCTAAGGGTATTCAGTAGAAATAATGTATTGGTAAATGGACAAGTGTTTTGAAAAAAACAAACAAAAAAAAACCCCATAACAAAACAAAACTCCTAAATAAAGTGCTAAGTGTTATTTTATGCCTCCTGCTACACAAAACCCATTTACAGGCTTAATTCCCTTGTTGTTGTTGGATTTTTTTTTTTTTTTTTTTTGACACAGTTGGAAGAGGAACAATTAACTCTGGCCATTGTATTCTAAGTAATTACTGATTACCCCATACCTTCTCAGAAAATTATGCAGAATGGGAAATAAAACCAAACAGTGACCTGTAGGTGGTTTCTAGTGTTTGTAACTAACAAACACTGTGCCCCAGCTCCATTTACGCCAGTATTGCTTAACTGTCCCCAGCCAGCGATGATGGACGATAGTACTTGAGTCCAGAGAAAGGAGCCCTGAGGCCCTTACCGCATCACTGCGCTAATGGACCCTGAACTTGTTTAAGAGAGAGCAATTAATTCTTAGACCAGCTTGGCAGCAGAGACTTCCAGAGCTGACTTTTCTTTGTGTCCTAGAACCAACCACATCATATCTACCCTTGTAGGCCAAACATATATAGAGCAGGAGGGAAATAGAGAATGTGCGTGAGCTCCCCTGCCATCCCATATCTTTATTTTCTGCTGTTTGGCACATACTTGATTTCTTGGTAAATTCCTCCCAAAAAGTGGGAGTTCTCCACCTTCTTAATGAGGAGTAACATCACCTACTTGCCTTTCTTTCTCCCTCCTTTTCTCTGTCCCTACTCACTTCATAAATATTGATGAGGTCTCTATTATGTGTCAGGCACTGTGTTAGGTGGTCAAAAGTGGCAACATATGCAGCCTAAAATATAGTGCTCTGGCATAGGGATTACTTTGAGCTAAAGGCACTTGAAAAACAGCAGGTGCAAGAGAAGGGCATTCTAATCTTCCCTCTTCTGCCTGAAAACAGGAGATTAAAAACTTCCATGTGAAAGATATTCTTGCTGTATTGGGAGAAAAGAAACATTCCTCAATGGGGAGTCAAAGCCAAGAGAATTCTGTACAAATAGAGCTTGTCAAAAGAATTCTTATCTTCCTTTAACCTCTCTGGAATATTTAGTTTCTTTTCCACAATTGCCTCCTTTTGTTCAATGCAATATAAAAGTACTTAGGCTTTGCCACTTCTTTGGATTCCATGTCACATAAAATTTATACAAATCTGTATGCTTTTCTTCTGTTAATCTGTTTTATGTCAGTTTAATTCTAAAGCATAGACGAAAAATCCTAAGAGGGTAGAGGGAAAATTTTTCCTTCCTTACAGTGTGATGGTGACATAGGGATTATAAGGTGATTTTCTGAAGCCAATAGTCTCTGCACCATTGCTCTTCCTTTCCTAAATTTCCCGTCTCCCCTCACCCCAACACAGGCTCACTGAAAAGAGGTGCTGATTTCAGTAGAAGTGGGGAGGTTTACTGGAATCATGGGAGAATTTCGAGGTAGGAAAAGATACCCAAGTGGACAAAAGGAAGCAAGGCAATAAAAACCTCTAAGTAACACATTTAAGATTTGGCTGCTTTTGTGTTAAAACCATTAGACATGATTAACACTCTGGGTAACTCAGTAAATAAGAGCTTTAGTCCCTTTGAAATAATTCTGGGTGGTGGGTGGAGAGAGCAGAAGGAGAAACATAATTAGGGGGTAGGTGGAGAGGCAGGAGGGCCCTTCTTCAGTGTTTACATGGTGGGGGGGGTTGCTTTTTTAACATGCAACTCAGCCAGTTTACCCTTCCATTGTTACATGCTTAATGATGCTTTATTCTTGTTGCATAATTGAAGGAGATTACAGTTTAAAAGTAATATTTAAAAATGGATTATCTAAATGTATACTGCCTATTATGTTGGCTCAGTACATTGTGTGTATAGGTAGTAAAGCATTTTAGGGATTAAGTCATAATTAATTTTTTATCAGTTTAATTTCTTATGTGACTTCTTATGCTCCTTTGCCTGCATATTCTCTAACAGGAATTTTCTGAAGATACCTGAACATTTTTATCCAGCTGCTAAGAAATATCTCTTGGTACAACTCATATAGAACCAACCCAGATAAGGACATGGTAACAGGGGGAAAAAGGAACAGTTTTCCTTGACAAAGTTCCTTTCGTATATAAGTTATGTCTATTGTAGGTTGCTTGAACTAGCTGTTTAAGCTAGATTTTATTGAAGGTTGGATTTGGGAAATTGTGTTTTGGTGGGATTTGTCTGCATAAATATGTACATAATAAGCAGGATGCACATTATAGGCACTCAATAGATATTTACTGAATTGGTCATAAATGAGAGGTTTCCTCACCATGACAATTACTTTTTACACTATAATATATTTAAATTGAGGGCTTTGTCGGGTTAATGCAGTATTCTAATGGCACCCTGAAAGGGCTCTTGTGTTGTAGATTTCTATAAAAAAGAGTAAATGCCCAATTACTTAAAAGCCAAAACACCATGTCCAAACATGAAAAGAGATTCCATTCAAACTGGATATTTCTGGAACATCTGATTTTAAACAAACAGCCCTGTTACCTCTGTAATTATTCTGACAATGTTAAGTTTTACCTGAGCCCTGTGCTCTTGCAAAAGAACAAAGATGAACAAATCCTCCCACTCTTTGTGTTCCTGGAAATGATTTAGTGCAGAGAACTATCTTTCCTCATATGACCCAGATAAGACTCATGGACAACCCCCTACCCTTGTTTGCCCGTGATAAGGCCAGACACAGTCCTTCAAGTTTCCATTCTTCACCTCTTTTTAAAAAAACATTTTTTTAATGTTTATTTACTTTTGAGAGACAGGGTGTGAGCAGGGGAGAGGCAAAGAGAGAGAAAACACGGAGTATGAAGCAGGATCCAGGCTTGGAGCTGGCAGCACAGAGCCCGATGTGGGGCTTGAACTCACGAACTGAGAGATCATGACCTGAGCCAAAGTCAGAGCTTAACCTACTGAGCCACCCAGGCACCCCTCCATTCTTTATGTATTAAATATTAGCTAACCTGTTTTGTCCCCACTCAACAACTGAAACAAAGTGCTTATTAACTAAACTTTGATCATGGTTCCTTCGTTCTCCCAGATTACTGAACTTTGCTCTGCTTCTCAGCCTGAGCCTGTGCACAACCCCTCCTTAGCAGCCTTCTATGGACTGGAAGTTTGTATACCCTCCAAATTCATATGTTGAAACCCTACCCACTGATGTAATACTAGAAGGTGGGGCCTTTAGGAGGTAATTAGGATGAGATGAGGTGGTGAGGATGAAGCTTTCATGAATGGGATTGGTGCCCTACTAAGAGACTGGAGAGAGCTTGCTCTCTCTCTTTCTGATCTCTGCCATGTGTGGATGTAGCAAGAAATAGGCAGTCTCCAAACTGGAGGAGCTTCTCACTAGAACTGACCATGCTGGCATCTGATATTCCAGCCTCCAGAACTGTGAGAAATAAATTTTCATTAGGTATGAGCCTCCCGCTCTATGGTAGTTTGTTATAGGAGCCTGTACTGATTAAGACTCAGCCCTTCCTGAGACTGGCCTTATGATAAAGCATTCTCTTATCTACTATCCCATCACACCATCTTTTCATCCCCCTTCTCCATACCCAGCTCTTCGTAGCCTTGTTTACTCCTACTCTATAAAAGAAGCATCCTTTTTGCCTACCTCTTGAGGTACTTAGAGATCTTACAGAGTGTTCTTCCTACTTCAGTGCCCCCACCCTTTCCCTATTGCAAGAGGTTTCCCACATTTACCACTTGCAATAATTCTTTCAAATAGTCTCTCCCTACCAAGTCTGAATTTGTCTTTATCTGACATCACTTACACTTGTCAGATACTATATCCCAAGATTCTCAGACAAATTTAAAGACTTCCTAAGAGATTTCAAGAAAATAAACCAGTTGTGAAATTTTTCTTGCTGTTTTCAAAGTTTTAGAATAGATTCAGACACTCGGGTTGCCAAAACTAGTTCTTCTTGCAGTCTATACTTGGAAACTTCCAACCCTCCCTCTGTCTAGCCCATATTTGGTTCCCTACTCTAGGCTAAAATTCTCTGTGTGCACCTTCTTCTTGAAAACAAGGCTATTGAATAGACCTTAGACACTGAGGATTTGTTTCTAGTTTCTATTATTTGACAGCAACCCCTGAGTTCTGTGGCATGAGGTGATCTCTAATTTTGCTAAAGCCTCATGCGCTGGGGGACTGTATGGTTGGAAATGTGAGATTTAGCTGCCTGAACCTCACTGCGGCTTTATTATCTGGAAACAGTGTTAAGAGAGAAATAATGTTTTAGATGTGTTCACGTATTTTGGGAACCCTTGGACTGCAGGCTTTCTGCTGTGTTCATTAGCTCCTCCAGCTCTCAGGACAGCTTTTGACATACTATGTACACTCATCAGCTATTTCCTTCAATATATTATTAAAGGCAACCATGTTTCTGGGCCTTCTGCTGCAGATCTAGAGGTGAAACAGCTTTCTGGCTCTTCCTACCGGGTTGACAGCAGAGTGAACAGGTACATAAGGGAGGCAGCATTTTCCTCCTGACTCTCTTCTCAAGGTCAGAGCAGGAAGAGAGTGCCTGTGCTCTGTAGAGCATTCTTCACATGGTTGTTACCTATCCCGTTGGGCTTAATTCTGTTCTTAATGAGCTGCACACCTGTGTCCCTGGCTGGTTGCCCTCCACACAGTGGGAGAAGGCAAGGGAGGGCAAATTCCTCCTTCCTCCTGAGTCCTAGGATTCCGAGTGTGCCTGCCTGTATTTTGTTGAGCATCCCAAGTGTGGGTGGTATTTTGAACATCTTCCCAGTATGTTAAGCAGCCAACATTAGCTTTGTTATGCAGATTGAGGTTAAAGATAGTGAAATTTCTCAGTCTACCCCAGCACACTACAGCCCAGCGAAAAAGGAAATCATGCCTGATGTTTTATTATTATTATTATTATTATTATTTTAATTTCCTGTTGAGTGGATGCTTATCTCAACTCAGAGAAGATGGTGGTAGAGCCAACCACAGCGTTGAGCTTTAGGGTGAATGGCCTTACAGTAAAGAATGCAAAATGAGGTTACTTTATAAGGATCTGGTGTCCAGAGAGAGATGGACAGTAACAACTTAGATTTCTATTTGACCATTATCACAATTTAAGAAAATTGCTGGATGAAATTTTATCAGTTACAAAATATATTTGGGATAGTAGAACTCAAAGTGTAGCCTTTGCAAAGTGTGCAGAATTTATGTCAGGGGTTACCATGGGAGCACCTTAAGGCATTAAAAAGTCCCTCCCTGGAGAAACTGAGACTGAGGGACAATTAAGAGTCCTGTGGTGGGCCATATCTGAAGACACATGCCAGACATATTGAAGTGTAGACAGTAGAGAAAGTAAATGATGTCTGAGGTATGACCTCAATATTCAGAGTCCTGAAATGACACTCTAGCTGTGGCTGCTGGTTTGTTTGAGCTTCTTACACAAGCAACTTTATGTAGCACCTTCCAGGGTGTGAAAGGGATCACAATATGCCACCCTGAAATACGTCTCTTTGGCATAAGGATTATTTTGATTTGAAGGCAATAAAGCAACAAATGCAGAAAGAGCTCTTTGCTCTCCCCCATCTGCCTAAAAGTAGGACATATATTTCCCTTTGTGCAGTTGTTCCCCAACAACCCTTTCCCACACCAAGAGAAGAATAACCCTTATCACTAGAGATAGAAAGTAGGCACAGAGGTAAGTCAGCATAAACAAATGTTACTAAAATAGCCATTATCTTTCATTCGTTTTCCCCAATATATTTACCTTCTTAAAATTAGTGCCCCTAGAACACTAAACCTCTTTTCCTTTGTTACATCACTTTTCACAAATGTATTTCTCTTTGTTAAAATGATATACAAACCCCAAGATCTAACTGATTCTTTAGGTCTTCACTTCTTTTCTATGAAGGCCTCCATGCATATACAAATTAAAATATTAACATCAAACAAAATTTGTCTGCCTTTTCTCCTGTTAATCTGTCATTCATCAAATTTACAGGCTCCATTTATGGAACCTAAAAGGGTACAATAAAAATTGTTGTTGTAGTTTTTCCCCTTTCCTGCAGATACTATCTCAAATTTCTCTGTCTCTCTCTCTCTCATTTTCTCTATGTCCTTCTAAGTTGCCTAAGCCATTGGCTACCAGATTTTTTTTATCCTGTACTTTTATCATCTTATCAGGAGGCACACAACTCCAATAAATGTGTATTCACTTATAGATGACATACTAATAGAGCTACACTAGTATTTCTGTGCATTTTAAAATACACATAAAAATAGAAATGTTGAATAAAAAATATCAGTATTCTGATATATTCTTTTCTTAACTCCCCAGTGGATCTTTGAACCCTCATTTTACTTTGGAGAACCTGCTGTAAGGTGAGCTTCTTTCAAGAGCCAGAGTGAAGTTTTTCAGATGCAAATATATTTCTATCACTCACCTGTTTAAGACAAAGATGGCTTTCCTCTGCACTGTGAATGATATCCTGTTCCTGGAGGCCATGGGGCCCTCCTGCCCTGTTTCAGTCTGACCAGTCTCCTTCTCCATCCACTTCTCTGCTCCTTTGGCCCTGGTTCATTAGGGTCCTGCCATATTGTTTTCCATTCCAGTTTTTCAAAAGCTGCAGTCTCATGCCTGTCACTGAGTTTTCATGTAAGTTAGTTTGAAGGCTCTTACTTCTGTTCCTCACACAAATAATTTTTGCTCATTCTTTGAATCTTTTCTTTCATGTCACTTCTAAAAAAAAAACTTCCCTGACACCCACTCTCTCTTTTCCCACTAATCCAAATCAATGTTCCCTATACCAAGCTCTCATCTCATTCTTAAGTTTTCCTTCATGGCACTTATTACAATGGATAAACTTGTGACATTGCTTGAAAACTATTTCTGCCAATAACTTCTGTGTGCCCTGGAACTCTCCTCCTCCTCCTCCTCCTCCTCCTCCTCCTTCCTGTAGCATTTTATCCTGGTGCTTAGCACAATATTTAACACATTGTAAGCACATGATACAATTTTGATAGTTGAGCAAATGAATAGTGAGTGACCATATTTTCCAAACCAAACACCATGGCATGTCATTTGGGGGAGCAAGGGTTTGGAGTAGAGACTCTTCTGTAAAAAAACAGCATGTAGGACTGGTGAATTTCTTTTCTATTCTTGCCAACTACATATCAAGTTGGGATTTGTAGGTATTGTGATATGAATATCAGACAGAGATTATATCCAAAGACTGACCATATTGCAGAACGCTGTAGGAGAGTGCCTCTCCTTCTCAACGTGCTTATCACTTAGTCAATTGTAAGGCTGCCATTTTTGGCAAAAAGCTGCTGATGCTACAAGTCCAGATCTCACTTTTATTCAGTTATCTTGATTAGGCAATAACTCGGCATTCCTAAATTATTCACAAGTCTCAGGCATTGCTGAGGACTAGCAACTGTCAAATAGGGTAATCGTCAGCCAGGCAGGAGGAAGGACCTGACTTAAATGTATGCATTTAAATTAACAGGAAAAGCAGAACTAGAAAAGTGACCCCATCCCTTCCTTAAGTGCCTGGACAATTAAATGCACAATGGATTTCCCACAGGGGTCCTGTGCCAGATGCTTCTCATCTCCCTCAAACAGAAAGGGAGATGCCATTCCCAGTGTAATCCAGGGCAGAGGGTCTGACATTGACTGAGTGCCTATAGTGTTTGGCCAGTGCTAACCTGAATAAACACATGTGATGGGAACATATTTTGAAATATAAATTGGGGCCTTTTTTCCTTTTTTAATTACCTCCTGTGATAATCAAGCCTAGGCAGCTGTACAATGCGTTGAAGGGAAGAGGGAGGCCACCGTAGAGTCAGAGCACAAGGTCAAAGAAACTTAGCTAGCTATTTACTTATTTCTTCAATAAATAATTAGCATAACTCCTAAGTTGTACTAGGAGTTCTGGGGATGCAATGCAATCAAAACATTGTCCCTACCTTGTGAAACTTACATTCTACTTGGATAGATAGATACTAAACAGAAACTAAAAAGTAATCAATATAGCCACTGTAACAATGATAGTATTCATAATAAAGTCAGGCTAAAAAGACAGAACATGAAGTAGGTGAGAATATGTAGATGCCACATTCAATAAATGCCATTTAAATAGTATTGCCAGGTTTAGCACATAAAAATGCAAGATGTTTCTACTCTTGAAACCAATATCACACTATATGTTAACAAACTAGAATTTAAACAAAAATTTGAAAAAAAAAATACAAGATGCCCAGTATGTAAATACAAGGGCCATACTTAAATTAAAATGTTATTCATTGTTAATCTGAGATTCAGATGGATTTAACTGAATATCTTCTGTTTTATCTTGCAACCCTACACTTGAATTGATTCTTGAATAATGTGAAGAATCTGGCTACAGGAAGCCCTAGAGAAGAAGCTGGCAGGCAGGGGATTCACCCTAAATTAAAGTGCCCTAAATTAGGAACAAGGAGGAGAGACTGAGGATGGGGATGAGAGGTTGTCCAGACCAGACCTGTGAAGGGCCTGTGAGCCATGGTATGGATTGTGGATTTTATTTTAGTGTGATGGGAAATCACTAAAAAAGTCATCTGGGAAGAAAAATGACATTATCTGCTTTTTGTTTTAAAGCTATCACTTTGGCTTCAGGGTTGGACACAGCCAGGAGGTAAGAGAGGCAATAGATACAAGGGAGGAAAAAAATTCTTTCTTCTACCTACCTTAGGTTCATTGGCTGGAGCCCTGTAAATTAGATTGGCAACAGACAGATTAACAAGAGAAGAACAAATAGAAGTTTATTGTGTGCATTGTACATACACATGGGAGTAATAATACTCAATGACTAATAACTCAGAGGAGTGATCAGAAACTTGGCTTATGTGGCATCTTAACAACAAAAAAAATACATTGTAGAGAAGTGACAAAGGAAAGGGTCTTTGAGCTTCTAGGGGTGGCAAATTGGGGGAAGGAGGGTAAATATAAAGGAGAAACTGATAAAACATAAGGGTTGTTTTAGCAAGATTGGTTTTGTAGATTATTTTGGTTTCCCTTTGGGTTAAGAGTCTAGAGTTGTCCCTGGTGATTCAGAATTATCCTGCCCTTCCTGGTAGGGAGAGAGGAGACGGAGAATTTTCTTAATTCTCAATTGCCTTCAGCTGAAGTTAATCCTTATGCTGACATGGCATATTTTGGGGTGGCATATTCTGCACCCTTTTGCAGAAACACCAATGGAGGAGGCTATTACAATAGAACTGGCAAACGATGGTGGGGTTTGAAGGAAGGTGGGCCTGGTGGAGGTGATGAGAAGTACTTAGATTTGGTATATATTCTAGAAGTAGAGCCAATGAGAATAATCAGAGGATTGCACGTGGGGTGATGGGAAGAGAAGAATCAAGAAATATTCCAAAGTTTTTTGGCCTAAGCAATCATTTCAAAAGTTGCTAACGTCAGCAGGAACAACACATTTTTATTCAAATTTCTGCAGATTTCTCCCACTTTGGCATAGATAAAAGAGGCTGGAGAAGAAATGGGGAGAGACAGGGAGGAATGGCCATTTGAAGTGGATGCTGATGGATTATTCAGCATCTGGAAACATGTCCAGGGAGCTATATGGGATCTGAGTCACATTTGTCCTCGTTGTGACTTTCTGATGAGAACTATGGAACGATAACAGGTAGCAAGGTGTTTGCTATGTTCTAAGACTTGAGTTCTGAGACAGCTCCGCAGCCAACCCACCCCATATGAGCAACTGTGACATCCAATGACCTGGGACACTCAGAATGGTTCCCTCTTCTTCATCCTGAATATTTTAGAATGCTGTAATGACAGTGTGGAGGCAAAGCTGCCATAGATGTGGTAGTCAGGTTGATAGCCCTTCAAAGATGCTCACATCCTACTCCCCAGAACCTGTGAATACATTGTGTTATATGGCAAAGGGGAAATCAGGTTGCAGATGGAATTAAGGTTGCTAGTAAACTGATGTTCACATAAGGAGACTTTCCTGGGTTACCTAGGTGGATTCAGTATAATCACAAGGGTCCTTTAAATGTGGAAGAGGGAGGCAGATGAGTCAGTACTGAGTGATCTGATGGCAAAAGACTCAACCCGCCATTGCTGGCTTTGGAAATGGAAGGAGGCTGAGAGCCAAGGAATGCAGACATCCCTTAGAAGCTGGGAAAGATGAGAAAACAGATTTTCCCCTAAAGGTTCCAGAAAGGAAAGAAGCCCCGCTGACACATAATTTTAGGCCAGTAAGACCCTTTTCAGACTCCAGGCCTCCATTACTCTAAGATACTAAACTCATGTTGTTTTAGGCCGTTAAGTTTGTGGTAATTTGTTGCAGCAGCCATGGAAAATTAATGCACTGACCAATGTAGAAGTGGATAAAACCAGCTGGATGTCTTCCACTGAGGAGAGCAATGAGAACATGTTTGTCCTCTCATACACAGACTAGTCTTCAAATCTGCTCTGGCAGAGGGCACTGAAAATAAGACACTTACCTAGATGATTGAGGGGAACATGTAAAATGTCACGTTTCTTTCAATTTTCAAAATCCTGGCCTTAGTTACCAGTAGCTGCAGACTGAATGTGACCCCCCCCCAAATTCATATGCTAAAATCCTAATCTTCATTTTTTCGGTATTAGGAAGTGGGGTTTGGAGGGGTAATTAAGACATAAGGACAGAGTCATGTATGGGATTAGTGCCCTTATAAAAGAGGCCCCAGAGAGTTCTCTTGTCCCTTCTACCCCTGTCTGTGAACCAGGAAGCAGGCTTCCACCAGACGCCGAAACTGCCGACACTACAATCTTGGAGCTCCCAGTCTTCGGAATTGTGAGAAATAAATTTCTGTTGTTTATAAGCCACCCAGTTTATGGTATTTGGGTATAGCTGCCAGATCCAGTAAGACAGTAGCTCAGCTTTCCAGAAGGAATTGGAAATTTGGGGGGTTCTGTTCTACATAGAACACTGACTTTTCTGTGATTTCTACCCCTATACTTCAAGCTCCTTCAAAGTGCAAACTATGTCTTATTCAACAGTCTTAGCCTAGCACTTAGCAAATTGTTGTTGAACAGATAGAGAAATAAATGAATGAAAAAATGAATGAATGAATGCATCCCTTTCCTTTCAATTTTGACAAATGAGTATGGCAGGCCAGTGTGTATGGCCAGTGTGTTGGAAAATCACCAGTTAAGCCTGAATTCATGCAAGTCATTTTGCAAAGCGTGGTTTGACAGATCCATTTGTTATGCAAGGTCATGTTGTTGTAATTGTTGTCCCTTAGCATAAATATGGGCCAGGGACCAAGCATTCAAATGCAGTAAGTCCTTGGCATTTAATCTCTTCCTTTGTTGCTTGACCTGATCTCTGACGGCCCGGAGGAGAACCAGCCTGAAAAGCAGCCTGCAGCCCTGCCAGACTGCTGTAAGAATGACAGCTTTGGCTCACAAACGGAGCAGGGCAACGTGAGGGGTGATACGGTCAGTCGGCAGGGGATACTGGAACTTAGCTGGCTTGGAGGATGGGGACAGAGGGCGAGGCAGGGCAGAATGAGAGAACATTAGGAGAACTGTGTGAAGTAGTGGGTTGCTTCAGGTTAAATCTGAGATGCGTTTGTTCAGTGACTG
Source organism: Panthera onca (assembly GCF_046562875.1). Lineage (NCBI taxonomy): Eukaryota > Metazoa > Chordata > Mammalia > Carnivora > Felidae > Panthera > Panthera onca. The sequence goes on from NC_138344.1 coordinate 125,405,067, forward strand.
TTTGCTCTACTGGATGCTTTGAGCCAGGCTCCATGCAAAATACCCAGAGGGAGGGAGGCCACGATGAATAATCACAGCTGACATTTACTTCCTTTTTATTGTGTGTCTGCACCGTGCAAGGGAGTTAAAAAGCAGTATCTCATTTAATCCTCCAAACAATTCTGAGTGCAGAACAACCATCACACTCACTAAAGTGATGAGGAAAATTACGCTTGGTGACAGTAACTTGCCCAAGGGCACCTGCTTAAGTGGCAGAGCTGGATACTCAAACTGTGGTCTGAATCAAAAGCCTATTCTCTTAATGACTGCATGTACTGGCCTGGTCTTTAGTCACTGAACCTGATACTTGAATTGCTGTACTTATTCTAGTAGAGGAAATAAGATACACAAATACAGAGGTTGTAATATGAGACCAAATGGGATAAATGCTATAGGAAAGGAGTGAGCTCAGCATTATGGAACACAGAACTGCTGGGAATGCAATTCAGGCAGGATTTAAGGACAAGAGTAAGCAAATAATATCAGCAGCCACTGAGTGTTTACTATGGGTCAAGGGCTTTACCTTCATTTACAAAATATTTACTGAGCACCTACTATGCACCTGACTTCCTTCTGAGTACTTGGGATATTTTAAAAAATAGAACAGAGAGATTCATCTGCCTTCTTGGGTCTTGCATTGTAGCAGAGGGAGAAACAGTAAAGAATAAGCTATGCATACATTGTTATACACACACATGTTCACACACACACATGCACACATTTTAAAATGTCAGACGGCATTAAATGTAATGAAAGAGAAAAAGTGGAAGAGGAAAAAAGGTATTTTAAATGGAATAGGGTGTCCTGAACTATCTCATTGAAACCTCCCAACACTTCTGAGGCAGGTACTGTTTTTCTGCCCCTTTTTTCTGATGGAGAAACAGGCTTAGGGAGGTTAACTGGTTTGCTCAAAAAAGTAATGAAGCTGAGGGATGGGTGCCTTGGTGGCTCAGTTGGTTAAGCATCAGACTTAAGCTCAGTCATGGTCTCATGGTTCTGGAGTTCCAGCCCCACATCAGGCTCTATGCTGACAGTTCAGAGCTTACTTGGGGGATTCTCTGTCTCCCTCTCTCTCTGCCTCTTCCCTACTCTCTTTCTCTCAGAAAGAAAGAAAGAAAGAAAGAAAGAAAGAAAGAAAGAAAGAAAAAGAAAGTAATGAAGCTGAGATACCAGCTTGGTTATGGACTTCAGGATCTGTACCCTCAATGCCTATGTTATTGTTACTCTCCAGAAGGCTTTGAAAATTTTCTCCTTCTCCTTCCAGAGACTACAGATGAGCAGTTATGGCTGCCTTGTTTCTCTTGATCTTCCTAGAACCTGCTGAACTGGGAGACGCTGAGAGTCCTTTCTCCTGGGCCCAGGTCAGCCTCAGCTCTGGAGTCTCCAGAAAAACCCACAAAAGCCTCAGCACCTTCAGCACCTACCCTCTGGCCACCAAAAGCCCCATCAGCACTACAGAGCCACATCTGCACAGCCCCAGGGCTTTAGCATTCATTTTTCCTGCTTTCTCCACCTTTTGTCATGTCCCCGGAACCATATCTGTACTCATTAGGCTATTTGGAAGCTAGGCTGTGGGCCAGACAAGGCCAGTGCAGGGACCAGCTTTTGAATGTGGGCTATTGCTCTCCAATCTCAGGATTAAAAAGCCCTTCCTGGCCTTTCCTTCACAATGGCCCAGAGTCCAATAACTTGGAGCCACTGCAAGCCAGCTCCTATGATGAGGTGGAAAGAAAATTGGATTGGAGATCTTCAATTCGTGTCACTTTCTGCTTTTTTGGAAAGCCTTGTCTTTGAGAACCCTGCCTAGTTTCTGAAATCCCTTCTAGGTTGTAATCAATCTTTAGTGTGTAAGTGGGTACTTTGGTTGGGTCTTATAAGCTGACAAGGGCTAGCCTAGGGCAAGATTATTAAGTAGATAATATTTTGATTCATTCACCAAACACAATATTTTGTCATTCACTTCTCAGTACCCAGTGAGGTAGGAACCATACTAATATCCCCATTTTACAGATGACAAAACTGAGGCACATGGAAGTTAAGTTGTTCAAGGCTAAATTACTAGAGAGTAGTAGGGCTGAATTAGAAACTGAGTACTGCCATAGCTCATATATTTATAAAATAACCTTTAGATGCTGGAGACATGTCTGGATTAGAGATCTCTGATTTCAAGAAACTTATATCCTAGTGGAGAGAGAGGCAAGTAAACTGAACAAGGGGCCATTTCTTATAAGTTGACAGAATGCAAGTAAAATACTGGGAGAACATCCAGGAGAACCAGCGGACGTTGTCTTCTCCTTTCTCACCCACATTATTTTTGTCTTTCCACAAAATCTATCTGGCTGTTTCCTCATGACTTTCTAGAGGATCATGTTGAAACATGCCCAAATGACGTAGCCAAGTCTTACCAGTTAATCTGTTTCCCTCAACTCTAGCTATCTGTTACTGCATAACAAGCTATTCCAAAATGTAATGGCTTAAGCAACAACCTTTTTATTATCTATCATGATTTTCTGGGACAGGAATTTAACGGGACTTGGCTGGTCTATTCTGTTCCACCTGGCAGAGACTCTGGTCACTGGGTAGTACACAACTGGTGACTGGGCTGGTATAGAGGCTTTGCTCACATACCTGGCATCTTAGAGGGACATCTGGAAGGCATCTCCTTCTTCATGTAGTCTCAGGACTTCTCCGTGTGGTCTCTCTGGAAGATAGTCAGAGTGCCTACATGATGCCTCAGTTACCAAGGGAGACCATAGTTAAAGCTGCCAGCTCTTTTAAGGCTAACACAGCTAACTGACACAGCATCACTTCCACCATCCTCCATTGGTTAAAGCAGCCAGGCCAGATCCAAGGGGAAGGGAAGTACTCTCCACCTCTGAACGGGAGGAATGTCGAAGAATTTATGGCTATTTTCATCTACCACTCTTTCTAGTTGACTTGGCTTTGTATTTTCATAAAAGATTCAATGTATTTCTTTTTTGTATTAAGTTTTTTTTATTACATTTTTTTTTTAATTTTAGAGAGAAAGAGAGAGAGCAGGGGTGGGGGCAGAGAGAGGGAGAGGGAGAGAGAGAATCCTAAGCAGGCTTCACACTCAGCGCAAAGCCCAACATGGGGCTTGATCCCATGACCCTGGGATCGTGACTTGATCTGAAATCAAGAATTGGATGCTAAACTGACTGAGCCACCCAGGCACCCCTTTTTAAAGTTTTTATTTAAATTCCTGTTAGTTAACATACAGTGTAATATTAGTTTCAGGTGTACAATATTGTGATTCAACACTTTCATACATCCCCCAGTGTTCATCTCAATAAGGGCAGCTCTTAATCCCCATCACCTATTTAACCCATAACCCCATCTACCTCCCCTCTGGTAACTATCAGTTTGTTCTCTATAGTTCAGAGTGTTTCTTGGCTTGCCTCTCTTCCTTTTATTTTCCCTTTGCTCATTTGTTTTGTTTCTTAAATTCCATACATGAGAGAAATCATATGGTATTTGTCTTTCCCTGACTTATTTCACTTAGCATAATACTCTCTAGCTCCACCCATGTTGTTGAAAATAGCAAGATTTCATTCTTTTTATGGCTGAGCAATATTCAGTTATGTATGTATATAATATCCCACAAATTCTTTATCCATTCATCAGTCGATGGGCTCTTGGGCTGTTTTCAGAATTTGGTTATTGTAGATACTGCTGCTATAAACATTGGAGTGCATGTATTTCTTTGAATTACTATTTTTGTATTCTAAATACCTAGTAGTGTGATTGCTGGGTTATAGGGTAGTTCTATTTTTAACTTTTTGAAAGGAATATCCATACTGTTTTCCAGAGTGGCTGTACCAGTTTGCATTTCACCAATACTGCAAGAGGGTCCCCTTTTTCCATATCCTGGTCAACACCTGTTGTTTCATACGTTGTTGATTTTAGCCATTCTGACAGGTGGAAGGTGATATTTCATTGTAGTTTTGATTTACATTTCCCTGATGATGAATGATGTTGAGAATCTTTTCATGTGTCTGTTGACCATTTGTATATCCTCTTTGGAGAAATGTCTATTCATGTCTTCTGCATATTTTTTAATTGAATTACTCATTTTTAGGGTGTTGAGTTTTATGAGTTCTTTTTATATTTTGGATACTAATGCTTTATCAGATATGTCATTTGCAAATATCTTCTCTATTTTGTAGGATACCTTTTAGTTTTGTTGATTGTTTCCTTCATCATGCAGAAGCTTTTTATTTTGATGTAGTCCCAATATTTACTTTTGGTTTTGTTTTCCTTGTTTTAGGAGACATATCTAGGAAGAAGTTGCTATGGCTAATGTCAAAAAAGTTACTGCCTGTATTCTCTTCTAGGATTTTTATGGTTTCAGTTCTCATGTTCAGGTCTTTAAGGATTCAATATATTTCTCCCATCCAAGTACTAACCAGGTCCGACCCTGCTTAGCTTCTGAGATCAGATGAGATTGGGCGCGTTCAGAGTGGTATGGCCGTAGACAAGGATTCAATATATTTCTAATAAAATATTGCCTTCTCTCTGAAAACTGTTTGAAGCTGCGATGCTGCAGCCTATAGTAAATATTTGGTGTTTAAATAAGACAGCTAGACTTTCTCAGAGCAATGACCGTACAATGATTGCTTTTTAATATACACATGTAAAGTGTGTATTTCCTGATAAAATTGTGGAAAGAAACGGGGATATTTAGATTTTCCTTGCATTTGTGGCAGAGGGAGTCATTGGTTTCACAGCCAATTGCTAAGGGTCAGGAGGGGAAGGAGGCAGGTTTGGGAATCATTTTGGGTTGGTAAAGGAAAACTGTGGAAGATGCTCAGAGAGAACATGGTGTACATTCATTCCAACAAGAGGAGCTGTGGAAGGATTCCTGAGAAAGGCAAATAAATCAAAGGTTGACAAAATAGGATTCCCAGAGGCAACACCACGTAGATGACAACTTCTAGAACAGTTCCTAGGCACACTGTAGTAGGTGCTCAGTAATCGTTTATTTAATGGCCAAAAAAAAAAAAAAAAAAAAAAAAATCAGTGAAGTGATGACTGTAGTGGAGATGGCCTAAGACAGGAGCCTTAGAGAGAGCAGACCTGGGATTTAAGGACCTCTTAGACTATTTGGGAAGAATTAAATGCATTGTTTGGGTGAACCAAGAATGTATGCTTAGCACATGGCAGATACTCAAAAAACATTATTTTCTTTCCGTTTTTTTTCTTCAAAAGATAAAAAAGACAAAAGCTTTGCTTTGGCTATAAGAGTAAGTGGAGAGTAAGAGGAGGATTAAAGGATAATTTTGCTTTTGTGAGTAAAGATTTAGAGCAGACCTGTCCAATAGTGCTTACTGCAATGATGGGATGGGGTGCACAGTTCAATATGGGAGCCACTGACCACATCGGCTATTGAGCCCTGGAAACATGCTAGTGTGACTGCACAAGTAAATTTTAAATTTTGTTTAATTTTACTTAATTTAAATTTAAGTTTAATAGTCCTTGTGGCTGGTGGTTAATGTATGGGACAGAAGGATTTACTTAATGCTTATGTAAAGCGGAGTCTATTAATACGAGATGGTACTCATTAACCTCAGGTGTATAACATTGGTACTTGAAATTCTTTCACATTCTAGCAAAATTCAATTTTTTGTTGAGTTATATTAAGCAGATAGAACAAGGTTATGTTTATGGCTAATCAGGAGTGAGTGTAGAGGCCTAAAAATGAGCACAAAAAAAACCATGACTGAAGGAGGGGTAGTAATTTAGGGGCCAGCTGGTTGCTCTGGACAAGCCAGGTCCTGGAGTATGTCGGTAACTATTTCTCAGCCTAGCATAGTTTGGTTTAGCAAAGAAGTTGAGAGCGCTTTCCTGACAGCAAATTGAGTGAAATAAGTACTATTTATATTCACCTGGCATAATTTGTTATTAGACTTTTTCTGAGGGCAGTAATGGAACTGGAGCAGTTAAACCATGTTCTCCTGGGTACTGTGCTACTGCCAAGAGCAGAAAACTTTCATCTTCCAGAGCCTCAATCAGCCAGTTTCTCATCTGCATCCCATAAATCATCAGGAAGGAACAAGCTCATTATCTCAGCACTAGGGACAAAAGTCTTTTACATGACACTGAACTTCTGACTGCGGCAAAACATGGCAGCTTGCCATCACATCCTTAACAGGTGTGTTGGCCCCTTTAACAGACTGGGCCAGAAGTGTGTGGCTGTGGCCTGAAATTTCAATTTTGTTATGTATTTTAACTTGCAGTGGGCCTATGTCCAAAGGAAATTGGGTCTAGTGGTGTGTGCAGGTACTCGGATGTTTGTAGTTTTAATAGCTTTGGGGAAAGAGAAGTGAGTTTTTCTGCCTCTGAAAACATCTTCTGTTAGAGGGTAGGCACTAGGCAAACTTTGCTCTACTTTGGGAAGGTGTTTCTACTTCTACTCCAATGCATCTACTCCAAAGAGCTGGGTAGGAGCTCCCAAGTACAGGCTGTTAAGTTTTCTTATACCTCCAACCTGCATTTCCCTTTCTATCAGATGGGACTGATTAGGTCCTGGAACCTTCCAAATTACAAAATCTTTTATTCTTGTGTCATATAGAATTTTCTATGATTATTAGTAAGATAATCGTTCTTATCAGAAAGGTCTCAACTCTCATCTCCCTTTCTAAGGACAGAAATGCTAGGAGTATAACATGGAAGGTGTTCCAGATGTGGACATTCTCATTTCCTCTTCAAGAAAAGACAATTTGATAGGAATGAAGAGGGCATACTCTGTAACAGGTACGGCAAACTTTTCCTGTAACAGGTCAGATAGTAAAGGTTTGCCTTTTGAGCCATGTGATCTTTGTTGTTACTACTCAAGTTGGTAGCAAAGGCAAAGACAGTGTGTAAAAGAATGAGTGGGCTGCATTCCAGTGACCTTTATTTATGGGCACTGAAATTTGAACTTCATGTGATTTTCACTTGGGATGAAATTCTTCTTCCTTTAGTGTTTTTCAACTATTTAAAAATGTAACAACCATGCTTCATTCACAGGCTGTTAAAAAGATAACAAAACACAAGTGGGCAGACCAGATTTGGCCTGTAGGCTATAGTCTGCTGACTCCTATTCTTCAAGATGAACACATAAGTAAGTAGAGTGTAAATATTTCATAAAAAATTACTATATCAATTGCTGATTCCAGCCTTTTAGGGTTGTGAGACAATTTATGTTTGCATCTTTATGTATAGAATTAAAAACCACAATTTACTTATAATGAACATCTTTGTATGTGGGTATTTTAAAAATAGTGAAAGAAAAACAAAGCATATTGTTATAGTACAGTAGAAAGATAATTGATCAAAGTTTTGGGAGTCTTGGATTTTCCACTCAGTTCTGACATTAAGCAAGGGCTTATCACATTGGATTTGCTCTTCCCTAAAATGGGAATAATACTGGCTTTACTACTCTCCTTGTCTGTTGTGAAATCCAAATGAGCTTGTGCTCCTAAAAATTCCTGGAAAAAAGATCAAGTGCTACATGTGTGTAGAATAACTTGCCAGGAGTATCCCCAAAGTCCTTGGGCTGGTACAATGTATAATTTCACTCGGCAGTTGTATGGAAGAAAATACTTTCATATAAATGGATAGATATAGATAGGTATTTTTGTATTCATGTCATGATGATCTGAAGAGAGAAATATCTACCCTGAATATTTTATCTTTTAGTAGCATGAACAATCTTGCCTTATGTGGATCTTTTAAAACTATGCTACAAACTGCCGTTTCATTTAAGGTATTAGGTTTTCTCTGATTTATCCCAACCGAAAATGGCCAAAGGGGATGAAATATGCCTGCCTACACTTCATGCGCAGGAGGATATATAAGACAGTGGGTTGAGGATTGAATCGAAGGACAAAAGCCTCCATACAAGTGGTTCTGCCTAATATTGAAAGGCTACAAGTTGACAAGATAGGAAAGACATCCTTCTTAACTTTCTGCTGTTCAGAGAGATATTAGCAATAAATGATTGTGTGTATCTGTGTGCATGTGTGTGTGTGTGTATCTGTGCGTCTGTGTATGTAAATGAAAGGACATATACAATATACTATAGTGGGGGAATAATTTCAAGGGTAAAAAATGTTCATCTTAAAATCATTCTGGTTGTTTAACTTTAGTTTAATCGATTTTGTAAAAGACTTTTTTTTTTGGCTGGCAAGAAATAATTCCATGAAAGACTAAAAAACATTATGAAAAGGGTAAATTTTTGTTTGTGTTTCTTAGAATATGAAATCACTTGTCGCCCAAATAGAGTCTTAATTAAAATAGATGAGAAACCAGGGAAGCGGAGGAGAAAGACATTTAAACATTTTTCTTGTGTAAGATTTTTCATGTTTTCTTCATAAAAATTGAATTTCCCTTCTGGGCTTTGCGGTATAGTTTGTATAATTATTTTGGAGAAATGAGAAATGTGAGAAGGAAAATAGGGTATTTTAGGACTAACCCCAAATAGATGCTACATCTGGCTGATTTCAGTTAACTCTCCAAGCACTACTATAATGGTGTAGATGTCATGAATTATGATGATATAAAGTTTTATATTTCCCACTTCTGACACTCATTTTCACAGTGCTGGTATATCTGGCCATTTGTTCTACCCTTTCTGCTATATGTATATTCACATAATCCTTACACTTTTTCATTCCTCCATATTTTTAGTATTATTATTCTCTTGTTAATAACATGCCTAGCATTTTCTGATTTCGATGCATGCCTGTGACATTGGCAGTCATGCTCAAGAAATCTGACTTTGGGTGAGACCAGTCTAATGTTTCTCTGTAGTCTATAGTGTAATGAAAGGGCCTTTAGTAATGGGTCAACACTAACAAAAGCTTTTCTCATTAGGTATACACCATAGAGTCTTGGTATAGTTGTTGCTAGGTTCAGCTTTACTTAAGGGAGACCATAACACACAGATATCATATTCAAAATTTTAGAGTGTAGAACTTGTAGGGACTATAAAACCTAATGATGCCAAATAGGAGTTCAGAAACCTCTATCCTCTCTGCCATCTTGTTATATCAGAAATCCTCTGAAGGAACAGTTAAACAGTACAGAAGGAACACAGTATGTTAAATTCCAAGTCTTTAGGCATTTGGAGAATTAGAACCAAACTTAACCTCAAGGAGTTTTGTGTACACTCTTGGATATTTTTATAGATCCTGGATTCATAGTCTTTTTAGGTCAATGTAAATTGCCTGTGCTATGGAGAGGCGGTACCACCTAGGGAATAGGAACTAAGCTCTGGAGTCAGACTTACCTGGTTTTAACTTTTCTTGTTCTCTCTACTAGCTGAGCAACATTGAGCAAGCTACTGTAGTCTCTGAACCTCAGGTTCTCCCTTTTTAAAATGGGGATAAAAATTGTATCTTTCTGGGAAAATCCAATGAAGGAAATCATATGTAGTACTAAATACACATAAAATGCTTAGTACAGTACTTGGCCCATAATAAATCCTCAATAAATATTCAACAAATACATACAGTCCTTCCAGGGGAGTACAATATACACACATACATACATATGAGTTATTGTGCTTTCAAGAAGGTGGTGGTCTTTCTGGAGACAGAAGCCCTAGCCCCCAGCATGATTTCAGGAATAGCAGATAAATGTATATCATTAAGGGTCCCAAGAATAGATGTACTCAACTGTAAGTGTGTTAAAAATTGCAAGGAGTGAAAGATTACTGTGGAATAGAGTGGTCTAGGAAGGTTTCTTGAAGGTGGTATTTGATCTGTGTCTTACAGAATATAATAGACAGGTAAGATAGGTGAGGGCATAGAGGTAAGACATTTTAGGTGGATAAAGTGGAAACCATGCCCTAATGATTTCTAGCTGATGTTAAACGGCCCCTGCTTTTAGACCTTGGTCCAATGACAGTCATCACAGGGCTTTCAAAGAAGGTCAATCCAAAGATGGAAAAATTGGCTCCCTTTCAAGTATTATGCATCTGGGATCCAAATTCATGAGCCCTGAGTTTGAACCTAAGTTCAGCCATTGACTAGTTGTATGACATTGAGCAAGATTCTTACCCCTTGGTGTTTTAACTTACTCATCTGTAAAGTGGAAGCAACCATACCTCTTCAGACTACAGTTCTGAGTTAAATTTGGTGTTATAAATCTACATGCTTTGCTTGACACTTGGTAAATAACTAGGTCCTCACTTATAATCTTTCAAGTCTTTACTGCCCCCCCCCCCCCCCCCCCATCCCACCGTCCCTATCTCCTTGTTTAAGCACTGATTGCTTGGGGAAACCTATTTGAAAAGATTTAGTATTTACTTCATTTATTCTTCAAAGACAATAGCCTTATGTTTTTGGAGGGTTTTGGCATTTAGAGCAGCTTCTAATTCATATCATCTCATTTTATCCTCAGAACATTTTTATAAAGTAGACAGAGAATTTCAGAAAAGGAGATCCAGCAGAGTGCATAGGGATTGACTCCTTAAGGGACACGGGGGTTATCTAGAATGACACAGGCCTTGCTCATTTTAGTCCTGAGGGGATTTGACTAATAGCCTGCCTCCTCCACACTGGGAATGCTGAATGTCTGAGAGCAACACTATCACCCAAGCAACATAGAAGCAGGAGTTTTAGCTTTTTGTATGCTGGAGGGGTCCAAATATGGGTTGCGAAGGATAACTAATTTGATAGGTATTTATTTTATTCCTTAACCAGCCTTTTTAAACTTTAGTCCCTTTAGGCTGTGGCCACATGAAGTGTTACTTAGAAGAGTTTGCAAAATTTTAAAATATACACCTTACAACCTAGATGATCTGGATTGGAAAAGTGCATGCAGAGATATGCCATGTATATAACTGGGCTAATCTCATTCACTTTGGGCTGGGGTTTTGGTGAATGGGGCAAATGGGAATGTACATTCAGTAGGTGTTTCACCCTTGTGAAGACCAGAGGGCATTTGACATACCAAAGAGAGCAGCATACATATGCTGGAATGCACCTTCAGGCCTGGGCACTGTCCTTGGAGATTGTGCCTCCATGCTGATCAGTTCATCTTCTTCCCAGGGTGGGTCTTGACAAGTCATTTGTTCACAGAAGACACTCCAGAGCTAACCTTCAACATTTACAACAGAGGATCCATTCTCTGAAGGAAATACATGCAGAATTTATCTATGCTTATTATAGAGCAAATGTTCTGTTCTAGAGGGCAAGGAGCAGTTTCTTTCTCCTTTTGCTCTCATGCGCACAAACTCAGGGGCACACCCCACCCCACGCTCCCTGTTGCTTCTGCTGGGGGGAGCATGCAGAATTATTTACTTTATTACATTATTTATATTTTCAGATTGTTCTTAGGATTAATTGCTATTGAAGCCGAGATTTAATTAGCATAAACTTTAGTAACAGCTTAATATAAATTAAATTACAAGCCATTTCTCTTTGAGAAATATTAGGATTTATTAGCAGTCCCCCCAAAACCAATTAGTTTGAACGGATACATTTCAGCATTAAGGGATGGATGAAGCTTTGTGTGCTATTGTTTGTAATTATATTGAGCACATTCCCTCCCTCCCCTCTCCCTTTTTTGCCTCTATTCTGGTGATTAGCCTGGGTAGGAGATGCCTATTCTTTTTGCCCAAGGCCTTAGGAAAGCAATAATGGTCATCAAGAGAGAAATTGGCTCTACTGAGAGGCAAGGGAGGGGAGTGAGGGAGAACCTGAGGATAAGGAAATCATCAGGTCACAGTTCAGGACTAAAAAAAATGTTGATGCAAAAAGAAATGAGCATTTTAAATCCAAGAAGTATGAAACAACTTTCTCATAAATCTCTAAATGACCAAAGGAAACTGTAGTTTAGTCTTCCTGTTTGTGCTGTGGGCTAGGAAAAAGACAGTGCATGCTCTGTGCTGTTGCTAAATTAATCTAGAAGAATAGCTTAATCATGGCATCCCTCTGCTCAAGAACAGACAGTTGCAGGAATAGGTATTGGAGTCAGACGAGTTTGAGTCCCAGTTTTGCCATTTGTCCATTTGACCTTGGGCAACCCAGGTCAACTGTTGTTTCAGTTCTTCCATGTGTAAAAAGGGATAATGATGGAGCCTACCTCACAAGATTATTTTAAGGATTTTATAAATTAACGTAGGTGAAAAGCAGCACTGTGGCACAAAATGCAACCAATTGGTGTTTGTTGTTATTTATAGAGAAGGTACATTTCTCTTGGCATAGCATGAAGTGTCTTTTATCACCCTGTGCCCACCTGTCTTTAAGCAGGATGCCCTGACACTCTATTCCAGAATGCCTTCCCTATAACTAAACCAGTTTCTTGTATTATAATTTGATGCGTGTCTTACTTCCTCTATTACACGGTAGGAAGAGATGATGTCTTAGTTTCAGAACTCCCAGTGGCCAGAAGAATCCCTAGAAAATTCAGATGCAGCCCTCATGAAAAGATAAGGTTTGTAAACTCTGTAATTTTAAGTCCGTGTGTTTGTAAGTCCACAGTGTTTTAAAAAACTTGCAGATAGGACACCAATTTGGCCTTGAGTTTTCCTGTATGTAAAATGGAGGAGTTGGGTGAGATGACTCATCAGTAGGGCTCTCTCCAACTTCAAGATGTGATTTTATTTAGTTTGTTTTAACTTCATTGTTGTCATGTTTCCACAATGTTGAACATCACCAGTATCAAGATTGAAGTATTAGCCAAAATAGGGATATTTTCAAATACTCAGATGTTTCATATTACATGGAAACCTATTTTTCATTATCTAGCATATTTTTCTATTTTCAACAGGATGCTTGTCACTGGACTATTCTTTACTGTGAATTTGGCAGTGGAATGCCAACTGAAATGAAGCAGATGGTTGGAGGACTTAGATGTAGCCAATCCTTATATATATTTGCCTTACATGCCTTTTTGAATATTCCTTCCAAGAAAGTAGTAATGGCAAAGATTTCCAGTTTTTATCAATTGTCATCAATGGAGCTACCCTTTCCTTGTGGAAAACCTTGGGAGAGAGTTTGATTCCCAGATAGCATGGCACTCCCTCCTAAATGAGAGATGGGCCATTAGTCATGTAGGCGATAGCTTCACAAAATTGCGGGAAGTATTAGTTTCCAAATCTGCGGCTGACCTCATCTCTAGAGGTGTGCTAATGAATCAGATGAGGCCAGTGTTTTCTGGAAACTAGAGTAAATAACTAATGTTGAGTAAATTACCTAAATTACTAAATGGGACATTGGATTCCTTGAAGAATTAAATTCACCTCATGTGAATGAGCAATTTCTTTCAACAGGTAATTTATTTAATAGTAAGCTCAGCCAGCATATGGTAATACAGGTCACATCCTATTGAAGGAAAATAATTTGCATTTTAAACGTCTTTCCCGTTTCTCAGCCAGTGGCTTGATTCTTTCACACATCTGAATGCCAAAAACAGTAAACAAGTGCTCTGGTCAACTGCTTGTAGGTGGATAAAAAAGTGGTAGTTGCCACATAATTGTTTTATTCTTTTGGTATTCTTTTGGTAGAATGAATTATTCTGAATGAATTATTGTAGAAAATCTTTTTTTTTTTTTTTTTTTGCGTGATTCAGTGCAATCTTTAATTTGAAATAAAGAGTAAGAAAGCCAATTGATACAAAATGTGAATTATAGGATGAATATAAAGAAATTGAATCAAGGCAGTTTTTTTTTAAATTTTGTGAGCTGGTATATTTGAAATTGTAACTGATGCCCCTTACCCTGACATTTTCTGTTGCCCCAACCCTTCTTGCAGTTTCAGTCAGAAAATATAATAAAAGTAGTACCTATCTTTATACTACTTACTGTATGCCAGACCGTGTTCTAAGTACTTTACATTTATTAGCCCATGTAATCATAACAACAACCTCAACATGAGGAAAAAGTATCATCCCTATTTTGCAGTTATAGTAACTGTGGAAGGCACAGAGACATTAAGCCATTTGCCCAAGGTCACACAGCTCAGAATACCCAAACAGTCTAATTCTAGAAATTGATCTTGTACTATGTCAAACTTGAGCATTCATCAGAATCACCTGGAGGGCTCCTTAAGTTACAGATTGCTGGGTGCCATCCCCAGAAGTTCTGAGTCAATAAGTCTGGGGTGGGGGGAGTCTGAAAATGTATATTTTAACAAATTCTTAGGTGATGCTGATGCTGCTAGTCCGAGGGCCACAGTTTAAGATTACTGCACCACACCCATCTATAATACCCATTACCCAGAAAAACGTTGTTATGGCAGAAAACCCGTCAGGGCTTTTCTATTTTGAAAGTCTAGATGCTGAGGCCACTGAGGGTGTAGGAAAATCTGTGATCACTCTTATCTGGTTCTTTTGGATACTGAGACTAGAAAAGGTTCTCAGGATAGAGGGAATGGAGGAAAGCCAGAGGTTGGTGGGTTCTTAAACCTGTCTTTTTTGGACTCTTTCCCAGGGAAAGCTGGGAGGAAATGGGGAAAAAATAGAAACCCCAGAAAGGTTTGGTAGATCTGAGGGAAGAGAACGCCTGTGTCCTCTGCCAGGCGGAGCCCATGGAAGCAGTGAAGTCTTGGCCGATTCCATTACTCAGCATGGTGGAGGAGCGGAAAGGACACCAGGGAATGTCTTGGTCATCAGGCGTGAGAGGCAGAGGCAGGAACAAGAGGCAGGAATATATCCATGAGCATTTAGGAGGACTCAGCTATGGCTTGCAGAAAGCCTCTGACTTGATGAGACCGTGGGGTTGGGATGAGGCTGAACAGCAGGGATCTGTACTGACAGATGACCAAACGCCATGGGAGGACAAGAATGTCTCCTGGATGCTGTGTGCACAGATGGCTGCACAGAGGACTAGATGCCCACCCTCTGCCACCTCTCCTACCCCACAGGACCCAGACAAATCTCCCAAACCTCCGAGGCATCCCTGGAGAAAAGAGGTAGGGTGGCTTGTTTCCAGCATCTAGAGGGACAAAAGCATAATATAATAAATTGTTTGGCTCCATAAATACAAAGAGAGCTACATTTCTTGCATATGAGTTCATGGGATGAAATCTTTACCCATCTCAAATCGGTTGCTGTGTGGACATTTAAGGAATGTCAGGGCAGGGGACATCTGTGCCACAGATGCAGAGACAGATTTAAAACCAAATCATCATGAATCAATCAACAGAGGTGACCCTGTGAGGAACTGGTGTCCAGAGAAGTTCCGGCAGACTTTGGAAATACCACATTGCCCCATTACAGAAACTTAGATCAAAGGGAACAAACCAACTACTTTAAATTGACAAAGCAGAAATAGAACAGGTGACTGAAAGAAGGCAGAGAAGGCAAATGTAGCCCTGTAAGAGTTTATTGACACGATTCATCTAGAGCTCAGCCTTTCTTTCCTAGGGAAGCAAGAGTTGCTTGGAGTAGTATCAGCCCAGACTAACAAGGTGGTGAAGAGGCCATTCCCCACTCCAAGTAGCATCCATCTTGACTTTTGGTATAGCAGTGGTTTGGGACATCTGTGGAAAACCTACACTTTGAAAGAATGTAGGAATCCCCAATCTTTCAAGCCCTGGGAGGGTGAGCCATTAGCCTCTGTGAGCTACAGTTTTCTTACCTATAAAATGGAAATACTACCTCCCTGATAGAGTAGTTTGACTTTTATATGACGCCAAACATATCACACTTGACATGTAGTTGCTACTATGTCGCTTCTATATTCTGAAAATATCAAGAATAATATGTTTGGCATAGAGTAAAGGTAAACATGCTTGGAAGCAAGCATATAAATTTTAAGGCGAAAAGTGAAATTTGACATGAAAATTCCCTTCCGTTAAATAGAAAATTCTTGATTATTTTTAAAACATGAATATTTCCAATGTCGCTCATTATCTAGTATATAAGAATGATGGAGTTTTTTGACTACAGATATTTTACAGTCTGTTTTTACAGAAGGTGTGTATCACAATGTGTGGGCCCATTATCCTTCTCTTTCTAGGTCACAGAACCACTGATCTATTAGGGTAGAAACATACCCAACCAAAAATCTACATTTCTCAGACTCCTTTGCAGATAGGTGTGTCCATATGTCTAGGTTTTGGCCAATGAGATGTGAGTAGAAGGGTTACGTGGTACTTCTGGATTTCTCCACAAAAAAGGAGGATGTTGAGACTTTGAGTTAAGTACACAGTTTAGAGAGAACACAGTGAACACAAGACTTTCCTCATACCAACTGCACATCCAGGGGGTTCCCAAACCACCCTCAGGTTCAGTAGTTCACCATAAGAACTTATAGAGCTCACAAAGTAAAGCTGTTTTACTTACGGTTATCATTAACTACAGGGGAAGGAGACAGATGGAAATAGCCAAGCAGGGAGATCCATAAGGTAGAATTTAGCAGTCATCCAAAGGCAGAGCTTCCTGTTGTCATCTGTCCATGGAGTTATAGATGGCATAAACTCCTCCTGGTCATGATGTATGACAATACATGTGGAATCTTTCCAACCAGGAAAGCTCACCCAAACCTCAGTGTCCAGAGTTTTTCTTGGGGCTCCATCTCATTGTTGGCTGGCCTGAAATCTCTAGTCTCTCCAAGGAATTGGGCTAATACCTATATTCTCCACTTCCCCTGGTGGTTGGAAAGGTTACTGTATAGAACCCATCACAAGTCACACTGTTAGACTGTCCAGTAGCCAAATCCTCCAGGGAAAACAGACAGTTCTATTATGTGGAGAATTTCAGGGACCGAAAGATCACCTCCCAGTAGCCGAGGGCAAACACCAGGCCTCTTTTTGGGTAAGTTTAATTCTCCACTACACAGAAGGTCAGGGCTTCTTGCCCCTCTCCTTCCTTCTGCTGGCTAGAACACCCGTTTAATGTGTGGAGCTTTCTGTCTCTCATTGTGAGGAAAACACCACGTCCTAGACTTGTGGGTGTGTGTCTGGGGAGGAACCTGGGCCTCCGACAACTTCATGTGCTGAAGTCACCCACAGCAGGGCCTGCCTAACTCTAAATTCTTTTATACAACTGAGAAATAAAAATCAATCTGCCTTAAGCCATTTATTTTCACTTCCCTCCCCGCCCTGCACAATCATTAAAAATAATCCTAACCAAAACCTAAATTCTTAACTTTCCAATTTAGAAAGATAATGTGTACTCTCTTTCTTTAAAAATGTCCTTATTTTTTTAAAAAAAATCTAATTGTCAGGGAAATATGATTCCAATTACCAATCATCAAAATATACATTTTTGAGAGGTATTTAAATTACATTTAGAAAGACATTTCCTTATGAAGGCAGAAATTCTCTCCATGTTCAGTATTCAAGTGGTTTCGAACTTTCATCAGAGTCATCATGTCCATTTTTACTGAGGATACATTTGAATGCTTCAGGCAGTTTTAGTTTTGGTGATTTTTACTTTTATACCAAGAATAACATTTCCCTTAGTCTTATTCATTGTCTGCTTACATCATGGTGGCCCCTCTTTCCTTTTCACTTACTGTAAGGGGAACCTTTTAGTGGCAGCTGGTAATCATTTTCTCTAGAGTCACCTTTTCGTGTGCTCGTACATGCTGTCCCCATCTAACTGTGTCTCCCCCCACCCCCATCAGTCATAAAAGAGTTATAATAGCTGTAATTCTCTTGCAATCAGTCAATTGCTGCAGTTAACAAATGGTTTATTAGAGTGTTAACCTCCATTAGCGGAGAGGCTAGGTCATTAACTGCCTCTGATAACCATTTCTCAAGGTTTATGACTTAAATAATCACTTAAATAATGACTTTCATTCTTTTATCTGGATTAAAACAAAGTTTCTTAAGAACTTAGAATTTTGAGATAAAATGAGTAATATTGATTAAGAAATATCTGTAGACTTGGGTCTCCCATTTTGTTTTAGGGCCCTGGGGTGTTTGTATGAGAACCTCTAAGCAGAGATGAGATACAGACTCTGTAACTGTCAGGCACCAAAGAAGCATTCTCAATGACAATGTATATTTGTCTTCTGGAAACTGGAGTGTGTAGGTAAATTAGTGTTTTCCTTTTACCTTCTAATTTCTTGTCCTGGAAATACCTTAAATTTTAACATAAACTAGGTAGTCGCAATAGTTTTAACAAGAACTATGTAACCTTTTGGGACTTCTTCACTGCTAAGCAGTTGTATACTATCTACACTTAGCTTTCTGTAGTAAGAAGGAAACTTTCAGAGTGAATGGAGCTGTTAGTGCTAATCTCTATTTGGCATCTCTAGTGATTCAGGATGACAAATCATGACAGGAAAAGGACAATGAGATTCACAGGCTTGATCATGCCACACCAGTGCTCACAAACCTCACCAGTTGTCAATTGCCTATGAATGAAGATTTTATAGGTAGAGAAGGTGGAAAGTTTGGGGTGCTAACTCATAGAGTGCCAGTTTTTCTATTTCTAAGGTGGGAATGACAGTGTGAATACTTTCATTCCTAGATATATTGAAGATGTGATGACATACTGCTTATAAAGCATTTATGAATGGGACAAGAGATTAAAATGCCCCTTCTATTAAAATACCCCTTCTAGGTATATGGCTAATATACCTAGAAATTAATATTTTAGACCATCGAAATGAATATTTTCTCATAGCATTCTCTCATTCAAGAATTCAGATACTTTCAACTACACAAAACCAATAAAGCATTTTTTTTTTTACTTATAACATTGGCTATAACCAGTCTTGTTTTGGTTGACTTGGCTCTTGGGCAAAAGAAATTATTTATCAAAGGAGGAATATGAACTGTTTCTTATTCATGTCTGTAGCTACTCTGCCTGGCACCGTGACTATCTCACAGTAAGTTTTAAATAAATATTTGTTAAATTTCTTAAACTTACCTGGTACAAATTAATCTCTCCTTTTGTGACCCCTCAATGATGGTGTCTTCATGAAAGAGATTTTTTTTTTATAGTCTGTCTTATATCAGTTTTTTACACTTCTGCCTACTCTGCTTACTTGTAGAGCACAGTCTGTTTCTCTTTATATCCCTCATAATGCCTAATACTATACTTTGCCTACAGTGTAGCATTTCCCACAGGGTGTTCCAGTGAAAACTAACATAATAACCTGTTGCATTAGTATCCCATTGTTATTGGAACAAACATAGTGGCTTAAAACAATCCAAATTTATGATCTCATGGTTTTTGAAGTTAGAAGTCCAAAATTAGTCTCACTGTGCTAAATAAAGTCAAGGTGTCAGGAGGACTTGTTCCTTCAGAGGCTCTAGGAGAGAATCTATTTCTTGTCCTTTTCAGCTTCTAGAGTCTCCGCCATGCCTTGGCTTGTGGTCTCTTCCTACACCTTCAAAGCCAGCAACGTAGCATTTTTAAATCTATCCCTGCTTCTGGGGTTCCTGGGTGGCTCAGTCAGTTAAGCATCTGACTTCAGCTCTGGTCATGATCTCACAGTTCACGAGTTCAAGCCCCACATCAGGCTCTGTGCTGACAGCTCAGAACCTGGAGCCCACTTTGGATTCTGTGTCTCCCTCTCTCTCTGCTCCTCCCCAGCTCATACTCTGTCTCTCTTTCTCACTCAAAGATAAAAATAAACATTAAGAAAAAAATGAAAATAAAATATCTCCCTGCTTCCATAATAACATTTGCCTTTCTCTGTTTCTGACTCTCTTGCCTCCATCAAGGACTCTTGTGATTATATTGGACCCCTTCCCCCCAGATAATCTTGGATTATCTCTCTGTCTCAAGATCCTTAATTCAATTACATCTGCAAAGTCCCTTTTGCCAGTAAGGTAACATATTCCCAAATTCTGAGAATTAGAATGTGGACTTCTTTGGAGTGCCATTATTTTGTCTATCATAGATATTAATAGGTAATAATAAGGAATAAGGGGATTCCATAGTCAGATAAATCTGGGAAACATTTGGTATAAATAGCGTTGAACATGTGACTTTTAATGAAAGATTTTTCTGAAATTTTATTCCCAAAGGAATTCTTTTTTTGGTAATGGATGTCTTGTTTTTCCCCCAAAGAGTATTTAATAGACAAGTGTTTTTTTTTGTTTTTTTGTTTTAAGTTTATTTATTTATTTATTTTGAGAGAGAGAGAGGTGAAGGGAGAGGCAGAGAGAGAAAGACAGAGATTCTCAAGCAGGCTCCATGCTGCCAGCCCAGAGCCCAACACAGGGCTTGATCCCATGAACCATGAGAACATGACCTGAGCCGAGATCAAGAGTCAGGTGCTCAACCGACTGAGCTACCCAGGCTCCCCTAAAGGGATAATATTTATGGTAAAGTCATGGGTGGAAATGGAAAAGAAATCTGGAAGCTTTGGTCACTTTCCATTACTTGTAGGTGGTTCGTAAAATGAATATTAAAATTCCTAAAAGGACCAGGTTTTTAGACTTTGGCTATGTCTGATTAATCAAGCTTTAACTTATTCTTTATTAGTTTTTTCACTAAACTGTCCTTATCAGAAAAGGATGAATGCTTCCAGTTTCAGCTCTGACATGTAAAGATCTTGGCAGTCATCACTCCCATCTTTGCAATAAGAAAACCTGGACATACTGAAAAATCATCTACATTGCTTGGACCCATCAGAGAACTGAGGTTACAGGCAAAGCATCACCCTGAAATCTGTAGAGACCAGTGCCTATAGAGAGACACAACCACCGAGATCTGCTTACCCTGGAGCAGAGACCACCGGAACTATTAACTGGTAGAAACAATTGCAACAAATTGCTGCAGGCTGAATGAATGTGGATGAGCTTGAGAGTGAGAAACTCCTGGAACCCAGGAGTTGTGAAAGATTCTCTTATGACCTCGGCAGAGAGAGGGGAAAGGTAACCATTGTGAAATATTTCCTGACACTCCTCCATAACATAAGTGTTTTCTCTAGGGGAAAGGACTTTGCCAGAGCACAATTCTTATCCTAGCAGGAGGAAGGAAATTCTCTCTATTCCCTTGAACCCTCTTCATCTTTCCTGTTACACCTAAATGGGGGGAAATATAATCAACAGGGGGCAGATTTTCAATGAAATAGATTGGCAATGCTTCAGCCCGGAAAGGGAACAGAGGCAAAAAGCTATATGACTGGAGGAGGAACAGAGACACTTGTGAAGGCCCCAGCCTGAGACACAGGCCTGCTAAAAGATGTGGGTATAATTTAACCATTATAGAATGATTTCCTCCCTTTCACCCTATCTAACAACACACCAATAGTCTCCACTATCAAAACAGTGGATTGTAGCTTCACTTTACATGATGATACCTCAAAGCCAAGAGGGAGATCCAAACAAGGACATTAGAGGAATGTGAAGCCTTTGGTGCTTGTAGTCACAGCAAACATTTAACACAAGCCAACTCCTAGCCTGCTTAGCACAAATCCTCACACAAATAGCCTGTTTAAATCTTCAGCTCTTGTTACCCAATACTACCTGTCCAGTATGCACCAAAAATCTACAAGGTATGCCAAAAGTCAACAAAAATACAAAGTCTGAAGACAAAGCATTCATTAGACCCAGACTCAGATATGCTGTAGATGCTGCAATGATCAGGGGATTTAAAATAATGATGGTTAAAATGGTAAGACTTTTAATGGAAAAAGTAAGCAGTATGCAAGAAGAGTTGGGACAATGGGAAAACCATAAGAAAGAGTCAAAAGAAAATGTTGGGAACCAAAAATATAGTAACGGGAATGAAAAACGTCTTTGGTGGTCTCAACAGTAGACTTGAGACAGCTGAGGATAAAAATCGGTGAAGCCGAAGATGGTTAAGTCAATAGGAGGATCCTAACCTGAAATACAAAGAAAAAACAAGAATGAAAAAAACCTTGTTATTTCTTGTGTTTTTGATTTTGGTCATTCTGAGAGGTGTAGGGTGATACTGTTTTTGCATTTTCCTGGTGATTAGTAATGTTGAGTATCTTTTCATGTGTCTTTTGGCCATCTGTATGTCTTCCTTCAAAAAATGTCTGTTCAGGTCCTCTATTTTTAAACCAGATTATTTGTGTGTGTGTGTGCGCGTGTGTTGAATTGTATAAGTTCTTTATATATTTTGGATAGTAACCCTTTATCAGGTGTGTCACTTGCAAATATCTTCTCCCAGTCAGAAATGTATAGAATTGTTGAATTATTATATTATACACTTGAAACTAATATAACATTGTATATTAATTACACTTCAACTTAAAAAAATGAAAAATCTGTGAGACAATGACAGAAGGTAAAATATATACATAATTGGAATATTGGAAGAAGAGGGAAGAGGGAATGGAACAGAAATATTTTGAAATAATAACAATAGAGAATTTTCCAAAGTTAGTGACAGGCACCATCTACAAATCCAGGAAGCTCAGAGAATACCAAGCAAAATAAATACCTCAAACCCCACACCTTAATGTATCATATTCAAATCACAAAAAACCAAAGACAAGAAGAAAAACTTCAAGGAAGCCAGAGAGATAAAATCACCTAGTTTATAGAGGGAAAAGAATAAAAATTATAGACTTCTTATCAGAAGCCATGCAGGAAAGAATAAAGTGCAATGAAATCTTTAAAAGGTTGAAAGAAAAACCCTCACCAACCTAGAATTCTATATTCAACAATGTTGTTCTGCACAAGTGAAAAAGAATACTTTCTCAGACAAAAAATTAGAGACTTCTTTACCAGCTGAACTGCTCTGCAAGGTATGTCTTATTTATTTTTTATTTTATTTATTTTGTTTAATTTTGAGAGAGAGTGGACAGAGGATCTGAAGTGGGCTCCATGCTGATAGCAGTGGGACGGACATGGAGCTTGAACTCACAAACTGTGAGATCACGACCTAAACTGAAGTCAGTTGGTTGAGTGACCGAGGTGCCCCACAAGGTATGTTTTAAAAAGTTCTTTAGGAGGATCCTGGGAAGATGGCGGCGTAGGAGGACACTGGGCTCACCGTGCGTCCTGCTGATCACTTAGATTCCACCTACACCTGCCTAAATAACCCAGAAAACGCCAGAAGACTAGCAGAACGGAGTCTCCGGAGCCAAGCACAGACGAGAGGCCCACGGAAGAGGGTAGGAAGGGCGGTCAGGTGGTGTGCGCTCCACGGACTGGCGGGAAGGAGCCGGGGTGGAGGGGCAGCCTGCCGGCCAAGCAGAGCCTCTGAGTCTGGCTTGCAAAAGCAGAGGGGCCGGATGGAGTGTGTTCCAACAGCAAGAGGGACTTGACATCTGGAAGGTTATAAGTTAACAGCTCTGCTCGGAGAGCGGGAGGGCTGGAGGACAACGGGAGGGAGAGTTGTTGAGCCCCGGACGGCAGAGCTCAGCTTGGCGGGGAACAAAGGTGCTTGCTAGCGCCATCTCCCTCACCCATCCCCCAGCCAAAATCCCAAAGGGAACTGGTTCCTGCCAGGGAACTTGCACTGCGCAAACACCCAACGCTGTGCTTCTGCGGATCCATCCCTCTGGCGGGTCTGACTCCCTCCCGGTGCCACAGGGCCCCTCCCGAAGCGGATCTCTGAAGGAAAAGTGAGCTGAGCCTGCCCCTCCCACCCCCGTGCACCTTGCCGATCCACCCCAGCTAATACACCAGATCCCCAGCACCACAAGCCTGGCACTGTGCAAGTAGCCCAGATGGGCCACGCCACCCCACAGTGAATCCCGCCCCTAGGAGAAGGGAAGAGAAGGCTCACACCAGTCTGACTGTGGCCCCAGCAGTGGGCTGGGGACAGACATCAGGTCTGACTGTGGCCCTGCCCACCAACGCAAGTTATTCAAGACAGCACAGGGGAAGTGCCCCACAGTCCTGCACCACTCCGGGGACTATCCAAAATGACGAAACGGAAGAATTCCCCTCAAAAGAATCTCCAGGAAATAACAACAGCTAACGAACTGATCAAAAATGATTTAAACAATATAACAGAAAGTGAATTTGGAATAATAGTCATAAAATTAATCGCTGGGCTTGAAAACAGTATAAAGGACAGCAGAGAATCTCTTGCTACAGAGATCAAGGGACTAAGCAACAGCCAGGAGGAGCTAAAAAATGCTATCAATGAACTACAAAATAAAATGGAGACAACTATGGCTCGGATTGAAGAGGCAGAGGAGAGAATAGGTGAACTAGAAGATAAAATTATGGAAAAAGAAGAAGCTGAGAAAAAGAGAGATAAAAAAAATCCAGGAGTATGAGGGGGAAAGTTAGAGAACTAAGTGATGCACTAAAGAGAAATAATCTACGCATAATTGGTATTCCAGAGGAGGAAGAGAGAGGGAAAGGTGCTGAAGGTGTACTTGAAGAAATAATAGCTGAGAACTTCCCAGATCTGGGGAAGGAAAAAGGCATTGAAATCCAAGAGGCACAGAGAACTCCCTTCAGACGTAACTTGAATCGATCTTCTGCACAACATATCATAGTGAAACTGGCAAAATACAAGGATAAAAAGAAAATTCTGAAAGCAGCTAAAGATAAACGTGCTCTAACATATAAAGGGAGACCTATAAGACTCGTGACCCATCTCTCTACTGAAACTTGGCAGGCCAGAAAGGAATGGCAGGAGATCTTCAATGTGATGAACAGAAAAAAATATGCAGCCGAGAATCCTTTATCCAGCAAGTCTGTCATTTAGAATAGAAGGAGAGATAAAGGTCTTCCCAAACAAACAAAAACTGAAGGAATTCGTCACCACTAAACCAGCCCTACAAGAGATCCTAAGGGGGATCCTGTGAGACAAAGTACCAGAGACATCGATACAAGCATGAAACCTACGGACATCACAATGACTCTAAACCCATATCTTTCTGTAATAACACTGAATGTAAATGGACTAAATGCGCCAACCAAAAGACATAGGGTATCAGAATGGATAAAAAAACAAGACCCATCTATTTGCTGTCTACAAGAGACTCATTTTAGACCTGAGGACACCTTCAGATTGAGAGTGAGGGGATGGAGAACTATTTATCATGCCACTGGAAGTCAAAGAAAGCTGGAGTAGCCATACTTATATCAGACAAACTAGACTTTCAATTAAAGGCTGTAACAAGAGATGAAGAAGGTCATTATATAATAATCACAGGGTCTATCCATCAGGAAGAGCTACCAATTATAAATGTCTATGCGCCAAATACGGGAGCCCCCAAATATATAAAACAATTACTCACAAACATAAGCAACCTTATTGATAAGAATGTGGTCATTGCAGGGGACTTTAACACCCCACTTACAGAAATGGATAGATCATCTAGACACACGGTCAATAAGGAAACAAGGGCCCTGAATGATACATTGGATCAGATGGACTTGACAGATATATTCAGAACTCTGCATCCCAAAGCAACAGAATATACCTTTTTCTCGAGTGCACATGGAACATTCTCCAAGATAGATCACATACTGGGTCACAAAACAGCCCTTCATAAGTATATAAGAATTGAAATCATACCATGAATACTTTCAGATCACAATGCTATGAAGCTTGAAATCAACCACAGGAAAAAGTCTGGAAAACCTCCAAAAGTATGGAGGTTAAAGAACACCCTACTAAAGAATGAATGGGTCAACCAGGCAATTAGAGAAGAAATTAAAAAATATATGGAAACAAATGAAAATGAAAATAAAAAGTTCTTTAAGCAAGAGAAAAAATGATATAGGTTAAATACATGAATCTGCATAAAGAGAGGAAGAGAGAGCAAGAACAAATAAAATAAATATTTTTTAAAAGATTTCTTATTCTTAATCTAAAAGATAACAGTTTGCTTAAAATAATAATAGTAGCAATGTATTGATTGATTACAGCATATGGATCATGAAAATAAATGAAAGTCATGTCATAAAAGACGGGAGAGAGAAATTGGAGATACTCTTCTATGAGACACCAATGCTGCATGTGAAACGATGTAGTGTTATTTGAAAGCTGACTTAGATTATTTTAAAATGTGTATTGTAAGCTCAGTGTAGCCACCAAAACATTTTAAAAAGAAGTATAAATGATATACTAGGAGAGAAGCTATAATGAAATTATAGAAAACGCTAACTTAAAATTTCATAAGGCATAAAAAGAAAAACAGAATAAAGAACAATGGGAACAAATAGAAAACAGTTACAGAAATGCTAGATATAAATCCAACTATATTCATCATCGCTTTAAATGTGGGTGACTTGATGTACTAGTTAAGGGACTGAGATCCCCAGAATGAATAAAAAGACAAGACCCAACTATATGTTGTCTCTGACCCACTTTCTTTCTTTCTTTTTTAATTTTTTTAAGTTTATTTTTTTATTTTGAGAGAGAGGCAAAGAGAGAGAGAAAGACAGAGAGAGGGAGAGAGGGCAGGGGAAAAGCAGAGAGAGAGGGAGAGAGAGAATCCCAAGCAGGCTCCACGGTATAAGCACAGAGCCGGATGCAGGGCCCAAACTCACAAACTGTGAGACCATGACCTGAACCAAAACCAAGAGCTGGATGCTTAACCGACTGAACCACTCAGGCACCCCTGACCCACTTTCATTATAAAGATTTGGATAAGTTAAAAACAAAGAGATAGAGGAAGATGCTATGGTAATGTAAATGAAAAAAAAAAGATTATTTTAATCTTTGGAATCAATAAATCTGGTTATGAATTACAGTTCTCTCTGAATGTTCATGGACAAGTTATTTAACCTGTCTGTGCCTCAGTTGTAAAATGCAGAGAAAAACACCTGTTAAAGTTGTTCTTAGGTGCACAATTAATACAGCATGCCCAGCACCATGTCTGATTTATAATAGTTGCATAGAGTAACACCTATGTTTCCTCTGGTTTCTCATAGTCTACCTTTCTTGGTCTCCATCTTTCTATTTTGTAGAATTTCTGTGTTCCTCTCCTACCATTTTTTAAAAAAAAATTTATTTCCATATCGTACATTATATACTTCCATCCTGAGTATGACGCTGTTCTATTACAATGGTGATTCAATGAAATCCAACAGTTTAGACACAGAACTAGCCATAATTAGTAAATGATTGTGGCTGTTAATACTGGAGAATTTAACAAACTGTGCAGATGGGTTCAAGCAATTCTGCAGAGTTCGCTTTTTCCTGATCTAGATGAAAAAGTGTTTGGAGAGAGTGAGTAGATAGAGGAGGCTCTGTGCTGAGGTCTGCAGTAGGCACAGGGAAGGAACTGTATTTGTCAATGTGGCCTGAGAAGAATAGCCAGGAAACCTGTCCCTTAAAAATTAATGACAAGGATAAAGAGGAATGAGACAGTCCTCCAATAAAGTCTGAAGGAATGGGTGAAAATTAATTCCTGGTGACCAGCGGTGAAGTAAATAAATTGCTTTTTTCACACTTATGGCCTGGAAAATAAAATTCAAACCCTCAAACTCCCAGTTGCCAAAATGAATAACAATAATTATAGGAAGCTTGCTACATAATGGTCATTTTAATTACTGTGTTTTCGCTTCTATGATATAATTAGCTGTTGTTTTTTTTTTTTTTTTTTTTTTTTTAAATTTGAAGGAGAGACTTTTCCAGCTGGTTTTAGGTCTTGTCTATTCTAATGAGTATAATTATATATTCCCAGAAACGATATTCAGGATCCAAGGAAGAAAAAAGGATTAGACCCTGAACATCTTGTATCTCAAGAGAATCCGATGGCAAGTTTGCTAAGGCCAGTTCCACAGGCCTTTTTTTTTTTTTTAATGTTTATTTATTTTTGAGAGAGAGAGAGAGTGCAAGCAGGTGAGGGGCAGATAGAGGCAGGGACAGATGACACTGACAGCCATGAGCTCAAACTTGAACTCACAAACAGTGAGATCATGACCTGAGCTGAAGTTGGATGCTTAACCGACTGACCCATCCAGGTGTCCCAGTTCCATAGGCCCTTTTGAATGACTGAGTCAGTGGAGTACAAAATAAACTCCATGCTTCTTTTGTCATTGGCAGAGATGACTGGCCTTGCTGAAAGTTGTGCCCTCCTGTGTGAGTGTTACAGTTCCTCTGCTCTGGTCCAGGTTAAACCCTAATATTGAGTGCAATGACACTCTAAGCAGTTATTGAACAGAAGGCTATAGAATCATCTACCAAGATTACCCATCTTTCATTGGCAGCTAGAGTTTTCAGTTGGTCTCAATATTGTTTTAAACTGTATACATAAAGAGCCACCACTGTCTCAGTCAGATCATTGATAAGACCATGGAGAGGCAATGACGGGGCTTGCTGTAGCATAGTGCTAGCCATAAAGAAACAGCTATAGACCACTTTAATAAGTAAGAGGCCAATTGCACAGTACGCCACTATGGAACGTCCTTTCTGATCACAGGCTGTGAGCAATTAGGATGGTTGCAAACTCTGGGAGGGGCTCTATACACCTTTTGTACTATGCACTGTGACCGTAGTTGCTCTTCTGGAGATGCGTCTAGGGCTCTGAGGTAATGCCCCATGGTAGCAGTTTCTAGAGGCTAATTAAGTATTGCATAGAAAATGATATCTCTATATCTGCTTTAAATTTGCTGCCTGTTAATTTGGAGCAGTCCCGGGTTCTGATGTGATGGGATAGTGCAATTAGAAGTAATTTATGGCTCATTTCTGTACCGTTTATGGCTTTATGGCTATGGCAGGATACAGCTTCCGGTTGTTAATGAGGACCCCCTTCTGAAATGAGGGATAACAAGATGATAATGCTTTCCATTTGTACCATGCCTTAGTCATGGCAGAACAAAGGACCTCACTCAGACCCTCTCATTTCCTCATCGTGTACTGGCCACATGAAGAGAAGAAGTTAAAGGGTAAGGTTTACCAATCATGATTCTATAGCAGAGAGAGCAGGTTGCCTGGCTGCTGTGACCATCAGGACTTGTGGTATCCAGCTCCCCATAGATTGCTGCTACACCTTTTCTCTCTTCTTTGCTTTTCCACCCTTTTTTTTCCCTTTTTTTCCCCCCTGGTAGAAAATGTGCAAAAGCAGAAAGGGAAATGCAGGGAGCATCTTCTTGTATGTTTCTCCCTTATTTGAAAAGGAATAAAAAAATTCTCAGAAGCCTCTACTAAATTTCCCTTGGGCTAGAACCTGGTCTCACACCCACCCCTACAGCAATCACTTCCATTGCCCCGGACAAAACTGGGGTTCTTATGACCAGGACAAAGGGGAGGAAAGTGTGATGGCCGGGTACCCAGAATTGGTGGCCACAACTGCTTAATAACCGTGGTCTCTTTAAAAAGTCTCCAAGCGTCTGTTGTACTCTAGCTTATCATGGCTTTCTATCCAGATGTCGAGGCATCAAGGCCTTCAGGATATTAGGATTTCTCTCAGGTTTTTCTGTGCTGGAGCAGAGTTGGGACCCCACAAAAAAAAAAATAGGGAGAGTGTGGTCCCTTTTCGAAAGTAGCTTTACAGTGTTCATGCCTCACAAATTTCTTCACGTGAAGAGCCCCTTCCACAATGCCTGAAGCTCCTCTCTCTATACAGATCAGAGCCGTGGACTTTGGGCTGGGAGCAAATAACTATGCCTCCCTGACTCTGCCCTATCCAGTGAGAGATTGTCCACCTATGTAAATCTCATGATGCAAATGTACATCATGCTACTTAAAAAAAAATTTTTTTTAATGTTTATTTATCTTTGAGAGAGAGAGAGCAGGGGAGGGGCAGAGAGAGAGGGAGACACAGAATCCAAAGCAGGCTCCAGGCTCTGAGCTGTCAGCACAGAGCCTGACATGGGGCTTGAACTCGTGAACTGTGAGATCATGACTGGAGCTGAAGTTAAAAGTTCACCCAACTGAGCCACCCAGGAGCCCCAACATCATGCTACTTCTAAAATGAGTATCAATGAGATGAAACTAAAAATGAAGCTATGATTTTTAAGAGATCAAATTTTAGGGTTAACAAGCTAGAGGAATGATCCCAGAGTATTTGACTTGAAGAAACAAATTATAAGTTGTATATGTTTGAAAAAAAATATTAAAAATCTTTTTTAAGGAGGCTGGCATGTAATTGAGACAAGCTACACCAGAGACATCTGGATCTGGAAACTGGGCAGGCTTACTAGGATGGGGTACTATGATTTAGGCCATGTTTTGCGTAATGAAAGTAAAATCACTCCTGGCAAATATAGCAATTCTGGCGATAGTGTTACCATGTAGAAATAATCAGCATCAGACATGTCAACTAGTCATTCGTGAGGCTGCCTAGAGACAGGTGGAAATCCAGAAAACCAAGCATACACTGAGCACTTAATAAATGGTTAACTGACATTAAATTTGTCAACCATGTAGTTATAGTACATGAGTGGATTTAGCCTTTAGTATCAGATGGTCCTGATTGTGGTTAACAGGACCTGGCCCTACTCTCTCCCACTACAGATTCTCCCAATGACATGTGCCACTCTGTCATGGTCCTGTCACCATGGGGATGTTGTTTGTTTGGGAGAACATTTGGCTACCGTCTACTTTCCTCTGTAGACTAAGCTCCATGACTACTTTTGCTCATTATAGAGTCTTCAGGCCTGTGATAAGGGCTGGTTTAATAAAATATTTTAAATAAATAAATACAAAATAAATGACTGAACAGATTTTAGGGTAGGCCTTTGATCCTTGGGGTGAATAGTGAGTGTGGAAGAACACGGGTACATCTTAAACTGAAATTTTTATTAAGGACTGGACGCAAAGTCAGATTGAACCAGGATCGAAAGAGATTGGAAGCTGAGAACCCCAGCACTAAGGTGGTCTGCATTGGAGAGTGACCCCACCTTAGGGGTGGAGATATGGACTCAGAGAAGTTTTTAAGTCAGCATAATTATCTGACAGCTTGTCTCACTTTTCCTACTTGGTTAGAGGTTGTCTAATGGTAGACACTTTGGTTGACACTTTCTTTACCTTATGTGTCTTACACACATAGGTAGGTGCACCATGATTGTTGAGTGTGTATCAATCAATACACGAGTGAAAAAATTTCCAGTTAAAAACTACCAGAACATAGTACCTGAATTTAAACTGGGGAATTTACAGATGTATGGCCACATAGTACAGAACATATATGTTAGATGAATATATTTTTTTGGCTTGACATCAGAAAGTGACAGGAATTTCTCCTTAAGTTAATAAATTGTAGGCTGAGCTGGTTTCAATAGCCAACACAAATGATAGTTACATTTTTGCCAAAGATGTCAGTGGCAATCTCTATGTGGCATCAACATGTCCTCATGAGTGGGAAATAGTGAGTGTTGCCACAGTGAAGGAGTTTTGGATACTTGAGAGGAAACTAGAAGAGAAACATTAGATGCTATTGGTTTCCTACCTAATATCCATTCTCTATTTCTGTCTTAATAAATTGACCCAAGTTTTTGGTTTGCAGTGTATGCAAATTAAAAAAAATAGCAGCCTCATTGTAGCTGGCTGACTATGTGATAGTTCTGAACTAGTGATACGTATGAAGATGTTTCTGTCTACCAGTGTGCCAATCAGCAATGTGCTTGACTTTGTTATTTTTATTTTATTGTGGCAAAATATATATAACATTTTCCATTTTAATAATTTTTAAATGTATAATTCAGTGGCATTAACTACATTTACAAAGTGCAACTATCACCACGATCTATTAAGACTCTTCCATTACCCCAAACAGAATGTCTGTTCAACAATAATTCCCAATCCCCCCATAACCTCTTAACATTTTTTTTTAATGCTTATTTTTATTTTTGAGAGAGAGAGAGTGTGTGAGTGGGGAAGGGACAGAGAGACAGGGACAGAGGATTCAAAATGGACTCCACGCTGACAGCAGAGAGCCCAATAGGGGGTTCGAACCCATGAACCTTGAGCCCATGACCTGTGCCGAAGTCCAACTTTTCACCGACTGAGCCACCCAGGAACCCCCCTGTAACATTCTTTATATCTTCATAAATCTACCTATTATAGGTATCTCATATCAGTGTATTCATTCAGTATTTGTCCTTTTGTGTCTGACTGACTTCATAAAGCATGACTTCAAGGTTCATCCATGTTGCAGCATGTATAGAACTTCAATCTTTTTTATGATGGACTAATATTCCATTGTATGTAGGATATCATATTTTGTTTATCACTTCATGTATCAACAGACACTTGGGTTGTTTTCACCTTTTGTCTATTGTGAATAATGCTGCAATAAACATTGCTGTTCAAATATCTGATCTCTGTTTTCATTTCATTGGGTATATCTCTAGAATTGGAACTACTGGGTCATGCGGTAATTTTATGTTTAACTTTTTGAGGAACCACCACACCGTTTTCCATGGTGGCTGCACCATTTTGACCACCAGCAACATAAGAGGGTTCCAATATTTGCATCCTCATCAACACTGTTTTTTTTTCTTTTCTTTTCAATTAAAGCTATCGTAGTAGGTATGAAGTGGTATCTCATGGTTTTGACTTGCATTTTCCCAATGACTAATGATGTCAAATATCTTTTCATGTGCTTAATGGCCATTGCAAACCTCCTTTGGAAAATGTGTATTCAATTCCTTCATCCATTTTAAAATTGGGTTGCCTTCTTGTCATTGAGTTGTAGGTGTTCAAGATATTGAACACAGTGCGTGCACGAATGGAGGAGGGGCAGAGAGAGAGAGGGAGACACAGAATCCGAAGCAGGCTCCAGGCTCCAAGCTGTCAGCACAGAACCTGACCCGGGGAACCCACAAACCACGAGATCATGACCTGAGCCGAAATCAGATGCTTAACTGACTGAACCACCCAGGCACCCGTATTTCTTTTTCTTTTGTTGCTCATGCTCATGTCATGTCTAAGAATACATTGCTAAATCCAAGGTCATAAAGATGAAATGTATTTGACTTTGACAGTGCAATGTTAACATTATGTGAGTGGTTTTGTTCCTTGGATTATCACCAATGATTGATTTTCATTTAAATCCTAGAAATCACCATGTAATTAACCTCCCCATCAGTTGTCAATACCACAGCCACACACAGAATGAAAAAGAATGGGTTGAAGTAGGAACTAGTATCTTGAAGACTTGGTTTCTATTGCAGGCTCTGCCAACATGGCAGATACTTCTGTCAACTTCATGTTGACCTTCTGTTATCCATTTTCTTTCCTTCTTTTAACAGCCTCTGCTACTTGAGACTCTATGTATGCCTCCTGTGCTCTCAGTCCATGCCCTGCCTGCAGAGGGTACCACTCCTGCCTCGGAGCGAGGCACGTGACTGACTCACACTTTCGGACCGGCTCTAAGCAGGACATTTTGGTTCAAGTAGGACATTTTATTTTCAGAGACATCAAGACACAATTAATAATTTTTGGTGGTAATTATGGTGCAGAGGCAGATGCTCCTTCCTATTGGATTTCAGCCCAAGAATAAGAGAAGATCTGGAACTGTTGGCAGACAATTTGCAGGGTAAGGAGAGAACCTACCTAAGAATGGAGCCAACTTAGAAGGTGGAGAGTTAAGAGCTTGGGAGAGAATCAGGGTTTGGTGAGAATTTGGGGAACTTTACATCAAGTTAAGCCTGAAGCTAGTCCTACTCTTGAACTTGAACCAGTAACTCTTTGTTGAAGCCAGTTTGGGTTGGGTATGTAGTCACTGGTAACTGAGAATCCTCTGAGACACAGCAAGTGACCAGCTGTGGGACCTTGAATATGTCACTTCACATCTCTGGGCCTCTGCTTGGAATCTGACACATGAGTTCTGTTTTGGGAACTGGGGAATAAAGACACCACAAGGTGATCTAACTATCTTCAAGGTCACACAATACATCCCCAGGAGCACTGAAATCTATAAGCTCATTTTGAATGTTTAGTTCTAGTGCAGAAAAAGCATTGTTTTTTATTAAGCACAAAGCTGACTGATGATGTCTTCTGCAGACTTGCTCAGACTTGAAAACTCCAATATTACAGAAAGGAATCCAAGTCTTTAGGTAAATTACTTCATATGTTCACCCTGCTGAGCGGCGGATGGACAGTACAGTACAAAATGTACTAGGGACAGCGCATGCACCCACAGTTATGTCCTTTGAGATCTGCAAATTGTACTTGACAAAGGAAATTAAACTTGGCTCAAAGAAAGCTTTAGGCAGTTCTGAGATATTGAATGAGATATTTCTCTCTCTTTCTCTCTCTCTTTTTAACATCTGAAGTTCATGAACTCATTTTCTTTGCCTCACATTTCATCATCTCCCTAACAGATGGGATTATTACCCACATCTTGGCTAGGATAAGAATATAAGACTGCCACTTTCTCTGGGACAGTTCCCTTTTCCTGCAGGCTACATTCAACTGGCACACACCTGCTTGGTTGAAAAGACACTTTCATGTAAGCAGATGCCTTAGGTTTTCTTTTTTCCTTTCTTCTTCTTCCCTCTCTCCCTCCCTTCCTTCCTCCCTTCTTCTTCTTTCCTTCCTTCCTCCCATTCTTCCTTCTTTCTCTCTTTGTCTAATTCTTAGAAAAAAGGCTTCAAGATCCCTCTCTACTCCCATGTCTTCCTGTTAGGAAAGGATTTGATGTTGTCACTGTTTTCTGGATGGCTTATGGTGTCAGTAGTGATCCTCCCTCCAGGGGTAACTAAGGAAAATTAAAAACCATTTTTTTTTTTTACAAAGCAATTTTTTTTTTTGCTTGAAACTTGACAAAAAAAAGAAAGAAAAAGAAATAAAGTTGGATTTCTACAGAGGCAGAATTTGTAGAGAGCAGGAACAATCATGAAAGAATTTTAAAAATCTAGATGTATCTTTTGATTTTATAAATGATTGAATGAAAACCAGAGTGACAACAAGGGCTGCTCAGAATTGTGTCGATAATTTTTGGCAGAGTTAACCTAATACAAACAAAGCTTTTACTGATCCTCTGCCCTGAACAGAGCCAACGTTCCTTCTTTATAGACAACTCGTGTGGTTTCTAGGTTTTAAATTAGAAAGTATCTAATTAGAATAGAGCCATAGTACTCAGAAGGATGGTGCAGATGGCCAGTTTTATGTGATATATTTAAAACATGTATGACTGTAGAGTTATTTGCATAACCTCTGGCTTATTTAGTTTTTCAATATTCAAATTTATTCCGTTTTATCTGAAAAATGTATTTATATATACACAGACTTATAATTTTACATAAATGCATAATTGCTATATCTAACCTACTCTCTTTCTGTTTTCTTGCTTCTTTTTTCCTTTTTATTCCCACCCAAATCACTCCTTACTCCTAACAATTCAGAAAAATAATTACTTACTTTTATTTTCATGCTTATGTATTATATAAAAATCTTCACTGCACCTACATAGATATTGCACACATCTCCCTAAAGAGCAATTTTGATGTTATGTTACAATAATAGCATCATATTAGACATACTTTAATGCATCTTGCTTTTAGCTACTGGTTTAACTCTAATATTTTAACATAGGTGTGATTCCTTTGATTATAAATGGAAGGAATTCTTGGGTGTGCCAACACTCTCTTCCACATGTTTCCCCTAAGGTTTTTCACTTGTCCTGTTTCAGTTAGGGTGAAGATAAAGAGGACATTGAATATTGTCCTACACACAATTAGTAGTTTTCACATTGATGGAAGAATTCAAATTCTAAATGGAGACCGGAGCAGAGTATCATAGAGAAATGGTGGAATGGATTGGGTGTGGGATTTGACAAGGGTTGTAGTTCAGGTTGGGTCTATATTCCAAAGCAAAGAATATTGAAGCTGGAAGGCTTGGCTCTACTACTTCAGTGGTTCTCACATTTTGGGAGCATAAGGAAAAACTTGGCAAGAAAATGACACCCTTGGAGCTCGATTCAATAGGAGTAGGTGTGACCCAGAAAATGTACTTTCCGAAGCTTCCCAGGTGATGCTGTATGTAGGTGACCCTCAACTTGATTGTGAAAAACTCATCCTTGGAAGACAAGGAAAGAACAATCTAAAGACTCACAGGCTTGCCCAAGGACAGTCATCTTTAGTGACAGAACTGAGATTAGAAACTAATTCTTCTTCCTTGAAATGGAGTGCTAGTGACCCTTAATGTGCCTCAAGGTGTCCTAATCTCTGGGAAAGGCTTTAATCTCTGGGAAAGGCTTTAAATCTCTGGGAAAGGCTTTAAAATGTCCCAAGTGGCTTCCTTTCCCCAAGTCTTCATTTGCAAGAACATAATCTACTGATAAGGGATGAGAACTTTAAAGCTAGAATAAGAGCGCCTGGGTGGCTCAGTCAGTTGAGCGTCCGACTTCGGCTCAGGTCATGACCTCACAGTCCGTGAGTTCGAGCCCCACGTCAGGCTCTGTGCTGACAGCTCAGAGCCTGGAGCCTGTTTCAGATTCTGTGTCTCCCTCTGTCTCTGAACCTCCCCTGTTCATGCTCTCTGTCTCAAAAATCAATAAAGGTTAAAAAAATTTTTAAAAAAAGCTAGAATGGTTCTTGGGAAATAGACACTGATCTTATTTAAAAAGTCATCTCAAAGTAATGTTAGTTTTCAGGTAATCAAGGAAAAGAGATTTTGGTAAATGACTCACTTGTCCATCCAGAATATTCGGTAAAAAGAATAATCTCACCCCACTTGCTGCTTGGTTATTCTCACTTAGAATGTCAGTAAAATAACTCTACTGATATCTTTGAAACCAACTTTGAATCTTCTCATTTAAACATGGTTTCATGCAGGTGGAAGGAGGAATCATCTGGTAAAATGAAATATGGGTTAGTATTATTAAACTTTTGGGGTTATGTTATGTATTCATGGCTCATTATGAAATATTTTTATATCCCTTTGTGCTTCAGGGGATGAATAATATCACCGATACAAATTTATAAAGCTTTATGTTTAACATAAAATAGTTTAAGAACTCATGGGGCAATCTAGTTTACAATTAAAATGTCGCGGGCAGTGAGTCCCTCATTAAAAACACAAAGTAAAACTTAACTCACACTATTAAAATACCTCCATTTGTTACTACAAACACGCACCATCTGGGGTTGTTTCGTGCCTCCCAATTTCTTATTAGCAGGGGAGAGATCTAGGTTGACTTCCTCCAGAAATCAGTATGTCTTACATAATGCAAATGCACACTGCTGATTGCAAGTGGTCCTTAATTACTGATGGGAGCCTCTGACCAAGTGCTAGTGCTGGAATGTGTCCTTCACCAGTGCTCTAAAAATGACTCAACTCGCAAATTCCTACTGAGGTTTACTTTTCTTCTTAATGATACTGCCTTTTATGATGGGAAGAGATAAAGTTTAATTATTAAAATTTAAAAAGAAATACCCCCCCCCCCCTTTTTTTTCCCTCAGGTCAAAATAATGGTAAAGAGAGCTCCGTTACCAGGTGCCAATTTCTATGTACCAGGTACTATGGCAGCATGATCTCTCTCGTCCTCTCCACAGCTCTTTTAGCGAGGTGTTATTGCCCCCATCTTTCTGATGGAGAAACAGGCTTACGGAGGTAAATAGCTTGCAAAGGCAAAATAGCTGGTGGGTCGCAGATGTGGGCATGATGATTCTCTGGGGGACATTGCATCATAAAGATATTATGAGGCTGCTCTTTTGGGTTAATGACTATTGGTATATAGAAGATTAATGCACAATGATTCTAGCTGCTTTGAAATACCTTGGTATTTTAGGCAGGGATTACAATCTACCTCTGCTTCTCAAAGTGTGTTCCATGAGCCAGCAGCTTCTGCATTACATGGACACTTGTTCAAAATACAGAATCTTGGGGGCGCCTGGGTGGCTCAGTTGGTTAAGCGACTGACTTCCTCAGGTCATGGTCTCGCATTTGTGAGTTTGAGCCCTGCTTTAGGCTCTGTGCCAAGTTCTGTGTCTCCCTCTCTCTCTCTGCCCCTCCCCTGCTCACTTTCTCTCTCTCTCTCTCTTAAAAATAAACATTAAAAAACTAAAAAATAAAAAAAATACAGAATCTTAGACACCATCTGAGAACTGCATCAGAAACTGAATTTTATTTTACATTACGAAATTTTTTTTTAACTATGTATTTATTTTGAGAGAGAACGAACAAGCCGGGGCCAGGCAGAGAGAGAGGGAGAGAGAGAATCCCAAACAGGCTCCACACCATCGGCACAGAGCCCTATGTGGAGCTCAAACTCACAAACTGTGAGATCACGACCTGAGCTGAAACCAAGAGTCAGGTGCTTAACTGACTGAACCACCCCGGCATCCCAGAAGCTGCATTTTAAAGAGATCAAGTGCTTTGTATGTATGTACTTTCAATGTTTGTGAAGCACTGAACTAGATGATCTTTAATTTACCTTTTACCAGTAGTACTGTGGTTTATGCAAAGAGGGAAACTACCTCTCCCTTATGTACCAAACATCTCTTGAGAATAGCAGCCCTATCTTATACAGTTATGTAGCCCCCACAACATTTAGCATGTGACTTTCCTTAGTAGTTGCTTAATACATTCTTGATGAATAAATGAATAAACAAATGACTATCTTCCATATGGAAATGTAATGATTATAATAGTTTGAATATTAAAGAAATCAACAATGGATATCAAAACATTTTTTAAATTGAAGTAAAATTAATGCAGTATAGTACTATATTATAATGTATTATTATATTAAAATGTATGTTATATAATATAAAGTATTATAATGTAGTATAATACAATGTTACATTAGTTGCAGGCATACAACATTGATTCAATTACTCTGTACATTATGCAATACTCACCACTATATGTATAGTCACCATTGGTCACCATACAACATTATTACAATATTATCGATATATTCCCTATGTTGTGCTTTTCG
Organism: Panthera onca; assembly: GCF_046562875.1. Taxonomy (NCBI): domain Eukaryota; kingdom Metazoa; phylum Chordata; class Mammalia; order Carnivora; family Felidae; genus Panthera; species Panthera onca. Next base: position 125,443,744 of record NC_138344.1, read on the forward strand.
TTCTGTGACTTATTTATTTAATGACTGGAACTTTGTACCTCTTAATCTCCTTTATCTATTCTGCCCATCACCCACCCACCTCCCCTTTGGCAATCACCAGTTTGTTCTCTGTATTTAAGAGTCTGTTTTTTTGGGGTGCCTGGGTGGCTCAGTTGGTTAAGTGTCCGACTTTGGCTCAGGTCATGATCTCACCATTCCTGGGTTTGAGCCCTGTGTCAGGCTCTGTGCTGACAGCTCAGAGCCTGGAGCCTGTTTCTGATTCTGTGTCTCCCTCTTTCTCTGCCCCTCCCTTGCTCATGCTGTGTCTCTCTCTGTCTCTCAAAAATAAACATTTAAAAAATTTTTTAAAAAGAGTCTGCTTTTTTGTTTGTTTCTTCATTTGTTTTGTTGTTTAGATTCCACAAATCAGTGAAATCAGATCTAAGCATTTGTCTAACCATTTAATTTTTTTTAATGTTTCTATTTATTTTTGAGACAGAGAGACACAGAGCATGAGGGGGGGTGGCACAGAGAGAGGGGGAGACACAGAATCTGAAGTGGGCTCCAGGCTCTGAGCTGTCAGCACAGAGCCCGACGCGGGGCTCGAACTCACGGAATGTGAGATCATGACCTGAGCTGAAGTCAGATGCTCAACCAACTGAGCCACCCAGGCACCCTGTCTAACCATTTATTTAAAACCTCTAGATACAGTACCTTTCCATTACACCTTTCCCAATTTTCTAGCTTCTTCAAGGCAGGACAAGTAATTGTATTTAGTATGTAAGCCTAAACATAAAGCATTTAAGACTGAGGCTCCCAGGCAAGGCAAACCTTTTCCACTGGGCCTGTTACTAACTCTCCCCAAACTCAGACACAAGTTTCAATTCTATGTTCCTCATTATCTTGTCCACATTATTGATTGTAAGTAGCCTCTAATTTGTTATCAGTCTCCCCATTCTGTCTTTTGACTAATTTCTGACAACTATGAGTAAATAGTCTGAATTTTCTGGCCAATCCTTTATCCCCATATTAACTGTGGAAGTGATCTGTTAACAAAGTAGATGCAGATAGAATAGAGTTCCCCCACCCGAATGCATGCTGCATCCAGGATAGAATTGGGACTTGCAGTGAAGATACAAACAAAAATCATCTTTTAAAGCCATTAAAAATGCAGGATCTGGCATCTGGATGAAGGAATAGGTCTGGGAAGTTCTCCTGCATGAACATTACTGATATGTGTCCTGAGAACATTCAGAGGGTGTTCTGCAGAGAAAGCACAAATAAGACCAAAAGAGTAGGGTCTTTGCATGGGTTTCCACGAACCTGAAGTGGGTGACTGGTCACAGGGCTATTCACCTGCAGCAGTTAGCTTCTGGATAAATACCACTGTATCCCTGAATTTCAAAACTCCTAAGGGTTGCGTTTGGCAGCTGGGAGCAGGGTTAGAGGCCGTAAAAGATAAATTGGAAATGTGGAAGAGGGAAGGAATAGGATGACTAAAACTGGTCTGATTTTTCTTTCAAACTTTACTTCATTGCCATAGGGTAAAGATTGTTGAAATTGGCATGCTAATTTATGTACAGTAGATATAAATTCCTGTTTAGTGTTAACAAGTGCTATTTTTAATAAGTCTGAAAAGCAAAATGCACAAAGGTGAAGATTATAATATAAATATACAAATATAATTTTTTATTGCTCATTATTGCAAGTGACTTGAGAAATTAGGTATGATCTCTATCTTTTTGTACTTACTTAGGGCTGATTTGTGTCCCAGAATATGGTCTATTCTGGAGAACGTTCCATGTGCACTGGAGAAGAATGTATATTCTGCTGCTTTAGGATGAAATGTTCTGAATATATCTGTTAAGTCCATCTGGTCCAATGTGTCATTCAAAGCCATTGTTTCCTTGTTGATTTTTTGATTAGATGATCTGTCCATTGCTGTGAGTGAAGTCTCCTACTATTATGGTATTACTATCGATGAGTTTATGTTTGTGGTTAATTGATTTATATATTTGGGTGCTTGCACATTTGGCGCATAAATGTTTACAGTTGTTAGGTCTTCTTGGTGGATAGACCCCTTGATTAGGATATAATGCCCTTCTGCATCTCTTGATACAGTCTTTATTTTAAAGTCTAGATTGTCTGATATAAGTATGGCTACTCCGGCTTTCTTTTGTTGACCATTAGCATGATAGATGGTTCTCCAACCCCTTATTTTGAATCTGTAGGTGTCTTTAGGTCTAAAGTCGGTCTCTTATAAACAGCATAAAGATGGATCTTGTTTTCTTATCCATTCTGTTACCCTATGTCTTTTGATTGGAGCATTGAGTCCATTGACGTTTAGAGTGAGTACTGAAACATATGAATTTATTGCCATGATGATGCTTGTAGAGTTGGAGTTTCTGGTGGTGTTCTCTGATCTTTTCTAATCTTTGTTGCTTTTAGTATATATATATATATATATATATATATATACACACTATATATGTGTATATATGTATAGTATATATATACACATATATAGTGTATATATACATACACTATGTGTATACATATATACATACATATGTGTATACTATATACACATATATAGTGTATATATACATATATGTATATATATGTGTATATATGTATATATACACATATATATACATATATACACATATATATATACACATATATAGTATATATATCATATGATATATATTTTTTTTTCATCTTTTCTCCCCTCAGAAACCCCCCCCCCCCCTTAAAATTTCTTGCAGGGCTGGTTTAGTGGTCACAAACTCCTTCAATTTTTGTTTGTCTGGGAAACTTTTTATCTCTCCTTCTATTTTGAATGACAGCCTTGCTGGATAAAGAATTCTTGGCTGCATATTTTTCTGATTCAGCACACTGAATATATCCTGCCACTCCTTTCTGGCCTGCCAAGTTTCTGTGGATAGGTCTGCTGCAAACCTCATCTGTCTTCCCTTGCAAGTTAGGGACTTTTTTTCCCTTGCTGCTTTCATGATTCTCTCCTTGCCTGAGTATTTTGTGAATTTGACTATGATATGCCTTGTTGATGGTCGGTTTTTGTTGAATCTAGTGGGAGTCCTCTGTGCTTCCTGGATTTTGATGTCTGTGTCTTTCGCCAGGTTAGGAAAGTTTTTTGCTATGATTTGCTCACATAATCCTTCTACCCCTTTTTCTTTCTCTTCCTCTTCTGGGACCCCTATGATTCTGATGTTGTTGCTTTTTAATGAGTCACTGATTTCTCTAATTCTTAAATCGTGCTCTTTTGCCTTAATCTCCCTCTTTTTTTCTGCTTCATTTTTCTCTTTATGTTTGTCCTCTATATTGCTGATTCTCTGTTCTGCCTCATCCATCCTTGCCACCGCTGCATCTATCCGTGATTATAGCTCAGTTATAGCATTTTTAATTTCGTCTGGCCATTTTTTACCTCTTTTATCTCTGCAGAAAGGGATTCGAATCTATTTTCGACTCCAGCTAGTATTCTTATTATTGTGATTCTAAAGTCTAGTTCAGACATCTTGCTTGTATGTGTGTTGGTTAAACCCCTGTCTGTCGTTTCTTCGTGCTCTTTCTTTTGGGGTGAAATCCTTCGTTTTGTCATTTTGAAGGGAGAAAAGGAAGTAATGAGGTAGAAAAATTAAAATTAAAAAAATTAAATTAAAAAATATTAATATTAAAAAATTAAACACAGACACACACACACACACACTCAAATTGAATAAATGATGCTAGATCCTAGGTGTGTTTTGGTTTGGGTGTTGAAAGTGGTTTGACAGATTAGAGAACAAAAAGGGGGGGGGACAAAAAAAAGGAAATCATTTGAGAATTTGAAAAAATGAATACACTGAAGTAGACTAAAATGAGATGATGGAGGTAAAATAGAATTTGAAATAATATACACAGACGTAAAGAATATAGTAGAAAAAAATTAAAGAAATATTTTTATTAAAAATTAAAAATAAAAATGATTTTTCTTTTTCTATATTCAAGAAAGAGAGAAGAAACAAAAAAGAGAAAAAAAAGAAAAAAGAAAAGAAAAAAAGGAAAAAAGAAAATCGTTTGGAAATTTGAAAAAATTAATATACTGTAGTAGACTAAAAATAATGGCAGTAAAATAGAATTTGAAAAAAATTACACAAAAGTGAAAAATGTAGTAATAAAAATTAAAGAAAAATATTTTTAATAAAACTTGAAAATAAAATGGATTTTTTCTCTTTCTGTATTCAAGAAAAAGAAGTGTAAAATAGAAAAAAAAAGAAATAAAATTGAGTAGATGGAGCTGCTAACAGATTGAAGTAGGACTGAAATTGCTTCGTTTTCCCCTAGAAGTCAGTCTATGTAGTGCTCCATAAAAGAAACCGGCGGTGAGGTTTGTGTTCTTGGAGAGAGGTTGGCCCATTTGGGCGTGGCTCAGTGTAACGGCTCTGCTCTCCACTAGATGGCGCTGCTAGCCTACTGCGGTGGAGTGTTGTGGCGCTCATAGGTGCATATGCGCAAGCGCAGCAGCGGTGAAAGATGGCACCACCCAGCTACTCAGTCTGTTCTCCCAGATCAGCAATCGCGTGCCCGTCCTCTGTCTTCAGCTTTCGTCCACTCGCCTCTTTTTCACTCTCCGTGACCAGGCCCCAGGCAGTACCTCTCTCCCCGGTTTTGTCTCAGATGCGGCTGTTTTCCCCAGCCCCTTCCTTCTGAAGGACTGCGGCTTTGACCCGCTCCGCCCCCTGTGGGAGGGTCTCACCGAGCAATGGCCGAATGAGCAATGGCCGAATGTCGGCTGCACTCAGGAACGCTTGCTGGGCCCTGCTGCTGCCGGTGCCCCGAGACTGCAGCCGGGTGCCAGCCCGCCCCAGAAAAAGTTCACGAGATAGTGTAGCAGCAGCGTTTCAGGGATTATGGAAGATCACATCACACATCTGGCACCAGGCTTCACCCTTAAGGACCTTGTTCCAGCAGCGGCGAACGTGGCCGCCTTCTGGGGTCTGCTGGGACCAGGTGGCTTCAACAGTCTCTACCAAATGTCCTTCCAGCAGTGGAACCGCTTTTCCCCGTGTGGCCCGAGAACCTCCCGGACCCCACTCCGTTCCAGGGGATTCACCCTTCCCACCAGAGCACCACCAGGTATGGAGCTGTGGAGTTGCAGACTGCACTCCCTTGTTTGCAGTCTTAATGGAATTTAAACCCTCTCATTTCTCCTTTCTCCTTTCTCCCTTTTTAGTTTAGTCCCTGCAGCTGTTTTCAATTTTCCATTTTCTCTCCAGCTGCTTTTGGGGAGGGGTGCTTTTCCCGTATTCTCCCCCCCCCCATTCTCCGTCCTCTCTCTGCTTGCAAAAGCACCTCCCTTCCTGCGCTTTCTCGCTCCCCAAGTTCACTTCTCTGCGCTGCGTACCTGCTGAATTCTGCGGTCCAGGTTGTGCAGATTGTTGCGTTAATCCTCCAATCAGTTTTCTAGGTGTGTAGGATGGTTTAGTGTTGGTCTGGCTGTATTTCATGGACGGAGACACGAAAAACTTCCATGCTGTTCTGCTGTCTTGGCTCCTCCCCCTCACTTAAGTATTTATTGACAACTTATTTGATGACTTTATCACTGGATCAGTAATTTAGCACAAGTGCTTCCCAAAAGAAGTATCTGTTCTTATATGCACGCAAAACTTAAATGCCTGTTTTTAAAATCTCTTTCTATGCTATAGCCCACCAGCTGTTTGAATGTAATCATGTGCTGTTTAAACGTTCCGTGTTAGCTCATGTAATTCAGCTAACTGTATTTTAAAATTACACTATTTTTAATTAATCTTAACTACAACAATGGCAAATATCATAAACATCCATATTACAGAAGATAGGACCCTGGAGAGACCATCAAGTTGCAGTGATAACTTATTGGCCTGAAAACTGAATCTGTGAAGTTTCAGGAGGCTTGGAAATGCTTCCAGAACTGTCAGTCTCCCAGTTGGTTTTGCTCTGATTTTCAAAATAGAACTTTTTCTTAGCCCTAGATGTTTTTATAAAATATATGCTATGCAATTAATCAAGATGATGGAATGGATGTCTGTCATGATTCTCAGACACCTGGTGGAAATGTAGAACTAGTGTCTCTTTAGGAAGCAAAGTTGATTTAGTTTGGTTTCACCTCTATCTGCACATTTCTTCCATGAATTTGTCCAGTTACAAACAGGTGCCATATGGCCTAATAGTTAAGATTTTAGGCTACACTTAAAAAAGTATCCTCTAGTTGGGGCTCCTGGGCTGTTCAGTCGGTTGAGCGTCCAACTTCAGCTCAGGTCATGATCTCACGGTCTGTGGGTTCGAGTCCTGCGTCTGGCTCTGTGCTGACAACTCAGCCTGGAGCCTGCTTCAGATTCTTTGTCTCCCTCTCTCTCTGCCCCTCCCCTGCTCATGCTCTGTCTCTCTCTGTCTCAAAAATAAATAAATAAATGAGAAAAGTATCCTTTAGCTCTCAGGCAGTATCAATAGATTCATTCTGGATAATGTTATAAAGCTTATTTACTTGTTTTTAGAGTTTAGAGAAAACGTTAGAAATTTTTCTGATAGCAGCAGGATGGTTGAAAAACTTTCTGGTAGTGTGGGACAAAAACCACAAGAAAGTTGCCTGTAATACCTCAGTCTCTTGCAAGTCTTACTTGTTGGTGAATCTTAGGCAAGATGTTTTAAATCAACTCCTTGACCTCTCAGTTTCTCTGCTCTGAGTGCTTCTCCTGACCCTACTTTTAGCCAGTGTTGGTTCTGCTCTATCGGCCCGCATGGATGCTGCCTGCTGTCACCTTCTGAGCTACCAACTACCATTAGGTAATCAGTCTCCCTGCCCATGGGGTGCTGACCATGCTGCAATGGATAGTATTCTGTAGTCATGACATTCTATCAGTTAAGAGATGTGACTAAATCCACCATAATGAGAAGAATTCCTACTGCTGAGAAAAAAGAGCTACAAAATTTCATTTTTTTTTTTTGTTGATTGCAGGCAGGTCTCATTTCGAATATTACAGTACAAACATTTCTCCAAACAAAATACTGATTGATGTCATGAAAATAAGAGAACCATAAGTGACCATATACTATTGAAGTATGTCATCTAATTCCATTTGCTACCATACATGGGCCACGCATCTGAGCTAGCTGGGCCCATTGGATATATTCATTTAAAAAAAAGCATAAAATCTCAAATATTATAAAAGTCTGAGACCCTTTAGTGAACAGGGAAATGTCCCGTCCACTTAACATTTTTTTTAGGCATCATAATATTACTACATCATACTGTGAATACTGTCATATAAATATGATGATAAAAATATCCATAAATATTTTAATTGGTTATCATTTCTTTTTACAGTCATAGCAGTAGATAATATTTTCTAGGATAAATTCCAATTAAAATGGATTGACTCTAATACATTCACCTCGATGTTTATAGCAGCATTATCAACAGTTGCATATTATAGAAGAGCCTAAAAACCCTTATCATTCATCACTGATGAATGGATAAAGAACATGTGGTATATATATGAACTGGAATATCACCCAGCCATAAAAAAGAATGAAATGAAACCTTGCTATTTGCAATGATGTGGATGGAGCTTAGAGAGTATTATGCTAAATGAAATAAGTCAGTCAGAGAAAGATACCACATGATTTCACTCACATGTGGAATTTAGGAAACAAAACAGATGAACATAGAGGGAGGAAAAAGAGAGGCAAACCAGAAAACAGACTGTCAACTACAGAGAAAAAACTGAGGGTTCCTGGAAGGGAGGTTCGTGGGGGGATGGGTTAAACGGGTAATGGATATTAATAAGGGTAATTGCTGTGATGAGCACCGGGTGCTATATATAAGTGATGAATCACTAAATCCTACACCTGAAACTAATATTACACTGTATGTTAGCTAACTGGAATTTAAATAACAACTTGAAAAAAATGGGTGACCCTTAAAGTATAAGCTTCGAGTCTCTGAAAATTTGTGTAGGAAGTTCCCATTCTCTATTGCTGAAGCATAAAAATGAGATACCATTGAAAATAGTGCTATTAAAATAAAGGAGATATAAATACTTGAAATTATAACGCTCTTAATAATATTTATTGAGAGCTTACAAAGTATCAGACTCAGTGAGAAGTCTATTACATACATTATTCCAAATATAACAACTCTATAGCATGATGAATTAACTGAGGTTCAGAATTATGGACTGATTTTCCAAAGGTACCACTGAAGAGACAAAATTTAAATCCAGTTTTGTCTGATTCCAAAAATCTTATCTTTTTTCCTCCTTCATGACACTGTCATGCTAGGTTCCTCTTCCCTAGCTGCTAAAATCTGAGACTTACAAGATGATTGGAATGATTATGACAGGCTATAGCTCCCCTTCCTTTCCGATGGGAGGAAAAAACAAATGTGGCAACCAGGTGAGAAAAGTATAGAGACCTATTTGCTCATTAAAGCCCTGGAGACTGACAGCTATACTTCTGTGAAACTTCGTGTTGTGCCCTAAGGCAAAGCAGTTTCCTGTTGCTATAACATTTATCTTCAAAAAGTGCCATTGTGTTATGCCATTGCCAACCATGTACAAGCTAGACTCATGAACTAAGCAAACATTTTCAAATGTTTGGTCAATGTTGTCTTTATTCTTAAGGGAACTGAAGGAGACGGAAAAGATGTGACAGTCAGCCCCATCCCTCTTATATACAAGAACACAGAGTAGGGCTCAACATCCTGAAGTGTGCCCAAAGTAGAGTGCTTTGCATGGTGGAAGGATCTGAAAGCCTTTCAAGCATAAGGAACTAGAAATCTCTAGGTGAGGAATAGAGGATGGTGACATCCTTTCATTTGTCCTCCACTAATGAGAAATCATCATGTTGAAAAGGCTTAGACCTCCTTCTATGCTCTGAGGGGACAAAATTAGAGTGGCTGTTAGAAGGTAGATATCGTGTCTTCATAAGAATGAGATTCCTAATGGTTTAGCCGTATAAAATTTTCATGGGCTGCCTTATAAGGTAGTGTGTTCCTCACCACCAAGGTATTTGTACTCCTATATGGGATTGTTATTACTTGGGGACTGTAGATCAGTGGCTTCCAAGTAGATTTTTTTTTGTAGTAACTGTAACTTTAAAAAAATGTTAACGTTTATTCATTTTAGAGAGACACAGTGCGAGCAGGGGAGGGAGGGGCAGAGAGAGAGGAAGACACAGAATCAGAAGCAGGCTCCAGACCCTGAGCTGTCATCACAGAGCCCCACGTGGGGCTCGAACCCACAAACCAGGAGATCATGACTTGAGTCAAAGTCAGACACTTAACCAACTAAGCCATCCAGATGCCCCTATAACTGTAACTTGATCACCCTGACTCCAATAAAATCTTTCCCGGAGTTCAAATATATGAATCAGGTAAACATGGTACTTCTTATGTTGGATTGGAACTGAAGTATCATTGAGGACCTTAGGGTTCCATGAAACACTGTTTGAAAAGTATTAAATATTAAGCTCTGGATGAGGACTAGGTAGCTCCAAGGTCCTTTCCCTTCTGAGAATCTATGAACAAATTAAAACTTTACATAGAATGATAATTGAGTCACCCTCTATAGAGCATCACACCTGAATTTGAACAAGACAAACAACTTTAAATGTCCAGTCTGTTTCTTTCCTTCTCCTTTTCTTATGTCCTAATGGAGCTGAAGGAGGCCAATGAGGCAATAATCAATCATGAAGATTTTACTGAACCCCACTCCTCTTGCCATTTTCCACCCTCTCACACCCTTCTTACCAGGAGAAGAAATAAGTGTGGCAAACAGGTGAGAACTGAATGGGGACTTGTTTGACCAGTACAGCACTAGAGCCTGGCTTCCATACTGCTTCAGAATTTTATTGCATGCTCCAAAGCATGTTTGCTATTGCTACAAATTTTATCTTGAAAAAGTATTATTTTGCGTTATCTTTACCATGGAATTTTGAAAGGTTTTCTGATACCTTTTAAAGATTGAGGCTGAGTAAGGACTTTGTGCTCAAGGTGGAGGAAACCAAGTTTTTTAAAACTGATTTTACCTAATGACAGTCCTACAACGACTATATTTCATTAAATCAGCTTCCCAAAGGTCTTTATTTACTTCCACATGTCATTTCTAAATTATATATCTTCAAAGATTCTCATCAGCTCACCTTCCCTAAAGCTCCATGGTGCCCATTAAGTTGAACTGTAATAAAACAAAAATGGCAGATTGGAATTGGAATTTTATTTTCAGTTTGGGTTAATTCAGAGTTCTCCTTCTGAAAATATGAGAGCAGGTGAAATTGAAACCTTAGTAACTGCCAGTTGCTTTGTCAAGTTAAGGTTTAATTCTCCAGAGTGGAAACTGCTTCCTGTTTTTCCCCAAAGTAAAGCTAGAGTACGAGTTAAGTTTTTAAAATCCTGGGTGATCAATTCATATCTTTATGAATCCTTAAGCATTTAGGAATACATACAGCTGTAAGTTATCTTACTAAAAGAAACCCTACTGTATGTCTTGGCAAACAAACTTTTTTTATAAGTAGTAAATAATAAAAAGCTGATTGTATTTATTGATTAAAATATGAACTTATATTTATTGAGTATGTTGATATTATACTAGACATTTGGATATATCTCCTACCTAATGGAGATTAATTTCATAAGTAATTATTTTATTAAAATGTGGGGAAATATATAGATATAGATTTTTTCTAAGTTTATTTCTGAGAGAGAGAGCAAGTGGGGGAGGAGCAGAAAGAAAGTGGGAGAGAGAGGGAATCCCTGTGATGTGGGGCTCACTCACGAACCATGAGATTATGACCTGAGCTGAAATCAAGAGTTGGACACTTAACCAACTGAGCCACCCAGGTGCCCCAACCTATAGATAGATATATAGATATATAGATATTTTTAACATGTACTTTAGTTTTCTCTTGACATTGGCTTTAGTCAGCTAAAAAAGGAATTGACTTATTCACAAACAAGTAGAAGCTGATAAAAGGGATTTCCAGGCCCTTAGTTCTAAGAAATATTTTTTTCTCCTCCCTACATATTAGATGTGTTGACTTGTATTGATTCACACAATTAGGATGACCCAGTGTATAATCATCCAGTGGAGATGGTTCTCATAACCTGACCACTAATGTCATTATAACTATTACCATTTAGGGAATGTCTATATGTGATTATCTGCATGCATTGTCTAACAACTCTCGCAATAATTATAAGAAATCCTATCATTTTTCCCTATTTTACAGGTGAGTAAATAAGAGGTTCAAGGGTCATGATCTTACCTGACATCAAAAACCAATAGCATCAGAGTTAGCTCTGCTTAGTTCCATACCCCACATTCTTTCCACTGTGCTGTCCTGCTCACACCGCCATTCCCATGCCTTTGTGATTGTCAGGACCTGACAAGTGTGAGCAAGTGTGAGTGTTACTCAAATAACAGCTCTGCTGCTGGAAGCCAAGATTCAGGAGGGATTCTACGACTTCTCAGCTGGGTCAGAAATCAGCCCAGGGTCTGAGTATCCCAGCAGTTCTATGTTGCCTCATGACCTGCAGAATAATCTGTTTTCTAGTGGTGGTCAAAAAGCCAGCAGCTATTCTATTCCTAGAGTGTTCTTGAGAGAATCTGCTGGACATGTTTTGCCTGACTTGGTTTTATTCTAAGGGAGAACCCAGAGTCTAGGATATAACATTCTCTTCCAGTCAAGGGACAGCACAACTTCCAGATTGCTCATAGAAGCTGCTGGACACAACTACTTGCAAGGGCTAACGTTTAATGTGTTGGAAAGTATATCACAAAGCGGAGTTGCCGGCACCTGCTAGTGACATTCTATGTTTCAAAACATTGGAAATTATCTCCATATTGACATAACACGAATTTTCTCTCTGAATCTTGTAGAATTTATCAGTTTAAATTAGTACAATTAGTGCAAATTATTCCTTATGGATGGGCCTTAGTTCATGAATTATTTGGTTTGTAATGAGCTTTCTTTAAGTGATCAGAGAGATGGATGTTGCTTTTGTGTGAATTTGCATCTTTGCCAGTCAATACAGCAAATAGCCCCCATCATTCACTATGGCTCCAAGGACGCAGGGAGTAGAAGAGCGGAAACAGACTGGAGTGGAAAAAATATATTGAGCAGTAGGGTTTTCCAGGTTCTGATGTTGGAAAGTTGCCTTTCTACTAGGACTGAAGCCTTGAAGTCAATTAAAACTATGCATGACTAAAATTTTTTCCTGCCCCCATCCTCAGGCTAGAGGGAATTTGCATCTTAACTATAATTAAAATTCCATCTGAAAAAAAAGAAAGGAAAACACTAAGAACTCCATCAGAGATCTCAGGGTACTGTTGTTATTGTTCTTGTCTTCTACATTAGCTGGATTTCCCCATTGGATTATATCTATTCTTTGATATTCCTCCTAGCATGCTGGAAAGCCATAGAGGTGCTATTGGTGGGATATATTAAAGAAAGGGACAATTAAAATGTAGTTTATGCACACCATTGACTTTACTTGTTATTAGTCGTTGTTAGGATTGTTCAAAATCAGTTAACTCTTGGGAAAAATGTGTAAATGCCTCTTTATAACTTCTATGTTCTTAAGTATTTAGCCTCCAAAGATCCCTTCAGAATTAACATATATATATCCCCTTATATTCATTCCCACTTTAGCCCAATTGCAATGGAATACTTACTATTATTGAATATGTCATTTAAGTCACGCCTTGTGTCTATGATCATGGTGCCACTTACATAATTTCTTCTCATCCTTAAGTGCTAAAGTGCTACCTTCTCTGAGAGGCCTTCTTTGATATTAAGTCAAAACTAAATACTCTCTCATTTGGATTCTTCCATCAAATTAAGTGCACATTATGTCACCCCTTCCTGTATTTGAGTTAGTTATGTTATATGTTGGTCTTTCTCACAGATCGTAAACTCTTTGAAGGCCAGTCATTTGTCTCATCTCTCATCTGGCTCCCAACACATTTCTACTAGTTTTAAATGAGACACAAAGACAAAGGCAAAATGTAGAGCGAGTAGAAAGCGAGACCTGAATGTTTGTGCTTTGGAGTGAAAGGAAGAAAGAACTTTGTAGAAGAAACACATACAGCATTGCTTTTTTTTCTATTTCCTTGAAAATCAAGATTTCCTCTTCTCCATTTGCTTTCTGAAAAATGAATGCTGGGAAGCTTTTTCTTTGTGAGTAAAATTTAATTATGTCCTAGTAATTTCTTGGAAGAGGCAAGGGTTTACTGGGTCTCCTGATACTGCATAGTGTTTGGGTCCCTTGTGCAATCACACTCAGGGCCCCAGTGTGAACACCATTGTGCTCCTAGATAATTGGATCCATGTTCAGAGTTTGATATATTTTCCCAGAGAGGATTGGCTTAAAATGAGAGGCAAAGTTTAAAACAGTGAAAGTGGAAGGAGTAAATTAGGAGGACAGTTTTTTTTTTTAAGTTTTTAATTGAATCATTAAAAATGCCATTTTGAAACAGGGCAGGTAGTGTGTATTAATCGCAAGCATTAAAAGAGCAATAAATGTTACAGCACCTCTTTTAGTCATGAGTGTTGAGAGCTGTTAACAGGATTTCACAACTGAGAGAGTCACCCACGTGTATTTGATGATCATTTATTCGCACGCTCCCTATGTGCCTGGTACTGTCTCAGGCTTGAAGAAAACTTATCCTAAAAAAAAACTCAAGCTCTGTTGTGGAAGACCAATCACACAAATAAGGGGTGTACTTAGAACTGTGGAAGCACAGAAGGAACAAAATAACTCTCCCCAAAGAAATCTAGGAAGTCTTCCCATGGGAGGTGATATCTAATATTTGTATTGAAGAATGAATTTACCTGGCCAGAAAAAAGAAAAGTCAAGCAGAGAATTTCATGCAGAGGGTGCAGACTATGTACAGACATGGAGTCGCCAAAGCACATGTGTGCATTCAGGAATGCTGCATGGTCCAGTGCAGTTAGATGCAGGGTAGGTGGTGGTATTGCCTGAAAAGCGAAGCTGGGAATGTAAGGGAGTGAGTAGTGGTGGAGGGTTTTCTGTGCCATGACCAGAAATCTGAACATAATTACAGGAGTAATCAGACCATATGCCTTCATACCTTATAAGGACTTTTCGCTATTATAGTCATCTGGGACTGAATTCACAAGCATGAAATCAACAGTCTAAAGCAAAAGAAGTGTCGATGCTTTGAGGCTAGAGACACCATCCACTAAATAACTCGCAGGATTGTTGAGGGTGAAACCATTCAAATCCCGTCCCTGAGTGGATTTTGACCTTCACTTCCATCCCCATGAGTACAAATTGTAAACTTTCAGGGAAATTATCTCTGCAATTAAAACGAGAGAGTCAGCTAGTGCTAAATTATTTAAACCTGAATAATTGCTTGATCATTCGTAATTGGGGACTTTGGAACTTTTACAGAGTTAAACTTAAGGACTCTGAAAGGTCATGAAGATGCCCTGAAGTTCTTCAAGTCACGTTTGAGCCCTTCGGGTCTTTCCAGCTGCAGGTCCTAAGTGGGTGAAGAGCAATGACTGCTTTTTGGAGGCTGATGAGAATACATCTAAGTTGTAATAATGGAAGCTGTGTAAAGCTCTTAATTTTCCCTCTTCCTCTGGAAACAGGCCGCATCTCTTACCACAGTGAATTGACGGGCTGGGAATGAACAGCTCAATTAACAACTCCAACTTCCACTGGGAGATCGGTAACTTTTCAAAGAATCTTTGTTCACTGTCTTCCCCCCTCCCCTCACCCCCCTCAGCCCTTTGGCTACACAGGCAAAAATTAAAATTCATTTTTACCTTCCCTTTGTGTCTGTCTTCGTGGATCTTTTCTTTTTGTATGTCATCTATTGCTTGTAACACAGACTGTATTTTGATATTCTACTAAGAACAGGAGGATTTGGGCAGGGTTAGAAGGTGTCTCTCCTTGACTTCTCCATTTCAAGTATACTCGAGAAATCCTAGATGCAGGTGCAGATATGAAAAACAAAGAGTTTGGCTTTACCATGCCTTTCTCTTCAGAACCCCTTTCTGTCCCAAGGAGATGAGAGAGTGTGAATTATGAGATCCTTTTCAACCCAATCCCTTACCCAATTGGTGCAGAGATGAAATTATGTTAAAAAAAAAAACTCTGATGATAAAACAATATTTTTTTGAATGTAAGATACTTAAATAAAACATTAAATATATCAAATGTAAAATTGATGGGGAAAGCATTCCTAAAAAGATACCATAAAGACTCTAGGGAGTGTACAAGAGAAGTAGCCCATCCCAAAAACTTCCCTGTCACTCTCTCTCTTTTTTTTTTAACCTTGTTAAGGGCTTGAAATAGGTGGGGGAATTTAAGCTTTTTTTTTTTTTTTTTTTTTTATGTGTAAGTGTATTCTTTCAAAGAAGCCATAAAAACATTCCCTCCTTCTCCACAGACTGAGCTAGAGTGGGGAGGCTGAGGAAGAGGCAAAAGGTTGCCCATGGGGTGTAAGCCCCCCATTTTTCTATAACCTGTTGGGGGGGGTTGTACTTTTGGTGTTATGTTTGTTTCCTGCAGTTCCTGGGTAATAGGGCTTAAGTTGTACTTAAATGGTATTATTTTGACCAGTAAATAGTACTTTTAGTGGATTCATAAAGTGTCTAAAAATGGTTATCATAAATCTCATCTTCCTGCCAAGATTAAATTTACAACCAAAATTCTGATCAATTCAGTTCAGCAAACATTTATTGAGCACCTCTTTACTGGTGCGACGTTTAGACCAGTGAATAAGAAAAAGGCCTCACCTGCAAGGAGGTCAAGTCTGGTCAAGGAATAATTATCAAAAAGTACTAAAGTACATTCCACTAACTCTATAGGTATTTGGGGGATGTAGATCCTAGAAAGCATTTTTGGTTTTCTTTTGAGGCTGGTATATTTTAGGGGAGAAAACCTAACTATTGGATGTCATGTACTAAGTGACAGCTATAAGCTGATTTTAATACTAAGTTAATATTAGGTTTAAAAGAAAACCATGGTTTCCAAATATAGAAATTGGGGTTATCCTTCTGTAATAAAACTTTTCCTCTGAATCTCTTACGTTTAGTGACTGGGATATGCAGATTAAACTGATTAACAACAGGATCACAGGAGAAGAGTTTATTTGTGTGTATATGGAAGCTTACAAAAGAAGTAGATCTTTATTTATTTGCTTAGAGAGACAGAGACAGCACGAGTGGGGGAGGGGCAGAGAGAGAGGGAGACAGAGAATCCCAAGCAGGCTCAGTACTGTTAGCATGGAACCCAACATGGGACTCGACCTCATGAAACTGTGAGATCATGACCTGAGCTGAAAGCAAGAGTCAGACGCTTAACCCACTGAGCCACCCAGGTGCCCCAGAAGTAGCTCTTTAAATAGTTAAAGACTTAGTAGGGGAGATATAATAGGGGAAAGTGGGAGGAAAGAAAAGCTTCTATGGGAAGAACAAATAAATTTCTTTAGGCAAGACAAATGGGTTTTTAGGAGAACAAGAGATAAAGTTTGTGATGATGTTTGTCTATGCAGATGTGAATGGTCTTTCCATCTTCTTCAGGGCTATAAAACTCCCCAGAGTGAGGGATTTATGGTAGGTTTACTCTCCTTCTTCCTCCTGGGAGTAGACCCGCCCTGAAGAGATAATTTGTGGCAGCCTCATTTCCCAGAAGTTGTTGCTTTTAGTCATATAAAGGAAGTTCTGAGAAGGTTTTTTTTCTGCATCTGTTGAATCTCAAATGTCTTCAGTTTAAAATAATTTTCATATTAACTATGGGGTTCCAAGTGAGTCCTCACAATAGGAAGAAAAGATTTTCTTTTGTTGTTGTTTTTTGTTTGTTGGCAATTGAGGGTGAGATTCTTTGCAAGGAGAAGCCTGATTTCATTTTGGCATGTAAAGTAATGGGCATGTTTGATTTTGAAGATTAGTCCCTTCAAGCATAGTCTAAACTTGCTATAGTTAGATAAATGACTCTTCACTAGAAATGATGGTAACTATGAGTGTTTGGAATCAATGAGCCCCAGGAGGAGAATGAGGAGTTCAACAGAAGGGAGCTAGAGACCCAACAATGTGGCAGAAATGAGACTCAAGTGAAGCAGGAGATGGTGAGGAAAATCATTCTAGAAATGGGAATAGCTGAGAAAGCCAGAGAACACTGATATCTGGTATTGATGTCGATTATTTAAATTCTTTAAACGTTTATTTTATTATTTTTGGGACAGAGAGAAAGAGAGCAGGGAGAAGTACAGAGAGAGAGGGAGACACAGAATCAGAAGCAGGCTTCAATCTCTGAGCTGTCAGCACAGAGCCCAATGTGGGGTTCAAACTCATGAACCACGAGATCATGACCTGAACCAAAGTTGGACGCTTACCCGATTGAACCACCCAGGCACCCTGATGTTGATTATTTAAATTGTTGACTGGGCTATTCTTGTGGAGAAGTGACATAAATTGCCCTCCCAACTTCCCAACTGATTACCTTCTATGTATAAGATTGATTTGGTGGGTTATCACTATGTACATTCTGAGAAATTGAGAGAGTGAGAGCATGTGCATATGACAGACGGTTAATATTCATTAATATATTTTGAATTTGCCAGTATGAAAATTTGTAGACATACAGGGAAATTGGAGAACCCCTAAAGGCGAAATGAGCTTATTGTAGAAGGTGGACGAAGAGGGTAATGGAGGCAGAAAGATGTGGGCAGATTCAGGCAATGTTTCAGTGTTTAAGTTGATGCCATTTGCTGGTAGGATAGGTTAAGGGCATGAGGAGAAGTGGAGATCTGAGGACTGTGCAGCTGGGCTGGTGATTGGTGGTGCATTTACTAAGAAAGGTAATATCCCTTTCATCCTGGGGACTTGGCATCCTCCCTGAGAATATGGGAGTGAGGAAAAGGCAGCTGGCCTTTCACACTGTTGTTCCTTGGGCCCAGCTGACTCACTTACCCCCACAGAGCCCGTATGCCCCAGTTCACAGTGAAAGGAAATGAAAAGGGCAAGCAGTTCAGCCTCCAGACAGTTGTGTGGGGGAGCTATGGGGTTAATGGGAGGAAAAAATATTTTTTTCCAGGAAGCTCTGTCAATGTGACTTGGAGAGAGCCTGAAGCCAATGCCTTTAGTGAAAAGGTGACATTTCTGCTCAGGCTCTTTTCTGAGATAGCAGGCAATTTTAGTCAGATTCCCACCTGGCTTTTCCTGTCACTTTATCCTCAGGCGCAATCTTAATCTCATTGTTCAAGCCAGTCAGTCACTGTCACTTCTCCTTGTTTCAGCAAGGTATTTTTGCAGGGCTTTCTGGTTTTCTTCAAAATCTTTTCAAGGACAATGTGCTGTTATAAACGTGGCTGAGGGAAGTGAATGCTTGCTTCTGAGGCCATGGCTTGTATTGGGCTTTCTAAATGGGAAATACAGTTCTCTGGGCATATGGCTTGTCCCTTATATGACACCTTGAATTAAAAAAAGAGCCAATAAGTTTTCAAAAGCCTATAAATATGTTTTCTGTTTTCTAGTGCTATGCCTTCCCACATTCCTCTTCATCCCTGAGTAAGTCCTTGGTCCCTTTCTGGGGATTGTTCTTCATAATCTCTGCAGGCTCATCTCCTATTTTCCTTCTAAAATTACTTTGCTCATCTCCAAATTCAGCCCACTGGCCTTAGAGGTGGATTTTTCAAATAAAATTTTAAATTTTAGAACAGCATTAGATAATATAGGAATATTGCAAATACTTTGTAGAGAGTTTCCACATACATACCTTCATGCAGTTTCTCCTATTCTTTGCATCTTACATCACTGTAGTTCATTTGTCATAACTGAGAAATGAACATTGGTTCATTACTATGAACTAAACTCTACATATTCTTTGTATCTCACTAGTTTTTTTGGATTATGTCCCTCATCCATTAAATACATTATATTCAGTCATCATTTCTCTTTTAAACTCCTCTTGGCTCTGACAATTTCTCAGCGCTCCTTATTTTTGATGGCCTTGACAATTTGGAGGAAATTGGTCAGATATGTTGTAGAATATTCCTCCATTTGAATTTTTCTAATATTTTGCTCATGATTAGGCTGTGGTTAGAGGTCTTTGGAAGGAAGGTCACAGAAGTAAAGTGCCATTTTTTTGCCACATGATATCAAGGCCATATACTATCACATGATTTATCACTGTTGATGTTGATCTTGTCACCTGATTGAGGTGGCTATTGGTCTGCTTTATCCACTGTAATGTTACTTTTTTGGTTTTTCCCTTTCCATACTCTACTCTTTTGAAGTAAGTCACCAGTGCACCCATACCCAAAGAAAGTGGGGAAGGAACTAGGCTTCACTTCCCAAAGGGGAGAATATTCTAGGGCGTCAAAATATGTCACCCTATGGCATTTTGGCAGATGGGTTATTTTGAGGTAAAGGCGTTTGAGATTCAACAGTGCAGAAAGAAGCTTTCCTATATCTTCCTTTATATCTGACTAAAAGAAGAAACTTTAAGGATTGAAGACTGCCATAAATTCCCTCTCCTGGGGAAGTTTTATGGCCATGAAGAAGACAGGAAGTTGGTGCCAAGATGAACCTGCAAAAGCAGTGCTTATCTTGATGTGGTTTCCCTCATTGGTTTACCTTACCATAGTTTGCCTCCTTTGGAAGCCTAAAACCCTTTTCCTTTGTTTTGCCACCTCTCTACAAATGTATTGGTCTTTGCTAATATGCTATATAAGCCAAAAGTCTAACCATCTCTTGGAGTTACCCATCACTGCGTTTCTCCGCTGTGAATGCTTGTTCCATATGTTAATAACGTTTGTTCATTTTTCTCTTGTTCATCTGGGTTTTTTTTTTCATTCTTTTGTGGGGACTCAGCAAAAATCATGGGGGTACAGAGGAGTTTTCCCACCCCTACATTTTCTACATAAATTATTTGGAATTTTTCTGTGAGAAAGATCTGTCTTCTCTCCTACATTTGCTTATTAAAAAAAACTTTTTAAATTTTTATTTATTTTTGAGAGAGAGAGCACAAGCAGGAGAGGGGCAGAGAGAGAGGGAGACACAGAATCTGAAGCAGGCTCCAGAAGGAAACACAGGATCTGAACTAGGCTCCAGGCTCTGAGCTGTCAACACAGAGCCCAACGTGGGGCTCGAACTCATGAACTGAGAGATCATGACCTGAGACGAAGTTGGATGCTTAACCAACCAGGCACCCCTCCTATGTTTATTTATTCGATTGTTTATTAAAATCACTAGACTTGATTTTCATTCCCCTGCCTGGTCTCCTTTTTTAGGCTGGATTTTGTTGTTGTTGTTCAGCTTAATTCCCAAACCTGCTTTCTTTTGGATACCATCTCTGTCATCAGTTCTCTCTTGTCTCTAGAGTTTATAGTGCTTGTTTTGGGGAAGAAATGTAGAGAAGAGAGGAGTGGATAAACAAGAAAGGGAAGTGTCACATTGTAGGGTGAAAATGTAGAGAGAGAAGAGACTATAGCTGGACCTAAGACAAGTGAGGTGCTGGAAGATGCATTGGATGCAGGAAATTAGAGTATGAGGTGACTATAAGAATATAATTTCCAGGGAACTTGCAGAAAACATTGAAAGAACACTGGAATTTCTACACTTTAAGGTAAAAGGTGATTCTGGGAGCATTCTGTGTTCATTTGAGTGGCAAACATCTAGGTTACATTTAAAGATAAGGAAATAGAATCATTGAGGCCTTAGAGATCAACCCATCAAGTTCCTAAGGATGAAGAAATCTGTGGGCCTGAGAGTTTTAACGGATTGCCTAAGGTCAAAGTTGTCCCCAAAAGAGCCAGAATTAGAAGTGAGGCTTCCTGATTCCCCATCTAATTCTTATTCCAGGATGTTGCAGCTGTTTCCTTGTAAGCTGATTCAGATACTAATAGAGTGAGGCTTTCCATCCCCTTGGGAACTTTGAGGCTATAACGAGAAATAGCCTCAATGGGATATGAGCAACTCAGAGAGGCCAAATTCCCTGTTTGGTGATTTAAATGTTAATACCTTGGCACTTCTCCAGGCAAGTGGGAGATTAGGAGGCAGCTAAGGAGCTGTGCCTATTCTAGGAAACCCCAGTCCCTGTTGTTGGTTAAGTGACTCTTTGCAGTCCTTGAAGACAGGATTAGAGGCTTATAAGAGATTCCTAATGGAACCCAACCATCCTTTCATCTTGTGTCAATGGCAATATTTCTCTTCTCCTCTCTAGACCGGTAGAAGTATCCAGTAAGCTACTGTACCCAACATGCTTCTATTAAAAATCTGGACCTTTCTTTGGAAGCAGTTAGTTACTCCAGCACAAATGTCGCTCAGACAGTCGCACGGTCAACTTCTGTCTGTGTGTTTCTCTGCCAGAGCATCCACTCCTCCACTTTTTCAGAAACCTTAGCTGCTGTTGTTTCAACACCCAGCTAGTCACAGACAAAACGCCAAGTGGAAAACAAACCTAAGCATTTAAACGTTTGGTGGCTTACTTTACTTTCCAGCAAACATCTGGGAATTTGGAATCTGGATTGTTTGGTTTAAAATTTTCAGTTTTCATCTGGTTTGGTGTTAGGTATATTTATGCCTTATCTATCTGGGGGCATTTGCCAAGCCCTGGTCCAGTTTCGGGCTATGGCTGACAGTAAGCCACCAATCAACCAAATGTGGCAATAAACTTTTGCAAAAGAAAGGTGCCTGTGTGGCTTGGCTGGTTAAGCATCTGACTCTTGACTTCAGGTCAGGTCATAATCTCACTGTTCTTGAGACTGAGCCCTGTGCTGACAGTGTGGAGCCTGCTTGGGAGGCTCTCTCCCTCTCTCTCTCTGCCGCTCCCCTGTATACATGTGCATGCTCACACGTGTGCTTACTCTCTCAAAAATAAGTAAATAAACGTTTAAACCTTTGCAAAAGAACACTTGGAAAGTACTAAAAAATAAAAAGAAGAAAGTAAAAATTCTCCACGTTTCCATTATCAAATATAATAACTGTTTTTATATTTTAGTAACATTTTCATCTTGCCATCTTTTCTCTATGTAGGGTATTGTTAAAACATGATTCTTACAAACATATACATCTCATATTTGTACTTTGAGTTTTTATGTAACAAATCAACATTTCACAGGCTAGTCAAATAGCAAAATACTATTTTAATTATTACATTAATTATATGGCTACATCATAATCTACTTAATTTATTCTCTACTATTGTTTATTATTTACATTGTTTCTAATATTTAGCTGTATAAATAGCTTTTTATCTTAAGCTTTTTCTGAATTTAGAATTTTTTATTTGGATCATCACCCAGAATTAAAATTGGCTATTGACTGTTTGTAAGGTTTTGGTCGACCACATCTTCAAGAGATTTATATCTTCTAGATTTTTCCCATGAAGCCAAATCAGTACCCACATTATGATAGTGATTTGCAAACACTTAGCACCAGGAATTTTTATTTTTTTTAATTTTTAATTTTATTTTATTAAAAAAATTTTTTTTAATGTTTATTTTTGAGAGAGAGGGAGGGAAAGGGAGAGAGATACAGAGTGCAAGGCGGGAGAGGTAGAGAGAGGGAGACACAGAATCCAAAGCAGGCTCCAGGCTCTGAGCTGTCAGCACAGAGCCTGACATGGGGCTCAAACTTATGAACCCCAAGATCGTGACCTGCACCGAAGTCTGACGCTTAACCAATTTAGCCACCCCAGTGTCCCAGCACCAGGAATTTTTAAAAATTACTTATATATTTTATCTTTTAAACCACTTTTGTCTGCCCCAAAGAAAGTTATCATGTTAGAACTGATTTCAATTTATTTGCTATCAAAGGCGTATATAGTGAAGTACTTCTTCATTCTCTTGTGTTTTCACAAATGACCAAGATGGGCCAAATGACTCAAAGTCAGGTTTGGGTATATCAGATTGAGCTGCATGTTTTCTTGGTTGTATTAGATTGGAAAGAAATCCAGACAGGGTGGGGAGAATGGGGGCAGGATTGGAGCTAAATTTTTTGGGTAAAACCAAAGTTTAAGGTAGGGGAACCAGGTACATTGTCAGGTTAAAAGGGCAAGAGGACGATGCTGGCTCCAATATTTCTCTATAGAAGATAATTAAACCAAGAGGACATTTTGTATATCGAGTAAGAAGCTCAGAGACAGGGCAGTTCCATAGTTGTACGATGAAACAGTGATGTCACATAGGATCCAGATTCTATCTTACTGATCACCCTACCACAGCCAGCATAGTGGTCTTGCCTTTATGCTTATCTACTCATGATCACAAAGTAGCATCACATCCTTGTCCAAAGGAGCCTAAAGGGGTCCCAAAGCTTTCAAAGACATCCACAGGCAGGAAGAAAGAAAAAGACAGTTCTTATCAGATGTCTTTTGCTCTCTCTTTTTTAAAATCACAAATTGAAATATTTTCTAGAAGCTCCTGACTTGCCCTCAGATGTCACTGGACAGAAAAGGATCTTATATATACATCTGAGTCCACACTGGTATGGCAGTCTTAAACTGATCAGATTTCAGTCCCTGGGGAGGCGAAGGGGTACAACCTTTCTGAGCACTTGGCTGCCCACTATTTGAACAAAAGCAGGTTCTTTTAGCAAAGAAAGAGGGTGGATTTGCTAGGTATATAGAGAAAAACACCTGCGATAGTCAGCATTTTGGTTAGAGGAGGAGACCAGGTGATTTCTTTGTGTTGTTTTTGTATAGAAAAAAAATGTTTCTTAAATTTGGAATTTCTTCTCTTTTGGAGTAATTTGTGTATGTGGAAGGGAAAAGGGTGATTAAAATTATGAAGGCTAAAGTTCTCCCAAGGCCATTCCTAACTCCTCTACAGAAAGATGGGGAGATAAGCCCACCAGTCAAAAGTAGTTTAAGTGACATGGGAGAGGAAGAGTAGACTTTGAAGTAAAATAAAGAAGTTGAAGTTATTTCCTATAAATTATGTTGGGGATACATGACTTATAAGGGCTATCTTCTGAAGGATGCTCGCTCAGACTGATAAAGAAAATTCGGAGGCAGAGCAGTCAATAAACAACAAACAAGAGTGGAGAAGAACCATTTGATTTCTTCTAGGTTGTTTGAAATATTGGAACTAGTTTATGGAGCCATAGGAGTGTGGGATGCCAGGATGGAAATCTTGAAATCCATAGGTTTCCAATTCTCACGCCTATTTCATGTCCCACTAAACTCCATAAGAAGGCTTTAATGTCACACAACAGCTGAAGAATTGGGTTTACTATAAGGGATGCTCCTGTTTGCTCTTCCAAGATTAAATAGTATCTCCTCTGGCAAGCTTGTTTTGATTATCAAGGCAGTGATTGGTTCTCTTTCTGTGGGACTTCTTGTCAACCTGTGTAATCTCACCCCTAAGGTTACAGTGATTACCCATATTTCTATAGCCTGTGGTTTAATGCAACAAACACATGGTAGTAACTATATGAATAATGGAGATTGAATTAACAAGCATGACATTAAATAAATGACAACATGAAAAAAAGAAATTCCCTTTGTTCTTTTGGAAGAGTTGGAGTAATCAGCATAGAAGATTTAAAAAAAATATACATGTACAATAGTTTTTTTCTTGAACACTCTTCTTTCATCTCTTATAATCCTATTTAAACAAATCCCTTATTTCTAATGCAGTAGAACTTCACCCAGCCTTGAAATTAATAGCTAAGTATTCAAAATAAATAAATAAATAAATAAATAAATAAATAAATAAATAAAAGGGACAGATTGTGTTATCAGATTTGTGCCCTGAAACCAACCATCTCCTGCCTCTTCTGTACAGTTATAAAGACCTAAATATGTTTGTAAAAAGCCTGTTTACTCATAAACAGGCTTTTTGTATGCTAATAAAGATGGAAGTCTGGAATTTTACCTTTCTTGTTTAAATACATTTTATTGGAATATGTTTGGCTTTTTAATCTCAATAATGAATAAGTTTTTAATGTGAATTGCTAAAGAAAAAAAAGGCTTAGAAACCTCAAATCAGATTCTATTCCATATATTAGGTATTCCCAGAATCCTAAGACATAGTAATATTTATTAATAGCATTATCCTACAGTTTGTGCCTCTATAGTTCTTATAGTAGCACACTTATGCCAAGTATGGAATCAGATGGTTTTAAAAAACATGAAAATGGCCAGGTTTGATCCTTGGTCAGTTTTCCATAAAATAGATATTATTATAGTCACATAGAGAACTGTTTAATATGGGACAATAATCTGGGAAAGAGCACTGGCCAAGGAGGCATAATAGTCAAGATTAGATCTTGGCTGTACATCATATCATTCACTAATTCCTTCTGAGCCTCAGTTTCCTTCTCAAGAATCTAAAGATGATGCTGTAAGTCTTACCTATCTTATTAGTAGTTTTGAGATAAAATGAAATGAGTGTATCAAAGGACTGTGAAACCTGTAAAAGTTATAAAATTGTCAATTATTATAATTATTAGTCACCAGAGTCACAGGTACAGTGGTTGAAAGGGGATATAGCTACTCATTATCAAGAGGAAAAAAAAAAACAGTGGGTCAGTGGAGTCATATCCATGTGCTTATATATTTTATAAGGAAAAATCATTGATTAAATGTGGTATATTTGTCACCTTGTCTGGTCTTAGACATTATTTCCATTGTGACTTGATCAGAGAAGTTGTGAAGTTAAGCAGTCATCTAGGAACAAAAGGATCCAAAGTTTGCTACACACTTAAGAACAGGTGAGGAAAAATAAAACCTAGAGATATAAAAAGAAAGTGGAAGGATGGGAAGGAAAGAAATCTATTTTCTATTAAACAGTGTACATAATCTCTTTGAAGTGTGTATGTCTGGTGGGAGGGAAGAGAAAGCAAAGAAAGTAGAATAAGAGCACACTGGCTTTTGATTGCTAGGGATGAAGTAGAGCTATTTAATCTTCAGATTGCCCTCACACTGTGTGCATCTATTGTGCTGTGGTTGAACTCTAAGAGGCAGTACTGTTGTGCCTGTTAATTTCAGCACAGTGTGAAATTCCCCCCTTACTTAAAGGGAATGGTTAGTTCAATTGATGCACATTTCACTGAATCCACAAATCAATAAACCACTTGGATAAAAGTAAAGTGTGAATCTTCCTGCATGGTCTCCTGATAGGAGAAACAAAGAATAGCAATAAGATCTGAAATCCCCAACTGGGAATTAAGCCTGCTTTCCCCTGCCTGGCTTAGCAGATGACGTCAATTGACGATGACTTATGAATGTTATCTCTATAACCCTCTTTCTATGGGCCTCTCGCTCTTCCAGCTGAGCGTCTACAGGCTAGTGTACAATTTCATGTCATATCTTGAGAATCAGTGGAGCATGGTTTTTAACTTACAGTGAAACTGGGCAGTGGGACAGGAGCTGGTGGAACCAATCCAACTGCAGGTTCTGAAATATGAAGTCTGCTGGGTAAGGCACAAGATCATGGAGTATGGCAATCTTTGGGCACAGTCCAAACCACGGACAAAAACCAGTCTGCGTGTAGTCACAGGGCACATAACTGGGCTGGGGTTAAAAGGCAGGATTCTAGGGATGGGAGCCAAGGCAGTAGTCCATTTTACCAGCTAGAGCTCTTGATTGAAAGCAGCAGAAACTTATGCTGGCTATCTAAGGCAAAAAGAGGATTTATTATAGGGTGATCAGAGACTTGCAAAATTGACTAGAGGTTGGAGGCTTGGCTTGGGGGAAAAAAAGTAGAAGTATTTACAAAAAATCAATTCCCAGTGGCTTAAAGACCTAAATGTGAAAGATAAAATTGTAAAGCATTTTAGAAGATAGTGCAGGAAAGTATCTTCATGAAGCCAGGGTTGGGAAGAATTTTCTTACAAGACACAAAAAATATTATCCATAAAGGAAAAGATCACTTTTTCTACTACATTAAAATTAAGAACTCTATCCATCAAAAAACACTTAAAAAAAAAAGAGTCAAAAGACCAGCTACAAGAGTGGGAGATGTTATTTTTCATATTTAGCTACCAAACACCTAGACTCAAAATATACTGAGAGCTCCTACAAATATGAAATAGGAAAAAGACATATTGAGTCGATAGAAATTTGTACATAGATCTTGAACAGGCATTTACAAAAGAGAAGAAATTAAAATGGCTGATAAGTACTGAAAAGGCTCTCAGCCTCATTATAAATAAGCAGAATGCAAAATAAAACCACATTGAGGCATCCTTACGTATTCACCAGATTGGCAAACATTAATAAATCAGATAATACTAAGTAGAGGTGAGAATGTAGAACAGGACTTTCATCCACTGCAGGAACACAAATTGGTGCAAGCACTATGGAAAACTCATTCCCATTATCTCTGCAAAACTGGGCACACACATACCCAATCACCCAGCAATTCCACTTGGAGATGTTTATCTATGATAGAACAGACCTATAAATAACTTTACAGAATAAAATACATCTATGCACAGCAACATGGACAAATCTCATATACTATACAATGTTTCCAAATAGACAAAGAGACAGAACTAAACTGAGTTATTTAGTAATGAATCTTCAGGTGATAGAAAATAAGAGTCACAATAGACAGGTCACAAGAGACCTCTCTAGGAGAGAGGAAGGGGATTATGATTGGGGAAGGGCACATGGGAGGGAGAGTAGGCACTGGTAATGTTTGCATCATGCAAATGAGGACAAGTCACCAGGCATAACACATGACATCTACCTGCTAGAGTCAAGTTCACTGGGGAAACTCATGCAGTGAGTATCAGTGGCACATGTGCTTGTCCCTGGGCAGCACACAGATAACCAGCAGAGCCAGATATAAGACTCTGAGTCAGGGATTGCAACCCGTGGCCTTTGGAGCTTTTTACTGCAGTGATAGAACCTTAGCCTTGGCCCTACCCCACCAGCTTAGTCCCTGTGTATGATGTAGCACCATGCCTACAAACCAGGGGCTGGCCTGGTAGTTATAGCTCAATGACATGGCAAGTAAGTGACAGGACTTGCCAAATCAGCATTCTCCCTCTCTTGGGATATTCAAAGAGACTGTGATCCAAGCCTTACAGTTGACCAAGATCAATTGCCTTAAACACCAGCCCGCAGCCCATTTCCAGGGAACATTGCATGAAACCAATTTTTTTTTTCCTCAGAGACCAACTTACAGGAGAGTCTTGGGCAAATTTAACTCCTACATCTGGCTTTAATTTTCCTACCTGTTGGTGAGGTTTCACGGTTGTTTGTATTATAATTATCTGCCAAATTTTACACATCCTTTATATACTTTTCTTATGTATGCCTTATTTTACAATTAAAAAAACCAAAAATATTGGAATCAGGAGGACTCTAGGAGGTGTGGGGCGGGTGCACCACGGCCAAGATTCCTGTGCTAACACAGCCTGGTCCTCAGGCTGCCACGACACACCCTTGCATCACTCACTATTGACTCAGAGTCCCAGGACAGAGGAGAATTACCAGGCAGTGATAGTCTCCAAATGTACTACCTGGCAGGCTATCCCAGAGGCCACAGGACAGAAAACCTCATGAACCAAATTAAGATGCTCAAATGACATGATTTATTCAACTGAATTTAAACACATGGTGAGAAGCAAGGGGAAAGAGCTGAGGTAAGTTAACTCACATAGCATAGGAGCACATGGAACGAGAGGGTCACAGAATCTAACTCTTAGGATATGCAATGTTTGTATGCCCTTCCTGTCTATGCCCCATGAGTCTTCTCCACCAAAAGTGTGTTTGCAGAACCAAAACTGGGGTTTGAGCAAATGGCCCACAGACAGATGATGCCCTGGGCCAAAGACACACACTTGCTCTGTTGGACAGATACAGGGACAAGTGCAACTAGCCATAGCTGGACAGTGCCAAATAGTCTGAAGAGCAGCCACGGATTTTATTTGTGTTTTGGCAGAAAACACATGGTGCCGGAATGGGTATCACCAGTTGGTGATGAATTAAAGCATCATATATATTAAGTGCTCCAATATAGTGTATTTAAGTGTATGTGTGCTTAGTACCCATGTGCTGTAGAATATAGCACCAATATAGTTGGTCCTTTCATTGTTCTCTATGTTGGACACACGCATGCTCTACTTGCTAGCTTCTTATGCTCGTCATACTCTATAGGATCTGCCTACATCCAACAAACTTTTTGCTCACTAGCTATTTACCTATACTGAAGCACCTTAAATGTTTTGCCTATTTTTATTAGATACATGCTTATTTACTTGATAGAATTGATTATTCTCAAAAGCACATGCACATGACACATCTGAATGACTGAAACTAAGTCATGTACCCATCTCACTGATGATGCCAGGACAAAGAGAAAATAATGCAGCCCCTTTGGGTTGTGATGTAAGGAAGTGAGCTGTTATCCTTACCAAAAATATTCATAAATACTCATAAAGAAGAATTTCCCTATAAAGGAGATCAGAGTGCAAATAGGAAGGAGGAAATTAGGTACTATATGGCCCTAATGAACAAATGCCTACCACAGACAAGAGGAATATTTGCAAGGGAGTGAGGTTTGGGAATAAAGCTATAGTATTGCTGTTATTGGAAATGAGACATTGCTTCTGCGCTGGCTAAGAAGCAGTTGGTTTGAGTCTGAATGCAGGCATAGTGAACTGGGGTGTTTAAGAACCTCTTTCTTCAGGTCAGAATGCTTCATGACTGATACTATAAAAGTTGGGCTGAGCTTCCACACTTGATCTTAGCCAAAAGGCCGAGAAGCAATGGGGCTGAGCTTCCAGATAGTGATTAGATGTCTCCAAGTATGGAGAGTGGAAGGAATGCAGTAGCTCTGATTAGCCTGGGCCTGAGAATGTGTCTCAGATTTCCTGGAGTCCTAGCCAGCCATGAAGTTCTGCATTTCTGGTAATTGTTATAGAGACTTGTTAATGAGAAGTAGAACAGTTTCCACCCATCATTCCTCTAACATGTTGCTTAGATAATGAAGGGTCTCTCTTCTCTCTTCTCTCTCTCTCTCTCTCTCTCTCTCTCTCTCTCTCTTTCTCTCCACACACACACACACTTTCAAAAGAAAGCTATACTAGAATTGTCTCTTAACAGAAAGTTATGTGGTGGTCAGTAACTACCTTTAGATGATATCTGAGGCTCTGGACAATGTAAATAATCTAGAGGAGCCTTGGGTTACTCAGCAACCTAATTTTTTAGTTATTCTCTAAGAGCTGTCTTGGAAAATTGCTTAAAGTTCTATCCTAAGCTTGAGTGTGACCTAATATTTGAAAAATCTTTGAGGAAGTTGTCTACAGTCCTTCGCCACTCTGATTGATTAATATAGTCCTTTTATTAATCCCAACCAGAAACACTTTCCAAAGTGGCCTTTCTCCTCACCCTCCTCCATACAAATTATAGAAATGTGCTCTGTAAGTAGAGCTGATACTGTACCTACTCTTAAGTAGTGTCTGGACAATGATATAAGACTTCACAAACATCTGATTTTCATCTTCCTGTATTTCTCCCACAGGGCACAAAGGAATTAAGGCCCTGGGAGCAGTTCTTTAGAAAAAGGTAAAATAATAACAATTATACAGATATTAAAAGGTGAACATGCATTAATGATTTTATTTTACTCATATATGCGGTGAAGGGGATCAGAATACACCAACCCTAAATATGCCACTTTGGCACAAGGATTATTTTGAGTTAAAGGCAACTGAGAGGCAACAGATGCAGGAAGTTCTCTGCCTTCCCCTTGTCTGCCTAAAGCAGGGCATAAGCTTCCCTTCATGAAGGTATCTGCCCCCTTCTACCTACAGGTCCCCCACCCTTCTCCCACCCCAGAAGATAAGAGCACTCTTATCACTGGAGACAGAGCCTACACCACAATGAGTTTGTACAGCAGATCTTACTAAAATAAGACTTTATTTTCCATTTTTCCCCCAGTAACTTCCCAGTGATTTATCAGCTCTTGAAGCACAACCTTCTTTTCTTTGTTAAAATGGTACGTAACCCCAGAGTCCAACTCTTCTTTGCATTTTACTTCTTTTCTGTGAACTTCAGTGCCTATAAACATTAACAAAAATTGTGTGCCTTTTCTCCTACTATTTTGTCCTTTATTAGTTTAATTCTCAGGCTTCCTGGTACTGTACCTAAGAGGGTAGAAAGAAAGACAGAGGGAACCAGGCAGAAACTATAGCTGGTTCAAAGGAAAAGTCTGCAAAGTTATCTGGCTAGCAAAGGAATGCTGAAATGAATTTCCATTGTAGGCAAAAATTATATTTTACCCTGGGGATAAGGAGAATCAATTAAATCTCTACCACACTGGACAGAATTTACATGTGTATCAGTTATTTACAACTCAGAGGGATTACAACATAGCTCAAAAAAAAAAAAAAAAGGTTAGAATCTGGTAAATTGGAAGGATGTGCTATATGTCAAAGATGCATAGTTTTTTTTTTTTCTTTACTGAAACAGTTTTTTTCTATGAAATGCAAAATAGCTAATACTGATTTTTTGTTGACTTCTCTCAACCATTAATATTTTTTTGACTCAACCATTTCCTTAACAGGCTTATTGTACAACAGGGTCTTACCCAGAGACTTTTAATATTCTCAAGGTTAATGTGCTGGAGTTTTAAGGATTTTTGGAAGAACACTTCGAGAAGCCCTTAGGGTTGCTTGAGATTGGATTTTAGGTGCTTAGCTTTGGAGAACTGGGAAATCAATTACTATTGCCAGCTTCCTGGATGTCAAGAATGGCCACTGTTTCACACAATCCCTGCCAGATAATAAAGCAGTCAACATTTTCCCCCTTCATAAATCATTCATACCAACTGTTCAACTTGACATTCTCCTTAAAGAATTCACAGTATTTGTGAATTCTTGTGATACTTGTGCATGAGGTCTCTATAATTAAAAATGTTTATATTACATATTCTGGCAATGCTGTTTGTGTTATCCTCACAGTGTTATTTGCTGCTTATGCAGCTTCTGGGGAAAATAGATACAGCCAATCCTCATTATTCTCAGATTCTGTATTTGCAAATATCTACTTGCTAAAAGCCATTCGTAATTCCCAAATCAAAACTCAGTGTATTTTTGTAGTCATTCACAGACATGAGCATGGGCAGAGTGGTGAAAATTTGAGTCACCTGACACATATTCACAACTGAGGTGGAACAAGGTGATGTTCTGTCTTCTTGTTTCAGCTCTCATACTGTAGCCAGTGTCCTTTTCATGGTTTATTTAGTGTCACCTTTTTCAAATTTTTGTTTGTGGGTGATTTCTCTGTTTAAAATGGCCCTCAAGTGCACTGCTGAAGTTCTGTCTAGTTTTTCTAGCTGCAAGAGGGCTGTAAGGTGCCTTATGGAAAAAACATGTGTGTTAGATAAGTCTTATTCAAGCATGAGTTATAGTGCTGTTAGCCATCAGTTCAATGTTAATGAATCAACAATATATATGTTTAAAAGGGTGTCTTTAAACAGAACCACACCTAAATCAGGTTATATAAAAAATGCTCTCAAGATTCTATCCCTGGATTTCCCCTTTGAGCAATGATTTAATATTCACTAATTCAGTGTTTGCAGTGACTTTATAGAACATACGTATCAAGAACGACAAGAATCAATTGTATCTATCTCAGAGCGTGTTGGTGTGGACAGTGATGACTTTTCTTCCTGGTTAATGTGCAGACCTCTTCTTGGCTTTCCTTTTGTGGCTAAAATTTATATCGTCTGGTTTACTCGAAGATATTTGCTTGTGTCAAACCCTTGTCAAGAGATGGTTAAAGTAAGACAGCAGTATTCTTTTAGAAAGCGTTTTCTCCTTTTTTTTTTTTTTTGAAGGGATGGAAATACAATATAAACACGATGTCCCTCTTGTTCCAGATTGTGCTCAGTTACTAGTGAATTAATTGCCTGAATACTTCATCCTTAGCAGTTCATAGAATTTCAAGTGGAATCCCATTTATATGGTTTTCATTGCCCTTCTAAATTCTGATTAGCCTTTCCATTGACACCTTGGCCCTATCACTTCTTGTGGGTTTTGAAAAATTATAATGAATACATGAGTGCTGGGCAGATCTCATTTATTTTACAGCTCTGTGCGCTTGTTTCTTTGAAGGGAAACCATGTGGGCCCCCTGCACATACACATTCATGTGCCCATATGCACGCGCGCGCACACACACACACACACACACACACACACACTAATTGGGGTCATATGGGAGTAAAGAGCTGGAGATGGGGAAGGAGGGAGAGATGACAAGATTCCAAAAGGAAACTTTTTAAATACCACTTCATAGAATAGCTTTAGATAGAACAATTGCCCTGAGGGGCTAATGCCAGCTAATAAGAGGTTACTGCTGCAATAACATTTTACCCCTACTTTTGACAATAAAATGCAAACCAGATTGGAGGCGGTGAGGGAGAGCAAACCATGTAGGTGAATTGAGTTAGGTACCTGACTGCCCTTAGACGACCTCAGTTTTGTGTTGTGCCAACCTCCCTTTGAACGATCACTCCGTTTTCTCTCCAGGTGCAAATAAATGGCTTGGCCTCTTTTTCTACTCAGAGAATCGGGTCTGTTCTCCATCATTATCACCTTCACACAAACCAAACTTTTTATATTTCTTCTGTCAGATATTTTTCATTTTTACCTTATCATTGCAACATGAAAGAATGGTCCTTTCCTAAAGAAATTCCAAGCACGGGTATATGAATGGAGGCAGAAAGAGACTGACTATAAAAACACTAAAATTATGCCATATGGGAGTTGATCTTTTTTGGGACAAGTAAAAGCTCAGGAGCATTGACACCTGAGAAATAATACAGGGAAGGAGACTTAAGGGTCTGGGCTATGCCACTCACCAGCATGTGAATTTGGATAATTTTTATAACCTTTCAAAGCCTATTTTCTCATCTATTACAGGGTTCAGCAAACGTTGTATGTAAAGGGATAGATAATAAATATTATAGGACTGGTGGGCCATATAGTCTCTGGTGCAAGTATTTAGCTGTGCTGTTGTAGGGTAGAAACAGTCATAGACAATATATAAACTAATGGGCATGCTGTGTTACAATAAAATCTTATTGCCAAACACAGGCTGCAGGCTGAAATTGGCAGGCCAGATTTGGCCCACAGGGCTGTTGTTTGTTGACTACTGACCTATACAGTGGTGATAATAATAGTACCCAATTCCAGTGAGTTGGGAAGATGATATGGATGTAGTACATGTAAAATATTTCATGTAGCATCTGGTTTATAATAAGTGTCTTTGCTAAAAAGATAATTTAAAAAAGGATTAAAAAATCATAATTTTCACACAGGTATAAAATGAACATGTGTTAAAGATTTCAACTCATTATTAATGATGGGATCAGGCAGATAGCATATCTGGTTCAAAAGATATGTTTAAAAAACCCCAGAGATTTATAGATCAAAAACAATGAAATTAATTTGCAAATCGACACAAAACTGGCTTGGAGGAGGGAAGTGTGTCCTTTCACCAGACAATTCATTTACATGTTCATAGTCAAGAGTCGTTTTCATTGCATTTTAATTTCCTACAATTTACAGAGTTGAAAAATAGCTCAAAGGTGATGAAAAGACAGAATCAGATGACCCAGAATGCTATGCTCTTAACAATGCATAATTTGCCACTGGAGAAATCCAGTAATCTTATTTGCTGATTCCAAGTTTCTTTGTACACTCAAATCTTGCTATTATCATTATTGCTCGATGTCACCTAGGGTCACCCTGTTCTTTGAGACTGAAATGGAATTGGCTTAAATTCCATTTGTGTGTGCTCCAGTGTTTTCTTCTAAATCAAGACTGGTTTGAAGTTCCTGATTCTATTGTGTGAGTTCAGTGGGTGATTGCCTCAATGAAATGTGCTGTGATGTTCCCTTTTGGCATGATGTCACCCTGTATGAGCTGAGATCCCAATGACCCCATGCCCCTGAGGTATCACCAGCCTGAAGGTCTATGAATGCAAGGGGCAGTAAAACATACATATCCCAACAATGCAAATAGTTTAAAATTACCATGGCTTCCATTAGGGATTTCCTACTGGCTGACATTTGTTAGACTCTAAT
The DNA here is from genome assembly GCF_046562875.1 of Panthera onca. Lineage (NCBI taxonomy): Eukaryota > Metazoa > Chordata > Mammalia > Carnivora > Felidae > Panthera > Panthera onca. The sequence continues at coordinate 125,478,785 of NC_138344.1, forward strand.
CAGTTTCTCAGCTCTTTCTCTCCTACTCCTTCCTCACCTACCTTCCTTTCTCAAACAGGTTTAAATTCTTGTTCATTTTTTATGTTAAACAGCTTAACTATCTTTTTATTTTACAGTCTCCTTAGAAAGTATGATTTAATAATCTACCAAATTTGGGTATACTTTGGGTATACCCAAAGTAGCTTATCAAATTATTGAATTAAAGGAAAGGCCATGTGCACGGTAGAACCTACTGTGAACCTACTGGGTGTGGTTTTAGATAGAAGTGTTTCTTTCTTGTTGTTAATGTTTTATCATCATCATTAGGAGGAGGTAAATCAGGGTACAAATGGGATTGTTTGGTAAACAGCTACTTCTGCAGGGTGCTGTGTGGCTTTCATGTGTCTGACTCAGTTACCTTTTCCTTCCTTCCTTCCTTCCTTCCTTCCTTCCTTCCTTCCTTCCTTCCTACACAAATTAGATATATTTTTAAACTGTGATTAACATCTTTTCTCCTCCACAGGGAAATCACAGGACACACAGAGGCAATGTCAAGTCCCAGCAAAGGTGTACAAGTGTTGGGATATCTTCAAGGGTTCCTTAGGCATTCTCAGTGTCAGAAGACAAGTAGGCCTACCTAAAATGGTACTTAAACAATTATGCAGAGAAACTAAATTGGAGATTGACAACCCTTTTCTTTTAGGAAATCAGTGGTAGACTTTTGTCAGCCTGCAGAAATTCAGACTTGAATCTAAAGGTTAGAAGATACACAAATAGTTCTTTTAGGTTTGGTGGTCTAAACTAGCATCTTGGGTTTAACTATTAGTTATAGTTGGGGTAAGGAAAAAATGTGAATGATTTCTGAAATTTAGTGGTTGTTCCAACTGGGCCTTCCCTCTCTGCCTTTGTGTTTGACTTGGCTATTTGACAACAATATAAATTGTAGAAAACTGAAAATAGTGCAAATAATTTCCATTCATAGAAATACAAATTATGGAAACACCTGGGTGCCTCACTCAGTTGAGCCTCTGACTCTTGATTTTGACTCAGGTCATGATTCCAGGGTTGTGGGATCAAGCCCCTGTGTTAGGCTCTGTGCTGAGTGGGGAGTCTGCTTAAGATTCTCTCCCCTCTCCCCTGAATATGTGCTCATTCTCTCTCTCCCTCTCAAAAAAAAAAAAAAATTAAAAAAAAAAGAAATGCAAATCTTGTTTAATGTGTGTTCAAGCTGCACTGTAAAGTAGACTGGTGTTAAAGAAAAAAATTATTCTGACCCTTGTTAAAATGGTAAAGAAGACTTTATTCAAAACTATTGTAATAGGGGTATTTTGATAGGAGAGAAAGATTGGGCTCAACTCCAAATATAGCAGAGACAGTTGGGAATTTATAGCCAACAAGCAGAGTGAGAAAATCAGTGGATGGAAAATTACTAAGAGGGTGCATAAAGGATAGGGGTTCTTGCTAGATTGGCCTGACAGGATTCTTGTTAAAGGCAGACCAAGGGCTTATTCGTCAATATTGGAGAATGAGAAACTTGATCAGATATTAAGGATGATCAGATACGAATGATGAAATAAGCTTACTTAGCAAAATTCTTGCTAGTTGAGACAAGAGCTCAGAGGACCTGATTAAATTTGGCTAAAGACAGTCTTTGTCACTAGTTAGGGTAAGTATCCTTGAATAAGGTAAGATTTGAGCAAAGTCTTGAAGGACACAAGGTAGTTGGCCTTACAGATATCTGGGTGAATTGTGTTCCAGGTGGAGGAAACAACAAAAGCCCTAAGGCAGAAGTTTGCCTGGCAGAGTGGAGGAATACCAAGAAGGCTACTGTGATGGCCACCACAGTGTATCCATTGCACTTCTTACAATGATATTAACATTCCTTCCATTTTTCTGACTAGACTTTGTGAGCATATTACATGAATTTTGTTTTATACCACTAAGATTTGGGGTGGTTTGTCATACAGCAATAACTAGAATATCAACAATGACTGAATTTAAGTGAATAAAGAGAAGTGTAGATTAAGGTGAATTCAGAATGGCATTAACAAGGCAGGGGGGCAGAAAATATAGGACATTATTGGCCAAAGTAAACACTGAGTTTTATTATAAGTGAAAAGAATGAATGAATGAATGGATTATTGGGAAAGATCAACTCTTAAAGGACAATAATTATTGTGCCCATTAATCAATAGACTCTATAGTGAAGTGAAAAAAACCATGTGGTTGAATCTCAATGCTACCACTTATGATTTTAGTCATGGAAGTATTATGTAAATATCTTGGTCTTAATTTTATTTTTTTTAAAGTATTTATTTATTTATTTTGAGAGAGAGAGAGAGAGGCAGAGAAAGGGAAAGAGAGAGAATCCCTAGCAGGCTCCATGCTGTCAGCACAGAGCCAGATGCAGGGCTCAGACTCATGAATCATGAGAACATGACCAGAACAGAAATCAAGAGTCAGACACTTGACTGAGCCATCCGAGAGCCCTGATCTTTATTTTCCTTATGTCTAAAATAAGGTTATGCTATGAGGATTATATGTTATAATGCATACACTAAGCACCCAATATTTGTTAGATTTCTTAACTGCTCCCTTTCACTTATTGAATATGTTTGATTGCCCATCACAGTGAAAGGGATTGGATTTAATCTCCTTCACCATTTACAAGAACGAAGTCCAGTAGAATGGAAAAGACAAAGAGGCACATTTTAGCTCTGGATAGGCCGGTAAGGGTCAATAGCATATTATTGCATTGCAGTGTCAGCATACCTGATACTGAATCTGACTATATTTACTAGCTTTGTGAGTTTAGACAAGTTACTTACATCTTCAAATGCACATTTCCTTTATTACTAAAATTTCACTCATTATAGAACCTGACTCATGAGTTTGTTTTAGATTTAAATATGGTAATCTATATAAAGTGCTTAGCATGGTGTTTGACACTCAATATATATCAACAATTTACCCCCAGTTGGAACAAGGAATGCCCAGTGAAGACTAACTTCCCTTACTGGAAATGTTAAGGGAAATATTGCATGTCTATCCAAAGAAGAAGTTTCTTCATTGACCAATTCCAATTCTAAATTCCATGTTTCTCAGTTCCTTTCATTAGATCTTGGGTTTCTTTGATCTGTAACTATATCAACTAGATTTTCTATTTTCATCTTTTGCATGTGGTCCTAAGTAATGAGGTTGTATTGGTTGGGATGAGCTAAATTTTGCTCTAATAACACAACTCCAAAATCTTACTGGATTAACTAAACAAAAGCTTATTTCCCATTTACGTTAACATTTCTATTGTGGGTTCACTGAGAGCTGAAGGTAGGGATGGGATGGGAGTTTCACTCATTTGTTCCTCTTGGATTCAAGTTAGTAGAATGATCATTATATTGAACGTTGTAATTCATAGTGCAGAGGAAAATGAAAGTTCTAAGCAGTACTTTTTAAACTATCTGTGGTGGACCACTACTTTTATAAAATATGGTAAAGATAAATCATTGATCACGTGTTTGAATGTTGCAGCAGTGCTAAAGTACTATTATTTTCATCTGTATTTTCATCTTTGTACTTATCTTTTCATGGACTAAAAATAGTTTATGGACCAGTGTGCAGCCCACACTTGGAATACTACTGATCTGAAGGGTCTCATGCTGGTAAATACTCTAACCTAGAAATAACATGTCATTTCCTTTCAAAATTCATTGGCTAATACTAGTCATATGTTCCTTCTCCCAACAGTGAGAAAGTCAGGGAGTTCAATTCTGTTGAGTACCCTCAAGATGGAGGGAGGGATGAAAGGAATATTGAAGAATTCTTATGATTATCACACTGATCACAAGAGCCTTTTTATGAAATACAGATTTCTAGGAATAAGCTGGGAGACTTTGATTTAGTCGGTGGAGGAGGAGTAACTGTAATCAGTACTTACAAGGAAAAAAAAAATCTCCCAGTTGATTTAATTATTCACAGGAACTATGTCCTGGGTGAAAAACACATATTCATCTCATAGATCATGAAGGAAACTTGATACTATCTTGTATTAGTCCCGGTCCTCTGAGATGCAGGTTCAAAGACAGAACTAAACATGCATGGATTTTTATCTGGGGAAATGTTTGTGTGAAAGGAAATGGAGAGGGAGTAAAAAAACTGGGAGACTCAGCAGACCATAATGGAGGTCTGATCGCAAGTGAAGGAGAGAAGTTTGGGTCAACACATTGTAGACAGCTATGCAGTCTCAGAATGAAGCAGCAAAGGTATTGGGGATACTGAGCCAAAGTTGGATGCCAGCAGAATACTACGTCTTCCAGGAATCTGGGTCTGCCTTGTGCAACTCCCCCCACCTCACACTACCCCCATACTCAGTCATTGTCTGAGAGTAGCCTTGGCACAAACCAGGCAATGAATTTCAAAGCACAGCAGCTGAGGCCCTTGGTCAAGAACACTCTCCATGTAGGAGGTTTGCAAGGCATACGCTCATGGCTGCCACGTGCCCTCTCTCTAGTCTTCTGCCTTCAGAAATTTTAAATATTTATTCCCAATTTTATGAATTAATTACTGAGATCAAGGGTGCTTAGTGGATTAAGGCACTGGCACAAGGTCCAGAGTTATTAAATTTGGAAACAGAGACCAGAACCACTTATACCCTGCTGTCCCTAGTGATACACTTATGGCTTCCCTAATTGAAAATATTTTTAGTGGATATTAAATTATTTTGAATTTTTAATCTGCCAAGCACTTCTCCTTTTTGCTAGAAGCAGTACTACATTCTTTCAGTCATGAAATTTTTGTCTTGGTGTGGTCCCATCTGCCTGACCATAAGCAAGTCCTCCAGGAAGGAATACCCACTCAAATTGGGCCAATTATCTTCTTCCCTGGGACTTTCAAAGTTCAAACATCCTGACTGCTTGGGATAGAAGGCTGGGGAGTTGTTGGCAGTCATGCTCCCTGCTGTGGTTTAAGTTGGTTTCTGGGAATGGAATAAAAATGCACAAGGAAACAGAGATGAGACAACTGATGGCAATACCAGTTGTCCTTGAGGTTCAGCTCCACTTCCTATCTTCTGACCTTTATATAAGACACCCAGTATCCTTCTAGCAATTTCCCAATTTTGCCTAAACTGCAGTGATTTTCTGTGCCCATCTTGGCCTTGAATATGGGTATGATCTTCCATCTGCCAGTTAGGATTTTTGAGTCTGTTTTCCTTATCTTTAAAATGGGGCTTAGAATAAATGATCTCTAAGGTCCTTTGTAATTCTATAAGTCTTTTATCTAAAAGAAAGTTCTATGTTTGAAGAGGATATAATTTCTTTTGGACCTGTTTTGCATATAGGAATTGGAGACCTGGGATGCCAATTGATATATGTGAGGTCGGACTTTTTGTCTTCATTGGAAGAATGAATGCAGCCCTTCCTGGGATGGTAAAACAGCTGGGTTTTCTTAACAGTGACCTATAAAGTGTTCTGAAGAGCCATAACCATTCATCTCTCTTCTGTGATATTTTTGTGTTACCATCTATTTTGTATATTTCTATAACAGGACTTGATTTAATGGCAGGAAAAAGGAAATTCAAAATGATTTAACTCTGGAGGTGGCAATAATAACATTTCCACTGGAAATAATGTAATAAACACTGGCATAGTTCTATATATGTATGCTTTATAATTTCTTAGTATTGGGCGCCTGGTGTGACTCAGTCAGTACAGCATGTGACTCTTGATCTCGGGGTCATGAGTTCAAGTCCCACATTGATCATGGAGCCTACTTAACTAGTGGGTGAAGGTATGAGTAAATAGGTGATGGGGGTTAAGGAGTGCATTTGCTGTGATGAACATTGAGTATTGTATATAAGTGTTGATTCACTATATTGTACACTTGAAACTAATATTACCTTACATATTAACTAACTGAAATTTAAATAAAAACTTTAAAAAATTAAATTTTAATAATTAAAAAGTTTTCCATTTAATTTTCAAAAGTTTTCTATTACTTGAAAATTGGAAGAATTTATTGACTTTAAAAAAATCTGCATGTATTTTAAGTTTGTTGGCCAGGGAAGAAACTAGAATGAATTCTTTGGGAGAGAATTTACCTTTTTTTTTTTTTTAATACCTGAATAGAGTGTTTCCTTATGAAATAGAGCCAAACCCCACATAAGGAGTTTTCCTACTTGGGATTCATTTAGATAAAAATGATTAAAATTGGCTTATACAAGAAAGTGAAAAAGAATATTGCAATTGTCCATAGATTTAAGGAAGTATTTAGGAAACTTGAAGAGAAAATGAGAAGAGCTAGACTGAAGGAGTAAACAAGGAGAAAGCTCAGCTTTTAGCCATATATTGGCCTTAGGTAAAATATTTCCTGGGGAAGTCATGTTTGATGACTTTTGAGACACAGTGTGGTGTCTGATGTTTATTCAAAATAATGTTGGGTTGAGCACTGTGCTTTATTTTTCCTCCTTTGCCAAACTATTTAGTAAAAACCTTCTGCATAAAATATTTTTGTCTAAATGTTGTTTTAGAGAATGAATAAAGAAGGGATATATCCTAGCCAAGTGGGGAGGGGAGAGAACACCAGGTGTAGGAAGTGAGACGCAAGTGGGACAATCAAAAACTCAATGCCCAGTAGGCTGGGTGGCTCAGTTGGCTGAGCATCCAACTCTTGATTTTGCCTCAGGTCATGATCCTAGGGTTGTAGGATCGAGCCCTGTGTCAGGTTCTGTGCTGAGCGTGGAGCCTGCTTGGGATTCTCTCTTTCTCTCTGCCCATCTCCTGCACATGCTCTCTTTCTAAAACACACACACACACACACACACACCACACTTCTTTCAGGATGAAGAAGCTAAGGCACAGGGAAATCAGGTGACTTTTTTCTGGCTAGAAGATACTATAGACAAAGAGAACAAAGGGCCAGTTTTTCTGAAGTCCAGCTTCATAACTCCTTGCTGGATGACAGCATACACTCGATGACCTTCTTGAGGCAACTGATTAAGTTACATTTCTGGGCAGATGGAAGTCATCATGTTACCCATGACAGGTGTTCTTTCCAATATAGAGACATCCCCCTATGTCCCATTCATGTAGTGCCTGCTCTGTGTTTATGGAGTTAGACAGCACTTGAACCTGGAATGTACATTACTGCATTTGAGGCCAACTGGCAGGGCAATCCCACTTTCATGGACCTTGAAGCCTCTACAATTTGAGCAGGGGCCTCTTTAAGAAAAAGCATAAAAACTCACAAATATAACATTAGATATAAAAGTGCATATTTATCTGGAAAAAAAAATCACAACCAAACACATATTTTTAAAAAGGTGGGAAATATCACAAGCATAAAAAAACAGAAAAATAATGATTTTTACATTATTTAGCAGCCTGTCACTTGTCTTTTATAGTTTCTTTCCTGCATCCTATTTTGACAGCTTCTTCACATAATAGTATTTTGTGATATCATTTTCTATTGAGAGAATAGAAAGATAATCCAATCTTTCCTCTAGAGAGGTTGATTGACACTTTTTTATATTTTTGATAATAATAAAAATACAGATGCGCTTTTCTGTTTGTAAGATGACTACAAATTTGTACTCTTTCGCCATAGGAATTCTCTTTGATCCTTCTTTTGCGTGATTCTCATCAAAAAAGAAAAGACATGTATGGTGTTGGTAACTATATCTTGTATATTATTGAGTACATTCCTGATAGGAGGGAACTTATGTTTTAATTATGTATTTATAGGAACTGAATCTATGTATAATTTTACCTGTCTGATAAAAAATTCTACACCTTATTGCACATAATATCTTCTGGATCCAGATCTTTCAACCTTGTTTCTCTTCTAATTCTTTCATGCTACTGGTTCATATCATGGTAATACTTTGGCCCAGCACCTTTGTGTCTGGTGCAGGATGAGTTGACACAAGTGGATAGAGGGAATATTCCTGTAGGTCATTCCTACAAAAGGAAAACTTGCAATAACTTAACTATATGCAGAAGTGACTGAGAACCACATACATGTATCACATAAATCAAAACTGAAAATATCCCTAACTGAGCTGCTGTTTAGCCAAGTTGTAAAAATGCCTATAGCCACTCAAAAATTACCCAACACAGTTGGAAGTTCAATGATGAGAAAAGCAGAGTGGAAAAAGATAAATCTTAACCAGTTGTGATTAAATTATTATTTGGCAAATTTTACAAACACACACTGACCATATGAACATATTGTTGGGGCTCCTCCCAGAGCCTTGAAAGGGGTTTGTGTGAGTGAAGCTAAAGCTTAAGCTTCATTAGCTTCACGGTAAAACCAACTCAACTAACTGGTCAAGTGATTGCTTATCAGGTGCATTCCATTCTGGGCCAAATTCTTTGGGTAACAGTGTATATTCCAAAAGCATGCTATTGCTTCCTTGGGCTTTTTTCTCCCTAAGAGAATTCTGGCTTTGGCAGGTAGCAGTGCATAATGAAGACTTGCTTACTTTTCTTCCTAGTGAGACCGTTATGATTAGATGTGATAAACCTAATCATAACTTTAATAAGAAACTGCTTTCACCTTATTATTTGCCCAAACTGTGTGTGGGGTTTTATTGGCCATAAACTGTGTTTACTAATTCTTCAGGTTCATGAACAAAGAGACCTGGCCTTTTTGGAAGGCTTTCTGGCCAAGTGGTTTCTGGGAAGCTCAACTATTATATGCTCAAATGCTCCAAGGCATCAAAATGGGGTGTTGACAGAGGCACAAATTGAGAGGGGCTTCCTGGCAAAATGAAGAAACTTGTTTCTGCTCACTAGAGTCAGCCTTATTAATTGTACTCTAATAATTTTTCCTCTTTTTTCCACTCCCTGCCCCCAGTTTATTGTAGTGGATTTCCTTATTTCTTTATTGAAGAGTATTAGTAAAGAGACTTCTAAATAGAGTTAGCCAAGGTCTTAATAGGAAGAGAAGGAGTAATTGAAGACAGCTTAGTACAGAGATTTTTTGCATAGGTACAGGCAATGGTAATGTATACAGGATGGTGATGTACCCACCCCTCTTGTAGCAATAACCAACCATCACATTTGTAACCTTGAAGGGTCTAGTGGAGGGAGCCATCACTGACACTCAGGAAGAGAACAGTGGCTGTAAAGGAGGGCTGTGTAGCAGAGGCAGTGACTTCTAGTGAGGGAATATTGCTAATTTAAAGCCTGACAGTATTGACGCAGGGGAATAAACATCCTGACCTTCCTTTCCTATTTCTCTTTGATCTTTTGCAGGTGATTCTCATTGGCTGAACTCAACAGCAAACCAAAGGGCATGCAAGCTTATTGATACAATCAATAAAGTTCAGGTGAAGGGCACAGGTAAGGGTAGAGAGTGGATTTAGAGGGGCAAAGAAAAAAATACCCAGCACAGAGTGCTACTTAAATTGGAGGAATCTTGCCATTACAAGACTGGCCCGAGAGGAAAATATCTACATATTCCTGTCTTAAAAAATAGGCTTGCAGTTTTGTCTAGCATTCCAAATCTCTCTCTCTCTCTCTCTCTCTCTCTCTGTCTCTCCCCGTCCCCCTTTCTCTCTCTCTTTTTCAGAGAAGGACTGGCTGCCCAGCTTGAGGGAGTGCAGTCATCAGATAGCCTCAAGGTGTCAGCTCCATTAGGGTTTGTCTCAGCTGCCAAGAGCCGTCTTGCTGGAGGTCAGGTTGTATTTTCTGGGGATAGGCTTAAGTTGAATACAATTAAATGGTTCAAAACCCTTCTTTTTACGTATCTATTACAAAGTGGGACCTATTAAATATTGTCTTAACCTTCACCACTTTTCATTACAGAAAACCTGTTCCAGGAATGACATTAAACCTTTCTTTTGAATATTTTTACTGGAGCAAGTCTTTCCTCATTTCAATGGTTATAATAAAATGAATTTTCCATATGCTAGAATTATCTTTTCCCTTTTTCAGTCAGTGGTATTTTTCAAACTCCATATATTCTAGACGTTATTTCTTTAGTTTCCTTGGCTTGGAAGAAATATGTCAATGTTTATCTTTTTTTTTTTTTTTTTTTTTTGGCTTTTTAAGTTCTTATTTTAATACCAGTTAGTTAACATAGTGTTATATTGGTTTCAACAGTTCCATCACCCAATGCGCATCACAAGTGCACTCCTTAAATCCCACCACCTATTAAACCCTCCCCCGTACCCTTCCCTCTGGTAACCATGTCAGTGTTTATCTTAGTAAGAAATTCTAGTGAATAAATTGGTGTATTTCCAAGATTGAAATGGACTAAAATTCTACCCCACTCATTCTGTAATGCCTGATGCAACTCATTCAGAGAAAATCCCGTTTGGTTATGGTTCAGCCTGGTCACTGAACATTTCTCAGCCTCATTTTATGATCTGCAATAGACACTCTTACCTTGTAACATGAGAAATCTGAGATAATTTTGTATTATTTGTTCTTCCATTACTTTTCAATCATGCTGATCCTTTTTCATCTTCCTTAGGGAATTTATGAATTTTCTAATTGATACATTTCAAAAAGAACTTTATGAATTCTTTAATATCACATCTTTCTCCAGGTCTTGTGGTGTACTGATAATGGATCTAAATTTCTTTCATAGTGCTTTACTTTTTTTAAATGCATTCCTTAGTTTTCAATTTTTATTTTCTTGCCTAAGTTTTTGTTTATGAATGAAATTGGGGAAAAAATACGGACTGCTTGGAAAGCTTGTAGAATCACTAAATATACAAAACAATCTAAAATTCTGGTGCAAAAGACACATTGATTATGTTAAACAAAATTTTTCTGTGTTGTATGAAATAAGAGGGGGAGTAAATGAAATGATTTAGTAAGAAGAATATTATATAGATTCAAATATTAAGCAAAAAAATCAAGCACATTGTAATATCACAAAGATAAAGTTTTCAAAAGTACAAAGGTGCTCTGTTGTTTAGTATATATACAAACATACCGTACATATATACACACTTGAAGCAAATATATAAAGACATACTTGATTATGATACATATTGAATTCAAAAATAGTTTTAGGATGGGGAGGGTAATAGAATTATGAATGGATACACAGAAATTTTCAGTTGTTTTTGCATTTTTCATCTTTTTCTGTCAAGTTTCAATCTGGCTATTTTCTTTTTATGTGTCTTCTAGTTTACTAATCCTCTCTGTAGTTTTGTCTAATTTGCTATAAACTGTTTATTGAGTTCTCAGTTTCAGTTACTATTATTTACAGTTCTAAGATTTCCATTCATTTATAATAGTTTCCAGCTCTCTGCTGAAATTATCCATCTAACTGTCTAATTTCTGTCAAGAACTGAGAAGGGTCTATTATTTTATCTAATTTTCAAGCTAACAAGTTAGCATGCTACCATTTCATGCATCTTGACAGAAGACATAAGGCTCTTTGGGTCAGAGTAATATGACATATTACCCACAGCACAGCAAGATACCTGTGCTTCATGATCGCATTGATTCCCTGTGCTCTTCAAGTCCCACATGAAGAATAATTTAGCTGGGTACTGCAGTGGGTTTATGTCAATAGCCAAGCATCTCCAAATTTGGAAATACAATTCTTTCATAATGAACTGCAAGCAAATATTCCATTTTCCCTGGAGGGAGACTTTATCTTTATTATACGACATAGTAAGAAAATCTTCCTGTTGCATCAGAGGGGGAAGTTACCACTTTTCCAAGGCTGTTTTCTACATAAGTATATTTTAAAAGATGGTCCAGAATAAAAGCTGTCAGTAAATTTCCTTGTAAGATAGGAGAAACTCAGGAGACCCATAATGAATTGTATATTCCAGCAATTTTTTGAAGGGAATCACATATTTTAAAACTATTTTGACTATCTGCCTCTTCCATACCTATCTTCTTCTTATCTGTTATTTGCCCTTGGTTTTTAGTCCTTAGCCATTTTGCAATAGTCCTAAAGAGTGATTAAGAATTAATTGTTTTGATGTTTTATATCACTGAGGTTTTAGTGTTGCTTGTTACTACAACATGCCTAGCTTAGCAGAATGTTATTTTTACTGCAGTTACTGCTATCATTATTGGAAATTACTCAATGAGTTCTTCCAGAAACAAAATGGGAGTGTAGAACACTTAAATTCAGATAAAAAGTGTCCACATGCTGCTATGAGTAATACTTCTAGCCCTACTTTCTACCTTTTATTTATTCCTTCTTGAGGATGGAGGGCATATTAGCTTGGTGACATTGAGTAAAGCTTTTATAAACTTTCATCTGAGGCTCCTTCTCCTTTCACAGTATCCTGAGTGAATCTTCTGCCATAAGGTGAAGAAACCCTGCTTGGTGAGTAACCCTTCCACACAAATTGAAGAGGGCAGAATGCTCCAAAAGCTAACAAGAAAGGTTCTGCTACATATATCCCATGAATTGTTCCCAATCTCATTAACCCAAATCTTCCTCTTCTCTTGGATAAGACTGAGTGAGGGGATGAGGAGGAAAGCACAAACTAGAAAAGAACTTCTTAATATTTCAAAGAGAATAGGCTATTCTATTTCACAGGAACAGCAAAACCACCCTGTAAGGCAGAAAACATGCATGTTTCTCTTCTTTTACTGCTATAAATTGCTGGGAGCAAAGACCTGTTTTTGTCTAGTGCTCTGCTATGACTGGATAGGTGTGTTTAATTGTAGGAGGAAAATGGTAGGAAGCCTACATGTGGCAATAGGCTAAACTGCATTCTCTAATTCAGTTTTCTGGTAACCAAACATATTTTGATACTTCATCTGTTTATACCTTCTGTTTTTCAATTGGTTACACATGGTAGCAGAAAGGGTGTGATTGTCCATCCTCAGTCCCAACATGTAGGTCCATGAAAGACCAGATTTATGAATCCATCATTTGCTTCTAGTTTTCCCCCATTTAGGGGGCTATTGTGCATATTGCTTCATGGAAATTAATGCAAAGCAACAGGAGAGTAGAGAATAGTGAGGTCACATTGAGAAGTAGTTACTGAGGATGCTCATTAATTGATTCATTCAGCAGCCATCCTACCCAGCTTTATTTATGCTGGGGTTTCTGCAAAATGACAACCACCAGTCAAAGTCCTTCAGAAGTTGCTTGTAAATGATCAACAACACACATGCTGAATCCACAAATGCTGAGGCTCAACTGTGTGCATGTACTAATGTGTGAGTTAGACTAGTGCAGAAATAACACAAACGTTGGAATCTCCTTAACCCACTAATTGAAAGTTAGAGGAATTCAGACCAGCACATGGGGTTTACTTTTTTTTGCCAGAAGGCCTTTCTCTTCAGAGTTTTTCTTTTTCAAGAACCATAGACATTTATTTTATTGCCACTCTATTCTGCTGCACGGTTTTTCCCTGGGCTAAGAATGGAATTACTAACATTGCTTGTTCCAAACTCTGAAAATTGCTGTCAGGTGTGAATTAAATGTTTTATTTGAAGATTTGAGCTCCTTCTCATCAGTCACAAAGGGAATTTTTATGGAATAATACTCGTTGGCACTAATATAATTCTTTTCATCTTAGACTCTGTAAGTGCTTTGTAAACCTTCTCTCCTTGCGATCTACATTTCAATGAATCTTATCACCCCTCCATCTAGCATCACTGACAGAAGCTTTATACTAACTCCCTCAACTCTTCCAGAGCTGCTTTCAGTGTTCCATGTAAGTGGCAAACATTTGAATAATTGTTTCTGGGTACTTAGAGAAAGGAATAAGACAACTTTGATGATCTTCTGGCATACTGTGAATTCAGAACTTAGGAGGGGTGCTAAGGGTAAAATGTGCCCCCTTGAGCTGACAGGGTGAGAGAAAAAAAGAATGTTAATAACAGATTAAAAACAAGCAAGAAGCCAATTACCCGCCCCCCACCCCATCTCTCCCGCCAAATCCACCGAAACTTTTCTTGATCTTAAAAAGATCACAACTGGGGCCTTTAAGGTTTTTCACATTCCCATTTGGGTGTTCAAATTATAACTGTTTTCTAGTCGCTTATTGTCATAACATGTTTGAGTTGGAAGGAATGGTAGACACCACTCATAATCCAGCCAAATCGTTCCACAGCTGAAACACTGAGGTTCAGAGACATCTACTGATTTAGTCAAGATCAAGCACAAATTAGTGCAAAGTTTGGTTGCTGGATTTTTTTTTAACTGCTCTTCATTCCCACAACCCCATACCAACTATATTCTATACCCTTTCCTTTCCTTTCTTTGCTCCTTCACCTCTTTCTTTTTAGTCTTCATCTTCATTTTCTTCTTCATGTAATAGCTAGATCTTTATCACATGGACAAAAGCAGATTACAAGAATGAGGAAAAACTATATACTACTTAAAATACAACCAATAGGGACGCCTGGTTGGCTCAGTTGGTTGAGCGTCGGACTTCAGCTCAGGTCATGATCTCACGGTTCGTGGGTTTGAGCCCCACGTCAGACTCTGTGCTGACGGCTCAGAGTCTGGAGCCCGCTTCAGGTTCTGTGTCTCCCTCTCTCCCTGCCCCTCCTCCTCTCTCTCTCTCTCTCTCTCTCTCTCTCTATCTATCTGTCTCTCAAAAATAAACATCGAGGGGCGCCTGGGTGGCGCAGTCGGTTAAGCGTCCGACTTCAGCCAGGTCACGATCTCGCGGTCCGTGAGTTCGAGCCCCGCGTCAGGCTCTGGGCTGATGGCTCGGAGCCTGGAGCCTGTTTCCGATTCTGTGTCTCCCTCTCTCTCTGCCCCTCCCCAGTTCATGCTCTGTCTCTCTCTGTCCCAAAAATAAATAAAAAAACGTTGAAAAAAAAAATTTAAAAAAAAAAAAAAAAAAAAAAAAAACATCGAAAAATTAAAAAAAAAATACAACCAGTATCTAGAAGAAAAATGGACTAGACTCTCTTCCTGGTCATTGAGGATAGCTTTTACTTGTACATTCTGTGTCATTTAAACCTCATGTCATAGGGCTTCATCCCACTAAGGATTCTGAAAAACACAGGCTGTCATGTGGGGATAAAACCTGAAATGTGTCATATACCTTGAAATAAGAACTTAGGGAAAAATGGTTTCAGAGTATGATATAAAATAACCACAGAGACCAGACTCTCCAATGAATGGTCATCCTTAACTTTCATTCATCGATTTTTAACTTCTTAGCTTCAAGTCATCCTTTAGAGTTCGGATCATTTAAAAATGTTTTTATTTTTAAAGTCCTGCAGTGGAAGTAATACTAGATGTTGACAGCTAAGAAGGCAATATGCCAAGGAAATTAACCTGTTGGCTAACATTTTGAAAGAGATCTGAGATGTATGCTTCTAACTGCCTTTCCTTAGTGGTTCCTTCTTACTCCTGTGTGATTTATATAACCTGCAATTACTGGGTAGCACCTGTAAAACAGAATCATACAATGTTAGTGCTGGCAAGGGACTAAGAGATCCAAAAACCTTCATTCATTGATGAGATGCAGAAGGGTGAAATGACATATCCAAGGTCACCTTGAAATTCCTCTCTTAAGTTTGATTTACATTGGATATAAAGGTAGATTGTTCTTTACATTCTGGAAAGATGGAATTCCAATATAAGAAAGATCTTTATGACAATTTGGCCCTGGAGAATTTGAATAGAGCAGGAAATTTCGAATTATGATTCCCACAACAGTTTTAACTTGGCCACAGTCAGCATGCTCATTAAGGCAGAGTCTCTGGGATTACTACATTAGCATGTTTTCTTTTCTTTTTCAGCTTTTAAAAATTTTTAATTGAATTTTAGGTTTTGTGTATATTTGGTAGATGCATTCATTTGGGGAAGACAGCTCTTGTCAACCAAACACACTGCCTTAGGAAAAGGGAAGAAGTAACTCTAGGGAGTCAGTCCTGTTTAAACAAAGAGCCATCTCTGGATGTGGGATGCACAAAGCTGAGTCCAGGCAGAGAGCCACTGAGCTGCTTTGCCAAGCTCATTAAATTCTCTCTTGCCTGCCACAATCTCCAGTAAGTTAAGAGGGTGTTTTATAGTCCTCATCTCTCTGAGGCATCGGAGCCGTAGGAATTCTCTCTTAAAGTGACAGTATTGTCTATTGTGCCACAGTTTGGCTTTCTTTTGATGGCTATGTGGCACTTCTCAGAGATTATTGTAAATCATTCTAGAAGTTTGGCAGGAGTTAGACTTTAAAAAGTCTTTATAAAATCAATTTGAGTGCAGTTATATGAAAATATACTGCATCCCACAACAAAATAAGAGTTCAGATAGATTTTTAACTTCTTTTCCCAAAATCGTTTAAGAGTTCCCTTATGAGTCCTTTTTTCCCACTCCGACAATGTACACAAGTGGAACCAGGGGTGTGGAGGTGGTAGGAGTCTTGGCCAAAATCAAGAGGGAAGAAGAAATCACCAGAAGCCTAAAATTTACCATCTAGCACAGCACTTGAAAATATGCAGTTCTCAGTATTACATTTTCTATCGCACGGTGGTTGCTCGGTTATTTGCCCATCGGGTCACTCTTCCCAGTCCCTCATGTCTTCACTTGCAGATGACCCTACTGAAGCTGACTCTGGCTGACCTGCATTCAAGCTGAGACACCAGAGTTCTCATTCACCAAGGCAGACCCAAGTTCTGAGTCTTTCCACATGGCTTGAACATGCACTGCAATCAGCATGTTAATTTGGGATGGCTGAGAGCACATCTCCCTATCTACTTGTTTCTCTTAACATGGACATTTTTAATCAGGCGCCTAATTTGGTCCTGGGGGATCTCACTCTGCTTTAATAATACATGTGACAAAATTTACCTCTTTGCTTTCAAAGTTGTTAATTATGGAGTGCATTTCAAATGAGCTATTGCAGCCAAGAGATCATCTCTTTTGGATGCTTACATACTTTAATGCTGGGAAGAAGCAATAAACATGGAAGGGTTATGAAACACCTCTCCATATGGACAGTGATGCTTTTCAGGGGACCAAACAGGGTAGTTGTGAAGACTTTTTGGTGATGGGCTTATATTAAGTTGTATTTCAGGTTATGCCACAGTCTACATAACCCAGAGGGCTCAACCTGCTTTCAAAGCAGAGGGAAGAAGAGCAGACAAAGGCAAGGAGGACTTCAGAGAGATAAGTGGGCTAGGTCATTGATCGGTTTAAGGAAGTAGACTCAACTGCTTCAGAGAAGACAGGTTTTTTTTTTCTTTCTTTTTTTTGCCTTCTACTGTGAGGATAGCCAATTGCAGATTGCACCAGAATTCCAGTGATCTTTGGGGTGTGTTCTCAGACTCACATATGTTATGAATTCTTATGGTCCTAAAGCCATTACTTCTTAATAAATTAGAGAATTAGAGTGGGTTTCTGTGAAATTTGTTTTGGGTTCTCTGGTCTTCAGACATACAAATGCTGTTTAAATACTGATGCAGTTAAAAAGACTTAAACAATCACCTAAATCACTGTGCCTTAAAAGCAATAGAACTCAGCTAACCCATTTGCACATGTTAACCTCAAAAGATGGCTTTTAGTGGCTTCCTTCCAGAGCTTCCTCCATTATTTTCTCATTACCTGAAATGATTACTGGGCTTTGCAAACGACTTTGGGTGCCATACAAAATATTTATTTTAACCCTCTAGGGGACATTGTCCTAGAAAATATGATTGCTCAGGAGTTGAAGTATGGAATAGGTCTTCATGAGGTGGCCATTTTATGTCATCTGTTCAGAGGCATGCTCAGTCTTATATTGGAAGCAAGATAGAAGACAGAGCTAAGAAAAGCTTTCCACTTCATTTTAAGAGAAAATCCAGGGATATTGTTTTTTTTTAAACCTCAGGTTGAGCCCAGATTTACTAGGCATTCCAAAGGCCTTTGGGATACAGTCTGGGTGGACCCGTGCAATGTGATCATGTCTTTGTACTCATCAGCAACCAGAGAAGTAGAAAGTGGATTAATTTTTTGAACACATGGGTGACAATAATTTCACTTCTGGGAACTGACCTAATAAGAGAAATTTTGCCAGTAGAAACTAGGTATTTTGCAGAGTAATAAAACTGTGACAGAAAAGGTAAAATCGGATTACTATTTGGCTAGACAAGAAGATGGAGGGTCATCCCTCCTGTGCTATATAAGGAAAACTATGCTGACTATAAATGGCTGTTCACGTGGGAGGTTCACTTAACATCTGGGCCTTCAGTTTCCTATTTCTCAAGTGAGAACTTGGAGAAGATGGTGACAAAGGGCCCTTCTACCTTGCATATTTCTATGGTCCAGGTGGTAAGATGTAAGAGTAGAATAACAGAGAATGCTGCTCAGGGTTTCAGGAAGATTGGTGGTAACTGCAGTTTTGCTACTAAGTTATTGGTATGACTTTTGATCATATGGAACATTTCCAGTTTTTCATAATGCCATACTGAATATTCTTGTACATGACTCTTTTCCTTTGGAATAAATTCCCAAAGCTAGATCAACAGTAGTCCTCTATAAGAATTTTAATATATTACCAGAACAAAACCAGCAAGTTAAACTCTTACCAGGTATGTGATTTTGCCCATTTTATTACAAGTTATCCCCAATGGATATTATAATAAAAATAAATCAAGATCAATATGGTAGCTTTGAATATGAATTAACAACAACAAAAGGTATGACTATATATTCATACATATGTAGAGCCTTCCCCTTCTCTCGCTTTCTCTGACAATTAATTTCCTGCCTTGATTTAAATAATCTCATGCTATATATAAGAGGTTTCAGCTTTTGGAACCCTTTGGGATATATCAATACTTACCTCAGTCAAGTTTGAGGGCAACTATTCTGTTCCCAAGACTCTGGTGGCACAACATAAACCTCCAATTCTAGGGGAAAAAGTTCTCTCCAGCAGTGTCTAAGCCTTCTGAGTCTCTCTGTCTCTCTCTCTCTCTCTCTCTGTAATGATATATATATAAAACATATATATCTTTATATATATATAACATATAACATATAGTATAACATATATATATTTATGTATATATTTTATCTTTATATGTATAACCCCAATCTAATACCTAATATCTATCTATATCTATATCTATATCTATATATCTCCCCAATGTAATCTCTCTATTGTGTAGAGGATATGTAGAAAGGATCTGGAATATCATATAAATGAAGTCCCTTATTACAATTAAAGCCAGAGAGGTCTAATGGCTTACCCATCATTGCAAAGCTTTTCATAAATACAAGTAGAGTATTCTGGATTGAAGAATGTTCATGAAGAGTTATCAGGGTGGCAAATAAAAACAAGTGATATATGTGGCGTTGAAGGAAGTAAGGTACTGAGTCATTTTTCCTTTTTTCTTTTTCTTTTTACATATTTATTTATTTAGAGAGAGTGTGTGAGAGCACACACATGAGTGTGGGGGAGAGGCAGAGAGAGGGGGAGAGAAAATCCCAAGCAGGCTCTGTACAGTCAGTGCAGAGCATGACGCAGGACTCGAACTCATGAACTATGAGATCATAACCTGAGCCAAAATCAAGAGTCAGATGCTTAACTGACTGAGCCACTCAGGTGCTCCTCCTTTTTCTTTTTAATCTTCTTATTCTTTTCTTTCTTTCTCTTCATATTCTTTTCTTTCTTTCTTTCCTTTTTTTTTTTTTTTAATACACATTTGGACTTTTAAAGTACAGGCCTATTATTTAGGAGACTGAGTAACTTTGTGCAAGTTAATTTATCTTTCAGGATCTCAATTTTCTCAAATTAGAAAAAAAAGAAAACCTTAGATCGAATATAACTTCAATTTTCTTCTAAAGTTAACATTCAAGCACTTTCTCTAGGTCATACCAGTGGCCTGTTAAAAACGCTGTTTTTAAGGAGAGAGTTATTGTGAGCCCAGGAAACACCAAGATTTTCATCTTTGTTCATTTTTATTAATTGCTAACAACCAAAAGATGGCAGAATAAAGGTCTGAATTTTATTTTCAAGTCATATAACCATGCCAGAATTTAAATGCAATGTTGAAGAATAAAATACCAACCTACTCGATTGAATTTGGGCTTGGGTCCTATAGTAGAAATTATCATACTGTAAGGGGCAGAGAGTGAGTGGGGTTTGTTCTCGGCAAATGTTGGGATTTCCTCAGCCAAAATGAACTTTACAGACTTTCACACAATTTCAGAGGGGCCTATGATAGAGTGTGAGTGCTTTAGTCCAATCACCAGAAGTCTTATTTTCTTTCCTGGATTTATTCTACAAAAATGTGTAAGACACTGACTCTAATCTCAAAGAGCAGGGTAGTGCAAGAGGTAAATATAATCCATAGTAATTATAAAACAATTCAATAGGCAAGATAATAGAAAATAAGATACAAGGGAATAAAGGGGTCCTGGCCATCCTAACTTTGGGAGGGCATGAGTAATCAAAGAAGGTTTCTAGGGAAACAACTTCCAGAGATGCTGGGTGATTTGCCAAAGACCACACTGCTAATTAGTAGTAGAGCAAGCACCAGAATCTACTTTCAGTCTCTTTCCTGAGTGTCTAAGTTCTAATCCACTTTAAGGAAATGGAAATGGAAGAATCTTAGATGTGCAGTATTCTTTTCTTTACTCTATACCACCTCCTTAAATATGCGTAACATTTGTCTGCTTATAGTAAAAGAAATGCAAATATCTCCAGGACAGTAATTGCCTTGTTCCTTATTGTCAAACCTTTTCTCTCTTCTGTCAAACGGTTGCCTGTTTATTGACTGGGTGTTGTCCAGGTGTCTTCTGCTTCTGAAAGCACCACCGTGTCCTAGTTTTAGGGATTGCATTATATTCCCTTACTCTCTCAACTTAATATATCAGGTGTGACAGTTGGAGAGGATGGGGGTAAAAGGCAATGGGTAACTGCTTGCTGCTAACAATAATCAGTATATGTTAGCTGACTATCATTAGTTTTTGCAGAATCATACTTAGGAAAGTAAATCCATTATTTTGTAAAGGCATTAAAAATCGAAGAACCAATTGTTTTCTTTTTCACTGTCTAGTCTGAACTATTCTTCTTTATCTCTCAGCATAGATAATTCATCATCTCCTCAAGGGCAAAGATAATTCTTTACTCATTTTTTTTTTCATCTCTCTAGAGTAGCCAGCAAATGAAAGAAATATATCCTAGGCAGCTACTACCCTTTCAATGTGAGATACAGAATGAGATACACAGACCTTATTCTAACCTGGAGCCCAGTTCAGCTGAACCCCAAAGGACCTAGAAACTTGTGAGTGAGAAGGTGTTGTATGACATTATGGTTATGTTTATTTGTCATTTAAGCATTATTATAGCAATGGCTAACAGATATGAACATATAATTGATGCCCCAGTGTCCTTCCTTCCTACCTTCCTGCCTTCTTTCCTCCCGCCCCAACTCCCTTCCTCACTTTCTTCCTCTTTTCCTAAACATCCTAGTATTGTTAGTATAAATTATGAGTAACAATGTTAAAACAGCCCTTTATTCACTATGAATATGTAAAGATTAAACTTTCCTTTTCAGCTTCTGTCCCTCTTTTCAGCAGCTCAAAATGATCCTATTCTACGTAATAGATTTGCAGTGTGGTTAATAACCTTTCTTCTACAGGATGACACTCCTTAGTCCAGATCATAGTTTCCCAGACTATGGAAGTTTCAGGAATGCTGGATGTTTCAGGTTATTTGAACATTTTGTTGTTATTTTCCCTACAAAAACATACCCCAGAATCATCTGGACTTGAACAAATCCATGGATAGAAAAGAACAGCCAGCCACAGCTCCCATGTTTTCACCTGTTTTGGGTTTTTTTTGGTTGCCACCAAATGAAACCACCATATACATTATTTACCTGAAAACCTAAATCTTTGCAAAGTATGCATGAAACAGAGCCAGTTATGAGGAAAAAAATTGCTAACATTTTCCATGCATCTGGACTTGGCTTGAGGTTTGGGAAAACTTGGATTCATTTCAGAGTTTTAAAGAAAATATTGCATATATTGATTGATGAACCATGCTGCTGGTAGTGGTTTCTGAGATGCTGATGGTCACCTCCTGGGAACCATTCTGAGATGAATGCTCTGTGGCATTTTAGGATCAAAAATCAATCTATAGGTGATGACATTCAATCACCACTGACTAAGGTTGGAATTGAAAAGAGAGTTCCAATTGGAAAAGCAAGCTTCACACCACATTACCCGTAAGTCAATGGCTTGGAGTGAAGGGACTAACTACACAAAGAAATCCAAGAGCCACTCAACACCAGCTCACCAACAGTTTGGGACACATGTGAGTAATTTGCAAAGAAAGGGAGTTCTGGCTCAGACATTGGGTTATTCTAGTTTCAAGAGTGTCAGTTCTCACCTGGACAGAAAAGGTAGACAGTGGGGCTTGGCTTTAATAAAGTATACAGACTCTAGACAGTTTCTAATACAATGAGATTATCAAAGGCTCATAAAACAACATATTCAAGGACATTGAGCCATGGCTAAAGAAAGTCAGGTGGTGGTTTTCAAGGACACTGAATATATTTTTCCATTTCAGGATATTATTTTTCATTAGTTTTTTTTTTCAGATTTTGAGAGAATGGGGAAATTGAAATATTTGTTCTAGGCAGATATGAAGAAATTCTTGGGTTGGAGGTATAGAAAAAATGATGCGAAGAGAAGTGACTATTGGTTTGATGTGTTGGCGTTTATAAGCATTCATGAACCAATTAAAAAAATAGTATGTTGGTAAAGAACCTTGAAGATCTAAGGTTGTTATTCTCATTTAATAAACTAATACTAGAGAATGTGTCAGGGAGATTATTTTAATATTACTGATATACTGAAGTAAGTGAGGAAACATTTTGTTTTTTGTCCACCTATTTTAGGTTCATTAGCTGGGGCCATGCAGATTAGACTGACAGAAGGCAAATTAACAAGAGAAAAACAGTTTACTACTGTGTGCAGCACACATCACATGGGAGAAAACTAGATGATGAATAACTCAAAGAGGTGGTTAGAACTTGGGCTTATACAGCATCTTAACAAGGACAATAAATTTGTAGAGAATTGACAAGACAAAGGAAAAGGAATTTAGGCTTCCAAAGGCAGCAAACCATGGGAAGGTAAATATATGTGGGGAACGAATGGAAGGTAAGTACTAGTTACTAAAGGTTGTACAGATTCCTCTAGTGTCCTCCCTGGGCTGATCAGGATCTAGAGTTGTCTCCTGTGATTAACTTCTGTCCTTCCTGGTAGAGAGAGGAAAGGGGGACACCTTTACAGATTTACGTCCTACTTTAGGCAAATAGGAAGATGACAGAGAGTTTTTCTTGCATCTGCTTCTTCTCAATTGCCTTTAGGTCAAAATAATCCTCATGCCAAAGTAGCAGATTTTGAGGTGGCATATTCTGCCACCCTCTTTCAAGCATAATTGTGTTTGAAGATACCCACGTGACAACAAAAAATAACCAAAATGAGGGAGTTATGATACAGAGAAGACATTTCTGGAATGGAAATAAAAAGAGCCACATTTGAGTATAGGCTATACTACTTCCTAGTTTTAAGACCTTTCGGAAAATATTTGGGAAACCATGTTGTCATCTGAAAACTGTCAATACAATACAATCAATACAGCTACCGTCCAATATAATGCACCTGGAACAATATAATGCACGAGAGCATGAGAGCAGTCTGCATCCTAATGCCACCTTATGATTGATTAGCACTTTACAATCGATTGAATGACACAAATATTGATTTATTTGGATATTTGTTTACTACTTAAACACTTCAATGTCTCCAGCTATTTGGTGGAATGATTTGCTTTTAATAACAGGGGTGTTTGATGTCTTGTGGATAACACTGGAAAGTATGACACTGATACTTGAGGAGAGGGAGGGGTGTAAAGGAATTCCATCACTGACTCTGCACAGGGTTCAGTGGCCTGCAGCCCCTATAGTTGATAAGCATTCTTGAAAGAAATAGCTTTATTAAGCACTCTGTTGACAGGCTGCCCTTATGATCTGAGCAGATGGCAGTCACTGGTCTCTTTGCTTCTTCCCTCCCACAAGCCCAACTGTCTCTATACCTAGAGAAATCAAAGTGAATAATATATAGCTATTGGTAACGGAAAAACACAAACTCTAGCCTTTTTCTATTTTAATTGGACCCTCAAGCAGGGAAACAGGAAGACAGTGGCAGCTACAACACTCAGCTTCAGATGCTTTGTCTTCTGCATATGAAAACAAAGAGTCCTTTATTCTCTTCTCGGCATGGTTATTTTTCACACAGGAAGGGATAGGGCAGTTGATACAGATAGACTTCATCCTTGTCTGATTTCATTCCATCACATCTCCATTATTCCTTTTCTTTCACATTAATTCTCTCCTCATTGTTTGTAACTTAGAAATATTTGTAGATGCTTTTTATTACTACACTCTCTTAACTTATGAGCTAAACTCGACATGTTTAATTATTTTTATTTTTCCCTTTTTAACATCACAATGGTGAAGCAAATGGACTTTGGAATCAGATCTGATTACAGTTGTCCTCATCTATTTTGAAACATGCTACTTAACATAGGGATATACCTCCTGACACTCAGATGCTTCATTTGAGAAAATGGAGAAGTCTCAGGACATTTTGCAGAGGATCCTGGGATTGTTAGATGATTTAATTTCTCTACCATGATTACTCAGTCCCAGATTATATGCTAAAATTTCAGTAAAAGTTTTATGAAAAATATTTTCATCGCTTACAACGGAAACACTTGCAATTTCCCAATTTCAGGCAGAATTTTAGGTTCAGTAATTCATATGGAAAAGGGGACTTCGGTTTCATTAAAGTGGATGGCCATTCTCAGTCCAAGAGATTGAGAAAGGAAGAATAACTGCTTTTAAATTAGAAGGCCTAACTAACACACGGGAGAGAAGAGCTGTGTGTGGAGTCTTCTTTTAAGGGTCATCTTAGAAAAACATGGAGTCAGCGAACTTTGCAGCTCTTCATTAATTTCACAGCTTGAGAAAGTTATGTTAATGTGCACTAGACATGGTAATATTTTAGGATAATCTATCTGCTGAAACATTCCTGTGTCATCCATTAAACTTGTTACTCAGTGGGATATCTCTACAACTGATGAAAGAACCAGCAATCTCCCTGATTTTCATTTGAAGTGAAATACATTTTCTTGGTAAAGTTCAGCGTTCAGATGTTATTTTCTTAAAATAAAGCTGGATTGAAGCAGAGAAGGAAAGGATGATGCAAAAAACAAAGTGAAAGCACATAGTACTATTTTGTGCTTGCCGTGCCTGCTCTTTGGGACTAATTATAAATGTAAATTTCCGATATGAAGAAAGTTTCCCTTTGCCTTGCCATTTTCCCTTTTCTTTTATGCTACACCTGCCAGGACAAACCCGCCAGGAACCCATAGGGTTATGGGAGAATGAACTATTCATTTCTGAGTTTTTGGCTCTCATATTCTACAATCCAAATTGGTCTCTAAATCTGGCAGAGTACCTAGTGGGCCCTCAGTACCTAGGCCTCAGTACCTAGTGGCTTGGAGGCATATCTCTTTCACTTTTGTTTAATTCACAGGTCAGCATGGCTTTTGAAATTAGTACATTTCATTAGTTACAAGTTCTGATTGAGAAAAAATTGAGGAAGTAGCTGGGAGTGAAAGAGACAAGTGGGGTCATTGCACTGTTGGGGCAAAGCCCACGTCAAACTCATTCTTTACCCCTTTTATCTGGGATGGACCTTCACATATGATTGAGGAAGAGAGAAGCCCTCCCCAAGGGATTTTTTCTTTGGATGTACTGCAATTGAAAAAGAAAAAAAAAGATGGCCATTTGAGCAGTTTTATAAGCTAAGGCTATGAAAGCTGTAATTTGAAAAACTACGTGGGTGGCAATGTTGTTTAAGAGGGAAAAGAAAAGATAATTATAGGAAAAAAAAATACCCAGACACACAAATCAGGAGATGATAATTACATAAGATGGTTAATTTAGGAAATACAGCTGAATTAGCGTCAAATTTCATATGACTCAGATCTTCAAGCAGGAGCAAAATAACCACAGAGCTTGGGGCAGTCTGGCATATGTTTTAGAGGGATAGAAACAATAATATTAGTAATAGCTAATGATTGTTGAATGCTTACCATGTGCTGGGTATTGTGCTTTTTAATGTTTTACCTTATTTATTTCTTAAAACAAACTCACAAGGTAGTTTCATTTTTCCCCATTTGTCAGATAAGACAACTGAGGCACAAAGTGGTTATATTATCCTAGAGGCAGGACAGGTATCTAGGTCTTTCTGACCTCAAAGCTTCTTACCAAGAGCTACTTCTCAGAGAATTTTATGTAATTCTTCAAATAAGAGGGCTTCTCTTGGAGCCAAATTCAAAATCCTGGATTCAAAAGAAGAAGGAAGCTGAAAGAAACCTGTATATGTCACTTGCCTCTGTATAATATCTTTAATTTTTTTCTTACCAACCTGGGGCTTGCTATTACCATTAACCAACTTACTAACATCAAAGGGTATTCTTTAAAATGTTATTTAAAAAGCAATAACGGTGTTATTCCTTAACAAACATTTAACGCAATAACTTTAATAGCTAGGTGAAACAAAAATTAAGTCTATCTTTGAGATGATTAATTTAAAGGGGAGTCCAAACGAGTGATATGGAAGACATTTACTCCAAGGAGTGAGTAAAGATAGCAATGTCTTATGTTATTGACTTTTTCCTTTTTCTCATTTTTTTAAAGATTTTTTTAAAGTAATCTCAACACTCAACCTGGGGCTTGAACTCACAGCCCCAAGATCAAGAGTCCCATGCTTTCCTGACTGAGCCAGCCAGGCACCCCACCTTTGTCTTATTCTCATTTATTTTTCTTCTTCCCTCTCTTCTAAAGAAGTTTGGAACCATAATGGCAGATATGGAAAGCCCCATTTCTATGGGATAGTGTCTTTCCCCATGTTGAGACCAAACTCATTTTATCTCTTCAAAAATGTATTCACTGGTTTCAGCACAATGACTTCACATTTTTTTTTAGCACTTCAAATATTTATACCAATTTGTCAGCAGCAAGTATCAGTGACAAGCGGAGATAAAGTATTATTTATGCTGAGATATCCAATTTTTACTTGTTTGACTGCTTTCTTGAAAGATGATGCTTGGGAAAATAAAATGCAGCATTTATCATTGTTTGGTTGAGTATGGGAGGTGAAACTTGTTCTCTTCACTGTGACCCAGTTCATTCACCTAACTGAGGCTTAATGGTCCATCCCCAACTCAGCCTAGGGTTCCATAGGCCCAGCACAAGAGAGACATTTGCAAGCCACTCTTTTAAAGGCAGAGCAATGCTAGGCTAAACTGTTTTTAATATAGAAATATAGATTATATAAATATAAATATAGTTTGAATAATCTCTTCTTTATATGTTGCAATGTGTTTCAAAGCCAATGGATAAAAACCATTGTATTTTCAGATTTGCATGGAGCCTACAACATCACATGTTATTATTTGGGTATGGGGCAGGGGAGAGGAAAAGAGTTAATGGCAGGTGGAAGGGAGCAAAATAGCTGAGGGAGTTTCAAAGGGAGAGTATAGGAGATTATCTATATTCAACCTGACCACAGCATTGTTATTTATAGACTATTTTAAAGAATAATTTAATTAATTCACTTATTCAACAAATAATTATTGTGCTTAATATTTTAACACCATGTGCCAGGGACTATTCTATAATGTAGGGATACAGCAGTAAACAAAAGAGACACAGCCCTCCTGAAGCTGCTATATGAATGGGAGAAATAGATAAGAAATGAATAAACAAGAATATAGTATGTCCAATAGTAAGAGTATTGTAAAGAAAAATAGAGCAGGGTTAAGAGAGGAATGAGCAAGACCACAAGCACACTGTCGACTGGTTTGTGCACTGCGTAAAGGCACCCAGCTGAGGGGCAGCATGGTAGTAGGAATCAACAAACATGTTGCGTCTCATATGTGCAGAGTGATTGTCATGGTCTGCGGGTGAAGGATGGAGAGATTCGTAAAGGTTAAATTAGAACACTTTGAAAACAGTGTTCGAGAATCTATCGTCTACAAGTTGCAGCCTCTTTCAAAGCCAGTGGTTAATAGCCATTGCAGGTTTTGGATTTGCACAGGGATTGCAAGATCACACTTTACCTAATATTTGGGGATAGGAAGAGGAGAGAAAGATCATGAATGGCAGATGGAAGGAACAATATGGCTGATGAAATTTCACAGGAAGGTATGGAAGATTGTTTATCTAGATTTTGTCCTCACCATAACACTATTATTTATGGAATATTTTGAAAATTAATTTAATTTATTCATTATTGGACAAATATTTGTTGAGCACCTCCTACCAGACCCTTTGACACTCCCCAGTTATTGATTCAAGATTTGATGGATTATTGTATTTGAAGAAATCATTATAATCATAATTTTGCTAAGTTTAATTTTATTAAGCTTTGTAGTTTGGGGCTTTCCCTCTTCCTGTTTTATAAGATGCTGTGCTCATTGATTATCTTCTGTTTTTGGAAGTTTCTTTCTAGTGACTTGTAGGTGACCTAGTATGAGTGTTTTCATTTTCAAATTTGGAACCTCAGAAAATATAATGATGGTGATGAAAATCAAGAACATCCAAACTTTCTGTGTGAACAACTGATTTTTGTGAATGCACTGTGCTACATGTAAATTGCTATGTTAGTTTCTTTTTGAATATTTTAGTCTGAACACTCCGAGGAGAGCTGATAACCATAGCCAATTGTGGGTTTAGTTAACATTATTTTAAAGCAATTACTTACCTTCTGTTGTTGCTCAATGGGCTGAAAAGGATCTTGAAACATCCTCATGAGTGACATGGCGAAGAGAGCAGGAAATTATTTTCTTTCTTTTTGTCTTTGACCAGTTATTCAATCAATTGACCAGTTTTGATTTAGTACATATCATAGGTAGGTGGCATTGTGCTCTTTGGGCATTGAGTATTTTAAAAAGGATGACTAAGTCCTAATATGTAAGGAGCTAGGTGTTGTTGGCTAAGTAAAACTAAGTCAATTTGAAAAATTGGGGTCAATATGTTAGTAAATGCTAACTTCCGTGGCTCAAAGGTCTTAAGTTATTAATTCATGGTTCTTGGTTGTGAGGGAAGCCAGGTCGAGTAGACTAAGCAAAATGGAGTTTATGCTTATCATGTAGCTCACAGATCTACTGGAAGACCAGAAGAATGAACCCTAGAATAAACTTTCTGAACAAGGCATGGCTCAGAACATAGCCGATGAACAGACTGCTGTCCCTGCTGCTAAACACCAGATTCTAGAGTTGGCATGACTGCTAATTCTGGTCAGATGTTCAGTGTTGCATCCACCACAGCCCTGCTGCCAGAGGGGGAAAGAGTCCTTCATTCACGCTCTCTTGTATCACTAACCATGGGATCAAAGTCAGCTTGGGTGACTCTGATTGGAAGAGCCCATCAACTTCTGAGTCCTAGGAAGAAGGGATGCCAGAAAAGCAATCAGCTGTCATTTCTATTTTCTAAAGATGGTCTTTGCTCTCCACCCAAAATGATAAACTGCAGAATTCTCCAAACATGAAAAGGGGTTCAGATACTTAAGTAGCCAAAATAAGTGATGAATTGTCACTACAAGAATCAAAGTCAGAGAAAGACAAATACCATATGATTTCACTCATATGTGGAATTTAAGAAACAAAACAAATGAGCAAATGGCAAAGAGAGAGAGAGAGAGAGACGCACACCAAGAAACATACTCTTAACTACAGGGAACAAATTGATGGTTACCAGAGGGGAAGTGGGTGGGGGATGGGTGAAATAGGTGAAGGGGATAAAGAAGCACATTGTTGTGATGAGCAGAGGGTGTTGTATAGACGTGTTGAATTACTATATTGTACTCTGGAACTAATATTACACTGTGTGTTAACTAACTGGAATTTAAATAAAAACTTAAGCAAACAAAAAGAACCAAAGTAAATATTTTTCTCCCAGTCCTATTGATTTATATCTACATATGTTGAATATGGAGAGATTTTAGACTTCATATTATTGGTCCATTCTTTATAAGCTTACATTTATCCAGCCAACCATCCATTTTTTATCCTTCTACCTCAACTTCTTATGTGAGGGGCTCTCAGATTATTTCATATGCCTTTTACCTTCTTAGACAGCAAATAGAAAATTGGACTGATATATCAGCACTGGAAAATAATAATTTTTGAGGATTTGCATATGTGTTATAGAAACATTCTGGCAGCTGGCAGAAAAGTCTCTTCCATAAAATTCAACTATTCTAACTAAAATTGCATTTTTGAAAAAAGAAGTTTCAGTCTTTGGAATATATTAAAAAGGAAGAACAATTAGAAAATTTTTAATGAAGCATCACCAATGTCAAGTGGTGTAATAAAACATGTACAATTAGAAAAACTTTTTGATGCCCTAATAAAAACAGAAATAAATATAGGTTGGACTTTATTATAAAACTTCTATGTAGTGTCTATATTGCACAAACTGAAAATGATTGTCTGAGGTGAAGACTGATCTTCTACAGATATTCTAGAAAATGATGTATGGTGACAAATAGTCATTATACTGATTGTGGTGAGCACTGAGTATGTACCGACTTGTTGACTCACTATGTTGGACACCTGAAACTAATAAATTATTGTATGCCAACTGTATTTCAATAATAAAAAGACAAAAAAGATTTTTGATCCTTAAACTTAAGAAATAAAACATACATGAAGAACGCTTACTAGATTATTGGCATGTTCGAAAGGAACTACTAAATAAGTGCTGAAACTAAAATAATTCTTTGCCAAATGCTGAAATAGTTTCATTTAGAAGAAATGTCTCTCAGGACAGACATATGCGAGAAACAACACTGATGCTCCTGGCTGAAGTTCAAAGCCACACTTTTTAGAGGGCACAACCACCACCAAAAACTTCAGAGTGAGCAGAAGCATCGTCTTCTTAAGACTGTAGTCAAGCATAAGGAAGAACAATTGATTAGGGACTGTGTTTGTCATCCTCAGACATGTATTACTGGTTGGATATCAGACCCAACTTACCTGCACCTAGCTGGGTCTCTATCATCTGAGGGACACTGAATGCCAAGACCTGGGGAGGATGTGTCCTAACTGCCTAGATTAGATCATTTTGCTTCATTATACAATGTTCAATAACCTTCCATATATCTTACTCCCCTCTGGTGCTATGGGGAACAGCTGATAACTAAACAGATTCTAGAGTAGGGGAACTTGACACTGCAACCTCTTTGGTGCTCATGGAGGTTGGAGTGTATTTAGTTTTTTCAGCCCATATAATCTAAGAACTGGTTTCTGCAGTGAGATACCTGCCTGGGCACAAGGAGAGGTTCTGTGTCTTTCTCCGTTAGTGTTTCTGGCTCTATTTGCTCAGCTCAAGCCTATTCCCAAAAAAATTGTGCTGAGAAACACAAATGGCAAAAATCATGGTTTTCTCACTGTTTACAGTTTCTGGGGTCCTCTTGGTTCATCTGTGGAGTCTCAGGAGCTCCTCAAAGGATGTGTGGATGGCTTGGCCGCCACCTGCTCCAGCCAGTTTGGTTTTGCTTTCATCTTTTATATATTTAGACTTGGTATGATTTTATTTTTAAAACATAATTCTACTGCTAAACAAAGAGAAAAAAAAAACTTTGGAAATCACCAGCCTAAAGAAAAATTTTAAAAGACCTCCTTTCACTTCCTTCCTTCTCCCCTTCCTTCCTTCCTTCCTTCCTTCCTTCCTTCCTTCTTTCTTTCTTTCTTTCTCTCTCTCTCTCTTTCTTTCTTTCTTTCTTTCTCTTTCTTTCTTTCTTTTTCTTCCTTCCTTCCTTCCTTCTCCACTTCCTTCCTCCCTTCCTTCCTTCCTTCCTTCCTTCTCCCCTTCCTTTTTCCCTTCCTTCTTTCCTTCCTTCCTTCCTTCCTCCTTCCTTCCTTCTTTCTTTTCTTCCTTCCTCCTTCATTCTTCCCTCTCTTCCTCCCTCCCTCCCTTCCTTCTTTTCTTTCTTTCTTTCTTTCTTTCTTTCTTTCTTTCTTTCTCTTCCTTCCTTCCTCCCTTCCTTCTCCCCTTCCTTTTTCCCTTCCTTCCTTCCTTCCTTCCTTCCTCCTTCCTTCCTTCTTTCTTTTCTTCCTTACTTCCTCCTTCATTCTTCCCTCTCTTCCTCCCTCCCTCCCTCCCTCACTTCTTTCCTTCCTCTTTCTTTCTTTCTTTCTCTCTCTCTCTTTCTTTCTTTTCTTCCTTCCTTCCTTGCATCCTTCCTCTCTGTCTCTTTCCCCCTCCCTTTCTCCCTCCCTCTCTCTTTCTCTCTCTTTTTCTTTCCCTTTCTTTCCTTTCCTTTTCCTTTTTTCCCCTGTAAACCTGTTTATTCCAAATGTTCTTTTCTTCCACAATAATAACCAACCCATGGTGCTTACTATATATCAGACACTGTTCTAAGGGATTTGCATGTATTAAATTCATTTAATCTTCAACACCACTCCATAAAGGAGGCACTGTTTTTATCCTTACTTTACTGTTGAGGAAATATGGGAACAGAGATGTTTTACAGCCTGCCCAAAGTTCATGTATCCAGTACCTGGCAGAGCTGGGATCCGAACCTTGGCAGCCCAGTTTGAGAATTTGTCCTTTAAATCCACTTCATTATATGCTTCTCTGCTGTATGCCATTTTGCGTCACACTGTTTTTCTTGCAACCTTTAACTTTTTGAGCAATGATGTGGTCTCTGATTTAAATGAAGTGCTTGAGAGAGGTAGGGACTTGCTACAGATTCAGGATTAAATTTTGTGATGAATATAGCATCCTGCACAATTGTTACCCTTTTCAACACATTCCTGAAGTTTATTAAAAGATATTTATAGTGAGCATGCCAGAAGACTTATGTCTGTTGCATGATTATTCCCCCAAATCTTAATAGTGATGATTATAAGTTTAAGAAAGTAATTGCTTAAAACTATCACATGCTACGTATATCATCTGTTGACATGGGTAGGAAGTGGTCCTCTCCCTCCTAAGAACATATCTTTCGGTGTTCCCTGGATCTGTATATCTGCCCAAATCATGTGTTGCTCATAAAATAAATATGGGGGACAAAATGAAATGATGTGAATATAATCGTTCAAGATTTCCACATGCACTCATTCTTTCAAACTTCTTGGCCTTAGAAAATCATTTCACTTTCTTTCAGGTTGTTGTGATAACTGGGCTGGAATTGGCATATATTCTACTACTCATCTAGGTTAAATCAATGCCGGAATGTCCTAATCTGCACTGCTGTATTTCTCTTTTAAGCTTGCCACCCTTCCTTCAGGTTGCGTTCTTCCTGGAGGCCTGCGCGCGCGCGCGCGCACACACACACACACACACACACACACACACACACACACACCACACGCAGAACTCTAATTTCTCAGAGAAGTGTATAACCCAGTAGGATTGTTCTGGTTAGTTTTCCCCTTCAATACCACAAACTGGAGTTGTTTATCATTCTCACATGAAGGAAAGTAAGCAATGATACTGTTAAAAAGGGATAATAGCTGGCCTTTAGTGAGAGCTTATCTGTGTCAGGTATTTGGCAAGGAATTTTATGCATTTTTACCACATTTAATCCTCATGCCAGCATCTCAGTAAATGTACATCGGATGAAAGATGAGCAATGACACTATGCAGTGAATATGATCTTCTCCATATAAGGAAGATAATGTTCAAAGAGTTTAAGTACATTTCCTGAAGTTCCAGGCAGACATTCATTGTTAGCTTGTTCTGACAACCAAAGCTCATATGGGTAGCCCAACTATTATGATTTTTCTCCTCAGTTTTAAGCTTCAATAGGATGAATGTGAATTGAGACTCATTCCGCCATGCTATGAGTGAAGACAGGGAGAGTGGCATCTCTCTTTACAGGTAGAGTCCTTAGATTATAGGTGAGGGCTGCTATGAAACATTATTTAGCACAAGTTACATATGGATCCATGACTGGTAGTAGAAATTCCTCTGCCCTGGCATTTTCTTACCTAATAAAAAGAATGGTTCCCCCCAACCCCCAGCCTTTCAATTCTCTCATCTTTTGAGAGACTCCAGAAGCATATGTTGCTCTTCCATCATATACCAGTAGATGGCAGCAAACGTCCACCCTAGACTCCCACAGAGTTTAGCTTCTGAGTTCTGTGGTGTGAAGCTGGAGGCAGTTTTTAAAAATACAATCATCCACGCTCCTTACCTGACGCGTTGGAGGGTCTGATTTTCCAGGTCACACATGTCTTATTACTTTCGAAAATAATCATGTGGAAAGGCTTTTCATTGTGTTTGCTGCTACATTTCTGCACAGTGGTGACTGTCAAGCCAAAATCAAACTAATAGCACGGGGGGGGGGGGGGGGGGGCGGCGGGGGGAGACGCCTACGACCCAAGAGAAGTGCAAATAATTTCCGTTAAGAATGTTCCTCATGGGTTTTCAAAGAAGTTTTCATCACCCAATCTGATAAGTGAAGCAGTCTTGTTCATAAATTATTTATCAGTCTCTGTTCTCTATCTCATCTTTCGCACCATCGAAATAAGGAAAATCTAACTTTGGGTGAATTCTTTTTTAAGAAAATCTGGAGAGAAACATTTCTTACCACCCTTCGCTGTCAGAAATGAAGCACGACCATTATGTAAACCATATACAACAAAAGAATTGTTTGGGTTGTTTTTTCTTTTAATTAGAATTTTCTTTTTGAAGGATATTAACCTTGGCATTTAGTCTTCGTATTAATTTAATTTTCAGCCTGTTGATGGTTCATTATTCTGGGCAATGTGCTGTGAATTTTATGGGCAGTGTGCTGTCGTTGGTCTGAATTTGAACGAGTTGGTTCCCTGACCTGGGAGAGAAAGGCCTTCAGTGGAGGCAGGCACATTGTTGCTACTCAGCTGCTTGGCAAGCAAATCACATCTCCACGTTTTGTTTCAGTTTCTCTAAAATGGAGATCTCACAGGATTGTTGTGGGGATCATATGAAATTAAACTAGTTAATGTCATGAAACCTCTAGCTTAGTACATGTTAAAAATTCACTGTTAGCTGGATGTGAATGGAGAGGGTAAGGTTGGTGAGAGCTAAGATTCCTTCTAGTTTTAAGTGACTAGGACTCTGATTAATTTCTTTCCCTTCAACCTCAACCCAAGAGTTACAGATCTCCATCCTAAGAAGAATAGGGGCCCTTGAAAGATGCTGAGATGAAAATGGTCTAGAGGATGAGAGATTGGTTCACTGTAGAAAAAGATGATCTTATTTTTACTACTAAGAGGTGGCTGTACGTCATCATTGACAAAAGTTCATCATCCAATAATTGAGAACAAGTGGGGGGAAAAGGAAGAAAAATGATTTCATGAGCAAGAGAGAAAATGAAAAACAAAGGCTCTGAGAAATAGAAAGGGGACTGGCAGCATTACCTACATACACTTTGTCACCTTGAAGAATATTTTCCAGTATCTGGAACCAAAGGAAATGATGTTTTAAGAGCACTTCAAGAACTAGGTCAATTGCACATTTAATATACAGTCTCTCAGCCAAGAGTGTCTTATTTTAATTTTGCCATTTATTCTGGAACTAAATCCTTCATCAGGGGATAACATCATCGCTCACCAGTGTCTGGCAACCCATCTTAACGGGTTTGGTACTTTCCCTGGCATTTAGGACAATCCATCCTTTCGATGCCATGGCATTTCATGAACATTCCACACTGAATCTTTGTACACTGAAGTTTGCAGGTGTTTTAAGTCCCAGTTTGCTGATGAGCAAATAGATTTCAGAGAAATTGATTTGCCAAAGACTCTGGCATTGGGAGTGAATGTCAGAGATCTGTGAGTTTCTCTTTCTGCCATTGCTGCCATGGCTACAAATACAATTAAGAAATAGAGGTCAAGTGTGAGGTCTTTGAAGGTTGAGTGACAGTTTGGGTTCCCAACTCCATTGCTATTTCCAGCTGTGCAATTGTGGTCAGACTAGTTTTCAGGGAGGATGACTTCACGGTCACCATGAACAAGGGTGGTTATGTTTTTTACTGCTTAGACCTAGTCATACTTCATCTTTGTTCATCCAGCAATAGGCATTCATAAAAAATAGAATAAATGCTGTCTCGAAGAGGGAGGAAAGAGAATGCTTTTTTTTTTTTAAGTTTACTTACTTATTTTGAGAGAGAGAGAGAGAGAGCAGGGGAGGGGCAGAGAGAGAGAGGGAGAGAGAGAATCCCGAGCAGGCTCTGCACTGTCAGCACAGAGCCTGACACAGGGCTTGAACTCAGAAACTGAGATCATGACCTTAGCCAAGATCGAGTTGGACACTTAACTGACTGAGCCACCCAGGCACCCCCTGGAATGCTTTTGATAAACAGAGATTTTGAAGAAAATGGGAAGGGCACCATCATTGTTCTCTGCACTTGGGAAGTACACGGAAAATTTCCCAGGAGCTGAAAAAAAGGAAAGCAAGACTAGTCCCGAGTCAATTCCTGGTCGAAATCCTGGCTTCCCATCAGCTCTGTAAGTTGGCTACCTCTCAGAGTCTCCTCATCTGAAAATGGAAATGGCAACAGGACGTAGCATTGTTTTAAATATAAAACGAGCTTATGTGTGGTGAAATGCTTCCCACAGTTCTGTCGCATGGAAGATGCTTGGTAATACATGTTAGCTGTTACTATGCACCATCTACCACTTGCATACCACCACTACTGTTTAAGCTGTATCTCTGAGAATGTGTGGTTTTTGCCAAGGACTGAAGGCTAATTTGGCCTTCAATGTTCAGCTTGTTCATACTTAGTGTAATCAATAGGAAAACTTCCCGAATTTCAACAAAAGTACTTTTTTTTTTTTTGGTTTGTTTTTAAAAGAAATCCTTCTATAGCAAATACAGTATTACAGCTTTACCTTGGCCTTAAACTTGAAACACATCCATGGGATATGTATACTATAATTGCCTCTCTTTGCCAGTTATTGGTTATGAGTTAGATTTCCTGCCCCTAGGGATGGTCCTGACAGTAAAAATAAAACAAACAATTATGATACAGGACTCTGACCTACTTTCTGAAAACGAATTCTCTATTTAAACTTGAATGGTATAATTAATGCTTTTAATATCGGATGTTATTTTTTGGTGAACCACTGCACCT
Source organism: Panthera onca (assembly GCF_046562875.1). Lineage (NCBI taxonomy): Eukaryota > Metazoa > Chordata > Mammalia > Carnivora > Felidae > Panthera > Panthera onca. The sequence goes on from NC_138344.1 coordinate 125,515,844, forward strand.
GTTGGCTTAGTATTTCCTTATCCAAAACTGTGGGGGCTGGACTGATGCCAGCAATCCTATTTTTGAGCACTTAGCATGTGCCAGGTTCTATGGTAAGTGTATTATATACATATCCTTATTCAACCAACAGCAGCCTTGTAAAGTACAGATTATTTGAGTTCCATGATGGAAGAAGCTGAGGCTCAACATCTATGTAAGGAGTTCAAGGCCTTGTGGCTGGCACACAGCACAGCCACAGTTTGCTACCAGGTCTGTCTGATACTGAAGCTTATGTTTATAACTGCACAAATCTAACACTACCGTGAAGCATGCTTTCACATCAAACATGGTGAGATTGCACTCAGGGTACTCTTTCTTATAGTTGGTAAAAGCATTTTTGCCATATTGCCTTCAGCTGGAGGGGGAACAAGACAATTTAACAAAAATAAACATAATGGGTCAGGTACAAATGTACACATTACCACTCAGGGGCACAGAACTATAACGTTTTAGTTTTCTATAACTCAACTCCATTTCATTCTCAGGTTCCCTCAAGCTGCCTAGAGCAGACATCTTATTTTATGGCATTCTAGTAAATTCAGTTGAATATACTGAATCTGGTTGAATTTGCAGTCAAATGTCAGCATTATTATTTCAGTCACTGTTTAGTTTGCAGCTTCCTCACTCTTGATGGGAAACTCAGTATTTCAGGCTTCACTACCTCACTTCTGTCCTTTTTTTCCCCCCCTCTTTGTGCCATGCGGTCTTGGAGAAGCTCTGGCCCATCATCTCAGAGGGGAGAGGCATCTCTGGTTAACTCAGTAGCAGCTGGATCCTTGCTGGCCGTGGCATGTCCTTATAACCACTATGAGGATCCAGTTTCATGGTCTCTGCAGCCTCCTTGTCCTAACATCCAGGAGAGTTTTAGTTTAGTGATCCCTCCCTGGGTCATGGGGCCACAAACAGTTGGCCAATGGGGACTTGAGAGAATCTCCTCCATCCCTCTCTCTGAATTATCCTTTTATACCTTCCTTTCAGCCCCACCTCAACTGCCTCAGGTGGGCATGTCTCCATACTGAAAGCCAAACACCAGGGGTGCAGAGCCTGGCTGAAAACGGAAGCCACATTTAACCCTTGTCCTGTTCCTGCTAAGCCTCCAGCCTACACCCACCCCCATACTCAAGCTGGAAGGGCTTTTCCTTTCACTTATGGGTTAAAATTTCCTTTTTTTCCCTTTATTTTATTTTGACAAAAAGAGAGACAGAGACAGAGAAAGAAAGAGCATCCCAAGAGGCTCCTCACCGTCAGCCCACAGCATGACATAGGGTTCAAATTCACGAACTCTGCGATCATGACCTGAGCCAAAACCAAGAGTCAGACGCTTAACCGATTGAGCCACCCTGGTGCCCCATTACTTATAGGGAAAAAGTTTTTCTACATCATATCCTAGCTCCTTCCTGTGTTTACTCTGTGGTCATGTCTTCATGCTTTGCTTTGTATCATGTAAAAATACAGCTTTCTGAGTGTCCAGGAAAGCCTTCCTTTCAGGAATACTGTTTAACTATAGATCTATGGAAGTTTACTTTGATCAAACAAAAATTGAACAATGGCTTTCTTGTTTTTCGCCTGTGTGTCTATCCCTGGAAGCAGATGCAAATACTTTGGCTATAACCTGTTGAAGGGCAACGATCCTCGGGGCAATTGGAAACAATTAGGAGTCCCAAGTGGGGCAGAGAACTCTAGCTCCACCAAGATTTGTGCTCACATTCTGTAGTGTAGGGTTTTCGTTGGAAAACCACCCATGTTTTGGGGCACCTGGGTGGCTCAGTTGGTTAAGTGGTGACCTTCAGCTCAGGTCACTGGGTTCAAGGCCCACGTTGGGCTCTGTGCTGACAGTGTGGAGCCTGGAGCCTGCTTTGGATTCTGTGTGTGTATCTCTCTCTGCCCCTTCCCCACTCATGCTCTGTCTTTCTCTGTCTCTCAAAAATAAATAAACGTTAAAAAATTAAAAAAAGAAAAGAAAAGAAAACCATCCATGTTTCTCACTTACCCTTGCATCTAAGTGTGGCCATGTGACTGGTTCTAACCAATGAAATGTGAAAGGAAATTGGTGTGTCAATTCTAGCTTGAGGTGGTTTATACAAGGGTCTTCTTACTCTGTGCTCCTTCTTCTTCCTTGTCTGCTAACTGGATGCCAGCATCTTGCTAGCTGGATGATGTTAGCCCATCAGTGCTGACCTTGGGAGCCCTGGATGAGTACTGGTTGATTCCCCATCAGCTTGGGTTCCTATACGACTGTGTGTAGGAGACAATCCATGTCCATCCTTCTATACAGTGAAAAATAAACTTGTGTAGTTAAGGTTTGTGGGCTTATTTTTTATATATCAGCTAATGCTACTTCAACTAGGAAAGCAGCAGTGAAAAAACATGAGTGTGATACATTTTAAAAAAAATTTTTTTTAACATTTATTTTATTTTTGAGACAGAGAGAGACAGAGCATGAACAGGGGAGGGCCAGAGGGAGAGGGAGACACAGAATCCAAAACAGGCTCCAGGCTCTGAGCTGTCAGCACAGAGCCCGACGCAGGGCTCGAACTCACGGACCGCGAGATCATGACCTGAGCCGAAGTCGGACGCTTAACCGACTGAGCCACCCAAGCGCCCCAAAAATGTTTTTATTTATTTTTGAGACAGAGACAGAGCATGAGCAGGGGAGGGGCAGAGAGAGGGGAGACACAGAGTCTGAAGCAACCTCCAGGCTCTGAGCTGTCAGCACAGAGCCCGACGCGGGGCTCGAACTCACGGACCGCGAGATCGTGACCTGAGCCGAAGTCTGCCGCTTAACCGACTGAGCCACCCAGGCGCCCTGAGTGTGATACATTTTTTAAAAATCATCCCTGCTGTAGTAGTCAAGTAAAATTTCCTTAAAGGGAAGATCTTCAAAACAAAAGAAAAAGCCATTTCTTTCACTCTTTATTTGGACTGTATATACCTAATATACATTGACTTTGGGTGAAAGGCAGGGGTTGGCAAACTCTGGCCTGTGGTCTGTTTTCGTATGGCTAATGGCCGAGGTATGGTTTTTTGCACTTTTAGACAGCTGTAAAAACCAACACACACACACACACACACACACACACACACACACACAAAAGGAAAAATATGTAAAATATGTGATAGATCATATGTGGCCCTCAAAGTATAAATTTTTACTATTTGGTCCTTTGCAAAAAAATTTGCCATCCCCTGGTATAAGTGATGGGGACACCAATGAGCTTAAACTGCATTGTATTGGGAAGGCTATTTGAAGCACAAAGAATTGAATACACTATCCTGGGTTGATCTGTGGAGTTATGATTTAGGCCTTTGAAATTGATAGAAGCTGTATGGAAAGTGTAAACTTGACCTAACACTAGTGGTAAAGATTTGCTCAGTCTTTACTTCCTGTGTCTATAGGACTAAGAGCAACTTGACTTTTCATATAATTGACTGATTATTTTTGAAGCTGATAGTCAATTTGGTATTAAACAGACACAGCCAGAGAGAAAAAAACTATTCTTTTTTGTTTATTTTGGATTGGTGGCTCCCTAAACCAAGGCCAATGACTCTTGGATTTATAGGGTGGATGAAACAGTTTCAACATTCAATAAGAAAATGAAATTCTCTTGAGATTTGAGTAACTGAAATAGTAATGTTCTTTTTCCCCCCTCCATTTATAGCCTCAGAAAAGTCAAGCGCATTTGTCCTGAATAATCTAGACCAGCCACCAGCCTCTAAATTTATTATAAATATGCAATTTTTGGTAGGTGTTGCAGCCAAACCTACCCATTCTATTCCCTGAGTCACTGATAATAATTAGGAGGCCATACTTGTGGTTTCCAAGGGGGACAAAAATGAAGACTGTATTATGATTAAGATTCTGCTTATGATATGTGCCAGTGAGCAAGACCTGTTTGAGTTGGCAGATTTTAATGCTTGTGTGAAATATTTTTTATTTTCCTGCCACTAATTATGTTATGATTAAGTTACATCCACTGGAGTGTAATTATCTATTGCATAACACTTTTTATTCGTGGGCCCCTTGAAATTTGCCACTTCAATAGTGCTGACTGAGGGTTTGCTGCACCTTCTTAATGATAAAACTTTTCTCTTACACAGTTCAGTTTATCTTCTTTTCCCTAGGAACTCCTTAATAATCATTTTCAGAAGAATAAAATTCTAGTCTAGGTTGTTTGTCTTGAAGATAGGATTTCTCATTTGGCCCTTGTGAATTCTGAGGCAATCATGATCCTAGTGAGTTCCTGAGTGGGAAGGGTCCTACTCAACTGAGGTGGCAGGAAGCTTCTCTGAGAGATGGCACCTAGAGTTCATTCTTATTTTAGTTTCCATTTTGATGGCTTTATGCTTTTTCAAGTCACAGAACAATGGAATTCCGATAGAAGTTCATAACTGGCACCACCTATTTCCTTCACTTTTATGGTTTATATTCTTCCATGTTTTAGATAGCTGTATTAATTTCCTCTACCTCTGAGACTTGGGCACTTTATACTAGTGCACTGGGTGGGGAGGATAATGTTTCTCCCAACCCATTCCAGTATTGATGCCTCCTCTCCCTTTTCCCCACATTTCAGCCCAAGAGTCATTATGGCAAAGACCATGTCTGCTTTGCCCACCATTTGATTTCAAAGAAGCTAGTACTGTGCCTGTCACCTAACAACTGTTTGCTGAAAGAATTAATGAATGACATCCCTCTGCTGCAGAGGCTCCTGAGAGCCCTCTCGAAAATGATGTTTTAGCATTCTGGAGTTCTCCTTATACTTCTGGAAATCAGGTGACTAGATGATAAGAACATTTAGTTCTTTTGTTGTTCTAAGATTCTGAGATTTTAAACATATGCCTTATGATTGATTTATTTGGCTTGTTCATTCGATCATTCAGCAAACGTTTATTATGCACCCACTCTGTGCCAAGGTATGTTCAAAGTGCAGTGATGATCCCCATTGAAAAGGTCCCTGATCTCATGGTGTTTCTATCTTTATTGGGACGAACAAAAGGCTAAACCAATCACAGAAGTATTAGGTAGTGAGTGATGAATGCTCTGGAGAGAATAAAAGCAGAATGTTGTGAATGAGAGTTGCTGGGGTGCCCTTATAATGAAGGTTTGGAGAAGCGCCCTCTAAAGAGCCAGGCATGCAACCATGAGATACAAGAACATCCCATGCAGAAGCTACAGTGAAGGCAAACAGCTCCTGGCAGGAACAAGCCTGACACACTCAGAGAAGGCCAACAGGGTTGGCACGGACAAAACAAAGGAAAAGTGGAGCTGTGAGCAGGATTTGAGTGGGTGGGCAGGTGTCAAAGTGGGGGGGGGGGTGTGGGACAGCCAAAGATAACTTTAATGATTCAACATCAAAACACTAGCAAGGGTGGTATCTGAAAAGCATTCTTGGGATGAAGGGCACAGGCTGGAAATTAATCTTTGACCTTAGTTCATTTTCTGCATTAACATTCCTGGAAGCTGGACAAACCTTGCAACTCAGCCTAGGGCATGGCACAAAATATCCTTAAAGAAGGGCCAGAAAATAAAGAAAGAAAGAAATTTCTACAATGCTTAATCCAAAATGGATCCACAGGAGAAAGTCTTTCTTCTTGAAAGCAATTATACTTTACAACGTGTTCTTTTCCCTGGTGTTTCAGCTTCCCGTGATGCCTGACTTCATTAAAGCAGGCAGGAAACAGGATTTTCTGTGATGTGCTGCTAGAATTATATCTTCTGAGCTGCAACTAATTGTTTTGATGAAAACAAAAAAAATACAATATAACACTCTATGAGAAGAAGATCAATGCTTGCACACTGGGCAAACTCAGAAAGAAAGGAAACACAGAAAAATAACAACAACACAACACATTGTTTTATCTGTCACATTTTGTTTATATAAAACATAAAACTAGGAGAGAGCTTAGCTTAATGACAGATCAGGATACCATTTGAGAAAAACTTCATTGTAGCTTTGCTCATGCATTTCTGTGTGTGTGTGTGTGTGTGTGTGTGCGCGCTCTCAAGAAAATTTTTTGCTTATTTTGCTACTATTTTGATTTATTCAGTTTTTTAAATTGGGAATAAGTGTGTTTATTGACACCATATCTCATAGAATGCTAACAAGATATAGTTTTAGTGAAAAGAAATGAAATAACTGAATTACTATTATGCCCCTCTATTTTAATAATAATAATAATAATAATAATAATAATAATAATAATAGTAATACAAACTCAAAGTAAATCAACCACTTCCTTGCAGGTAAGAGGACAGTTGGGCTCTGATCTTTGCTCAGCCATCCATAAGAGTGAGACCTAGATCCACTCTCCTCCATGCTGGAAGTCCCACCTGAGATACTTAGGATTTGATCAAACCAACATTGAATGCCTTTCTTGCTCTGAGATCTGTGATTCTAAATATGTATAATCCTTAATATTCTCACCATGTATTTTGACTATACAACCATAGTGACTCATGATTTATCTACCAATAATGTTCTGATAATTGTAACCAAATGGGGATAGGAAATGATTATAGAAGAGACACTTCATTTGGAGTCTATCTTTAGAGAACAAAAAGCCTTTCTTATATCTACCAAATCTTTCCTATTTCTTGTCACTACAAAAGGGAAACTAAATTATCACTGGAATTAGAGAGGTGATTGGTCTGTTTGACATCTTTGCTACTCAAATGTGGCCCAAGGAACAGCAGCATCCACATAACTCAGGGGCTTGTTAGAAGTACAGAATTTCAGGATCTGGGGCAGCCCTACAGAATCAGAATCTTCATTATAACCAGAGTCCTAGGTGAATCATTTGCACATTGAAACTTAAGAAGCACTATTTCAGATGAATGGCAAGTAAGGGCTATTATTTGGAAGCTTATCTATTTTAACCCCAAACAGAGTAAACATGTCATTACTGTGAGAGATCCAGTTGTAGCACACTGGTTGATTTTGGCCCATACCTTGAAGCTTATCTTCCGAATCACTTACACAATATTGTACTAGCCTAGAAGTGGCACTCTTCCTTCAACTTCTGAACTGAATTGGCAACCCATTTTGCTGTTAGGAGTTACCCTTCAATCTTTCAAAGTGTAACTTACATTTCTGCTTGCTGAGATGAGTATACTTAGAGGAAATGTCTATGCTGGAAAAAAACATTCCCCTCCAGTCCTTATCTAAAGGCTAGAGAACTGATAAGCAACCTCTTTATCCATTTGTTTTTACAGTAATTTTCAAAATCATCTTCCTTCTCTGTGCATGACTGGATACAGCATTTGTGTGTATGTGTGCATGTGTGTATATGAAAGAAAGGAGGTGGGTGGCCATCAGCCCCTGTTAACTGAAAATATACTTGCTCTTGGTCTATTCTTAGGGTCATGGTGCATGACGATGGTCTTGAATGGATATTCCTTTTCCATTTATTAGGGTCTGAAATTGAATAGGTGATTTTTGTACTATAGAGATGGTGAGTTTACCATAGAAGGTAAAAATGAGCCATCTGGAATACTGCTCGTTGTTCATTTCAGCTGAGGTCCACTCTGAGCGATTAGTTGTATTTTCAATGTATAACTTGGATGCTTTTTTTTTTTTTTTTGGCTCCCCTGACTTAAAAAGGATCAGACCAAAGACCACACAGTGCAGAAGAGAATCTTACTGGCAAGAGATGGGAAATCACCAGGGCAATATTTGAATTGGGGAACAGCAGAAGAAGTCAATAGACCTCAGGTTTCATCCTTAAAAGCTGAGTATGTCTTAACTGACATTGTACACACTCTGAGTCTGGAGACCTCATTTATTAATATCACACTCTTTTCCGGTCAGTCTATATAGGAGGGGGGGGGGTGCTCTTCAAGAAACAGGAAAGCACACTGATAAGTCTTTTGAGTTCAAGACTCCAGTGACAACCTGAAACATGTAGTTCTTTGCTTCTGAATAGCTGACACCATAGAAAAGAAGTAAGAAAGGATGAGTGATCCAGAACAGTTGCTCAATTATAGTCATATGATCATGGGCTTGACCTATGTTAGTGCTTCATAACACATTAAATTTCTTGGGAGAAGCCTTGGAGACTCACTAGTTCACCCCTTTATTTTCAGGTTAGCGAGATAAGTCCATGAGGATGGATGACATGTCCAGTTCACAGAGTTTGGTGGCAGAACTGAGACTAGAGCTCTGGGTGTTTGGACTTCAGGGCATTGAGACTTCTGCTACGTGGAAAGATAGAGAAGAGGGTTATAGGAGGATATAGGATATGCCATAACATGCAAGGTCTGAGCTTTTCCAGCATGATATATATGTGTGTAAAGGCTTCCATACAAAGGAGCATCAATGAACATCTTCAAAATGAACTGGCATTAAAGAAACCTTCTCAGCCTAAAGACGGGAGGTAGAGTATAGAAAGGGTGCTTCCATCACTTTAGTGTGCATTCACTTGTTTGACAAGCCTATTTGACTATGAGCCAGCATCTAAGTAACAGTAATATAAAAATGAATGAGACACATAGTCTGTCCTTGGAAAGCTTCTAATCCAGCGGAGTAGACAGGTAGGTAAATGTGCAATTTACTTGTTTAATATATTTTTTGTATTCTGTGTCAGGCACTGTGTTTTGTCATGGGAGATACAATAAAGGAAAGTTAGACACAGTCCCTGTGCTCAAGTAGCTCACTATACAGCCAGGATAACAGACATGAAAGAAACTAATAAATAATTAGTACTGTGATAATATCTTACATCTGGATTCGGGGAGCACAGAGTGATGGCATGTGATACAAATGAGGATGGGGGTCAGGGGAATGTTTTCCTTGATTTCAGTCATGAAGAACAGTGATGAATTAAGCAAGAGATATCTCTCAGAGCTAATGGTGTCCCTAGATTTTTCTAGGCCCTTTTCTTTTTTTTTTTTTTTTTTTTTAATTTTTTTTTCCAACGTTTTTTATTTATTTTTGGGACAGAGAGAGACAGAGCATGAACGGGGGAGGGGCAGAGAGAGAGAGGGAGACACAGAATCGGAAACAGGCTCCAGGCTCCGAGCCATCAGCCCAGCGCCTGACGCGGGGCTCAGAGCCTGAGCGGGGCTCGAACTCACGGACCGTGAGATCGTGACCTGGCTGAAGTCGGACGCTTAACCGACTGCGCCACCCAGGCGCCCCTCTAGGCCCTTTTCATAAGCCATGGAATGCCCTTGAGAACATGCATAGATGAAGATAGACTTATTTACCTAGCTTGAAACAATTCTTTCTCACTAGAGCCCCGAGAGTTGAATGAGGCAATCACTTCTTTTGATTTCTTTGGCTAGGAAGAGAGGATTTTTGGCTCTTTCCCCAGAAGGCTGTTTTTTGCATGTATCACTTTGTGTGACAGCTTAGCCATATGATTAGCAGGTACTGACTTAAGCAGGAAATATCCTGCTGGATGTAATTGGACTATGGGGCTTATTGTTTTGGGTTATTTCCATTGGGATAATGGAGACCTCAGATGGTTTGTTTTTATTCTCTTTCCCAAAATGCTCCTGTCTGAGGTTTTGAGAATCTGAGTCAGGCTCTCAAGGACTGTTCAGTTTTCTGGAGAGTCTATGGATGCTAAATAGGAAAATTTAACTCAGAAGATTGTTTACAGATGAGGCAGGTGAAGTGCAGAGAGCTGAAGAGAAAGTGTTCAAGGTGGGGTTGGAAGTTAGTGACCAAGCTGCGGGGCCCGCAACTGCTATTTCTTGCATCCAGCCTAGACTCTTTGCTTTGCAGAAACTATACTCAAATTTGCAGTCACTTCACAAACAATCTACCTGTCAGCTTTGCTTCTGGAGGTTTAGATGAGACATAAGTCTGGGTATGGGTTGAATGTCATTGTCTTAAAGCACACCAGTAGCAGGACTTAAGTATATTTCATCTTTGTATCTTCAACTGTCAACACAGTCTTGGCATGTAGTAGGGGTTTAATATATGCAATTCAAATTGAAAAAAAAAAGGATATAATTTTGGTCAATAGAATTTTAAATCTTGTCTCATCAATACTAATGTCTCATTAGCTTTTGTAAACTTTGGAAACTTTGGGAACACATGACTTCTATTTACTAATCTCTATTGGACTACAGTTGAAGAAGTATTTCCAAAGAAGGCATTTAGATTCATCTTGAGGGATGGGCAGAAATTAGCCAGAGAAAACTGGGGAAGATATTTAGTTAGAAAAAATAATATATACAATGGTGTGAACAAAGACATCCGGGGCATTTAAATATTCTTTCATAATGGGAGTAAAATTTGCATCCATTAATTCAAAGAAAGCGTATTATGAGTCAGTCACTGGAGTATACAAGCTAAACAACATAGACATGGTTGCTACTCACATGAAGCTTATTATCCAGAGGGGGAGACAGACACTTTTCAAACACACGAATAAATATAACACTATGACACCTGATGGAAAGGAGAAATAATGGTACAACTGCCTGATAACAGGGCAGGCAATGTGACATGGATTTAGGACTAGAATTCAGAGAAGAACTTTGGCCAACATTGAAAAGACTGGATGAGTATTGGAAAAACTAAAGAAAAAACACATGTGCAAAGGCCAATGTGGCCAATGTCGACATTAGACAAGTAGAAGAGAGAAGCCTGGGGAGTTGGACAAGCATAGACAAGGTGCTGTTGTCACACTGAAAATCTATAAGATTTGGGCTGGATGATGTTTAAGCCACCTCTCCATCTCTATGTCATTCCTCAATATTGGTTATGTCAATTCAATCAGCATGTTCCATCTTGCTTTTCCCCATCATGTAATTTTATTTCTTTCAAGATTTGGGATCCAATGAATACACCTCAGTAGTATGGCAATTCCCATGTACTATGCTTGTCTGGTGACTTAAAAAAATAAATAACCTATTTTTGTTTTTGTTGTTAAGACTTTTCTATATAGCTTCACCTTGCTTGGCATCAAGTATGAGATGATATTCAATACAGTTTCCGGAGTCCAGATTAGATAATTTCTGTTGTCTGCTAAGCACTGCTGAATCCTAATTAGTTGGATTACTTCAAATGCAGGATACTCATTACCTAAAGCAAATGCATTCAACTTTTCCCTTCATTCCCCTCATGCATTGCTTGTGTATCACACTTGATTAAGTGGTGGCAGCTGAGATGCTCTACCTTCAGTCCATTGGTTTAGTTTCTCTGGTAGAAGAATCATGCTTCATTTACAAAAACTTATCTCCCTTAAGGTATTCTTTGCATCCAATACTTCCCCCTTGTTATGAAAACAAAGAGCTAATAGGAATTTTCCAATGCTCACCTAAGATAGTCAAATATTATGTTGGATTTTGTTTCTTTTTAAAGGCAAAGTAAATATTGATTCCAAACATACTTTGTGTATTCTTCTGGGGGCCAAAAGGGTGGGCATGAGTGGCCTCATAAATCATCAATATTAATATTGTTTGACAGTGTAATTATAGAAATACTACATAGTGATAATGAAAGCAGAGAAAATAACATTTGGTTTGCTCCCAAGGTCAAATTATTTTCCTTAATTTTATATGTGAAATGTTATTTTAAAACCTCTGATCCTTTCTAAGATTTTGCCGCTTAATTTATGGATTTAATTGTGAAATGGTACTTCCCCGTATATCACTGTGTACTAAATTAACTTGGTCGTGTTTGAATGTTCCAGTTGCATTTCGGAATTTCACACATGTTTGATGTACAGCAAGGGGTTGCTAATGCTTGAATAATAAGGTATTGTTTTGCATTTTCTAGCCCTATGAAATCACTTCCAGTTCCTGGAATATGACAAAAGTTTTTTATGCCTCTGCTTTGAGTCTCCTCCACCCTCCCTGTAATTTTCCTCTCTCCCTTAACCACTCATTCTTTGAGTTCAGGAGTCATCTCCACTGGGAAAACTCTCTACATTTCCTTAGTCATAGGTATATGGAACTTCTTTCCCATTCTTATAGGATCCCATATATATGTATCCTTACACTTGTCAAAACTATTCATTCAATAGTTAGTTATACTATATTTACAGTATTGGGCATGGCAATACTATAGAATTGCCTCAAAAGTTTTCTCCCCAGGTCTGTGAGCTCTTCCAGGCAAGAAGTTCTTCCCTGACTGAGTAGGAATTCAGCAAATGTTTATTGAATGTACACAGCAGTGATAAGCATGGCTAATCTGTATTGACTTATTATTTTCATCCCGGATAAGCTCCTTATTTTCATCAATTTATTTAATGTTTACAGCAATCCTTTGATGTTGGTATTATACCCATTTTACTTTTAAAATATCTAAGAAATACCAAGGTTAATTAGTTTGCCCAACGTCATCCAACTACCAAGAGGGGAAATTAAGATTTGACCCCTAGTTCTCTATGATTCCAAAGACTATATAATCTGCCTCCCACTGATATGATTTATGTTGAAATCACAGAAGCCGCTGGGCAGAAAAAGTTAGAATGGTGATTAATAATAACTCACATATGAATGGCACTTTACCATTTACACAGTATTTTACCATGCACTATATCATCCAATTGAAAATTAAAGGTTTATTATACACTTAGTACTTTTCCAATTTAGAGGAATTACAAATAAATCACAAATAAATGGAAGGGAACAACCTTCAAATTTCATCACCCAGAAATAACTTTAGTCAATATTTTCAACAATTTTTGGTATATTTCCCCTGTCTTTCTCCTCCCTTGTATTTGTGTGGGTATGTGTGCGTATGTGTGTGTTTTTTGCGTGCATGACATTATCTACAATGTTCCTTTAATATACCAATAAGTATCAATAACTCTTCTTCATGTCTACAATAATATATTCTGGCATTCCATTTTTGGGTTGTGCTATAAATTATTTTGTTGTCATTCATGCTGACTCACCCACTCTGATCCCTTGGGGCTTTGCTTTCTTGCAAAACTGCATCCAAGTTTTATCCCCAGGGGCAGTAGCTGGACTACCTGTTTGTTGGTCATTTGTACGTGAATTTTCTCATTATAATATTAGTTAACATAGGGGCACCTGGATAGCCCAGTTGGTTAAGCATCTGACTTTTGATCTCAGCTCAGGTCTTGATCTCAGGCTTGTGAGTTCAAGCTCCGCTCTGGGCTCTGTGCTGGGTGTGAAGTCTACTTAAAAAAAGTGTGTGTTAATTACATAGTAGTCTATGCTCAGACCACAGTTCAGTGCTTGTCAGATCCTCTGCTCAACTAGGTCAAAATCTAACTGGGTTTCTGACTGTCTGTACTCTTGGGAGCGATGGAATGCAAATGCTCCATGGTTTCCTTTTTGTTTGCTTCTTCACAAGGTACTTCTTGAATTGTACAAATTTCTTGGACTTCAATGACTTAGCCCACTTAATTTTTTGTTAATTAAACTCAACTAATTTTTAATCCATAAAAGAGATTCTTCTTTTGATGAATAGAGTTCCTCAAAAATTAGGTTGTTTGCAAATACCATTTAATTTTTACTAAAACTATGAGGTCTGTAGGGCAGACACTATCACCACCATTCATTAACAGACAACAGTATGAAGTGTCAAGAAGGTTAAGTGATTTGACCAGAGACATTAGGTAGCAAATGGTAGTTTCAGAATCCGACCCATGTCTCCTATCTTTAAATGTGAATGTTTCCCCTTTCACCACACTAGATTTAATGATGAGTAATACTATTACAAATCTATGAACTACAAAAAAGTATGGCTATTATTTTTGTTTACTGAGTTACATCGTGTTCTCAGTTTCAGATTTTAACTGACTTGAGAAGTGGTTAACTGATTGTAACAAAGTATAGAAACTAATATGGATTTTATACCCTAAATCTTCTGTTAATCAGGTTTAAATGACATTTTATTGCCTGCCTTGAGGATAAAGTTCAAAGTTCTTAAGTTGGCATTTAAGATACAACATTATCTGGATCCAATCTACCCTTTCTCACTTTATCCTTTATTTTATCTTTACAGAAAGAATTTTTCCAACTTAAACTTATCTCTGCATCACAGTCCAAATGTTTGTGTGTTCTCTTGATTCTACATATATCCGTAATGCTCTTCCCCCATTCATCTACCAATAAATGCCTGATGTAATGAGACTCACAGTCTAAGGCAACTGTAACCTAGGCTGTGAAGTCTTCCTTTACCAGCTCAGATAAAATAAATCACTTATATCTTCAGAATCAGAGAAGAATTGGCATCTCTTGAATTGTATCTTTATGCCAGATGCCCTTGAATAGGCTATATGTATTTAGAAAAGTTCATTTGTATCTCAATGATATCTCACTAACATTGTGTCCCAGGGTGCTTTGCAGTCTCAAAAAATATTTCTGATTGCTTCACTGCAAAGATATTGTAGGCATCAGGGACAACCTCAGTAGAGAGGCAAACACTTAATATGATTTTGAGGGCTCCATATTCTAATTACTATCTCAAAATATCTTCTTTATCTCCAATATCTCTAGTATGTCCTGCAGAAGTCATGACAGCTGTTTGAAAATAAAATTATTTTGTATTCCCATTTTATATCTTATACCAGGAATTTTTTCTTTTTAAAATTAAAAAATTTTTTTTCATGTTTCTTTATTTTGAGAGAGAGAGAGAAAGAGTACGTGTACATGCGAGTGGGGCAGGAGAAAGGGAGAGAGAGTATCCTAAGTAGGCTTCTCACTGTTATTGCAGAACGTGACACAGGGCTCAATCTCACTAACAGTGAAATCATGACCTAAGCCAAAATCAAGAGTCACTTGCTCGACCCACTGAGCCATCCAGATGTGCCAGTGTATTAGTTTTCTTTTCTTTTTTTTTTTTTTTCAAGTTTAGGTCATTTTTTAAAATTTAAATTTAAAAATTTTTTTAAATTTTTATTGTTTATTTTTTAAAATTTACATCCAAATTACTTAGCATATAGTGCAACAATGATTTCAGGAGTAGATTCCTTAGTGCCCCTTACCCACTTAGCCCATCCCCCCTCCCACAACCCCTCCAGTAACCCTCAGTTTGTTCTCCATATCTCTGAGTCTCTTCTGTTTTGTCCCCCTCCCTGTTTTAGATTATTTTTGTTTCCCTTACCTTATGTTCATCTGTTTTGTCTCTTAAAGTCCTCAGATGAGTGAAGTCATATAATATTTGTCTTTCTCTGACTAATTTGACTTAGCATAATACCCTCCAGTTCCATCCACATAGTTGCAAATGGCAAGATTTCATTCTTTTTGATTGCTGAGTAATACTTCATTGTATGTGTGTGTATCTGTATCTATATCTGTATCTATATCTATATCTATATCTATATCTATATCTATATCTATATCTATCTATATACCACATCTTCTTTATCCATTCGTCCATCGATGGACATTTGGGCTCTTTCCATACTTTGGCTATTGTTGATAGTGCTGCTATAAACATGGGGGTGCATGTATCCCTTTGAAATAGCACACCTGTATCCTGTGGATAAATACCTAGTGTGCAATTGCTGGGTCATAGGGTAGTTCTATTTTTAGTTTTTTGAGGAGCCTCCATACTGTTTTCCAGAGTGGCTGCACCAGCTTACATTCCCACCAACAATGTAAAAGAGATCCTCTTTCTCCGCATCCTCGCCAACATCTGTTGTTGCCTGAATTGTTCATTTTAGCAATTCTGACAGGTGTAAGGTGGTATCTCATTGTGGTTTTGATTTGTATTTCCCTGATGATGAGTGATGTGGAGCATTTTTTCATGTGTCAGTTGGCCATCTGGATGTCTTCCTTGGAGAAGTGTCTATCCATGTATTTTGCCCATTTCTTCACTGGATTACTTGTTTTTTGGGTGTTGAGTTTGATAAGTTCTTTATAGATTTTGGATACTGACCCTTTATCTGATATGTCATTTGCAAATATCTTCTCCCATTCTGTCTTTTGCCTTTTAGTTTTGCTGAATGCTTCGCTGTGCAGAAGCTTTTTATTTTGATGAGGTCCCAGTAGCTCATTTTTGCTTTAGTTTCCCTTGCCTCCAGAGACGTGTTGAGTAAGAAGTTGTTGCGGCCAAGATCAAAGAGGTTTTTGCCTGCTTTCTCCTTGAGGATTTTGATGGCTTCCTGTCTTACATTGAGGTCTTTCATCCATTTTGAGTTTCTTTTTTGTATATGGTGTAAGAAAGTGGTCCAGGTTCATTCTTCTGCATGTTGCTGTCCAGTTTTCCCAGCACCACTGGCTGAAGAGACTTTCTCTATTCCATTGGATATTCTTTCCTGCTTTGTCAAAGATTAGTTGGCCATACGTTTGTGGGTCCATTTCTGGGTTCTCTATTCTGTTCCACTGAACTGAGTGTCTGTTCTGCCAGTACCAGACTGTCTTGATGATTACAGCTTTGTAATACAGCTTGGAGTCCAGGATTGTGATGTCTCCTGCTTTGGTTTTCTTTTTCAAGATTGCTTTGGCTATTCGGGGTCTTTTCTGATTCCATACACATTTTAGGATTATTTGTTCTAGCTCTGTGAAGAATGCTGGTGTTATTTTGATAGGGATTGCATTGAATATGTAGATTGCTTTGGGTAGTATTGACATTTTACCAATATTTGTTCTTCCTATCCAGGAGCATGGAATCTTTTTCCATTTTTTTGTGTCTTCTTCAATTTCCTTCATAAGCTTTCTATAGTTTTCAGTGTATACATTTTTCACCTCTTTGGTTAGATTTATTCCTAGGTATTTTATGGTTTTTGGTGCAACTGTAAATGGGATCAATTCCTTGATTTCTCTTTCTGTTGCTTCATTGTTGCTGTATACGAATGCAACCGATTTCTGTGCATTCATTTTATATCCTGCAACTTTGCTGAATTCATCAATCAGTTCTAGCAGTTTTTTGGTGGAATCTTTTGGGTTTTCCATATAGAGTATCATATCATCTGCTAAGAGTGAAAGTTTGACCTCCTCCTGGCCGATTTGGACGCCTTTTATTTCTTTGTGTTGTCTGATTGCAGAGGCTAAGACTTCCAATACTATGTTGAATAACAGTGGTGAGAGTGGACATCCCTGTCTTTTTCCTGACCTTAGGGGGAAAGCTCTCAGTTTTTCCCCATTGAGGATGATATTAGCATTGGGTCTTTCATATATGGATTTTATGATCTCAAGGTATGCTCCTTCTGTCCCTACTTTCTTGAGGGTTTTTATGGAGAAAGGATGCTGTATTTTGTCGAATGCTTTCTCTGCATCTATTGAGAGGATCATATGGTTCTTGTCCTTTATTTTATTGATGTGATGAATTGCGTTAATTGTTTTGCAGATATTGAACCAGCCCTGCATCCCAGGTATAAATCCCACTTGGTCGTGGTGAATAATTTTTTTAATGTATTGCTGGAGCCAATTGGCTAATATCTTGTTGAGGATTTTTGCATCCATGTTCCTCAGGGAAATTGGTCTATAGTTCTCCTTTTTAGTGGGGTCTCTGTCTGGTTTTGGAATCAAGGTAATGCTGGCTTCATAGAAAGAATTTGGAAGTTGTCCTTCCATTTCTATTTTTTGGAACAGCTTCAAGAGAATAGGTGTTAACTCTTCCTTAAATGTTTGGTAGGATTCCCCTGGAAGGCCATCTGGCCCTGGACTCTTGTTTTTTGGCAGATTTTTGATTACTAATTCAATTTCCTTACTGGTTATGGGTCTGTTCAATTTTTCTATTTCTTCCTGTTTCAGTTTTGGTAGAGTATATGTTTCTAGGAATTTGTCCATTTCTTCCAGATCGCCCATTTTGTTGGCATATAATTGCTCATAATATTCTCTTATTATTGTTTTTATTTCTGCTGTGTTGGTAGTGATCTCTCCTCTTTCATTCTTGATTTTATTTATTTGGGTCCTTTCCTTTTTCTTCTTGATCAAACTGGCTAGTGGTTTATCAATTTTGTTAATTCTTTCAAAGAACCAGCTTCTGGTTTCATTGATCTGTTCTACTGTTTTTTTGGTTTTGATAGCATTAATTTCTGCTCTAATCTTTATCATTTCCTGTCTTCTGCTGGTTTTGGGTTTTATTTGTTGTTCTTTTTCCAGCTCTTTGAGGCAAAAGGTTAGGTTGTGTATCTGAGATCTTTCTTCCTTCTTTAGGAAGGCCTGGATTGCTATATACTTTCCTCTTATGACCGCTTTTGCTGTGTCCCAGAGGTTTTGGGTTGTGGTGCTATCATTTTCATTGACTTCCATATACTTTTTAAAATCCTCTTTAACTGCTTGGTTAGCCCATTCATTCTTTAGTAGGATGTTTTTCAGTCTCCAAGTGTTTGTTACCTTTCCAAATTTTTTCTTGTGGTTGATTTCAAGTTTCATAGCGTTGTGGTTTGACAATATACACGGTATGATCTACATCTTTTTGTACTGACTTAGGGATGATTTGTGTCCCAGTATATGGTCAATTCTGGAGAACGTTCAATGTGCACTGGAGAAGAATGTATATTCTGCTGCTTTAGGCTGAAATGTTCTGAATATATCTGTTAAGTCCATCTGGTCCAATGTTTCATTCAGAGCCATTGTTTCCTTGTTGATTTTTTGATTAGATGATCTGTCCATTGCTGTGAGTGGGGTGTTGAAGTCTCCTACTATTATAGTATTAGTATTGATGAATTTCTTTATGTTTGTGATTAGTTGATTTATATATTTGGGTTCTCACACATTTGGCTCATAAATGTTTACAATTGTTAGGTCTTCTTGGTGGATAGACCGCTTGATTATGATATAATGTCCTTATGCGTCTCTTGATACAATCTTTATTTTAAAGTCTAGATTGTCTGATATAAGTATGACTACTCCAGCTTTTTCTGTTGACTATTAGCATGATAGATGGTTCTTCATCCCCTTATTTTCAATATGAAGGTGTCTTTAGGTCTAAAGTGGGTCTCTTGTAAACAGCATGTAGATGGATCTTGTTTTCTTAAATATTCTGTTACCCTGTGTCTTTTGATTGGAGCATTGAGTTCATTGATGTTTAGAGTGAGTACTGAAAGATATGAATTTATTGCCATTATGATGCTTGTAGAGTTGGAGTTTCTGGTGGTGTTCTCTGGTCTTTTCTAATCTTTGTTGCTTTTAGTGTATATATACTAATATATACATATATATGTGTGTGTGTATATATATATATATATATATATATATATATACATATATATATGTATAACAGTGGTATATATATGTATACATATATACATATATGTATATATGTATGTATGTATTGTCATCTTTTCTCCCCTCAGAGAGCCCCCATTAAAGTTTCTTGCAGGGCTGGTTTTGTGGTCACAAACTCCTTTAAATTTTGTCTGGGAAACTTTTTATCTCTCCTTCTATTTTGAATGACAGCCCTGCTGGATAAAGAATTCTTGGCTGCATATTTTTCTGATTCAGCACATTGAATATATCTGCCACTCCTTTCTGGTCTGCCAAGTTTCTGTGGAGAGGTCTGCTGCAAACCTCATCTGTCTTCCCTTGTAAGTCAGGGACTTTTTTTTTTTCCCTTGCTGCTTTCATGATTCTCTCCTTCCCTGAATATTTTGTGAATTTGACTATGATATGCCTTGTTGATGATCGGTTTTTGTTGAATCTAACGGGGGTCCTCTGTGCTTCCTGGATTTTGATGTCTGTGTCTTTCCCCAGGTTAGGAAAGTTTTCCATTATGATTTGCTCACCTAACCCTTCTACCCCTTTTTTCTCTCTTCCTCTTTTGGGACCCCTATGATCTGATGTTGTTTCTTTTTAATGAGTCACTGATTTCTCTAATTCTTAAATCGTGCTCTTTTGCCTTAATCTCCCTCTTTTTTTCTGCTTCATTTTTCTCTTTATGTTTGTCCTCTATATTGCTGATTCTCTGTTCTGCCTCATCCATCCTTACCACCGCTGCATCTATCCGTGATTATAGCTCAGTTATAGCATTTTTAATTTCGTCTGGCCATTTTTTACCTCTTTTATCTCTGCAGAAAGGGATTCGAATCTATTTTCGACTCCAGCTAGTATTCTTATTATTGTGATTCTAAAGTCTAGTTCAGACATCTTGCTTGTATGTGTGTTGGTTAAACCCCTGTCTGTCGTTTCTTCGTGCTCTTTCTTTTGGGGTGAAATCCTTCGTTTTGTCATTTTGAAGGGAGAAAAGGAAGTAATGAGGTAGAAAAATTAAAATTAAAAAAATTAAATTAAAAAATATTAATATTAAAAAATTAAACACAGACACACACACACACACACTCAAATTGAATAAATGATGCTAGATCCTAGGTGTGTTTTGGTTTGGGTGTTGAAAGTGGTTTGACAGATTAGAGAACAAAAAGGGGGGGGGACAAAAAAAAGGAAATCATTTGAGAATTTGAAAAAATGAATACACTGAAGTAGACTAAAATGAGATGATGGAGGTAAAATAGAATTTGAAATAATATACACAGACGTAAAGAATATAGTAGAAAAAAATTAAAGAAATATTTTTATTAAAAATTAAAAATAAAAATGATTTTTCTTTTTCTATATTCAAGAAAGAGAGAAGAAACAAAAAAGAGAAAAAAAAGAAAAAAGAAAAGAAAAAAAGGAAAAAAGAAAATCGTTTGGAAATTTGAAAAAATTAATATACTGTAGTAGACTAAAAATAATGGCAGTAAAATAGAATTTGAAAAAAATTACACAAAAGTGAAAAATGTAGTAATAAAAATTAAAGAAAAATATTTTTAATAAAACTTGAAAATAAAATGAATTTTTTCTCTTTCTGTATTCAAGAAAAAGAAGTGTAAAATAGAAAAAAAAAGAAATAAAATTGAGTAGATGGAGCTGCTAACAGATTGAAGTAGGACTGAAATTGCTTCGTTTTCCCCTAGAAGTCAGTCTATGTAGTGCTCCATAAAAGAAACCGGCGGTGAGGTTTGTGTTCTTGGAGAGAGGTTGGCCCATTTGGGCGTGGCTCAGTGTAACGGCTCTGCTCTCCACTAGATGGCGCTGCTAGCCTACTGCGGTGGAGTGTTGTGGCGCTCATAGGTGCATATGCGCAAGCGCAGCAGCGGTGAAAGATGGCACCACCCAGCTACTCAGTCTGTTCTCCCAGATCAGCAATCGCGTGCCCGTCCTCTGTCTTCAGCTTTCGTCCACTCGCCTCTTTTTCACTCTCCGTGACCAGGCCCCAGGCAGTACCTCTCTCCCCGGTTTTGTCTCAGATGCGGCTGTTTTCCCCAGCCCCTTCCTTCTGAAGGACTGCGGCTTTGACCCGCTCCGCCCCCTGTGGGAGGGTCTCACCGAGCAATGGCCGAATGAGCAATGGCCGAATGTCGGCTGCACTCAGGAACGCTTGCTGGGCCCTGCTGCTGCCGGTGCCCCGAGACTGCAGCCGGGTGCCAGCCCGCCCCAGAAAAAGTTCACGAGATAGTGTAGCAGCAGCGTTTCAGGGATTATGGAAGATCACATCACACATCTGGCACCAGGCTTCACCCTTAAGGACCTTGTTCCAGCAGCGGCGAACGTGGCCGCCTTCTGGGGTCTGCTGGGACCAGGTGGCTTCAACAGTCCCTACCAAATGTCCTTCCAGCAGTGGAACCGCTTTTCCCCGTGTGGCCCGAGAACCTCCCGGACCCCACTCCGTTCCTGGGGATTCGCCCTTCCCACCAGAGCACCACCAGGTATGGAGCTGTGGAGTTGCAGACTGCACTCCCTTGTTTGCAGTCTTAATGGAATTTAAACCCTCTCATTTCTCCTTTCTCCTTTCTCCCTTTTTAGTTTAGTCCCTGCAGCTGTTTTCAATTTTCCATTTTCTCTCCAGCTGCTTTTGGGGAGGGGTGCTTTTCCCGTATTCTCCCCCCCCCATTCTCCGTCCTCTCTCTGCTTGCAAAAGCACCTCCCTTCCTGCGCCTTCTCGCTCCCCAAGTTCACTTCTCTGCGCTGCGTACCTGCTGAATTCTGTGGTCCAGGTTGTGCAGATTGTTGCGTTAATCCTCCAATCAGTTTTCTAGGTGTGTAGGATGGTTTAGTGTTGGTCTGGCTGTATTTCATGGACGTGAGACATACAAAAAACTTCCATGCTCGTATTAGTTTTCTATGCTGCATATAAAATTAAAACAAATTTAGTGTATTAAAACTATACACATTTACTACACCACAGTTTCTGTGGTTCAGGAGTCTGAGCCCAATATGGGGTGGGTCTCCTGTAAGCCTGAAATCAAGTTATCTGCTGGTCTGCTGGAATTGGATTCTCATCTGAAGGCTCAACTGGGAAAGCATCCACTTCCCAATGCCCAGAGGTTGGTGGCAGAATTTATTTTCTTGAAGCTGTAGGATTCATGGCAGTTTGCTTTTTCAAAGTCAGCAATGGGAGGTTACTAAAGTGAGTCTGCTATCAAGACAGAGTGTTATATAATGTAGCATAATTATGGGAGTGACATTCTCTCACTTCAGCCTTATTTTATTGACTGGAAGCAGGATACAGGTCTTGCCCACATTCAAGCAGCACTATTATCCTAGGTTATGATCACCAGGAAGTGGAGATTATGGGGGCCACTTTAAAATCTATCTACCAGAGTCTGTCTTCTGGCTTCCATTGATTCATGTTCCTCCTACATGCAAAACATACCCATCCTCTCCAAGATTCCCATGAATCTTGTTCCATTAAAGCATTTGTTTAGAGTAAAACAAAAAAACTTATCATGTAAATCAAGTGTATCCAGGTGAGATTCCCATGTGCAATCTGTTCATTATAGCTCCTAAGGTATGATTCCTCTCTGTCTGTGGCATTGCAACACTACAGAGACAAATTATCTGCCTCCTTCAAGACTATATGTGTGTGTGTATATATATATGTATCTCACATTTTATTTATTAGTCCATCAGCAGACATTTAGGTTGTTTCCATATCTTTACTATTGTGAATAACACTGCAATGAACATGGGAGTACAGATATCTCTTCTAGATACTGATTTCATTTCCTTTGGATGTATACCCAGAGGTGGGATTACTGATATTATGCTAAGTGAAATAAGCCAGACACAGAACAGCAGATACTGCATGATCTCACTTCTATGTGGAATCTGAAATAGGCAAACTCATAGAAGAAGAGAATAAAATGGTGGTTGGTAGGGGTTGGGGGAAAAGGAAATGAGGAGATATTGGTCAACGGGGACAGTTTCAGTTATGCAAGGTGAGTAGGTTCTGGAGATCTAATGTACAGCAGTATGACTGTAGTTAACAATAGTGGACCATATACTTGAAATTTGCTAACAGTGCTTTCACTCTTAAGTGCTTTTCACCACACACAAACACACACAAAAAATGGCAACTATGGGAGGTGATAGACATGTTCATTAGCTTAATTGTGGTGATTATTTCAGTATACACACACTCATGTACACATGGAATGTTATTTGGACTTAAAAAAAAAAAGGAAATCCAAGTCCAGGTTTTTTCTAACAGTCTGTTAAAGACCAGTTAGGCTTTCTGTGAATTCTTCCAGCCTCTCCCTTATGCTAATTTCTAAAGGCATTCCCATACTTTTATACATTTCTTACATAAGCAACCCAGCACTCATACCAAAATACGTATTAGTTTTCTATCTGTGTAACACATAAACACAAACTTGGAAGCTTAAAGAAACAAACTTTTGCTATCTCATAGCTTCTATACAGGGGGATTCTGAGCATAGCTTAGCTGGATCCCCTGCAAGGCTGTAAGCAAATTGTCAGCCAGGGCTGGGTTCTTGTCTGAAGATAGAGGTTATGGGGCTACCTTAAGGTTTATCTGCCATGCATGTTAAAAAATTATATGTGAAATAAATAAAATAGATTTTGCTATGTAAGACTATCTAAAATTTCTGATTGTAAAAATGATGAAAAGTTATTAAAACCAATTGAGATGTAATTTCAACAATTCTGATTTTAAAATATCGATATCATAAACATATATAAAGCTCACACAGATTGACAAGGAAAACAGTAGATGCTCAGTAAACAAGAGACACGGAACATGGAAATGTGTTCATAGAAAAAATCACAAAAAAAGAAAATATATAAATGTTTAACTTTGTTTATAATTAAAAAATAAAGCAATGATAATACTTTCAACTATCAAATTAATAAAATCGTATGCCAAATTATCAATTCTGGTAAAGATATAACAATCAGCCCCTGCCTCACCACTGCTAAGAGTGGAAAATTAGTATAACTGATATGAAAGCAACGTATTCAAAAGTCTCTGTTGCAAAATCTGCAAAGTTTTCCATATTGTTTTACCTAGTAATTCCTCTTCCAGGAATCTACTATAATAAAATGATCAGCAGTGCAGACAAAGATTTATTCACAATGATTTTCTTTGAGGCACTGTTCATAATAATAAGACACTGAAAATAAACATCTATCAAGAGGGGAAACGTTGAGTAGATTATGGTATATCTACAGTGTGGAATGTTGTGTGGCCATTAAAATGATATTTAAGATGAATAATGATATGGGGAGAAATGTTTAGGTGGGTACAAAAAAGGCAGGATACGAAATTGCTTATAACGTGGAACTAATATGTAAAATAATTTATTATTAGGAGGAAGTGTAGAAAGATATTAACGGGTTTTCTTGGGGTTTGAACTTAACCCTGTCACATTATTGTTCTCAGTAAAGAGCTAGTTGCCTTATTTCTGAGCCTTTATACATGCATACAGCCTTTCTCATCCATATTCTTTCTCTCTCTCTCTCTTTTTTTTTAACAAGAAATTAATGTTGGGTAAGCAAATTTGCTTGAAATGATGTCAATAAAAGCTAGTTTTGGACACTGGTAGAGGTTCACTGGATAAAATTGGTGGAAATGAAGGCAAAGAAATTGACCTCAGATTTAGTAATTATTCTTTTTTTTTTTTTAATCTGAGGAACACTTTTATTTCAGTCATAAAAAATCTACAGCAGACGTGGCAAACCATTAAGATGATGCAGCTGCCCTGTATGAACACAGTGGCATATTACGTTATTCTTATTTGCTGTAGGCTTTTTTTAATCCACCTCATTTTTCCTTCAATTTGAAAAAAATCTGAATGAAACCATATATCTATTAAAAACCAAGTTAAGTTTAATTCTTTAACAAAATAAAAAGCAAACAAAATTGCTCATAATAAGGACTATTTCTAATTTACTCCAGAAAATCTAAACATTAAGCCTATCCTGTGCACCTTGTAATGTCAAAACCCTGAAACAATGTGAACAGAAATAAAAGACATATAAAATCTGATTTTGAGGTCCAGAAGAGAATACATACTTCAACCCATAAAGATCATAAAATAATCACTAGAAGTTCAAGTTGAGTAGATTAAAAATTTTACTGATTACACATCAAGATTCATATCTCATTGTCAGCACAGAAGAAAACACAAATATAGTAATTATTCTTGGTCATCCTTACAATTGCCAGAGTAGAATGACATGGTAAACAGTACACAAGTGTAGAGAAGACTTTAAAATAATAGAGTAAGTTTCGCATTTTGTTTGTTCGCATTGTGAACATATTACCCACGAGTGGAATAAAAAAATATACTGATTTGTGTGAATGGGTACTTTTAGCTTGGGATGAAATATCTGGTGAGCATCACAAACATTTCAAAATATTTTACCTGAAGCAACTCAGTGGAAGTGAAAATGATGTGTACCAGGACACTGTTAGATGAGGCTGTGAGTTCACTTAAAATTATTTTAAGGAATATGAGAGAGAAAAAATATTTTTTCTATGTTCAATATAATAAGTGATTTAAATAATGCATACATAATAAAATTAAGACCTTAAATATTATACATATATATTTCATCATTTTATTTATATTACTAGTGAGTAAATATTTAGCTTGGCTAAAAATAACAGTAACAGCATCAAAACTTTGATCTCAGTGAGAATTGCCTAATATACATGGTCATTTTCTATCTGAGATAAGCTGTTTTATCTCCTGTATTTTTTTCTGAGAAAAGTACCATGATAGGGACACCTGGTGGCTCAGTCAGTTAAACCTCTGACATTGATTGGCTCAGGTCATGATCGCATGGTTCATGATTTCAAGCCCCGAGTCAGGCTCTGTGCTGAAGCTAGGAGACTGGAGACTGCTTCAGATGCTGTGTCTCCCTCTCTCTGCCCTTCCCCTGCTCTGTCTCTCTCTCTCTCAAAGAATTAATAAGCATTAAAAAAATTTTTTAAGTACCATGACAAAAGAGTAGATAGTTTTCCTTTATAATTTGAAAGAAAATTTAAAATTATAAGTACCTGTAGGAGAGTGAAAATATCCTTAATTCCACTCTAAGATAGACAGATCCCAAATTCTTCCTACATAGGTGGTTTGGAAGTGTGTGTGAGAGTCTAGAAATCCCAGGAAACCTACAGTGGTAGATTAAGGAGAGGAGAGAAAAATATACAGAATGGGCTGTTGTGAATGCTGGGAAATCAACTCTTCATTTTTTTATAATCCTTTTTATGACTTGTCTCTTGAAAACTGGTATGACATTTTTTTCCCCTTTAAACAGAACCTTTTTCTTTCTTCTTTTGTTTCTTAAGCTTCAAAAAGAACTGGAGAGAACTCTTTTCTCCAGAAGGGGTAATGGAGCCTTATTTGGCACATTCAGCCCTTGATCTTGAGATGAAAGTCAGCTCTTTGGATTAATTGAGATGGTGTTGGTAGCCTTTGTGTTGTGGTCTGGGGCTTTCTGGGCAGAGGAAGATGAGAAAACAGGATTATATGCATCTTTCCCCATTTTAGCCCCAAGTGCCTACACCTGGTCTTATTTAAAATAAAATAGTTACAGTTGGAAGCAGAAGAGATGTTTTTAAGTCATGGAGCCCTAACTTTGGAATTCAAAATTCATATGATAAAGAACAACATGTAGCTGGAGAAAAGAAAGTTTTATTATTTGTTCTTTGGTCCAATTCTCATTTTTTGTTTTCTCCAGGTTTGCTTCCTTCTGCTTTAAAATATATCAAGAAAGAGAAATTTGTACCTTCAGAAATTGTGTTAAAATTGAGTATTTAGGATGAATTCTGCCATCCTTAAACAACTAAAAAATTTTAAATTTTACGTCTTTTCTCAGCCCTCTTCCTCATTCCCCCCCCCCCCCCCGAAAAGAAAGGAGTTAGGCTCAGCATGCTCTTCTTCCCATTAACTGCTGACTTTTGTTTAAAAAACAGATGAAGACTTCTGACAGACTGACAATCTCTTATCCTTGAGTTATTTATATCTCAAACAAGCTCCACATAATGATTATCCACCATAACTTCACCAGGGGCTTGAACTTCATTATTCTTATTAAGATACAATTTCCAGAACCTCTCTATTCATTACATGTTTCAAATGATTGTATAACAAAGCCTAGGCTTTGCTAACCAGTTACAGAAATTTCTTACAAAATTTTATTGAAAATAATGGCACGAATAGCTAATATTTGCCAAAAGATATATGAGTTGTGTGAAAGAAGGGGTAATTAAGAGCAGATACTTTCAGCGGCGCCTGGGTGGCTTGGTCGGTTGGGCATCCGACTTCGGCTCAGGTCATGATCTCGTGGTCCGTGAGTTGGAGCCCCGCATTGGGCTCTGTGCTGACTGCTCAGAGCCTGGAGCCTGTTTCAGATTCTGTGTCTCCCTCTCTCTCTGACCTTCCCCCATTCTTGCTCTGTCTCTCTCTGTCTCAAAAATGAATAAACGTTAAAAAAAAATTAAAAAAAAAAGAGCAGATACTTTCAAAGTGTGGGTAGTCTCCTCAAAGTGAATCAAAATGTCTATTAACCTTTTGATGTTCATTCCACATTATCCTAACATGATAATTTGTTAGGATGGAAAGATCTACCGATAGGTCTATAATGCATTTCTCCCTTTATAAGGTGATGCCTCAAGAAAGAATGATTATTTGGTCAAATCTTTTTTAAACATGCTAATAAAAGGCTTCCTGGAAACACATGGTATTTACTGGTAGGAGAATCTTCATCTGTGGAATCCTTTTAGAAGAGTGTACCTGATCTACCTAGGACTATGATAAACAAACCTAGAATCTATTGATTCATCAAGAATGACTTTTGGAAAATGTCTATGTAACAATTAGAATATAAAATGAAAATGTATCATGACCAAACAAGCTCCTTTTTTTGTAAGTGATGTTCCTGGGGGCATGACGTAGCGATCTTATGTTAAATATGGTTTACAGTGTGTCCTTATGTGCATTTACGGCCCCACATTTTTCCCTCCCTGTCTATGTCTTGTGATAATTTGTATTTTTGGATTATTAATGTAGCTCAATGTTGGGAAATATCTCTGATTCTTGTCAGCCTGATTTTACAGACACTCCAGTCCTTTATTATATCTTAAATGAAAACTTAATTTTTAAAGTTAATTTGTTTAAAAAAATTTTTAATGTTTGTTTATTTTTGAGGGAGAAAGAGAAGGTGAGGAGAGAGAGCAAGAAGGGGAGGGGCAGAGAGAGACACACACAGAATCTTAAGCAGGCTCGAGCTGTCAGCACAGAGCCTGACGCCGGCTCGAACTCAGAAATCACAAGATCATGAGCTGAGATTGGATGCTCAACCGACTGAGCCATCCAGGCACCCCCATTTATTTATTTTGAGAGAGAGAGAGAGAGAGAGAGAGCGAGCAGGGAAGAGGTAGAAAGACAGGGAGAGAGAAAATCCCAAGCAGGCTCTGCACTGTCAGTGCAGAGACTGATGTGGGGCTCAAACCCATGAACCATGAGCTCATGACCTGAGCCAAAAACCAAGAGTCAGATGCTTAACTGACTGAGCCACCCAGGTGACCCAAATGAAGACTTAATACAGGTTTAGGGAACATTTGTATTTTTTTTTTAATTTTAATTTCAGTGTAGCTAACATAAAGTGGTATATTAGTTCCAGTTTACAATATAGTGATCCAACATTTCTATACATTACTTAGTGCTTCTCAAGACAAGTGCACTCCTTAATCCCCTTCACCTATGTCACCCACCCCCCACTCACCTCCCCTCTAGTAACCATCTGCTTATTCTCTATATTTAAGAGTCTGGTTTAAGGTTTGCCTCTTTTTTCCACTTCATTTGTTTTGTTTCTTAAATTCCATATAGGTGTGAAATCATATGGTATTTATCTTTCTCTGACTTATTTCACTTAGGATTATACTGTCGAGATCCATTCATGTTGTTGGAAATGGCAAGATTTAATTCTTTTTATGGCTGAATAATATTCCGTTGTACATATGTACCACATCTTCTTTATCCATTAATCTATTTTTGGATACTCGGGCTGATTCCACAGTTTGACTACTGTAAATAATGCTGCAGTAAACATGGGGGGAAAATATATCCCTTCAAATTAGTGTTTTTTTATTCCTTAAGTAAATAGTAGTACGATGACTGGATCATAGGGTAGTTCTATTTTTAATTAAAAATTTTTTCGTTGTTTAATGTTTTTAATGTTTATTTTTGAGAGAGAGAGAAAGAGACAGAGCGCGAGTGGGGGAGGGGCAGAGAGAGAGAGGGAGACACAGAAACTGAAGTAGGCTCCAGGCACTGAGCTGTCAGCACAGAGCCTGACACTTGGCTCAAACTCACAGACTGCAAGATCATGACCTGAGCCGACGTGGGACACTTAACCAACTGAGCCACCCAGGCACCACATCTAGTTTTAATCTTTTGAGGAACTTCAGTACCGTCTACCACAGTGGCCACACCAGTTTGCATTCCCAATAGTAAGGAAGAGTTATCTCAATCAAATAAGCAGCACATTATAATCAGAAGTAGGGTCACCCTGAATAGTTAGACAAGTTGTTTATTTCACTCAGAATCCTTAAAGGTGGGAAGGTAAGGTCCGTTGCTGAAAATTATTTATTAAATAATTAGGCACTGATCAGAAGCTTCAAGATGGCACAAAGCAACTCATTACTTTTATTCTTGTTTAAGTTTGGGTTCACTCAGAAGCAGGCCTCGAGACACAGAGCAGAGTGCTGATAGTTTATTTGGGAGTTGAAAGGAGCAGGTGCAATGTGATACACTAGTGGAGAACCACCAACCAGTGGTGTGCTATTAGGCCAACTACAACAGTGGGTGACAAAGGTTAAGTTCCACGGGGAAGCTCCCAAAACGATCATACACTCAGAGTGATCTCCTCTGAGGACCAAAGGAACTGGGGTATTTATATACACTGAAACCTGAGGGCCCCTGGTTGAATATTACTTTCAAGATGTGCTATTGCTATTTTCCTGGATCTTCTGATCTGTGCTTGGACAGCATGGTCTTCTGTGGTTCTGGAAAAAAAGACCCCCCCCCCTCCCCATACAGAGATTTGCATACTGGCAGTTTGGAGTTTCTGTAACATATGAAAGCTCTGATGGACAAGAGCACCAACACGCAATCATGTCTGTGACCATATCTGCTCCCTCTGGTTGGCCATGAGTGAGTCTTTGCATTCATTCTTGTAACAAATACTTATTTACTTATGTTGGGGATATGACAGGGATGTCAAATCAATAAATATATGGCAAATAAATAACAGGTGAGGTAGTGAAATGCATTATTAGAATAAATAAGACAGGATGTGGTAGGTTAAAAAATGGCCCCAAAGCTTTCAGTCCTAATTCCTGGAATTGGTAAATATTACCTTATTTGGAAAAAGATCTTTACTGATGTAATTAAGTTAAAGATCTTGAGATGAGGAGACTATCCTGGGTCATCTGAATGAGCCCTAAATGCCATCACAGGGATACTGAGAGAGACAGAGGGGGGTGTTTCACAGACAGAATGGGAAAAGGCCACAAGAAGGCAGAGTTTGGAGTGATACAGCCGCAAGCTAAGGGATGCCAGCAGCCACCGGAAGCTGGAAAAGGCAAGCAATGAGTTCTCTCCTAGGGCTCTGGAAAGAGCACAGCTCCACCAACATCTTGATTTCAGCTCAGTGAAGCTGATTTCAGATTTCTGGCCTCCAGAACTGTGCGAGGAAATATCTGTTGTTCTCAAGCACCAAGTTTGTGGTAGTTCATTATAGCTGCATCAGGAAACTAATACACAGGTCAAAACGGGGAGAAAATGACTGGGTGGTCACCAGTTTAGAGAGGTGAGGGGCCATCTTTCTCCTAAGGATACATTAGAACAAAACCTTGAATGACAACAAGAGAATGAGTCATTTAAGGGAGGGGCTGTCAGCAAGAGGGGCAGCAAATGCAGAGATCAGTGGGTGGGAGTAAGCTCTATCCGTCTGATGAACATCAGGGAAGTCAATGTGCCTGGAGCTGAGAGAGCTGAAGGGAGAGTGTCAGGAGATGAGATAGAATAGAGAGTGGGGCCCAAGTCACGTTAGGGTCTTGCATAACTTGGAGCTTTATTCTGGGTAAAGTGGAAGACATTTGCAAGTTTCTAGAAAAGTGACTGGAATTGACTTTTAAAACTTCCTGTCCCATCATAAGGCCCTCTGACTCACTCCATCAGTCATTAGGTTTCACTTAATTTTCCCCTCAGTAATATTGGAGGAAGTTTTTCTAGTCCCTTCAAGTCCTTGAGGTGAAGGAGATAGGGTATGTTCCCTCCACCCCTGCTCCAGTTCTAGCATGAATGATCTGTAAGCCAAACATCAATTTCCTTTCACTGAGATTACTTCCTTCCTTTAGTTAACTCCTGTACATTTTTAATTCTGATATAGGCTCTATCACTTTGTCCTGTCTTTTCGTGGCTTACTTACTATTGTCCTTTCAGGGCCCAGAAGGGGTGTGAGTATCAGTCCTATCCCTAGGTAGATGAGTGAGTGAGGCTGAGGATAGGGGTGTAGGACAGATGGGGACTGTAAGCAAACAATCATCCACAACCACATCCCTTGTTCAACCATTGGCACAAATAGCATACATGATGATGTGTCTTTTCTTAACCATGGCTGGAGCCTTAAACTACTTCATAAGGTCAAGACCCAGACTGCTGTGTGTGTTATATGATTCACAGTACATAATGCATTACCTTATATAGATTAAGTGTTCAATACATATTTATTGAACAATTTGTTGGTCAGAGTTTGATGTTTAGAGAGAGAAAAAGGACTGAGGTATGAAGGGGAATGAATCAAATCCATGCTTCCTGCTTTTTCTTATCTGACATTCTTTATAAGCGCAGGTTGTAGGAATTGACTGTGTACAAGACCTTGGAGTTGTTTAAGCTGAACACCCACCTTCCCCTCCTGCACATATATTCTCAGAGTTCTTTGGGGCCCTTATAGTGGCAGCTTCAGGTGTGGCCATTTCAGTTTGAGTAATAGAGCTGACTCATTAGCTCCTAGGAAAAGCTTTGTATTATGCTACCTTCTTCCCACCTCCCACTTCTTCCCACCAACACTTCTACAGAGAAGAACATTTAGATCTAGATTATTTTGTATATATACTCTCTATGTTATGAACACTAAAGTCATTATCCCATTGGCTAGGTAATTTTAATTCACTTATCCATTTATATGCCCCCATTCCGCAAATTGTTCCAGAGATTGTTTGTTTGGTACAGATTAGAATGTAATAAGTGGACAAAGAATTGGAGAATCACAGTGGATGGATTAATCAGAAATACCTCCTCAGAAGCAATTAATTTGTTATGACACTCACTTCTATTCATTCAGGTCCCTGACGTTATTTTTTCCTGCAGAATTGCTGTTAGACGGATGGCATAATGAAAATACTCATCTTTAAATAATATTCAAAATTTTCATCATGTTTATTTCCACAACAACAACAAAAAAGAGGAAATCCTCTAAGGAATGGGAATTTATAGCTTGTTTTGGTAAGAAGCCTAGATATTTCACAGAGCACAGCATTTTTAGATGTTATCATAGAAATAGAGAATAGCCTTTAGGAGGAGAATTGGAATTATCCAGAAGGAAAAGAAAATCAGAAAAAAATGGAAGAAACTTCAAGCAAAAGGCAAACTTTTTAAAGGCTCCTACTGTGAAAATAAATGACTATGGTCAAACCAGTTTAAAGCTTTGCTTTTCATTTTGAAGTTTTAGATCAGGGAGAGATCTTAGAGTTCATTTAGCTCAACCTCTTCATTTTACAGATGACAAAGCCAAGACCCAGAGAGGTTAAGTGATTTGCTCATGGTCACACAGACAGTATGGGGCAAAACTCTAATTGCATTTCAGATTGAATGACTCCTGGTCCTGGGCTGTTTGTACTATATCTCATTGCTGCCTCCAACTGATGTCATCTTGGGAAGGAGGCATCCAGAGGCTTCAGCAACATGGACCAGCAGGGAAAAGGAGAGAAGCAGGATACACAGGACAGTTGGAGACACTTAGTGGCCAGGCTGGAACCAGCAAGGACCAATGGACAAAGCTCTACAAAGGGTATGGCAAATTTTGATATGGTTCTGGCAGAAAGCAATATTAGCGATTCACTCCAGTAAGCAGGACCACAAGAGAACTGCAGGACCAAGTGTATTAAATGATGGAATCTAAGGTTTGAAATCATCGTTTTAGTAAAAGCAGGTCTCCAACTGTGGGTTGAGGTATCAAGATCCATGCCCAGAGGAAGGCTCTGGGCAGGACTAAGCAGCATATCAGAACCTCAGCATCCTAAGGTTGGGTCAGGGCCAACTTCAAATACAGAATGGAGCTTACATAGCCCATAGAGAAAACTGAGCCCACACTTTATTTAATATAGAAAGAATGAGACTTGGAGATGAGATGAATAATCAGAAATCACCTGTTATATAAGTAATCATAATTTCAACCCTCTTCCCATGCTAGTCCATAGTTGGACCAGATATTTCTGGTGTTGAACCAGATATTTCTTTCTGTCATCAGGGCAGACTATTTAAGAAGAGGAACTGAGCACACAGATTAAAGACCTCTTGAATTTAGCTGATAGGGACCCTGGAACACAGGTGGATCCCTAGGCATATGCATATTGTTATCAGTTAGGATGAGTTTGACTACAAGTAACAGATTACCTGATTCAAGTCAGCTTATCCCACATAGATGCTTATTATTTACTGAACATTTATTCTGGAGTCACAGAGTCATTCTGTGCCTGAAAGTGAAACTGTTCAATTTTACCGCTCTATCACTCTTAGTGTGTTAATGATGACTCCTCTCTTACTTTAAGATGGTGACTGCAGCTTCAATCAATGTCTTTATGTGACAGTATTCTAAATAAGAAGTAGGAATGGAAAAGGAAAAAGACTTTTCTCTGCATACTTCTGTTATCATCAAAAAATATATATTTCACAGAGGCTCCTCTTGGGAAGTTTGCCTTACATTTTATTTTCCAAAACTGGGTCATGTGACATACCTAAACCAATACTGCCTAATGCAAACAGGTTTGCCATGATTGACTAAATGTAGTTGATCATTGAATTTCTTCCTAGTATTTGTTATTTGTCTTCCAGGGCTAGACATATTTTTACTTCATCAAAATTTGTTTCTCTGAGGAGGGAACACTGGGAAGAAAACTAACAGTTGGCTGTACTTTGTTAACTGACTTACCACTTCTATAACACTTTGAGCCACACCTGACTACAGATAGTACACCAACTTTTCATATTGTTTTACCTAGCCACATCCTGACATGAGAAATAACTTCAAAGCAAGTTTCTTAAAGGTCCATCCATAAATTCGGAAGTCTCCCCTTTAATTTACTGTATTAATAAAATACTGAGTTAATTAAATACATTCAAAAGTAAACAAAGGAACAAAACTTACCATTTGTCTTTTTTCTCTAATCCAAGTTGAGTGAAAGAAGTGTGAAACAGGAAATAATGCCACATTCCCTTTTCTGTCTCATATTCTTCCTTAACCCTCTTTTCTAACATTTTACCCCAATCCTATTTTAACTAAGAATACAGAGCATTTTCATTTTCATGAATGAAAATAGGTCAGTTATATTTACAGATATGTATTTGACATAACTTAAAATTAACTCACAACCATGTTTTCAGTGTTTCTCACCAGTAGAAGGTAGAGAATTGAATTACTTGGGTTGTACGGTTACCATTTGTGGCATAAGTGTTATGTATTTACCAGCTCCTGTGCTACACTGTATTTCTCAGACTCAGTTTCAGATCAGTGGACCCATATGACTGAGTTCCAGCCAATGAAATGTCTTTAGGGGGGAAATATACTATTTCTATGGCTGGCTCATAGAGAATTCTCTATCACTCTGGGTTGAATTGCACCTACCTGTGCCCCTGCTGCACTTCCTCAAAATAAGCTGTGTTGAAGTCTTAACTCCAAGTACCTCAGAATGTGATCTTACTTAGAAATATAGACATTGCAAATAAAATTAATTAAGTTAAGATGAGGTCATAAGGGAGCAGGGTGGCTCCCTAATCCAATATGACTGATGTTCTGGTAAGATGAAGAGAATTCCACATGCTATGGGCTTAATGTTTATGGTTCCCTCACCTGGCCCAAATTTACATGTTGAAATCTTAACATCCAAA
The DNA here is from genome assembly GCF_046562875.1 of Panthera onca. Classification (NCBI taxonomy): domain Eukaryota; kingdom Metazoa; phylum Chordata; class Mammalia; order Carnivora; family Felidae; genus Panthera; species Panthera onca. The sequence goes on from NC_138344.1 coordinate 125,551,217, forward strand.
GTGATGTTATTGGGAGGTGGGGCCTTGGAGAGATGATTCAGGTGATGAGGGTAGAACCCTCATGAATGGGACTGTCACCCTTGTGAAAGAAGCCTATGAAATATCCTTTGCTCCTAACACCATATGAGGATACGATGAGAAGTTGGTAGCCTGCAACCTGGAAGAGAACCCTCACTAGGACCTGACCATGCTGGTACCTGATCATGGACTCCCAGCATCCAGAACTATGAGCAATAGATTTCTGCTGTATATAAGCCACTCAGTCTGTGGATTTTGTGACAACAGCCAGAACAGACTAAAACACCATGTGAAGGCACAGAAGCACAGAAGAGTGCCATTTGACAAGGGATGCAGATATTGAAGTATTGCATCCAGAAGCCAATGAGTGCCTGGGGCTATCAGAAGCTGCAAGAAGAAAGAAGAATTCTACCCTAAAAGATTCAGGGGAAACATGGCCTTGCCAGCACTTTGATTTTGGACTTCTAGCTTCCAAAATTGTGAGAGAATATAAAAGTGTATAGTTTTCAGTCACCAAGTCTGTGTTCCTTGTTACAGCAACCCTAGAAAACAAATGTACTATCCTCTATGCTCAGTCCTTCTCTTCTTTCACCAGCTAGCCAAATCCAGTGATCAAATAGAAAATGGGATGTCAGAACCCCTAGTTGGAAGGAGCGTGGGTCAGTAAATAGCTACATGGAAAATTTTGTTTGGTAAGGCAAAAAAAACTAAAATATTAAAGAAAAACATGTCCAGTTTAGCCAGATACAAATAGCAAGAAATGTAATCTAGCTTGTATTCAGCAATCTGGTTTGATACCCACAGTGAACATTCATTAGCTGTGTGACTTGAAAGAATTTTCTCTGTTTTCAGAGCTCTCTTCCATTATCTGTCATAAGAAGGAGTGTGGAAGGATTTTAAAAGATGTTTGTGGCAGTCAGAACCTTCCAGGTGTTTCCTCAGAGGCTAACTCAAGAAGCTTCCACCAGAATCACTCTGCCTTTATATGTTTTACACATTAACTTCCACAGAAACAAACAACAGAGAGACAAACAAAATGAAAAAGGATGCAGCTGCTGTGGAAAACAAATTGATAGTTGTATAAAAAGTTAAAGATGGAATTACCATATGATCTATTAATTCCACTCCTAAGTATATACCCCAAAGAGTTGTAAGCAAATACTTGTATACCAATATTCATTGTAGCATTATTCACAATAAACAAAAGGTAGAAACAACCGAAGTGCTCCTCAACAGATAAATGGATAAACAAAATGTGGTATACACATTCAAAGGAATACTATTCAGACATAAAAAGAACACATACTACAACATGGATGAACCTTGAAAACATTATGCTAAGTGGAAAAGGACAAATGTATGATTCCACTTATATGAAATATCTTAAGTAGGTAAATTCATAGAGATGGAAAGTAGATTAGTGGTTACCAGGAACTTGAAGGGAGGGGAGTTGAGCAGTTATTGTTTTTTTTGGGTACAGAGTGCCTCTTTGGGGTGATGAAGAAGTTTTGGAAGGTGATGATTGCACCACTAGTTGTGAATATTAATGACATTGATGTTATTAATGCCAATGAATTATACATTTAAAAATGACGAAAGTGACAAGTTTCATGTCATACATGTTTTACCATAATAAAATAAATAAATAAATAAAACCTGCAATTAAAAACAAATAAAATCCTTTGACCAAGATGTTCTATGCCAATGAAGGTTTGGAAACTACTATCTGTATCATGCTAAAAGACCAACATGACTTTTTCCTTGATGAACTGAATCTATGTATAAGATTGCCTAACTCTTCTGTAATTAGACACAGATAATTCTACCAAATCAAGCAAACTCTTAATTCTCATCGGCTCTAGATCTCAGAAGCAAGCCGTGTAATGATGGCAGTTGGTGGCAAACAATGCTTGCATGGGGAGCTCCAGCAATGCAGCCAAAGTAAGTAACTGTCCCTCTGATCAGTGACAGTTTCACTGCTAAATGCTTCAGAGAGAACATATCTCTAGGTTCACAAAGTTGGGGTATTGTGGTTCTCTGAATACTGGAAGGTCAGTGCAATAAATGGTGGTGGAGTGGGATGGGGCCAGGAAACACTTCAAACCTTTTTTTCTTCCATCTTATGTAATTGATGGCACTTTTTCTGAGGGTTATAAGGAGGGGGTAGTTTTGAGTGTTTTATACAATGATTGACACGGGCAAATATTTTTGAAATGATCCTTACCTCTGATAGTGTCCAAAAATAGTGATTATGATTTATAATCATCAAAGAAGCACATATTCTTTTATCTTTTTCTTAGTGTATGGGCAACATGTGTGATGGTTGCTAGAGACTCTAAGTGGGCAATCTGGAATAGGTTTTCCCCTACCACACCCTTTCTCTATGCCTTATGTTCAGAATCTATCCTATTGACAGGCTGATGAGAAGTGTTTCTTCTGTGAGCCTGATTGGAAGAGTGAACAGTTAGAAAAACCTTTTATTGTTTTCCTTCGAGCTTTCCCATGGTAGAGTCCTGCCATCAACCAAGTCTCTCCTCATTGTTTTATGTCTTAGAGAAGAGAAACTTTTAGAGGCACACTTAAAGAACTGCCAAATGGATTTCAGAGAGCTTTACATAAATTAATTGGGAGCAACAGTTGCATATTAACATTTTACCATTTGCCAGTTACAGAACACTAAATGGCAAAATGGAATGACTCTTATTTTTTCCTTATATCTTATGAAACATTACTAGTATGCCATTATATTAGAACATGTTTTAATTATTTTAAATAGTTGGCAATGGAAAAAATTAATTGGCAGTGGAATGCCCTCTTTAAGGCACTGTTACTGAAGATATTCTGGAAAATAATTTACTACATCTGGAAGTTTATTGTTAGCATTGCACTTCTGTTAAGTGATGCTCATATCAGAGCGAGTGTACCCCTTTCTTCCTCACTTTGCTAAATTCAGCATATATCTTTAAATATTAGACTCTTGTCAATTCCCAAGAAGTGCTGGGTCCCATTTCTAAAAGACAGGACTTATGTTTCCAAATTGCCATTACCAAACAAATTTGTAAAAGCACTATGGTGGATTAGACTCACCAATCTTGGATACATTTGATTTTTTGTCTGAATAAAAATAGGTTTTCAGTGCCCAAATTCTTTCAACACTGCATTTCTCTTATCCTAGTTGTTGACCCTCAAAACTTTCTAGAGATAGAGAAGTTTCAGGAATTAAAGGAGGTGGCATCTTGAGTTACATGTGCATGCCAGCTGGATTGTTTCTCCTTAGAAGAGATGAAGCCAACAGCTAGAATGAGATCAATTTTGATTATGATAATGTTAATAATAGCAGTTACAAAATTTTGAGAATCTATCACGTAGTTGGAACCTTCTACAATTATTTCCTTTAAACCTCAAAGATGATCCTACAAGATAAATAAAATGAAGGAAAACATACACTGTTCTACATGAGTATATTGGGGAGAAACTACTCTAAAATTTTCTTAAGGAAGAAAGATTTAAGCAAAAAATCAGAAGATGAGTAGCCACCAAGAGAACAGAGAAAGTAATTTCCAGTAGATGATGGGAATATATAAAAGCTGTGAGGTTGGAGATGGTTCAAGCTACTTAAAAAGCAGAGACCAGACTAGTACAGCTGGAGGCTTGTGAAGGAAAAGGAGCATGACTTCAGGTAAGTAGGCAGGGGCTAGATCTCCAAGGACCTCTTTATCTTACCTATTTCTAAGAATTAGTTACTTATATGAATCATTGCATAGACATTATGTTCTCTACCATGTCGAGTCAAATAGGACACTCAGTTACCTTCTTGATTACCACAAAAACAAAACTCACTCAAGTCTTCATGTGTGTAATAGACTTTGTTAGAATAGTGGATGCTAACCAAAGTTACAGTATGGCACGTAAACAAATTAAAAATTGCATAATAGGCATCAATCTTTTAATATCTTGTACTGATACCTACCAATGTGGACTCTAGCCTCTCAAAAGATTGCTTCTCCCTCTTTTATCTCCCCTCCCTTAGTTTTCTCTTTCCTTCTCTTAACCCTCCCTCTCTCTTAGGCTTTCCAATTAGCACACTTATTTCCAATTCCTCAGCTCATTTTGGATACAGATCAGTTTAGCAATCTTTTCTTTCTGTTAACTAATATCCTCAGGGTCTCACTTTCCACCCCAAATGACTTGGATAGAAAAATAAGTTCATAGAACAATGACAGGTCCTATTCCATGAGGAATTCTGATGAAATGTGTTAAGGTAATTATTTTTTCCCTTATACCTATAAATTGTACAATTTTATCCTTACTGGTTCCTACACACAAGGAAACACACAAAATAGTATACATTTTATACATTTGTTTGGTGATAAATTTATTGTCAAAGGCCAATTTGGATAAGAAAATGAATTAGATGTGGTTGCATTAAAATGCTGTCAAGATATTTCACTTTTCTGGGTCAGTTACATACAATCCAGGAAAGTGAAAGTCCTTTTTGTTTATGGACATAACCTGTTGTGACAACTTATTATCTAACTGTCCCTTTTCACCTAACCTGGAAAGGTTTTTCTTCCCATTTTTTTTTCTTAATATAGAAGTCAGGATTCTTGATTGTAAACAACAGAATCTTCTCTGACTGGTTTAAGAAGAGGATATTAGTTAAAGGATTTAACTATCTCACACTTGCAAAGTTGTAGGAGAACCAGTCTCAGAAGTTATACAACCAGCAATAACACCCAATTACATTGAAATCAAGCAGGGGTGGGGGTTGCAGGAGACAAAAATATGATCTGCCTAGAGACATTAAGCTTGAAAATCAATATAATTTGAAGATTAATTGGATATGGAGATAAGAGAAGGGTTAAATTAAATATGAATCTCAGATTTATGGTTTAAGAACTATGGTTTGATAATTCCATTTACTGATCATGGTGGGCATTACCAGGTGTGGCTATTCAACATTTTTTTTGAATTCTCTTCTTGGACCTGAAAAAATTCTTACATTACAATACTGTCATACCAAAGTGGAAGCTAGAGTTTTATTGTGACAACTTTCTTTATTGTGAAGTTGCATTACAGGAGATATCCCCATCCCGGCAGAAGGGCAACGTAAGGAAATAGCATGTAAGCATGTGCAGACTCAGTCTTTGGGTGAGCCTGGTGGCGAGTCCCAGAGCTCTTGCCTTCCAGTTTGGAGCGTGATTTGAGCCACAGAATTGCTGCCAGGCAGCGGAAGCCACAGTGTTTTTGCTAGAACAACTCTAATGGGATATAATTGGGTGTGATTCCTGGCAGCACAACTTCCAGTTTTACTGCTACAGCCTCCAGTTTCTCTTCCACTAGCCTTGCTCTCCTGCCAGTCTGTATTTTCTAGTGTAGTCAGAGCCATCCTTTTAAGCTGAAAATCGATGAGATTGCTCCCCTAATCAAATCTTGCCAGTAGCATTCCTCTGGCCAGAGGGAGTCCAAACTCTTAAGGTATCAGTTTCCTAGGGGTTGCCAAAACAAATTACTACAAATGTGGGTGGCTTAAAGTGAAAGACGTGTATTGTTTTGGAGGCTTAAAGTCTGAAGTCAAGTTCCTCTGAAGGCCTCCTAGGGGAAGGGGGATCCTTCCTTGCTTCTTCTAGCTTCTGATCCCCCCAGGCTCACTTTCCTTCGTTTGTGGCAGCAGACCTTCAGTCTTCGTACCTCTGTCTTGACATGGCAATCTCCCCGCTGTGGGTCCCTGTCCTTTCACATGGCATTCTTCTCTTATATGAAAACCACTTACAGGGGCACTTGGCTGGCTCAACTGGTGGAGCATATGACTCTTGATCTCAGGGTTGTGAGTCCGACATCCACACTGGGTGTAGAGATTGCTTAAAAACAAAATATTTTTAAAAAAGAAAGAAAACCAATTCCATCAGATTAGGACCTACTCTAGCTCAGTATGATCTCATCTTAAATGGATGACACCTGCAAGATCCTATTTCCAAATAAAGTTATATTCACAGGTACTGGTGATTAGGATTAGGATGTCATCATGTCTTTTGGGAGGCACACAATTCACTTCAACCATGGCCTACAAGGGGGTCTGTGGTGTGACCCCGTGTGCTTGCCCGGGTTCACCTTGTTTGTTTTCCTCTCCTCTCGTTCTACGTTCCAGCCACTCCTGACCCTGAGTTCTCTGAAGTGACCATGATCCCTCTAATCCCACAAATGCTCGGGAGAACCCCTCGCCCTGGAATACATTTCCTATATCCACCTTCCTCCTCGTCAATCATACCTGTTCTCCCATATCCTGTACAGGCCCTGGATACCCTACAACGAATGGGCTCTGTGTCTCTTCTTTGTGCTTCCACAGCTAACTGGACTTTTCCTATCATAACATGCATCACACTTTACAATGATTACGTGCCTGATACCCTGGCTCCAAGAAGTCTGGGGCAGTGTCTGTTTTGTTCAATACTATAGTCCCAGCCCTTGGCATAGTACTTGTCACATAGCAGACGTTCAATAAGAAAAATAAATTTAGCAACTGTTTTTAGTTTTGAATACCTGTGATGCATGTAGTAATTTAGCTTTGGATCTTGTTGGAAGGGCCTAGTATTTTGTCAATACTCCTTAATGTAGGGTCTATTAGAGGGAATAAATTGCAGTTATTAGAAGGTTTTCTGTCACAGAAAGTTTCTACAACCTCGTGTCTATAGGAATGACCTTGAATAATAGTCCTGTGATAATCTCTCATTGGTAGGCTGGATCCTCTGGCAAGTTAATGGAAACACAATTTCACAATACTCTTTTAGAATTTGCTCATTTCTCATTGATTTATTAAAGTCATTTTATAACTTAATTTTATACTAGTCATTACAATGATAATTAATCTATTACTTTCTAGTTACTGCGATCATTATTAATTTCTAGCAATGTCAAGACTTCAAACACCAAATATTAAAATCATTGTTTTGTGCAAGCTCCATAGATTTACTATTTGTTTATATGAACTGCTTAGCATTCAGGGCTAAAATTTTTGATTCTTACTCTATTTTCTGTGTCAATGCCTCTCTCAATTACTCCCATGGAAAGAGTAAGGCTTTGTATGCTTCGAATGACAGCTAATACCAAAGTTTTTTATATTCATCTTTAGATCTTTTCTGTATTTATAGGTGAATACAGATCAACTACACACTTGTTTCTGTATTTACAGATGGATGTGAGTAGGTATATTTTGGCAGTGCAAAAATGTATATGAAATGCACTAATTTAACATTAGCATCTCATTTTCTGAAAGCCTGCCCTTTCTGCTTCCTTTATGGCTCTTGAAAAAAATGTATTTTAATGTTTTTATTTTTTAAGCTCCTCCTATTGTAATATAGGTTGTATGAAGAATTAAAAGAGAAAAAGAAATAGAAAATTTTTTTGGAAATCTTTTCTTAACTTTTCTGCTAAATTAATTTAGGGAGTACGTGAATACCAACATTGTTTGTGCAATAGTATGTATAAAACAAATAGATGCTCTTTAGTTTGTCATAATGTAGTTTAGGCATAATTTTTCATAAGAAATTGCTAAATATCAGAATCAAACATGATATTTATGTCTATTTTTAATATCTGTTTAGTCTCTACTGAACACACACACACACACACACACCTGGAATTACATGAGTGCAGGAACCACTGTTCTCAGCCCAGCTGGGCATCCAGGAGGTGGGTGAAGCAACATAAGACATTGAGATGTGTTTTAAGAAGTGAAATCACCCCCCATTATTCCTCCACTGGATGTTTCCATGGTCCTGTCCCTCTCCAGGGGTTCTCTGAAGCTGCAAAGTATGTATCAAAGAATTTAGGGGCTTGATTAATTTCACTGGGAAAAGTTACATCTTTGTGTTCACTAACTTCTAGGTGACATTTAGCATTTTCCTCTGAGTGTAAGCCACAAGCCATAGTAATTTTAGCAGCATTTGTAACTTTGTCACCGAGAGAAACCACAAATATTTCCTATTACAATTATTGTATATACCTCAAAGATATTTTTGAAACAGTGGTAGTTACTCCAGCAAGATCTTAGTTTTTAGTGCATGCACTAAATGCATGGCAGTGCAACGCCTGCTTGGGATTCTCTCCCTCTCCCTCTCACTGCCCCTCTCCTGCGTGCTCGCTCTCTCAAAAAATAAATAAAACATTAAAAAACTGTTGTTAACTAATTTGCTTTCCTTTAAAATAATCAGTTGCATTTTATGCACTTAAAAATATTACTTTGTCTCTAGAAGGACAAAAGAATCCCTGGCGCAAAATGTTTAAGAACTCCTGCTCTTGGCATCATGGGCTGTAGTATTCCTGATGGCTGGCATCTCTAACAGGTCTCAACAGAGTAATTCAAGAGCTCCAGTACCATGGGCCATGTGCTATGGTCACTGTCGGCTGATTAGTCCCCTGAGGCATAGGACAAAATCTTTCACATCCCTCCTCACCCCCAGGACCACCCCAGCTCCAAACTAGTTCCAGCCTCTAGTTGCCTACATGTTTATCTCTTCTCTTATTTTAAAGTTATTGCAGAACCATATACCTTTTAGGCAGTATAAAAATCTGAGTTCAAGTCCTGGCTCTTTCACGTACTAATATTGTCTCCCTAACTAATTTACACAACTACTCTGTGCCTCAGTTTCCTCATTTGCATGATTAACTTCTAGGTTGATGATGACTGTAAATGACTTACCACTTATAAAACTTTAGGATGTGTGGCAATAGAAACTGTTATGCAAATACTTGCTATTACTCTTGGATGACTATGTTCATGAGTCCTATAACTGCATGATAGATAACTATAATTTTAACAGTTAGAGCATTGTTTAAAAAAGAAGCCTTATATTATGTGCCACCTGAGATCATTTTGGCCTCACCCCCGTCTTATTCCAGCTGCTGCTAAGGCAACCAGCAATCTGTGGGCTCTCACTGACACATACAGATCCTACCTAACAGTGCTCCATGCAACTCGTGCTGCACACCTTTTGTTTCCTGCTGATGCAGAGGTTTTGAGACCCTGTGCATTTACATGCATAGCTCAGTGCCCAATCCAGAAGCAGGGAGGAGTTAGTGTCCTTAGAGACAGCGGGCAATGGATACATTTTCAATGTTTCCATGTTTCTATGTTTCTTAGGGATGGCAGAAGTTCTCTCTTTCCAGAGGTGTACAACTTCTGGATTTGTTTGCCTTCACTAGCTCCCCCCCCCACCCCCCATTCCTCTGCTGGTGTCTTTTCAGAAGGCACACGGAATGCCCCATCTAATAGCAACATTGCCTTAGATTGAAGAACCCATTTGATGGCAAAGAAAGATAAGGATATGTTAGCTATCATGTACCCCATAACCCAGAACTGGCCCAATAAAATGATGATGATGGATTGCCTGTTAAGTGTTGGCTACCATTCCGGGTCAAAAATAACATCTTGTGGTTTGGGGATTCTGACCTCCAAAGTGCAATACATGAGCTGAATCAATGAATAGTATGGTGTCTTCAAGAAACCAGGAACCAGGGATGGAAGTGGAACTGGTCCATTTTACCATAACTCACAGGGACCTATTTGATACAAGACATTTGTGCTTATCACCCTACAATTTAGTCCTCTTTTCTAATAGAGATTCCAGGTCCCAGGAAGGAATACTTCCATCAGGAGACAGTAAAGAATTTATTCACTGAATTTGCACAGTTGATTTCTTCAGGTTTGTCCTGCTAATGGACCAGTGAAGAAAGAAAGAAGCATTGAATTTATGGCAGCAATCAACCTTCATTAGAATGAAGAAGTAGGATTTCTGCTACACAATAGGGGTGAGGAACAGGCACCCACCCTTTCGTGATCGCAAGCCACTGGTAGTGGTGACAAGGGCAATACAACTAATGGCTCAAATCTCCAGGAAAACTCTTATTTTCACAAAACATAGTTCATAAATAATTTAAAACACTAACCAAAGAGTAGGAGTTGAATAAAGGCAAAAATAAAACAAAACAAATCATAAAGTGTTAGAACATCTTTAAGGAAAGCCTGAGACCCTTTACCACTTGATTCTGATATTAGGCTTTGTGGCACACTCTATTTTATAACTGTATGTTTATATCATATTTGCAGAATGAATGTGGATTTTGCGTTAGAGGTACGTTAATACTAGATCATTACTGATGTTTTTGTTCCATTTGCATTTCTGTGCTGGTAGTCTGCAGTGATTTCTATGGGAGTAGGCCCAGAACAATTGCTTCACTGATGCCTGTTCATTCCTTGACTGTCTTGTTTCTATTCATCCAGTTAAGAGTTGGACAATTGCCCAAACATAAACTCATGTTAACAACCCCATTAAACAACTGAATTACTTAGTTACTCCATGAACCCTGATTTTAAATGACTTCTTTGGGGGTATATTAAAGGGTTTCATATTAGTCAGCCTGTTTTCTAATAGTCATTTTCTGAAAGGCTTTCATTTTATTTTAAAAACTCTATTTTGTGCAAGTCATATTTATATTAACATTCCAACAAATGTTTGTGCAAAAGCAGGGAGTTCTTATATACCTTGTAATATAGTCAAATGATTCTACGATTTCTTTTCATCACATGATTACAGTAAAGAGGATGAATCTAAGTTCTAGCTCTATCATTTTCTAATCAAATATCAATTTCAAATCGAATTGGGCAGGCTATTTTTATAACCTTGATTTCCTTATCTGTGAACAAGGGAATGGTTCTGATAAGAAGAGAAAAGAATGAAAGATGTAACACTCTGAAACAATATATGCTACTGGGCAAGTTATAAACCCTGCTTGCTGTACTTTGGTTTTCTGACCTATAAAACGTGGATAAAAGTGTATCTACTTTATCGTGAGTACTAAATTAATTGATAGATGTAGAGAACATAGAATTGTGCCTGTCATGGAGTAGGTATTTATATTGTGCCAGGTACTTCATATGCATTATCAGATATATTTATGCTCCAAACAATAGAAGTAGGTACTATTTTCTATGATCCCATTTTATAGATGAAGAAAGTGACTCCCAAGGAGATGATGTAACAGAATTTCCTTGACTTATGATGGGGTTCTATCCTGATAAACCCCACTGTAAGTTGAAAATATTGAAAATGCATTTGATGTACCTAATCTACCAAACATCATAGCTTAACCTAGCCTACCTTAAACATACCTTCAACACACTTACATTAGCCTATAGTTGGGCAAAACCATCTAACACAAAGCTTACTTTATAAAAAAAGTGTTGACTATCTCATGTAATGTGTTGAACACTGTACTGAAGTTGAAACACGGAATGGTTATGTGGGTACAGAACGGTTGTATGTGTACTGGTTTACCCTGATTGATGGCATGGCCGATTGGGTGCTGTGGTTCACTGCCCCTACCCGGCATCATGAGAGAAGACCACACCGTATATTGTTAGCTTGGGAAAAGAGCAAAATTTTAAATTCTAAGTACAGTTTCTTACTGAATGTGTATTGCTTTCACACCATCGTGAACTTGAAATATCGTAAATTGAACCATTGTAAATGGGGGACCATCTGTACCCAGTCAAGTTTGTACCGACATAAGTGATAAAATCAGGTTTTCAACCAAACATTCTGACTCCATTCTATAATACTGCCTTTCTAACAAGTACCTGACTTAACTACAGATATTTTAAGAATCACATGAAATTTGTGAATGCACAAATACATGATGTACTGTAAACTGATGTACAAATGTTAATATATTAAAATCATATAGAAATTGAAAAATAGGTACAGTAATTTTATCTTAATTATTTATAAATTCTCCAGCTGGCCTTTTTTAGTGTCAATTCAATGTTTCAGGAAACTGACATGGTATTTTCTGAAACTTTGTTGTCTCCTTACTTTGGGCATTTGGCTTATTTTTACTTTAAAAAATATTTATTTGTTTGTTTGTTTATTATAATTTATTGTCAAATTTGCTAACATACAGTGTGTAAAGTACTCTTGCTTTTTGGGGTAGATTCCCATGGTTCATCACTTACATAAAACACCCAGTGCTCATCCCAACAGGTGCCCTCCTCAATGCCCATCACACACTTTCCTCTCCACCCCCCTGCATCTACCCTCACTTTGCTCACTGTATTTAAGTGTCTCTTATGGTTCACCCACCTCCCTCTCTGTAACTATTTTTTCCCCTTCGCTTCCCCCATGGTCTTCTGTTAAGTTTCTCAAGATCCACATATGAGTGAAAACATATAATATCTGTCCTTCTCTGACTGACTTATTTCACTTAGCATACTACCTTCCAGTTCCATCCACATTGCTGCAAATGGGATGATTTCATTCTTTCTCATTGCCAAGTAGTATTCTATTGTATATATAAACCACATCTTCTTTATCCATTCAGAAGTTGATGGACATTTATGTTCTTTCCATAATTTTGCTATTGTTGAAAGCACTGCTATAAACATTGGGGTACATGTGCCTCTATGAATCAGCACTCCTATATCCCTTGGATAAATTCCTAGTAGTGCTATTCCTAGGTCATAGGGTAGTTCTATTTTTAATTTTTTGAGAACCTCCACACTGTTTTCCAGAGCAGCTGCCTAGTTTGTATTCCCACCAGCAGTACGAGAGGGTTCCCATTTCTCCACATCCTTGCCAACATCTGTTGTTTCCTGAGTTGTTAATTTTAGCTTCTCTGACCAGCGTGAGATGGTATCTCAGTGTGGTTTTGATTTGTAGTTCCCTGATGATGAGTGACGTTGAGCACCTTTTCATATGTCTGTTGGCCATCTGGATGTCTTCTTTGGAAAAATGTCTATTCATGTCTTCTGTCCATTTCTTCACTGGATTATTTGCTTTTCAGGTGTTGAGTTTGGTAAGTTCTTTATAGGTTTGGGATACTAACTCTTTATATCTGATATGTCATTTACAAATATCTTTTCCCATTCCGTCAGTTGCCTTTTAGTTTTGTTGATTGTTTCCTTTGTAGTGCAGAAGCTTTTTATCTTGATGAGGTCCCAATAGTTCATTTTTTTTCTAATTCCCTTGCCTTTGGAGATGTGTAGAGCAAGAAATTGCTGTGGCTGAGGTCAAAGAGGTTGTTGCCTGCTTTCTCCTCTAGGGTTTTGATGGTTTTCTGTCGCACATTTAGGTCTTTCATCCATTTTGAGTTTATTTTTGTGTATGGTGTAAGAAAGTGATCTAGTTTCATTCTTCTGCATGTTCTTCCAGCACCATTTGCTAAAGAGACTATTTTTTCCATAGGTTACTCCTTCCTGCTTTGTCAAAGATTATTTGACCATACATTTGTTGGTCCAGTTTTGGGTTCTCTATTCTATTCCATTGGTCTATTTTTCTGTTTTTGTGCCAATACCACACTGTCTTGATGATTACAACTTTGTAGTAGAGGCTACAGTCTGGGATTGTGATGCCTCCCAATTTGGTTTTCTTCTTCAATATTACCTTGGCTATTCAGGGTCTTGTGTGGTTCCATACAAATTTTAAGATTTTTTTTCTAGCTTTGAGAAGAATGTCGGTGCAATTTTGATTGAGATTGCATTGAATATGTAGAGTGCTTTGGGTAGTATTGACATTTTAACAATATTTATTCTTCCAATCCATGAGCATGGAATAGTTTTACCACTTCTTTGTGACTTCTTCAATTTTCTTCATAAGTTTTCTATAGTTTTCAGCATATAGATCTTTTACAGCTTTTGTTAGGTTTATTCCTAGGTATTTTATGGTTCTTGGTGCAATTGTAAATGGGATCAGTTTCTTGATTTCTCTTTCTGCTGCTTCATTATTGGTATATAGAAATGCAACTAATTTCTATACATTGTTTTGTACCCTGTGACTTTGCCGAATTCATGTATCAGTTCTAGCAGTCTTCTGTTGGAGTTTTTCGGGTTTCCATTTAAAGTATCATGTTGTTTGTGAAAAGTGAAAGTTTGACTTCTCCTTTGCCAATTTTGATGCCTTTTATTTCATTGTTGTTGTCTGATTGCTGATGTTAGGACTTCCAACACTATGGTAAACAACAGTGGTGAGAGTAGACATCCCTGTCCTGTTCCTGATCTCAGGGGGAAAGCTCTCAGTTTTTCCCCACTGAGGATATTAGCTGTGGGCTTTTCAAATATGGCTTTTATGATGTTTAAGTATGTCCCTTCTATTCCAACTTTCTTGAGGATTTTTATTAAGAAAGGATGCTATATTTGTCAAATGCTTTTTATGCATCTATTGACAAGATCATATGGTTCTTATCTTTTCTTTTATTAATGTGATGTATCATACTGATTGATTTGTGAATACTGAACCAGCCCTGCAGCCCAGGAATGAATCCCTCTTGGTAATGATGAATAATTCCTTTTATATGCTGTTGAATTTGATTTGCTAGTATCTTGTTGAGAATTTTGAATCCATGTTCATCAGGGATATTGGCCTGTAATTCTCCTTTTTTGTGGGGTCTCTGTCTGGTTTGGGAATCAAGGGAATTCTGGCTTCATAGAATGACTCTGGAAGTTTTCCTTCCATTTCTATTTTTTGCAACAGCTTGAGAAGGATAGGCATTTACTCTGCTTTAAATGTCTGGTAGAATTCCCCTGGGAAGCAATCTGGCCCAGGACTCTCATTTGTTGGAAGATTTTTGATAAGTGATTCAATTTCTTCACTAGTTATGGGTCTGTTCAAATTTTCTATTTCTTCCTGTTTGAGTTTTGGAAGTGTGCAGGTGCTTAGGAATTTTTCCATTTCTTCCAGGTTGTCCAGTTTGTTGGCATATAATTTTTCATAATATTCTCTGACAATCACTTGTATTTCTGAGGGATTGGTTGTGATAAATCCATTTTCATTCATGGTTTTATCTATTTGGGTCCTCTCTCTTTTCTTTTTGAGAAGTCTGGCTAGAGGTTTATCAATTTTGTTTATTTTTTTTTCAAAAAACCAACTCTTAGTTTCATTGATCTGTTCTATTGTTTTTTGGGTTTTTTTTTTTTTTTTTGGATTCTATATTGTTCATTTCTGCTCTGACATTTATATTTCTCTTCTGCTGGTTTTGGGGTTTCTTTGTTTTTCTGCTTCTAGTTCCTTTAGGCGTGCTGTTAGATTTTGTATTTGGGATTTTTCTCATTTCTTGAGATAGGCCTGGATAGTAGTGTATTTTTTTTTCAATTTTTTAATGTTTATTTATTTTTGAGAGAGAGACAGAGTGTGAACTGGGGAGATGGCAGAGAGAGAGGGAGACACAGAATAGGAAGGAGGCTCCAGGCTCTGAACTGTCAGCACAGGGCCCGACGTGGGGCTCAACATGGGGCTCGAACTCATGAGCTGTGAGATCGTGGCCTGAGCCGAAGTCGGATACTTAACCGACTGAGCCACCCAGGCACCTCTGGATTGTAATGTATTTTCCTCTTAGGACTGCCTTTGCTGCATCCCAAAGGGTTTGGATTGTTGTGTTTTCATTTTCATTTGTTTCCATATATTTTAAAATTTTTTCTTTAATTGCCTGGTTGATCCATTCATTCTTTGGTAGGATGTTCTTTAATATCCATGCATTTGGAGGTTATCCAAAATTTTTCCTGTGGTTGATTTCACATTTCATAGCATTGTGAGCTGAAAGTGTGCATGGTACAATCTCAATTCTTTTATATTTATTGAAGGCTGTTTTGTGACCCAGTATGTGATCTAAGAGAATGTTCCATGTGTACTCGAGAAGAATGTGTATTCTGCTGCTTTAGGATGAAAAGTTCTAAATATATCTGTCAAGTCCATCTGGTCCAGTGTATCATTCAGGGCCATTGTTTCTTTATTGATTTTCTGTCTAGATGATCTGTCCATTGCTAGAAGTGGAGTATTAAAGTCCCCTGCAATTACCACATTCTTACCAATAAGACTGCTTATGTTTGTGATTAATTGTTTTATATATTTGGGTGTTTTGAATTCAGTGCATAGACATTTATAATTCTTAGCTCTTCTTGATGGATAAATCTATAATTATGATATAATGCACTTCTTCATCTCTTGTTACAGCCTTTAGTTTAAAATCTAGTTTGTCTGATATAGGTATGGCTACTCCAGCTTTCTTCTGATGTCTAATACCATGACAGATGGTTTTCCATCCCTTACTTTCAATCTGAAGGTGTCCTCAGGTCTAAAATGGGTCTCTTATAGATAGCAAATAGATGGGTTTTGTTTTTTATCCATTCTGATACCCTACATCTTTTGATTGGAGCATTTAGTCCATTTACATTCAGTGTTATTGAAAGACATGGATTTAGATTCATTGTGTCATCCGTAGGTTTTTTTTTTTTTTTTTTTAATTTTTTTTTTTTTCAACGTTTTTTATTTATTTTTGGGACAGAGAGAGACAGAGCATGAACGGGGGAGGGTCAGAGAGAGAGGGAGACACAGAATCAGAAGCAGGCTCCAGGCTCTGAGCCATCAGCCCAGAGCCCGACGCGGGGCTCGAACTCACGGACCGCGAGATCGCGACCTGGCTGAAGTCGGACGCTTAACCGACTGCGCCACCCAGGCGCCCCGATCCGTAGGTTTTATGCTCGTAGTGATGTCACTGGTTCTTTGTGGTCTTTGGAACATTCCACTTACAGAGTCCCCCTTAGGATCTCTTATAGGGCTGGGTTAGTGGTGATGAATTCCTTCAGTTTTTGTTTGTTTGGGAAAACCTTTATCTCTCCTTCTATTCTGAATGACAGGCTTGCTGGATAAAGGATTCTTGGCTGCATATTTTTCCTATTCAGCACATTGAAAATTTCCTGCTACTCTTTTCTGGCCTGCCAAGTTTCAGTAGATAGGTCTGCTACTACCCTTATGTGTCTACCCTTGTAGGTTAGGGTCCTTTTATCCATAGCTGCTTTCAGATTCTCTATCTTTGTATTTTGCCAGTGTCACTGTGATATGCTGTGCAGAAGATTGATTCAAGTTACGTCTGAAAGGAGTTGTCTGTGCCTCCTGGATTTCAGTGTCTGTTTCCTCCCCCAGATTGGGGATGATTTGTTCAAGTACAAAGTACAACATTCAACGTTCAAGTACAAGTTCAACATTTCAGCCCCTTTCTCTCTTCTTCTTCTGGAACTCTTATGATACGGATATTGTTCCATTTCATTGAATCAGTTAGTTCTAATTCTTCCCTCGTGGTCCAGAATTTTTTTATCGCTCTTTTGCTTAGCTTCATCTTTTTCCCTAATTTTATCTTCTGTTTCACTTAATCTCCCCTCTGCCTCTTCAATCCTCACTGTCACCACCTTAGTTTATTTTGCACATCATTTACAGCATTTTTAAATTCATCATGACTATTTTTTACTTCCTTGATCTCTGCAGCAATGGATTCTTTGCTGTCTTCTATGACTTTTTCAAGTCCAGCAATTTATCTTATGACTATTATTCTAAATTCTTGTTCAGTTATATTGTTTATATCTTATTTGATCAATTCTTTAGCTGTCATTTCTTTCCGGAATTTCTTTTGAGAATTCTGCCTTTTTCTCATTTGGCTAGTTTTCTGTCCCTTATGTGTTTTAAAAGCTTCTTATATTCCCTGCACCTGCAAGCACTACTGTATTAAAGAGGGGTCATATACTTTCCAGGGCCTGGACCTTCAGGAGGTGTTTTTCGGTGAGTGTTACTTGCTCTCTGTTGTTGTGACTGGTTATTTTATTCCCCTACTTCTGGTGATGTTTTGGACCCTCCACCAGGTGTGCTTTGATTTGTTTGTTGAAGTAGCCCTTCTGAGTCCAGCCCACACAGGAGCCAGGGAGATTATCCTAAAACACAAATCCAGCCACGATATTGCTTGAACACAGTCAATAGTTCTCTTATAATTCCTCTTCCCAAAGAGAGTCTGTAGACTCCATGTAGACAGGTGTCTGAGATGCGAGCAGACAGCGCTGCAGGGTTTCTCTGAGGTGCCTCCTGAGGTCCTAGAAGGCCAGGTGCCTTGTTCAAAGCTGCTTCCAAGGATGCTGCACTTTTCACACTCCCCAAGGGGTGTAGAGATGCTTTTGGGATTTAGAATGATCATCGCACTCGAGCTGAGGGAGAGCTGAGAGTCAGGAAGAAACTTTCCCATATGGAGAGGTGAGGCTTATTTTTACTCTTTATATAACTTTATTTTTTACTACTCTAAGAAAGGGTCCAGACCTCAGCCAAATAGATTGCTGTATTAGGTAGAATTTTAGCATCAATAAGGGTAGTGTGATAGGCAAAGAAACTGAGGCAGTTGAGTACAATGACCTGGGGCTGGGCAGGACATGGGAGACATCTGTGAAGAAACAAAACCCCTCCACTGCTAGACAGTTGAGTTTATTTATCTATTTTGCACATAGTTCTGTGTTAGAAAAATGCCAAGTTAACATACTCATGAAATACTCCAGTGTGTTGAAGATGCAGATTTTGAAATACTTCTTTGGTTAAAAGTTTATCACATCTGTTTCCTAAGGCCATAAAAAAGACTGAAGGTAGAAGTGGGTTATAGTTGCTGAGTCTAAGTATATTCCCACGTGGCACAGTGATACTCATGGGACTTATGTTATGGGGTTGGTGTGGGGATTGAGTGAATACAAGAAAAGCAGTATACATAGTGTCTGATGCATAGTCATTGCTGATAAAGACTACTTATCCTCAATATCCATATCAGTGAGGTCTCACAGCCCTGAGAAATTTCTATTATTTCTAGAAATCACCAGGGCATATCACTTGTGTGCTCATAAGGAAGTCTTTCCTGTGATGACATTATGGTCTTCATCTCATTTCCTGGGCTGGGTCTGCAATCCTTGCTGGGCTGTGGGAGGCCCTTCCTTAATTCAGCTGTTGCCTCAGCTGGTGGTTGCTGGTGCTGGGTCAGAAGGCACCATGGTAGCTTTGTGGAGTGTCTGGTGTATTGATGTGACAGAACCCTCCTCCTCTCAGGCTGCACTCCATTCTGGAGTCCCAGTGTGCTGGAAGCATGTAGTCTGTCTCATCCTGCATTTTGCAAATAGAAATAGATATTTCAGGTTATATTGCTCTCAACCTTCTCTCATAGGGCTGAAAGGAAAAGTCCTTGAGGGCTGGCAGCACTATAAGACAAATTTGGGTGAAAGACAACACTCTATCCTCCATTTTGCTTTTCTTCTTGGCTCCAGACTTTGTCTTTTCTTAAAATGAGTGCTTTCCTGGACAGCCCATCCATTCCTCTTGCAAAAATGCACACATACCCTTCCCCCCAACTGAACCTCCAGATATTTGTTAATGTCATTAGTAAGCAATGCTTAGGGTCAGACTGGATCTATACCCCAAACATATACATGATGCATTTATAGTAGCAAACAGAAAAAGAGTATTAGTGTGCCAGAAGGCACTGATATTTTCTTCCAGTTGATTATGTGTAAAATGTGTAAATACTTTATTACTTTTCAATTCTAGCAGATATTGGCTTCTATGACTTAGGATGACATTGTTCAGTATAGTTTTTTTTTTCCAGTAATAAAGAACTGTTTTGTTGTAGGTCATTCTTTCTCTAGAATGAACTAAGCAACACAACAATAGATCATGCCACTCACTCTCATTTGAGCCATCGTCAAGCATCCTACTCTTTTTTGAGAGTTCAAATACTGATGGCTGTTAGTGTTCTTATAGACAATTGTTAGTAAATTATTTGGTATCTGTTATAAAAACTTTTTTCAAATGATGAGCTCCTTGGACACTCAACATCTAAAAGAGAAAGGAAACATTGATATATCCCATACTTTGTTAAACCCGATGCAGCTAGAATTAGGTTCTAATCTGTAAAGATTTTGTTATTACTAAGGTACACAGAGCAAAGGGAACCTGAAAGCATCAAGCCAAAAATAAATCAGCAGGTAATAAGTATTCACTTATGACTTTGTACCATTGCTGTTGATATGACACCACAGCTGAGACACTGTCATTTTTGAATGTCTAGTCAGAAAATGACAGGTCTATTTTCTTTCTCTAACACTGAGTAACTTCTGTGGTATCAACAGCTTTAGTAATATTGCCTTCGATGTCTATATTTACCTTACCTGAATTATAAAAATATAACTAAGTTGATGGTAAGACCTTGAATTTTTATAACTTTTTGTTTTTTTAAGTGTTTATGCTGTAAATGATTTAAAGTCTATTTTTAATAACACACAAAAGTGTCAGCTTAATTTGCTTATGAAACTATGTATTTTCATTATCATTTTTTTGAAAATAAGCTACTGTTGTATTGTCATTTTTTCTAGATAAGAAGAGGTTTAAAAACTTTATAGATATAAGTTTCTTAAACCCAAGAAAACTGAATTTATACTCCAAACCTCAAATTTTATATTCCAATAAGCAATGAATCTTCTGTTACAAAAATTTAGTGCTATCTCCCACACCAATAAGAGTTGCACAGAGGATTATTATTATTATTTTTTAAATCTGAAATGCTCTTTCTGTTGGCAAGGTTTCCTTGCCTTAGCTAATTCCTATACATTTCTGCAATTCTAGCTTACATGATGCTTCTTAAAGAAGGGCCTGTTGGGCCCACTAGCTTATGTTACATGTCCTAATCTCCCAGGTATTCCTATTTATTTCTTATACTTTCCCTTTTCATAACAAAACACGTATCAATTGTTTATGCGAATTTCAGGTTTACATTGCATTGCTAGGATTTCTGTCCTACAAACCTTCCTTAAACTTCAGATAAGATACAAGAAAACAGTGGAAAAAACAGTCATATTGTTGTGGAAGAACTTAAAACTTGTTAGAAGGGTGTAGAGTCACATGAGTTTCCTGTCTTAATAGCTTTTATCCTGAGGATAGGCCAATGTCAGCACAACATAGGGTGCTCAAAATTCAGAAAATCTGAAGCTGTCCTGAAGAGCAGAGTACATATGTGGAGGCCCTTAGCCATGAAAAAGAGAAGGGGGCTGTTGTGAGGGAGAAAACCAAAGAGAGGGAGCCTCAAATTCTATATAAAAATACAACTGAAGTCTCTGGCTGACCTCCTGATCCATGCAAGGGCAGAGAAGACTCAAATTTTCACAGCTAGTGATAAAAGACTGAATTGAAATTGAGCTGCTACCCAAAAGAGAGTTTGCACATTGGGTGCGATAAAGTTAATTGCCTACAAAAACTAAGATGTCAGTACTTTTTTGATGAACATGATAGGATCTAGAATCTCTATGACATAGTATCTGCACTGTCTGCGATATAATACAAAATTATTTGATATATGGAAAATCATACTTTTTAAATGTTTATTTATTTTTGAGAGAGAGAGAGCGTGAACAGGGGAGGATCAGAGAGAGAGACAGGGAGACACAGAATCCAAAGCAGGCTCCAGGCTTCAAGCTGTAAGCACAGAACCTGACATGGGGCTTGAACTCACAAACTATGAGATCATGACCTGAGCAGAAGTCAGATGCTCAACCTACTGAGCCACCCAGGCACCCCAAGAACCATTTTTAAAAGAAAAGGAAGTCAGCTGAGATCAACCATGAGATGATTTAGATGTGGGAATGAGCAAAGATTTTAAAGCAGTTATTATAATTCTATCAGTGAAGTTGAGGAAAATAAGCTAATAATAAATGGAAACATGGGAAGTCTCAGCAGAGAAATAGAAGTAAATGAAAATTTTAGAACTGAAAAATAAAATACCAGAATTAAAATTCCCTAGATAGGTCTATTGGCAGAATAGAGATGATAGGGAAAGTCATCAATAAACTTAAAGTTAACTCAATAGGAGACTAATCTAAAGACAGAGAAAATAAGATTGAAAAAAATGAACAGAGCTTTGGGGACCTGTGGGCAATAACAAAAGAGCAAAAACAAAAACATAGCATAATCAAACCGCTGAAAGCCTAGGATAAATAGGAAATTTTGCAGCAACTAGAGAATAATGGCATTTTACATGCAAGGGTATAAGTGAAATTAATCTATGGTGAAAGAAATTAGAACAGTGGGGGCAGCAGGCAGGGACTGCTTGGAATGGACAAGAGAAACTTTTGATATCATGATAGAGCTTTGGGTGACATAGATATATGCATTTGTTAAAACAGCAAATATACACTTTATATCAGTATATCTCATTTTGTGTAAATTTAAATTTTTCATTAAAAGAAAAAGTCTAAACTAAAAATTGTAGTTTCCTCCCAGCTTTGGGTATTCTGAGTATAGAACCCCACTTCATTTCTATCATTGTGTCCCTTGGGCTGAAAACAATAAACAACACGGGGTATGTGCTTAGAAAATTTTTGTCAAGTTAAATTTCATGTCACATATTCCTTTTTTTTTTTTTTTTTTTTTTTTTAATCTCTACTGACCTAATGCAGATGACCAAACAACGACCAAGGTCCTGGAAAATAAATAGAAGTTTGAAATAAAGAATCTGTATAAACATGAACATTGCAAGCCAATGAGAATTTAAATATAATAAACAGTGTAGGCCATGTAATAACATGTTAGAGTTTGCATTTTTAGAACTTCTGTTGCTCTATATCAAATCCCTAACATAAGCCAAGCACTTAACATATATGATCTCAAAGAACATATATATTATCTAGAAGAATACTGCAAAATAGATATTACCTCCTTTTTGCAATTGATCAAATGG
This sequence comes from Panthera onca, assembly GCF_046562875.1. Lineage (NCBI taxonomy): Eukaryota > Metazoa > Chordata > Mammalia > Carnivora > Felidae > Panthera > Panthera onca. The sequence continues at coordinate 125,573,801 of NC_138344.1, forward strand.
AGACTAAAGAAAGGTAAAGGATTGAGGTTATATGGTTGATAAATGAGTAGCTGTGTCAGTTTAGGGTACTGACAGGAAACAGTTCTTCCAAGATGGTTCAGATGAAGAGAATTTAATGACAATCTCCATGTGGAGGTGGGGGTAGGGTAAAGGGAATAAAAAAGAGATGACTGGGTACTCAGAGAAAACAAGCAACTTAAGGGAGCCATTAAAATGCTTCAGGTCTGGAGAGACCAAAGAAGAAAATACTATTTCCAAAACCCAGTGAGAACTGGAAATACAGAGGAGAAATAGTTTGCTGGGAACTAAATAGTGGAGGCTTGCAGCTACTGCCAGAGCTGTACAGTGAAGGAAGGGAAAAGACATTTAAGCCTTGCTTCCTGCCTTCTTATCTCCTGCAGGTGCCTCCCACTGGTTGAACCCAACTGGATGTCAGTAGCCAAGGGAGCTGCCAGAGGCAGCCTCCCAGGGCACAGAGCCGGTCAGGGAAGAATGGAGAGTAGAATGGGGTGAAAGGAATTGGAAATTAAACGCTACTTGTAGCCATATCCAGATTTGATCCCATGTTCTTGTGTCTTCTTGGTATATGTTCCTTCTCGTACATCATGTTGACTCTCATTTTAGACACACATTTTAGTAGTAACCACAAATTTTATTATAGCTAGAGACTTGTTGAACTAGGCATTCTCAGTTTCTTTTCTAGCTGTCAGAAGGTCATCATGTACCTCCTAAGTTTAGATGGGATAAAGAGGTTGGGCATGAACTACTATCACCTAGGTTAATCCCTGGATCACTAGTTCACAAATCCCCAACCACCTTTCAAATTCAACATACACTTGTCTCCAGGTTAGTGGGCTCTTTCAGGACTTTCACACGAATAAAACCGGGTTACTAATTAAATACCATAAGGCTAACCGATGGATGGATACTCTTTAGTGTGACATTTTAGAGCACAGAAAAGACAGGGGCTAAGATAATTGTTCTCCAGCTAGCTAAATGTAGTGCAGCTAAGAAAAAGGATGAGGGTGCAGGGCCTGGCTTCAATTATTTCCAGCCCAGCAGGTCTTTTAAAAACGACTCTTAGAACTGCCAATTGTCTTGGCAGCATGAATTGTCTCTGAATTGTGTCTGAGAATACAGATCAAATGAACTTTTTTTTCTAAGTGTTAATTAAACAAGTTAATTAATTTCATGGAACCTCAGCTTCTTGTATGCAAAATGGGAAGAATAATAGTATGTACCTCATGTCATGGTTTAATTTAATGAGGTAACAATGAAATGAGGTAACAAATGAAAAATAAGTTAATGAGGTAACAAATGAAATTTAATGAGGTAACAATCATAAAGCACTTATAACAGTACCTGGAAAATAATAAGCATTCAATAAGTGTTAGCTATCATCATCAATACTTTGTGCCAAGCAATCACCTTTGCCCTCTCTTTGTCCCAGTTCCCTTTAGAGGTTGTTTTTGAAGGGCCCACTTGAGATTTTTCTCCTTATATTCTTTCATTTTCTCTTAAATTTCAAGTTTGTTATACTGGCAGAGACCCTTGCACACTGGCCTTTCCAACTCTGGTTAACTAAAAGGTGCCAGGAACAGGAGTCCCTGCATGCCACTGCCTTGGGAAATAAGCCATATATTCATGGATTTATTCTGGTTTGAAGTCCCACAAAAAGCAGCCTCTGACCTTTCTATCTAAATTCTTATTTTGCCATTTACCAATAAATGACCATGGGGAAATCACATGTGTTTTCCAAATCTCAGTCTGCAATACAAAGATGACAGGTTGCCTATTCCATATGTGTATTTGTTAGCAGAATGGAAAGCCTTAGTTATTGTTAGGTAAATCTTAAAACTCTATTTTCTTTAAGTTGGAGAATGGAGTTTGACAGAGTAATTTCTCTTCTGCTTTTCAAATACACATATATGTGTGTTTATGCATGAATGTACATATAATTATATGTATGCATACACATATATATGTAGATGTGTAGATATAAAATCCCAAAGAAGCATAAAAATGGCTGAAGTCACTAAGATCAAGGCCAGAAGGTTTCAGACTCTGTTGCCGTTTGAGTGTTATCCTGGCTAACTTAACCTCTCTGTGTTTTAGTTTTCTCATCTGTGAAGTGAGCAAATTGGACTAGAACTGTGCCAGATAAAGTTAGGAGGGAGTGCATATAGTGTATAGCTTCCTCTTGGAAATTTATAATGTATGTCAACGTAGTAAAAAGTCTGAGAATTCTCTTCATAAGAACGTGTACTTAGCTCTGCTTAATGTAGTGTTTCTCTGACTTGTTTGTGCAACTCTATTCCAAAAATAATGAGTTAATACCTTGGCAAATACTGGTGTTCTGAACATAAAGAAGGGGTATCAGATTCTGGAGTAGATGATGTTCAGTACCCTCCTCCTCATGTTAGAGTTCAGTGAGTTCATGATTACTCCATAGCATAATATATTGGTGTCCCTATTGTGTTATCCTTCCCTACACTTACAATATTCATGTAATGAGTTCTTTCTTTTTTCAAAAGGAAGAGAGTTAATAAGATTGATCATATGGTTCACACAGGTTCTCAGTTTACTAATGGCCAGTATTACATCTCATAAAGGTATTATCATAAGCTTCCTTTGCCCTTTGGAGTTATGTTTTTCTTCCACTGGCTCAAAAATGTGTGCTTAGAAGTGGGGAACGTGATATTCGGCTTTTCATTCTATTATTGTTTATGTGTATTAGTTACCCTTTAGAAGTGAGTAGGATCAAGGGGAGCATGATTGGTGAAGCCCACTTCAAATGTTCTGAGGTTTCTGGCCATAATATGCAAAATGTGGGCACCCCACCTTGGTTGTGCAATGGGAATACCTTTTCTATCAATTTGTTTTCTAAGTGATAAGGATAAGAAAATCCATTTTGACTTTGGGATTGCTTCATTTAAGCTGGGGGACCTGGAATTTAAATAACTCCTCTATGGGAGCAATCTTAGCATTTTAGGACTTAATTATGAGGAGTGAGTGATGAGAGGACGTTTTTGCCGTAGGGCTGTCATAGAGTCCTGGAAGAAAATAGATGGTTCATTCAAACTGGGTAAATGAGGAAGGATTCACAAATAGCTATTTACAAAGTGGGCCAAACCAAGAGAAAATGCAAGCTAGGAGAGAAAAATTCTCAATCATACTGTTTCCTACTTTTATAATCTCCTGAAGATGGTTCAACCAAATCAGAAGCCAGAGGGCAAGGGAGCCTGTTAACTCAATCAGATCCCTATTAGAGTGAAGAATGTTATCTGATAGGCAAATGGAAAATATCTTGCATAAGTACCAAAAGGTCAGGCCACATGCTTTGATAACTTTCACAAGAAAGAAAAGATCATAAACGAACCTATTCAACCCAATCCATCTTAAGTGTTAAATTTTCACCTTGGCGTAATTCTCCAGCCATTTTTAAGTTAGCAGTACTGTTTTCATTGTGATAGGATGAACAATCTCTATTTTTGAAATCAATATGCTTTAAGTTTATTTAATCAATTTTATTTTATAAACATGTATAGCAGCTACTGTGTGCCAGGCCCAGTTCTAAATACTTTAAATATGCTAATGCTTTAATTCTCATAACAGCTTTCCTATTACTACTATTATTCTCCCCATTTTGGAAATGGAGAAACTAAACATCATAAGGCTAATAAGAAGTGAAGTCAGCTGTATTTAGGCAGTCTGATTCCATGGCCTTACTTTAAATTATGAGGCTATGCTGCTTGCCCATATGGGATGTTGTTTTGCTAGGCAATCAGCCTATGCATGCCCAACTCCCTCTATTGAAGAATTAAAGTAGTGTCCTTTACCTTTTTTCACACATAGTGGAATGGTGTTGTAAAAAGATCATGCACTTTGGAATCCAAGGCTCTTCCTAGAAGAGCCTAGAAGGGCCCTGGGCAAATTACTCAGGACTTCATCAAAATAAAAGTGCTTGAGAGGAGGCTGTGATCTTAACATCCTTCCTGGGCACCTTACAATATCACTAAGGGAGATATTACTAAATTGAGTTCTAGTAATTGTTTTAAAAGAGGATTTAGTGTTCTGAACACTGCTTCCTATCAAGTTTGGAGGCCCACGGGGGCTGCCAAGTTGAAGAATGAAGACTAAAGAAGACAATGAGGTCAGACACACCTAGGTTCCAATCCTAGAAATGCTTATTTGTTATATGAATAAATTGAGGGATGAAAATGGCAGGAGACGTTTAGCATGGTTATCAAAACATGGGTTTCAAAACCAGAGAAAACAGATATCAAATTTTATTTGTATCATTAATTTAGTATATGTTGTTATTTAACTTCTGATTCTTAGTTTATTCATCTAAAAAATGGGGCTGAAAATACCTACTTTCCAAGTTGTTCTATAAATCAAATGCAGGAATGCATATATATTTAGCAGTGTCTGAAATATAGTAAGCATTCACTGAGAGCACCATCATCATCATCACCATCATGTCTCTTGGGGAAATGCCCCACCCCATTGTGTATGGTTCTGATGAGACTGCCAAAAACAATTTTTTCTATGCCCTGTGCTTGAAGGTTTGAGCAAGAGACTGAGACCTGACTGACCATAAATTTTAGGAATTGGTCCAAATGATGGTGTATTAGTTTTCTTGGACTACTATTAAAAATCATCACTTAACAACAGAAAAAGAAATTAATTGTTACAGAAATTAATTCTTAAACAGCAGAAACATATTCTCTCACAGATCTGAAGGCCAAAATCAAGATGTCAGTAGCGTTAGTTCCTTTAGAGGCTCTAAAGGAAAATCTGTTTTATGCTTTTCTCCTACCTTCTGGTGGTGGCTGGCAATCCTGATGTTCCTTGGTTTGCAGACATAACACACTACTTTCTGTCTCCATCTTCACACCAACTTCTTCTGTGTGTCTTCTTCCTTTCTGCATCTCATTAAGGGCACTTGTCATTGGAGTTAGGATCCACCCACTTAACCCAAGATGACCTTATGTAGAGATCATTAACTTAATTACATCTGCAAAGATCCTTTTCAAATAAGGTCACACTCACAAATTCTGGGTAGACATATCTTTTGGGGGTCACCACTCAACCCATTACAAATGGGCACTCGCTCCAAGTAGCGTTCATCCATGATCATCAAGCTCATATTTTATAAAGAGAGCTTGTATAAAAATCAAGACCACACAGAAGAAAACAGGGTGAAATTATGTGGCAATGGGAAAAAAAGAGGGAAACAGGAGTTGGGGGGGTATGAAGAGAGATATCAAAGGAACATCTGGATTCAGTAGAGCCCTAAATCATTTCTGCCTCCAGACTTCTCAGTTCCATGAGCCAATGTTTTTTTATTTTTTCTTATGCTTGCGTAAGTTGAGTTTTTATCACTCATTTCTGAAATAATACTGAATAATACAGCTACTAATATTAAACAGATGTTAATCCCTTTTCTTTATCTGCCCTGGGTAGGAAGGGGTTGAGGGGTTGTTAGAAAGAGCTTCCTGATGTGTGATTATTTCAGCTAAAAGCTGGAGCTGGATGAGACACTAGCCCTTCTCTCACTGGATTATACTTGCCTGTTTATCTGTCTCTCCTCCTTCTAAGGGTGCTTAGATATTGTGAGCTATCATATATTGAGTGCTTTCTATTTTTAAAGTACTGGGCAAAATCTTTGCATATATTATATTTTATCTAATCTTATAGAAAACCCATGAGATAGATGATGCTATCCTCACTTCAGACAGGAAAAGTGAAATTCAAAAGGTGGAAATATTGTCAGTTTTTTACAATTAGCAAGGGGTTCTGTCAGGCAGCAACTATGTTTTCTTCACTATTGTATCTTCAGGATTCATCCCAGAGCTTGGCACATAGTTAAGTAATGGTTCTCCAAACGTGTTCATTGAATAAATAGCATCAACATTACCTGGGGACTCAGTAGGAATATAAATTACCAGGCTCTACTCCATGCATACTGAATAGAAACCCTGGGGGTGGGACCCCCCTTTCCACATGACTCTGGGACACTAAAGTTCTGGGCCACTGAATGGATATTTGTTAAGAGTAGAAAAACAATGAAAATGTTGAATCCCAAACTCAAAGTCTTAGTTAAGGGAAAGGGATTAGTCTAAGGTCTATGGTTTCCCAAGAAATAATTTTCTAATAGTAGAATCTACTTCTACTTCTAATCTAAATCTACTTCTAATAGTAGAATGACAGAGAATATCTGTGGTACCCTAAAATTATTCTTCACATCATTCCTCTTGGGTATGAACCCACCTACAGTGATTAGTACAACCACAGACACAGAGAAAACAATGACTTCTCACTTTCCAGAGAAGGGTGGCTTCCATCTGTCTTTACCCATGATTCTGAGCTCTGTTCCTAGTGTCTCTCAGCCTTTCCTTAAAGCACAAACTTGCAGAGGAAAAAAAAAAAATCTTTCACACCATTTAGGCCATTGCTTACCTAATGGGACATATAATGTGATGAAATTGCCACCTGGTGGTTGAGATATGGGATGGTTCCCAAGGGTATAATTACACAGGCTATTATTTAATATTTTAACTATACCTACTCCAAAGGCATGCCTGCAGAGTTGGTTAATGTTATGACAAGCTGTAGATTGGAACTGAGGTTTTTGACACTTTTAAAATGGCAGAACAACAAATGACTAGATTTGGTAGGGGGAAAAAAAGCCTAGTAACTTGATTTTTAAAGAAAGATTTATCATAAATACAGGTAGTCAATATATAAAATAACCATGACTAGAGGACAAAAAGCAAAGTGTGGCAAATAAAAGCCCAAGGTTTGAAAATCAGGTACATTTATTCATTTTGAAAACAATGCTCTATTTTAAGAATGGAATATCAAATGTAGAAATGAAGTGATATTGATAGAAAGTTAAATATGTCTTTATAATAAAATGTATGTTTTTAGGAAATTCCAGGATGCAGTCCCTCCCTCGGGAGTGTTGAAGTGCTATATTAAGTCAGGATACAGTAGGCTTTGCTGCAAAAACAAATTAACTTTGAAATATCGAGAATCTAACAACAATAACAAAGGTTATTTTCTGTCTCATTCTCCATGTCCAACATGGTTTGGTAGGGAACTGTTTTCCACATAGCTGCTAAAGACTCAGGATAATGGGATTCTCAGACAGCTTGTATTTTCATCATCTGAACATGAGCCACCAGCATTGCCAAAGCAAAAGAAAAAACACACCATCGGCTCTTCTATGCTCTGGCCTGGAAGTGATACATATTACTCCCGCTCATGTGCCAGTGGCCAGAACTTATCATATGGCCTCACTTAACTGAGAGAAACTTGGAAACCTATGGATAGTACATAGATTTTTGGTGAGTAGCAAATATCTTTGTCCAAAGTACCTACTTGTTCTAATTAATCTGATTTCCTTGTAGGTCACTTTGTAGCTCAACTGTGCATTCTGATATCCTCTTAGAACTTCAGATCAAAATCCTCAATTCTTTATGAGAGAATGTGAATATTTTATCTGTCTCCTCAGCCACAGTATGTGAGTCTTCCTTTCCCAGCTAATAACCAGTTTCTACCAAAAGAGTAAGAAAAAAAATGTCTCAAAAGCTTATAAGGGATTTTCTTTTCAATTATTTCTTCAGGACTAAGGAAATTCTTGGAATCAAATTAGATCATTAGAAAATATGTCTTTAATTAGTGAAGTTTTCATGCCATAACTTTAATGCTTATCAAGAGTCAATACAAGAGCACCTGTAGAGCACATAATCTAAATTATTGACTACCCTATGCATAAAGACACATGAGTTACCACTCTTCTGGGGACCACAGTGGAGTTCAGTGGAACATGTGTAAGCTTTGGAACTGATTAGTACTAGATTTGAACCCAAAGTCTGAAAATTCTTGTCTCAGTGATCCTCATTTGATAACTCCATCCTCTTCCTTCTAGTACTCCACTATAGAAGATTAAAATGAGCTCCAATATAGTCTCATGGTTAAGAGTTTGAATCCTGGAACCAGGCTTAGGTTTGAGGAGTTCAAGTAATACTACTTACTAGTGATGTGGCCTTGGACAAATCACTTAACCCTCTGTACTTTGATTTACTCATCTGTAAAATAAGGATAACAATTGTACCTATATCCAAAGTTATTATGAATATTAAATTGGTTTAATATTCACTTAAAACAGTGCTTGGCACAGAATAAGTACTAGTTAGTGCTGACTATTATTATGCTTAAATTAGAGATGAAGAGCATTTTTTCACATAGTAAGTGCCTTATAATACAGAAGCAGCAAAAAGTTAGTCATTCATGAAGATATTGGCTCCTTCATTATCAAATAATGACAGTGTAAATCTCTGTATACTTTTTTCCCTTTTCTTTGGCTCCTAGGAAACTCAGAGCTAGATTTAATGTTCAGTCATAATATCTACACATCCTTACATTGGTGGATTTACATGTCTATAATAAAAAATGCTGAAACCCTTTTTTAAAGAAGATAGGGTGTAAATAAATTTTTAATAACAGAAATATAGTAAGATCATCTTTTCTATTATAAGAAGATTTTATTTTCTATCTTCTTTCTTTCTTTTCTTTTTTTCATTCTAATGTTTATTCATTTTTGAGAGACAGACTATGAATGGGGGAGGGGCAGACAGAAAGGGAAACACAGATCGCTTCTCGGCCTTTTGGCTAAGATCAAGTGTAGAAAGGGAAACACAGAATTTGAAGTAGGCTCCAGGCTCTGAGCTGTCAGCACAGAGCCCAATGTGGGGCTCGAACCCAGGAACCATCAGATCATAAGATCTGAGCTGAAGTCAGATGTTTAACTGAATGAGCCACCCAAACACCCCTCTTCCTTTCTTTTGTAAGACAGGTATTACTGAATTGATTTCCATCCTAACTGGTGTAGGAGCTAGATATTCTTCTAAGATGAAGCCAGCAGCTAACTGAAGTACTCCTTTAAAAAATAGCCATGATTTAAATGAATGAAGGGCTTCCCAAACTCTCTACAGACTATTGTCAAGTTTCAGTGTCTCCTCCTCTTGCTAAAGCTATTTCCTCCGACCATGCCTTTTATCTATCACTGATTGGCAAAGCTTGTGCACTCTTAGCTCTGCTCTCTTTGAGAAACATTTTTGTGGTTAAATACCCCACTCATGACGTGCAGAAGGGAGAAGTAGAACTTAGGGGGTTTCTTGCAGGCAACTCCTAGCTTCATTTGAACTGATGTGCTCCTTTGCTTGGTGAAGAGGCACGACTCCAGAAAGATAGGACTGTTGGAAAGAGTTCAATGAAATGAAAGAAAATATGGTCTGTGGCAAGTTGGAAGTATTGAGTTCTTAGGAACCATCAGAGGCCAAGTATATAATAAACTTGAGTAAATAACAAGATGATGGGAAGAACAATTGCCCAGAGGTTTGTGGTGTGTATAAACACCTAGGAAGGAAGCAAATGGGAAAAAGGATTTCAGCCAGAATGGCTGCAAGCAACTGAAAAAAAGAAAGCTCACTCTCTCTCCCTCTCCCTCTCCCTCTCCCTCTCCCTCTCCCTCTCCCTCTCCCTCTCCCTCTCCCTCTCCCTCTCTCTGCTGAACTCCAAGTACTTATTGTTTATACTATTCTTTTTGGAATTAGTCATTTTTACTGTCCAGGACATTTTCTATGTGCTCCTGTATTATATCACCTGACCTCTTACCTATAGATAATTATTTCCACAGTATTATTATAAATTATTGGATAGCAGGAACCATGGCCATTCTTGTCTCCCTGTCAATGAATAAATCATATGGTTCTAATCCCAGCTCTGCTATTCACTAGTGGCACAAACTAGGACAAGTTACTTGACTTCTGTAAGTTTTAATTTCTTCTGTAAAATGGGACTAATGATAGTCACACTGCAGAGCTTTAGGGAAATTTAATGATATATAAAAATGTTTGGACATGTTAGGATGTAAATGCCAGTTATTACCTTTCCCTCTCACAGTGGCTGATCCCATGACCTGACATACAGTAAGCATAATATTGTACTGTCGTAATACAAATCAGCATAATATATACTATATAAATAGGTTATAAATATATAATAAACATAGGTACTCTACATAATATCATACATAAAATAAAAATATATAGCCTGTTCACATATTATAAGCTTTTACGACTTTGTAAACCATGCTTTGCCATTTATGTGTGTACACATTATGTGTTAGGTATTACATATCTATGTATATATTGAATATACACCTGGACCCTCAGAAAATGAAATTACCTTGAACATTTCCCGTGTTGGGGAAGTCCTAAGTAAATTCACTAGAGCTACAGTCCAGTTTCACATTACAGAATTTGGCTGTATGTAAAATGCTGTGAGCCTCATCTGACTGTGACCTATAGGTCCCTGATGTCTGGAAAACACCAGCACGGTCTAAAGCTGGACCACATCAAGTTGCACAAACAGACCTTAGGGAGCTGACTCTCTGTAATGAGGAAGGCTACAAGGAGCTTGGTTAGTGTGGCCTAATGGGGATTTTTCATTTCTAGTTGCCATTTTTAGAAAACCTCTCCTAATTGATTACAGAATCTGAATTCAAGGAGAACAATCAGCTGTCAGAATTCCTTTTAAGCTCTCATAGACTGGAGCATCACTTTCCTTTTCAAGGGCTCTTGGTTCTGTGAGGGGTGAAGCAGCACAGAGAGGGAGGGTAGGTGGCTGGTTTACATGCAGTGCTGACAGGCAGATCAATCAGGCTCCCGCGGGTGTCTTAATCAGAGGCCTGCAGTTCACTGTGGTGGCTGAGTGCTACCTCCTTGCCAATGGCATCTTCCGTTTAGAGACGCTATTGATTGCTCCTCTCCGCTTCTCTTCTGGGAGTTTCCGGCTGCAAGGCAGTGTCGAGAGAAGGGCAAAGGGGAAGGTGTTTGGTTAACGGTGCATGGGATTTGGAGCCAGGCTCTAATTTCCGAAGTGGAAATTAGATACAGGGCCGCTCAACACAGACTTTCTGGAACGGTGATGAGTAGGGATGTATAAGGCAGCAGTCCTGAGCCAAGGATATCCCTGGAAAGATGGGTGGGAGGGTGCTCCAGTGAGCGGATCAGAAGTGAGTTCAGTTGAAACAAGAAGAGGGCAGTGCTCTGAAGAAGATCATGCCCATTGCATCAACTCTGCCTGGAAAAAGCTCCAGGTTAAAGTGACTTTTCTGGAGAAATGTAAAGTCTGGAAATCAGGCAGGGACTTAATGGATAATGGATCTGTTTGTAAACTTTACCTATAAATCAATATTCTCATACGGGCGAGTGTGCAAGAACATTCTTAGAAACTGAGACCCATCCCAGAAGAAACCTAAAACTATTTCGAGCATAGAATCAGGGGTGGGAAATATTGAATTTAATTATTCTTGATTCCAAGTTTGCTGTGAGGATGAATAATTGAGCACAATCAAGGACATTTTATTCTTCTTCCAGCCAGAGAAGCAATGCTGGGGGAGAGACACAGTGGGAGGGACACTCAAACCAATTTGAGATTATAAATGAGAAGATAATATAATTTTGTATATTGAATGGTTATGAAAATCAGAAATGACTTCCTCACCGCTTGACTGTTGTTAAGCAATTCATAGGCAGATATACAAAATGAGGCAAACTTAAACTCTGAATGCTATAAAGTAGCAAGCTGTGAGAGAAATTTGAGAAATGTGAGAGCAAAACAATTTTCGAGTCTCAGGTGGAGTATCAAATTTTAGGTCAACTACATATTATGTTACTTTGGTTGAATTCCTCATTTTTCTGAAACTCATTTTTTTACAGGTGATATAGGGATAATTTGTGTCCTTCCCCACCTTCCAAGTCTGTATCCAGGTTCCAACTTTTTCTTTCCTTCCCTTTGCCTCAGAGACTGATTCCTGTGACTGCTTCCCCTGAAGCCCCCTGCTGCCTGACAGCAGGTTGGGATTGGCCAATGGGAGGTACCAGAGGCAGGGCAGAGAAGACCAGATATTTAGTCCTCACTCCCTCACTACTTTGACCCCAAGTTCTAGAAGTGGCTATGTCCTGTCATGACTACAGCTCTTGCCAGGTGGATTCTTCTCGTGGTTCCTATTCTCACCCTACGTCAGTAATAATTTCTCTTTGTGCCTAACAACCTGAGGAAGTCAAGTAAAGGCTTCCCACTGTTGCTAATCTCTGAGTACCTCACATGCCTTGTTTATTCCCTCAATCTTGTCCTCTGTATATTCATTTGAACCATCTGGGGTGAATTCTATTTTTTGATGGAACCCTGATTGGTACATAATGGTTGTAGAATTTCTAAGGAAATGGTTAAGTATCCATCCAACAAACACACAAAGGTGTATGCTTGAAAAGTCATTGAAAGATGATGTGGTAGACTGAATAATGGCCCCAAAGACATCCAAGTTTTGGGAATACCTGGAATTTGTAAATATTATCTTATATGTAAAAAGAGATGTTATTCAATTAAATATCTTGAGGTAAGGAGATTTTCTGGGAGGGACATAAATGACATCATAAGTGTTCTTATAAGAGGGAGGCAGAGGGAAATTTAACACAAAAAAATAAGACAATGTGACCACTGAATCAGGAAGCTGCCCCACTGGCTTTGAATATGGAGAAAGGGGCCAAGAGTCAAAACATGCAAAGAATGGAGCTCTGGAAGGTGGAAAAAGTGAAAAAACAGATTCCTCCCTAGAGCCCCCGAGGGAGCATGACTCTGATGACATCTTGACTTTGTCACAGTGAAACCGATTCCAGACTTTTGACCTCTGGAACCGTAGGAGAATAAATAGTTGTTTTAAGCCACCAAGTTTGTGGTAATCTGTTATGGCAGTCACAGGAAACTCTCAGTGAAAATACCAAAGTCTAAGGCTTAGCTTGCAGGTTGTTGTCTCAGAATGCAATTCGTAGTGACCACATCCCTTTTAGAAATGCATTCACATGAACCAGGATATGACATTGATGTATAGAGTCACAATGATGAGTTGTCAATTTCCCACGTGCAATCTAACCCTTCCATGCACTGGAAGGCATGTCTTTCTGTCCAGTCCATTTTCTCTCTGTAGACAAGCTTGGCAAACCGGTCCACAATCAGAATGCCAGCATACTGATTTGTAATTAAAAAGTAAAATTCTGCCCCAGAGATGGGAATCTTCAAGGATTCCACAAGCAGCCTGTTTTCCACCCTCCAGCAGACAAGTCTGGAAAGTCAAGTCCTAACTGAAGGTTGTTTGTAGAACGCTAATCCTGAACAAAGGCAGGTAGGTTAATAACTTGCTGAACAGCAACAGGATAAGACATCCTGAGACATTCCTTTGAGACTGGAGCATTTGGATTTCTTTGGCTAGAATCTTGTTATCCATCTTCCTTGCAGGGAAGGCCTTGCCATTGGGATGAGGATAGCTGTGCTTGCTTTGTAAGGATCCTTCCCTTCTAGTGTATATCCGGAGAATCATTGCCAAATTAATCCCTGTGACTCTTTCTTCTCACATGAATGACCATCCCTCTTTCTTTCTGGAGAATATGCAGACACTTTCATTCTTGCCAAAATCAAGTCTTGCTGGCACAGAACCCATATCATTTCTTTAAAATGTTATTGCAGATCTCATTATGTGTTGATGTAATAATGAAGCAGACAATCTTATTTTCCTTCTCTTTAAGTTTTGGTGGAGAGGTATGCCATAATGTTTTTCTATAAACTGATAACAGATCTTGTGAGGATCATACAAGGTAATATACATAAAAGTTTAGCTCTCTTCCATATAGAGGACAATCAATAAATGTCATTTCTCTAACCTATATTCCTCGAATGTCTGGAGTGTGGTATGGTGTAAGAATATGTCAGAAGGTTAAAATTCAGAATGAGAATATCAGAACCTGTCATCCTCTGATGATCTTAAACATCTCAGAGAAGCAGAAAAACCAGCATTTAGAGCTCTTTGTCTTTGTTCTTTTGATGAAACATGTATTGTTCATGAAAGAAATCTATTTTTTTTCTATTTCATTCTGATCTAACTACAGAGATACTTTCAGTCAAGGGCAAGATTGCATTATTCCAAGACCTATGAAATTCTCACCAGGCAACACATCTTAAAATTTTTTTTAATGTTTATTTTTGAGAGAGAGACACAGAGTATGAGCAGGGGAGGGGCACAGAGAGAGGGAAAGACAGATTCAAAGCAGGTTCTAGGCTTTGAGCTGTCAGCACAGACAGTGACGCGGGGCTTGAACCCACATGCTGTGAGATCATGACCTGAGCTGAAGTCGGAGGCTCAACTGACTGAGCTACACAGGCACCGCACCAGGCAACACATCTTTAAAAGACAAAACCTTCATTTTGCATGTTGATATATCATAGAAAAATAAATTCAATGATAAATGTATATCTCTTAACTCAAAGGTTTGTAAATCAGATTTTTGTATAATAGCCATCTTTCCCCCATATATAGTATAATTTCTGAAATATACTCCCATCAAAATTGAATCCTGAAGAATAAGAAAATATTCATCCTTAGGAATGTAGCAAACTGAGCATTATATAATTAACCAAATACTAATAATTTCATAATGAAGTCTTCTCACAAATTGTTATAAACAGTAGTATGTTTAGTACATAAGTACAGCACAAAAAAATGAACTCAGGCTTCAAAGTCAGACAGATCTATTTTTACATGCTGGTTTGTTAGCACATAATTCTTTATCTCTAAAATTGGCTGATAAATACAATTATGTGGGGTAAATAACCTGGTTTGTAATTAGGTATTTGTTAACAATAATGGAAATAACAATGGCATTTTGTTGATGAGGATACAGGTAAACTCAGTAATTTATGACAATAAATTGACAATGACTTACGGGAAAATAAATAATCTTTTTATGGAAAAATGCTTAACTATTTTTTCCATTTTCTAAGATCTCCAGCCTTAAATAGTCTTTTTCCCTGTACCTATCTTATTCTCTTACCTGCTCTGTCTAGAAATGTTTAGTAGAGGCAGTGAATTCAGCTATAATAGAAATACTGTGTTGTACCCTGTAACTTAAAATAAAACAGCACTTAAAAAAATTAAGAGTTAAGGAAGAAAATACATTTTAGCATTACGGCAAACTGCAGGCACTATTCCACATGCTTATATCAAATCATCTGGTAGTGAGCTGAGTCACTGTTTTGGTATTGCTTGACTACAGGCAATGGGAGAAAATGATTCCAGGAAAAACAGAAATGTCTTGTCACCCAGTCCCATAGAATTTTGGAAAATAGTTAATAAAAGTCTTCCTTTCCTGAGAGTGTCTATGTCTCCTTTTTTTTTTTTTTTTTTTTTTTATTTTTTATTTTTTAATATATGAAATTTACTGTCAAATTGGTTTCCATACAACACCCAGTGCTCATCCCAAAAGGTGCCCTCCTCAATACCCATCACCCACCCTGCCCTCCCTCCCACCCCCCATCAACCCTCAGTTTGTTCTCAGTTTTTAACAGTCTCTAATGCTTTGGCTCTCTCCCACTCTAACCTCTTTTTTTTTTTTTTTTTTTCCTTCCCCTCCCCCATGGGTTTCTGTTATGTTTCTCAGGATCCACATAAGAGTGAAACCATATGGTATCTGTCTTTCTCTGTATGGCTTATTTCACTTAGCATCACACTCTCCAGTTCCATCCATGTTGCTACAAAAGGCCATATTTCATTTTTTCTCATTGCCACGTAGTATTCCATTGTGTATATAAACCACAATTTCTTTATCCATTCATCAGTTGATGGACATTTAGGCTCTTTCCATAATTTGGCTATTGTTGAGAGTGCCGCTATAAACATTGGGGTCCAGGTGCCCCTATGCATCAGTACTCCTGTATCCCTTGGATAAATTCCTAGCAGTGCTATTGCTGGGTCATAGGGTAGGTCTATTTTTAATTTTCTGAGGAACCTCCACACTGCTTTCCAGAGCGGCTGCACCAATTTGCATTCCCACCAACAGTGCAAGAGGGTTCCTGTTTCTCCACATCCTCTCCAGCATCTATAGTCTCCTGATTTCTTCATTTTGGCCACTCTGACTGGCGTGAGGTGGTATCTGAGTGTGGTTTTGATTTGTATTTCCCTGATAAGGAGCGACGTTGAACATCTTTTCATGTGCCTGTTGGCCATCCGGATGTCTTCTTTAGAGAAGTGTCTATTCATGTTTTCTGCCCATTTCTTCACTGGGTTATTTGTTTTTCGGGTGTGGAGTTTGATGAGCTCTTTATAGATTTTGGATACTAGCCCTTTGTCCGATGTGTCATTTGCAAATATCTTTTCCCATTCCGTTGGTTGCCTTTTAGTTTTGTTGGTTGTTTCCTTTGCTGTGCAGAAGCTTTTTATCTTCATAAGGTCCCAGTAATTCACTTTTGCTTTTAATTCCCTTGCCTTTGGGGATGTGCCGAGTAAGAGATTGCCACGGCTGAGGTCAGAGAGGTCTTTTCCTGCTTTCTCCTCTAAGGTTTTGATGGTTTCCTGTCTCACATTCAGGTCCTTTATCCATTGTGAGTTTATTTTTGTGAATGGTGTGAGAAAGTGGTCTAGTTTCAACCTTCTGCATGTTGCTGTCCAGTTCTCCCAGCACCATTTGTTAAAGAGACTGTCTTTTTTCCATTGGATGTTCTTTCCTGCTTTGTCAAAGATGAGTTGGCCATACGTTTGTGGGTCTAGTTCTGGGGTTTCTATTCTATTCCATTGGTCTATGTGTCTGTTTTTATGCCAATACCATGCTGTCTTGATGATGACAGCTTTGTAGTAGAGGCTAAAGTCTGGGATTGTGATGCCTCCTGCTTTGGTCTTCTTCTTCAAAATTACTTTGGCTATTCGGGGCCTTTTGTGGTTCCATATGAATTTTAGGATTGCTTGTTCTAGTTTCGAGAAGAATGCTGGTGCAATTTTGATTGGGATTGCATTGAATGTGTAGATAGCTTTGGGTAGTATTGACATTTTGACAATATTTATTCTTCCAATCCATGAGCAGGGAATGTCTTTCCATTTCTTTATATCTTCTTCAATTACCTGCATAAGCTTTCTATAGTTTTCAGCATACAGATCTTTTACATCTTTGGTTAGATTTATTCCTAGGTATTTTATGCTTCTTGGTGCAATTGTGAATGGGATCAGTTTCTTCATTTGTCTTTCTGTTGCTTCATTGTTAGTGTATAAGAATGCAACTGATTTCTGCACGTTGATTTTGTATCCTGCAACTTTGCTGAATTCATGTATCAGTTCTAGCAGACTTTTGGTGGAGTCTATCGGATTTTCCATGTATAATATCATGTCATCTGCAAAAAGCGAAAGCTTGACTTCATCTTTGCCAATTTTGATGCCTTTGATTTCCTTTTGTTGTCTGATTGCTGATGCTAGAACTTCCAGCACTATATTAAACAGCAGCGGTGACAGTGGGCATCCCTGTCGTGTTCCTGATCTCAGGGAAAAAGCTCTCAGTTTTTCCCCGTTGAGGATGATGTTAGCTGTGGGCTTTTCATAAATGGCCTTTATGATCTTTAAGTATGTTCCTTCTATCCCGACTTTCTCAAGGGTTTTTATTAAGAAAGGGTGCTGGATTTTGTCAAAGGCCTTTTCTGCATCGATTGACAGGATCATATGGTTCTTCTCTTTTTTTTTGTTAATGTGATGTATCACGTTGATCGATTTGCGAATGTTGAACAAGCCCTGCATCCCAGGAATGAATCCCACTTGATCATGGTGAATAATTCTTTTTATATGCTGTTGAATTCGATTTGCTAGTATCTTATTAAGAATTTTTGCATCCATATTCATCAGGGATATTGGCCTGTAGTTCTCTTTTTTTACTGGGTCTCTGTCTGGTTTAGGAATCAAAGTAATACTGGCTTCATAGAATGAGTCTGGAAGTTTTCCTTCCCTTTCTATTTCTTGGAATAGCTTGAGAAGGATAGGTATTATCTCTGCTTTAAATGTCTGGTAGAACTCCCCTGGGAAGCCATCTGGTCCTGGACTCTTATTTGTTGGGAGATTTTTGATAACCGATTCAATTTCTTCGCTGGTTATGGGTCTGTTCAAGCTTTCTATTTCCTCCTGATTGAGTTTGGGAAGAGTGTGGGTGTTTAGAAATGTGTCCATTTCTTCCAGGTTGTCCAATTTGCTGGCATATAATTTTTCATAGTATTCCCTGATAATTGTTTGTATCTCTGAGGGATTGGTTGTAATCATTCCATTTTCATTCATGATTTTATCTATTTGGGTCATCTCCCTTTTCTTTTTGAGAAGCCTGGCTAGAGGTTTGTCAATTTTGTTTATTTTTTCAAAAAACCAACTCTTGGTTTCGTTGATCTGCTCTACAGTTTTTTTAGATTCTATATTGTTTATTTCTGCTCTGATCTTTATGATTTCTCTTCTTCTGCTGGGTTTAGGCTGCCTTTGCTGTTCTGCTTCTATTTCCTTTAGGTGTGCTGTTAGATTTTGTATTTGGGATTTTTCTTGTTTCTTGAGATAGGCCTGGATTGCAATGTATTTTCCTCTCAGGACTGCCTTCGCTGCATCCCAAAGCGTTTGGATTGTTGTATTTTCATTTTCGTTTGTTTCCATATATGTTTTAATTTCTTCTCTAATTGCCTGGTTGACCCACTCATTCGTTAGTAGGGTGTTCTTTAACCTCCATGCTTTTGGAGGTTTTCCAGACTTTTTCCTGTGGTTGATTTCAAGCTTCATAGCATTGTGGTCTGAAAGTATGCATGGTATAATTTCAATTCTTGTAAACTTATGAAGGGCTGTTTTGTGACCCAGTATGTGATCTATCTTGGAGAATGTTCCATGTGCACTCGAGAAGAAAGTATATTCTGTTGCTTTGGGATGCAGAGTTCTAAATATATCTGTCAAGTCCATCTGATCCAATGTATCATTCAGGGCCCTTGTTTCTTTATTGACTGTGTGTCTAGATGATCTATCCATTTCTGTAAGTGGAGTGTTAAAGTCCCCTGCAATGACCACATTCTTATCAATAAGGTTGCTTATGTTTATGAGTAATTGTTTTATATATCTGGGGGCTCGGGTATTTGGCGCATAGACATTTATAATAGTTAGCTCTTCCTGGTGGATAGACCCTGTGATTATTATATAATGCCCTTCTTCATCTCTTGTTACAGCCTTTAATTTAAAGTCTAGTTTGTCTGATATAAGTATGGCTACTCCAGCTTTCTTTTGGCTTCCAGTAGCATGATAAATAGTTCTCCATCCCCTCACTCTCAATCTAAAGGTGTCCTCAGATCTAAAATGAGTCTCTTGTAGACAGCAAATAGATGGGTCTTGTTTTTTTATCCATTCTGATACCCTATGTCTTTTAGTTGGTGCATTTAATCCATTTACATTCAGTGTTATTATAGAAAGATATGGGTTTAGCGTCATTGTGATGTCTGTATGTTTTATGCTTGTAGTGATGTCTCTGGTACTTTGTCTCACAGGATCCCCCTTAGGATCTCTTGTAGGGCTGGTTTCGTGGTGACAAATTCCTTCAGTTTTTGTTTGTTTGGGAAGACCTTTATCTCTCCTTCTATTCTAAATGACAGACTTGCTGGATAAAGGATTCTCGGCTGCATATTTTTTCTGTTTAGCACACTGTAGATATCGTGCCAAGCCTTTCTGGCCTGCCAAGTTTCAAAGGAGAGATCAGTCACGAGTCTTATAGGTCTCCCTTTATATGTGAGGGCACGTTTATCCCTTGCTGCTTTCAGAATTTTCTCTTTATCCTTGTATTTTGCCAGTTTCACTATGATATGTCGTGCAGAAGATCGATTCAAGTTACGTCTGAAGGGAGTTCTCTGTGCCTCTTGGATTTCAATGCCTTTTTCCTTCCCCAGTTCAGGGAAGTTCTCAGCTATAATTTGTTCAAGCACCCCTTCAGCACCCTTCCCTCTCTCTTCCTCCTCTGGGATACCAATTATGCGTATATTATTTTTTTTTAGTGTATCACTTAGTTCTCTAATTTTCCCCTCATACTCCTGGATTTTTTTATCTCTCTTTCTTTCAGCTTCCTCTTTCTCCATAACTTTATCTTCTGAAAGTTCACCTATTCTCTCCTCTGCCTCTTCAAGCCGAGCCATCGTGGATTCCATTTTGTTTTGCAATTCGTTTAAAGCGTTTTTCAACTCCTCGTGACTGTTCCTTAGTCCCTCGATCTTTGTGGCAAGAGATTCTCTGCTGTCCTGTATACTGTTTTCAAGCCCAGCGATTAATTTTATGACTATTATTCTAAATTCACTTTCTGTTATATTATTTAAATCCTTTTTGATCAGTTCATTAGCTGTTGTTATTTCCTGGAGATTCTTCTGAGGGGAATTCTTCCGTTTGGTCATTTTGGAGAGTCCCTGGCGTGGTGAGGACCTGCAGGGCACTTCCCCTGTGCTGTGGTGTATAACTGGAGTTAGTGGGCGGGGCCGCAGTCCGACCCGATGTCTGCCCCCAGCCCACTGCTGGGGCCACAGTCAGACTGGTGTGTGCCTTCTCTTCCCCTCTCCTAGGGGCGGGATTCACTGTGGGGTGGCGTGTCCCGTCTGGGCTACTTGCACACTGCCAGGCTTGTGTTGCTGGGGATCTGGCGTATTAGCTGGGGTGGGTAGGCAAGGTGCACGGGGGCTGGAGGGGCAGGCTTAGCTCGCTTCTCCTTAGGTGATCCACTTCAGGAGGGGCCCTGTGGCAGCGGGAGGGAGTCAGATCCGCTGCCGGAGGTTTGGCTCCGCAGAAGCACAGAGTTGGGTGTTTGCGCGGAGTGAGCAAGTTCCCTGGCAGGAACTGGTTCCCTTTGGGATTTTGGCTGGGGGATGGGCGGGGGAGATGGCGCTGGCGCCTTTGTTCCCCGCCAAGCTGAGCTCTGCCGTCCGGGGGCTCAGCAGCTCTCCCTCCCTTTGTCCTCCAGCCTTCCCGCTTTCCGAGCAGAGCTGTTAACTTATGACCTCCCAGACGCTAAGTCGCGCTTGCTGGCGGAACACAGTCCGTCCGGCCCCTCCGCTTTTGCCAGCCAGACTCGGGGGCTCTGCTTGGCCGGCGAGCCGCCCCTCCGCCCCGGCTCCCTCCCGCCAGTCCGTGGAGCGCGCACCGCCTCGCCGCCCTTCCTACCCTCTTCCGTGGGCCTCTAGTCTGCGCTTGACTCCGGAGACTCCCTTCTGCTAATCCTCTGGCGGTTTTCTGGGTTCTTTAGGCAGGTGTAGGTGGAATCTAAGTGATCGGCAGGACGCGCTGTGAGCCCCGCGTCCTCCTACGCCGCCATCTTCCGGAACCTCCCTGTCTATGTCTCCTTAATGCAACAGCTAACGCTTTCATATTGTCTTCCTATAGTTTTGATGTAATCTCTTCAAAATGGAATAAAAACATTTAGACAGATACCCCCTCCATTTTTAATTTGTTATATTCTATTTTGTTTTACCGCCAAGAAAACAGAAGCTCAGTTGGTTAGATAATATTCCAAGTTAATTTAGTTGAACTCTGGATATGAGTTTCCTTTCACTAGAAAAACACCTGCTTCAGTTATTTGTGGATAAATAAAGTGAGTAGATCAAGGAAGTAAGCACTGAATGAAAGTATTAGACTGAAGCCTCTAGAACATAGACCTACAAGATAGTACCAAGATAAATGATTGAAGTTTCTTTTACTGCCTAGAAATAGTTTATTTGTGACAAGAGATGTCTCCACTGCACAGAGAAGGGATAATGTAGGCTACCAAGTGATATAACCATGTGACTGTGGGGATGGTTGGGCCATGATCTCCAGGCACTTTTCCTTCTTACTAAACAGTATTAGAGTGCAGGCCCCCGTGGAGTCTGTGAATTTATTAAAAATTGTAGCTATGATTATTACTGATGGCAACCATACCCGAAGAAGCTGGAAAAAATATAATTCAAAACTGGGTTGAAGTTAACAGTGTAACATGTTGTACAGAAAATGTGCACAAAATTATAGTTTGCTTCCATTCTATATAATCTAATTATCTTATATATTTACCCAAGTTTACAATTCAAGTTCCTACACATAAGCTCCATCCCATCCCCAACAGTTCACGTCCTCTTCTGTCATTTTTTTTGTCCACCTACAGAAATCTGTGAAGCCTGAAGGAGTAGTAGGGATAGAAAGAAATTCTAAAGATATTAATAGCTCAGCTCTGGAATTTGATAGATTTGGTTCTGGATTCTAGTCTGGCTTTTTTGATGCCGTGTGACCTCTGACATGTCACTGAGCCTCAGTTTCTCCATCTATAAAATAGACATAATAATGGAACTTACCAAAAGGGGTTGTTGTGATGAATATTCATTACTGAGTGCAAATATATAAGCACCTGGCATACAGAAAGCACTCAACAAATGATGGGTCCACTGCTGTTGTTGCCAATGCTAATGAAAGTTTGATTTGGTAACTATAAGCCTTTAGGTTTAAGTGCTCCCATAATTTTATCTCTGCTTTATCAATTTATTCATCCATTCATTCATTTATTCAACACATATTTTTGATATTTATTCTTTCAGAAGTTGTCATGAGCCATCAGGTGACCAATTACAGGAGAACTTTCAGAAAGAACAAGAGGGCTACAGTGAAAAGACTGTGTTCTTGTGTTCCCTTCCTGCTTTCCTTTGAAGGGTAATCATTGGTTTAACCAAAAATTCACCTGCCATAAATTATATTATATGCCCCTAAAAATATGGGCAAAGAGAAATGTTGCAGTCTGACTTGTGTTATGTGAATTTTGGGGGGTTAATAGGAAATTTTCAAATTCTTCAGTATTCTCTCTGTCTACATGAATGGAAAGATGTTTTGTTTTATTTTTGGCCTAAATTACATGAATTGGTTCTGATGGTAGAAAGCCTGAGTTTAACAAGCCAGTATTCAAGTTAAACCTCATAAACATGAGCATAAATTGACCTGAGGCATAAATTGAAAACTGCATGAGAAAAAGAATCCCTCCACAGAGTATTTCCCTGAGGAGAGCCCTTCTCAAAGAGGACTTAAAATTGGGAGACAGATCTCTATATTCCATGCCCAAAGGCATGTATGCACTTAGAAAATATCTCTTTTACCATCTGATTATATTTAGGCCGAACTTTTAAATGAACCCTTTACCATGAGCAAGGTGGAAATGACAAGGCAACGGGCACTCTGACACAAAAAATGAAGTTCTAAGCTAATGTGACCTTTCATTTCCCCCAATGGCCTTTCTCTCATGAATCCTTGCCTGCCTATTATTAATTCTTTCATTATGCTATACTTCTAATGGCTTTGCCTGGGAGGATTAGAAGTTTCTTAAAATTTGCAACACTCCTTAGAAGAAGAACTTAAAAAAGGAGTATTAATTAAAAGCTACATTTTGGGGGACTCGGTTGAATGTCCTACTCTTGATTTCAGCTCAGGTCATGATCCCAGGGTTGTGGGATGGAGTCCCATATCGGGCTCTGCACTGACAGCACAGAGCCTGCTTGAGATTCACTTTCTGCCTCTCTGCCCCACCCCAGCTCTCACACACACACGCACACATGCTCTCTCTCTCTCAAAATAAGTAAACAATAAAAAAAGTAGCATTTGTCAGGCTTTCCCTTCTACTCAACTTGTAACCATCTTTTAAAGTATAGCTTACCTTCTACCTTCCATGAGTTTTCTTGGACTATGCCAATTAAATGATTCTATTTTTGCTTCTACTGTTCACTCGACCCAATTGGAACTTAATATTCCACTCTAATCTATGGTAAATTATTTGTACAGAATTGTCTTAGGTCCTTCACTGATTTGTAACGTCTTTGAAGTCAGAGACATGATTTATTCTCATAGTCTTAAGCACTTGTCTCTTTGTCAACAGTAAACTTTAATAGTAATCATATTTATGATATTAATGCCATTTTATATTTGCATCATTGTATGATTTTACAAAATATTCCCTGTATATTATCTCTTGAGATTCTCCCAACTTCCAACTACCCAATGAGTGAAGTCTCTAATTTCACATATGAGGAAATGGAATCAAATAAAAAATTTAAAAGTCCTTATCAAAAGTCACAACATACTGTAGAATCTGCTGACTATTAAGTAGGAAGATTGTTGTTACTATCTCACCTCTGATTTGTCTTTATTGTGGTTAATGCATAGATACAGAAATAGATTTACAACATTTCTACTCTTTTTAAAAATTTTTTTGTATGTTTGTTTATTTTTGAGAGAGAGACAGAGCATGAACAGGGGAGGAGTAGAGAGATAGGGAGACACAGAATCAGAAGCAGGTTCCAGGCTCTGAGCTGTCATCATAGACCCCAATGCGGGGCTCAAAATCACAAACTGTGAGATCATGACCTGAGCCGAAGTCAGACGCTTAATCAACTGAGCCACCCAAGTGCCCCACAACATTTCTACTCTTTAGAAGACCTAAGAAGGATCAAGGTTATGAGATGAAAGGGGACAAGTTATGTATGACTTCCCATTTTTGGATCTGTGTATGTTATTCTTTCTAGTAAGAAGAAAAAACAGTGTGAAAAGGCAGGGCAGCTGCTAGCCCATGCACCACTTTTATGTGAATTTGAAAAAAGGCAACCTCTTCTGGGTAGATGCAGCACTAGGTTGATGCATAGAGCCACATAACTTCTTGCCCCATGTCCTTGAACATGGCCAACTTATTTAGCTGTACACAGTAATCTAGGGTAAATGATGAAAGAAAGGTGGCTATGGAAGGGATTATATGTTCTATAGCAGATAATGATATAGAAGGAATAAATGATACTAGAGTTTGTTGGGTGGGTCAATAAAGGAAGGTGTACAAGCTAACAGGAGTATCTAGAAATACTTTTTTGGTATAAAATTAGAACCATCCTATTATGGTTTTTTAAGACCCATGAGCTCTGGAACTATAATTCTTCTTCATAAACAAAGAACAGAATTTAGGAAAGGTGATTCTATTTTGTTCTCATGTCAAGGGACTTGAGGTCCTAAAATACTCTAAATCTTTCAGTATATGAATTATTCTCATTTTTGGGTCTGTCCTATTCTTAAAGAGGACTTTTAGAATTTAAAAAGGGAAAAGTATCCTCTCTCTAAAAAAATACATTAACACAGGCACAGAAGTATTTCACAATTAATTTGAGTGGTTACATGGATCCATTCTTGGACTTGGTGGAGTGTTTCCAAACCTAGCTAATCATTACAATTATTGCACGTGATTTAAAACATGTAGATTACCTGCCTCCTGTCTAGTAGATTCTGATTAGTAAGTTTGGGAACAAGCCTAATATATTTGGATCATTTATTTATATATAGGATGAGATAAAAGGAGAAAAGGTTAACAGCTGTGACCAAAAGAGCTGTTTTTACACTGTCAAACATAAACCAGTAGAGGACTTATACAAATAAATCAATTGGCTATATGAAAAATGCATTCCTGAAGTGACTTTATCATAAAAACATTACTTTTGGGGCACCTGGGTGGCTCAGTTAGTTAAGCATCTGACTCTTGGTTTTGGCTCAGGTCATGATCTCATGGTTCATGGGTTCAAGTCCCACATCAGGCTCTGCACTGGCAATGTGGAGCCTGCTTGGGATTCTCTCTCTCCCTCTCTCTGCCCCTCTCCTGTCACGCACTATCTCTCAAAATAAATCAATAAATTTAAAAAACAAAACAAACAAAAAACATTACTTTTATGTTGTCCATAAAAGTCATACAAAAAGAGTAGATAATGGAAAGCTATGGGTAGAAGAAGCATTTTCAGAATGTGGTATGGGCAGGAAGGGTCTGCAGGATGTTGTACAGAGGGCAAATTTCTTTTTCTACAATTGGTAACACCCACGAGTACCTGGGAATGCAGTCAGCCTGGAGGCACAGAGACTTCCAGAAGGTGATACTGTGTTTTCATTTTGTCAGGTTTTAAATGGCATAAAGAGTTGAGTAAAAATATTCAGTTCATTTTGGATGTGAAACTAATTAATGAGTCACAGAAGGATTATTAGTGATAATGAAATCATAAGCAGCATTCTCTGATGAAAGAAGAGAAAACTCCTACAAAAAGTTAACAGATTTGCAATAAGATATTTTGAAATGTTTAAAAAATTTCCTTCATAGATTTTCATTAGGAAAATAAAACATATCATCTACAAGCACTTTTTTTTTTCTACCTTAAGCAGAGAAAAGCTTTGGGCCCAGAGTGTTAGGTTGAACATTAGAGATAAACTGTCCTTTGAGGCCAAAATAGCCATTACCACATGTTAATTTCTTTCCTCTTCTGGTTTAGCACCAATTCCAAGGATTGGTCCTAGTTGGAGTTCTCAATATTAATTAAGATTGTAAATACAGTGAATTTACACATGTTGAAAATGCTAGGATGTTGATGTAGAAAATGTTTCCATCAGCAGAAAATTTCTTTCTATAACTTGTTCCTCTTAAATCTAATTTGTTGAGAAAAAGCTGTGAAGATGTTTTATAGCAGAGCTAGGATAAGGAAATTCATTGAACACATTTACATGTAAACAGCTGGAGTAGCAGAGCATTATGGAAAATATTAATCTGAGTAGGTAGGATACCTGGATTTTGTTCTGGGGTTTTGAGGTATGTTATTTCTCTTCTCAGAGCCTCAGTTTTTATAAACTTGTACGTGATGAAAGGGGGTGGGGGTGGGGGTGTGCACACTCGTGGATGAGCAGAGTATGTCATATCCTGGAAGGTCACACATTTATTCAAAAGGCATTAACTGAGTGCCTACTTTATTAACATATGATGGCAGACCCTGGTGATCCAGATGTGATAATGACTCCATCCTCAAAAAAGCCTCTGAAGCCTTGAGTATCAGTGAGATGGTAATTAAAGAAGTTATAGGACAGTGTGACAAGGGGAAAGAAACAGAGCAAGGGAGATGCGTGGGGTTTGGTAAGAAGCAGAGGCTTGAGGACTACGTGATTTCTAAGGTTCCTTCAACTACTTTTTAAGATGGATCTTTAGTTAGGATTTGATGATCGATGGGAAAAGGGTCCCAAAACCATGACGAGAAACCGGAGCCTAAATGGGTGGGAAGGAGTGAAAGTCTTTGGAGAACATGGAATTCAACATTTGTTGCATTCTTGTGGTCAAAACCTCCCTCCTTCCCCAACCATTTAGTGAAGTCTGCTCTGCTCACACAGGCCTCATGCAAGGGCTGCTTTGTAGAAATCAAGGGAAAGCAGCCAAGTCCGAAGCCCGAAGTGATCTGCAACGAGATAAAATGACCTTCCTAAGGCAAAATGAGCAGTAAGTCTAAACTTCAATAGGACAGTGAATTCAGAGGTGTCTAAGAGAATTGCTAAGCCAGTGGGAATTCGCAAAAACCTCATGTTGGGCTGCCATTGATTTCTACAGAAGATATAAGGGAAATTGTGCTGGAAATTTTTCTAATTTTTTCTCTTCTAGAATCACTCTTCAAAATAAAATAAAAATAAACTTTAAAATACTGTGTTTATTCAACTCATACAAGGTACCCTCTCTGAGTGTTGCTTACTTTTAGAAAGCTAACTAATATAGGTGTATAAGACATGTACTCACATATACCATGGATGAGTCCTCTCT
The DNA here is from genome assembly GCF_046562875.1 of Panthera onca. NCBI lineage: Eukaryota > Metazoa > Chordata > Mammalia > Carnivora > Felidae > Panthera > Panthera onca. Next base: position 125,601,334 of record NC_138344.1, read on the forward strand.
AAATATGGATGGGCAGCTTCGAAACACAAACAGAAAAGAAAACAATTAAAGAGAAAAAACTCAGAGATTAAAAAAAAAAGTCAGTGCTTTAGTATTAAGGTAAAATGAATAACACTATCACAGACACTGCAGTAAAGTTCAGCCAAGTTTTTCGCAAATGAAGTCATAGATATTTGTGCCACAGAGAAGTTAGTCCAATAATTTTATTTTGTAGATGAGGAGCTTAGGCTGTTTTGTGTGTGTTTGTTTTTTTTGTGACTGAATATGAATGCATATGAATGCACGTGTGTGTGTGTGTGTGTGTGTGTGTGTGTGCGCGCACGTGTGCAGATTTCCTTATTTTCTTATTTATCACTGACCAATACTAAAATCATATAGAGGTGCTTCCATGAGTTCATTGTGATTGCTCTGGATTGTTTTTCCATCATGCTGTTATGCGTCTCTACATTTTCAAACAATGTTAATTTCTCATTCATTTAATGACCATTTTCCAGGGAAGATATTTTTTCCTTTTTGGGGGGGGAGGGAAGGGGAAGCCATTTTGTGAGGATCACTTCAAAAATAATAAGCAGACAAAACAAAGCCATCTTGAGATGTGCAACATATTAGCTTATTGGCTTGCTTCCACAAGCCAAATTCATTTATGCTGTGCATGGGTTTCAATTCAGTGCCTCACATCTATTACATATGACATTCACAGTTGCGGTTTGATAAAAAAAGAATCAAAACTGAAAAAATTTAGTCCATGGATACTAATTGTGTAAGTGCCAATTGTGTGTTCCTTGCTGTTTCTTAAGGTCTAGTTCGACAATTTCTGTATCACTATAACTTCTTTTTAGTAATAATACAGATTCTTCCGCTCCACCTAAGACTTACTTAATCAGAACTTCCAGGGGTGGGGTCTAGAAGCATCCATTTTTTTAATGTTATTTATTTATTTATTTATTCATTTATTTATTTATTTTTAATATAATTAATTGTCAAGTTGGCTAACATACTGTGTATACAGTGTGCTCTTGGTTTTGGAGGTACATTCCCATGATTCATTTCTTACATACAACACCCAGTGCTCATCCCAACAAGTGTCCTCCTCAATGCCAATCATCCATTTTCCCCTTTCCCCCACCCCCCATCAACCCTCAGTTTGTTTTCTGTGTTTAAGAGTCTCTTATGGTTTGCCTCCCTCCCTCACTGTAACTATTTTTCCCTCCTTCCCTTCCCCCATGGTCTTCTGTTAAGTTTCTCAAGTTCTACATATGAGTGAAAACATGTGATATCTGTATTTCTCTGACTGAGCTTCCATTTTAATGCATTTTCTAAGACAACTTCTATGAACACCCAAGTCTGAAACTATGATACTGGGTTTGGTAGAAGAACTTCGAAGATACATCAAAAATGACCAAATGCACTTAGCCTGATATTCGCTTAGTTATTAAAGAAGAAAGCTGGCTTTTAAGATGTTTCCCCCTAAAAAACAATGACTATCTTGCTTGGATTTAGTTGAACAGACAAACTGGGTATGTTGGGTGTATAATGAGATCTGTAGTCTGGGTAACAGATTTGGTTCTTCAGCAAAAATAACATTCCAGCTACAGTGAAGCTGAGGAAAAAACACAATCACTGATTGATGGCCAGACCCCTACGATGTTCTGAACCTTTCAGGAAGGTAAGACTGGGTGTTTGGGTTGTGGTTGAAAGGGGCTAAATGTTCTCTCCTGGAGTTCAGGGAACCAGCTGCTTCCTGAGCTGGCATAGGAGAGCAAACCTTGAGGCACAGAAGCTTCAATTTGCATGAGATGTACTAAGCAATCCTCCCATTAGCTGGCTGTTGCCTCTCTTGATGACTACCTTGGGGAGGAGATGGGGGTTGTGAACTTTGAAGTGGATTATTAATTATTCATGCCTCCTTCGCCTGGATGGAGGTAACCTGCATCTCAGGAGCCAGGCCCAGAATTCATTATCATCCTGTCGATGTTTGCAATAAAAATAAGGCTGAATATTAATCCTTTCACTTTCATCCTTAACTCCCTCCTCGCCCCCCCCCCCATTCTCTGGATGGGTTATGTAAAATCGTGCCTCTCCCTTAATTCTCCCTGAGTCATTTATTGTTTATTCAATTATTTGGAGGCCCTTTAAACTGAGAATTAAGTCCAAGGGCTAGTGGCTTACTTGTAAATTCCAAAGAATGTCTTTCCCTACTGAGATTTTCCATTTATTTTTCAGCATGTTTATGATAATCATGTCATGATTATTGACTTGTCATCTGTCTCTTTTTAATTTCTATATTTTGAAATTTTAGGAGTTTCATACTTTTCATGTTCCTTGGGTAGAGTTCTCTAGTGACTTTGTTGTCAGGTTTAGTCAGGGTTTGGTAGTAAAAAGCAGAGGCTTGTATTTGTCAGGTGTATGCATTTGTGTGCGTGTGTGTGTGTGTGTGTGTATGTTGTATGTATATATATGCCTCTTGAGTCTGTCTGTACATTACTTTTTTTAAGGATGCCAATAGATAAATCATTATTTATGGAAAATATAGGTTAATTAAGTGGGACATCATTAAGTCTTTATAATAAAGAATAATCTGTCTCATCATCTGATTTGTTGACACAAGGATTGATTCAGAGGTGTCAGAGGTGGGTTAAGATTAATTTGCAGACTACTTGGTATAAAGATTTATGAACAGGAAAGGGAAAATATGAAAAGAAGTATTACATAATAACAGTTAATTGAGCAAAGGTAATGACAGCCCCTGAGCTAATGCCCAGAAATGTATGTGGTCAGCAATGATGCCTCTAGCCATTGCCTTCTTGGCTTTGTTCCAACTTTCCTTTTTTTCCTTCTTATTATCTCCCTTCATTCTTTCCTGCTCTCTTTTTAAAATTTTTATTAACTAAAGCACATAGTTTACATTAATGTTCACTCTTGGCATTGTACATTCTATGGGTTATGAAAATGTATAACACCATGTATAACATCATTATGGTGTCATACAGAATAATTTCACTGTTGTAAAATTCCCTATGCTTCACCTACTCATCCCTCCCTGTCTCACTTCCAGAAATTCTGGCAACAACTGATCTTTTTATTGTCTTTCCCCAAATGTTATGTGGTTGGATTCATGCAGAATATAGCCTTTTCAGATTGGCTTTTTTCACTTAGTAATACGCACTTGCTGTTCCTTCATATCTTTTCATGGCTTGATAACTCATTTCATTTTGTTGCAGAATGATGTCCCATTGTATGAATGGACAGTTGATCCTTGAACAATATGGGGGTTGGAAAGCCAAACTTCCCAACAGTCAAAAATCCATATGTAATTTTTGACTCCCCCAAAACTTGACTACTAATAGCATACTGTTGACCAGAAGCCTCACCAACAATGTAAACAGTCAACACAAATTTTATATGTTAGATGTATTATAATATGTGATATAGTAATATAGAGAAAAGAAAATGTTATTAAGAAAGTCATAAGGAAGAGACAATACAGTCATAGTACTGTAGTGTATTTATTTTTTAAAAAAATCTCCATATAAGTGGACTTGTACAGTTCAAACCTGTGTTATTCAAGGCTCAACTATATTCAGTTTATCCATTCACCAACTGAAGGACGTTTTGGGTAATTTCAAGTTTTGGCAAATTTGAATAACGCTTCTATGAAATCCACATGCAGGATTTTGTGTGGACATACATTTTCACTTAGTATAGGTAAATACGAAAGAGTCTGACTACTGGATGTTATGGTAACACTATGCTTAACTTTTCAAGAAACTGCCAATCTATCTTCAAAGTGACGGTACTATTTTGCAGTTAATTTTGCAGTACTATTTTGCAGTTAATGAGACTTCCTATTGTTCCAGATCGTCCTCAACATTTGAGGTTGTCACTGCCTTGAATTTCAGCATTCTAATAAGTGTGTAGTGGTATTTCATTGTTTTAATTTGCAATTCCCTAATAACTTATGATGTTGAGGATATTGTCATATACTTACTCGCCTTTTGTATATCTTCTTTGGTGAGGTGTCTGTTCAGATCTTTTGCCTGTTTTTAAATTGAGTTGCTACTTTTCCTGTTGTTGAGTTTTAAGAATTCTTTGTATATTTTGGATACTTTAGTCCTTAAGCTGATATGTTTGGCAAATGTTTTCTGCCAGTCACTTTTCTTTCTTTTTTCTATTTTTAAGTTTTTTAATCTTTATTTAATTTTGAGAGAGAGAGAGAGATAGTGAGCAGGGGAGGGGCAGAGAGGGAAGGAGACGCAGAATCAGAAGCAGGCTCCAGGCTCCGAGCTGACAGCATAGAGCCCGAAGCGGGGCTTGAACTCACAAAATGTGGTATCATGAACTGAGTGGCAGTGGGATGTTTAACTGACTGAGCCACCCAGAAGCCTCTCTTTGCATTCTCTTAATAGTCTTTCATGGATCAGAAGAGTTTAATTTTAAAGAAATCTCATTTAGGAATCTTTTATTCCATGAATCATGCTGTAGGTGTCTTTCTTGTTTGCATCTTCCCTTCTTATTTTTCTTTTTTCTTCAGAACTCAAAATGAAGTTCTGAGTGAGCCATGGCCTTGCCACTTTATATTCATATGGCCTTGGATAAATTTTATTTTCTAAGTTTTAGTTTCCAGCTTCTTTGCCTATAAAATAGAAATAATAATGTTGCTTACTCCTTGAGTGTGCTAAAAAGATTATATAGGATTATGCACTGAAAATAATTATTTAAACAGTATGTTTATGTGAAATGTTACTTTCATTCATTTTGTCTCATCATCCTCATTTGTCTTTCTTGCTGTACTCTCTTACGTGGCCATGAATATGGGAGGTACACTTGCCAGCCCGTCATCCTGTGAATGAATGGTAGGTAGTTTATAGGATGCTTCATGTATAAGAGACCAAACCAAATGTAGATTTAAAAGTGTAAACTATTTTCACCTAAATCAATTAAATTAAGAGGGTGAGTGATTTTTTTTCATGTTTAAACTTGTCTTTTTGTGCATTAGCCTAGTGAGCTCAGATAGGTACACATAAGATGAGTCCAAGATCATATTTTAACCCTAAAAATTGATTTTATAGAGAGAATGATTCCATTTTAGAACCTCATTTTCAACCCTGTTATAAATATTTATTCAATAACAATACCTCAAATACATTGAGGCAGTGGTTTTCAAACTGTGTTCTGCAAAGAATTTGGGGTTTTACAGTATGTCTATTCCTGCAGTGACGTTTTGTGAGGGGAGGAAAGTACTGTCAGAACTTTGAGACCAGCCTCTTGATTTCACTAGAACAGCTTTGCTTGTTTTAATGAAGATTTCATGTGAAACTTTACTTGTAGAAATGGTTTTCCTGCTAACAAAATGTCTTTTTAATCAAAATTATAAATGGAAATTTATCAAAATTTTAAATAAGTTCACTGGTACTCTGTCTTAGAAACAGGATCACATGTTTCAAGCCCTTTTCTGGGAAAACTTATATTAAATGCATTAGTTGTTTTATATGATTAGAAGGCCATTGGGTCTGTTGTCCTAGGCATGGTGGTTGATCAGGGAACTATTCTCACCTTAGATCCTTCTGTTTTTATAAGTGCTTATGACAGAGCCACTACATCTTATCACTGATTCAACTCAAGTTGAAAAGAACTTATGCCCATGCTACACTGTATTTTCTCTCTCACTTGATTTATAAATCTGGCCTTTATATTTTGAGAGCCAAGGATATGAATATAGACTTGAGACATAAATAATGAGGTTGTTTATTATTCTTTGTCTTCTCCAAAGAGACTGGTCAAGCGAGGGTTAGAAGTAAGAGCTGTGTGAATGGAATATAAAAGAAGAAGCCTCAATGGAAACATTCAGTTCTTTAATTTTAGATATTTAGATTATTTTAGATATTTAGTCCATTAATTTATGCTGATCCATCCTTTGAAATATCTTGTGCATCCAATTCTTTTTTTATTTTTTTGTATTCCCATAGCTTCTATTCTCTTCCAAATAGTCCTTGACTCACATCATTCTTTCCATCCCCATTCCCTCTCACTTTTATTTCCTTCTACACATGGCTTTATAATTATCTTTCTAAAATGTCAATCCCATGCTACTGCTTTCATGGAAAAAGAATACATAGATGTGTATTCTCAAGTGACTACCCATTATGTCAGAGTCAAGTCCTCACTCAATGGCATGACATTCAAGTTATCCACAAGTTTTATTTATCTTTAAAAAGATTGAAATTCTTTTATGATTTCTCAATTCCACCTTAAAAGCCTTTGTTCAAGCTTTGTTTCCTATAGTCTCATCTGGTTGGCCAAATAACTGGACCATTTGCCCTTCAAAGTTCATTCTGATCCTTCATTCCATCTATGACCATTGCTGGATCACCATATTCTCCCTCTATTTGATTTTATCTAAATATACAGTGTGAGAAAATAATTCTGATTAAATTAATATTACCTTTTTTTATTGTTCATGCTATATTTATAAGTTAATTGTCGTCTCTTGAAAAACAAAAGCTAATTCTTATCACAGAAACACAACCACTGACAACAATAAAAACAGCCTCAATTTTTTATGAGTACTTATTATGACCAGTACTTATTATGATTAGTACTATGATTCCACCACCTCTTTTAATTCTCAAAATCATTGTAAGCTAATTATTATTATTCCATTTCACTCATGAAAAAATAAAGTCTTCTAGATATAATGACTTTTCTAGGATACCACAGATAACATTTGGCAGAGCTTGGATTAATACCTAATTTTGTCTGACAAAACAAAATAACTCTTTTCAATTTATACATTGTAGAATACTTCTTTGGTTTCCACTTCAGCAACCAGGGCAGCTTTACCAAAAAGAAAAACTTGACTGAGTTTTTGAAATCCTTAGAGAGAGAGAGAAATATGAATCACAATAAGAAAACAGAGTAAAATATTCCCTAAAAACTAAATTCCTATCTCAAAAAAACAAAATAAAACAAAACAAAAACCCAAAAGCTCAAAAACACATTCACACAAAACCAAAAAACAACTAAATTCCTGTTAGTGAGCCAAGGAACTGATACTGGAATCAAGTTAGAGGTCATTGCTAATTTCATGTTGTGCTCTGACATGGAATTTTCCTGGATTATGCAAATATTATAAAGCCCCATGAGCAAGAATGAGTGAGCAAGGATGGTTCTTGGAGAATCCCATGTAAAGTATGGGCTTTAGATTTTTCTTTACTGAGCTGGAATAAATATGCTAAGTATCATAGAATGTTCCTCCTAGCTAAAATTACTAGTGAGGCCAGAAGTAACATTTTGGTACAATAAACAGCAAAATTGTTCTGCGATCCTTTATTAATTTCTTTGGGAATGAAGGCCTGTGTAGAGAACAAATCATTCACTACCTAGTCATTGGTACACTTTTCTAAGAGAAGAGTAAGACTTGTAAGTTCCCTGATGCAGAAAGATATTTATCTTCCATGTTTAGAACATGGAACAAAGACATCATTGATAATGATTTCTTTGTTGATTTTTTATATTGATTATTTTTCTCATCTTCTTTTTACTTGATCACTACAAGCTTTTATTTTATTTTATTTTGCCTACAATCCTTTTGGCCATTTTGAATACATATCACATCACAAATATTATCCAAAGATTTGGGGGAAAGGCAATGGTTCTATTAGTAATCACAGACACGGGAAAGGGCATATTGAAATCCCTGTCTGTCCTCCCACTTATAATTTCTTTCCCTTTTTCGAAGTCATTAATTTAGAGCAATGAGTAAGGCAGCTATACTGGGAACTAGGATTTGTTAATATTCTGTTAGACAGTTTTCCTATCTCTGTGGGAAAGACATTTTCTGGCTCTAATCTACTTATTGTATCAGATCATTGACTGAGAAAACAGAAGCTTAGAGAGATATTGAATAAAATTCAAAACAAACAAACAAAAAAGAAGCCTAGGGAAACATGAGCAGACTCTTCCAAAAGAAAAAAAAAACCAATAAATATAAACTAAGTAAATTATTTTCCCCTCAAAAAGGTTATTTATTTAATATTTGGGCCATATCATTAATTGGGAGGTGTAATAGGCATTGAATATTTTTTAACCAAAAATTTTAAAAAAGCCATCTGATTACATTTTTTTATTTGTCGTAGATTAAAATCTCTGCGTGAGCTATGCCTTCTCTATCTTCCCCTTTACATAAGTCAAATAAGAAGTTTAGACAATCATCTGTCGAGGTAAAAGCACTTAGTTATGAAAACTTGGGGAGAAGAACAGAGTGTTCAGGTAGTGTTAGGAAACAAATCTTAAACCCCAAGAATTTCATGGGATTTAAAATTGTTCAGATGATATGCTCCCTAAAACTTTATATGGTTTGTATAATTGTTGCTAACTTGTTATAGAGGAGAAACAAGTACATATGGATCTAATTAGGCTCCAAACCATAGAAAAGTGACTTGAGAACATTGGATGACACAGCAGGATTTGTCTATTCTTATTAATTAGATATTATTGATAAGGGACTCTAAAGGTGAACACTGTTACATAAAGACTAGTCTTGTAGAGAGGTCAGTAAGCATGAATTTATGTATATTTAAGGAAGTCTTCAGCCTTTCTTAATCTTAATGGGCTGAATTTTCCTACTGTATATTTCCTGTATGGTTTTGAAACTCCAACCGACTTTTGAGTTGTCATTGTTTAAGATAAGTTTTCAGGGGCGCCTGGGTGGCTCAGTCGGTTAAATGTCCGACTTCAGCTCAGGTCACGATCTCGCGGTCCGTGAGTTAGAGCCCCGCATCGGGCTCTGGGCTGATGGCTCAGAGCCTGGTGCCTGCTTCCGATTCTGTGTCTCCCTCTCTCTCTGCCCCTCCCCCATTCATGCTCTGTCTCTCTCTGTCTCAAAAATAAATAAAACGTTAAAAAAAATTAAAAAAAAAAGATAAGTTTTCAAAGATGAATATGGATACTTTATAACTCTATTGTTGGACTCTAGAGTTTATTGTTATAACTCTAGTGTAGAAGATATACATACATTCTTTGAAATAAAGTTTAATGCAACATTTTGATAATTTCTACACTTATATGGGGATTTTTTTACAGTACAGTCCTATAAGTGTTTTTTTCTTTTCCTTATGATTTTCTTAATAACATTTATTCTCTAGCTTACTTCATTGTAAGATTACAGTATATAATACATATACAAAATATGTGTTAATTGACTGTTTATGTCATAGGTAAGGCTTTAGGTCAATAGTAAGTTATTAGTAGTTAAGTTTTGGGAGAGTCAGTAATTATATGCAGATTTTCCAACTGTTGAGGGAAGTTGGCACCCTTAACCACCACATTGTCCACTACAGTAAAACCTTGGTTTGCAATCATAAATTCATTCCAGAAACATGCTTGTAATCCAAAGAACTTGTCTATCAAAGCAAATTTCGAGAACCATTGGTTCAGTTATGATGAGGTGACATTTGGCCTCATGCACTACTCATATTGCAAAACATCACTTGTTTATCAAGTTAAAATTTATCAGAAATGTTTGCTTGTCTTGTGGAACACTCACAGAACAAGTTACTCGCAATCCAAGGTTTTATTGTATATATTTTAGTTACCTTCCCTCCTCTTAGTCTGTATGTCTCTCTCACTTTGAAAACTCAAGTAATGCAAGGAGTATAATAGTAACCTAATTACCTACTTCAGTAAGGAGCAGTTGATACCTAGGGGTCGTGAGAGAATTTTATGTAACTTTGAATAAAGCGTTCTACATTTTCCTTTTGTGTGAACAACATACACAACAGGAAGTGTATTTGTATGTAAGTACATATAGCTAAAAGCTTGGAGATCTTCAAATATTAAGGATGTAAAATTCCTTCATTTAAAAATTTTTTCATTGAAAATGTTCATATCAGTTGTTAGGGAATTTTTTTGTGGATGTGAAATAAACCTTTAATTTGATAATCTCCAATAAGACACTCTGCTTTCATTATTCATTTTTTTTTGTTTTGTGATGCTTTTACTTGGATACTGAAGAATACCTATATTAATACCATTTAACTGTAATAAAACATTTCTTTCTAATTAACAAAAGGATTTCCTTCAATGAAAAAAACAAAATCCATAGAGGGTTGAAAAGAGAATACAAACATCTATCAAATATTATATAGACTGCTTATAATTTTTCATTTATTCATTCAATACTTATTGATTACCTGCTTGGTATTAATTTGAGGAAAGGCAACATGTTGTAAAAGTTTATTTCTTAATTGGTGACTTTTCTTTTTGTAGAGAAGATTTATTGTTCTTTAAATTCAGCTCAGTAACTGGGTTCAGAAATTATTCAGGAAAATAATTCTGCAGAGTTCTTGTTACAGAAAATTACTCCAATCAACTTCATTGTATCTTTATTCAATTATTCTCACTTCTTCCTCTTCCACTAGTTTGGATAACAACACACACAAAATGACACCCCCTGCCCCAAAATCTTTTCCAGATGATGAGGCCTATGATGGTTAGTTTAATATGATAATGTAAAGGTTACAGTGCCCAATTAATCCATCAAACACTAATCTAGGTGTTGATTTGAAAGTATTTTGTAGATGTGGTTAACATATACAGTCAGTTGAGTTTATTTAAGGAATATTATCCTGGAGGGGTCCCTGGTTGGCCCAGTCGGTTAATCATTTGACTTCGGCTCAGGTCATGATGTCACTGTGCTGACAGCTCAGAGCCTGAAGCCTGCTTCGGGTTCTGTGCTCCCTCTCTCTCTGCCCCTCCCCCACTCACCCTCTGTCTGTCTGCCTCTCTCTCTCTCTCTCTCTCTCTCTCTCTCTCTCTCTCTCTCAAATATAAATAAACATTAAAAACATTTTTTAAAAAGTATATTATTCGAGATAATCTGGGTGGGCATGATCTAATCAGTTGAAGCACCTAAGAAGGGAACTGAGGTTTCTCTGAGGAAGAAGAAATTCTGCTTGTGGATTATAGTGATAGCTCCTGCTGGTCAGTGTGCAACTGGGCCTTTCTGATAGCCTGCCCTATGGATTTCTCACTTGTCTAGCCAGCTGCTATATGCATAAAGCAGTTCCTTGCAATCTCTATCAATCTGTGATAAATAGAAGGACAGATAGATAGATAGATACATACATACATACATACATACATACATACATACATGCATACATACATAGATGATAGATAGATCAATCCGTCTCCTATTTCTTTTGTTTGTCTGGTGGAACCCTGACTAATACAAGGCCATAATGCTATGTAACTGTAATTATTAGCAACATATTCATAATGTATTCATAAATAATGATTCATAAAGCCTCATATTTTTCCTGAAAGGTAGGATGTATTAACCATATGTTTCTGATGTTTTGGTATCTTGGGGGCCTTGTTAACCTTGAGAGGACTGCCCCTTCCAGGTCTAACCAATTCCAAGAGATGGAAAAGGACTTGCCGGCAAGGCTCTCTCTCATGTGGGTACCATCCACTCCACAGCACACACACCATCCACCTCTTCTATCAGGCTCTCACACTCAAGACCAGTTTTCTCCTCCCCTAATCAGCACAGGGCCATATACCAGACAACTAGGGACAGCCCCTGTGCCCCAGAGCCCACTGAAATTATTCCAACTAGCCAATTCTTAGTCTGCTTTGCTGTTTCTTCCCAGAAACTACAACACAGTCCTACATTTTTCCTTGCTTCCTCTCCCTCTTGACTGCTACTGTCACTTCTCTGTGGCTCCATCATGGAGTATCACATCCCCTCCTCTTGGGATCTGTGAGTCTAACCAACTACCTTTTCAATAGCAGTCATCCCCTGATCTGTCGGCCCGCCATACCTGAATAATAAAATCTGCATTTTAAAACAGAGGGAAACATTTTAAATATTTAGAGGTACACTACAACAATGTTTCTAATATTTTAGTACTCTAAATCGTGAGTTCATTTTGCTTTAAGGATAGCATATATCTATATACCCAAGCTTCTTGTTCTTTTGTTTTAAATCCCATGTGTGCCTTTCCAATTATTTTTTAAAACATATATTGTTAACTTTAAGCAATAAAAAAGACTCTGGAATATAGTTTCTGGTTCTTCATTGGTACTTGGCTGACTTTATATTTGGGATCCATTTATAGATTGCCCAGTAAATTAATATATGAAAAGTGCTCTAAATTTATTTTGTTTTTGTTAGTGTATGTGTGGGCAATCTTTACTGTAACAAAATTCCCTGATTTTCACAAATACATCTTTCATGTACACATACATCTTTCTCAAATACATCCTCAGATACACTCAACATACTTTTATCTGTGTTGATGCTTTAGATACCACAGGAATATTTGAATGTGCATTTTCCTTATCTGTGCAACATCTATATATAGTTTAAACTGAAAAAATATTTTATTTATATGCTACAAACCCAAACTTCAAAAAATTGATGTTATTAATAAATCTTTATTTTTAATATTAATTGTTTGGTCATTTTTTTTAATGTTAATACTAGCTTGACTGACTTCTTTCACTTTCCCGCTTGGTAGTTTGATCACAGGTAGACATAGGAAAAGTTTATAAGATGAGAGACATTGATTCATAGCTGGAAAAGAAGTGAGTGGATGTACAAATTTTGAGTTTTATGTTTATATCCATCAACAGGTGTACATAGTCTTAAAATAATCAATCCCACCCCTCAACTAACCTTCTCATAATGAATCTGCTTTCATACATCAGTTAGCAAATATTTGCCACTTTCTCAGGCTTGGGATGTCTGCCAACTGTTTGATTTTGGCATTATTAATATCTTTGTATAACAGTGTTTGTGCAAATTATTTGACTATTTAATGTCATAATGTCTTTCGAAATGAGTAGAAAATTAAAAGTGTTAAAAAGATGGAAATATTAAGCACATTAAAAGTGAAACTTTTAATCCATTTGAATGTTCATTAAATTTAATTCAATTATGAAAGAAAATAAAAGGCTAAATGATATGAAATTCTAGAAATCTGTAATTGAATCCAGTTTTGAAAGGTGAGGCTTAATGATACCTATATAGAGGAAGTTATTAAACTGTGGTTTGAGTAATAATTAATAATATTATAGCTAAACATTTTGAATGCTTCTCTCCCAAACATAGACCTAAGGTTTATAAATGCATTGTAGGGGGTGCCTGGGTGGCTCAGTCAGTTATGCATCTTACCCTTGATTTTGGCTCAGGTCATGATCTCATCATTCATGGGTTCGAGCCCTACATGGGGCTCTGTGCTAATGGTGTGGAGCCTGTTTGGGAATCTCTCTCTCCCTTCTCTCTCTCGGTCCTACCCTGCTTTCTCTCTCTCTCAAAATAAATAAATAAGCTTAAGAAAATAAAAAAAAAATGCATTGTATAATTTGATTCCCACAATAACTGTATGAAATATAGGCCAGGAAGTGTGAAGGGCCTGAGATTTTATTCCATTTGCCAACTAACGAGTTGGCATGACACAGATTAATGAGTACAGGTAGAAGATACAGACTCTTGAATCAGAGACAATGAGCTGCTTATTACAGAAACAGCAAAAGCCAGTGTCAGTGTTTATACCAGTTCTATAAGCCCAGATTCTTACAGGGCAATGCAATGAGGGCCAAGTGACTCTTGGGTTATATTAATAGCCAGGAATCCCAAGTTGAGGAAAGCTCAGTCCTTGAAAGCAGCTAGAAACAAATCTTCCAAATTCTTGCCCTGGAGGGAGACATTATGGTTATTATTCTAAAAAGCAAAAGGTAGTGCTTCTACCCTGGCTCTGTCTCTATCTTCCAAGGTTGTTTGCTCTGCAGACATTTTTGAAAAGATAGTTTTGAACAAAATGCTGTCAGGACCTTGATTCATAAGACATGTAGAAATAAGAAAGACCCATGGAACACTGCGTCCCAACAATGATTTATTATTTCCAGTTTTATGAAACTGAGGTTTCAAGACCTCAGGTGACTTGATCAGTCACAAGAACTTGTATCAAAACATCATTCTAGTTATCTAAATGCAAAGGGAAGTCCATAGTTCTGCCTACCTATTGATAGGATTATAGGTCACCAGAGAATCTTTTGTTTGGAGAAGATTGCCATTCTCTTTCCTCTGATTACATTTTGTTATCTGTGGACTATGCAAAAAACAAAACAAAACCACAGCCTCACAAATTCCAGACTTAATCCACGTGTAACCCCTTGCAATATTTTCAGTCTTAATATCTTCTTCCAGATATTAGAAGTGATTTCTCTTTATACTCAGTATCACTTCAATTTAGCTAAAAAAGTTAGCTTTCCAAATATACATAAAATTAGTTTGTATGATTTATAGCAAATGGAAATTGAAGTTGTTAACATTTGAAGAAGTTGTAGAGATTGGATAACCTAAAGGAAAACAATAGCAACAAACTCAAGAAGCCTGTATATTTTCAATAAGGAATTTGTAAAAAGTTTTAGTTTTCTGAAAATGGAACCTTAATTTAAAACCTTCAAGGTTATTTGTTTTCTTTTAGACACTCAACTATTAATTAAGCACCATTTCAAGAATGCACCGTATATTAAAATATAGCACCTTCTCTACATAAGCATCAATGTCAGTGCTATTCAAGAAGACAATCAATGCCTCACTTTCCATTATTGTGAAAGTCACAGTGGAAGTATAACCTTGTGCTTGACGTATGATAAAGGAGCAGAAGGGGTGACCCTTGGACTGGAGTGGCAGAGACCACAGGCCTTGAGTGGAACTTCTCAAGTGGACTGGAATCAGTGGGTTGATAAATAGAAGAAAGGAAGGAGGCTTCCTATCTTCTCTTGTTTATCTTGTTGTCACGAAGCATGATTGTGATTTAATCTTTGCTCTAAATTACATGTTAACTATGCTTACTCTGACATGTTAATAATATTGGGGGAAAAGAAGAAGAATATTCAGGAATATTTGGGCTTAGAAGAATTAGTTTCTAGTAAATGGCACTTTTCCCATCCTTCAACTGCTGTTTTATTGTAAGACAGTAAGTTATGCAATTTCATCTTGTAAAATGGTACTAGACAGCAGAGTAAACTTCAAGGTGTATATGTGACCTTGGGAGAGTTTTACACCTGTACTAATCTACAAGTACATGCACATATGAAGAGAAAGTGTCTTAGCATTTTCACTCAAATACAAACAGAACCATCTACCAACCAGAATGCTTTATCGGTTCCCCTGAACCTAAACACCACATGCTCCATTCTATATATGGTATATGAAAATTTGGTTGAACTCTACATTAAATTCTACACAGTGCTGGGGATTTATTGAACAAAATTAACCAGTTGTATCCTTTGAATTGTACATGGTGCTCCTAAGGTGCAGATTAAAATATCAGCAAACAATTCCATCATCTGATCAGCTGCCCCTAAATTGTAAAAACTCTGTACCAGGTCAGACTTAGTCCTTAAATCCTGTTCATTTCTTATCTGTATGAAGAGAATGAATAAATTTTTCTGCAATTTATATAATGTAACTCAGAGAATTGTTTCTCATTTTCAGGCAATGTGTAATTCAGCAACTGAGTGAAAATGTACTGTATCAATCGTAAGTTCATTATATGAATTTAATAGATGAAGATACTGTGGATACAATCCCAACTCATAGTTCCATAACTGCATAAATCACATCAAATTTTGATTATTTCAAGCGTGCGTAAGAGAGCTAATGCTATAACACCCAGGTGCTTTTTACTTCATTTAAACAACAAAAAAGGATATAAGGCATTTAAAAGAAAGAAGGCATACAATGTTTAGAGATTTCATACTGAGAATCAGTGATTATTGCTCTTCTTTTTCTATTTCCAACGGTGAAGGACATTATCTTAAGAGCATTAGCAGATTTTAGCTGTGAAGGAATAGCCACCTGGGGCCTGGAAAGAATGTCGAAGAAGCTGTGGAACCAAATCATATTGGAGACGTTGAGCCAAAAGAATCAGAAGGAAAGGAAGTCACATAATTAGAGCTGGTGAAGCCCAACATGGGGAGATAAAATGTGATGAGAAAATGGTAGTCTTTAAAATCTTTGAAATAGATGGGAATGCTGACTCCAACACATGGCAGAACAAGGCTAAGAAAACCCTGGCACTCACTCTGAAAAACGTGTATGCATATGTTAAATGGTAATGGAGGAGCCCCCTCTGTGGCTCACCCCAGCTGCAGTGGTTTGTCGTTTTCAATAAAAACTTAATGCCTCTCCCAGAGAATGAGTGCGTGCTCTGGTTCATAAGGGGATAACGCACTGGCCTTATTTCCAATGTCTGACAGATCAGCAAATACACATAGGCACTACTGCCTATTTGCTATTTACTACTACGGTAAATGGCAAGCCATAAAACGCGATCTGTTTAAATTGCATTTTGCAAACAATCCTTACTTCATGCCATACACTCTGCGAAACATTATTATTATTTATGAGGTGCAGTTAAGGGTGCCTGGTGCTGGGAGAATTGTGGATTTCTTTTACATTTAATTTTGTGAATGGAAGGGACCTGAAGATTATCTTGTTGGGGACTCTCATTTTATGGTAGAAGAAACTGGAATGTTATAATAACTTGACTATGATCATTCAGATAACTGGAGATGGAGGCCAGCTACAAACACAAGTTCCTAGCATCTTTTTATTTTAAGTGTTGAACTAAAATAGCCATGTTCCTATATTTAAAGCAATTATTCCCAGTGAGTCAGAGTCATTGTCACCATGAATGAGCACTTTGTGCCATTTAAAAAAGGAAGTGTGTGTATATATATATATATATATATATATATATATATATATATTATACACATATGTATATATATGTATACATATCACTGGTTGTCACAATTTAGGTATTTTGTCATTGAGAACCTTATTAGTCAGGAATAGGTTTTTAAGGTTCATCATGTGCAGTGACTGGGGATTATGATCCCATGTTTCTATTAAGGGGCTAAAATAAAGCATCTCCCTAGATCATGAAAGTAAGACAGAAGATACACCTGTTCTCTGGGATTAAGCAATAAAACACAAATATAATAGATGAGAGCAAAAATGTGTGAAATTTTTTTCAAAAAGGCAAAATATTTCCTGGGCCCTTTAGCCCTGACTGCAATCATATTTCCATAGATTTCAAATCACCACATGTTTTGATGTCATCACTTGACTTTCTGCCAGGCATTTCAAACTAAAAGTGAACTCATGGTTTGTCCGTCCAAAGCAGCTCCTTCTTTCCTTCCTTTTCCACCTTTCTGTAAAAAGCTCCAGTAGCATTCGTATTCAGTGACCAAAATCTAGGTGTTATTTTTTATTTATCTGTCTACATCCTTCATCTCCAAGTCATCAGTACATACTGCTCACTCGTCCTATAAAACATATCTCAAACCATCTTCTTTTTCCATTTCTGCTACCACCACCCTAGCTGGCCCAAACCCATTTCCTCTGTCCTTGACAAATACAAAAACCTCCTGATTGTTTTTCTCAGTTCTACTTGGACCCTTCCATGAATCATTCTTTGTACAGCAGTAAAAGTAATTCTTAAAAATATAAATACGACTTGGGCTGCCTGGGTGGCTCTGTCAGTTAAGCGTCTGACTTCGGCTGAGGTTATGATCTTACCGCTCGGAAGGTTGAGCCTTGCATTGGTCTCTCTGCTGTCAGCATGGAGCCCACTTCAGATCCTCTGTACCCCTCTCTCTCTGCCCCTTCTTTGTGCTCTGTCTCTCTCAAAAATAAACATTAAAAAATTAAAAAAATATATAAATAAGACCACATAATTCCCTTGATGAAAAATAGTGTAGGGCTTCTCATTATATTTGGTACAAAGCAAACGATAAATTTCTTTCCCAGCTTTAGAAAACCCTACAAGATCTCTGTACTACCTATTTATTTGAACTTCCTCAGTATCAATTTTCCCTTCACCATCTGAACTCCCATTCTATAGTGCTTCTTAAGTTCCTACAAGAAGTCAAGCCCATTCACCGCTATCAGGCCTTTCCATGATCTAGTTCCACTGCTAAGAACTGACTTTCCCTATGGATGTATGGGTGCTTCTAATGGCCATTTAGCTTAAATGTCACCCTTTAGGTCTTCCAGAACCCACAATCTAAAGTACCTGTATAACCTTTCTACTCTTGGGATCATTTTTTTTCCCCAGGATTTCACAAAGAAGTAACAGAGTTCCTTGCTAGAAGCCGCCATCTTGTCTCCCTGTTCTTTCTTCCACTCAGCTGTGGAGGAAATAAGAAAAAAAGTCAGTTGTGAAAAATGCTCTGGAGAAAGTTAAAACAAAGTGAGTAAAGCATAATCAAATAATCACAGGAGCACACCTAAGGCATATGTCATTACACATAATGGTAAGTATTGTGAAGGGCATTATGAAGTATCATGAAGAGTGATATGGTGCATATATACACTCTTCTCAGTGGTCCTACCTGTGACCAATGGGACCACCTATACCTTTGTAGTGATATTGGCACAAGTGCATTAGAGGCCTGTGAATGGTCAGGAACAGCCTAAACCAGTCTTTCATGTGGATTTGTAAGCCATACTTGCATTTTCATTAGCCTGGTGCCTGAACCTATTTTTGACTGATAATGAGGTACCAGGGGCAGGTATCTCATTACTCATTCTCCTGAGCTGTGAATTTTAGCAAGCCTACATGGTTGGGATTTAGAGATTGGATGTCGTTAGCACACAATGGGCCTGATTTCCCCAATGTCCTGAGTTGAAATTGGTTTTATTATTCCTTGATTTTATTATTTTTTTGTAATTACTTTAGGAAATTGTGATGAGTCTATTCTGGATTCCTTTGAGAAGTAATATAATCCCTAAAAAGAGAAGTAAGTTGGTATCAGAAAGAGGAAGAAAGACCAACACACCTGGATTGAGCATTTATTACGTGCCAAATTGTTAGGTACTTGTTACATGTTCCCAAACTACACTGCATATACCTTTTATACTCATTGTACTTCATTTATGTGGTGCTGTGATTAATGTTTAATTCAAAAAGTAGATAATCAGAAAGTGAAAGCATTGGTTTTTCTTTTTTCTTTAACTACCTGGCATTGTGTCTGACACATAGAAAGTGTTGGAATGAAATTGTTGAATATAAAAAATGAACATGTTATTTCTTTTAATAATTTCCATAATTTCACTAAGAGGTAATACCACTACCCAGAGATAAAAAGCTAACATTTTGTTACATAACATTTATATAAATCCTGTGAACAAGTAAAACTGTATCTGTGTAACTCTGTTGAATAGTTGCATAACATTGAATAAAATCTATTACATAAAAATACCAATATTAAATGGTCAGTTCCCTCCTAGTGAAATTTAAATTGCTGCCATGTTTCCACCATTCTAAGTACTTCTCTAGTAAATACACATGTATTTTGTGTGTGATTTAAAATAGTCACCTTATCTTTTAAAATCATTCCTGGGGCACCTGCGTGGCTCAGTCAGTTAAGCATTTGACTTCAGCTCAGGTCATGATCTTGTGGTTCATGAGTTCAAGCTCCACGTAGGGCTCTGTGCTGAGATCCTGCTTCAGATTCTGTGTGTCTGTCTGTCCCTCCCCCACTCACACTACCTCCTTCTCTCTCTCTTTCTCTCTCTGTCTCAAAAAATAAATAAACATAAAAAAATTAAAATTATCCCTAATTTTTAATTTTTTATTGTTATTGTTTTTGTGTTTGCACTCTTTTATCTTCATTAGGCCAGAGAGTGGTTTATCTGTGTTTTGGGGTTTTTTTAAGGAAACAAGTCTGAGATAAATATTTTGGCTATACTGTTTGTAGTTTCCTAATGCATTTACTTGTATGCCAATATTTGATAAATTCCTTCTCTTTTTACTAAATTCTTTGTTATTCTTCTCAGAACTGCTCATGTGACATACTTAATTTACTTCTTCCTTAAAAATAAAAGCATTTACAGCTGTGCATTTGCCTCTAAATAGAGCTGGGGTAACATCTTAAATCTTGATAATTCATGCTCTAAATTTTGGCTTTTGATTTATACTTTGATGCTTTGGTGCTTTTATACTCTGATGAGATTGTAATTGAAATAAAACATATGTACAGAAAAGTTCCCACATTATGACTGCACACATCTTATGTCAGAGTGAAGTATTGGCAGTGGAGAGGAATGGAAAGAGAAACAGGTTTTTCCTGCAGATGGACATAAACACTTGGGTTTGTCTTTGCTTTTTCTCAGGACCCAAAACAGTGGCTCAGCTCAGTAGGGGGAAATGGAAAACCTTTGGAGTAGCTGTCATTATCTAATCAAAACCACCTACTCTTTTTTTGTTGTTGTTAAGTGTGATTGAAAGTTAATTGATACAACAATTTCCTTGGGCATCTACTACTTGCAATTATCAAAGTCAGTAACCATAGATCCTTTTACAAGGAAGCTTCAACTACTGTGAAAATTTCATGTTAAATTTTTTTCTTAATATTTATTTATTTTTGAGAGAGAGAGAGAGAGAGAGAGAGAGAGAGAGAGAGAGAGAGAGAGAAAACGTGCACGCCCGCACCCGCGAGCTTGAGTGGGGGAGGGGCAGAATCCGGAGCAGGCTCCAGGCTCTGAGCTGTCAGCACAGCGCCCAACACCTGGCTGGAACTCATGAACAAGGAGATCATGACCCAAGCCAGAGTTGAATGCTTAACCAACTGAGCCATCCAGGCGCCCCAGAGATCTCATGTTATATCTTGTTTTGTAGTTATCTGTGGTTGAAGTTTTAGAGGGATTGATATATTATTTCAAGGGATGGAATTATTACTGTCAATTTGGAAATAAAAATATCTTCACAGAGAAAGTAGCTCTTGTGTGCAGGTTGATAATCACCAGTTGAGGATTTCATGATACATATAAAGTTTAAAATATTAAATGATGAAAAATCTGTAGCCTCATACAAAGGATCCAACAGAGAAGAAAAAAATAAGGATGCAGGGCACTGACATTCTGGTAAAAGAAGAAATTTAGATAAAAACAACCCAAAGTTCTAGGCTTGAAAAAAAGTTTCTTATCTTTCTTTAAAAATTGAGAGTAAAAAGGGCAGATAGAATGCCATTTTGAGAGAGAGATGGGAGAAGATACTAGATGCATATTTGTTGCAACAACATGGTAATGTGATTAATGAAAAGTTTCTACTAGGCATAAAGCTTCATTTAATGGCAAGGAATATAGAAATGCACAACTAATGCAGAAAGTGAAGAATATAAGACCCCTTTGTCATTGTAGTCTATCTTTTTTATACTTTTGTAGATTCTCTAAACTCTTCTGAAGTCTCAATCCATGTGTCTGCTGCCCACCCATTCATAATTATTACAGAAATTTTCTGAGTGCTGCAGTAATATTTTGGTGAGTCAAAAGCCTACTTGTCAGGAAGCATCTATAATTGTTAGGTTTATTTGGGGTTAATTTCTATTAACAAATGCTTATTAACACCCTGACATGCTAACAGGTAGAAAACACTGGCTTAGCTAATTTATATTATTTGATTATATGTTATATTTATACACATTATTATCCTCATTGTATGGATAAAGAAATGGAGACACAAATTTTAGGTATGTCCTCTTGGTACAATGTTGTGAATGTTTTTCTGAGCAGCAGAACCAAAAACCTAACTGAAGATGGATGGAAGTTGACTCAACACACCTGGCCGTGGAATTGTTGCCACTAATGCTTGGCTGCCTGCAAGTATGAGTGCAGAATGTGGGTAGTGCAATCTATTTGGGGTTTGATATAATTTAAGGCAATATAAATAAATGATATGAACATTCAAGTGAGTATTGTAACAGTGAATGGAGTAACTGACCAAAACCTGGTATGAAGGCAAATGAATTTGGAAAAGAGCCACATGCGTCATAGAGATAAAGAGGTAACCTGGTGAGGAAAGAACATATACCACACAGTGAGTGAGCAGATGAAGTGGAGAAATGAAAGGCATGGTCAAAGTAGGGAGATTCAGACTTTTGGATCTTGGAGGTGGAGAAATTTCAAATAATGACAAGACTCAAGGTAAAGTAAACCAAATGAAATGAACTTGAGGATGTTCAGGAAGTTGAGGGTATGTGAGGTTGGCATTTTAAGGATCATTAACATAGATGTGAAGTTACCATCAGTAATCATGGAGCAAGTGGTGGACTGGAAGTTAAAGTAACAGAGCAAGATGGCATTATTGTTAACATGGTTGAACCATGCACAACGTGACATTTATGGGCCACCCTGAAAATTCAATGAAAACTTCTGGCATAAAAGGGTTTAGAAATAGAGGGCAGCCCTCGATGTCACAAGACTGTCAAAAATTATTAGAGATCTATCATGTGTCAGGCACTGTGCTACACAGTGGAAATTCAGAGTCTGGACTGGAAGCTCATGCATAGGTGGGTGAGTTTCAGGAGTTCAGAAAATGATGGTGAAATTGACACGAGGGTGGTTTAAAAGCAGGGTGACTACCAGCTACACATTGCCTGTGTATGATTAGAAAATCTTGATAACGCCCTGGACCATGGCTCAGATTTTAGACTGTGGCGCTTTAGCTGGATTTCAGCTCCTACATATGGGAAACTTATGTACATGGCACAACCTGCAAAATCAAACTCCGTGAGCCCATATTAATGGATAGCATGGATTTTAAATGAGAAAAGGCATTGAGAGATGATAGAACATCAATGGTGAACATCAATTTAACTGAACTTGAAGTAATTGGGACCTGGTACTCTTGTGTGATTGATAAGTAATCTGCAAACAGCTTGATGGATTGGTTTGACCACACAGACTTGATCAGACTCATTCTATCTATCTCATTCTTTCTGCAGATTATCAAGATAACAAACTTCTCAGAGTTGCATTTATTCTAGAATCAAATGCTGGAAAAGAAAAATTATTTATAAGAAAGCCTGGGAGGAAAAAAAAAAACACACTACAATTCTTGATGGCAACAATAGGGAACTCATTTAGAAAATCAAGTGCACTAATCAATTTATAGCTTCCCTGGTATAAAAGAACCAAGTTATATTATTCATAGGCTAAGCATTTCTCTCTAACTTTTTAAAAATTGTGAACAGATGACAAATTACTGCATAGTAACACATTATGAGGACTGAGCATGCATGTTTATATTTCATTGTTCTAATCTAATCTAACACAACACACACCAAAGTCCCTCATACACACATTTAATGGCATGCATCCTCATGATTTTGCTGCATAGTAATTAGGCATTAGTGATAAGCAGTTCCCATAAATTACTGTAATTAGTATTACTCTTATATCACCACAGCATTTTTTTTTAGGTTTTCCCTTCTAATTTTGTTAATTCTTTAGTATCTATCATCAACACAAATGTCAGCAGTTTCCCTAATGCCATGTGTGACTTAATTACTATTCTTTGCCCAGAGTAAGGTCTCAATTAATGCTTGTTGGATTGAATTGAATAAAATCATCATGTAGTAGCTAACATTCACTATGTATAAGGGAGAAACCTTGGGTTTGCTCTTGGGTGAGGGTCTCTGTGTGCATTTCTCAGGGTCATAGTCTCTTTACTCCTTTGAAAGAGCCTTGAGTTTCAGAAGTTGAAAACATGTAGGTCAGGAAATGCTTGGTTAGAGGACAAGGTGGTGGTCATTGATCACTCACCTGCTGTGTAGCTCAGAGTTCAGGAAATTGGGTAAAGACAGACCTATACATGAAGAGTAAGGGGCAATGACAATGTATCTTCAGTACCAAACATCTTGTTATGTTGGGGTGAGAACTGAGCTAAGAGATTAATTTAGTTCACTAAACTATTGGGACAAGATTAACAGAGGGATGGGAAGAAAGTTGATTTAGAAATCCTCGACAGCATCTGAAACAGTCAGCACAGACACCTAGTACAAGGTAAGGGCAATTTCTCTTCCGGGTAACCTTGCCCTTGAATGACTACAGAGTTAAGGGAAGAACTCCCTTGATTTCAAAATATGTCGTCTTCTTCTACGAGTAGGAGGCAGAACATTTTTTCTACAGTGTGAGAAAAATAACCTAAGAATTCAAATATCTCACAGAAAACATGTAGAAGTAAATTTCAACCAAATTTGGAAAATGAGACCAAATCTTTTCTTGGATTGTTTAGGATAGGGGACCAGAAAGCAGATGTGTATCAATGGCAGAAGTGCTGGCTGGACAAATACCAATGGCGTCACACAATCTGACATCTTGATGTGCTTGCATCTTCACGGTAGCCATGTATAGCGATGGTACTTAACTGTGCTTCTTGGTAGAACAGAAAAAAAATCACAAGACATAGAATCACTGGGAAGCTCTACTAATTTCTAATCGATGCTGCAGCAAATTACTGACTTAAAGCAACATAAATTTATTATCCTACAGTTCAGTATGTTGGAAATGCAATGCATGCCTCATGGAGAAAAAATCAAGGTACAGTAAAACCCTGGATTGCAAGTAACTTGTTCTTCAAGTGTCCTCAAGATGAGAAAACATTTCTAATAAATTTTAACCTGATAAATGAGCCACATCTTGCAATATGAGTAGTACGTGATGCCAGATGTCACCTGATCACAAATGAACTGATGGTTCCCCTCTCTCTCTCTCTCTCTCTCTCTCTCTGGCTTGCCAGATTGTAAGTGATCACCAATGCAATGTCACATTTGCATGAAATCCTCCAAAGGAAGCAAAAGTTAAGTGTCTTTGGATAGGTTCTTGGTTAAAGTTGCATGAAAAAAAAAAAAAAGATTCCACTGAGCCAATAAATAGCAGTGATTCTGTTAGTGATAATGAAAATGGTCCTAAAAAAAAAAAAAAGAAAAAAAAAGAAAATGGTCCTACACAATAACCCTCCTCTCTCTTGTCTCCCTCACACCAGCCACAAGGTTTTCAAAGATAAGTGCAGGTTAATTTGTTTTTCTTTATATTTTGTATTTTCTTTGTTATTCTATATTATTATTATAGTATTGTCATCATTTTTATATGAATATTTTTGAATTGTGGAATGAATCATCTGAGTTTCCATTATCTCTTATGGGAAATTCACATTGATATACAAGTGCTTTGTCTTACAAGCATGTTTCTGGAACAAGTTCTGCTCACAAACCAAGGTTTTACTGTATTAAAAAGGCTGAATTCTTTCCATGTGGACTCTTGGAATGAATCTGCTTCCTCACCTTTTCCAGTTTCTAGAGATCACCACATTCCTTAACTAGTGGCCTTCCTCCTCCATCTTCAAAGCCAGCACCACAGCATCTTCAACCACTCTGCTTCCTGCGTTCACTTATGTGAACTCTCGTGATTAAATTTAGACCAGTCAGATATTGTGGGCTAATCTCCTCATCTCAGTAACAGTAACTTAATCAACCCATGGAGTTCCTTGTCTGGGAGTAGGATGTGGACCTTTTTTGAGGGGTGCACTGACCATAGGAACTGATTGTCCATCTTGCTCACAAGCACTGAACTTCCTCACAAGGCCCCATGATTTGAAACTTGTGTCAGGACACCCACTCCTCCTCTCTGGAGCAAGCTGCTGCCTCCCCAGCCCCCTGTGGCCCTTTACACGTTATGGTTCATATTCTAGTGGGGATCATTTGCCTGCCTTCTGGCCAGTGCAGGAACAGACTCTTGGTTATGAAGTTCTGAGGAGTGTGTTTGCCATGTTCACATGTCATAGAGTAAACATCATATCTGACTTTTACTGTGACTTTCATAGGCAATTCAGGCTTAGGAAGCATTTCTGTAGAGATTTCTGTGTATTAGGGACGGTTTAAAATGTTTTACATGTGTTAACTCTTCACAACACTCCGTAAGGAGAGTGATATCATTAAGACTAGTTTGTAGGTAAGAAAACAGGGCTAGGGGCACCTGGGTGGCTCAGTTGGTTAAGTGTCCAACTCCGACTCAGGTCATGATCTCGTGGTCAGATCCATGGGTTCGAGCCCGGTTGTCATGCTCTGTGCTGACAGCTCAGAGCCTGGAGCCTGCTTAGAATTCTGGGTCTTCTCTCTCTCTCTCTCTCTCTCTCTCTCTCTCTCTCTCTCCCCCTCTACTCCTCCCCCACTCACACTCTGTCTCTCTCTCAAAAATAAATAAACATTTAAAAAATTAAAAAACAAAAAATAAAGAAAGAAAACAGTGCCAGGCAAGGTTGAGAAAATTGACAAAATTCACACCTAGTAAATGGCAGACATGGGAATCAAACCTAGTGTGAGTGGTTCTGGAGCTCATGTTGCAAATCACCACAGTGCATATTGCCTCTCACATTGCATGGAGCAAAAGCTTAAATTGAAAACGCAAACACTGTTATAGTAAACTAAAAATGATGCAGAAAAGATGGAGAGTGGGAAGGAGAGTTAGGGGGAGATTTGAGGAAAGAGTGAGCAATGCACACATTCACACACAGTGGAGAGAGAAAGACTGATTGCATAATCTGGGTCACTGAGTATGAGAGGCACTGTGTATGGTGCACAAAGGCACCCACTGTGGGGTTCCTGGGTGCGGACAATATGGCTCATTTGCACCCTGCTACATCTACCCAGAGGGGATGTCTTTTTCTACTTGCACGAAGATGCTATATAGCTAACAGCAATCCTGTTTACAAGCTAGTGAGTGTATGTGAGCAAAATTTTTTTCTAACTAGGACAAATGGATTTATCTAATAGACATTATATTAAAACATTCCAAAAATATGTTTTCTAGTATCCTGTTTGCTACCCGTCAGAATTTCTACAGAGGTATTTAATGGGTAAGAGCTTTGAGCCAATTGTTGTAAGATCTGGTGCCCGTATAGGCCCAGTCTTTTCACTCATAGACTGCTGGACTCCTGACTTGTATGAATCGTTTTCTCTTTTGTAGTTAAGGGCTTACAGATCAAGTTTCAAGTTGTCTGCCTAGGTTTAAAATTTTGTGATTTTGTTTCATTTTGTTGAAACACAAATAGCACTCCAATGGAGAAATGCTGTCTTCTTTCAAAGCCACTTTGAAATACTAAGTGTGATTTTTGCCCCTGTTTAGGCTGTTAGATTTATCAAGTTATTAACTAAAAGATGTCCCATGGAAATCACATTCATCATTGATTTATAATGACTTGATAGCAGAAATTCAATAATCAATGAATTTTAATCCTGAAATATTAATTCTTAGTCACTCATGCAGTAGTTAAAATATTTAACAACCTCATATTGCTTGTGCATTAAAACTGCTCTTTAACACAATGGCTGTTTCTGAAAATGCTTGGATGTTGGAAATAATTGCATTTCTATTGAAGCTATTAGAATGAATCACAATTGGATTTCACATAAAAGTTTTCAATGCATAGATATTTCACATAATATGTTTGTAGGTAAGGGTTCTTCAAATAAAGCTGTTTTGTCCTCAAGAAATTTTCTCTCTGTATCAATTTTACCTCTAGTTAGATCACATATTCTTTCTTTTTTATTTTTGTTTCTTTCTTCCTTTTTTGCTACTTAAAGTATTTTTCTAGGAGTGGGGTGCCTGGGTGGCTCAATCGGTTAAGTGTCCAACTCTTGATTTTGGGGCAGGTCATGACCTCACCATCTTTTTTTTTTTTTTTTAAAGTATTTTTTTTTAGCGTTTATTTATTTTTGAGACAGAGAGAGACAGAGAGAGACAGAGCATGAACGGGGGGAGGGTCAGAGAGAGAGGGAGACACAGAATCCGAAGCAGGCTCCAGGCTCTGAGCCATCAGCCCAGAGCCTGACTTGGGGCTTGAACTCACGGACTGTGAGATCATGACCTGAGCCGAAGTCGGCCGCCCAACCGGCTGAGCCACCCAGGCGCCCCGACCTCACCATCTTGAGATTGAGCCCTACGTCAGGCTCTGCCCTGGGTGTGGAGCTTGCTTGGGATTCTCTCTCTGTCTCTCTGTCTCTCTCTGTGTCTCTCTCTGTCTCTCTCTCTCTCCCTCTCCCTCTATCCCTCCCCTGTGCATTCTCTTCTCTCTCTCTCTCTCTCAAAAAAATGTATCTATATCTATCTATATCTCTATCTATCTATATCTATATATATATATCTTTAGGCATGTTATAACACTGCTCTAGACTGAATGTTTGGGCACCCTCTCTTCCAAAATCCATGTGTCAAAGTCCTAATCTCTAATGTGAAGGTATTTGGAGGTGGGACCTCTGGGAAGTGATTAGGTCATGAGGGTGGGGTCATCAGGAATAGAATTAGTGCTCTTATAAGAGGGACACAAGAGAGATATTCTCTTACCTCTCTCTCATGTGAAAACGCAGCAAGCAGATGTCCACTGTAAACCAAGAAGACGGCCTTCACCAGACACAAGATTAGCCATCGCCTTGATCTTGGACTTCTCAGCCTCTACAATGGTGAGACATAAATTTCTGTCATTTTAGCGATCCAGGGTGTGATAATTTGTCATGGCAATCTGAACTAAGATAAATACTAAGAACCATTGCTGTGGTCGCTTTGTGAAAGCAGGGTGGGCCCCCATCCAAAATTTGGTTTGGGTGGCAAGATGACAATGCCACGTATACACCAAGATGGTATGAAAAAGTTTATTTCTGACATAATGGGACTTTCTCGAGAGTTCAGGGTGGGACCCCAGACTGGTTCAAAATGGCTTGAGAGAACAAAGAAAGGAGACCAGCTTGGCTTTTCAAGGCAGTTAGAAGTGGAGGGCCAGGGTAAGGAGTCCTGCTAGAGATCTGAACTTCCTGCCAAAACCAGAGGAAGGTAGCATCTGAGGCTTTAGCGTGAGCTTCACCAGACGGGGCCAGAAGGAGAAGGGAATGGGGGAGGTTTACAAGCTTTTAAGCAATTGAAGATCCAAAAATGGAGTCAGGCTTTTTATTACAATCCTTTTGAGAACCTATCTGTACAATAGACTTTCCTATCGACTTATAGAAGGAAAGAACAGATTATCTCTTAAAAATAAACGTTTAAAAAAACATTTTCTTTGAAAAATAAAAAATTATATACAGCACAGTATGGAGGAAAAAGCAAGAGTTAGAACCAAATTTGGAATAAAATTTGAAGTCTGTTGACTGCTTGCTGTATCCACCAGGGTTCGGGGCAGGAAACAGAATCCACTGTGGGTATCTAAAGCATGAGGGAGTTTAATGTAGGGGCATAAGGGCTCACAAAATTGTTAGAGAGGCTAGAGAAACGGGTTGTAGGCTGTACCCTGGAGTGACTCCGAGAGCTATAAGGAGCTGCTCCTGTAGGAGAGCTCTGCTTTTGATGCTGTCTTGCAGTGCTGTGCTGGAAGCCAGCAGACTCTTTGAGCACCGCCACTACAGCTCTTCCCAGCATCCTAGAGGCTCAAAATCTCACATTGTCGTGGTTTTACTTGCCAGCAACCAAAGCCGAGAGCCACAAGAAGTTTGCCTCTGTCTCACTGCCCCTGCTCAAATCATGCACAAGTGTATGTAATCAGTGGAAGCTGATTCACATCTAGAACCCTAGCTTGAAGGAGGTCTGAGAAATGTTCATTTGAGCTTTACAAGGTCAAATGGAGGTTGACTAAAACAAACTATAGTCACTTCCCTGTCTCTGTGATCTGGGACAAACATTTGAATTTGAATTTTCTCTTCTCAAAATGTATCTAATACGTATATTGAAAGGCTATCCACGGACTAGAGGTAATGTAATTAAAATATCTAGTATCTGGTAGTTGGCCAAATAACCGTATCTATCATTATGGCTGTGTCTAACTGTTTCAGAATTTTATTTTTTATTTTTTAAATGTTTATTTATTTTTGAGAGAGTGCAAGTGGGGAAGGGGCAGAGAGGGGAACAGAGGATCCAGGCTTTGCGCTGACAGCAGTGAGCCTGATGTGGGTCTTGAACTCACTAACTGTGAGATCGTGATCTGAGCCGAAGTCGGATGCTCAACCCACAGAGACACCCAGGTGCCCCTATTTCAGAATCTTAGGAATTATTGCACTGAAAGTCCTAACGAGCCATTGCTTTTTATAAAGCATGTAAACAAAGAATTTTTACTTCAGATAAAGGATTAGATAGTCCAAGTACTAATTTTAGAGATAAATTATAATAAGTAACATTGCATTTTATAAACTTTGGGACTCAAACTCATACCTCCCTCCATGTAAGTATCTATGCATTCATTAATTCTACTCTTCCGGACTGCTTTTATCACCTCTTGTGCTGGACACTGTGCTTATTGCTAGGTGTGTAGGAGAGAAATAAATGAGATTCTGCCCTTTGGAGCTTTATAGTACAGTGGAACAGAGATATGTTAAATAAATAATCAACACTGCAATGCAATTGCTGTGAAAGAAAACTGCAGGTTGCTAAGAAAGACAATAGTAAGAAAAAATTGGGTTGCCAGATTTAGTAAATAAAAATACAGGATTCCCAGATACACTTGGATTCAGATAAGCACCAAATAATCTTTTAGTGTAACTATGAAGCATTAAAAAAGTATCGGATGTTCATCTAAAATTCAAATTTAACTAGGTGTCTTGTATTTTATCTGGAAGCTCTGGGGCAAGGACTAATTTGGACAATGTCACATTTTCCCTCTTATAAATGAGGAGAAAGGACCTCAGAGAAACAAAGTGACTTGTTTCAGATTACCAGTTAATTGGATACCAGGACAGAATTTGAGTTCAGACCGGTTTGATTGCAAAGCCTTTTGTTTGTAACTGGCCCCCATCCACAGAGGGCAAGGTGGAAGAGGTCGGCCACTCCAGATTCCTGTGTAAATGGCTGGTTTAATAAGCAAGGGAACTAACAAATGTTTGAATTTTTATGAGGCTTGTGAGAGCAGCTGCAGGATGATAGGTTTCCTCACCCACCTGCCAGAATCTTAGAAGTTTATATGAAGGCCTTACCTGGGTTGTCACAGAGCTGGTCCAGATGGTCTCCACAATACATTGCCCTCTCAAGGCTGCACCTAAACACTTCTTGCTGTAGAAACGGTGGACAGAGTGTTCTTTCCAGGGGCAGGGGTGGGGGGAGGAGCCTCCCATGGCCCTGGTCCAGACAACAGGTCATATCCTCTCAATGACCTCTTCCAACAAAAACATAAACCACAGTTTGAGGGAGGACTGGTCTAAGATACATTGGTGCTGTTTAGGAAGGTGAGTCACCAAAAGTGATTTTGGTTTGTGTTTTACATATGATATTTCAGTCTTTGTCACTTTCAGGCTTCAGTCACTTTCCTGTGACTCACTTGCAAGGGAATTAACATTGAAGCTTTAAAACAAGTTGCCAATTTTGTCTGTGAAATTTTTAATTTCCTATACTCTTCTGAGGTGTCAGTCATCTGCCTTCCCATAGGAAAGCTTTGTCTTTCACCTCAAGATCTATTGGATTTCTTGTGGTGTTGAGATAAACAATATCATTAATTCATGACTAGAAAGAACTTCAAAACACATCTCACTTTTTGTTAAACTTATAACATCTCAAACTGTTGTGCAGAGAATTGTAAAATGATACATATTATTTTAAAACAGTGATTATTATTATTATTATTATTATTATTATTATTTATTTTGTTCAGGGAGAAAAAGAAAAAGAGAAAGTTCCAGAGCATAGAAGAATGGAAAAAAACATGCATGCCATAGAGAATATAGAACATGACTTTTTCCTTCCCATGATTATTGGCTATTATTATTCTTAAAGGTTAATCAAGAAAAGTAACCTGCTGAAAGAAGTAGCACATAGAGTTCTATTTCTAATGAAAGTATGCTTAAAAACATAAGTTCTCAGGACATCTGAGAGGTTCAGTCAGTTGAGTGTCTGACTCTTGGTTTTGGCTCAGGTCATGATCCCAGAATGGTGGGATTGATTGCCACGATGGGCTCCGCCCTGAGTGTGGAGCCTGCTTAATATTCTCTCTCTCTCTCTCTCTCTCTCTCTCTCTCTCTCTCTCTCCCTCCCTCCCTCCCTCCCTCCCTCTCTCTCTCTCTCTCTCTCCCTCTGCCTCTCTCCTTTGTCCATGCACTCTCTCTCTCTCTCTCTCTAAAATAATAAATTAATAGAGGTGACTGGGTGGCTCAGTCAATTAAGTGTCTGACTCTTGTTTTCAGCTCAGGTCAGAATCTCCCAATTTGTGAGATTAAGCCCCTCATTGGGCTCTGCATTAGTAGTGAGGAGTCTGCTTGGGATTCTATCTCTCCCCTTCTCTGCCCCTCCTCTGCTTGCTTTCTCTCTCTTTCAAAATAAATACACTTAAAAATTAAAACTTAAATAAAATAACCCATAAATTCCCTGTGGCATTAACCTGAGTAAATTCATGACCACATTTCAGACACAGAGTAAAGTCAAGATGGGTGAGTTTCTCCAGGGATGATAAAGAGGTTTCCCCTTAGGTACCAGCTCTGACAAATTGGTGACTCTGGAGTCTCCTATCCAAGAGGGCTCTAAAACCAGAATCAGCTGAACAGCATGCATCAGTGATTGGCTAACAATGTCTGTTCTGGCTAAATGATGGATTATTTCTTGTTAAAAACATAAATGCCAGTATAAGACTGGTTACTATAAGAGATTGGATGGATCTGTGCCAACTTAAGGGCATACACACACACACACACACACACACACACACACACACACATATTATTCTGAACTTTTTTTTTTTTTTTTAAAGTTAAGTATCGGTTCCGGAAGATTGCGGCGTAGGAGGACGCGGGGCTCACAGCGCGCCCTGCCGATCACTTAGATTCCACCTACACCTGCCTAAAGAACCCAGAAAACCGCCAGAGGATTAGCAGAAGGGAGTCTCCGGAGTCAAGCGCAGACTAGAGGCCCACGGAAGAGGGTAGGAAGGGCGGCGAGGCGGTGCGCGCTCCACGGACTGGCGGGAGGGAGCCGGGGCGGAGGGGCGGCTCGCCGGCCAAGCAGAGCCCCCGAGTCTGGCTGGCAAAAGCGGAGGGGCCGGACGGACTGTGTTCCGAGAGCAAGCGCGACTTAGCATCTGGGAGGTCATAAGTTAACAGCTCTGCTCGGAAAGCGGGAAGGCTGGAGGACAAAGGGAGGGAGAGCTGCTGAGCCCCCGGACGGCAGAGCTCAGCTTGGCAGGGAACAAAGGCGCCAGCGCCATCTCCCCCACCCATCCCCCAGCCAAAATCCCAAAGGGAACCAGTTCCTGCCAGGGAACTTGCTCGCTCCGCGCAAACACCCAAGTCTGTGCTTCTGCGGAGCCAAACCTCCGGCAGCGGATCTGACTCCCTCCCGCTGCCACAGGGCCCCTCCTGAAGTGGATCACCTAAGGAGAAGCGAGCTAAGCCTGCCCCTCCAGCCCCCATGCACCTTGCCTACCCACCCCAGCTAATACGCCAGATCCCCAGCAACACAAGCCTGGCAGTGTGCAAGTAGCCCAGACGGGCCACGCCACCCCACAGTGAATCCCGCCCCTAGGAGAGGGGAAGAGAAGGCACACACCAGTCTGACTGTGGCCTCAGCAGTGGGCTGGGGGCAGACATCGGGTCGGACTGCGGCCCCGCCCACTAACTCCAGTTATACACCACAGCACAGGGGAAGTGCCCTTCAGGTCCTCACCACACCAGGGACTCTCCAAAATGACCAAACGGAAGAATTCCCCTCAGAAGAATCTCCAGGAAATAACAACAGCTAATGAACTGATCAAAAAGGATTTAAATAATATAACAGAAAGTGAATTTAGAATAATAGTCATAAAATTAATCGCTGGGCTTGAAAACAGTATACAGGACAGCAGAGAATCTCTTGCCACAAAGATCGAGGGACTAAGGAACAGTCACGAGGAGCTGAAAAATGCTTTAAACGAAATGCAAAACAAAATGGAAACCACGATGGCTCGGCTTGAAGAGGCAGAGGAGAGAATAGGTGAACTAGAAGATAAAGTTATGGAGAAAGAGGAAGCTGAAAGAAAGAGGGATAAAAAAATCCAGGAGTATGAGGGGAAAATTAGAGAACTAAGTGATACACTAAAAAAAAATAATATACGCATAATTGGTATCCCAGAGGAGGAAGAGAGAGGGAAAGGTGCTGAAGGGGTACTTGAAGAAATCATAGCTGAGAACTTCCCTGAACTGGGGAAGGAAAAAGGCATTGAAATCCAAGAGGCACAGAGAACTCCCTTCAGACGTAACTTGAATCGATCTTCTGCACGACATATCATAGTGAAACTGGCAAAATACAAGGATAAAGAGAAAATTCTGAAAGCAGCAAGGGATAAACGTGCCCTCACATATAAAGGGAGACCTATAAGACTCGTGACTGATCTCTCCTTTGAAACTTGGCAGGCCAGAAAGGCTTGGCACGATATCTACAGTGTGCTAAACAGAAAAAATATGCAGCCGAGAATCCTTTATCCAGCAAGTCTGTCATTTAGACTAGAAGGAGAGATAAAGGTCTTCCCAAACAAACAAAAACTGAAGGAATTTGTCACCACGAAACCAGCCCTACAAGAGATCCTAAGGGGGATCCTGTGAGACAAAGTACCAGAGACATCACTACAAGCATAAAACATACAGACATCACAATGACTCTAAACCCATATCTTTCTATAATAACACTGAATGTAAATGGATTAAATGCGCCAACTAAAAGACATAGGGTATCAGAATGGATAAAAAAACAAGACCCATCTATTTGCTGTCTACAAGAGACTCATTTTAGATCTGAGGACACCTTTAGATTGAGAGTGAGGGGATGGAGAACTATCTATCATGCTCCTGGAAGCCAAAAGAAAGCTGGAGTAGCCATACTTATATCAGACAAACTAGACTTTAAATTAAAGGCTGTAACAAGAGATGAAGAAGGGCATTATATAATAATCACAGGGTCTATCCACCAGGAAGAGCTAACTATTATAAATGTCTATGCGCCAAATACCCGAGCCCCCAGATATATAAAACAATTACTCATAAACATAAGCAACCTTATTGATAAGAATGTGGTCATTGCAGGGGACTTTAACACCCCACTTACAGAAATGGATAGATCATCTAGACACACAGTCAATAAAGAAACAAGGGCCCTGAATGATACATTGGATCAGATGGACTTGACAGATATATTTAGAACTCTGCATCCCAAAGCAACAGAATATACTTTCTTCTCGAGTGCACATGGAACATTCTCCAAGATAGATCATATACTGGGTCACAAAACAGCCCTTCATAAGTTTACAAGAATTGAAATTATACCATGCATACTTTCAGACCACAATGCTATGAAGCTTGAAATCAACCACAGGAAAAAGTCTGGAAAACCTCCAAAAGCATGGAGGTTAAAGAACACCCTACTAACGAATGAGTGGGTCAACCAGGCAATTAGAGAAGAAATTAAAACATATATGGAAACAAACGAAAATGAAAATACAACAATCCAAACGCTCTGGGATGCAGCGAAGGCAGTCCTGAGAGGAAAATACATTGCAATCCAGGCCTATCTCAAGAAACAAGAAAAATCCCAAATACAAAATCTAACAGCACACCTAAAGGAAATAGAAGCAGAACAGCAAAGGCAGCCTAAACCCAGCAGAAGAAGAGAAATCATAAAGATCAGAGCAGAAATAAACAATATAGAATCTAAAAAAACTGTAGAGCAGATCAACGAAACCAAGAGTTGTTTTTTTGAAAAAATAAACAAAATTGACAAACCTCTAGCGAGGCTTCTCAAAAAGAAAAGGGAGATGACCCAAATAGATAAAATCATGAATGAAAATGGAATGATTACAACCAATCCCTCAGAGATACAAACAATTATCAGGGAACACTATGAAAAATTATATGCCAGCAAATTAGACAACCTGGAAGAAATGGACACATTTCTAAACACCCACACTCTTCCAAAACTCAATCAGGAGGAAATAGAAAGCTTGAACAGACCCATAACCAGCGAAGAAATTGAATCGGTTATCAAAAATCTCCCAACAAATAAGAGTCCAGGACCAGATGGCTTCCCAGGGGAGTTCTACCAGACATTTAAAGCAGAGATAATACCTATCCTTCTCAAGCTATTCCAAGAAATAGAAAGGGAAGGAAAACTTCCAGACTCATTCTATGAAGCCAGTATTACTTTGATTCCTAAACCAGACAGAGACCCAGTAAAAAAAGAGAACTACAGGCCAATATCCCTGATGAATATGGATGCAAAAATTCTTAATAAGATACTAGCAAATCGAATTCAACAGCATATAAAAAGAATTATTCACCATGATCAAGTGGGATTCATTCCTGGGATGCAGGGCTGGTTCAACATTCGCAAATCGATCAACGTGATACATCACATTAACAAAAAAAAAGAGAAGAACCATATGATCCTGTCAATTGATGCAGAAAAGGCCTTTGACAAAATCCAGCACCCTTTCTTAATAAAAACCCTCGAGAAAGTCGGGATAGAAGGAACATACTTAAAGATCATAAAGGCCATTTATGAAAAGCCCACAGCTAACATCATCCTCAACGGGGAAAAACTGAGAGCTTTTTCCCTGAGATCAGGAACACGACAGGGATGCCCACTGTCACCGCTGTTGTTTAATATAGTGCTGGAAGTTCTAGCATCACAAATCAGACAACAAAAGGAAATCAAAGGCATCAAAATTGGCAAAGATGAAGTCAAGCTTTCGCTTTTTGCAGATGACATGATATTATACATGGAAAATCCGATAGACTCCACCAAAAGTCTGCTAGAACTGATACATGAATTCAGCAAAGTTGCAGGATACAAAATCAATGTGCAGAAATCAGTTGCATTCTTATACACTAACAATGAAGCAACAGAAAGACAAATGAAGAAACTGATCCCATTCACAATTGCACCAAGAAGCATAAAATACCTAGGAATAAATCTAACCAAAGATGTAAAAGATCTGTATGCTGAAAACTATAGAAAGCTTATAGAAAGCTTATAGAAAGCTGCAGCTTATGCAGCTTAATTGAAGAAGATATAAAGAAATGGAAAGACATTCCCTGCTCATGGATTGGAAGAATAAATATTGTCAAAATGTCAATACTACCCAAAGCTATCTACACATTCAATGCAATCCCAATCAAAATTGC
The DNA here is from genome assembly GCF_046562875.1 of Panthera onca. NCBI lineage: Eukaryota > Metazoa > Chordata > Mammalia > Carnivora > Felidae > Panthera > Panthera onca. Next base: position 125,638,306 of record NC_138344.1, read on the forward strand.
ACCAGCATTCTTCTCGAAACTAGAACAAGCAATCCTAAAATTCATATGGAACCACAAAAGGCCCCGAATAGCCAAAGTAATTTTGAAGAAGACCAAAGCAGGAGGCATCACAATCCCAGACTTTAGCCTCTACTACAAAGCTGTCATCATCAAGACAGCATGGTATTGGCATAAAAACAGACACATAGACCAATGGAATAGAATAGAAACCCCAGAACTAGACCCACAAACGTATGGCCAACTCATCTTTGACAAAGCAGGAAAGAACATCCAATGGAAAAAAGACAGTCTCTTTAACAAATGGTGCTGGGAGAACTGGACAGCAACATGCAGAAGGTTGAAACTAGACCACTTTCTCACACCATTCACAAAAATAAACTCAAAATGGATAAAGGACCTGAATGTGAGACAGGAAACCATCAAAACCTTAGAGGAGAAAGCAGGAAAAGACCTCTCTGACCTCAGCCGTAGCAATCTCTTACTCGGCACATCCCCAAAGGCAAGGGAATTAAAAGCAAAAGTGAATTACTGGGACCTTATGAAGATAAAAAGCTTCTGCACAGCAAAGGAAACAACCAACAAAACTAAAAGGCAACCAACGGAATGGGAAAAGATATTTGCAAATGACACATCGGACAAAGGGCTAGTATCCAAAATCTATAAAGAGCTCATCAAACTCCACACCCGAAAAACAAATAACCCAGTGAAGAATTGGGCAGAAAACATGAATAGACACTTCTCTAAAGAAGACATCCGGATGGCCAACAGGCACATGAAAAGATGTTCAACGTCGCTCCTTATCAGGGAAATACAAATCAAAACCACACTCAGATACCACCTCACGCCAGTCAGAGTGGCCAAAATGAAGAAATCAGGAGACTATAGATGCTGGAGAGGATGTGGAGAAACAGGAACCCTCTTGCACTGTTGGTGGGAATGCAAATTGGTGCAGCCGCTCTGGAAAGCAGTGTGGAGGTTCCTCAGAAAATTAAAAATAGACCTACCCTATGACCCAGCAATAGCACTGCTAGGAATTTATCCAAGGGATACAGGAGTACTGATGCATAGGGGCACCTGGACCCCAATGTTTATAGCGGCACTCTCAACAATAGCCAAATTATGGAAAGAGCCTAAATGTCCATCAACTGATGAATGGATAAAGAAATTGTGGTTTATATACACAATGGAATACTACGTGGCAATGAGAAAAAATGAAATATGGCCTTTTGTAGCAACATGGATGGAACTGGAGAGTGTGATGCTAAGTGAAATAAGCCATACAGAGAAAGACAGATACCATATGGTTTCACTCTTATGTGGATCCTGAGAAACGTAACAGAAACCCATGGGGGAGGGGAAGGAAAAAAAAAAAAAAAAAAAAAAAAAAAAGAGTTTAGAGTGGGAGAGAGCCAAAGCATTAGAGACTGTTAAAAACTGAGAACAAACTGAGGGTTGATGGGGGGTGGGAGGGAGGGCAGGGTGGGAGGGAGGGCAGGGTGGGTGATGGGTATTGAGGAGGGCACCTTTTGGGATGAGCACTGGGTGTTGTATGGAAACCAATTTGACAGTAAATTTCATATATTAAAAAATAAAAAAAATAAATAAAAAAATAAAGTTAAGTATCTGAGAATTGGGGAGAATTTTTCTTTCTTGTTAACATAGAAGGTAGAAAAAGAAGTTTAAAAGGGGTGCCTTGGTGGCTCAATCAGTTGAACCTCTGATTCTTGATTTTGACTTAGATCATGATCCCAGGGTCATGGAATGAAACCTTGAGACAGGCTCTGAGCTGCACACACTCTCTCTTTCTCTCTCTCTCTCACACACACAAAACCAAACCAAACCAAAACAACACAAAACCACAAAAACAAAAAAAAACTTTAATAAATAAAAAGAAGGTAGAAAAATAAATTCTTGTCTCTTTAAGGCTCTAAATAATTTATTTCATTCATGAAAATTTGTGACATTTTATAAAGTGATAGACAAATGTTATTCAGCAAACAAATAATTAGGTTGCATCCTTATTCAACATTTTGGGTACAAGGCAAACTGGAAATTTGATTACACAGTTCTTGGGACAAAGCTGAGACATAATGGGTCATTTGAAGAAAATAAAGGGCTTAAAGGCTAGAACCAAAAAGGGAAACAGACAATGGGAAATTTGTTTTTAAAGTGTGAGGGGAAAAGTACACACTAATACTTACAGCTCATGCTAGTGCAAGAAAAATGGACTTAACCAGGAATTCCCATTTAGCAATCAGATTGGAGCTGGAATACAGATATAGAACTGCTTCTTACTCTGTGATGCTTTGTGGGAAAATTCAATAATGGTATTTAATATTTATTGCATATATAGTGCTTTGAAAATGGTATCTCTTATGTTTCAAATATAGCAATACAGTCCCCTGGAGGCAGTTGGTTGTTTCAAAATAATGAAACTATGGCTTAAGGTAACTAATAAAGGCCTCAGATCTCCACCCCACCCCACTTAACTGGATCAAGATCTCTTGATCTTTTTGTTGGTAACTGTCTATATTATTTTTCCAAAATCATGGATGAAGTATATGCTAAAATTTTCTCATCTAAAATAGGAATCTCTGTATATAAATTCAAGACAAAAATAAAATAAATGAGTGTGATTGGCTGAATAACACCCTTCTCCTTCCCCTGAGACATACCAATGACCTAATCCACAAAGCCTGTGAATAGTGCTTCAAATGACAAATAATGGCTTTGCAGATGGGATTAAGGATTTTGACATGAGATAGATGAGATTATTCTGAATTATTCCATGTGGTCCCTAAATGCAATCACATGTATTCTCATGAGAGAGAAACAGAGGGACAGTTGAGACAGACAGAATTGGAGAAGGTAATGTGAGCAGAGAGGCAGAGATTGGAGGCATTCAGCCACAAGCCAAGGAATGCCAGTGGCGATCAGAAGTTAAAAGATACAATGACCAAGTTCTCCCCTAGTGTATTTGGAAGGAGCATAGTCTTGCTGACACCTTGATTTTATACCAATTTCAGATTTCTGGCCTGTGAGAGAATGACTGCCTATTGTTTTTAAGCACCGAGTTTGTGGTAATTTATTGGAGTCACATCAAGAAACTAATATACAGGCACAAAAGGGAGCAAAGTGTTCAAGGCACTAAATTTGTGGTAATGTGTTATAACAGCCATAGGAAGCCAATACAATGAGTTTTAAAAAAGACCAAAAATGTTGACTATTTCTTCCCTCAGGAAAGTGTCCCCAGACTAGGTGACCTTTCCCTAAAAATTCTTCTCAGCACTTCAGACTTGCTTTTGGTAGCATTCACTTGTAGTTGCTTTCAGTTCTCTTGTTTACGTCTGTATTCCAAAGTGCCCAACAAAGTGACAGCCATGTAGTAGAAGCTCAATAAATATTTGTTAAATGATAAAGTGGAATTCAAGGCATAGGATCTGCAGGGTGGTGAAATTTCGTGGACTGTGACTCATGCAACACCTGGCAGGGTGAAGTCTTTTGGGGCAGGGTTGAGGCTGGGAATAGGACACGGCAGCTAACACTGAGTATCCCACACATACTGATGAGGGGAACAAAAAGTGGGTTGTTGAGTTGTTTTGGGAAACAAATTGCCTGTAGCTAATAAAATTACAAAGATATGTACTTTTTGACTAAGCAGAGCCTTTCTTGGAAATTTCCAGTATATAGGAGTATATGGACAGGGGTACTTATTGCCAAGTTGTTCATGGTATAAAACCATGGGAAAGGTAAGTACATAACATTAGAATAATTACTGAAACCATCATTAATTTTTATATAACATGATATATCATGATATAACATGATATATCATGGAATGTTATGCAGCCATTAAAAAATTAAATACAGGGGGAGTTAAGATGGTGGAGAAGTAGGGGGAGCAGGAGTTCCCTTGTCCCTTCAACACAGCTGTATCGAAGTCAGATCACTTGGAACACCAAGGAAATCAATCTGTGGACTGGCAGAAGGATCTCCACAGGTGGAAGGAGACAGTTTGGTGGGATCGAGGGTTACTTCAATGAACAAATCAAAGCACACCTGGTGGAAGGTCCAAACACTCCATCACTACACACAAGGAGGAGTTTTGCAGAGGATTGACCAGTGGGATAGAGCAGTCAAAACGCAACAACAGAGTGCACACAACACACTCCAAAAACGCTTCTTCAAGTACCAGGCCCTAGACAGTGTATGACCCTTTTTTAATATAGTAGCGTTCACAGGTGCAAGACACATAACAAGCTATTAAAGCATGTAAAAGACAGAAACCTAGCCAAAATGACAAAATGGAAGAATTCTCCTCAAAAGAAAACCCAGGAAGAAATGACAGAGAATTGCTCAAGACAGATATAAACAATATGTCTGAAGAAAAATTTGGAATAACAGTCATAAGACTAAGAGCTGGGCTTGAAAAAAGCATAGATGACAGTAGAGAATCTATCTATAATCTCAGCAGAGATCAGAGACCTAAGACATAGTCATGATGAATTATGAAATGCTATAAATGAGATGCAAAATAAGCTAGATACAGTGACAGCAAGGATGGAGGAAGCAGATGAGAGACTAGGTGAAATAGATGATAAAATTATGGAAAATAATGAAGCTGATAAAAAGAGGAAAAGGAAATTACTAGACCACAAGGAGAGAATTAGAGTTAAGTAATTCTGTGAAATGAAATAATATCCATATCATAGGAGTTCCAGAAGAAGAAGAGTAAGAGAAAGGGGCAGAAGGTTATAGCTGAGAACTTCCCTAATCTGGGGAAGCAAACAGGCATCCAAGTCCAAGAGGCACAGAGAACTCGCTTCAAAATCAACAAAAACAGGTCAACACCATGACATATCATAGTGAAACTGGCAAAATACAAAGATAAAGAGAGAATTCTGAAAGCAAAGAGGGACAAACAGGTCTTAGCTAACAAGGATAGACACATAAGGGTAGTAGCAGACCTGTCCACCAAAACTTGGCAGGCCAGAAGGGAGTGGCAGGAAATAGTCAATGTGCTGAGTAGGAAAAATAGGCAGCCAAGAAGCTTTTATCCAGCAAGGCTGTCATTCAGGATAGAAGGAGAGATAAAGGCTTTCCCAGACAAACAAAAACTAAAGGAGTTCATGACCACTAAATCAGCCCTGCAGGACATCCCAAGGGGAACTCTGAGTGGAATGCTGCAAAAAATACAAAGGGCCAGAGACATCGCCACAAACACAAAACCTATAGATAACACAATGGCACTAAATCCACATCTTTCAATAATAACTCTCAATGTAAATGGACTAAATTACCCAATCAAAAGATATAGGGTATCAGAATGGATAAAAAAATAAGATCTATCTATATTCTGCCTACAAAAGACTCATTTTATACCTAAGCACACCTGAGATTGAAAGTGAGGGGATGAAGAACCATCTATCATGCTACTGGACATAAAAAGAAAGCTGGAGTAGCCATACTTACATCACACAAACTAGATTTTAAAACAAATACTGTAATAAGAGATGAAGAAGAGCATTATATCATGGTTAAAGGGCCATCAAAAACAGCTAAAAATTATAAATGTTTATGCCCCCAATGTGAAGTACCCAAATATATAAATCAATTAAATACAAACATAATAAATGTATAGATGATAGTACCCTGATTGTAGGGGACTTTCATACTCCACTTACATCAATGGATATATCATCTAGGCAGAAAATCAATTAATGAAACAATGGCTCTGGATGACACATTGGACAAGATGGACTTAAGAGATATATTCAGAACTTTTTATCCAAAAGCAGCAGAATACACATTCTTCTTGAGTGCACATGGAACATTCTCCAAAACAGATCACATAATGGGTCACAAAATAGCCCTCAACAAGTATAAAAAGATTGAGATCATACCAGGCATATTTTCAGATCACACTGGTATGAAACTTGAAATCAACCACAAGAAAAATTTTGGAAAGCCCCCAAATACATGGAGGTTGAAGAACATCCTGCTGAAGAATGAATGGGTCAAACAGGAAGTTATTAAAAAATATATGGAAGTAAATGAAAATGAAACCCTTTGTCCAAAGGGTTTGAGTCCAAACCCTTTGAGATGCAGCAAAGACAGTTCTAAGAGGAAAATACATTGCAATTCAGGCCTATCTCAAGAAGCAAGAAAGTCCCCAAATATACAACCTAACCTTACACCTAAAGGAGCTAGAAACCCTGCAGCAAAGAAAGCCCAAAACCAGCAGAAGAAGAGAAATAATAAAGATTAGAGCAAAAATAAACAATATAGAATCAAACAAAATAAAACAAAACAGGAGAACAGATCAATAAATCTAAGAGCTGGTTTTTTGAAAGAATAAACAAAATTTATAAAACCTTACCCTGACTTCTCAAACAGAAAAGAGAGAGGACCCAAATAGATAAAATCATAAATGAAAGAGGAGAGATCACAACACCACAGAAATACAAACAATTATTAGAGAATACTGTGAACAGTTATATGTCAAAAACTGGACAATATGGAAGAAGTAGACAAATTCCTAGACACCCGCACACTATCAAAACTCAGGAAGAAATAGAAAATTTGAACAATTAACCAAGGTAGAAATTGAATCTGTTATCAGAAATCTCCCAACAAATAAGAGTCCTGGGCCAGATGGCTTCCCAAGGGAATTCTACTAGACATTTAAAGCAGAGTTAATACCTATTTTTCTCAAATTGTTCCAAAAAATAGAAATGGAATGGAAGCTTCCAGACTCCTTCTATCAAGTCAGCATTACCTTGATTCCAAAACCAAAGACCCCACTAAAAAGGAGAATTACAGGCCAATATCCCTGATTAACATGGATGCAAAAATTCTCAACAAGATACTAGCAAATCAAATTCAAAGGTATATTAAAAGAATTATTGACCATGATCAAGTGGGATTCACTCCTGGGCTGTAGGGCTAGTTCAATATTTGGAAATCAATCAACATGATATATCACATTAATGGAAGAAAGGATAATTATCATATGATCCTGTCAATAGATGCAGAAAAAATCATTTGACAAAATACAGCATTCTTTCTTAATAAACCCTCAAGAAAGTTGGGATAGAAGGAACATACCTTAATATTATAAAAGCTATATATGAAATGCCCACAGTTAATATCATCCTCAATGGGGGAAAAACTAAGAGCTTTACCCCTGAGGTCAGAAACACAATAGGGATGTCCACTCTCATCACTGTTGTTTAACATAGTGTTGGAAGTCCTAGCCTCAGCAATCAGACAACAAAATGAAATAAAAGCCATCCAAATTGGCAAAGAAGTCAAAATTTCACTCTCCACAGATGACGTGATACTCTACATGGAAAACCCAAAAGACTTCCACAAAACCTGCTGGAGCTGATACAAGAATTCCACAAAGTCATAGGATATAAAATCAACGTACAGAAATTGGTCGTATTTTACTACACCAATATGAAGAAACAGAAAGAGATTTCAGGGAATTGATCCCATTTACAACTGCATCAAAAACTATAAAATACCTAGGAGTAAACCTAACCAAAGAGGTAAAAGATCTGTACACTGAAAACTATAGAAAGCTTATGAAGGAAATTGAAGAAGACACAACATTCTATGTTCATGGATTGACAGAAAATTTTTGTTAAAATGTCAATACTACCCAAAGCAATCTATACATTCAATCCAATCCCAGTGAAAATAGCACCAGCATTCTTACCAGAGCTAGCACAAACAATCTTAACATTTTTTTTACATTGATTTATTTTTGAGAGGCAGAGCACAAGTGGGGTAGGGGCAGAGAGAGAATGAGACACAGAATCCGAAGCAGGCTCCAGGGTCTGAGCTGTCAACACAGAGCCCTACGCGGGGCTCAAACCCACAAACCGTGAGATCATGACCTGAGCCCAAGTCGGATGCCTAACCCACTGAGCCACCCAGGTGCCCCAGCATTCTTAACATTTATATGAAAACACAAAAGACCACAAATAGACAAAGTAATGTTGAAAAAGAAAACCAAAGCTGGAGGCATCACAATCCCAGACTTTAGCTTTATTGTAAAGCTGTAATCATCAAGACGGTATGGTGTTGGCACAAAAACAGACATAGAATAGAGACACAGAAATGGTCCCACAACCACAAATATATGGCCAACTAATCTTTGACACAGCAAGAAAGAGTATCCACTGGAAAAAAGGACAGTCTTTAGGAAATGGTGCTGGGAGAACTGGACAGCAAAACACAGAAGAATGAAACTGGATCAGTTTCTTAGACCATACACAAAAAATAAATTCAAAATGGATGAAAGATCTAACTGTGAGACAGGAAACTATCAAAATCCTACAGGAGAAAACAGGCAGCAACCTCTTTGACAGCCACAGCAGCTTCTTACTTGACATGTCTCCAAAGGCAAGGGAAATAAAAGCAAAAATGAACTATTGGGACTTCATCAAGATAAAAAGCTTCTGCACAGCAAAGGAAACAATCAACAAAACTAAAGGCAACCGATGGAAAGGGAGATGTTTGCAAATGACATATTGGATAAAGGGTTAGTATCCAAAATCTATAAAGAACTTACTAAACTCAACATCCAAAAAACAATTCAGTGAAGAAATGGGCAGAAGACACGAATAGACACTTTTCCAAAGAAGACATCCAGGTGGCAAACAGACACATGAAAAGATACTCAACGTTGCCATTCATCAGGGAAATACAAATCAAAAGCACACTGAGATATCACCTCACATTGGTCAGAGTGGCTAAAATTAACAACTCAGGGAACAACAGATATTGGGGAGGATGTGAGGAAAGCGGAACCCTCTTGCACTGTTGGTGAGAATGCAAACTGGTGCAGTTACTCTAGAAAACAGTGTGGAGGTGCCTCAAAAAATTAAAAATAGAATTTCCCTATGACCTTCACTACTAGGAATTTATCCAAATGATACAGTAGTACTGATTTGAAGGGGTACATGTACCCAAGGTTTATAGTAGCACTTTCAACAATAGCCAAATTATGGAAAGAGCCCAAATGTCCATCAACTGATGAATGAATAAAGAAGATGTGGTGTGTATATATACAATGGAATACTACTCTGCGATGAGAAAGAATGAAGTCTTGCCATTTGCAACAACATGGATGGAACTAGAGGGTATTATGCCAAGCGAAATAAGTCAGTCAGAGAAAGACACATATCATATGATTTCATTAATATGTGGAATCTGAGAAACTGAACAGGTGATCATAGGGGAAGGATAGGAAAAATAAGATAAAAACAGAGAGAGAGGCAAACCATAAGAGACTCTTAAATACAGAAAACAAACTGAGGGTTGATAGGGATGGGAAAAATGTGTGATGGGATTTAAGGAGGGCATTTGTTGGGATGACCAACATCCCAACAAGTTATATGTATTATATGTATGTGATGTATATGATGTTATATGTAAGTGATGAATCATTGGAATCTACTCACCAAGCCAAGACTACACTGCATGTTAGCAAATTGAGAATAAATTTAAAAAAATAGGTTTGCACAGAAAAAGGCACTGTTAAAAAAATTTAATAGAACTGTAATAATTACCTTGGAGGAATGTCTATAATATATTAACTAAGATGAACAAGATGTAGAAAAGTGTTGTATGATTCTATTTTTGATACACAAACACAAGATATGAGCTTATAAGCATGAATAATGATACAATTTCATGTAGACTTTTACATAATACGAGCTGAATTGTTAATAAGGGCAGTGTTATTGGGGCAGTAATGTAGTCAAGAGGGAGAGGCAGAAGTGGGAAAAAAAAGCAAAAGAAAATGAAAGGCCACCCAAAAAAGAGCAAATATTCTATAATCTATTAACACATTTATATAAACTTGTATCTGTATATAGACACACTTATTTTTATTTATTTATTTGCATTTTTATTTTATATTTATTTATAGACATTTTAAAAATATAAATACAAAATTTTAATTGAAGTATATTTACATATACCATCATGTTAGTTTCTGGTGTATGACACAATGATTCAATATCTTTATAATTTGCAAAATGATACCCATAATAGTAAGTCTAGTTAGCATCTGTTACTCTAAACTGTTATAAAATTTTTGTTGTTGTTGTTTAGGAAAGGGGACATGAAATAGTCTGGTAGGGGGCAGTTTTTGGGAAAAATAAATGTGTGTTATGCTCCCACTATGTTGAGGTTTTGAAATAAATCAATCCTAAAAGAAGAAGAAAGGGCCAGCTGTGTGGTACATCTAGGTGCAAATCAGTGGGAGCACAGGATTACTTCCGTGAGGAGTGGGCTCTGAGGAGGACTCCTGAAGAAAGACAGCAGATGCACACACAGCTCCAATCACATGGTCCAGGTGGGCAGCCACCATCTGTGTCCACCTCAGACAAGTGTGGGGACACTGAGCTCTTGTCCACCAGTAGCCAAATCTGGTCAACTCTTAGGCTTGAGCACACTACCTAAAAACTATCTAGATTACTTTCCTCTACTTTACGTGTCCCCCTCTTCACTTCCATAATATTTATCACATTTCACACATATTAATGGATTAGTTACCAATGTCTATTCACCCTTTCTCCACACCCACCTCCTTAAGGAAAGGCACTTCGACTCAGTGTTATAGCTGCAAAATTTAGCATGGTGGCTGATACTTAGTAAAATGTCAAGAATTTGTTGAAGGTTCATAGACATAACTTTTCTATACTGAAAAATACATAAGAAAATGGTTATTACTTTTTGTTCTTGTTGTTATAATCCCACTTGAGACTTTAATGAAAGCCATGAAACTTTTTCCCAGAAAAATTCAGAATTTTGTCGCATTTACTGGAGATTCACTAATTAGCCTAAAACCCATTCATGTCGGGTTCATCAGTTCCAAATTATATTAATTTTCCAGTTTAAGCCATAGACGTTAACTTTTATGAAGTACTTACAATTTGTCAGACTTTGTGCTGTCTTACATGTAATATTTCAATAACCCTTACAGCTCTAGGGGGTAAGTCCCCCTAGATGAAGATGAAGAATCAGTGCAAAAGAGATCAACTTGCTTATCCAACTTCATAGAACTGATTGGCAGTAGAACTGGGACTCAAACCGAGATTTTTTTTTAATTTTTATATAGCCTGAGTTTGCACTCTTAACCACTAAAAATCATCTGCCTGTTCTCTGTTCCCCCCCATGGTGAGCAACGGAGTTACCCAGTGAAGACACTTAATCTCCTCTAGTAAGAGACTGAAATGATGATATTAGCTGGCTTGAGCTTGATGTGAGCAAAGTTTCCTTGATTGAACAGGACAGCCTGTTCCCCCAACAGCACTCAGGATGCATCGAAAGCCCACATTCCTGCTGCACTTGTTTAGCAATTGGCAGAGCTGTGACTCTAAATTATCTCGTGCATGTTTCAAACCATTTAAATTGTCACTGTAGGATTTTGCCTATTAGCAAAATACCATCCCCTGAATACTGATTATGTAAAACAGCACAATTGTCTGGTGAAAGGAAAGCAATGACTTCTTGAATGTAGTCCAGCAGTATGACTGCTCTTTTTTGGTGAAATGTAAGGAAGTTGCTTGTGTACTATTCTTTATGTAATTAGATTCTGGGTGTATTCATATTTTACCACACGCTGATACAAAATAAATAGGCACAGTATTTTAAAAAATGTTTTGTCACACATAAATGTCCTTCATTGAGGCTAAGGAGAGTAAAACATGTCTTCTCTTGCATTTTTCTCCCTTCTTCTTTGGTGGTGACAACATTTCCGTCAGAGATTGAGTGAACTCAAGAACTCTAAATGCACTCTTGGCATGGGGCTGAGGTCTTAGCTGGCTGCTCTTGGGGGGAAGCACTCCTGGTGAAATTGGGGGCCATTAGCATGCCAGTGATTGATCAGCTGAGTTATTCACTTTAAAGCTTCAGCATTGTAGCATATAAAGTAATTTTGGTCAGTAAGAGTAAATTACACTCATTATATCCAAATGCAAATACATGTTTAGAAAGCATGTGGTTTGGAAAACAAATGGGATTCAATTCCAACACTAATGTTTCATTAGGGGCATTTGCACACGCCTATCTCTATCTCTGAGCTCTTTATAATCATCATAATGTCATTCCTCCCTCCATGAAATCAGAAGAGACATTTATTTGTGTTACTTCTACTACAAGCAGAGCTTATCTCCTGAAGAGGAGCTCCCCTACCACTGCTGTTTTTATTTCTTGCTTTCTGCACCAGTGATTCCACTAATCAGATAGAACTCAGCCTGAAATCCTGCAGAAATCCTAGGTAGCACTCTTAGACAAGGCTGTCTAATCCCCAGGAGATCACAAAATTACAAACCAACTTTCCTTAGAATTCCTTTAGAATTACCACCAGCACTGTTTTTCAATTAGGGATCTATAAAGGCTTGACTGAAGTGAGCTTGTTTGTAATAGATTAAATATGGTTGCAAACTTTTTATTACCCTGCTCATTGAGAGATGGAGGCTAATTCATCTCCACTGAGTCTGGGCTTACCTATTGACTTGACCAATTTAGAGAATATGACATTCCAAGACTTCCAAGGCAAGGTCATAAGAAGCCTTGAACTTCCTGGTAAGAGCTCTTGGAACACTTTCTCTGGGAGCCTAGAGCCTCTGGAGAAGTATGACTGCTTCGAGGTCATGTATTGGTTCCCTACATGATAGTTTCAGCAGAGCCAGCCTTCTAGTCATCTCTTCCAAGACACTAAGGATTTTTTTTTGTTTGTTTTAGGGTTTTTCCTTTTTTTTAAGTTTCAGTGTAGGTTTTATTATTATTCAGGAATAGTGAGGCCAACAGATCAGGAGATGACTGCCATTGGAAAGATAGTTACGAAGTAACTCATAGTCACCAAGAGGAGGGGGCATGCCATGCCATGCAGGGCCACATGGGGAAGCACTGGGGTTGGTAAAGAGACAGAAAGAATGAGGGGAAAACATGGGTGAGGCCCTTTTTATTTATGTATTTATTTATTTATTTAAAAAATATTTATTTATTTTGAGAGGGAGAGAGAGAGAGAGTGTGTGCATGCACATGTATGCAAGTGAAGGAGTGGGAGAGAGAGAGGAGAGAGAGAATCCCAAGTAGGCTCTGCACCATCAGTGCATAGTCCAACATGGGGCTCGATCTTATGAGCCATAAAATCATAACGCTTGACTAAATGAGTCACCCAGGCACCCTTTTTATTTATTTTATTTTATTTTATTTTATTTTATTTTATTTTATTTTATTATTTTACTGTATTTTATTTTTATTTTTCTCTTTCTATTTTCTTTTCTCCTTCCCTTTCCCCCTTCTCCTCCTCTTCTTGTTCTCCTTCTTATTCTTCTTTCCCAGACAGGAATGGAAGAGGCAGGGAAAGCAGAGAAATTTGTTAATTTGAGTAATTTCAGTGGACTTCAGGTATAGGGACTGACCCTATTTGTCTGGTACCTGGATGTGAGGTGATTTAGACAGGGAAATATTGGTCCTGAGTACACATACTCTATGAGAGACTAATAAATGGGATGGGTGGAGAATACAAACTTTGGATTGGTTGGTTTGCATATGGTTTGCATCTTGCATGGTGGTACTTTGCTATCTTTAGGAATTGGCTAGCCCTGGGAGGGACAGTCTTCCAGGTCAGCTAGGATCCAGATGCCTCCAGAGCGCCAAGAATACAGAAAATAAGAAAATATAGTTAATATGACCAAAAATATGGGTAAAGCCATCTTAGATTCTCCAGATCAGGGCGTCTGCCAGCTGGATACTATAGGGGTAACTCTATCAGTGCCACATGGAACTCAAGAATCACCCAGCTGAGCCCTGCCCAAATTCCTGACCCACAGATTAATGGATATAATAAACAAGTTGTTTTCATCCACTGTGTTTGGGGTAGTTTGTTATGTGACAACAGTTAGCTGGAACATTGAAACCACAATCTTAGAGCCATTTGGCTTCCTGTCTCACACACCAGAAATCCACTTAAATAAGTATTCAGTCTTGACCAATGACAAAACTCAGAAAATTTTAACTAAAGGTGATTTCCTGGTATCTTCTGGCAGAATTATATGATTAATCATATTTCTTTTGTAGGAAGACCACATAGAAAATATAAAATAACAAATTAATAATAGAAATGACTCTTGGGTTTCTATATTATAAAATCACAACACTTTCAAACTTGAAGAAGTAGAAGAACTCCTATATCCTTTTCAAACTGACTCTGCCAAAGGTTAGTGGGTGGGGCCTCCAGGTGATATCAACATGAGTGGGCTGTGAGGTTAATGGTAATGTTGAACATGATGAGGTTACACAGACAGAAGATGAAGAAAACTAACGCCATCTCTGTTTCCATACAGTGTAATTTCAGAAGGTCTTAGGGTTCTCAAACAGTCTTTGCACTGCTGGCTTGAGTAGTGTCTGCATTTTTCTGTCCTATGGATGTCTCCATCTGGAGTTTAATACACACTCATCTCTTTTCATTCCAGGAGGGATATGTAATGAAAATCTCCATATTAGTCATCAGCTGTCAACATTGACAAATTTCAATTACTGTCCTTTGGTAGCAGTTCACACTAGAGAAGGAAATCAGGATGGCACACTGGGATAGCATACTTGTGACAGATCTATTTTAATTGCCTTTCTTATCCACATTTAACCTCCATCATTTTGACAGGAGAATGAAACTCACAGAGGAGGTAACTTTTCCTGCCAGTGATAAAGGTAGATGGTGTGGGAAAATAGGCCGCTAGCAAGAGACTGGGCAACACTCATCAATATATAAATTGACATTGATTGCTGGAAATGCTTCCTTTTCCTTGGAGGCCTGTGGTGGTAACTCTGCTTATCAAAATACTTTGCATTTAATCAGCTGCCTGGATGGATGTTCCTGCTGATCATCCATAAATTATTCATCAATTAAAAAGACTTGGCACTATCTTTTCTTTCTTTTCTCTTTCTTTTTTCTATTTTATTTATTTTTTGCTTCATTTTCTGAGAGATGAATTTTCAACAGCCCGTAGCAGGAGGTTCTCTTAGTGAGTTCTCATCATTTCTTCTCATTCCTTCCAACAATACTGCTCATTTAGCCTTTTGATTGCAGCTTGATGCTTGCATCAGAGGAGGCCTCTTACCGTGATGGATCATGTCAGCGTTGTTACTTTACTCTTGCTTCTTTCCTTTTCTTTAATCTGGAGGGATCTACGTGGTAGTCTTGAAATAAAGAGGAAGTATTTTTCTTAAATGAGACATGTTAGAAAAGTATTTATGATCTTTGGTTCTTCACAGAACCATTTCTCATGGGATTTTTACTGTGACTTCTATTTCTTGCGTGATCTGGCTTCTGTTATAGTTCAGTCAAAATGAAATCAAGGTATCTTTCCATAACAATAATTATGTTATGCTCAATAACAAAAGGTTATTTACTTTGATCATGCAACAACCCCTACAGAGATGGATACTGTTATCCATCTATTACAGATAAGAAAGAAGCTCAGAGATTTTTGAGTAGCTCTCTCATGGTTGTACAGCTAGAAAGTAGTAAATCTGGGTTTCATTTCTGGGAAATCTGACTCCAGAAACTGATCCCCAATTTCTCTGCTACAATATTCACTTACAATCCATGTCTACAATGCTTTATTAACCATTTTAGTCATTGTTACTGCCCTGTAGAAGAATAACATATTCCTGGGGACTTACAAATTCATGATTGCTTTGAAAACTAGAAAGAGAGGGTAGTGTAGTTTCATCCATCTCAGGAAAAGACCAAAAAGCTTAAGCTAATTTCTCCAGAGAATTTGCCCAGAGACAAGGACAATAGTTACATTTGAGAGAACATGAATAAAGAAGTTGAAAGGCATTTCCAAATTTGAGAAAGAGTAAAACCAGGAGTGAAAATAGAGCCAGATATATCTGAATGGGACAGAGACATTGGATATCCGTGACTTGTCTGCAGTCTTTTCTAGATATGGAACCATAATGGCAGCTGGGTACTTTTTTTACACTCTCTTTTCCCCCATTTGGTCCATTTTCATGCTGGATCTAGAAGATTCTAAGAGTTGTATTCCAACAAGTGTATGATAAAGAACACATGTCACTTCTTCATTCTAATTCTTAAACTAATGCAACAAAAACCTGTCAGTCAACAATATTTATTGACAACCTAATATGTATGTAATTAAAGAAGTGTGCAAAATATTGTGCAAAATAGCATAGTCTTCTTGCAACTTTGGGATGTCAAATGGATGTTGTTCTTTACACCAGAAGGACTCTGAGAAACAAGAATAAGGTGTTAACAAATTTCTCATTCTGAGAAGTCAGTTAAGACAGGAGAGGAAGCGTGCAGAGCTGTGAACACCAGGCCAAAAATGGCCCAGAAGGAGGCAAATTACAATCAGTTATAAATCATAGTGGAATTGAGAGGGGTTAAGGAGGTAATTACATTTTTTTTGAATAGAGATTACAACCTTTAAGTTGAAAGAATGGCCTTGGTGGAATTTAATAGAACTCTTCCTCATTATTAAAATGATAAACTCCGTCATTTGATAGAGTTCTCCTGTTTAAATGCA
Organism: Panthera onca; assembly: GCF_046562875.1. Lineage (NCBI taxonomy): Eukaryota > Metazoa > Chordata > Mammalia > Carnivora > Felidae > Panthera > Panthera onca. Next base: position 125,654,886 of record NC_138344.1, read on the forward strand.
AGCAAATCAAAACCACCCTGGGGTATGTGAATTAACTGTGCTCATTTATAAACTATGAAGTGCTTTATATCTAAGAGAATGCATAAAACAAGCTGAAGTCAAATCTATGAATGTATTTAGATTTGCTAGTGCCAAGATTTCTTACCCTTCTTTAGGAAATATCCCAAATGAGATATAATAAAGCTCTGGAAATATCAGGTCTCATTTAGTGCTTCTTGGTAGAACCAAGGAGCCTGAGTAAGCAAGGTTGCCTTTAGAATGATTAATATGCTAGCAAAGACTTGAGTTATAAATATAATTGTTATCCTTGCCCCTGGGAGTATGAGACATTTATCATGTAGCTTTCCAGCACCTGACACATGGGGCTTGGGGAAGGGCTCACATTTATTGAGTACATGTTCTATGTTAAGAAATATCTGGGCCCTGAATATTGCTTTACTGAACTCTTGAAGTGACTCTGTTCATAAAGCTCCATTAGTACCATCATGCATCTAAGGAAACTAAGGCTCAGGGAGCTGATATAAAATGACCACAGATTGGCTGTAATTATAGAAGCTGATTTTAAATTCAAGGTCACTCGTTTTCATTTTATTTTATTCATTTTTTAAATGTTTATTTATTTATTTTTTTAGAGAGATAGAGCACGAGCAGGGTAGGGATAGGGAGAGAGGGAGAGGGAGAATCCCAAGCAGTCTCCACAACCTCAGTGCAGAGCCCAACACGGGGCTTGAACTCACAAACCATAAGATCATAACCTGAGCTGAAACCAAGAGTCATCTGCTTAATCAACAGAGCTATCCAGGTGCCCAAGGTCAGGGGTTTTTAAAATATACTTACTACATCATGTTATCTTCTAGAGTATCATGGGTACTTCCTGAACATAGTGGGTGCTTAATAAATGTTTGTTGCATGACCTTTGAGAAATCAATCCATCTATATTCAATGAATTTGCAATTTTATTACAGGAAAAAAGGGAAAGTGAAATCAAGTACAATTAAAAGCACAATTAAAAGGCAATTAAGTATTTAATTATTTAACTTGATAAAAATTTATTTGTTTCAAAAATGATAGAAATACACATATGTAAATAGTAATGTTTATAGAAACTCAATGAAAAGTGCTACTATTGAAGGGTAGTATTTGTCAAGAGACTTTTCTCAGAAGAGAAGAGAACATTTTGCTTTTTAAAATGCGCAATTCTTAATTAAGATTTCCACTCCGCATCTTATTACCAATCCTTTCAGAAAAACACATTACAGTCTTTCAATATTATATACTAGAAGGCATCTAAAAACATATTTATTCTGCAGTAATTTTACTGCAGTACTGGAGCACATTTTCCTTTCAGTAATAGGGTAAATTAAGCACATTTTCAAGTGTTTTTTCTTGACAGACTACATGAGCAAAAATGAAATCCCCCCAATGCAAATGTCCTCAAGGGAAATGCTCTACCTAGGTCCTCAAGAAAATTTCAGGACTGGCAGCGTGTTCTCAAAAATAAATATCTCATTCAAGCAAGGCATGCTTGACCTTGACAAGCAGCTAGGGATTCTGAACATCAAGCCATGTGACTTCCCAAAGGCCACAATCAATCTAGTGCTGACTGTGGTGTTGACTATCTGCCCAAGAAAAAAAAAGCTTTGGACTTAGCTGATTTGGTTAGAAGGGCCCCTGAAGACAGGTTTGGATGACAGGAAAGTCAACCCATAGTCCCTAGGTTTGGAATGATTTAATTAAGGTGCTTCAGTTGACATCTGCGTAATGTAAAGTGAATTCCATCAAATTGCAAGCAAGACTATTGCATTTAAATCCTGCCCCTTACTCCTCAATATCGTATGAAAGTTTCTATTTATCTTAATTTAGATTATTTCCAGATCATTTTCCAGGTGCTCCCTTTTTCTTATTTACCCTTTCAAAATTTTATACATTTTTTACTTATTTAAAAAAAATATTTATTTCAAGAGAGAGAATGAGAGCATGCGTGCCTGCATGCATGAACAGGGGAGGGGTAGAGAGAGAGAGGGAGAAAGAGAATCCCAACCAGGCTCCATGCTGTCAGCTCACACCTGCACATGGGGCTCAATCCCAAGAACCATGAGATCGTGACCTAAGCCGAAATCCAGAGTCATATGCTTAAATAACTCAGTCACCTAGGCACCCCAAGTTTTTGCTTGCGTTCTAATGGGAGGTTTTGAGAGGCAGCTAAAATAGATTTTAAAATTCTGGTATGCACAATATCCAATATTTAGTTAATTAACGTGTGGAACACTTACAAAGGCTTTATATATGTACAATTTTACTTAATCCTTGTAATAATCCTATAAGTTACTCCACCATCCATATTTCACAAATGATGAAACTGAGTCTCAGAATCTTAAATGGAATTTTCCAAGGTTACACATATAGTAAAAGGTTGATTTAAGGTTTAAATCCAGACCTGTATTGTTTCAAAACTGAATGCTTATTCTATGATTCCATGTTATCATCCTTCACCTTACATGGGAAAGCTATACCTTCACATGAATGACCTCTTTTATCATGTTTAATCAATTTTTGTTCATTCACTTAGCAACCATTTACAGAGAGTTAGTATTTGTAGTTTTCAGAGACCAATATAAGACAGAATGTTCTCGCTCCTCAATTTTTTTGCAAAAGCTGGAATTTGGTGTGAACTATCAATTCTATCATTTTAAACATCATTTGTTCAGCTATGTGTTATTTCATTTATTGATCCAAGCCAAGCCAATATCCCTTTCATCTGGGAATAAGTTAAAAGCATGAAGATTCCTGTTCTTGTCCACTTAGGCCAGAATTCACACCCAGCTACTCAGTTTCTCTGCATCCATTTTTGTCCCTTTCTTGCTGTCTTCTGTGACTCCCCTCATTTTGGCTCTTTGACCTTGATATTCCTCGGACCAATGCGCAAAAGTACTTCTATTCAGCTTGCCTGGGCAGCTCATTCAGTTAAGTGTCTGACTTCCACTCAGGTCATGATCTCAAGGTTTGCAAGTTTGAGCCCCGTATTGCACTGACAGTGCAGAATCTGTTTGGGATTTTCTGTCTCCCTCTCTCTCTGTCCCACCCCAGCTTGTGCTCATGCTCCCTCTTCTATCACTCTCTCAAAATAAATAAATAAATATTTTATAAAAGCACTTCTATTCTCAGATAAGGAAACAGTATAATCAGAATGTTTTTTTCTCTTGTTTGTTTCTCATACACAGATGTGCAACAAGAATAACAAAGCCATCAATGTTTCGTGTTTGGTCTTGAAGTTCAAGGGAAATCTTTTAATAATTAAGAGGGGCCTCTGGATATAATATTTTCTTTTTCTCATGGCAAAAGTTCATATTTTTTGGATACTATATTTCTCATTACAAAACTTTGCCTACATAATGTCTATGCTTGTATATCCCTATTTCTGCCACTATGTTGTGAACATTTTATAGGCAAGAACACTGTCAAATTCACCATGACCCTCACTTCATCCAGGCTTAGCACAAAGCCAAAAAGCAGACACTCAATAAAGATGATTGGTCCAAATCCTTTCTTTAACTAGTACACGTATGAATCCATGCACTGGAGACACACTGGTGAACTAAATAAGACAAGGTCCCTGTGCTCATGGGGATTAGGACTTTCAAGTTATTTTAGAAAAAGAAGACAGAAGGAAGGGGAAAAGGAAGGAAGGAGAATCTAATGTTATATATGTAACTACAATGTATGAAACGATGTGAAGTATCTTATGCTTGCCATGTTCCATTTAATCATTTTGGTATACCCCATCACAAAGGAAGTAAATTAAACTTTCCAAAACATATGTGTTATCTCCAGTTATGAAAAGAAATCTAAGTCATTGTCTTTCTAGAGCATGGTCATTTTGTGGTTGTTACTTCTGGGAGTTCATTTCCTTGACAAAGGTAGAAGCTGGCTTTCTTTTGCTGTCTCATTTGAATTCACCATTGACTATAATAATCATAACTCTTCTTTCTCCATTTCTCAGCCATTGTAAATTTGCTGAGATAACTCAGCAATAGCTCACTACTCTGCTATATTTAATTTTAAAAGTATAAACTAAGAGGTACCTGGGTGGCACAGTAGGTTGAGTGATGGACTCTTGATTTCAGCTTAGGTCATGATCTTGTGGTTTGTGGAACCAAGCCCTATGTCAGACTCCATGCTAAGCATGGAATCTGCTTGGGATTCTCTCTCTCCCTCTCTCTGCCCCTCCCCTGCTCATGCTCTCTTTCTCTCTCTCTCATAATTAAATAAATAAACTTAAAAAAATAAATAAAAGTATAAACAAAACACAAAGATCTATAAAACTGCTTTCCCCCATCCATATCATAATGTGAGGCCAAATGGGAGAGATAAGTAGGCATAACATAGATATCAAGATGAAAGTCTAGTTCTTGTTCTTAAGTCACCCTCTTAAACTGAAGGGTTATTTCTGTTTTCTCTATTCTCTACAAATTGTGAATTTTAGAACCAAGGGTCGGTGGAGACTGATTTTGGAGAAAGAACACCTTTAGAAAGCTAATGTAAATATTCATTTGATGTATGGGATTGAAATAGCTTATTACCACCTGCCTGGAGTCAAGGCCTTCATCTCTAGGCTAGAAGCGTAGTCAGAAACTACACCACTAAAAGGTGCTTTCCCTTGTAAATGAGAGGAATTTATTCAAAAAGGAACAACTACGTGAGGTTAACACAATTGGCAGCAGTGTGATTAAATCTGTGAGATGGGAGTCCCAAACCAGGTCTGATAGAAAGTGTAATGCCAAGCTGCAGTAAAGCTCTCTCAGCAATTAGAGAGACAAAATGACCAGGGTCTGTTTATAGATAAAAGATTAGTGTGGTGTCTCAGGACTTTGATCATAGAATCTTAAGGAGCCAGATATTGATTGGGTTTACAAGCAATCACAGGAGCCCAAACTGTGCTTAAGTGGAGTAAATGGGAAGAAATGAATAAGTTACCTGTTTGATTTAAAAGGGACGATTAAAGATTATATGCTAAGATAGATGCATTAAAATATAAATCAACAATATTGGTCAAAGGGTAAAAACTTAAAGTTATAAGATTAACAAGTTCTGGGAATCTAATGTTCAGCATGGTGATTATAGGTAATAATAACTGTGTTATAGGGACTACATCAAAGTAGAAAAACTTCTGTACAGGAAAGAAAACTATTAACAAAATGAAAAGGCAACCTACTGAATGAGAGCAAATATTTGCAGATCATATATCTGAAAAGGGATAATATCCAAAATAAATAACTTATACAACTCAATAACAAAATATAAACAATTCCGTTAAAAAGCGGACAGGGGCACCTAGGTGGCTTAATTGGTTGGGTGTCCGACTTCGGCTCAGGTCATGATCTCGAGGTTTGTGAGTTTGAGCCCTACATCAAGCTCTGTGCTGACAGCTCGGAGCCTGGAGCCTGCTTCTGATTCTGTGTCTCTCTCTCTATCTTCCCCTCCCCGACTCGTGCTCTGTCTGTCTCTCTCAAAAATAAACATTAACAAAAAAATGGGCAGAAGATCTGAATAGACATTTTTCCAAAGAAGACATACAGATGGTCAACAGGTACATGAAAAGAAGCTCAACATCATTAATCAAAGAAATGCAAATCAAAACCACAAAGAGATTTCACCTTAGTCCTGTCACAATAGCTATTATCAAAAAGACAAGAAATAAGAAGTGTTTGTGAGGAAGTGGAGAATAGGAAAATGTGTGCACTGTTGGTGAGGATATAAATTGGTTCAGTCACTGAGGAAATCAGAATGAAGATTCCTCAAAATTAAAAATAGAACTACTATATGATCCAGCAATTCACTTTTGGGTGTTTATCCAAAGAAAACAAAAACACTAATTTTAAAAGACATGTGTACCCTATGTTCATGGCAGCAAGGTATGGAAACACACTAAGTGTCCATTGATGGATGAATGGATAAATATGATATATATATATGTATATCATACATATAATATACATGTCATTTGTATGATATATGTATGTATGTCATATATGTCATATCATACGTATAAAATACATATATGTATCATATCATACATACATATATGATATATAGCCATAAAAAAGATGAATTATTGTGATTTTTTTGCAACAAGGATGGAACTTGAGACTGTTACACTAATTGAATTAAGTCAGACAGAGAAAGACAAATACCATATGATCTTAGTTCTTTTTTTTTTTTTTTTTGGAAGTAGAAATATTATTTATTTAAAATAAAAAAGGCGTTCAAGTTGTCTTTACATTCCACTTTCTCCTTATTCCAACAGAACACCTGATTTTCAGTCTTTTTTCCCCACTTTTTTTTTGTATTTTATTTTTTCAATATATGAAATTTATTGTCAAATTGGTTTCCATACAACACCCAGTGCTCATCCCAAAAGGTGCCCTCCTCAATAACCATCACCCACCCTCCCCTCCCTCCCACCCCCCATCAACCCTCAGTTTGTTCTCAGTTTTTAACAGTCTCTTATGCTTTGGCTCTCTCCCACTCTAACCTCTTTTTTTTTTTTTTCCCTTCCCCTCCCCCATGGGTTTCTGTTAAGTTTCTCAGGATCCACATAAGAGTGAAAACATATGGTATCTGTCTTTCTCTGTATGGCTTATTTCACTTAGCATCACACTCTCCAGTTCCATCCACGTTGCTACAAAGGGCCATATTTCGTTCTTTCTCATTGCCCTGTAGTACTCCATTGTGTATATAAACCACAATTTCTTTATCCATTCATCAGTTGATGGACATTTAGGCTCTTTCCATAATTTGGCTATTGTTGAGAGTGCTGCTATAAGCATTGGGGTACAAGTGCCCCAATGCATCAGTACCCCTGTATCCCTTGGGTAAATTCCTAGCAGTGCTATTGCTGGGTCATAGGGTAGGTCTATTTTTAATTTTCTGAGGAACCTCCACACTGTTTTCCAGAGTGGCTGCACCAGTTTGCATTCCCACCAACAGTGCAAGAGGCTTCCCATTTCTCCACATCCTCTCCAGCATCTATAGTCTCCTGATTTGTTCATTTTGGCCACTCTGACTGGCGTGAGGTGATATCTGAGTGTGGTTTTGATTTGGCTATTCGGGGTCTTTTGTGGTTCCATATGAATTTTAGGATTGCTTGTTCTACCTTCGAGAAGAATGCTGGTGCAATTTTGATTGGGATTGCATTGAATGTGTAGATAGCTTTGGGTAGTATTGACATTTTGACAATATTTATTCTTCCAATTCATGAGCAGGGAATGTCTTTCCATTTCTTTATATCTTCTTCAATTACCTTCATAAGCTTTCTTTAGTTTTCAGCATACAGATCTTTTACATCTTTGGTTAGATTTATTCCAAGGTATTTTATGCTTCTTGGTGCAATTATGAATGGGATCAGTTTCTTTATTTGTCTTTCTGTTGCTTCATTGTTAGTGTATAAGAATGCAACTGATTTCTGTACATTGATTTTGTATCCTGCAACTTTGCTGAATTCATGTATCAGTTCTAGCAGACTTTTGGTGGAGTCTTTCGGGTTTTCCACGTATAGTATCATGTCATCTGCAAAAGGTGAAAGCTTGACTTCATCTTTGCCACTTTTGATGCCTTTGATTTCCTTTTGTTGTCTGATTGCTGATGCTAGAACTTCCAAGACTATGTTAAACAACAGCGGTGAGAGTGGGCATCCCTGTCGTGTTCCTGATCTCAGGGAAAAAGCTCTCAGTTTTTCCCCATTGAGGATGATGTTAGCTGTGGGCTTTTCATAAATGGCTTTTATGATGTTTAAGTATGTTCCTTCTATCCCAACTTTCTCGAGGGTTTTTGTTAAGAAAGGAGGCTGAATTTTGTCAAAGGCCTTTTCTGCATCGATTGACAGGATCATATGGTTCTTATCTTTTCTTTTATTAATGTGATGTATCACGTTGATTGATTTGCAAATGTTGAACCAGCCCTGCATCCCAGGAATGAATCCCACTTGATCATGGTGAATAATTCTTTTTATATGCTGTTGAATTCGCTTTGCTAGTATCTTATTGAGAATTTTTGCATCCATATTCATCAGGGATATTGGCCTGTATTTCTCTTTTTTTACTGGGTCTCTGTCTGGTTTAGGAATCAAAGTAATACTGGCTTCATAGAATGAGTCTGGAAGTTTTCCTTCCCTTTCTATTTCTTGGAATAGCTTGAGAAGGATAGGTATTATTTCTGCTTAAAATATCTGGTAGAACTCCCCTGGGAAGCCATCTGGTCCTGGACTCTTATTTGTTGGGAGATTTTTGATAACCGATTCAATTTCTTTGCTGATTGTGGGTCTATTCAAGCTTTCTATTTCCTCCTGATTGAGTTTTGGAAGAGTGTGGGTGTTTAGAAATTTGTCCATTTCTTCCAGGTTGTCCAATTTGTTGGCATATAATTTTTCATAGTATTCCCTGATAATTGTTTGTATCTCTGAGGGATTGGTTGTAATCATTCCATTTTCATTCATGATTTTATCTATTTGGGTCATCTCCCTTTTCTTTTTGAGAAGCCTCGCTAGAGGTTTGTCAATTTTGTTTATTTTTTCAAAAAAACAACTCTTGGTTTCGTTGATCTGCTCTACAGTCTTTTTAGATTCTATATTGTTTATTTCTGCTCTGATCTTTATGATTTCTCTTCTTCTGCTGGGTTTAGGCTGCCTTTGCTGTTCTGCTTCTATTTCCTTTAGGTGTGCTGTTAGATTTTGTATTTGGGATTTTTCTTGTTTCTTGAGATAGGCCTGGATTGCAATGTATTTTCCTCTCAGGACTGCCTTCGCTGCATCCCAAATCATTTGGATTGTTGTATTTTCATTTTCGTTTGTTTCCATATATTTTTTGATTTCTTCTCTAATTGCCTGGTTGACCCACTCATTCTTTAGTAGGGTGTTCTTTAACCTCCATGCTTTTGGAGGTTTTCCAGACTTTTTCCTGTGGTTGATTTCAAGCTTCATAGCATTGTGGTCTGAAAGTATGCATGGTATAATTTCAATTCTTGTATCCTTATGAAGGGCTGTTTTGTGACCCAGTATGTGATCTATCTTGGAGAATGTTCCATGTGCACTCGAGAAGAAAGTATATTCTGTTGCTTTGGGATGCAGAGTTCTAAATATATCTGTCAAGTCCATCTGATCCAATGTATCATTCAGGGCCCTTGTTTCTTTATTGACTGTGTGTCTAGATGATCTATCCAATTCTGTAAGTGGGGTGTTAAAGTCCCCTGCAATTACCACATTGTTATCAATAAGGTTGCTTATGTTTATGAGTAATTGTTTTATATATTTGAAGGCTCCGGTGTTCGGCGCATAGACATTTATAATTGTTAGCTCTTCCTGATGGATAGACCCTGTGATTATTATATAATGCCCTTCTTCATCTCTTGTTACAGCCTTTAATTTAAAGTCTAGTTTGTCTGATATAAGTATGGCTACTCCAGCTTTCTTTTGGTTTCCAGTAGCATGATAGATAGTTCTCCATGCCCTCACTCTCAATCTAAAGGTGTCCTCAGGTCTAAAATGCGTCTCTTGTAGACAGCAAATAGATGGGTCTTGTTTTTTTATCCATTCTGATACCCTATGTCTTTTGGTTGGTGCATTTAATCCATTTACATTCAGTGTTATTATAGAAAGATACGGGTTTAGAGTCATTGTGATGTCTGTATGTTTTATGCTTGTAGCGATGTCTCTGGTACCTTGTCTCACAGGATCCCCCTTAGGATCTCTTGTAGGGCTGGTTTAGTGGTGATGAATTCCTTCAGTTTTTGTTTGTTTGGGAAGACCTTTATCTTTCCTTCTATTCTAAATGACAGACTTGCTGGATAAAGGATTCTCGGCTGCATATTTTTTCTGTTCATCACATTGAAGATCTCCTGCCATGCCTTTCTGGCCTGCCAAGTTTCGAAAGAGAGATCGGTCACGAGTCTTATAGGTCTCCCTTTATATGTTAGGGCACGTTTATCCCTTGCTGCTTTCAGAATTTTCTTTATCCTTGTATTTTGCCAGTTTCACTATGATATGTCGTGCAGAAGATCGATTCAAGTTACGTCTGAAGGGAGTTCTCTGTGCCTCTTGGATTTCAATGCCTTTTTCCTTCCCCAGATCCGGGAAGTTCTCAGCTATGATTTCTTCAAGTACACCTTCAGCACCTTTCCCTCTCTCTTCCTCCTCTGGGATACCAATTATGCGTATATTAATTCTTTTTAGTGTATCACTTAGTTCTCTAATTTTCCCCTCATACTCCTGGATTTTTTTTTTATCTCTCTTTCTTTCAGCTTCCTCTTTTTCCATAATTTTATCTTCTAGTTCACCTATTCTCTCCTCTGCCTCTTCAATCCGAGCTGTGGTCGTTTCCATTTTATTTTGCATGTCGTTTAAAGCGTTTTTCAGCTCCTCCTGACTGTTCCTTAGTCCCTTGATCTCTGTAGCAAGAGATTCTCTGCTGTCCTCTATACTGTTTTCAAGCCCAGCGATTAATTTTATGACTATTATTCTAAATTCACTTTCTGTTATATTATTTAAATCCTTTTTGATCAGTTCATTAGCTGTTGTTATTTCCTGGAGATTCTTTTTTTTTTTTTTTTTTTTTTTTAATTTTTTTTTTCAACGTTTTTTATTTATTTTTGGGACAGAGAGAGACAGAGCATGAACGGGGGAGGGGCAGAGAGAGAGGGAGACACAGAATCGGAAACAGGCTCCAGGCTCCGAGCCATCAGCCCAGAGCCTGACGCGGGGCTCGAACTCACGGACCGCGAGATCGTGACCTGGCTGAAGTCGGACGCTTAACCGACTGCGCCACCCAGGCGCCCCTCCTGGAGATTCTTTTGAGGGGAATTCTTCTGTTTCGTCATTTTTGATAGTTCTTGGAGTGGTGCGGACCTGCAGGGCACTTCCCCTGTGCTGTGGTGTATAACTGGAGCTCGTGGGCGGGGCCGCAGTCCAACCTGAAGTCTTCCCCCCGGGCCCACCGCTGGGGCCACAGTCAGACTGGTGTGTGCCTTCTCTTCCCCTCTCCTAGGGGCGGGATTCACTGTGGGGTGGCGTGGCCCGTCTGGGCTACTTGCACACTGCCGGGCTTGTGGTGCTGGGCATCCAGCTTATTAGCTGGGGTGGGTAAGCAAGGTGCACGGGGGCAGGAGGGGCAGGCTTAGCTCCTTTCTCCTTAGGTGATCCACTTCAGGAGGGGCCCTGTGGCAGCGGGAGGGAGTCAGACCCGCTGCCAGAGGGTTGGCTCCGCAGAAGCACAGCGTTGGGTGTTTGCAGGGAGCAAGCAAGTTCCCTGGCAGGAACTGGTTCCCTTTGGGATTTTGGCTGGGGGATGGGTGAGGGAGATGGCGCTGGCAAGCGCCTTTGTTCCCCACCAAGCTGAGCTCTGTCGTCCGGGGGCTCAGCAACTCTCCCTTCCTTTGTCCTCCAGCCTTCCTGCTTTCTGAGCAGAGCTGTTAACTTATGACCTCCCAGATGCTAAGTCGCGCTTGCTGTCGGAACACAGTCCGTCAGGCCCCTCTGCTTTTGCCAGCCAGACTCAGGGCTCCTCTTGACCAGCGGGCCGCCCTTCCGCCCCGGCTCCCTCCCACCAGTCCGTGGAGCGCACACCGTCTCTCCGCCCTTCCTACCCTCTTCCGTGGGTCTCTCATCCGCGCTTGGCTCCGGAGACTCCATTCTGCTAATCCTCTGGCGGTTTTCTGGGTTAGTTAGGCAGGCGTAGGTGGAATCTAAGTGATCAGCAGGACGCGCGGTGAGCCCAGCGTCCTCCTATGCTGCCATTGTCCGACGATCCCCTCCATATGATCTTATTTCTATGTGTAACCTAAATAACAAGCCAAAAACCAAGCTCATAGATATGGAGACTATATTGGTGTTTTCAGAGGTACAGGCAGGGGGGTGGGGGGGGGGGGTGGAAGATATAGGTGAATTATTATTTGCTGTTTGTTTGTTTGTTCTGGTTTAACTAATTAAAAAAATACTGTGTTATGTATTTGAATGTTGCTAAGAGAGTAGATCTTAAATGTTCTCACCACAAAAAGGAAATGATAATTATGTGATGGGACAGAAGTGTTAGGTAATGCTATGGTGGTAATCATTTTGCAATACATAAATATATCAAATCAGCAGGTTGTACACCTTAAACTTACACAATGTTATATGTCAAGGATATCTTAATAAAGCTGGAAAAAATAAATCAAATTAAAAAATAAAACATTTATACATAATCAAGCATCATTGCAAGAGTAAGAGTTGAAGAAAAGATTAATTTTTAACTCGGTCCTATCTTCTCATTGGTGATTGTTAGCATGAGATCTGAAAGAGAAGATTTACTATACTTGAATGCAAGCCCCTATTTTGTGAGCTCCAAACCTTTGGGGTTCTAGTAGCATTAAAAATACAAAATGTATGTACTTAAAGTTTTTACAACTTAAAGTTTTGGACACTTTTATGAATGCTTTAACTTGTAAAAAATTAATTTTAATTGACTTCAAATTTTAATGATTTTTCTAATGCAACCCAAAGAATCATTTTCAAAAGTCTACAAAGAGTTAAAGAGTTTTCATAAGTAAGTTTTAGTTTTTCCTTAACGAAACAAATGTTTCCTAAGTGCCACATTTGATAGATTCAGAATGTTAAGAGTGTAAATACCAAAATGTGGGTTACATGTCATATAAAGTAATTAACTTGGGCAAGGAAAGTTATGTTCAGAGATACAAAGTTACAAATCAAATGGCTATAGGTTAGCAGTATATAAAACAGGACACTGAGGCATATATAGGTATAAATAGTATCAATAATATAATTTCACATATTTTGTGTTGCCTGTAAGAATAGGACCCTGATATATCAAAATGATGTCATGAGAACTCTTAGGCATGTGGAAATTCTACACTGGCCTTGCTCAAGCACATTTTTAGCTTTGGGGCAGTGGTGGTGGTATTATATCATTTGAAAAGAACTTGAAGAGGCAGTAGTCCTAAATATTTTTTGGTCACAGACCCATCAAGCCAATGAAACTGATAGATGTTCTTTTTTTTTTTTTAATTTTTTTTTTTAACATTTATTTATTTTTGGGACAGAGAAAGAGAGAGCATGAACAGGAGAGGGTCAGAGGAAGAGGGAGACATAGAATCTGAAACAGGCTCCAGGCTCTGAGCTGTCAGCACAGAGCCTGATGCGGGGCTCGAACCCACAGACCACGAGATCATGACCTGAGCCAAAACTGGACGCTTAACCGACTGAGCCACCCAGGCGCCCCAAGATGTTCTCATTATGAATAAAGGATATATGTTCCCACACACAAAATCTTACACACAAATTATGGGTTATTATGTTAGCCATCTGGACCCTCCAGAGGCAGAGATTTATTCTGAGTGAGTTCTGTGAAGAACAAAGGTAAGACAGCTGGAGGAACCTGGGGGAGCTCTCAGACACAATGTAAATCTGTCTCAGGTAAGGGAGGGATAGAAGAAAGGAAGGTTCAGTGAGACCATCTTGGACTGAGGTATGGTTCTAAGAGGGTTTATCAAGCTGTTGAGGGTCCTCAAATCAAAGTAACCCATCAGAGGAATCCCTCATCTTCTAGAAACAGACATACATGCCTTGGTCTCCTGACCACATCCAGTGCTTGGCTAGGAGCAGCCTGTGGTGTGTGGTACTTCGTGAGAAAATCTTAATGGCAGTCAGAGGGTAACAGCTGGGGCTACAGGTCAATTGCACTCACTGTAGCTGGAGATCAGAAAGTGACACTCTCACAGCCCCCACACTCATGGGTCCCAAGATGAAAAGTTGGCTTTGAAGAGAAGTGACATGATTACAGAGATGACTTTTGCAAAGTGACTGTCAGATCTATGCTTATGGTGCAATCTGCAGATTGTGATGATTCAGACCTCAGGTGTAAGTTCCCAAATTAATCCAAATCCAAATGTACTGTGGATTCTGTCAATGATTGATACCATTTATTTGTTACTACCTACTCTGAACTAGATATGGTAGTAAGCAATTAATGTAAATGAATTCAATTGTAGGTATTGTAACAGCACTTCAACGCCCCTGTAAGAGTTAATGTGGTTCACGCTGATGCAATCATTGCCTCCTAAACTAAATCCCTTGGTTTGTAGCAGAAACTAACCTACTTTCCTTGAGATTTTGCAGACCGCTGGCTTCGAGGTAAGAAGGCTCAAAATTTTCCGGAAGCTAAAGCCTCATCACATTCAAAAACAGCTGCCACTGATGCCAGCAAGTCTGTTCAGGCTCATGTCCACACAGGAGTACCTCCTGGGCACCTGCTTCTCCTCCATGCAGCTCCCACCATTTCTCGTGCCTTCCCCTTTAAAACCCTCCAGCTTTGCCTGGACAGGGCAGATGGTCTTTGAGATGTTAGTTCACCATCTCCCTGGGCTTCCAGACCCCCAAATAAAGCAACTTTCCTTTCCCACCATTACTTATCTCTTGAGTACTGATTTCTGAGTGGCAAGCCAACAAATGTGAATTCAGAACGAGTTCTCTATCCAGTAATAGTATTATGACACAATTTCATAATTTAGGAAACTGAGTAACTTGCTTAATTATCTAGAAACATGAATGTAATTTCTAATGCTTTTCTATTTACTTAGCATATATCTTTCCACAGAAATCTGTATAATATCAGCCACAACCAATAGCAGCCACAACCAGTGATCGCGGGCTCACAATCCTTCTAGAGAAGAAAAGGTGGAATTTGGGCAGTAAGTTTAGTCTCTTCTTCATGACAAAGTCCTCTGCTGTGGTCTATGAGAGGTCATCTCTACTCTTTTCCAACCTAATTTTCTAGAAATGCAGATGAGGAAGAAGAAAGTGGAACACAAAACTGAGGTAGGAAACAGAATTTATCCTAATGTTGGAAGACACTGAGGCAACAGAGCTGAATTTTTAAAAACTACCTTCAACATACATTAAGGGGAATTATAGAAAATCCTTATATACTGATGATGGTACAGTGAAAAAAGGCTACATTTGTAGCAGGAAGTGTTATTAATCAAGTGAATTATGTTTAAACTGAATGTAGGTATGTAAAATGAGGAAAAAAAGAAAATACAAGCAGGATGTATTATTGAGATTCCCATTTCAGAAGGATGGGTCAGAAATGACCCCTTTGTGGTTGGAATGCTTTTGAAGAGAATATCCATTAGTACCATGGTTTGCAAACATTGTTTTATCATAACATATAAATAAATAACACTGAGAAAGACATTCCACAATACAATACACACAAACACATACATGTAGTTCATAGTGACCACAGCTACCTCACTATCTATTTTGTCTATTTCGTTTTATTGTATTCATTTCTATCTTCTACTATTTTTGCCCTATCACATTAAGGAATGCTGGTACTGGTCAGCTTAATTGATTCCACTTCTTCTAATGGCTCACAATTTGAAAAATTGAATATGCAGTTCAACCTCCAAAAGATGATTTAAAAAAAAATTTAAGTGCTTTATTTATTTTTGAGAGAGAGAGAGACAGAGTGAGATCAGGGGAGGGGCAGAGAGAGAAGGAGACACAGAATCTGAAGCAGGCTCCAGGCTCTGAGCTGTCAGCACAGAGCCCAATGTGGGGCTTGAACCCACAAATGATGAGGTCGTGACCTGAGCCGAAGTCGGACACTTAACTGACTGAGCCACCCAGGCACCCCCAAATGATGATTTAATTACAAGAATCATGACACCATTGAGGAAGGAGGAAGAGAAGGAAAAGATTTTTGGGTCACCTTATCTAACGCATAGTTATGGAGTAGCCATATAGTGCAGATCTCTGTTTAGGGTGAGGGAAGTGATGAC
The DNA here is from genome assembly GCF_046562875.1 of Panthera onca. Classification (NCBI taxonomy): domain Eukaryota; kingdom Metazoa; phylum Chordata; class Mammalia; order Carnivora; family Felidae; genus Panthera; species Panthera onca. The sequence goes on from NC_138344.1 coordinate 125,670,711, forward strand.
AGATTCTATGTTATATAAGCAATATTAAGTGTTGTTTAGAAAATAGTTTTCAGTGAGTGATGATGAGTTACTGATACTCTATTCTCTCTATGCCAGTTATCACTACGGACTTCTGGGAATTACAGGAAGATTGCCTCACCCTGCATGTGAGAGCAGTTAGATACTTCAACACTAAAAGTAGGGAAGCTGCCTTGAAGAGAAAGTGGGTCAACTCAAGGCTAAGTTGTAAGATGACATGAGCCCAAGGTTCAAGGTCTCGTAAGGGATCTCCCTTGTCTGATGGATGTATCAGAGGTTGAACAAGTTAACATGGGTCACAGTGGTATATTAGAAGAACACAATTGACACTGAAAACAAAATATTTATCCTGTCAGTCTCAGTTGGTTATTTGTTCAGTGGTTGTTGAGCAGGAACCATGTACTCAACACTGCTGAATGCAGAGCACCCAAAGGCAAGAAAACACAGTTTGATCTTAAGGATCCCACGAGGAAGATATGCCAAAGAGTTATTCAGTTTCCTACTCTCCTCCCCAAATCCATCCACTCCCCTCCTTTGTCTGCCTACCTTCCTCACCCAGAAGTTGACCCTGGGCTCTGAATCACCTTGCCTTGTGGCTTCTAGTTGGGCTCGGTCTAAAGGAGTCACCATTAGGAAATTTGAAGGTGGGAAAAAAGAGAGATCGAGGCTTTTTTTCCTCTCCCTCCTGAGCTGGAATGGATTTTCTGATGATGCTGTCCCGCTACCCCCACCATAACTACAGTTTCTGTAAGATAACCCCTTCTGCTTGTCCTGAGCTCCTAATGTTCAATGCTTTCATAATACTCTTTGCTTCCTTTGCTGTTTTATTCCTTTGAGTGTTAGTGGTATCTCACTGTTGCCAATCCCTGGGTACTTAGCATCCATTTCTGGGTTCATTAACCTTTCTCACATCTTTGTAAATATATTGTTAGGTTTCTTGGACCATTTGAGTACTATTCTCTGTCTGGCAAGACTCTGTTGTAGGATAAGCCATATATGATATAGGAGCAAAATGAAGGCACACCAGGAGAGAGGGATTCAGCAGTGACCTTTTAGAAAGATTTTGGGGTTTTTTGGTACGTGCAATGATGGGGGCCATGCTGTTGAGAAAGAGTATTTGAAGCAAGACATTAATAATTTAACACTGGATTAAGAGTGTGTTAGATGAAGACTTAACAGAATTCACACTGACTTTCAGATTTTTACATTGTGTCTTTTCCTTTTTTGCACCTTGGCTCAGCTATCTTTCAGTTTGACAAAAAAATGTTTCTACTTGGAAACGTCCGTGAGCTCATCTCACATTATTTACTTGTGAAGAATAATGATGTGCTTAAGGGCATGATAGGCTTGTGGGCTGAACACCACAGTTATGCCTTAGGGGAATATTTTAGTATTAATATGATGTTCACTTTCTCAGAGTATAATATCTTTAAGGCTCATCCGCACTTCATTAAAGACTAAAAAATGGGGACTCATGCTAATGTATGTAGCTGATAGAGTTTTCTGTACATTGTTCTATCTTTTTTTTTTTTTTTTTTTTTTTTTTTTTGGCTGCTACGACCTTTTTACCTTGATCCATTTGACAAGTAGGCTAATTTAGCATGAAACAGTAGCAAGCAAGATAAAGCTACTTCTTGCAAATCTGAGGAAGATGTGGACGTGTTGGAGGAAGCTAAATAAACATGAATCTTTGACCTTCTCCTTTAACTAGTGCTCCAGTCCAGTGAGCTCATTATAGGGAAATCTGTTAGCAACCTTCACATGTTGGCAGATGACTGGTACTGAACACATGCTGCCAGCCCGACAGGGGATCGGGAGAAGCCCGGCTTGTGCATGACCCATCACTGCTAAATAGCAAATCCCTGTAGTTACTTGCATTACGTAAAACTGCTTGATGCACATTAAAGAGAACCTTTTGAACCCCATACTCATTATTATTTTTTTCCCTTTCTTTCCATTTTCTGACTTCTGTGGTGAGATTGCCTTAAAGTCTTATCATATGTGCTCATATTCTAGGCAGCTAATGAATATGGATGTTGTTTGTGCTAATTTTTGCAGCCGTAAAAGGCTAGATTTGGAAGAAATGCCAGTTATTAGCCTCAGGGAAACTTTCAGTAAATAATTCCACTTATACCCTGTTGAGTTCAAAGGGACATTAGAGTCCAGAGAAATGAGCAGGTTGTGCCCTTTCCCCCACTGCGACAAGTCCCCTAAAAGAAAAAGAAAAAAAAAAAAAAAAAGAAAGTTAAGACAGGGATTCCCTTTTCTCCTTTTGGAGATTAAAAATTAATGTTTGCAGGCTAAAACAACTGACATTATGGTTAATGTAGTGGTTTTACATTCCTATCAAACATTGGTTGTTTTGTGCCACATTCTCCTGTTGCTTCCGTTATCTGAGTGAACACAGATTAATGCACACTTCACAATAAACTCTAGTCTGCACTCTATAACAATTGCATACAACCTAAAATTATATAAGCATATAGTCCTTTGAATAAAGGCTTAAGTGACGAGGTGGAAAGAACACTGGGTTACAGTTTTGACTCTGGTGTTAATTCACTCCTTGACCTTGGACCATTGTCTTTACCTCATTTCAGGAGATGGAGTTAGATTATACGATTTTTCAGTTTTAATATTCTGATTCTGATGTAGAGATCAGCTATCTAAATGTGGGACTAATCCCAGTTATTAATAAACAAACAGAGTTGATGAAATTTACAGATGGGTCTCTTTCTCTTGTTCCCAGTTGGACTTTCGCCACTTTGTAGAGAAATGTTTCACATCAATCTGTTGTATGTGATTGGGCTGGAAGAGGGCCAAACTGAACTCCTGAGGACCCTGAGATATACAGTATTTAAAAGGAACTTAGGGTTGATGGGGGTGGGAGGGAGGGGAAAGTGGGTGATGGGCATTGAGGAGGGCACCTGTTGGGATGAGCACTGGGTGTTGTATGGAAACCAATCTGACAATAAATTTCATGTTAAAAAAAAAAGGAGATGAAATGTTACCACTGTTGCTTTTCTCACAACTGTACACTAGTTTTAAGAATGTTGCCAGAGTATTTTACCAAATAGATTACTACTGATTTGCTCCTCATTTCAAAACATCAAAATTTGTAATGAATATGTAATTTGTGTGAAAATGAATAAACCCCATACACTTGCAATTTTACAAATTTTTCCACAACACCACTCCCTGTATTCCAGTCCTCAGAATAATTATACTCCATGTATGCGTTTATTACAATGCTCTTTTCTACGAAGGCATAGTCCAGATACCTAATACTTTGTTATTCTGCTCTCTTCTTGAACTCATGCACTTGACTGATACAAGCTGAGAGTTACATGCCTGCTAGTGGGTCACTATGGCGAGGAAAGGGCTGTCGCACACTTTCTTGAGTAGGATAAAGAGAGTGTGGACATTTGCTGTTGTTCTCTATATGAAATAACAGTAAGTCGTGTGTGAGCATGATAAAGGAGTGCCTGGTGCACAGTTCATTGACTTGGGCTTCATAATTACCCAATCACTTATACCTTACTTACGAAGGTTTAGAATTCAAATTTAGTGGGGCTGTAAATATTATTATAAAGGAGTAAAAGTGATATTAACCAAGTTTTGAGTTAAGTAGAGCAAGTTGCCCAAAGTGAGGTGCTAATTTATCTTTTAGAAGAGTCTTATATGACTGTGAGAAGGTGAGGTTGAGTGCCTAGATTAGGAATTGAAGCATGTCAACAGAATTTGACAACATTCCCCAAGGTCAAGAGGTCTTTTATTATAGAGGATACAGTGAATTGATTCCATAAAGTTGTTTAAACTAGGTGAACCATACAAATGTAAAAGTAAAGGGAAAGCACAAATACAGCTACTCAAGCTAGATTAGGTGTTAGGTATCCAAAACCCATATGGCATATGAATAACTTCTAGACCATCATATATGACAAGACATGTACCATTGACAGATTTGGTTTATGATCTTCTATATGCACTCTCCTTGCTTGTTCTCAAGATGGTTGATTCAAATAGAGAAAAGTTTAGGGAAACTTTGGAAGACAAGTGTTGAATATAGCAAAGCTTCCATCAGCCTGTATTGTTGGATGGTGGCATAAAGACTTCCTTGACAATCTATTCATTTGTACCATATTGTTACATGGACAGTAGATAATCCCTTATTGGTTGACACTATTTGTTAAAGCGGTTAGCTTTACCCTAATGAATACAAAGACTGAATAAAATATAAAATCTATTGGGGCGCCTGGGTGGCGCAGTGGGTTAAGCGTCCGACTTCAGCCAGGTCACGATCTCGTGGTCCGTGAGTTCAAGCCCCGCGTCAGGCTCTGGGCTGATGGCTCGGAGCCTGGAGCCTGTTTCCGATTCTGTGTCTCCCTCTCTCTCTGCCCCTCCCCCGTTCATGCTCTGTCTCTCTCTGTCCCAAAAATAAATAAAAAAAACGTTGAAAAAAAAAATAAAATCTATCACAGTCACTCAAACATTTGTCAGAGTCATAAATGCCTCTGAGAATCTTTTGAAAGTTCTGGAGACTTCCTCCTTAGAAATGCTTACATTCAGCATATATATAGCACTTAAAAAATAATTTTTTGAACCTCATGAAGTGCACACATGGATGTTAAATTTGTCCAGTCTAAATAATCTTAAAGTTCAAACATGAAGCACATGATCACTGAGGATCATATGAAAGGCCAGTTGGCATAAGATATTTTGGATTAGGTGTTGGACATTTTTATCATCAAAGGATATAGGTCTGGGGCACTCAAATTGCAAGGAGTTTATTTAGTTTCCAGGCAGGATACCCAGCCACTGGTGGTAGAGCTTGGAGAGCTCTAGGCTCAATGAACAACTTTTGGAGTTATAAAGTAAAAAGACTATAATCTATTACCCTTTCTGACTATAATTTATCACTCAGTGAAGAGTATACATTATAAGTAGGTTTTTGTCAATTGAGTATTTTGGTTGCAAGGGAGAAATGCACGTAAAAGTGAACTAAAGTCCTGAGGGTTGATAGTAAGGATATAGATGGTATTAGGGGAGATTGGAATCTCAGAAATGGCAGCAGGTCTTATGATGTTATGTGTTAGAAATTGGTTCTGAATTCAGGATAGCTGAGAACAAGTCTTTCTGTAGAAGTGTTTTTTTTTTCCCCCCAGCTCTGTAAAACTATGATCCATCATTATGCCCCTCCCTTATTCTCCCTTTGTCTTTTGGCTTCAATATAATTCTCTTCCTTCTACTAATGTAATTCTTCTGGTGATGGTGAAGCAAAAGAATTGGTTCAGCTACTTATTTACAATCACACATTCTAGATATCTTTTCATACTAGGCCATCATATAGGTTATTGTGCTGTTGAAATGTTGATTGTACTTAAGTTTGGTACTCACTATGGTGGTACAAGTATCTGAAACTTTGGAGAGGAAGAGATAGCATCATATAAACCAGAACTTGCCCTCCAGGGCTTAAAGAAGAACCTACAGAGACTTCTCTCAGTAGAAACTAGGAATGGAGAAGCTTCCTAAAGATTAGAAGATAATGTGGTTATGCTTGGTATTACAATTTTCCACTATAGCCATTAACTTGCTAGTAAACCAACTCTCTGGGGAAAAAAAGAGAGACAGAGAGTTCTGATTTGTAGTACTTGCCAATTTCCCTGGTGTAAATACTCTGTTCATGGCCAATTCCAGCTACCTATGATTTTATTTTTTTTAATTTTTTTAATGTTTATTCAGTTTTGAGAAAGAGAGAGAGAGAGGCAGCAGGGGAAGGGCAAAGAAGAAGGGACACACAGAATCTGAAGCAGTCTCCAGGCTCTCAGCTGCCCGCAAAAAGCAACGCGGGGTTTGAACCCACGAACCATGAGATCATGACCTGAGCCGAAGTCAGACGCTTAACCAACTGAGCCACCCAGGCACCCCTGGATACCTACGATTTTAACACTAGCTTTAAAGAAATTCTTAAGTATTTAACAATTGGCTCTTGTGAGTGTTGATACAATACTAACAATAACACTGAACCTATAAATTAGTTTTTAAAAAAAAAGAAAATGAAAAGAAAAAAAATTAAATATCACTTATGCCAAGATATGACTCCCAGTGACCAAAGATGAGACTAAAACACAGGGAGGTTTTTCAAAAATAAACTAAATTTTAGTTCTTGGTTTGAATTGTTTGAAGAATGGTAAGAGTAGAGCCACACTAGTAGTGACTTGGATGGTCATTTCCAATATTCTGCTTAGCTCATATTAAAATGCATAGCTCTGATAGTTTTGAAAAACTAAATGCTTCTAAATGTTAAAGAAGGTCTTAAATAAGTGAATGGATTTGCTTGGGAAGCAGATGCTACCATTTCATATTAAGCCCAGACGAAAGTCTTGGCCCTTTGTCCTTGGGAATTGCAATGTCTGCAACAAGATTCCTGTTACCTTTCCTGCAATACCAAGTGTTCTCCAATGAAAGGATGTTGGAGGGAGCTGTAATTAGACTCGACAGGAGTTTAATGTATTGACGACCTAACACTGATTTGATTTTATATTTGCATTGATGATATACACTTATACTTGATTTCCCTAACTGAGTCTGACACCTTTATTGGAATATTTGCAGAATAGAAAGGAATGGCTTACATGGAATATGACAGCATAGTTCAGACCAGATGGAGGCTTTCTACACTGATGTGATATGGCATCTGAGGAGCTGGTAACTACTAGACTCAATCTCACCATTAACTGAACAGGAAAGTGTTGCATTCTTAAGATGAGCCAGTCTGACCCCATGCACAATCCTGTCTTCATTCATGACATATCTGGGGCCAGGTGGTACACACAGAACCTGTTATCTCAAGCCACACGTTAACATAAACTAGAAAAAAATGAATGGGGGGGGGGAATCATGCTATGAGATAAGAGTAGTGTCACAGAGATGACGATGACTCAAGGAAGGAATGATAGGGCCTGGTGTAGACAAAGGCAAACATTCCATTCCATGCTTTTGTGAATTTATTGTAAGCACAAAGGATAATCAACTTTTCCTCGGAAATGTCCTCCCTTTTTTTGTTCGGCCATAGAAAATCCAAAGTGAAGGAAGCCAGATCAATACCTTTTTCTTTTACTCTCAGTATATTGTTTTGGTTTTCTTGGCACCTTTCCTATCTTTATTGTTTGAGCTGGTTGAGCTTGGGTTTCTCTAACTTTCAGGCTAAGACATCCTGATATAGGAATCAACTGCCATACTATATTTAAAGAAGGTTTGTTATAATAGGTAATTCTTGAGCTAGCAGTTCATATACAAGTATAATATATGAACGTGTTGGGCATTTAGAGAGATTTTCTGAGGGGTAGAGGGCTTGCAGAATATCATTATCAATTAAGAGGGAGAAAACGTGTAAGCTGGTGAGGGTAGGTTTTTTTTTTTTTCCAGCAAGGCCTTGTTTGGAGATGAGGGCAGAGTGCCTAATAGTTGTGGTTCCTTTGGTAATTTATAACCTAAGTAATACTTAACTGCCCCTCTAAGACTTATTGCTAGAAGTTCCTGTATCCTGACACATACCATCCGCAGGACCATGTCTTTTGGTGAGTCACTGCCTTGTGGCCAGTAATTATAGTCCCTCTAAAAACACCCAAGAAAAGTCTAACCTCTATAAAAGGATGAACCGTTCTCCAAGTTAAAGTCTGGTGCCAAAGATTATCCGGGTATAAGTATATAAATCATCAGGAATATTTCTTTTAAAAAATTTTTAATGTTTCTTTATTTTTGAGGGGGGCAGGGGCAGAGAGAGAGGGAGACACAGAATCTGAAGCAAGCTCCAGGCTCTAAGCTACCAGCACAGAGCCTGACGCAGGGCTCAAACTCCCAAACCATGATATCATGACCTGAGCCGAAGTTGGATGCTTAACCAACTGAACTACGTAGGCACCCCAGGAATCTTTTTTAAAAATGTAGATTCCTCTTGGAATTCATCTGTGGGCAGAAGCAGAGAACTCCTATTTTTAACAAGCAATCCAGATGGTTCTTAAGCTTACACCTACATTTCTAATCAATTAATTTGGATATTAATTTTCAGACTTGAGACATCATTAGCTGCACAAAGTCTTCCTCAAATCTTATTCCAGTGTGCTGATATTCATCACTGTTAGATCTATACATGGGCATCCTTTATAGGCATAACTATAAACTAGTCACTAAGGAAGAAGAAAAAGATCCTAGTACAGAAACCAGAAATAGAAAAATTCAGCAGTAAGAAGTACCAGTAAAGGAAATATAAATATTTGTATAAGTGTGTGTATTATGATATTATTTAAATGAATGTGTCTGATCTTATAAACAGATTTGATAGTTATATTTTTCTATATTTCTATAGAAATAGAATTTCTATTTCTATATTTCTAGATATTAACTACATAATGATATTTATAGAAGAAAGTTTGAAGGTCCATGTGGAATCTGGGAAAGGAATTGAGGACGGGACTTGAAATGGGTGCTACAGAACAGAGTGATGTTAATTAGCGTTTGGATGTCTAAATCTGAAAGTTCTGTGTTAACCATTTTTTTAAATATTAAAGAAGAGTTTTGCACATTTCAATGTTAATATTTTTTTGAAATGTCCTTTAGAAGCATTTCTAAAGAATGAGTTTAATCTGACTTCCCATGGGGTTTACTACCATGTCTCAAATGCTCTCACACAGTCAATTATTGTTTTGCTTCACAATATTTTTGTTTAAATGCTTCAAAAGATCTTGTAGGCTCAATGCAAGAGCATGCATGCATGTTTATATACAGAAGAGCATTTTATTTCTCATGTTATAGATTTTAATTACATGTACTAACTCACTGGAGCTGCCATGCTGCTTTTATTTGTGGAAAACAGAAAGCATCTTCTGAAGCAGGACTCAAGCCCTTTCTTTGCATTTGCATTTGTCCTTGGACCTCAGATAGGATGACAGTCTTTTCTTAACCAAAAGGAACATAGGGAACTTTTATGTATTTAATGTTTCATGTTCATAGCTTACAAAACTGTTACTGAGACTGCAGTCTGGGTGTCTGGTGCTATGTAAGGGAAGTGAAGCAGTTATTATGGTCTGGCAGCATGGAATGTACTGCTTTGGATTAAGTGTTTATTACCCAGAACATAAAGGATGTTGGCAAAGGTACTACTGGAGCCTGCACAAACTATTAAAGAGATTCTCAAGACCTTCTCATCTGTCCATGTATATATTTTATGTTATTGTAGGTCAGCAGTGGGAGATAGAGTCCACAGTGAAAACAGTAATTTAGGGTCAGGCAGCATGGAGCTAAAATTCTTATTCCCTTTTATATGATATGTGACATTTGGTCAATTACTGAATCCCTCTTGATCTCTGATTCCTCATTTAAAAAACAAGAATAAGTACGATTACATAGAAGACTGAAAATAAAATGAGTTGAAGTATGTGCCAGGGGAGAAAGTAATTCATAGGTGAGTATCTTTTGATATGATGGATTACATTGATTGGTTTTAAAATTTGAAACAAACTGGCATTTCTAGGATAAATGTCTCTTGATCATGATGCATTATCCTTATATTGCTGAATTTGATTTGCTAATATTTTGTTAAGGATTTTTATCTATGTTCATAAAGAATATTGATCTGCTGTTTTCATATGATGTCTTTGTCTGCCTTGGTTATCAGTATAATATATGTAATATAATATAATGTGTGTATAAAATATATCACAATGTAATATCGGCTCCATAACATTTAGAAATATTCCTTATTTTGTGTAAGTTTGGTCAAGATTGACATAATTTCTAGATAGAATTCACCAGTGAAGCTATCTAGACCTATATTTTTTGAGGGAAGATTTTAAATAACCAACTTTATGTATTTAATAAATATAGTAATATTCAAATTATCCATTTTTCTCGAGTTAATATTAATAATTTTTGTCCTTCAAAGACTTTTTTGTAAAAGATTTTTTGGCATGAAATATTCATAATATTTCCCTATCTTTTTAGTATCTGTAGGCTCTGTATTGATATCCCTTTTTTCATTCCTAATATTAGTAATGTGTATTTCACTCATTTCTTCTTCTTTTAGGTAAAGATTTAGCTAAATAATATTGATTCTAGCTAAAGACTTTTCAGTTTCAGGGATCCTTGAAAGATTTAGCTTCTGGTTTAGATCATTCTTTTGTTTAATTATTTCTCCTCTACATTTTGGATTGGATAATTTCTTTTGATATATCTTCAAATTCACATATAATTTTTTTTCTGTCATTCAATCCTGCTGTTGAACTCAGCTAGTTGAATTTTTACCTTTAGTTATTATTTTTCAGCTTTGGAATTCCTACTTGTTTTTAAATTTTTCTTTTAATTTATTTTGAGATCTCCATGTGCTCACTTATTATTAGCACATTTTCTTTTAATTCCTTGGGAAGATTTTCCTTTAAATTTGGAACATACATATTGTAATTGCTTTAATTTTTTGTGTATTTTATCCAGCATTTGAACTCCTTTTTTTTCTCTTCTGATTATGAGTTACATTTGTCAGTTTATTAGCATGTCTAATAATTTCAACCGAAAGCCAGATACTAGATAATTCATTGCAGTGACTCTTAATTCTATTTGTTTTTCTGGGGAGTTGCTGGTTTTATTTGTTTGTTTGTTCTAGGAGGTAATGAACTTTCCTGGTCCTCAAATGTGAAATCTATCTTCTCTGCCGTGTGTATCCACTGATGTCTCCGGTCATTCTTGTCTAGCCTTGGTCCCTAGGGGTCTACATTGTGCTTGTGTAGTTCACAAGTCAGCCAATGATTTAGACAGAGGCTGTTTTCAGACACCAAAAGCCAATAAATCTTTTTTTTTTTAAGCCAAAAAAATCTTCTATCCTCTGCTCCTTGAGCTGTGGATTGAGGAATGCATTCAAAATGCAGCAATTTTTCAAATTTCTTCAAGGCTTTAATTTTCACTGGGCTCTTTGTCCTGCTTGCATACATATTTTAGAAGTCATTCAGGGATGTATGTAGAGCTTATCTCAGTCTTTCTATGATGAATATCTTGATTCCAACCTCCTCCATTTTGGTTTCTAGTTGTTGTGCTTTGCACCTTGAACCAAATGTCTACTTCTGGCAAGTAATATCGTGATTTTCATCCTCCAAGTTGGAGATGAAAACAATCCATTGTAGAAAGACCAAAGATTCATCTTTCTTAATCAATGAAACAGCAGATTTGGATGAATAAACACTTTGATGAGTAAGCACTTCTCAAGTTGCTGCCTGTCTTTGGTCATTTCTAGTTCGTTCTTGAAGTGATTATTTTGAATAATTTCAGTCTATTTTAAATTCATTTTCTGTTACAGATAATTACCTGACTCATTATTCTATTGCCAGAAATAGAATTCTGATTTTTAGGATTTAATTTTGTACATTTTTGAAGTAACTAGTTAGTGCCAGGCATATAGCAGGGACTTGATAAATGCTAACTCCTTTAATCCTATTATGAAGCACCGAATATGGCTAGATGGTTTAAAAAAAAAAGATTATTTTAAGGTAAGAAATAGAGGTATAGCATTGCTATTTTGGAGATAGGTAATGGCAAGCTGTCTTCAAAAAATCCTTGGAGTTTTAAATAAGGAGACTGAAAACAGTTGGTTAAATATTTTCAAAATGATTACCGTACATGCTTATTGACCAAAGTTATTTGATGAGACATCAGGGTCAAAAATTCTAGGGAATTTCTCTATCATTTCATATATCATATTCTTTGACCAACTTTACATAATTTATGAAGTGGAGTTTAGTCACTTATTTTGAACATTATGTCTTGCTCCTGAGAATGAAGTTGTGCTAAATTTCAGTGGATCTTCATTTGTGTAAGCAAGCTTTAAGAGACCTTGTTTCTGAAAGCTCTGAGTCTCTGAAACACTTTCTGCTGGTCTTATACAATACTTATCATTCAATAAGATAGCATTGAGGCATCCTTAGGAACAAATTATCTATACAAAGAACCTTAAGATACTTAAGACAGAAATGTCAACAAAGAAATATAAGTTGAAGATATGAATTAACAAAAGTCATTAAAACTAGAAGGAGGAAGAGGAGGAGGAGGAGGAGGAGGAGGGTAAGGAGGAGGAGGGAAGAAGAAGAAGAAGAAGAAGAAGAAGAAGAAGAAGAAGAAGAAGAAAAGAAGAAGGAGAAGGAGGAGAAGAAAGAAGCAGAAGGAGGAGGAGGAGGGAGAGGAGGAGGAGGAGGAGAAAGCAGCTATATTATTGCCTGGAATGGCTGCTGAGAGTTAGTTCAAAGTCTACCTATAAAATTTAGAAACTTACACAGTTGAAGATGATTCTTCAGAATCATCTGCCCTTAACAACTTTTTTTTTACTGTTTATTTATTACCCTTAGCAACTTTTTTAGTGGTAGAGAATAAAATTAATATACAAGATAACCTACATAAATAGTTAAACTTCAAAGAAATGTAAATACTGGTTAAAAGTCACATGGAGTGGTCAAACTTTACACTCTGCCATCTGTTTTCTAGTTGGACTTTATTTGCATCACTCTTGATATGGTATTATTAACCATTTAATTTTTTTAACTTTTTAAATATATTTAGTCATGTCAATGACTTATTCAATTTATTAGAAATATATGCCTTAAGTAAACTTTGAAATCAAGCAGAAAGTGGACAGAGAGAGAGAGAGAGAGAGGAGAGAAAGAGAGACAAACAAAACAAAAAAACAGAGAATGAAGAAACAAATGAACATTGGAGAAAAAAGAGAAAGAGAGGCAAACCATAAAATAGACTCTTGGCCAAAGAAGACAAACAGGGTTGATGGAGGGGAGGTGGATGGGGGAATGGGTTAAATGGGTGATGGGTATTAAGGAGGGCACTTGTAATAAGCACTGGGTGTTGTATGTAAGTGATGACTCACCAAATTCTGCACCTGAATTGAATACTACACTGTATTGTATGTTAACTAACTGAATTCCAATAAAAACTTGAAATTACAACTTCCTTGCCATCCCCCCCCCCGCCCCAAATAGAGAATTATCAATGGGGAGGAGAGAGAAGATGATCGGAATATGAAAAAGGTTAGTATTTTTTAAACATTTTTTTACCTAGAAAAAATTGTAAAGAAATAATTTATTTCCTATGTAAAGTAAGAAAAAAAAAAAAAACCTATTCTTAATCAAAGTCTACTAGGGATGCCTGGGTGACTCAGTCGGGTAAGCGTCCAATTTGGCCCAGGTCGTGATCTCATAGTTTGTGAATTTGAGCCCCATATGGGGCTGTGCGCTGTCTACACAGAGCCCACCTCATGTGCTCTGTCCCTCTCTCTCTCTGCACCTTCCCCACACTCTCTTTCTCTCTCTCAAAAATAAATAAACATTTAAAAATGTCTACTAAAAATAATACCTTCCAAAATGTGTTATTATTTTGCAGCATTTTACTTCTGTGTTAGTTCAAACAGATATGGTAAGATGAGATAGAGAAGGTATTAAGGAAAAGAAAAGTAATAACTATTTGTGTCATTGATCTGATAATATAGTTATAATTAAAGATATTCTTATTACTTTCTTTAGTTCTTTCTTTTTTAATTTTTTAATGTTTAATTCTTTTTGAGAGACAGAGAGACCGAGCACAAGTGGGGGAGGGGCAGAGAGAGAGAGGGAAACAGAATCTGAAGCAGGCTCCAGGCTCTGAGCTGTCAGCACAGAGCCCAGCGCAACTTAACCAACTGAGCCAACCAGGTGCCCCACTTTCTGTAGTTCTAATTAGTTCATTTCTGAACTTGCTTTCTCCATGATGTTCCTACCATATGTTTTTTAAGCATAATTTTGTGCACTTGCTGTTTGTTCTTATAATGATCTTTAATTGGTGTCTCCTGGGTGGCAAAGTTATTGGTGAAAAATATAATTCTGTGAAATTTGAGGTTTATTGTTTCAGTTTTTCATCTTTCCTGTTTTCCCAATGCCAATGTCAATGGTGTATTATAATGTTGTAAATATGCTGATCCAACTGTTCCAAAGTCTGGGAACTTGAGAAAGACAATTTATCTACATGTATTAAATAATCAAAATAAAATCAATTTGGCTAAGCTTTTTGTTTGTTCCACTCAAGAAACACGATTTTGAAAACAAAATAAATGTATTTGCATTGTCGTTTAGCATGCTTGTTAAGAGCTTATTGTTTGAAAAAAATCATAAAAGTCATTTTATGAAAACAGAATTCTCCATCAACATATTAAACATGAATATCTTATTTTGAATATGTATGTGATTTTCTTACAAGTAGTATATGACAGAGCACAAGTAACAAAGACAGATTTAAGAAAATAAAGAAAATCAGGAGATTTTCATTTCTTTTCATTTCTGGAATTTGCTCCATGAAACCAGAATTTAGAAACATGAAATATAAGATAGAACTTTTTGCTTAAAGCTTTCAAATGCTTTTTGAATGTGTCTCTTTTTATCTCTTACATTGAATGATACCTTGTACCTTCTTGAATTTGGCACTTGATGAGTTGTACAGTTAGGAGTCAGAAAATGTGCATTTTGAGGTGTAAGGCAATAGGAGATGAGTAAATGAGATATAAATGTGCTTGAGAAACCAAATCACTCTAGGGACTCCTATACAAATCTTGAAAATATATAATTTTCCTCCTATATACACATTAAGGAACATCTTCAAATCTAATATCATATCTTTGTCAAAAATGTGCCTTTAGTGGAGAAAACATGCTTTAATTAGATGTGTTATTACTCTATATTTACTTTTTCTTTTCCCTCACCATATTCTAAGTGGAATTGAAATTGCAACGCCTAATGTTGAAAATTTAAATATATATAGCTTTAACATTTAAAATGCAGCAAAAGGGTCTTAAAATTTCTTGGTTGCCACTCGGTCACTAACATGTAAATTATTGTCTTAGTTAAAATACCATGTAATGAAACATTTTTCAATGTACATTTTTAAGTCTGGGGGAAGATAATTAAAATGATCAATTAAATTTGTGTTTCAGTTTCCAGTTGCCTGGAGAAGATCTTTTAAAAGCTGTCACATTCCCCCTCCCCACCAGCCACATACACTTTCTCTCTTAATCTTATAAAAGCTAAATAAAAGAAACAGAATTGAGAGATAAGATCAAATGTTTTCAATGCTTAACCTATAAAAACTAACAAGAGCTATTGATGACTTTGTCTATGGTATTAAAGACTAGATTGAATCGAACAGTGGTTTACTGCTTGACAGGCAGAGTAATGACCAAACACAAATGGGAGGTTTCTTGGTGTAAATTACCCAGTTTAGACTCTAGCTGTCAACTCTCACTAGTTCTGAAACTGCCTTTAATCTCTGGTTTGGATGCAAATTCAGTTGGAGGCAATTTCTGAAAACTTGCTCCCTTAGTCCTACTACTTGATAGCTCTTCACCAGCCACATTTGTGCTAGCTTTCCTGGGCTGGTTTTGGTACCTTTCCAACCACCCTCATTCTGACTTGGCCATATTCAATCAGAGACAAAGGCCTTCAAATAATAGGACTATCTTATTTTCTTCCTCATGACTAATAATAATTAATAATGATTGAACACTTAGTCATGCCAGACACTGAGCTGGGACTACAAAAGCTTTGTCTTTATCCTCATGACACCCCCATGGTGTAGCCATATTTACTATTGATGAGGAAACTGAGACCTGATACTTGCCAGAATGTCACCCAAGGGGTAAATTTGTCTGAATCCTAGACCGATGCCATTAGTTGCCACTCCCTACTGCCTCTATCGTGTCTGTAGTATCAGGAAATGAGTTCTTCCATTCTATGTGAGAATAAAACAATTTAGTATATTCTACTCATGGCTTTTCAGAGTGTCTTATTCCAGTTACAGACTCTCCAGCATACAGACACATCTAACCCATTTTATCACCACATTTCTCTGTCATTTGGTGAATCATCAACTTCCTCTTCCTTGCAACTTCCTTCACTTCAAAGCCCCAACTTTTTGTTCAGAAACTCTCTGCAAAATAGTTAACTCCAGATTTCCCCCCCTGCAGATCATCCATTTTTTTCTCAAGCCTGCCTAGTCTGACATTGCCTTTCTTTGCTTCTTATCCTTGGGCTGTTTTATACCTAGAGACTAAAGATCAAAGTTACAGGCTCTTCCTTGATCTTCCTCTGTAGGGTTTCTATTTCAGCCTGTGTAGGATTATTGGTGAAAGAAAAATGGACAGTTACTTAAAGATATTTAAGGCCACTGATGAAAAGAAAAGGAGAGAGACTTGAAATACTATAGTACCAAGCTTAGTGGGCAATTATCCATCACAGACTTTTAATGGTAAAGAAGTGACAAAGACCACATAATCTTAGCTCCCTTATTTTATGGATGATGAATCTGGAGTCCACAGTGGTAACTAACTTGTCTAAAATTTCTGGGTAGTTAATGCTAGTTAGTGGCAAAATCTGGGATTAGTCTCCTACATTCAAATATATATATATATATAATATATATATATATATAAAATATATATATATTATATATATTATAAATATAAATATAAATATATTATATATATATATAATATATATATATATAAAGTAACACACTGCTTTCTTATTTCCATTGATTTGGTAGCATTTATTCATCTGTCATATATCTATCTATCTGTCTATCATCTATCTATCTATCCATCCATCCATCGACCCACCCATCCAGTGTGTAACTATAAGTAAGGGCATGTTTACCAAGGACATGCTATGTTCAAGGTAATGCACTAGAAGCTTGTAAGAGTCACAGATATAAGTATAACATGATCTTTATTCTGAATGACCTGGCATCACCATATGACCCAAGACACAGACACATATGAGTAACCATATCGCATATCTTGATATATTCATTCGCTGTGTGGGTCAATAAGCAACTTCACTGATGTGAGAAAAAAATGAAACATTTATTTTGCATAGCACAAGGTTTGTGACTAATTGTTCATCTAGTTTATGAAGTCTAGAGATAGGTAAAGGTAGATGAATACTAATGGGTTCTCATGAACTCAGGCAAGGATATGTGTACTCAAAGTGATGACCAGGAGATAGAAGTTTTGTTTTTTTCTTCTTGTTTGTTTTTGCTTATAAACCATGACCTGGTGGAGATAAAAGATAGGATACTAAGAGAAAAAGTGGCTCACAAAGCCAGAAATGTTTATTCCTTGGAATATGCAGTGAAAGAATGTCTTCAACATCATGACAATTCAGACTTTCTGGCACCATTGTTTTTGAGTGTATTGTAGCAGAATTATTATTTTCAAGTCTTTCTGGAAGTTGGGATAAGGGCTACGTTCATTGGGTTATGTGAATCAACAACCTATTAGTAATTGAATACTTATTAGAAATAGTTGAAATAGATTACTAAGAGACTCATACTGTAAAAACTTATAAGGATGTGGATTGGTATCAGTCTCTTGGTGGTTATACATTAACATGATAGTTGACTTCATCAAGGTGATATGAACTATTCGAATATTATATTGGTCCAATGATATGACTGTTTGACCATGTAGCATGATCTGTTGTTACAAAATGAGTGATTTAAAGATTTTTCTTTGAGTCTGTATTTTTGTTTTTCATCAATATATTTTTTAATTAAAAAAATTTTAATGTTTATTTTATTTTTGGGAGAGAGAGAGACAGTGCAACCAGGGGAAAGACAGAGAGAGAGAGGGAGACACAGAATATGAAGCAGGCTTCAGGCTCTGAGCTGTGACCTGTTGGCACAGAGCCCGACACAAGTCTCAAACCCACGAACCGCGAGATCATGACCTGAGCCACAGAAGTCAGACACTTAACTGAGCCACCCAAGCATGCCTCTTTCATCAATTTAAATGAGATCAAAACTAGTTGAAAAGTTTAAGAGTCAGTGACTTAGCATGTCTACTTTAAGGAACATTTTGAGATGTGAGGAAATATCTGGTTAGTTTAATTCACTATTTTATATGTTTATGAGAGAACGATAGACAAAGGACATCTCCTTTCAACTTTCTCAGTTGTCCTAAATATATTAATATATTAAGGACCTGTTCTATAGAAATTCCAGATTTCACCTAATCTAGGAGTTATATATATTTGTGGTTCTGGACACTTAAAAATGTGATAAAAGGCTAAGGATCTGTTACTCCCATCAGAATGTACAGAAGACAACCCACTTAGGTCTCAAGGTGTTTGAAATGTTAAGTTGGTCCCCGTGTAAGAACTTCTAACAGAGTTTTTTAAAGAATCCTTTCACCCAGGACAAACAGTTGCACCTATACTGAAGGAAAGGGAAAAACAAATATGCTGTCCTAACTTTTTAAAAAGTTTTTTCTTTTAAGAAAAGAGCCCCAAATGGCAGATGATAAGTGAGTAGGGCTGATTTGATTAAAAGCCAATTAAATAATATAAATTTAATAATTATTTCTCATATACATGATTGCATTAATAATCTATTCTTATTCTGAGAGAGTAAACTCCAAATCTTAGTGACTTAATAGGACTGAATTTACATGGTGTTTAAACTGTACAAGATAAGGAAGCTTTACTCAGAGGTCCAAGGGGATGGCAATTTGCTATCTTACAGCATTTCACCTGGATACACACCTTCCTGGCTCACTGCTGTGAGGAAAGAGAAACTAGAGAATTGCACATAGATTTCTTTCACTATCTCAGCCAAGAGGTGACAAACACCACTTCCAATCACATTTTACTGGGTATAAATACTCACATGAGCAGTCACAAATGCATGGGGCCAGGGAAGTGTAATCCTCCAGTGTTGCCAGAAGGAGAGAGTAACTGGATATGGTTATACATTAGAAGTCCCTAGTAGTGGTGCAAGAAACGAAAAGGACACTGTTCCCTCTCTCCAGGTATCTACCCAAAAGGATAAAATGAGTATACCTAAAAGGATACTATCAGGGTAATACAGTTTAGGATTATGAGAACAACAAGAACAACAACAAATTGTAGAGTGACAATATATTCTAGGAGAAGCCGCAGAAGGAATCTAGTTGAATATTGTTGAGGAAAATTAAACTGTGTCAGTGAAGTTGGCACTTTCGGTTGATGAGCAAAGCTGTTACTGATGGACCTTGACATCTCAAATCATAGGAAACTCTTTTCTGGGGCCATCTTTGAATTGGTCACGTTATAATTCAGGCTTTTCCTGTTGTGCTTTAGGTGTCAGGCTTTGAGAGCATTGAGAATTACAATGCCAAAGATGGCAAGCTATTTCCGTTCTTATTTTTTTTCTGGCGCTGTTAATTTATTAAAACAATGTTCTGACATAATACATGATGCCTGAAAGAAGTATCACTGCATTGAAATTCAGCAATATGCTGTAAATTTGTAATTTTTGCTATTCCAACTGTTTTAGCATCAGACTTTCTAATGAGTCCAATGAATAACAAGTAAGTGCCAAAAAAGAATAATGTCTACCATTTAAAGAATAATCCACTATATTTATTCTAGTTCCCTTCCCTGGCAGGAAGAAGGGTCTCCCCAGACCGCACACATATGTGTATTCTTGCAGCGATCGGTAGGTACAAATACTTCTCATTGATCTAGGAATTAGGCATCCGGCAGTTCAGCCTTCTTGAACATACATATTAAGGGTGCAAAAATGAGCTCCAAGTGGTGAGAAAATTTGTTACCACAAAGCTTGAATACTATTTGATGGCCATGATATAGAGCAACTGTTAGGCTTTCTCCTATAATCCTAGGTATTTGATAGAAGTAAACCTTCAAGCTTGACTGGTCTTTTCTACTATTTGCATCAAATAGATACCCAAGATAGAAATTAAAGTCTGGGTGACACTTTAATGACACTTAGATGACACTAAGACCAACATAGTGACAAACAGGACAGAGAATGGAGTTCTGGTTAATTGCCAGAAAAGTCTATCGGTGACTTTTAAAGTAAACAGCAAAAGTTCAACTTAAACCAGATAAAACAATTTATTGAATTATGCAACTAGGAAAACACCCATGGTATGGTGGCCATCAGTCACAGTGCAATCAGGATGTCAATTCTAGAATCCTCTTAGCTTCATAACCCTGTGTTTGGTTTTATCCTTAGGCTGGCTTTTCATAGCTCAGAAATATGATGCCAGCAATGTGCTTTCAAATTCACATTTGGTGTATATAGCTTCTCCCCCTGCCCTGCCCCCCCCCCCCCCCCCCCCCGATCTTGCCACGTGTGAACCAATCAATTTCTTCCGTTGGAATAGTGTGTTAAGTCCTGACAGTGTCATGCGTGAAACAATGATTGTGGCAAAAGAATGAGATTATCCCTCTGGAACTGTGAGAAAGGTCAAAGCCAGCCTCCCACTCCAAACGCCATGACTGCTCTTCAAAAGAGGTGTTAGAATAATGTTGGGGAGAAAATCACAATATCAACAATGAAGGAAAGTATGCAAGTATAAAAAATAGACCTAAAAAATGATGAAACACGGTAGTGTGGCCACTTAGTCTAGAGAAAAATCTGTTCTTTTCAATAGCTTGTTATTTAATATAGCAGCATACAAAAATTAACACTTGCAGTTAAGGTCTGAGACAACAATGGAATGTGAACTTATATTCTGTATATTCTTTTTAGAGACTCTGTATTCTTCTGGTGTTAAGAGTAAGTTTGACAAGATATGGCAAGATATAGGAATGATTTTTTTTTTAACTTTTCAACTATGTATTTGAGTTCATTTATAAGGAAGAGAAATATGAGCAGTCTTTAAGGAGAGTCCTTACTTACCTATGGAGAAAGGGTGCTGCATTTTCAGCAGGTCAGAGTATTGGACTCTTGCGCTGGGAGATTCTTACTGAGGGGGCTGACTGGAGCACTACAGTGATGATGCATCATGTTTCTGTATATCCACGTGGCCCTCCCATCACTGAAAAACAGCCATCTTAGTGAGACAAAGCTTCAGTTCACTGTTCACTATAAACTTTACTCTTTTTAAAAAAGAGAAGACTTAATTAGATATCTTTTTGTCTTACATAACAAAGACCAGGTCAGTTTGGCCTTGGGTTAACATTCCTGCAGATATGAAAAGAACAGCAGAATGCCACTGTTAACAGTGTCAGTCAGGGTCTTCCTAGGAAACAGATGGTGCCCTCTAATTGATTCGTTTGCAGGGAGTTTAACATAACTATTCACAAAGCTATGGTTAGCATACCGGAAACCCACAAGGATGGTGAACTCACCCCAGAGCTGAGAACAGCAGTGATGATTCACACCTCTAGGACTGAAAAGACAAGTGGAGGGAACAGTTACCTGGAGGAGAAGACCTCTTAACTGGACTGTGACCTTTGTTCCAGGAATCCGGCAAGCTTATTGTGAGCTCCCAGAAAGGCGACCAAGGGAATCAACACCCAACCTCATGCTCCTCCCTCCCATACACTGCTTCTGCCAATGACTTGCATTGCTGATTCCTACCAAAATTCTGAGGAGAGGAAAGCATGAGTGAGCATACTTCACACAGAACATGGAAACTACTATTGCTTATTTAGAGGAAAAAAAAAAGAGCCTAAAACTTAAGGACAAAAGTAAACTATTGAAAATAATGCCTACGGGGGAATGAGTGGAACTGGAATAAAAGGAGTAAAGATGGTAGTGAGAGGTCATTCATTATACAGTTTTTTTTAATCTTTTTTTTTTAAAGTCTATTTATTTTGACAGAGAGAGAGACAGAGACAGAGAGACAGAGAGAGAGGAGAGAGACTGTGCAGGGGAAGGGGCAGAGAGAGAGGGGGAGAGAGAGAATCCCAAGCAGGCACCGCACTGTCAGCACAGAGCCTCATGTGGGGCTTGAACTCAGAAACTGTGAGATCATGACCTGAGCTGAAACGAAGAGTCAGACATTTAACCGACTGAGCCACCCCAGGCGCCTAAGTGCAGGGACTATATTATACAGAGGTTTGCACTCTTAGGGATTTTCTATTGTAGAAGGATGGATATAATAGTTACAAATAAATTACTTTATAAGGTGGATTAAATAGATACTTTTAAGGAGACACAAGCTTCCTTTGAAATTCGAAGAAGGAGGAAGAAACAGTGATTTCCAATTAGGAGTTAGAGTGAGTGAACTGTGCCTTGAGTAATGAGAAATGTATAAATAAATTAAAATGAGAAAAGGTTTATACCAGCATTAGAGCACTGTGAGCAAAGATGGGGACAAAAGCAATGCTGTGCATTTTGAGAAGGGCCAGTTACCAACTGAATTCAAAACACATATAAAAGGCCAGGGTAACACTATGTTGAACATTTGAAACTAAAGAACATTATTTGTTAACTATACTCAAAAAGGAAAAAAAAATGGGGCAGCAGTATACTGCAGAATGGCTAGCTGGCCGCAGACTTAGAAGTGCGTATCTATGTCATAGTAAGAATTTCTTACTGGATAGAATATTGAATGAAAAGTTAGAGTGCCCTTTGCTCATCCTGACCAAATACAAAGCAAAGAGCCCATGGAATTGAACAAGGGGATTTTTCCCCCTATGTCAGGGCTGCAGTGAACACTATCTTTCAGTACAAATGAGGATTTAGGGAGGCATGGTGCTATATCTACTCCTTTGTGGTTTTTTAAAAACTTATTTTATTATTTTTTTAATGCTTATTTATTTTTGAGAGAGAGAGAGAGAGAGAGAGAGAGAAAGCACAAGCATGGGAGGGGCAGAGAGAGAGAGGGAGACACAGAATCTGAAGCAGGATCCAGGCTCCGAGCAGTCAGCACAGAGCCTGACACAGGGCTTGAACCCACAAGCTACAAGATCATAACCTAAGCCAAAGTTGGATGCTTAACTAACAGCCACCCAGGTGCCCCTATTTGTGTCTTTATCTAGTTATACTCTTTGCACTGCTTACATTCTGATTAATAGTACACTGAAGTGAAAATAACCTCTATTTGAGTCAAGGTCATTTTCACCAACCTTTGTGGTCTGGCCTACTTCAATTATTATATGAAAGCCAGAGATAAAAAGATGCACATTAGACATGGTGTCTGATCCAGCTGCATTTTCTACTCATTGAAACTGCTGGCTTATCTAGTGTATTCTTATTTCTGTCTGCTAATCTCAATTCTTAGGGTTTTTAATCTCAATTCTTAGGGTTTTTGTCCCCCTGTATACCAAATAATGTCTTTAAATTTTCTCAGGTTAGAAGACCAATAAAACAGAGGCACAAGTACACTTTTTATGTTAATGAAAATATATATGTATTTATATTGCTGTCTTTCCTCAGGATAACACTGCTACACCCAGAGAGTTTGAGTGAGCTCTTCTCTTCTTACTCAAAAAAGAGTGGTTACCTGGTCTGGGGGTAGGAGTGGGGATTGGTTTTAAATAGGCATAAGAAAATACTTTGCAGTGAACAAAGAAAGAAAGGAAGGAAGGAAGGAAGGAAGGAAGGAAGGAGGGAAGGAAGGAAGGAAGGAAAGAAGAAAGAAAGAAAGAAAGAAAGAAAGAAAGAAAGAAAGAAAGAAAGAAAGAAAGAGAAAAAGAAGGAAAGAAAGAAAAAAAGGAAAAGAAAAACACTTTGAAGTGATGGAAATATTGTAAGACTGAATTGTAAGAGGAAGTTATGAGAGGACATGACCTCCAGTTGACCTGCAAGCTGGGCCAGGGCAATGAAGGCTCCTCGCCCCTCCCCTGTCCTTGAAATGTACATTCTGCTCACTTTTCCTGCAGCCCGCCGTTTTCCAGGATGCAGCCTCGAGAAAGCAAGTCTGCGTGGTGACTAAACCCGGGTACAGTCTCCGTATAAACTTCAGATTCTGGCGGGAGTGTGATGATTTGTGCATCTTGCAGGGACCAAGACAAGCCTTGTACGTAAGTCCCCTTGCTTATTCAGCCTGCCACTTCGCAATCTGGAGTGGTTGGCCTCCTTCCTCCGCCTCTCCTTGCCCTCCGAGAAAGGGGCCGGTTTCAGAACTTCACCCCAGAAGCTCTGAATTTGCAAACCAACGGTGCTGATGATTGCACAACTATAAATTTACTAAAAATAATTCAACTGCACACATAAAATGGGTGAATTTTATAGTATGAAAGTGGTACCTCAATAAAGCTGTTAACTTTTTTAAATTCCAGGAATCCTAAAGTCATCTGAACCATCAGTTCAGTATTAAATATTGTTTCAGGGGCGCCTGGGTGGCTCAGTCGGTTAAGCTTTGGACTTGGGCTCAGGTCATGATTTCACGGTTTGCAGGTTCCAGCCCCAAATGGGACTCTGTTCTGACAGTTCAGAGCCTGGAGCCTACTTTGGATTCTGTGTCTCCCTCTCTCTCTCTGCCCCTCCCCAATTCATGCTCTGTCCTTCGCTCTCAAAAGTGAATAAACGCTAGAAAAATTTTTAAATATTCTTTGTGTCTACTAATCAGAATTCCTAGTGGTTTAGCTAAGTATACAGAATCCCCAAGGTGGGATGTAGCTTAGCTCTCCACAGTGTCCTTACAGATGAAAAGGATAAACTCCAAGTGTAAACCAAGCAGGATTGGATTGAGGCTGTAGGACTTGCCTGAGGCCTGAGTACTCCTAGAAAAGTATGATGCCGTGTGAATTAGGCAATGTTTACTTGATTCCCATTGTCTGAGAGGACTTGTGTAAATTAAAATGAAATATCCCAGCTTGCCTTGATGTATTCTTTGAGGGAAGATTTTAAACTATAAGTTTAATTTCTTTTAAAATGTGGTAGGGGTTCCTGGGTGGCTCAGTCAAGCATCTGGGGCTTGATTTCAGCTCGGGTCGTGATCTGCCTGTCCCTGCTCATGCGCTCTCTCTCTCTCCCTCTCTCTCAAAATAAATAAATAAACTTAAAAAATAAATAAAATGTCATAAGTAAACTCAGGTTTTCTGGTTTTGTTTTGTTTCTAGTTTAGTTTTGGTATTTTGGTGTGTTGTATTTGACTAGGAATTTATTTTGTCTGCATTTAAAAGTTTTCAACAAAAAGCCATTTGTCATATTGTGCTTTCTTTAAAATTGTTGCTGATTGTAGCTTTATGCTTCATTAAAAAATTATTTTTGATATTGGGGCGCCTGGGTGGCGCAGTCGGTTAAGCGTCCGACTTCAGCCAGGTCACGATCTTGCGGTCCGTGAGTTCGAGCCCCGCGTCAGGCTCTGGGCTGATGGCTCGGAGCCTGGAGCCTGTTTCCGATTCTGTGTCTCCCTCTCTCTCTGCCCCTCCCCCGTTCATGCTCTGTCTCTCTCTGTCCCAAAAATAAATAAAAAACGTTGAAAAAAAAATTAAAAAAAAAATATTTTTGATATTGATCCTTTGGATATTCTCTACTTTTTCTTGGTGAATATTGCCAGAAGTTTTATTAATATATAAAACAACCAACTTCGACTTCTACTGGGTGTCTCTTTTATCTTTGTTTTTATGTTCTTTAATTTTTGCTTGTTAGTTTCTTTTTCCTTCTACCCTTTTTTGAATTTCTTTGGCATTAATTCTCTAATTTTTAAATTTTGCTACTTAATAACTTTTCTAATCAAAACATTCCTTTAAATACTGTTTTAAGTGTGTCCCCCAAACTTTGTAATGGAGTGTAGGAATTGGTGCTTAGTTCTGAATATTTTGAAATTTTCTGTGTCATTTGATCTTTGATCCTTGGTTATTAAAAATGTGATTGTTAATTTCCATTCTTATATTTGTGTTCTTAAGTTTATATTCTTTTAATTGATATTTCACTACATCATGGTAAGAGGACATAATTTGTGGTATACAGATTTTTGGAAATTGGTTGAGACTTGCTTTATGATATAGTAAATGTTTTCATGTTTATAGTGTAGTAAATTTTTTTTAAGGTCATGTTTTATAAATAGCATATGTGTGCTTGAAGAAAAACATACTTTGTAATAATTGGAAGTGTGATTTTGTGTATGTATATATATATATATATATTCATTTAAATCAAGCTTTTAAATTGTATTGCTCAGTGTGTATATTTACTTGACTTACTTTTACTGCCTGCTTTATCTACTGATAGTTGAGAGACAAATTTAGAAAATTTTCACTATAATCATAGATTTTCCCACTTGTACCCATAATGCTATAGATTTTTCTACTTCATGTATTTTGAGGTCTCTCAATTTGATACATATAAGTTTAGAACTTATATCTTCCTAATAAGATCAACCTTTTTATTATTATGTAATGGTTAGCCTAATTTATACTTTCTATCTTAAAATCTTTTTGGTCCTACTTAAATATATCTACCACAACAATATTTTTGCTGGTATTTGTTTAACATACTTTTTTCTATAATTTTGCTTCAGAATATTTCATGTTCTTATGAGTGTTCACTCTCCCTCTGTCTCTCTTTCCCACACAGACACACAACCCTCATTCAAATATATAATCTAATCTGAAAAGTTTTACTCACTACCTCATAAATTTAGTCCCTTAATATCTAATGTGATTTCTATTATATTTGAACCTCTTAATGCTATTTTAATTTGGATTTTCTGATTCTTTTCCTTTTCTTTTTGGTATTGTTGATTTCATCATTCTGTTTGTTTTCCTGATTTTTTTCTACTTTACTAAAGGAACAGTATCTTTTAGTGATTACCCTTGAAAAATTACCATATTAACTTTGAAACATCGAATGCAAATCAGTATTTAAGTCCCCACT
Organism: Panthera onca; assembly: GCF_046562875.1. Lineage (NCBI taxonomy): Eukaryota > Metazoa > Chordata > Mammalia > Carnivora > Felidae > Panthera > Panthera onca. Next base: position 125,697,354 of record NC_138344.1, read on the forward strand.
CCAGAGTAATGCATGCTTCTAGGATTGTAACTGTGATCACTCCCTCTTACTAATCAGCAGGCCCTTATTTTCTCATACTTTATTTCTGTCATTTTTAAGCAAAAAAAAAAATTAGACATCAATATTACTTTTGCAGTTTGTTCAGATTTATCTCGTCTCTCAATTTTATTGCTTACCATTCCTTCCTCCATTGCCCACCATATTTCTGAGGTCATTTTCTTTTTTAAAAAATTCCTTCAGTGAAGTTTTGTTGGTGACAAACTCAGTTTTATTTTGTTTTGTTTTGTTTTTTACCTGAAAATGATTTTATCTCTATCCCCATTCTTAAAATAGTTTTGCTAGATACTAAATTTTGAATTAGTAGTTTTATCTTCCATTATTTTCAGTATATCATCATAGTTTTCTAACTTCTATTATTCCTGTTGAAAATTTAGTTGTTCTTTGTGAATGATTTGTCTTTTCTTTTGAATTACTCTTAAGAATTTATCCTTTCATTAATGTTTTGCTGTTTTAAAATTTTGCAAAAAATTTTAATGTTGATTTATTTTTGTGAGAGAGAGCACGTGAGAGTGGGGGTGGGCAGAGAAAGAGGGGACAGAGGATCTGAAGTTAGCCCTACACTGACAGCAGAGGGGCTTGAACTCACGAACCATGAGATTATGACCTGAACTGAAGTTGGATGCTCAACCGTCTGAGCCACCCAGGCAAACCAATGTTTTGCCATTTTATTATGATGAATTTATTTGTGGATTTCTTCTTATATATGCTTCTTGGTATATATGATGCATTTTAAATTGATGCATAATTGACATATAACATTAATTTCAGGTGTACAACATAATAATTTGATATTTTTATATATTGAGAAATGATCACCACAATAAGTCTGCTTAACATGTCACCATACATAGTTACAAAAAATTTTTTTCTTGCGATGAGGACTTAAGATCTAGTCTCTTAGCAACTTGCAAATATGCAATACAGTGTTATTAATTACAGTCCTTATGCTATACATTATATCCCCATGACATTTTTTTTTTTTATGACTGGAAGTTTCTACCTTTTAACCCCTTCATCTATTTTATCCACTTCCCAGCGCCCATGTCTGGTAACCACCAATCTTTTCTCTGTATCTATTAGCTTGGTTTTTGTTTTTTATTTGTTTATTTTTGATTCCACATATGAGTGAAATTATGTGGTATTTGTCTTTCTCTGTCTGACTTATTTCACTTAGCAAAATGTCCTTGAGGTCCATCCATGTTGTTTCAAATGGCATGATTTCATTCATTTTTATGACTGAATAATATGCTTTTGTGTGTGTGTGTGTGTGTGTGTATGTGTGTGTGTGTATATATATGGTGTGTGTATATGTATATATATATATATATATATATATATATATATATACACCATATCTTCTTTATCCATTCCTCTATCAATGGACACTTGAGTTATTTCCATATCTCAGCTATTATAAATAATGCTGCCATAAACATAGGGTTGCATATAAGTTTTGAATTAGTGTTTTTATTTTCTTTAGATAGTCAGAAGTGGAATTGTTGGATAATATGGTAGCTCTATTTTTAAGTTTTTGAAGAACCAACAAGCTGTTTTCCATAGTGGTTCTACCAATTTACATTCCCATCAAAAGTGCACAGTGTTTCCCTTTTATTCACATCCTGGCCAACACTTGTTTTTCTTGTTTGTTTGATAATAGCCATTCTGACAGGTGATATCTCATTGTGGTTTTGATTTGCATTTCCCTGATGATATTGATATTGAGCATCTTTTCATGTACCTGTTGGTTCTCTGTATGTCTTTGGGAAAATGTTTGTTCAGATCCTCTGCCCATTCTTTAATTGGGTTGTATGTTGCTTGTTGTAGTTTTTGTCTTGAGTTGTATGAGTTCTTTACATGCTTTGGATATTAACTTCTTATCTTTATAAGATAAAGATATATAAAGATAAAGGTATATCTTTATATGATCTATAAATATTTTCTCCCATTGGGTAGGTTACCTTTTCTTTTGTTGATGATTTCCTTTGCTGTGCAAAAGACTTTTGTTTTGATGTGGTCCCATTTGTTTATTTTTGTTTTTGTTTCCTTTGCTTTTGGAATCAGCTCTAAAAAATCACTGCCAAGACCAATGTCAAGATGCTTACCTCCTACATTTTTTTCTAAGAATTTTATGGTTTCAGGTCTAACATTAGGTCTTTAAGTTTTTTGGTGGAGTCTTCAGGTTTTTCTGCATATAATATTATGTTATCTACAACAGTAGCAGCTGTACTCCTTCTTTTTCAATTGGGATGCCTTTTATTTCTCTTTCTTTCTTAATTGCTGTGGCTACGACCTTCAGGACTATGTTGAATAAAAGTAGTGAGTGGACATCTTTGTCTTGTTCCTGACCTTAAAGTAAAGCTTTCAGCTTTTCACCACTGATTATGATGTTAGCTGTGGGCCTGGCATATATGGCCTCTATTATATTGAGATGTGTTCCTTCTATAACCATTTTGTTGAGTTTTTATCATAAATGGGTGTTAAATTTTGTCAAATAATTTTTCTGCATACAATTGAGATGATCATTTGATTTTTATTCTTCATTTTGTTAATGATGTGTATTACATTAATTGATTTGCAGATGTTGAACCTTCCTAGTCACCCTGGAATAATCCCACCTGATTATGGTGTGTAATCCTTTTAATGTATTCCTGAATTCAGTTTGCTAATATTTTGTTGAGGATTTCTGCATCATCAGCAATATTGGCCTATAATTTTCTTTTCTTGTGGCATCCTTGTCTGATTTTGGTATCAGGGTAATTCTCATCTCAAAAGATGAGGTTAGAATTTTTCTCTTATCTTCCATTTTTTAGAAGAGTTTGAGAAGGATTGGCATCAATACTTTGAATGTTTGACAGAATTCACCAGTGAAGATGTCTGGTCCTGGACTTGTTGTGTTTGTTGAGATGTTTTTGATTAATGAATCAATCAATTTTTTTCCCCAGTAATTGGTCTATTCAGATTTTCTATTTCTTCATGATTTGATCTTGAAGGTTATATGTTTCTAGGAATGTATCCATTTCTTCTAGGTTGTTCAGTTTTTTGGCATATACTTGTACATTGTAGTGTCTTATGATCCTTTGTATTTCTGTTGTATCAGTTGTAATGTCTCCTTTTCATTTCTGGTTATATTTATTTGAGCCCTCCCTTTTTTTTTCATTTATCTTTTGATTTCTCACTGATAATTGGTTGATGAGCAGCATGCTATTTAATCTCCACATATTTGTAAATTTTTCAGTTTTCTTCATGTAATGGACTTCTAGTTTTATATCATGTGGTTAGAAAAATGACTGATGATTTCAATCCTCTTAAAAATATTAGGATTAGTTTTGTGGCTTAATATATGATCTATCCTGGAGAATGTTCTTTATGCACTTGATAAGAATGAGTATTCTGTTGCTTTTGGATGGAATGTTCTGCATATATCCATTAAGCCCATCTGGTCTAAAGTGTCATTAAAGGCTGACATTTCCTTATTGATTTACTGTCTGAATGATCTATCCATTGATGTAAATGGGGTACTGAAGTCTCTTATTATTATTATAGTGGAGTCTATTTCAACCTTTTGGTATGTTAATATTTGCTTTATATATTTATGTGCTCCTATGTTGGCTGCATAAATCATTACAGTATTATATCCTTTTGTTGGATTGACCCTTTATTATTATGTAATGCCCTTCTCTCTTATTGGTCTTTGTTTTAAAGCCTATTTTGTCTCATACAAGTATCCAAGCTATCCAAGCTTTCTTTTGGTTTCCATTTGCTTAGAATATCTTTTTCCAGTCCTTCATTTTCAGTCTGTGTGGGTCCTTACATCTGAAGTGAGTCTTTTGTATGCAGCAAATAGATGGGTCTTGTTTTGTTTTGTTTTTTCTTTTTTTTAAATCCATTCAGCCTCTCTGTCTTAATTGGAGAATTTAGTGCATTTAAAGTTAAGGTAATTATTGATAGGTATGTACTTATTCTCATTTTGTTAACTGTTTTCTGGCTGTTTTGTAGTTCCTGTCCCTTTCTTTTTCTCTTGCTCTTTTCTATTGGGGGGTTGATGACTTTCTTTAGTGGTGTGTTTATATTTCTTTCTCATTATCTTTTGTGTATCTACTATGGGTTTTGCTTTGTGGTTACTATGAGGCTTATATATAACAACTTATATTTATAACAGTTCATTTGAAGTTGATAACAACTTAAGTTCCAACATATTCTAAATCTATTTTTACTCTGCCCCCCCACCCATTTTATGATTTTAATATCAAATTTAATATCTTTTTATCTTATATTGTGTTATACTTATATTGTGTTGTTTTTATTTGTAGATTCCAACTTTTTGTCAGCTTTAGGTAATTCTCACCCTTTATCTATTCAGATATGGCCTAACTCTTACATTTTCTTTTAAGTCTCTGATTTGGCATATTTTAAATTTATTTCTATTCTCAACATCCCTTAAACTTTCATATTTTCCATTTTCTCATATGTCTGTGCCTCAGTATGGGTAGATCTATTTTCTAGTTCACGAATTATTACTTTGGATATGACTAGTTTACTATACACATTGTTTTAACTTCAAATCATATTTTTTATTTCTAAAACTTTAGATTGTTCTGTAATATATTACTGGCCTCTTTTATTTGATGACATATGTCATAAATCATTAGGCCCCTGTAGCCTATATCTAATAATTTTAGGGTCTGAATCCCCTAGTCATCTGAATCTGTAGTTTTTGTTTGCTTGTTTGTTTGTTTGCATCTGCTGACTCTTTATCATAGTGTCTTGTTTGCTTGTGCACTTAAGAATACTTGATTCTGAGTTCACATTTTGCTGAGTTTAAACAGAAAATGCCGAGGATCTAAATTGAGAATCTGTCCTTCAGAGAGGAATTATATTTGCTTTTGCTGGCAGCCAGAAGACACTACTGACTTCGATCACTGTAGTCCCCACCAATGGTCTTAACTTACTAGTAGAATCATAGTTCACCTTCTCCACTTATGCATGGCCCAAGGCCTAGTATTTGTATCAATATTTAATTGTTGGGCATCCTTGGTTTGTGTTATCTTTCCTGCTCTAGCTTGGATCCAGAATTCTTAATCACTCTCTTACTTTCTTTTTGCAGTGGATATTTCTCTTTCCCCTAGATGAACAACAATTTAAGTATATATCTTATTCAGAAGATAAGTCTTTTATTTTACTTATTTATTTTTTAAAATTTATTTTGAGACAGATACACAGAGCAAGTGGGGAGGGGCAGAGAGAGAAGGAGACAGAATCCCAAGAGGGCTCCACACTGTCAGTGCAGAGCCCAATGCCGGACTCGACCTCAATCCGTGAGATCATGACCTGAGCTGAGAAAAAGTCAACAGTTGGATGCTTAACCAACTGAGCCACCCAGGAGCCCCAGGAGATAAGTCTTTTAGAGTATGTGTCCTGCTGTGTTGCAAGAAGCAATCGTGCTATACTTACAGAGCTTAAATCACTGTAGAATTATAATTCTGGTGTGTGTGTGTGTGTGTGTGTGTGTGTGTATGTGTGTATACATATATATATATATATATATATATATATATATATATATATATAGGTAGTTTTCTAAGGGAGAGTTAAAAGCTTTGGGATGCAAAATGACATATACATAACATGACGAATCACATGAGTCTTCCTTGTAGACTTGTGGTATAATGCGTGCTATTTGCAAATAACCTAAATAACAACAACCCCTTCTCTGCTTTTAATATCTGGATTCTTTTGTACCTGTAAGCTCACTTTAAAATTTTTTTTTTTTCAACGTTTTTTATTTATTTTTGGGACAGAGAGAGACAGAGCATGAACAGGGGAGGGTCAGAGAGAGAGGGAGACACAGAATCGGAAACAGGCTCCAGGCTCCGAGCCATCAGCCCAGAGCCTGACGCGGGGCTCGAACTCACGGACTGCAAGATCGTGACCTGGCTGAAGTCGGACGCTTAACCGACTGCGCCACCCAGGCGCCCCTTTTTTTTTTTTTTTTTTTTTTTTTTTAAATTTTTGTACCTGTAAGCTCACTTTAACTAACAGTACATACTTCTTGAACTTTTGCTTTATGATTTCCAAGGGGTTTTATTAAAATGCAAATAGTATTTGGGGCATGATTGGGGAGAACATATTGGACAATTTATTACAAGTTTTTTTTACTTTAATGAGTATGATAAATTAAACAGCTGGTTTTAACAAAGAATGGACGAACTTCAGAACCTTGGATATAGTTTATTGAATAATTTTGCCTAGGGTATGGCACTTTTTGAAAAGATATACCGTGAAAAGTTCTATTTCTTTTCCAGGAGTTGATAGTATGATTGAGCATGCTTTCTGGAATTCTAGTTTGAGTTTTACAAAGGGCTTAATTATTTCCAATGATATGACTTCTATAATTAATAGGATTGGGTCCACATTTTTGGTTAAATTTCTGGGACATTAGTAAAAAGAAATATATATATATATATTTACCCTATGCTATTATATATTTGCTGCTATGAGTGCTTAATCATTATCCTAGAAAAATGAAGGTCAGACTGCAAGAAATTGGGGAGCTTAATGACCCATACACCTGCTCCCAGATTGGTTACTTATGCCTAATCCAGCTCCATCTGCACGTCATGAAGACTGGAATTCAGATAACTCAGTAATATCACTGTTGCATTAGAAAAGCTCTAGGGCATACTACACATCAGTCACCAAAAATGAAACTCTTTGGAACTGTAGTGGTAGAGTTGCAGCAACTATAGAAGTGATAGGTGATCACCTTAGACGAATAGCATAACACTGGAAAAGCTAGAAAAGTCTAGATGAATTTTGCTGTTTCCTGGTGCTATTTCTATCATTTCAGTAACCCCTTATTATGTTTCAAATACAATTTTAATATATAGAACATTTTGTTGTCGTCAGTTTTATCAATTGGTGTTTGGACCAATTGTCCTTGGTTTGGACCTCTCTGTCTTTGGAATAATGTACAGAAGAAAATTAACTATAATTTTAGGAAAAAATGCACCATTACTAACACAGTAAAACCTTGGATTTTGAGTAACTTGTTCTGAGAGTGTTCCACAAGACAAGCAAACATTTCTAATAAATTTTAACTCGGTAAACAAACAATGTCTTGCAATGCAAGTAGTATGTGACGTGGAACGTCACCTGATCACAACTGAGCCAAGGTTCTTTCTCTCTCTCTCTCTCTCTCTGTGGGATTGTGGGTGATGCCAATGCAATGTTACATTTCCATGAAATCCTCAAGAGGAGGCAAAAGCAAATGTTCTTTGGATAAGTTCCTTGTTAAGTTTCGCGAAAAGAAAAAGATTCCATTAAGCCGCTAAATAGATAGCAGTGACTTTGTTAGTGATAGAGAAAGTCATCCTACTCAATAACCCTCCTCTCTCTTGTCTCCCTCACACCAGCCACAAAAGTTTTCAATGGTAAGTGCAGGTTAATTTTATTTTTCTTTATATTTTGTATTTTCTTTATTCTTTTGTATTATATTACAGTATTGTAATCATTTTTATGTGAATATTTTTGGGTTGTGGGATTAATCATCTGGGCTTCCATCATTTCTTATGGGGAAATTCACTTTGATATACAAATGCTTTACATTATAAGCATGTTTCTGGACAGAATTATGCTCACAAACCAAGGTTTTACTGTACATATTACTATTGTTTTAATAATTTACTAACCAATATTCAAATTACTTGCAACTAGTAATATCTTAAAGCCTAAATGGATTAAACTGAGACTCATGATGATAATTTGTTACCTGTTCTTTATTAGAATCATCTAAACACTTCACATTATTTTTGGTGTAATAGAGTTTAAATAAATATGCCCTTGTGGTTATGGTTATTGTTTTTGCAACAGAAGTACATCTTGGAGCAACCACTGGGAATGTTCCATTAGCATTAACTAAACATTTGATACTCAAGGGTCTCACAACTGGTTAATCACTTTATTTATATATCAACTCAATATAATGCTCTTCATTGTTATGGCACATTATAAATAAAAAGAGAAAGGATTCACTAAATAAAATTAGTCTTGAATTAAAATAAAGATAGCAAATACAGAATTAGGAATTAGTTCCTGGCATGTTGCTGGCTGAATACTTGGTCACTGAAGTTTAAAAAGGTACTTAGACCTCAGAAAAGAACCTTGTTTTAAGCCTAGTATCTTAATAGACAAGGTGGATTAGAACAGGGGCTCTCACTTGCTTTTTTCACTGGGACACTATTAACTGACTGATTGTGTTCACATGAATGTAGAGCTGTACTGAGTCACATGGAGCCCCTCATGCAGACCAATGATTGTGGTTGTTTCAAAAGAACATTCTTAAATATCTGTTCAACATTGATCGAGTGGTAAGACTATGTGGGTAAACTATAAAGAGGAGGACTTTTGGTGACATGGCATCAGCTTGCCCACCATTTAACATGACAGGAACCCCTGCTGTTAACCAGGTCTGTGCTTCCTAGAAGAGAGTTGGTGACCCTTTCTTCCTGTTTCACCATGTTACCCAGTGGTCTCATCAGCCTTCCTCAATGGCTTATCAACATATTTCTTCTAAGCACATAGGTTTCCTAGAGGAAATTGTGGCATATAAATTTTTTTCTAACTCATTATATTCCTAGGGTGTGGGTTTGGAAGCCTGGTAATATTTGTGGAAATCTAATAGTATTTCCACATCCTCTATAGATGCCAAGTTGACCAGCTGTTCAATCAGGACCCATATCAAGGTTAAATTTCCACGCCCCTGTGGGCTTGATGGTCAGCTCAGCACCCTCACCTTTCCCTGGCTTAAGATCTCCTAAGCCAAAATCCCCCTCCCTGTATAGTTCTGAATTAAATTCTGTCCCTAGGAGGATCTTGGAAGGAAGGTAAAAAGGAGAAACTATTATTTTTTAGAGGATGGGATAGTCAGCATTGTAGGTCGATAAGAGGTATGAGGTATGAGAACCATCCACCTCACTCTTGAGCACTGAGAGTTGATGGGAACCTGCCAGAGCTTCTTGAAATGTTTCATGGTTTCTGACCATGCTTTCGAGAACCATCTGCTTTGATGCTGTGATATGAGATTATTAGTGATCATTTTCTTACTTACAATTCTAGCTCTTCCAACAGCTGTAGAAGCTTTTCATTCCTTGTAATAAATTCTTTCAGACATTTCACTTATTCAGCCTCTGAGAGGCTGTGAAATTGCTTCCAAAGTCAGACTTTTGGCAGGATAATGGGTGAAAAGCTCACACATGGCTTCCATCTTCCGCTGGTCAAAGGTTTTCCCACAAGGCATAAACTACCTCCACACTTCCAGGTAGCTTAGTTGCCTCAACATTAATATTAAGTTCAGTGGCAGAAGGTGAGAGGTGTGCATTGTGGGTACAAGATGTGGCCTCATCAGGGTGTCCTGCATAGATTTGGTCCGTTTGAACACAGAGTTGGTTGTAACCGTGGTGGTTGGAGTAGGTGAAGTGGCCAAAGACCTCAGAAGCAGATGAGGGTCAGAGGATTTGATATGAAGAATTGAAAGTTTTTACTGTGTGACATTTGGGGCCAGTTGGTCCTGGGTTCAAATCTTGGGTTATACTAGCCATAGAATGAGGTGATTTTGCTTGTTCTGTCTGCATTTTCTCAATATTGTCAATCCGGAACAGTAATGATACATAGTGTAACATTGTGGGATCTTTCTAAAGATTCAGCGAGGTAAACTATATAGTGCATTTATATATATTATTAATTTATAAGTATTTAATATGTAAATGTATATTAATATATTTATATATAAATGCACATATATTAATACATATTGTGACACATAATAATGCTGAGTAGATGTTTTCTGATGTGATAATTATTATTTGTAGTTCTCCAGGGGATTACTGGTAGGAGGAAATATGGGTAACCGAGTGGGGCCTGCTGCTCTTAACACTATATGGCTTATCATCATTAAGGTGATCCCCCAATCCCTGTTGAGAACCTTGGAAAGATACAGGAAATGATTTTTCTTCTCCTCCTCTTTCTCTCAGGGATTGCTTTTTTTTTTTTTTTTTTTTTTTGAGGGATGTGACTTCTGAAAAAAGTAGCCTTATATTTCCAAAGGGATGGTAGAAAGAATGAAAACACAATTAAGCTTTGAAAATCATGGTATTTCTGGACAAGCTCCACATTTACTGTGATATAATAGAAAGCAAGGACCAGAAGCCAAGTGTTAGGAACAAAGGCTCATGATGTCGGTTACGTAGGTTTTAATTCTAAAAGCCTGTAAAATGAGTTAATCATATAAGGGAAAACACTAGCTAAGAAGAAAGCAAAGTGTTAAAAAACTTGATAAAAGACTATAAAGATTCACACAAGAAGACATTAAAATTGAGAGAAACACACACTTTAATGATCTTTTTCTCTTTATCATCTGTAAAATTAAATTTGGGAGTTGGTAATAGTTACAATGACCTCAGTTTAGTTGCTGATCATTAACCATGGGTATTTCACACCAGAGATTTGGAATAGTAAAGTAAATTGAAATTGCACTAATCAATTAGCTCTGTTATACACTGCCTCTGTGTACAGTCTTAAATTGCAATGGGAATCTATAAATTTAAAAGAAAGATATTTATTGAATAATAGTAGGTGAAAATTAAAATAGAGAAAACACATATAAAATAAAGAGTCAAGATTTGTGGGATCTTTAAGCTCCTAAAAGAAAAACCAGTCAATTTCCTTCTGCATATGCAGTGAAAGCACACCTTCCATCACTTTATCTTGCTAAACCTCTTCTAGAAAAAGGAAGACAAAACTCAAAGTTCATGAGGCTCTGTTCACTTGAGAACCTGGTAATCATCCATCATATTCTGAACACCATAACAAAGCCTTCTCGGAACAAATGGAAATTCTCTCCTCACTAAACTTTATTAATAGTTTCCTTTCAGAGAATATTGGTTTTAGTGAAATCTCTTGGCATGCCAAAGTTGGTGCTTTGGAGCACCTGATGTATCTTTGAAGTCTGAGTAAGTTTTTCTGAATAAAATAGGAGATAATTCTCCCTCGCAAGGTTTTATTTGTCCGATCATTTGATTAAATTTGTACGACAGGTTGTAATTGGCTCCTGTTATCCTAGAGTATATTCAATATTACTATGCTCTGGCTCACACAGTTCCTATCCATGACACCTTGTAATTTAAGAGAAAATCACTCAAATTGGTCACTTGATATCACAAAGAGAAAGCAAATTGTTGATCGCCTAAGTTCTAGTTTTTCAGCTGGTTGCTTTGATTTCATTTATCGACCGTCATGGTTTATCATCCACTTAGGTCACCAGCTTTTCTTGATATTGAAGAGTTATGATCAGATAGCATAATGAGGAAAGTGATATAAGATCTTTATTTGAACCAGTTGAAATCAATTGAAATTGCTCTTTCCATCCATAACTTTCATGTTTGGAAAGAAAGGTCAATCTTACTATGTTTCACTATATAGTGATTGTTTAAGGGCTTGTATTCCCTCATTTGGCTTATACTGGAGTTGAAGGTGAGTTGGCTGTTGATTCCAGAACATGCAGTCAATAATTTGAGATTCCCCCTTTGGCTCCTGGACCTAGGATGATAAATTTAGCCAACCTTTAAGCCTCCTCCTACCTTATGCATCATTATACTTTTTTATTTTCATATTTCCTTCTTTGCTTTTTATTATGTGAGATCTTGACATAATGTCCCACAATATCCAGAAAATGTGCAGGTAGAGTTCATTACCAGCCATTCACCACCAAAAGTTCATTCTACTAACCTATCATGAACACAAGAGAATTTTTCTAATTACTTGCCTTCTCTTCCAAGTACTTTCAATCCTTGAATGTGCTTCCAGTTTAATTTTTCTTTTATCTCTTTCTGTCATTCTCTCCTCTCTCCTCTCTGTAGGGTCTATGTTTTATCCTGCTTTTACGACATGGTCCAAGGATGGAAGATAACCCTCCTTGATTCCATTTTAGAATGTTGGCGCCAGACTGAATCTCCTTAGATGTTGGGTCTTTCAGGTTCATCAAAGCGGACAAACTACAAATTTAGTAGATTTTTAAAATGTCCATTCTTCTGTGAAGTGATTTTGTAAAGTTTCCAGAGATCCTTCCTTCTGCCCTCCGTTGATGGGGAGGTTTTAAATGTATTTCCCTTGATGTGGGTAAACGTATCTCCTCTGGCTGATGATTTATTACTTTGCCTCTGACTCAAGACAGTCTTTTGGCTAAGGACACCTTCCCAATCCAGGCAACTCTCTTGGACAGAATCAAACAATTATTTACCAGTTCTCTGACTATGCCCTAAGAATTCTAGGAATAGAGCCCATAACCAAATTCCTAACTTCTTTGTCTTCACTGTTTTATCTCCATTATCAGAGAAGCTAGGCAGCCCTGGTCTCACTCCCTTTAGGTTTCTCACACATGTCTACTATAACTCCATGATGCATGGAAAATAGATAAAGCTCTCTAAGGCATACTGCTGAAGCCTCTGCCCCAGGCTTTGAGAAGTTAAAGGCCTCTCAGCTTCCTCCCCATGGCAGGGGCAGGAGTCACAGCACCGGATCAGCTCTCCCAAAGTACTCTCTTTAAGTTCATTGGCTGCTTTTTCAGAATCTTTAAAGTGTGGATGTGAATGTTCAGGGAAGGGTTGAAAAGCTGGTTTTGTACTGTTTCTTTTGCTTGAAGTCCTTGTGTTTTAGTTCTGGTGATAGCTCATACCCAAGATCTTAGGAACTCAGTTGAAACTGATACTAAGTAAGTCCACATTTACATTCTATAGAAAATTTATTTTCTAAATAAAACAAGAGGAATTCAGACAAGACAGCAATAAAATTGATTCTTTTAGACATATCTTTTCTAAAAACTTTAATCTTTCTCGATGATGAGACTCCATAATATAGTAAACTTTAATACATTTGTATTTTTTTCTTATGATCTTAAATTAATATAATTTGAGTTGAGTTGAGATTTAACTATATCTTTGTCTATATCTACTATGTGAGTGCAGCTGCTTTGATTTAATTATGTTCTTTGCTTTAGTTATTTTTAATTTAAAAAAATGCTTATTTATTTTGAGAGAGCTAGAGTGTATGTGCATGGTGAGCAGAGGAGGGGCAGAGATGGAATCCCAGGCAGGCTCTGCATTATCAGTGCAGAGCCTGACATAGGGCTTGATTTCACGAACGGTGAGATCATGACCTAAGCTAAAACCAAGAGTTGGGTGCTACACCGACTGAGCCACCCAGGTGCCCATGTTCTTTGCTTTAGAAAACCTTAAGTAAAGCATCTGAATTGTATAAAATGCCACTGACTTGGATTATATCAGATATCCCTTGCATTCTCCACCTCGTATCTTTTTGGCTCTTATTTTCAGTCCAGCCATGGCTGTGGCATACAGGTGCATGCAGCAGATATAATACGACAGCACTTTGCCTTTTACCTACACTCCACATCTTTTGTGTTTGGCCTTGGATTTTTCTTTGCTACTTCCAAACGGGGTGCCTTTGGAAATCTGCTCAGCCATGTGGCACATGCGGAGAGGAGTTAAGTTTCCATGGGACAACCTCAGTAATTGGGGATTAGAATTGCTCTTCTCTGTCTCAGGTGGACAGTTCTGAGGTGCTCATACATGGCTCCTCAGAAGATCCTCAGCGGAATGGTGCTCCAGTTGTTCACCGAGGTAATCAGTTCAATGGTGCAGTTTTCAATTAAGTTTCCCTCCTTCTATGTTTTGCTCTTCCATCCCTACTCTAGTTACTTGGGGTCATTTCCCAAATTAGACTCCATGAATTCAAGCCTGTATCTCAGATCCTTTTGTGGAGAACCCTGGGCCAATACCGCAACTGTTGCTTCTCTGTTTACTAAAGAATTCCAAACACTTAGAGTAGTATCTGGAACATGGTAAGCACTCAACAAAATGTTGTTGAATGAATGAGTTCCTGGTGTCTGGGGGATGGATGGTGTAATTGGGATTCTTGCAGCATGCAGGCTTAGGAAAGTTCACTCCTCTGTGGGTTGTGCTGCATCTTAAGACTGATCATTATAAATAGGTGCTGTCATTGCCCTTCTGACGTATTATCTGAAACATGCTGCCTGGCTCTTCTCAAAAAGAAGGAGTTGCCTCTTCACTGTAACGTCAGAATCTACAGGAAAATAATGTTTTACCAGGTGAATTATAGCAGTCTAACATGGAGTCCAGCGTGATGCATTGTTCTTTGCTCATAAATAATGCAAACAGGATACCAGCCAAAGATAAAGGCCAGTGATTTATTCCACATAACCTTTATGTAAACCTCATAAATTGTGCACAGTGGTGTCTGGGAATGTGAAGATGGCTGTGGTACCAGATTGTGTTGACAATGGCAAGCATTTCATGTATTGACAATAAGAGCTGAAGAGGACACCTCTTCTCACTCCTCTTGCACTCTCTTACCATGGAAAAATGGAGGAAACAGTAATATTTCCAGGGTAAAGCAGAAGACAAGAATTAACAGCAATAAAATGGATATGCATATGAAGAGAAAACAGTACTACAAAATCACATTATGTAAGATCTCATTATGAATCAATTCATTTGCATAGGCTTTGTTTCTTATCTGCAATGCTAGAGAAATTATCCCCTGACACACACGCAAACACACACACACACACACACACACACACACACACACACATATTTGCACAATATCCTAATGATATAGAAAACCCTTATTTATGTCCAGCAGAATAACTTTCCAAAGGTGGAATTTAAAAACATTTTATGGGCGCCTGGGTGGCTCAGTCAGTTAAGCATCTGATTTGGTTTCGGCTCAAGTCATGATCTCCCGGTTTGTGAGGTAGAACCCTATATCAGGCTCTGCACTGGCAGCAGAGAGCCTGCTTGGGATTGTCTCTCTCTCCCTCTCTCTCTGCCCCCTTCCCTGCTTGAGCTCTCTCTCTATCTCTCTCAAAATAAATAAATTAAGATAAAAAAAAAATAAAAACATTTTAGGATTATTTATTTTCCATTGTCTTTATTAGTAAAGAAAAAACACACTGGCAAGGAGTTTTAGATAAGGACCTGGATTGTAATAATTCAGTCTTCACTCTGCTGCACTCACCATGGAAAGTCACAATGTGTAATGAAAACAAGGCTAATAGAAATCATAAATGTCTTACTGTGTTAGGAAGAGGTAAAAACCTCAAAAATAATGAATTGTTAAATAATGTAATGAGATTAAGCTGAATGAAAATGGAGCATGGATGGCTGATTCTAAAAGAGGGAGGGTCAAAGGAAGAAACAAAAACAAAAACACTTGACCTGGCTTCAGTTCAATACAATGGAGTGGTTGCACTCTTTAAGTACTGAGATGTGACTGTGCGTGAGTCATACGTCACCATGAAATATACAGGACTTATTCTCCCGAAGTCATTCAGTCTTTCATCTCAATTCTGCTTTGCAACTTTGTCCTATGAAAATTCCTTTTCCATTTTCAGAGGTTCGAAAATCCTTGAAGAAATCAAAGGAGATCATAGAGATGCAGCATAAAGCTTAATTAGCTAAATTGACTAAAGTACTATTGTTAATTACTTCTATCATGATTTGTCCAAGGTTAACTTTTAAACTTAAATAAGAGATGCTGTCATTTTCTTCTGAATTAAAGTGCTGACTCTACTAAGTAAAGCAACAGCAGAAAACACTGCAGTTTTATCTGTTGTGTTGACCTTAAAAGAGAGATTGTTCACATAGTGAGCACTGAGTGTTTTGTTTCCTCCTTTGATTGCTACCTGGAATCAGGTTTTGCTTTAGGCGTTTTCCTATAACAAACATTATTTTTCTAATTAATTAAAAGAAAACTTGACTGCGCCATTAAGAATGGGAAGCATCAATATTAGAAATTCAATTTTTAGCAATGGTCGTGTGCAATTAGAAAGCAGCTACACAGTGGCTACCATTGATATAAAAATACAAGTTATAAAAAAAAAAGTACAGCTTCCAAGTCCTTGATTTAAAAGAGAGCAATGCCACACACTTGAAACTTAACTCTCTTATAAACTGACGTTTTAGAGGTATCCAAATAGCTTGGATAGTGTTCTTTATAATTATAATGTAAAAGAAACTCCCAAAAAGGAAATAGCATTAAAGAGATGGTTGCTTCCATGAGGAATGAGATGTGTAATGAAAGAGTGTGGGCAAAACAGTATTCTCTGCTGTGTCAGTGTGGCTGGTCATTACAAGCTGTATCCACTGTTTTTTTTTTTTAATATGAAATTTATTGTCAAATTGTTTTCCATACAACACCCAGTGCTCATCCCAACAGGTGCCTTCCTCAATGTCCATCACCCACTTTCCCCTCCCTCCCAACCCCCATCAACCCTCAGTTTATTCTCAGGTTTTTTAAAAATTTTTTTTTAACGTTTATTTATTTTTGAGACAGAGACAGAGCATGAACAGGGGAGGAGCAGAGAAAGAGGGAGACACAGAATCTGAAACAGGCTCCAGGCTCTGAGCTGTCAGCACAGAGCCCGACACGGGGCTCGAACTCACGGACCATGAGATCATGACCTGAGCCAAAGTCGGACGCTTAACCGACCAAGCCACCCAGGCGCCCCTATTCTCAGTTTTTAAGAGTCTCTTATGGTTTGGCTCCCTTCCTCTCTAACCTTTTTTTTTTCCCCTTCCCCTCCCCCATGGTCTTCTGTTAAGTTTCTTAGGATCTACATAAGAGTGAAAACATATGGTGTCTGTCTTTCTCTGTATGACTTATCTCACTTAGCATCACAGTCAGTTCCATCCACGTTGCTACAAAAGGCCATATTTCATTCTTTCTCATTGCCAACTAGTATTCCATTGTGTATATAAACCACAGTTTCTTTATCCATTCATCAGTTGATGGACATTTAGGCTCTTTCCACAATTTGGCTACTGTTGAAAAGGGCTGCTATAAACATTGGGGTACAAGTGCCCCTAAGCATCAGCACTCCTGTATCCCTTGGGTAAATTGTATCCACTGTTTTTAGCAACCCCCAGATTCAAATTAATAAATCATTGTATCAGCAAGGGGGTATATTGTGTGCCTACTATGCATTCATTCCTGTGATTAGTGATGTGGGAAATAGTTAGCTCATATAATATATAGTTTGGATTCCAAAGGGAAAAAACTTCTAGTTAGGGAGTTAAGATAAATATAAGTCACATAATGAATGACCTTTAAACATATGTCTCACTTGGATTAATGAAATGTCACTTTTTCTTTAGTCTCTTTTTCAAGAAATTTTCAAAGTTCAGTGATATTAAACTATGTTTGTGTCTTTCTAAAATTCATATATTGAAACCCTAATCCCCTAATGGGGTGGTTTTAGGAGGTGGGGCCTTTGGGAAGTAATTAGATGGTGAGGGTAGAGTCCTTGTGATGGCATTAGTGCCCTGCCTTGTAAGAAGAGACACAAGAAGGAGAGAGAGAGAGAGAGAGAGAGAGCGCAAATGGACTTGCTTCCTGTCTCTCTGTTCTCTGCCACATGACACTACAACAACCTGGTCTCAAATCAGGAAAAGGACTTTTACCAGACACTGGATCTGCTGGTACCTCGATCATGGACTTCCCAGTGTCCAGAACTTTGAGAATTAAATATTTATTGTTGGGATGCCTGGGTGGCTCAGTCAGTTAAGCATCTGACTCCTCATTTCAGCTCACGTCATGATTTCCCGGGTTTTGTGAGATTGAGCCCTGTGTTGGGTTCAGTGCTGAGCACAGAGCCTGCTTGAGATTATCTCTCTCTCTCTCTCTCTCTCTGCCCCTCCTCCTCCTGCATGTTCTCTCTCTCTCTGTCTCTCTGTCTCATAACAAATAAATAAACATAAAAAAATTATTGTTAGGCTACCCAGTCTGTGGCATCTTGTAACAGTCCAAACTGACTAAAACAAGTATTCCTCTTTATGGTTTTTAAAAATAACTTTTGTTCTCAAATGTTTTTAATAACCTCCATTTCTGAGGTAAATGATAACCTTTATCATATGTGGTAAGATGAATAATTAAGGGGAGAGGCTCACAGTCTTGTGTTGGTAGACAATTCTCCATAGGTCTGTCATGTTTCTGTACATCTTTTGAACAGACTATCTTTTTTTAAAAAAATTTTTAAGGCTTATTTTTTTAATTTTTGTGAGAGAGATAGAGGCAGATCATGAGTGAGGGAGTGGCAGAGAGAAAGGGAGACACAGAATCCGAAGCAGGCTCCAGGCTCTGAGCTGTCAGCACAGAGCCTGATGCGGGCTCAAACTCACGAACTGTGAGATCATGACCCGAGCCGAAGTTAGACGCTTAACCACCCAGGCGCCCCACTGAGCAGACTATCTTTGTTCCAAACTATCTTTCCAAGAATGTTTGTGGAGTGAACAGCATTGGAAAGTAGAGATGAGTTTCTCTTCAGAGACAACAGGTTTGTTTACCGAATAATGTAACAAAGGTAAGAACTTTCTTTGTGGGCGAAAGGCTGGCATGCTTACTCTCCAGGATACAAGATGGGAGTTCCATAAGTCTGCGGTTATGTAATGCAATTGGTAATGTAACTCACTATGAGAGTAAATGCTGCCTGGCTTTCCCTGTGTTGCCCTATTGGAATTTGGACCTGGAGAAGCAGGAAAAATGCTACTCCTTTCGCTGTTGCTATTGCTGTGAGTAATAAAGTCCTTATTCTCTGGCTCAGAGGTATTATGTCTTCTCCCTCTATGCAAGAAATGGTGCCAGGCTAACTTGTTAACTCAGACCCTTCACAGCACCTTATACCCTGCCCCTTTTATTTGTCTTTGTTTTTTGTTTTGTCATATGCTTCATTTGATTGTCTGTTTATCTGATGAATGACTGGGTGGATTCTTGGGAGATAGTTGGAGTAGCAGGAAAATTACCTTCCTAGGAGGCTGTGACAGAGAGGACAGAGGGTTCGGAACCAATGGAGTCCAGAAGAAGGACATCATTTGAAACATATAACACTTACATTTGGAATTTTCCACAACTTAGCCCAGCTTTCTGGTCTTCATTGTCATTATTTATCCATATGAATTCTCGATTATTTTCAAACTGATTTGTTTGGCATGGCTCTATTTTACTGAGCTTGATGCTGAATATAACATCTTTATTATTCTATAATTCATCTTCTCTTCCTCCCATTTTCTCCACCCTTTTCCTCAGCCCTATACTCCCTCTGAGGGTATCTAGTCGTATGATCACATACAAACCTTCTGCTGGTGGAGACTAGGTTTAATCTTACTGGTCCAATAATTCCAAGTACTTCTTTTAATGACTCAAAAACCTCACACAAGTGCTTGCTCTCTCCTTTCCCTTCCCTTTGGTAGCATTGGGTTTAAAGTGTTTGCTGCAGTCTTGTTCTGGTGGTGGAAGTTTGAATCTGCAGATTTTTGACACCTGTACTGTGTCCCCTGGTCTTGCTCTCTCTGCTGTCCTGTGGCTAGTTAGGTCTTCTCCCTAAACCGGTCCCTCCTAAATTAAACTGGTCCTATCTGGCCTTTTGCAAGTGCTTTGCTGGTATTTGGCTCTTGAGTCTGTACCGTAGCCATTAGCCATCAGTCCCCAAGTCCCTACACAGTGAAGACCTCTGCTGAATACCACATGCATCATCACAGTCTCCAGCAATCTTCTGGGTTCCTGAGCACTGTACTCAGACCCTGGGATGCCGGAAGCTCACCGTCACTTGGCAGATTTGTCCCATCACTTTCATCCTGTGCTCTGACCTGAAGTTAGGTGTTCAGCCTGTTCCATGTTATACATCAGAAACAACTATCACCTCTGATCAGTTTTGGTCTGTCAAAACTCATGCGGACATTTCAGTTCTTTTTCTACCCAACAGGCAACCTGTCCCCCTAGACTACCTACCTGGCATGGGGAAAAGGCATAGCCTCCCTAAGAAATACATACACATACAATAGCCCCACACTCTATGATCTAAATGTGCCCTTTATATGTTTTTGTAATATTTCATTTATTTTTTTGAGAGATAGAGCACAAGCAGGGGAAGGGCAGAGAGAGAGAGAGGGAGACAGGATCTGAAGCAGGCTCTGCACTGACAGCAGAGTGCCTGATGTGGGGCTCGAACTCACAAGCCATGAGATCATGACCTGTGCCGAAGTCTGACCCTCAACCAATTGAGCCACCCAGGCAGCCCTGCCCCTTATATGTTAATAATTATTAAGGCCACTTATTTTTCTTCTTCTCAAAGTGTAGCTTTCAAGCCTATTATTTCATAATTAATCTTTTGGTATTAAAAACTTGAAATGCTCTTTCTCTGTTTCTGCCTGAAAGTTTTCATTTTCTACTTCTGTGTCACTCCCATCCTCACTCAACCACTCAAGACAGAGAAGTAATCCCGAATGACTAAAGATAAAGCCGCATGCATTAAAATGGAAAAAGAAAGATAATACATTTTACAAAGCATTTCTCTCATTATAATTGTTTCTATTTCCAAATCTCCTTGCAGTGGCCCCTCAATGCTTTCTTCATGCTCTCTCCATTAACCTGTGAGGCTTCCACGGAGTTACCTTAATCTACCCAACATCTATGCATCTTTTTAAAATTTGGTCTCATTCTCACTGCTTCTAGGAAGACTTATGATCCAGATTGTGTTTCTTTTATGCATTCAGTGTCAAACCCCTGTTGCCCTGTGGTTTTAAAATCATTTTCTTCAGAGTGTTCAATTTATAAGGATGTGTTTTGGGATCCACCTAGAGAGAAGACAGGTTTTCTATCCTCACTTCACCCATAGCATTTCTAACTTTATTGGATATGTATATTTGGTAAGTTATTTCATGTGTAAAAGTAAAATAGTTCAAGGGTAAAAAAATATTTAAAAAATTCTGGATTATTTGTCATCCATTTTATAATTAACAATAGGTAACCTTAAAATGATTAAGTCACGTTTTACCCTTCTATGCTTCCTCTATACCTTCTAATTTGCACACAGACATACAAGTTGATAGATGTTTGTGGTTCTTATTAGCATTGCCATGATCAAATTCTGTTCTGAGGTGACTCAGGAAATAAAAACTTGGGACTATTCATGCAGAGCCTTATTGACCAGGTGGATTCCATCTAGGCCTTTAAGGAGGGATAAGGTTTGAAAAGATAACCAAGAAGGGGAGAAAATTTTATGAAGTGTGACAGCCTGAAAAAAGTTTGGGAACTGGAAAAAAAAATCAATGGTCTCAGCTGTTGCATTTTATAACCAATGTCTGGTTAGGATTCATCCCAGAGTCCAAGTAAACATTCTATTCAGAAGAAAGAGATATATAATAAAACATGTTAAAAAGACAAGCCACATGTCTTACAGAATGAACCGTGTTAAGTGTTTGCTGTTTGATGACCGAACATGCTATTTTGTTCTAAATAGTCGTGCATGGATGAACTGTTTCTGAAATTAGCAAAACCACCTTTTCAATGTATGAAAAATGATAATGTGTAGATTTACTAGTGCTAAGCACCCATAGCGATAACTTTAAAAAATGTAACACTTTAGAACAGAAAGGACCTTTGGAAATATTGTTCAGTCCCTTATTTAAATAGATGCTGGAAGCTTAGGCCCGCAGAGGGTAAGTGAATGCTCCAAGGTCACATGGCTAGCAAACAGCAGAGCGGGGACTCAGCTGGGATCCCTTGACCCTCCAAACCTACACTTGTGTTCCTCTAAAGGAAATCTGCCTTTCTAACTGAGATGAAATATGAAAGAAAATGAGCAGGTTCAGCATTTTGAAACACATGATGCTCTAAACACACTACAGCAACACTGCTGTCCTCAGGAAATTAAAAAGCAATTTAGAGAAATGAAATGGGTCAAATGAGCTGTCACTGAAGCAAAAGGCTGCGGATCAACCAGTAAATGAGTAACTGCTTCCTGTGCTTGAGATTTTCAACCCCTCAGGGTGGGAGGTAAACCACCAAATAAATTTAAAAGGATTTTCACTGAGTGTTTCTTGTGAAAGTCTGAAGACATTTATATTACATGCTCTACACCCTTAATTTCCGGTGCAAAAACAGAACAGCATTCACTGGTCTCATGTTTTAAGAGGGTTATTTTCTATCATATTTTTTAAAATACCATAAAGTGCTTTAGCAGGAGGTGGTCTAATTCCCTCAAGCAAAATTGAAAGGCTCAGATATTTTTATAATGAACATTAAAATTTCCTTGTTCTGCCTCATCTTATTGATGATTGATGGCCATTGCTTTCTTTCCTCTCAGGATTCCAGGGAATAAAAAGCAGCCAACAAGACATAGTAGCTTCGTTTTAACCTGTGCTTCATATACAATTTTAATGACAGTTTTACATACACTACTCAACCCCCAGTACACTTAGAGGTCACATCAGCATTTAAACAGACATTCTAAATGGAAATGAGTGTCCAGTCATTTATTTGTGATTGGTTTAATAGAACAGCAACTCTCCAAATCATCACAGAGTGTTAGCAGTCTGGAAAATCAAAAGCAAGCATTGATTTCTTTGCCCACTTGATTTTAGCAATTGGACTTCAATGGCATGAAAACTCAGGAAGGAAAGGCCTTTTGTGCTATTTTATTTGGTTTCATCTGCACTGATCAATGTGAATTGCTCATGTCTATGGATATTATTTTGACATTGGCTGACAACATCTCTAATTAAGTTGTGGGTTCCTGAAAGGTTATTTTGGGTCTTCACTGAGCCCAGTTAAGTGCTATAAACCTTGAATTCAAAAGTAGTGTTTATGTACATAATTCTGATGGTGATGTTGAGGTTGCTGTTGAATCTGTGTGTCAGAGTTACTTTGTCTATTATCTAAATAAGTAAGCATTGCACTATTACCTACTACTATACTGAGCAAATCTTAGCTCGTGATAAAGAATCAGAGTGCGGAGAATCATCAGTTATCAGAGGTATATGGTAGACACAAATATTGCCCCCTAAAGATGCCCACATCTTATTCCCCAGAACCTGGGAACATGTTATGATATGAAAGAGAGACTTAAGATTACAGATCGAATTAAGGTTTGTAATCAGCTGATCTGAGATAGGGTGATTTTCTTGGATTATCTAAATAGGCCCAATGGGATCACAAAGGGCTTTAAATGATGTAAGAGGAAGACTGAAGAGCCAGTGTTTGAGGGAGGCGAGAAGAAAGACTTGATTAGTCCCTGCTGAAGAAGGAAGAAGGGGCCACAAGCCAAGGAAAGTAGATAGCCTAGAAGCTGGAAAAGGCGAGAAAACAGATTCTACCCTAGGGCCTCCAGAATGAAGGCAGCCTTCTGGCGCCTTGATTTTAGCCCACAGAGACCCTTTTCGGACTTCGACCTCCAGAACTATAAAGAATACATTTTTGTTGTTTTAAGCAACTAAGTTTCATAATTAGTTACAGCAACAATAGGAATACAGGATATTTGGACTCTATTTACCTGGATTGACATAATTATTGATTGATTTTTATTTGTGTGTGTGTGTATGTGTGTGTGCACATGTGTACCATAAGGTAATCTGGTCATAACGCATTTTACCTGTGAATAATATTTTGTGAACATACCACAAAATATTCATCTACTTTTTTGTTTATGGAGACTTAGATACTTTCCATGTTGCTGTTACAAACATCCCATAAAAATCTCCTGTACTTGTTTCCTTGTGCTTTTACATGAGTGTTTCCCTTAGATATAAACTTGGACAGAGAAACACTGGGATGTAAATATATGTTGATAAATTGCTCTTTGAAGTGCCTGGACCAATTTACAAAATGACCAACAGTATAAATGAATTTGTTCACATTCTTGCTAAAACGAATCACATACTTTTTATCCAGTTGATCTTATGGTTTTATAAGTTATTGCAGGTGTTATCAATTACATAAAAAACTGAGGTAACTTTGGGTAGGTAGTGATCTTTTTGAAAGCCTCAGTTGGAATTCTCCAGTGGCTTCTTATTGCTTCCAGGATGAGATGTAAGATTGCTAACATGATGTATATACTTGACCTGACCTGTTTTTCCAACCTCACTTCTGTCCACACTCCCTCTTGCCCGTTATGGACCAGTGTCTTGTACCTCTGTGCACATATAATGATAATTCGTGAATGTAAAATTGTCTTCATTGGAGTACCTGGGTGGCTCAGTCAGTTAAGCATCTGACTCTCGATTTTAGCTCAGGTCATGATCTCACAATTTATTTGAACCCCGCATCTGGCTCTGTGCTGACATTGCACAGCCTGCTGACAGTGTGGAGCCTACTTGGGGTTTCCTCTCTCCTCTCTCTCTGCCCCTCCGCCACTCGCTCTTGTGTGGACTCACTCTCTCTCTCTCAAAATAAACAAATAAACTAAAAAAAAGATTTTCTTCATCTCATCTTCCACCTAGATACCCATCACTTTCACCTCTCCTTGCTTGTCCCATGTTTTAGTGTAAAACTCATTTATGAATATATATTCACAAAAAATCTCTTTACAACTTTCGTTTGGGTTCTGTGACCTTTCTTTGGTCTCATCACAATGTGTCATTATGTTAAGACATTTTTAAAAATAAGTAATATTACCATATGATTCAAATATCCGAAGTATAAAATTATATCAAGTAAACAATTCTCCCCCTAGAATTGCAACTCAACAGCTCAGTTTCCCTTTCTATTGTTAAGGTCTTGCTTAACCTTCCAGAAAATTTTAGGTACACATACAAGCCAATACTATATATGTACACTATTGAGAAAGTCTCTTTCTGGGAATGGAACCTAAAGACCTAGAGAATACAAATATGAGTTGGCTGGTCGTGGGAAGATCCCAGGGAAAGCAAAAGAAATAGCAAGCACAGAGGCAATGAGGCAGTAGGAGAAAGGTCATGTTCCACTACAACAACAAGGAAGCCAGCGGTAGATGGAATACATGAAAATAAAAAATAAGGCTAGATGATGAATAAATTCTATTTTCATTAACAGAAATATTAATGCATTCTGTAATTAATCTTTTTTATTTTAATAAAATAATGGTATATGTTTATATTAGTTCTGTGAAAACAGTTCGTGATTTGCTTTATTCATAACTTTGTGTGTGCGTTTCACTATGTGTTCCATTTTCTTCATTTTTCTGTGTGGTTATGTGTGTAATTCTGACGTTTAGGCAGGGTTGCATTCCTTTAAAATAATAAAGTTATATAACAACCTTAATCCTTTAAAAATAATGAATTTTGATTATATGAGAGATGATACAATTATCATATTTCCACTTCCTTTCCCCTCTCCTCCCTCCTCTCTCTCCTCAGTCAATTTAAAAGTCTTCTTAAATTATTGTCATTGTAGATGTAAATACTCTTTTAATTCTATTATTTGATCTGTTGGCTTTAATTTTTTTTTTTTTAGTTTATTTATTTTTGAAAGAGAAAAAGAGAGAGAGCAGGGGAGGAATAGAGGGAGAGAGAAGATCCCAAGCAGGCTCAGCAAAGAGCCCGATGTGGGGCTTGAAACCACCAACTGTGAGATCATGACCTGAGCTGAAATCAAGAGTTGGACACTTAACTAACTGAGCCACCCAGGCACCGCTGGTCTGTCAGCCTTAAATGATATCCTTTGACTTTGAACGATTAACCATTTCGTGCTCCTCATCCATGCCTGTCCATGCCTGTCCTGCCACTGTGGTCCCCCCTGTTATTCTTGGGGGCTGAACGTTGCCCTCCAGTAATTTCCCAAGACTCATGGGAACAATTTTTACTTAGTTCTCATTATTCAACACTATTTGCCTGTGGTTTTTATAGCTAAAAATAATTTGGCTTGATATAATTTCCTTGGCTTATATTTTCTTTATTTAATTTTATATTGGTTAACAATCCTATAGGCTTGAATGTTCCTGTGGCTTTTTCCATAATTTCACATTTTAACATGTTTTTCTGGCTGTGAAAAGGATTCTGTACGTTTAAGTCTATATTTCTTGGTATCCACTCTTCTGGGTCAATTTCTCTAGCAAAGATGTGCCTTTGAAAATTCAAATCTACTTTTATTTCAGAAACGTTTCTTGAACTAGGACTCTATTTTTTTTCCAGTAACTTGTTTCCTTCTTTGGAGACCCTATGAGGGTGTACACTGGATTTCCCTTTGCCTGCTTCTCTATCATTTTCTTGCTCATTTATGTTTATTGTTTCTTCTATTTCTTTCATAAATTTACTGTATTTCTCTCCTCTCTGCCTGTGTTTTCTGACTTTTTTTCTTTACTTTTATGTGCTTCCCATTTTTATCTTTTCTCTTGAATTGATTTTACTTTTTGTCTCCTTCTTTTCAAAGATCTGTCAGCTTTTATTTCATCTCTGCCACTTTCCTCACCGTTTATTTCCTAAGGACTTTGATTTCTACTTTGTGACATTATTCCACAGAGGCAGTAGTCACTCAGCTTTTCAAATCCCTGATAAAATGTTTGCTCACAGTATACAAATGATGCATGAGTTTGTTGCCAATAAATTTGTTGCCCTTTGGGTTTTGCATCATTTTAGATTTAATGGCAGCTAAAATTGATAAATGTTTGACAAGTGCCTACTGTTAAAACACATCTCTGTTGTCTTTTGTTTATGGAGTTGATTTTTAAAAATCTAAATATATCTGTTTATACTTTTTCTTACACATTTATCTTTTGTCTGTAGCCTGCCAACATTTGACCCTATCAGTTTAATTTCATCCCCTTAATTGATAAGCATTGTCTTCTATGTTGAGGGTATATTTATGAAAATATTATCCAGAATGAAACTAAAGACAGAATTTTGTGACAATTCACTAGATCCCTCTCCTAGGCTGACATCTGTCCAAAACTTTTTATCCATTCACGTTTCATGGTTCCAACATGTTCCTTAGTTCTTTAATTGTCCTTTTATCCACCCCAGTCTCTTCAACTCCTCCAAAGTACTTTAGTCTTTACCTTGCCAGTAACACAATTATCTCTTTAAGTAGAAAAACTCATTTGATTATAGTTGATTAGTTAACTAAATTTGACTCTGAAATTGCTGTATCAGAGAGCACAAAGGGGAGATCTCTGGACTAATTCTTATCCTGTCACATAACAAAAATGATGAATTTATCATCATCATCATTTTATTATTATTATTATTATTATTACACTATTATTATTAGTTAGAATTTATTATTTACCATCTGACTTGCAACTAACAAACTATTCCATACAAAATATTTTATTTAATCTTTATAGTAATCTCAGTATAGTAGAAACTATGATCCCCATTTCTACATAGGAAATCTGATGTGCAGAAAGTTTAAGTAACTCACTCAAAGTTACACAGCCAGTAATCAGTGGGGGCAACATTTATATCAAGGGAATCTGATGCTAGAACACTCTTGTAAAGTCATTACTCTATAGTTCCTCTCTTTTGGCTCAGTAATCTTGGTTCTGTCCACTAATTTTTCTAGAAGTTTGCTACTCATCTCTGAAATAAGGAGATTAAAATAGAATGCATGCCCTAGGGATCTTCTTGTGTAAGAGGGAAACTACCTCCTTGGGGAATCACTAACCTTCCATCAGTTGCCTTTCAATCATTCATCCTGTGTGCTAAATGTACAGGGCAAGTCCATAGAGCTAGTGACAACTAAAAACAAGTTCAAGGCCATTCTGCAGCCCCAGCTAGTCCTCCTTATACAAATGGCCCAAGAGTCGAAACTGACAGGCAGTCCTAAATTAATCCTATTTGGGCTGATTCTCTGTTGTTATAGATTTCTATGCCTCTAGCTTGCTGCTTAGCAGCGCCAACTCTGGCTACCAATGCCGATGCCTCCTTGGTGTGTCATTGTCAGAACCACTTCAAGTCAAACATGGAAAGCATTTGGTCTCATTTAACCCAGCTCTTTTCCCCAAAGAGCAACTCAGAAAGTGATTTCTGTAGAGGAAAAGTCTTTGACTCATCTTCCTGTGCCTTGTGAGTTCTGTACTTCATGAAAATTTACAAGTGGGTGGGATGATGATTCAAACCAAATTCAAGCTCGATGTTTAATATTTCAAATTCCTGGGTGGTATTCTCTTTGCTAACTTTCTGTCTCTTTTTTTTTTTAAGCTTATTTATTTTGAGAGAGAGGAGGAGCATGGGCAGGGGAGGGGCAGACAGAGAGGTATCCCAAGCACACTCCGTGTTGTCAGCAGGGAGCCCAATGCTGGGCTCAAACCCATGAACTGTGAGATCATGACCTGAGCCGGAATCAAAGGTGGGATGATTAACCAACTGGGCCACCCAGGCACCCCTGATTTCTGCCTTTTATTTCTATCTTTATATCAACAAATTTCTTTAGAAAGGTAATATACTAACAGTTCCAGATTAGGCACGGGGTTCTGGAAGAGGTGGCCGCTTCTGTGGATGTGTCTGACCCAGGAGAGTCTCCTCTCTAGATACCCTAAGGCACTTGGAGGCTCCTATTTTTCTTCCTTTTTCTCCTTTCATTACCACTGCTTCTCACTTTTATCTTAAGTCATCCAAGGAAATCTGGAAATGCACTTTTCTATTCACCGTCCTTGACTCTTCCTCCTTACAGAGGAAAGCCCACTATTATGGACTGAATGTGTGTATCTTCCCAAACTTCACAGTTGAAATCCTAACCTCCAATGTGATGGTATCAGGAGGTGGAGCCTTTGGAGGTGATGAGGTCATGTGGGTGGAGTCATCATGAATGGGAATAGTGCCCTTATAAGAAGAGATCTGAGAGAGATGATCCGTCTACCATGTGATGATGCAGTAAGAAGGTGGCCATGTGCAAACCAGGAAGAGGGCCTTTACCAGACACAGGATCTGCCAGTACCTTGATCTTGAACTTCCCAGCCTCCAGAAATGAGAGAAATAAATGTTTGTTATTTAAGCCATCTACTCTATGGTAAATTGTTGTAGCAGCCCAAAGTGACTAAGACCTACACTTAGCTAGAAAGAAGACCTGAAGGGTTCCTGGGCCGCTCAGTTGGTTAAGTGACCAGCTCTTGATTTTGGCGTAGGTCATGATCTCACAGTTCCTGGGTTTGAGCCCTGCATCAGGCTCCATGCTGACAGCACAGAGCTTGCTTGGGATTCTCTCTCTCCCTCTCTCTCTGCCTCTCTCTCTCAAAGTAAATAAATAAAAAAAAATGAAGAAGAAATGAGACCAGTGTCTCTTCTTAGGACAGTGAGCAACTAACTAAACCACTTGAATTTTTTTTTCAAATATACTTCCCACCACAGTGATTTTGATCATTTTTAAGTCTCTACCAACTTAAAATTGCTGTGATTATACTTATTATAAAGAACTACCATCTTAATTTTAGTGTCATAATAATCTGAATATAAAAGCCTTAGTGTCTAAGTAACTGCCTGTCATTCAGACTTTTTTCACCAAATGTAGCAATTCTGGATAGATAGCTAACTTTCCAATTCTTGCTTTGGAGAACTCTTCTAGGTGTAAAATGGAATGGAATACAGGTTTAGAAGTTTTAAATCTTTATTCTAAATCTATTTAATCTTGTATTGTCTTTTGTAGATAGAACCTTGGTCAGAGGGTCTTAGGTGGGCTGTATTATTTGCAAGAACACTTCAATGCTTTTTCACATAAAAATATTGATAAATTACCCAGATAAAAGTTATGTGTAAATTTTTCTAATAAAAAGACTCAAGGACTACATACCTATCATGTGAGTGGCAAAAGATCTAGCTAGTTCCATACAATAAAATAACTGTGCACACATGGAAGCCAGGAAAAAAAAAAGAGAAGAAAACAGGGAAAGAGAAAAAAGAAATTAAAAGAATTCCCAATGCAAAATTCCCAAGCCGCTGTCACAGCACCTCAGCAACTGATTATTAGATGTTATATCCTTGGACATAACTCATGCTGCTTTATAACCTGAGGCTGTGGTTCCTACATTCAGGGAGTGGTCTTCCCTTCTGTTACCAAACCTATCAGTTAAGCATCTTCGCCTTAGACTTGGGCAAGTAAGACTTCTTCCTCAGGACCTGGGCATTAAAAGATTCCTGTAGCTGAAATCAGAAAAAGCGTAAGACCATGGGGATGTCCTCACTATTGACAGTACCTCTTTTTCTAGACCATACCCCGAGTACCCAGTGTCCTGTCCATGCCACATGACCCCACGTCAACTTCCAGGGGCTGTACAAGGCTACTCCTTGATCCTTTACACCTGAAAATAGACCAAGCCACCAATTTGCTTATGCTTATGCCCAATGGATTTTTGAGAGGCTCTTTTTGAAGAGGGTGGAATGCAGCAAGACCCTCACCGTGAAGACCTAAGCTGGGCCAGACAAGGGTTTGGAGACAGCTTTCCCTGTACCATCCACATTCCAGCAGGAAACTCTAAAGTATCCAAGAATAGTAAGTTCAAACCTGACTCTCCTGGTTATAGGAAAGGATATCTGTAACACCAGAGAATAGAACCTGTTTTATTTAATGGTATGATAGCCTTATTTGTAACTTTTAAATATTTAGATATAAGATACATGGGATTCCATTTGTACTCTTGTCCTGGGTCCTGCAAATGTTAGGAGTGGCCTGTCTGTAAATTCTGTGCCCAGTTTTTGCCTTGTAGCAGCAGAGTTGGCATAAGGCACAGGTCTGGGGTTGTCACCACAACACTGAGAGTCTGTCAGGGTTAGGTGTCCCAGGGAGTAAGGCTATATATAGTTCTCCTTATTTCATGACTGGAATCAGTACCATTTAGGGTTGAATCAATTCAGTCCTTCCTCCTAGGTCAGTGGTCACGTCCAGGGCTATGTTCACTTCTCTTGCCTGCTTTTTTTTTCTTTTTGAGTAAACTGCAGTTCGCTCTTACACGAATAGAGAAAATGAAATGTGGTTAACATTTGTCAAGCACTGGGGCACCTGTGTGGCTCAGTCGGTTAAGTGCTCAACTTTTGAGTCAGGTCAAGATGAGGTCGTGATCTCACGGTTCATGAGGCTCTACGCTGACAGTGTGGAGCCTGCTTGGGATTCTCTCTCTCCCACTCTCTCTGCCTCTCCCCTGCTTTCTCTTTCTCTCTCTAAAATAAATAAACTTAAAAAAAATATTTGTTAAGTATGAACAAACAAGGTACTATACTAGGAACTTTATATACTTTCTCCCTTCACCACTTAAACCTTACAACAAAGCAGGTAATATCTCTATTAGAGGAAGAAACTGAAGCTTACAGAAGTTAAGAAGGAATTGGTTAAGGAACTCCCTCTCCAAATTATTTGTTATCTTGATAACCTCATAACTGCTACAAAACAGCCTTTTGAACCTGACCCTCTGCCATTACTCTTCTACTTTCAAAGACAACCCCAGAGATCCTACTCACACGTCTGTTGAAGTCTCAGGCCAGTCACGCACGAACCCTGACCCCCGTACTTTGGTTTAGCTCCTTGAATAGTGGCTGTTCCCTGGTGCAGCTGAGTGTGGGAACTTCACCATGGCTGCTTTAGACTTAGAACAAATAATGGAAAGAGTTTAAGTTTTGATATAAAAATAAGACCTGATGTCAGCAACTGAAGTTTCCAGAAAATGTGATTACTCAAGTTCTTGACTAGGCTGAGATTTCAGCAGTGGGCATTAATTTACACATCTCTGTTAGCAGGCTCAGCCTAATGCCCCACAGGGAGACAGACTTGCTCATGAAGGAGCCGCGTGGCAGAGGGCTCAGGAATGGCCTATGCAAAGTGACAGAGAGTAAGAGAGGGTGTCTTGGAAGATACCCTGGCACTCACAGCTAATGCTGGACTCTGCCCATAAATTAGAAAGTAGCCCTCTATGGGTGGAGAGTCAGGCTGAAGTTTAAGGCAGTTTACATAGAGCTGAAAGGAGTTACAGAGATCAGGAATGGACAAACTAACCTTTTCCTCTGCAGAATCTGTACATGTATTCAACTTAATTCAGTAAGATTTTTTTGAGTACCAACTACCAGTAAGGAATTATTTAAACATTGTACAGAACAGCATTTTTAAAAAAATATTTATTTTTGAGAGAGAGTGAGAGTGAGCGAGTGTGAGTGGGGGAGGGGCAGAGAGAAAGGAAACACAGAATCTGAGGCAGGCTCCAGGCTCTGAGCTGTCAGTACAGAGCTTGACATGGGGCTCGAACTCATGAACTGTGAGATCATGACCTGAGCCGAAGTTGGATGCTTAACCAACTGAGCCACCCAGGCGCCCCAAGAACAGTATTAAATAAGATATTATGGCCACTGTTTTCTAGACCACCTAGAATGAAGGAGAGTCCAATGTACATCCATAACTCTAATAAATTTTTCACATTATCACAGTGTGACAAAACTAGTGTCACTAGTATGACAGATGATAAACTATTATAGAGGTACAAAATGCAGTGAAAGAAAAAAGGAAAGGAGTTAACTTCATGGTCTGTGGGAGGGGTTGCTACCAATTTGTTAAATCTCGTTGGTCCAGATATTATTCATTTTCTCCTTAGGGCTGTCCACTGAATTGTGTAGAAGGAAAATATTAATTATATAATACATCTTGTTTTTTGTTTGTTTGTTTTCAGTTAAAGAAGTGATCTCTAAGCTCTTCCCTTTTTCTTATGTAAATCAAGCTAGCATTTTCCTCTTAAGAGCAGAAGAGGTGGTTTGTAGGTGTGTTTCTTCCTCTTTATTTGTAGACATGTGATTTTTACCATTAGTCGCTGGTTTTCTAACTTAAGGAGTTATTTATTCCCCTAACGTTATAAATTTGATTATGAGTCCTATTAACCTTTTAAATTATGTTTTCCAGTTGATGAGACAGATTTCCAGACAATGGAATTCTTGGATAATTACTGTGTTCACATAAGTATGATTTTTTTTTTAGCCAAAGAACAAACTTAGAGATAAATTAGTAGAAATGCCAAGTGATGCATGGAAAATACTATACTTTTTTCCCCCATCCCCAGAACAGCAACTTCTGAAGTTTCTGCTGCAAGCTGGTTAGAAAGCAGTTTATTGAGAAATGATATGGTAACTGTCATTTGCAGGCTCCCTACATCTATCAGGTAAAGTGATTAAACCCGTATCCATCATTCAGCATAATTAATCAGTTAGACACCGCAGCCCGTGTTCACGTGTTGATTAATCTGTAGTTCAGGTACATACGTCTCAGGTTTCAAGTTCACACGAGAAATACATCAATCAGTGCTGCCCCATGCACTGGTGTCTCCTGTTAGAAGTGTAAAATGACTAGATATTTTTTAAAGAACAGTGGAAAGAAGTTTCTTCCTAATGGAAGCAAGCGAGTGCAGGGCTCTTCAAAGACTGCTGAACAGAAAACAAAAGTCCAGTAAAATAGGTTCCTTTGTTATTTATTTATTTTATTTTACTTTTTCTTTTATATGATGCCAAGTAGTTCTCCAGCTCATTAAGTAGATCTCTTACCTGAGTACAAGAGACTGATTTAAGGGCTTACTCAGTCATGCAACAAATATTTATTGGGCACCTAACATGCCTTAGGGACACAATAATCTCACAAGCTCCTTACTCCCAACAAGCGGACAGTCTGGAGTTCAAAGGCCAACAATGTCAGAAAGGGAGAGACTGTGGTCACCTTGGACTTCATCAGCACCAATCTGAGGTTCATTGTTTTACAAGACACATCTTTTTTTTACAGAGTTAGCTAACACAGTGTCTTAATAACGGTTTAGATACATGAAATAACTTCAAATATTTCTGTAAAATTGTTAATTTTGCTTTTGTAAGACCCAACCATGTTTTGATAGTGGCAAAGAACTTTGGATAGTGGCAAAGATAGTGGTTATGGTCTCAATTCAATCATTTCACAAAGAAGCAAAAGCTCAGGGGGAGTCATTCACTCAAGTTCACCCAGCTGGTGATTAGCAACATTCAAATGCAAATGTATGCACTTATCCTGCATTCCGCTCCTATTCTGCCATGGTACCTTCAGACGAAAATTAAAAAAAAAAATCTGAAGTGATTTGATGTAGTTTTTAATAAAAAAAATAGTTATTTTGATATATATTATTTTTAGTACTTGGTGCTTTTTTTATTATAAGGATTGTTTTAGCAATTCAAATGATACAGAAGTGTCCTTCCATATTTTCTTCAACATGCATAGAAACGTGCACAAATACATAGACACACAGCATGAATATGGTTTTCAAAGTAAGTGATAATATTTTGTGTAATGTTTAGCTTGTCAAAGTCTCCTTAACAGGATTCCACTTCTGATCCTTTTCTTTATGTTGCATTTTAAAAAAAATTTTGTACATTTATTTATTTTTGATAGAGACAGAGCACAAGCGGGGGAGGGGCAGAGAGAAAAGGAGACAGAATTCAAAGCAGGCTCCAGGCTCCAAGCTGTCAACACAGAGCCCAACGCAGGGCTTGAACCCACAGACGTGAGATCATGACCGGAGCTGAAGTTGAACGCTCAACCGACTGAGCCGCCCAGGCACCCCTCTTTATGTTGCATTTTAATCAGAATCCCCTACAGGATGAATCTGAGTTTCCCATGGTAGACATTAGGGTCCGACTAACCTGTTAGTTTTATGTTAAGCAAAAAGAAGTTCCTTTCTCTTGTCTTCTATTATAACTACTTATTGTAATGACCTTGAGTGAATTCTTCAGTCTCAACTTCAATATTCTCAGATACATCCTCTCGATATCCAGAATTTGGGCTGGTAAATGAAAGAAGACACTAGAGAGGGAAAGAATGTGAAGAAGTGGGCACACTGGCCTTTCCGACAAGCTCCCTGTGGAGTATTTCTTAGCAACTTAGAATATGTGCATACTTGTAATCATTTTGGATACATTTTAGGCAATGGATATTGGTGGTGGAAAACCCTCAGAAAAGGGGCCTCTGTTGGCTGAGAAGCAGCTATGTCCCAACTCAGAAATGATAAAGGGCTTTGTTAAGACAGACACAGGTATTTCAAATATTTTCTATAGCTCAACAGAATTTCACAGTGCATGCTGTACTCCAACAGCTAGGTAAAATTGAAGAGGGGTTGATATTCTGGATGAAAGTTGAAATGGGTCATGTTGCTTGAGTTCCTCCCGTTATGTAAATAATTCAGGGATTTTAACTGCTTAAGTATTTCAGGAAATACTTAAAATAACAAATAACAACTTTTGCTGACTGAAGGATATTTGTGATGAAATTAGTCTTCCTTTTAAGTTTTGGCTTTCTAAGCCTGATAAGGTCACTTCCACAAAGTTGTCCACTTTTTTTGAATTAGTTTCTCTCGATAATCACATAAATTGAGCTGCAAAGTCTTCACTCTTGAAAAATTACAAAATCTATAAAATGGGTTTTAAAAGAGCAGAATGGAAAGAAACCTATGCACAACAAAAACAGCCCCGAATGTTTATTTTCTCCTTGAAATATTCTTTGTGTTTTCAAAAAACCTTAATCCAGTTTATACTGCCTGATGGAGTTTTGGGGTGATGGTTGTGTCCAGAGCTGATGGCCAAGAAAGGATTCTTGAAGATGCCTTTGGTGCAAAAAGGTGGTTTTATTAAAGCACAGACACAGGACCTGTGGGCAGAAAGAGCTGCACTGGGGTTGACAGGTAACTGATTATAGACCCTCAGGTTGGGAGGGGGTTAGGGATAGAGTAAGTGTCTAAGGTATTTTGGAAGCAAGGTTTCCAGGACCTTGAGGGGCTAGCTGGTGTTAGGAAACACCATTTATTACTGTTTAGTAAAACCTCAGTCGTGAGACCCTTCAGATGTATATCAGGGGGCCATAAGCTCAGAGTATGATTACTAGCATATACCTTGGGGGAATTGAGATAAAGGAAGTTTCCAAAGGAATTTTTATATGTTAAAGTAGACTTAGAGGATCCTGGGGAGTCAGGATAATGTTAAGCCAAGATTCCTTTTGGCCCCTAGCAAAGTGTCATCATCCAGGCAGCTGAGCTCCTAGAGGGAGATAACTCTGCCTGTTTCAAGGACTTGTCAGTGGGCTGTAGGCAGTAAAGGAACTTAATTTTTCATTTGCCTTTGTTTTCCACATCACCATGGCAAGCACTTAAACCCCTTACATCTTGATGAGGGTGATATTAGGGCTCCAGGGCATAGAGTCTATAGGTTTCTGGAGATTAGATTAAGGATAAGATTACCTTTTTCTTGCAGTTTACTAAATTACCCATGAACTGAAGGAGACTCCTGTCCTGCGTGACCGTGATCTCTCAGTCAGCCATTCACTTTCTTTCCTTTCCCCTGTTCTTGGGCAGCCAGGAGTGTCTGAGGAACATCATACATATCCCACGTGGGGTTGGGGTGGGGGGGTTGCCGTTAGCCTGTACTTTGCCCTCAGCTTGCCCCATGTTCTGTCATCACTCCCCTCACCCTTTTTGCTAAGCATCTCAATCTAATAAACAAACATCTCATTTTAGGATAACACCAAATCTCTAAGCTTCTCTTAAGTTCACACTGCACTTTCTGGGTTAATAAAATTATCTTTCTCATTTACATATTTTTAAAAAGCTAAGCATTTTAATAAATGCTCTTGTGAAAAAGAATAAAGGTACCTAAAAGTATTAGCAACTCTATAAGTTAAAAACCAATGAGACCATCAGAAGGAAATCCAAACAAGTCTTTTATTTGAATAGCATTTCAGTGTTTACAAGCACTTTTTATACATTTCAAGCCACTTCCTTTATGACAAGCAATAAAGAATAAAACAATGGGGCCCATCACCTACCCTGCCAATTGGTACATTGTGTTAGAAGATTGAAAAAATGGATTGATATTTCATATTTAAAAGGTTGACAGTTATTTTACAGGAGAATTGGCAACCTGTATTTTGTGATACCATAATCTGGGAAAACAATCTGGTTATCCAAACTGAAGGAATAATGTATCATTAAAATGGGAGTAAGAGAGCTAGTGAGATAATTCACACCCTAGATTTGCTTCTTTTGGAGCCTGGATGTTTATGAGAGAGAGGGGAAAAAAAAAAGTTGCTGCCATAAGGTGACCTCTGTGAAGAAAGCAAAGTACCATGATTCTAAGGTGTGCCTACAATTATAAGGGACAAGTACCAGCATGAGCCCTAGGGCGGTGTTCTTAGTTCAGTCTGGAATTGGTGAACATTGATTAGATCTTGAACTAATTGGATGCAATTTGTAGTTCTTGATATGAAAAATAATCTATGACTTTGTTGTGTTAAGAGGTTTGCCAATTGATGGGGATGCCTGGGTGGCTCAGTGGGTTAAGCCTCTGGCTTCAGCTCAGGTGATAATCTTGTGCTTCATGAGTTCAAGCCCCGTGTCAGGCTCTGCTAACAACTCAGGGCCTGGAGCCTGCTTCAGATTCTGTGTCTCCATCTCTCTCTGCCCCTCCCCCACTCATGCGCGCGCTCTCTCTCTGAAAAAAGTAAATGAACATTAAAAATAAAAAAGGCTTGCCAATTGATGTTTCATGTCACTCTGAGGAGTCTGTTAACCATATGAAACATGGATATATCTCAGTTTAAGTGAAACTGAAGGGAAAACACACACACACACCAATCTGGGTTCTAGACTGATAAAGCCTAGGGTTCTAGGAGAATTTTGAATAAATAAATGCCATTTTTACTGATGTGTTTGGCTGTAAGTAGGTGTATGTGATTGTGATAAAGGCAAAGCGTAGGGGCATGAAATGCAACAGAGCTCGGTTGAATCACAGCTTGGTCTTTTATTATCTGCTCTAGATTATAAATTGTTATAAGGTATTACATGACCTTCTCTTCCATTCTTTTCCTCTTTCTTCTTCTCCTCAACTCTTTTCCTCTCTCTTCTTTCCCCACTTTTGTTTATATATAAAAGAAATATATGTAATATATGATTATATTATAATGTATCTTAGATATCCATCAGGAGTTTTATTTGTGGGAAAATTTTAGTTACAAATTTAATTTCTTGAATTGATTTAAGACTATAAAGGCTTACTATTTCTTCCTGAATCCACTTTAGTAATCTGTCTTCCAAACAATTTTTTTTGTATTTAAATTTTATAATTTACTGGCATAAAGTTATTTAAAACATTCCCTTATTTAACGTCTATAGGATCTGTAGCTTTGTCTATTCTTTCCCTATTGATATTAATGATAATTTGTGTTTTTTTAGTTTTCAAGTTTGCTCTTTATTTTACTTCCTTCTATCTTAATTTGCTCTAGTTTCCCCAATTTTGTGAGATGGAAATTTCAGTCATCGATTTAGAATATTTTTTTAAATATC
Organism: Panthera onca; assembly: GCF_046562875.1. Lineage (NCBI taxonomy): Eukaryota > Metazoa > Chordata > Mammalia > Carnivora > Felidae > Panthera > Panthera onca. The sequence continues at coordinate 125,735,560 of NC_138344.1, forward strand.
TAAATTGAAAGTCATAAGTTTCCCTCTAAACACTGCATTAGCTGCATTCCACAAATTTTGATGTTATATTTTTAAACAATTTTATTTAGATATAATTGACAATAAATTATTTACATTTAAAGAGCATTTTATATATGTGTATGTGTATATATACAGTATATACATACACACACATACCAATAACACAGTGAAGGTACTGAACATATCCATCACTCCCAAGAATTATTACCTCATGACCATTTGCCCCTTTACAATTCCCCCATTGTTCTTCCTTTCCCCACACTCATGAAACCTGCTTTCTTCTACTGTAGATTACTCTGCATATTTTATAGTTTTATGTAAATGAATCATAAAGTACATACTCTTTTTAATCTGGCTTCTTTCACTCAGTGTAATTATTTTGATAATTTTGCTTGTCCTAACATATGTGAGTAGTTCATTCTATTTTTAAATTGTATCATTCTATGATGCAATACAATCATATTTGCCCACCCACCGTTTCATGGAAACTGTTTCTTTAAATTGTATCATTCGATGATACAATTCAGTTAAACTTACCCTCCCAGTCACCCTTTCATAGAAACTATTTCCAGTTTTTGGCTATTACAAATTAAGCTTGTGTGAACATTAGGTATACGTCTTTGTGTGTACCTATATTTTTCTTTTTTCTTGGGTAAATACCTAGAATTGAATGACTGAATTTTAAGCATGTGCTTAACCTTTTAAGAATTTACCATAATGTTTTCCAATTCACTTGTGGCGTTTAACATTCACTCCATTAGTGTTATGAATATCCATTTACCACACATCATTGTTAATGCTTTTACAGCTAGTCTTTCTAATTTTAGCTATTCTAATATTTTTGCAGTAGTATCTCATCATAGTTCTAATTGGCATTTTCCCATTTCGTAATGGCCAATGATGCTAAGCATCATTCCATGTACTTCTTTGCCATTGTCATATCTTACTTGTTGAGGTGTCTGCTTAAACTTTTTCAAGTTTAAATAATATTAAGTTTAAATAATATTTATTTAAATTTTATTTAAACTTAAATATTTATTTAAATAATAATAACTTTAAGTAATATTAAGTTTAAATAATATTTTCTCTTATATTTGCTTCTAGAATTTTAATGATTTGGGGTTTTATAGTAAGGTTTTTGATCCATTTGAGTTAATATTTCTGTGTGATAAGGAGTGTGAATCAAAGTTCTTTTTCTATTTTCTTTCTTTCTTTCTTTCTTCTTTCTTTCTTTCTTTCTTCTTTCTTTCTTTCTTTCTTTCTTTCTTTCTTTCTTTCTTTCTGCATGTGGCTATCCATTATTCTAATAATATTTAAAAAAACCTATTTTATCTCCACTGAATTGCCTTTGAATTTGTGCCAAAAATTAGTTGACAATATTTGTGAGTATTTATTTCTAGGCCCCAATTGTTAAATGCTTATATCACATTGGCTTGATATTGGAACTTTATAATACATCTGAAATTCAGGTAGTATTAGCTCTCAAACTTTGTTTTTATTTTTAAAGTTGCTCTGTGTATTCTAGATTATTTGCATTTCAATAGAACTTTAGACTTAATTTCTTAATTTCTGTAAAAAAAAGGGGGGAGGGAACTTACTGGAGTTTTGACTGAGGTTATCATCGACTCTATAGAATAATTTGGATAGAACTGACATCATACTAAAATTAAGTTTCCTGACCTAAGAACAAGATATGTCTATTTATTGGGTTTGTTTCTTTCGGCACTACTTTATAGTTTTCAGTGGACAAATCTTGAATATATTTTGTCAGAAAAATCCCTAAGTATTTGCTATATTTATGCTATTTTAAATCATTGCTTTTTTAAATTAAAATCTTATTTTGCAATTATTTGCTGCTAGTTTAGAGATATACCGTTGATATTGTATATTTATCTTGTTTCCTTGCTAAATTTGCTTGTTACTTCTAGTAGCTTCTTTGTAGTTTCTTAAAACTTTCTATGTAGTCAATTATATCATCTGCAAGTAAATTCAAATTATTTTTTTCTTTATAATCTCAAAAGCTTCTATTTCTTTTTCTTGTGCTATTGCACTGACTAGAATCTATAGTACAATGTTAAATAAAAGTAGTGAAAGCAGAAATCCTTAACTTGTTTCTGATCTCAAAGAGAAGCATTCAGATTGAAATATGTTAGGCATAGGCTTTTTATCTGGACAAAGGCATTCTCTTTTATTCTTAGTTTCTGAGATTCTTTTCATCAGAAATACATTGGATTTGGTCAGATGCTTTTTTGCATCTACAGTAATTATCATTTTCCTTTTCAGTTTTAGTTGATTAATATTTTGTTTAGAATTTTTGCATCTATGTTCATATAGGATATGCACCTATGCTTTTTGTTCCTTTAATTTCTTTCCCTTGTTTTGGTATCAAGGTAATGCTGGAATCCTGAATGAGTTGGAAAGTATTTTCTTCAAATTCCAGAAAGTTTGTGTAACTTTTATTTTGTTTTAGTAGGCAATTGGCTGGGGTTAGTGCGTCAAATTTCTTTCTTAGGTGGCAGTTTTTATTCCATTTCATATCTTTTGTCTTGGAGCTACTTTTAGTCTGTTTTACAGATGTGTGATTCAGACGCCAGCCAAAGAGGTGGGTAGGTAGAATTGGGAATCTTCTGTCAGTGTCTTTAGCTTCTGGTATTCCTTCTCTATGACTAGTGGCCATGGTTTTCTCAGATTCAGTCTTCTATTTTCCCCCATCCAGAAACACTGCAGTACTATACTGCTCTAGATATTTTAGTGACTAAGACTGGTTCCAAGATAAAAAACCATGAAAATAGGAACTAATTTCTTATAGATCAGACACTCCAGTTATAGATTCTGTCTGAATATGTCTGTTTCTTCACTCACCAGTACCTCCTAGGCAAGTATGTTTTATATTATGTCCAGAACTTATAGATATCATAGACAGGGAGTATCATACAGTAGAATCTTTTTCAGCCACTACTGGATGCAGAGGTTTCTGAGCTTGCTTTTTTATTTTCTCTGACCTTCCCCTCAGTTTTCAACTCTCAGTTTTTTAGCCATTGTTACATTTAGTGGTTCTGCCTCTAACAACCTCATTGCCACTTCAGTTTGCTACCTCTAATTTGATGTGAGCTTAGAAACTAAAACTCTTGACGTGGTAGAATTTGTTCTAATGGAGAGTAGATTGTTTCAGAGACATCCTTATATCCATAAAGATTATGACCTTAATCACATAAATTTTGTGTAATACAGTTTGGTTGCTTTCAATTTTTATTTAATCACGTCCAGGTTTTTATTTTTGAAAATTTTTTTAAATTAGAAACTCTCGTTAAATTACATTGAAAAAGCAAGATGCTTGTGTTATACATGTATAGACCCTCCCATAGATTGACCAACATACTTTTCATGTGTGTGTGTGTTTATCTACTTTTGAAAAAGAGGTGGGGGAAGGAAGGGGCAGAGAGAAGGGGACAGAGGATGGGAAGCAGGCTCTGTGCTGACAGCAGACAACCCGATGTGGGGCTCGAACTCAAGTTTAACTGACTGAGCTACCCAGGCACCCCTAGATTTACCAACATGCTTTTAAAAATTTGAGCCAATTTACCCAGAATACTTCAATTAAATTTCAAAGTCCCATGGATTTATACTTTCTAATTAGAAAAAGAACATAATGATTTATACATATTGGTTAGGCTGAGTTTGTAGGTTTTTGAAAACTAAAATTCTTTTTCAACTATTGATAACCCAAGGTGGGTTTTTATTCAGGATTTATTGCTAATTTTGCAACAATACTTTTTATAAAATGAAGTATTTGTTATTTGCTTTTTTTTTTTTTACAGTTATCTCTAGGATGCCCTTGTAAGTGAATGACTTAATAGGTTTTATACTTGAGCATATCACATAATATACACTAGAAGTGCTGATTCTATTCTTTGAATCGGTATAGGCTTACGTTATTAAAACTTTGCTCAGTTTCTCAATTTTTCTGTTCATATTTGATTTCAGAACATTCTGTATTTTTTTCCAACTGAGCTAAATGGAAGGTTATGGATTTATCAGTACTCTATGCACTTTTGAACTTTGACACCTGATCCTAAGAAATAAATATTCTTTCTGTTCCCATGCATAAGAGCGTATTGTTTGGTAAATGTTTTTATTTCAGTCCCATCTAGGAAACTGATCCATGTGGATGAAATAAGTTAATATCTCCATTCAACCGCGCATGTTTTTATATTTCTCAAGCCAGTTATTTTCCACTCTGCCTAATCAGGCTAAATATGAAAAGTGGAGAGGCCAAATCTCCATGTCCCCTTTGGATTCCCATTAGTTAGTTGGATGTGACTCAAATAAGAAAATTTTTATTTCTTTAGCTGGTCTCAGAAATAAATGGCCCCTACAGACCAAACAAAAAAAAATGTATTTGGAATATGAAAATACATGCAGTCAAGTTTTGATTGAGTTAAAGGGATCTTCTTTCACACATTAGGATGTAACATTGTTATCAAAGCAATAACTAACAGAACTAGGAGAAATTACATGTGGCTAAAGTGAGTGAGAGCCATCCTATAATCCTCAAATGGATTAGAAAGATTATGGCAGGAAAATTGTTTAAGGGTGACCTAAGAGAATCGAAGTACTAGCAATAAATGTAAACTTAAAGAAAATGGAGAATATTACAGAAGTCTCTAAATGACTGTCTCCAGTGAGAAATAATTAGGAGCCTTGGGCGGAAAGATTTCAAGAAGCATATTCTCCTCCAGATGCCAGACAAACTTTTCTAATAGGGCTGAGCATCTTTACTTCTTATTTCCAAGTCATTACAATAATTAGGATAGGCTCTAGTGATGACTGTGGATATTTACAGGGGGACACCGTAAACCATGAACCAGTGGTTCATGACCTCTGACCCATATAAGTTGTGGCAAAGCTATTAAAGGATTGCAAGTTATAGTCACTAGCAACTGAGATCAAAAATCAGATATGTGGCTTACATAGGAACAATGCCTGCCAGACCTATCAAGGCTTGTAAGCCATCTGTTTGTTTTTGCTTTGTTTAGTTTTTTTGGCATGGCTATTCTTAGAAGACATTAAGCAAAATGAAAATACACATTATATATGTAAGATGGTGAGTGTACAAGACAATCTCAGAGGGAGGAAAGGAACTGAAGGGTTGAGTGAACACAGGAACTTTTGGAGGATGGATGGCAACCTAAGCATCTGAGTGGGAAGATGTAATGGCTTTCTGGTCAATCCAGAAAAGGAGGGGAAATGGTGGCAAGTACAAAATCACAAGTTAATCTTCTCTCCATGGAATTGGCAAACATTGCAAAAGCTGATTGAGCTGCAGCTTATGATGGCAAGACTCCTGTAATCTTGGAAGATGAAAACCTTAGCTGATTGTAACATAAGAAAGGGCTGGTGGCAGAAAATCAGCACAGGGGGCAGTGTTTCAGAGAGATGTTCTATCGGCTGTCAGGATTCAGGTAGCATTCATGTTAGTGAAGGGAAGGAATTACATACCCTGGTGGAGTCAGTATAGGCCATCGGTAAGATCAACATTCACACATTTCATGGAATTCTGTTACAAAACAGCACACATATTCAAGTTGCTCTTGTGGGTAAGGTAAATGGATTTTATAGATATTTAAAGTACACATTTCAATGTTTTATATATGTGTGTATAGATTGTATATAGACTTATTTTTTAGCTAAAATTCTTTAAGTTTATTTACTTATTTTGAAAGAGAGAGAGAATGGGGAGGAGGAGCATAGAGAGAGGAAGAAAGAGAATCTCAAGCAAGCTCCGTACTGCCAGAGGGAGTCCCACACGGGGTTCGATATCATAGTTTATGAGATCATGACCTGAGCTGAAATCGAGTCAGAAGCTTAACTGACTGAGCCATTTAGGCGCCCCTTAGTAAAATTCTTAATATTGTTGCATGAGATAGTTTTTCTCCCATCTTTTAAGGATTTTGTTTCTGGAAGAGGGAGAAGACTATATACAAATATCCCATAAATGAATTTACGTGGAGAAATTCTTGAAAGATTGTATGAATTGTGGCATCACCTATACTATTTTGTACCTAAAAAGCAAGTGTAATATTCTGAGACTTGAGTATTATTTAAAAAAACAAAAACAAACAAACAAAAAAAGAGGTTGAAATAAAAGGAGGAAGGTGTTTGGAATTGGCAGAAAATTGTCATTAAGGGCAGGACAACCCACTGTCAGGCACAATGTCCAGAGGGCAGGACAGGTATAATGTTGATTATACCAGAATCTGAGTCATCTCAGCAGAGTCCTGCAAGGTGGGCAGTGTGCAGACATGGGAAACAGATCCTATAGAATCAGGAATGGGGGTGATGACTTGGGTGAGTTCTTTCCACATGTAACCGGTCCCTGGGCTCTGGACCAGGGTATTACCAAGTATGTACCAGGTACTTGGTACCAAGTACAGTACCAAGTACCAGGTTCATTGTGACTAGAACTTTGTTTTAGAGATGGAATGGAACTTTAGAGGTTCCAGGCTCTGGATTGGAGGAGTCCTATTTTTAAATAGCACCTATTCCACACCTGAGAGTGTCAGAAAAGTAGAGCAAAGCCAAAAAGTCCATCTATGCAGAACTGTAGATGGAAATGAAAGTGTGGAGCAGAGAATTAGATAGGCCTCAACACAAAGAAGTCCAAGTTCACTTAGCTTTTGTTTCTTCCACTCTGGACATACATATACCCAGCATAGCAGTTATGCTCTTATATTGCAAGATGCCATTGCATTCTGATGCAGATATAGTCTTGACATATCCGAATTACTTTCCCCAGTCATACTTTCATACTTCATTTATATAATTCACCACCACTATTCACTGTTTTGAATTTTTTCTTTATATACAATTTTGTCATTGTTGTTTGTTGATTTGTTTATTGCTTTTAAGGAAAAAGTGCCAACTGTTCTTCATAGAGGCAAAGACAGAGGTCTCTTTGGGGGAGGTCTTAATTGTTCTAGAAATGTAGCCCTTTGGTTATTTTCAAATGCAGTGACTAAGCATTTATTGCCCTAGGAAATGAATTGATAGGACTTTATATGCTTTATTCTTAGCTTTGTTTCTTCTTACTCTTGTTTTCTTTTTACTTTTTTCTTGATCCAATTAATAATGTTATGTCACCTAAACTCCCAAGGCTGTGATAATTACTGATCATACTATAAGATGAAATGATGCCCATGTGCTTATGGCTATTTGGGAATGAAAAATTAAAAGAAAGTTTGAAACATTTATATGTTAAATATCTACACGCTAATAAAATTCAACATACTAAGGATAATTTTCTTATTAGATACATTTATTATGTATACCTGATAGGCAAGAACAACCCTCAAAAGCCTCTCCATCTGTATAATCACCTCCCTTTTGAGTGCGAGTGGAATCCATGAAAATGATAGTATCACTCCAAAGATTATTTTAAGTCATATGGCACAAGGGAGATATCTGGGTAGGCCTGATTTAGTTACACGAGCCTTTAAAATGTAGAGATTTTGTTTGTAGCAGGTGATAGGAAGGGAAGACAGAGAGATTCAAAGCATAGGATTCTGCATATCATAGCTAGCTTGTGCATAAAAGGGGCCCACATGACAAAATATGTAGGGGACCTATAGAAGCTCAAAGTGACTCCCTGCTGATAGGCAGCAAGAAAATGAAGACCCATCAGTCTTACTGATGCAACGTTGCTGACAACAACCTCAATGAGCTTGGAAGAAGATTCCTCCCAAGATCTTGGGTGTCAGAGCTTGGCCTGACTCACACCTTGATTTTGGCCTGTGAGACCATAAACAAAGAGCCTAGTAAGACCCACCTGAATTTGTGACCCACAAAAAGTACAAGACAACAAGTGGGTATTGTTTTAAGCCCCTAAGATTGTGGTAACCAGTTAGAAAGCAATAGAAAGCTGTTAGAGTCTGCTATATGCTCTATGTGAAATGTTGAAAACACAGATAAAGAGAACACTGTCACTTCTTTTGAGATGTTTACAGCAGAGTAAACAAGACAACTGCATAAACACCAAATATAGTAAGAATGTATTGAACACCATTATAGAAGTCTGCTATAAAATACTATGGAAATGAAAATATGTGGTACAAATTCTGTCTAGGGAAATCAGGAGAGACTTTTCAAGAGACTGTGATTGTTAGGTTCTATAATGAAAAAATAATATGTAACAGAGATAAACAATATTACCAGGCAAAAAGACACAAATTCTTTATGCATGAATATTCACAACCTTGCAAAAATTGTGAAGGCACAAAGAAGGTCAGTTTCAATTTTATGAGAAATTAACTGGTACGAGTGTGAGTGTACCTTGGTGTTTGGAGAAACAGTTCCGTCTCAGAATATCCATTTTATCATATTGCAGAGGGAATTCATCCAAGCATGTTCTGATTAAGCAGTACTGATCATCAATGAGTAACTTAATTGAATTTCTATGATGTATTTAATGGCTTCACTAGCTCAGGAAAGTTAAGTTTTAAGCCTTGAAAACTGCTCTGTGAGGTAAGATTAGATTCAGCTGGGGGTGACTCAAACCTCAAATAATAATAACTCAAAGCCTCAAATAAGGAAGACATTTATTTCTCTGTGAAAGTCTTGAGATGGGCAGCTGGGTGGGAGTGATCATTGTGGCTTCATGTGTCAGGGATCTGGGCTTCTGTGGCTCTGAAGCATGTGTGCTTTATATTTCCAAGGTTGTCTAAAGATCCATTTGTCTTTAAGAATTCCAGGATTTATATTATATTCTATCCAGTGGGAAAGAGTGAGGATGATTATGGTAACCCTCCTTTCACATTTCAGTAAAGTTATTACCAAGAAATTACACATATCACTTCCATTTATAAGTTCTTGCTCAGATCTTTTTCACAAAGTCATTAGCTGCAAGGAAAGCTAGAAAATTTAGTTCTATTTTACATGGCCATATGCACTACTAAAAGTCATAGATTCTATTACCGTGTGTGATAGAAGTTATGTACCTCGTATAGGTAACAACTAAAAATAAGCACCCATATATTTTCTTTAAGTTTTACATTTAAGGTTACTTAGGAAAAGCTGAGTTATTTTTAACATAATAGTTGTGTTTTTAATATGCTATCACAACACCATTCCTCAAAGTTCTTAACTTAAAGTGATAATGACTTCAAGTCATTTAGCAATGAAATTGGAAGTAAGTATAGATGTACAAAAAACTGCACTTTAAAATAGACTAATTGATAGTTATTCATTTTTAAAAAGAGAGCATAACAGATACAATTTTCTGGGATATATAGTGTTATTTCTTCACCTTTAAGCACTGGACATTCAGAAAAACCAAAGTCTTAATAAGGTGCATTAGTCACATAATAATTAGAGCACATGTTATTAAGCCTCTGGACAAGAATTTATAAACAGTTTATATAGCTTATAGAAAAAAATGAATTTAGCAAATCTAACTTGGCTGAAGATAGCAAAGACCCTTTCATGGGAACTTGAGTGAACATGATATATAAACAAGTAGATTTTTTCAGGTAATCTTTCTCTCTTTCTTCTTTCTTTCTTTCTCTTTCTTTCTCCTTCTTTCCTTCTTTCTTTCTTCTTAATCTGCAGAAAAGTTTTATTTCTTTAAGGATAAACAATTAAATCACATCCAAGTCCTTAACTTAAAAACACAAACCAAAGTAGCCATTATTCCTTATTTGGAACTTGCAGACTGTAAGAGTGTATGTCACTAAATAGCAGCCTAGATGAGTGTTGATCATGTCTTCCCCAGAAAAGAAGTGAGTTAGAAGTAAAAGTTACCCCATCATGGTCTTGAATATAGCACCTTCAGAACCATACTAGAAGTGAAAATCAGCAGTTTAATAGTCACTGGAGGGAGCAGAATGGATTTGGAGCCCCTCAAAAAGCTTCATCCTCAGAGAATTGTTACTACTTGATCTGTTTGGCAGTTTCCTGGTCTTATCTTTATTTGCGGAGTCTGTCTTTATCAACCTGACTCAGAGCTCATTCAATGAGGAAAGCTCTATCCCCAGGACATTCGACACACACACACACACACACACACACACACACACACACACATACACAATCAGTGGCAAATGTTTAATACTGTATGTAGATGCCTGAAGTGGCCAAGGTAATTGAGGCAATTAAAATGGGCAAAATCTTTAAAAGAAAATCTGGGGAATGAGAAACCAAATGCAGAAGTTGATGGAATTGCATTAAAACAAATATGGCTCAACAATATGCTGTCTATAAATTCACACTTTGAGTACAAAAAGAGACTGAAAATACAAGGATGGAAAAATATATACTACACAAGTAGTAAACAAAATAGAACAAAAGTGGCTTACTAATATTAGATAAAAAGACTTTAAGGTAAAAATTATTCTTGGAGATAAAAAATGACATTTATAATGACAAAAGGGAAAATCCATCAGGGAGACATATCATAAATATATATGCACCTAACAATGAAGCCCCAGAATACATGAAGCAAAAAGTGACAAAATTGAAGGGAAAATAGACAATTCAACAATAATAGTTGTAGAATTCAATGTCCTATTCCCAACAATTGGTAGAACAACCAGACAGACGACCACAAGGAAATACGAGATGTGAACAACACTACAAGACAATTAGATTTAACAAACATACATAGAACACTCCATCCAACAACAGAATACACATTCTTCTCAAGTGCACATGGAATATTCTCCAGGGTAAACCATATATTATGCCAAAGAGCAAGCCAGAATAAATTTAAAAGTTATGAAATCATACAAAGTGTGTTCTCTGACCACAGTGGGCTGAATTTAAAAATTAAAAATAAAAATATTTTTTTAAATTCACAAGTGTGTAGAAATTAACACACTTCTAAATAACCTAAATAACAATGGGTGAAAGAGAAATGTATGTAAAGAGTAAACAGAAAATACTTTGAGATGAAAGAAAATGATAATACAAGATATCAAAATTTATGCAATGCAGCTAAAACAGCACTCAGAGGGAGATTTATAGCTGTAATGCTTACATTAAAAAGTTATACTCAAATCAGTGACATAACGTCAAGAAACTAGAAAAAATAGAAGCTAAACCCAAAGAAAAAAGAATGAAAGAAATAATAAAGTTAGAGTGGAAATAAATGAAGTAGAGAAGAGAAAAAAGTCAACAAAACACAAATGTATTTCTTTAAAAAGATAAAATTGGCAAGCCTAGATTGACCATGAAAAAAACCGCAGAAGATTCAAGTTACTAAAATCAGGAATTAAAAAGAAAACATCATTATTGACCTTACAGAAATAAATATAATTCTAAGAGAACACTATGAACAAATGGATACCGACAAGTTAGGTAATTTAGATGAAGGGACAAAACCCCAGAAGAACACAAATTGCTAAAACTTAAGAAGAAATAGAAAATCTGAAAAGCACTAAAACAAATTTAATAATTAGTACATTAACACATTCCTACCAGAAAAAGTCTAGAATTCAATGATGAATTCTGTAAAATATTTAAAGAACAAATAATGGCAATCCTTCATAAACTCTTCCAAAAAATACTGGAGAGCAGTTACTTTGATACCCATACCACAGACATTACAGGAAGAAGAAAACTAAAGACCAATATCCTTTACAAATAAGCACAATATCCTCAACAAAATGCAGCAAACTGAATCCTGCAACATACAAAAAGGATTATATACAATGACCAAGTGGAATTTATCCAAGGGATGCTAGATTGTTTTAACATGTGAAAAACCAGTCAGCATAATATACCGTATTAATTGAGTAAAGGACACAAACTCCATGGTAATCTTACTGGATATAGAAAAATGATTTGACAAAATCAAACAATCTTGCATGAAATAAAACACCCAGTGACCTAATAGTAGAAGATAACTTGCAGGAAAACCCATAGCTAACATCATACTTAGTGGTGAAAGACTATTTTCTCTGCCCAAGAACAGAAACAAGACAAGATGCCTGCTCTCACTACTTGTATTTAACATTCCACTGGATATTCTAACCAGGGCAATTAGACAAGAAAAAGAAATAAATGACATACAGATTGGAAATGGAGAATTGAAACTATCTCTATATCAGATGCCAATTAGGTGAAAGAAAGAAGAAAGAAAGAAAGAAAGAAAGAAAGAAAGAAAGAAAGAAAAGAAAAAAAGAAAAGAAAGAAAGAAAAGAAAAGAAAAAAGAAAAAGAAAAGACATCTAGATTGGAAATGAAGAAGTTAAAATTACCTCTATTATCAAAAGATGATTTTGTATATAGAAAATCAAGAATCCATGAAAAATTACCAGAATTAATAAAAAATTTCATCAAGATTTCAGGATACAAGATCAATATACAAATATATATAGTATTTCTATACACTAGCCGTGAACATTCTGAAAATGAAACTAAGAAAACAATTCAATTTATCACAGCATCAAATGGGATAAATTAAACAGAAGTATGTAGAACTTTTACATTAAAATCAATAAAACATTTTTAAATTTATTCATTTTGAGAGAGAGAGAGAAAGAGAGAGAGAAAGGGGTGGGGCCCAGAGAGAGAGGGAGAAAGAGGATTCTAAGGCTCTGCACTGTCAGCACAGAGCCCAACTCAGGGTTCGATCTCACAAACCATGAGATCATGACCTGAACGGAGATCAAGAGTTGGATGCTTAACCAACTGAGCACCCACGTGCCTCCATAAAACATTATTGAATTACATTTAAAAAGAAACAAATGGATGGAAACACATTCCATATTCATGAAGTAGAAGATAAGATCTTAAAAGATGACATTATTCCCCAAATTGATCTACAGATTAAAAGCACTGTTTTTTGCAGAATTTGAAAAGCTGATCTTGGAATTCATATGGAAATGCAAGGGGCACAAATAGATTTAATGAGTAACACAACAATAATTTATAAATAGAAACGATCATATTTTGGAGAATTCTCCTTTACCCTGACCCTTCTCCAATTTGAGGTTGAGTCTATAGCTCAAGGAAGAATAAACATAAAATGGCCATGCTCTCCCTCCCTTTCCTACTGAATACAAACTATGGGTTTGGTTCAGCGACAAAAAAGCAAGTGCCTGGAATAAAGTAGAACAGAAATATTTTAAATTAGGACCCAAGGGCCACTGTAGTGTGTTTACAAAACTTCTGCCCCATGAGGTCTCGCTGAGATGAATTGACATGCCCTTCTCAACATGGGAGAATGCAGCATAGTATTTTGATTTTTAAAACGTCTCTTCATGCTCTGCAGTTCCTCTTAGCAGCCCAGTGGGAGAAATGCAGGCTGCTACCTCTGAATTTAACCGACAGAAATGAATAATGCTCATTCAGAAAAATGACCTGCATTTTGTCAGATGCCATGCTCTGCACAGCCTCCTCTCCATGGGACAGCCAGACAGCGTTCAGTGCCATGGTGCACAAGGTTAGCAGCTGGAAAAGAAATCATGGCAAGCCAAGGGTGAGTTGCAATCCAGTAAGGAGAGATGGATGTAAAGATTCCCAGTCCTAGAAAAACATAAGGGAAACAAATACTCTAATAGGCACTGATTGATGCCATTCATTATAGGTCAGTTTCTGAGGCTAGCATCTGTCTTTATCTTTATACTCCTGGTTGTTAAAGCCAGATGTGGCTTAGGTGTGGATAAGAGAAGTTGCCGTGGTTAAGAGTTATGGGCTTTGAGGAAGACAAACCTAGGCTTGGATCCTACCTCTGGAACTTGAAGAGGCAAAGTGACATGGCCAAGATCCCACAGTTACTATGATATAGTTTCACCAACTGCAAGATGCTGAAAACTATTAATAGAGTTTTCTTCATAGGATTGCTGTAAAGATTAAATTATCTAAAGCAGATAATGTGTTTTTTATCATAAGTAACAAGTTTTAATATTGGCTTTTATTAAACATGAAGCTGATTTTTACCGTATATCATTATTTTAGCCAGCCTTCACAGATTTCTGGACTCTTGAACCCCATTCTGTTAACCAAATATGAGATTGGTTGGCAGAGCTGTGAAGAATTATTCCCCAGAAGTTATCCCAGACTTGGACTATGACTACCATTCCAAGCCCATATTTTAATTTTTATGGGAAATTGATTTTAATGGGTTATACAGGATGAAAGGATAGGAGAGTCTCATGGTTACTAAATTCAAAGAAAATGCACATCCTCAACTAGAAAGGAGAATAACAATATTAAGACTATTCTGACATATGGATCTCGTAAGAAGGTCAAATGACTGTGTGTGCTTTGGGGATGGGGGTGGTTAAGCACTCAGAAAGGGTTGGCAGTGCTTATTATATATTATTTGTGTTTTTTAATGTTTATTTATTTATTTTTGAGACAGAGAGAGAGAGACAGAAAGAGGGAGGGAGGGGCAGAGAGAGAGGGAGACAGAGAATCCTCAGCAGGCTCCACACTGTCAGCACAGAGCCGGATGTGGGGCTGTATCTCATGAACCGGGAGATCATGACGTGAGCAGACATAAGAGTTGGTGCTTAACTGACTAAGCCACCCAGGAGCCCCTTATTTGTTTTTTTTTTTTAAAGATACAACAGTAGAAACCAAGGTTTATGAGTGGCCGTCAGCAGGTTAGAGCTTGTGGGAAAGATGGAGTGTCCCACGTTGGGCAACGTGGAGGCTAAGGACAGTGGAGGGGCCAGGCAATATGACAGCTCCCTAGCATCAAGAAGGAAGAACAGGATGGGGTGCACTTAGACTGCTAGAGGACATGCTTCCTGTGGGAAGCAGTGTCCTGGGCCCAACCAGTGGGGAGGGAGCAATTGGAGCACATGATCCAGAAGAACCAGTGTCTCTTTATCAATACCCAATGTAAGGTTTGCTGTGCCTCACTCATTTCTGAGTCCCACAAGCTGACACACTATTAGGGCAAAAAACATGCCAACAAAGTTGGCAAAGAAGAGACACCTAGCAGTCTATGGAATGGAGACATTAAAGGGGGAAACAAAGAAGCTTGACTCAGATCAGAAAAGCAGCAGAAGCAAAGACAAGAACCAGTGCTGCCACATTTGTCACATGACCTTTTCCTCCCCTTTTCTGGCCCAGTCACATTACCTGGAGAAGACACCCAAAGAACTGAAAGTTGAAGCAGCAATCCACTAAGGTGGAAACCTTGCCTCAGAATAGAGACATAATAGACCCAGACAAGTTCTGCAGCTTCTGCCATGAGACATTCAATGACCTTGTCATGGCTTGAGGATGTTATGTGGGCAAGAAACACAGGAAAAAGGAAACCAGGTTCAAACTTATGGCATACTAAGAGCAGCTGGTAGACCCTGCTGTCACTAACTCATCAGCTGCAAGATGTATAAGATAGTGAACCAGTGGGCACCCCAGGTTAAATCAGCCATGAGTCAGCTTCCCATGACCATGGTCAGCCCTTGGCTTCTCTTCCTCCTTTCTTATACCTGGAGAATTCATGGGCCTAAGGCAGGAGTAAGCCACAGATAGCCTCTGATTGGTCCAGGCAAATCACCCTTTCTCTTCCCCTTTGGAATGGGCTCTATAGGGCAGGAAAAGGGAAAGGGGTGGATCTTAAGAAGACTTGGGAACTCACAGGATGGTTCTGGAGGTTCAAGAACTGGAGGATGTCTTTCCCCATACCCTAGCTCTTTTGGGCCATATGTCTTGAGACCCAGGCCTGTCTTTCCTTTGCAGGTCAGTTTTGAACCAGTCTGCAGTTAAAGAACTGAGTTCTCCCTGCACTCTAGGCAGATCCAGTGAAATCTGGAGCTTTCACACCAGACCTTGGCCTAGATGGGAAAGGAAAGAAGGAAGTGGCTGCCCCATAGAAGCTTAGAAGCTTGGAGCTACTATGACACTCCCCATTTCCCTAAAATGGGCACGCTTTCCTGAGCCTGGGACCAGATGCTGGCCAGTTGTATAGCTTTCTGCCCACTGTGAAGTTTCCTCCTGGAGCAGTGACATAGTCCTGGAAGAACAATGCTACCCTTCCTGCCTCTTCTCCACAGTTCCTGAATGGTGCTAAGGATCTGCAGAAGCTGGGGCAAAGCTGGAGCTGGAGACTAGTGACATCATGGAAATCTCCAATGGAAGCCTTTCTTCTCCTCCATCATTTGTCCCAGGGTCATGTGGGAAAGTCCCCACATGCAAGTTCCCTTGATGGTTCTGTGCCCTTAAAGGCAAACTGCCTGATGCCAGCTCAGAGGTTCATTGCTAATACTTGGCTCCACTGGTCCTCTCTTTTTCCTTGTGCAGTAGACCACCTGTCTACCAGACAGAAATTAAAGTATTAAGGTCAATGAGGTTATGCTAGTCACCATACAGTGAATTGCTTTCCAATGGTCTATCTTGAACCAAGGTCTTCTGATTCTCAGCTTGTTGAGTTTTACTTGAGGCTGCATAGGAATAAGAAAAACATCCTTGAACACTGACCATGATAGCCTCCACAGGAAAGTGGAACCTTGACAAACCCAATGGTGATAAGTAGAGTAAGACTAGGAAATCTTTTTTTCATCTACCCAATAAAGGCAAGAGTTCTCATTCTTTTGTCTTACTGTCAGTGTGCATGTAGTATGGCTGAATAAAGTCATCCTGGAGAGAACCTGCTCTCTACTTGTTCCAAAGGAAGATATAAATTGAGCCATTGGGGAAGAAATGAAGCCATCAGACACAACTGTGATGGCTTTTTAATGAGATTGTTTGTACTAGGCCAGCAGGTAACCTTGGTGCTGAATCAAACCCAAGAAAGAGATGGTGAGACATCAAAGGAGGATAGAAAGAGAGAGGCGGAGCAGGAGCTTAGATCTGGCAGCTGGCCAGCCGGCTACAGAAAAGGAACTAAATTATGCATCTTATTTAGTACATTTATTAAAAGAACATTTCTAGGCAAACATCCCAAAACAAATGTGACTATCAGCTAAGCGCCCCGCAGTCCTGAGCAGATTTAGTGCATGACAATTTTCTCATAATGGCTTTGTGGTGTTTGCTGAGTTTCATCTCTTTATAGCATTTTATGAATTGTCATTCCATGGGGATTTTAAATAGGCTGAATTTGTCCTTCATTTGTGGTTGTTCAACAAAGTCAAAAATGGATAAACGTAGAGTGAATGTGGCATAGGAACTGGAAGAACGTATTTGAGTTCAAATGATATTCAACCTAAGTTTTTGATTGACATTTACCAACAAATCAGAGCACTACTGATTTCTATTGTTCATTAATTTATTTTAATAATTTTGAACATTTCTTTTGTCCTGGGGACACTAAGATGAGTAAGACAAGGTTTTTAACATTAAGAAGTGCCATTAGTGGGAGGAGTGAAACATGGAAATGGTGAAGGTAGAGTTATATAGATGGAAGTATCATATACCATGAGGCATAAAGGAGAGTGCGATTCTTCTACTTGGAAGGTGATGGGAGAGCAAGTCAGGTTTTCAGAAGGGAAATGATGATGATTCTTGATTGAGGAATAGAGTGATCAAAAGCATTAGGCAAGGCATTGATTACTCTGGTGGTTTGGAGACATGGAAGCAATCGAGAATAATTGGAACATCAAGGGAAGGAGAGGTTAGTGAATAAATACAGCCAAAGAGTGGGTAAGATGGCACTAGAGGATGGATGACTTTATATACCAAGTTAAGGAGTTTGATATTTTTCAGGAGAATAGAAAATCATTGAAATATTTTCAAGCAGAAAAATAACACAATCCTTGATGCACTAAAAATAATAATTTGGTAAGTAATGTGAAAGATCAGTTGAAATGTAAAACTAAGAGTAGTGATATAAATCAGGTTTAGGTCCACAGCCAAGATGAGTGATGAAGCACATCAAGTTAAGGCAGTGGCATTGTGGCTAGAGAAGGGAAAAAATGAGATACAATAGACTGAAAGCAATACAATCTGCAGTATTTGGTGAATGCGAGTGGTGTATAAGGAAAAGTGAAGAATCTAGAATGGGTCTCAAATCTCTAGGTAGGGTGGCTGGGTAATTTCATCATGTTAAAAGGATTGTGTACCTCCAAGCTGATGAAGCACAAATATACAAATTAAATATACATGTAAAAAATACACTCTAAGGGCATATGACAAATACTAACAGTAATCAATAAGTGATTCAGTTATAGATTATATTATTTGTTTCATTAGATTGTATAGTAGTTTTAAAATAAAAAAAAATGTTAAGCATGAATTATTCTTAGAACAGGAAAAACATACAAGAAGTGTTCCTTTGACAATTGCAAGTTTAAAAAGAAGTGCCTATAAATCATTTTCCTTTGACCTTACTTTGATAATGTCTTATCAATTGGAAAAACAGAACTCTGTGTATATAAAATATATGATTCCATTTCAGACAGTAATATAGTTCCTTCTTTTTTCTAGTTTTGTACACTTCTGTTGTACTTCCCAAACTATATTCACCTGAAAAGCAAATACCATGATAGGAAAAAACACTTAAGACTTACTGTATTTAGAAAGCTAGTGGTTAGAAAGGAGATTTGCTAAAGTAGAAAGGAGATTGCATTTATTTTCATGTCCCATTGATACCTACTGGGTGTGTTGGTTGGAACCAATAACATTTCTTTGGAGCTTCTTTAATCATCGTTGCTAAGAATTTCAGAAATGCTTCAGGATGAGCAGAGTCTGTATTCACAGTTTCTTGGATGGTATTCATATCCATCAATCTTTCACTTTCACATTGAATATGCTTTATACATACAGGACTGGAGGCCTTTGCCAGCTCTGGTGTCCTTCAACATTCTTTAGTGTGGCAGTTATTGATTAATATATTAAGTGTGATTTGTCAGTGGTTGCCCCCAAACACGTTAAATTTCAAGGCATTTGTCTATTATCCTTTGGATCTGGGTTGAATTTTTTTTTTCGAAGTCCTGAGAATTAGTAAGAATCCTTAGCACTGGAGTTAAAGAACATTTACTGGTTTTTGAAGATACCGTCAGGCAGGAAAGAAAAAAATCAATGACTGACTTTTAATATGTTCCTATTTCAAAGAGGCCATGGACTCTTCTTTTCTACCACTCATTTGTGAACCTATATACTCTTACTGGGTTTTGATTAGAAATCCACCTTATGTCAGGGTGCCTGGGTAGCTCAGTCAATTGAGCATCCAACTTCAGCTCAGGTCATGATCTCATGGTTTGTGAGTTTGAGCCCCGCGTCGGGCTCTGTGCTGACAGCTAGGAGCCTGGAGCCTGCTTCGGGTTCTGTGTCTCCTTCTCTCTCTGCCCCTCCCCCACTTGTGCTCTGTCTCTCAAAAATAAATAAATGTAAAAAAAAATTTTAAAAACAGAAATTCTCCTTATGTCTTTGTTTATCTTTTCGTCCTTAGTATAGCTTTCATCTGTAAGTAGGGAAATCCATTCTCTAGACTCTTTCAGTTTGAGTTACTAAATACTCGAGGCAGAACTGAAGGAGTAGCTGAGTGGCTCATTCAGTTTTGTGTCCGATTCTTGGTTTCAGCTCAGGCATGTTCTCACAGTTCATGGGTTAGAGCCCCTGCTGCCAACACAGAGCCTGCTTGGGATTCTCTCTCTCTCCCTCTGTCTCTGCCCCTTCCCTGCTCTCTCTCTCTCTCTCTCTCTCTCTCAAAAAAAAAAAAAAAAAAAAAAGAACCGAAAATATGACTGAATCACACTATCGCATTCCCTCTTGATGCCTCAATCCTTTTTGATGTTGATACCAGTTTCCTTTAGTATCAGAGGCCAACCCTCCTGTTCTTTTAGCACTCCTGGAAAGTAAGCAGAAGAAGCTCTGATGGACCTAAATTCCCAGGGAAGCACTAAAAGATTCAGATATGAGCTGCACCTCATAAGGCGGCCCTTTCCAACTTGCCTCCTTCCCCTAGTACCTCCACTGTTTTTTTTGCCTTGGTTCGATGCCTATTTCAATGTTGGGATTCCCGAGTTCTCCTGGGGCTCAGAGATTGTAGAATATGATCACACTCTAGGGGCAAGTGGTCAGATCAAACTACCCACTTACACATTTGCTAGGAGGAATTAGAAGGCAAGATGCACTTTGAGAATGCATTTTACCCAGGGGAATCATAACGATCAGCCATAGCCAGCAATAGATGACTTCAGGATGAAACATCCATCTCTGTAGAAGGCATTTCAGTGTGATGAGGACAGTAGCTAAGAGACCAATTGAACTTTTGAAACAGTGAAGCATGCATCTGGTCTTTATATTCCATATTCTTATATTATTATCTGCCCCTCTCCCCCCCAAATTAAAGCATGGGACACATATTTTATTTCATTGTATTTCAAAGACTAGATTGGGACTTAGGCCAAAAGAATTTCTTTTGAGTCGTGTGACAAAATGAGCAGAGGAGAAAGAGTGAAAAGCATCCTTTTAAATCTCACTCAAACAGCACATTCCAGTAACATCCTAAAGATTCAGGAAGTTCTTTTTTGCCTATAAATTGTGTTGAACTTCTATTTTGATCAGAAGCTTGACCTCTCCAAAGAGTAGATCAGGAAGATAAGCACTTTGGCATAAAGTAGAAATTGCCTACATGATAAAAATGGGACACAATTTAGGTTTGAGAAGCTTGGCTTTGAATTTTGTTCTGCCACTTACTGGCTGTGTATTCCTTGCCAGTTCACTTAGCCAGAGTGACACTATAAAATGGGGATAAAATAGGGATAATGACATCATGAGGTTTAAAGAAAGTATTTAAAAATATGTTAAAATTTAAGATAAAATTTTATACCCTAAGATTTAAGATATGACATTAAATGACATTAGTCAGCATGAGTCTTGGCATATGATTATGTTTATAACATCATGAAGAAATAAACGTGATCTTAATAAGTCAAACTCAGTAAACTCCACTTTTCCAACTTCAGCCAACTTGAGACTGTATTGCTTTTATTTGTCTAAATGATGACTTCTTATTGATATTTTAACAGAGCTTGGAACTATTAAAGTGCCTTAAAAAATTCCTCAGATATATCTAGTCCATGACTAGTTATCAGTAGATTGTGATCCTTAAGCCGTTTCTGCTATGGTTGCAACAAAACACCTCCAGATGCACCCCCCCCCCCCAGACCCCGTGAAAATTGTTGCACATTCAAAGCAGTCTCAATGTTTACACATGTGTCACCTGAAAGCACTTTTCTTAAAACTTCTTCCAGACAGAAGTTGTTTCAGTTAAGATGTGGAAATAGTAAATTAGCAAGTGTTCAGCTCTTGCCTACAGTGTAGCTAGCACAGTTGTGTAAGAACGAAAACATGAAACTTTCCTTGTTCACCTGGCTGAATTCTACTGAGTCATGGGAGGGGGAAGGTAGAAGATAGTTTTGTCTTTGGATGGAGAAAACATCTGGTTAAATGGAAAATATATGGACTGTGTAATAAAGAAATAATTATAAGCATATCAAAGAATACGTTAAGAATTGCTGAATTTGCAGGGCAGAATTTAAAGTCTACACCCTGGAGGACAGTGAATATCCCTTGACTTGGCCATCATTTTTATAGCATTTCCTCTACTTCTTGGTGATTTACTAGGGCAATCCCCTAGTTCCTATATTTTTTGCTAACTCAAACTACACATCTCACACATTCCAACTTGCACCTCAACAAGCTGTTGTAAGCCTTCACCTTCTGGTCACAACATTCCTATGAATAACTCCCCAGAGTGCTCTTAAAGTGAGTGCTTGTGTGTAATGAATGGCATGTGATTTCCATTAAATAATCTAAGGAGACTGTGGGTCAGTATGTACATAAACTTTCATTAATCCTTTCACTGCATGATTGTAGTGGCACTTGAGAAAAGTGAAGACTTTTCCCCTTCCATTTTAGGAAATAAGAAAAGATAAAGCATAGGATCCCAGGACGAGGAAGAGAGAATGACAGAATTTCATTTCTGGTTTACACATGGTACAACACTTGTTATGAAGACTTATCTGAAATCTAATAGCTTCTGTGGCTTCAGACCTTAATTAAAGCAAATTATGCAGCTCTGTAAAGAGTGGCTTCTCAAGTTTCTACAAGTCTGTTTTCATTTCCCATGGGCAGAGTATTTCTTTCTCTTTCTCTCAATGAAGCATATCTCTGTAGTATCGGTTTGTCAGTTAGGCAGGGTCCTAGTAGGAAATAGATGACTATGCCTCAAACAGAGTCTTTTGGTGAAAGTTTACTGAAGGGACCACTTACAAAGATGTTAACAGAATATAGGGAAGCAACACTGGATGAGCAGTATTCAGGAGAGAGTAACAGGGCAACACATTTACTACCCCTGAAGGCATAGTCAACCAGCTGAGAGAGAGAAAGAGAGATTGCTTTATGTAAAGAGGAGAGCTGGTGCAGAAGACAGACAGAGAGAGAGAGAGAGAGAGAGAGAGAGAGAGAGGAGTCGGGTAATATATGCCCTGAATTCACCCTCCTCTCTCTCTCTCCCTCTCACTCCTATGGGTGATGCTCATCAGAACCAACCAGAAGCCAGTGACAAGTAGGTCATCAGCTTCTCAGGGCAGAGCATGATGAAGAAATGCAGAGTGGAGGTGAAGGAGCAAATGGAAGACATTCAGTGCCTTCGGTGAGTATGTGTGGATCTCTGCAGCCACTGCCAGCCAGGTTAGGAATCATGTCTTGATTCCTGGACTTCGGAGATCCAGATTATGAATGAGTTCATCCACCAGAACTTCAAAAGTTGATAATTTGCCTTGAGTAAGCTAATCTTTGGAGTCAAAAAGGAAGGACTTTGAACCAGCATTCAGTATTCATTGTGCAGTGAATGTTTTATGATAACATGCTGTTTATTCTTAGAGGCTCTCCACCGCCCCAGACTCATTCTCTACGGGCTCTGCCCTGCCCCATGTCCTGGAGACTGACTTCCGATTGCATCTCAGGACCCCCTGATCTCCAGCATCTGGTTGAGCTTTGGTCATGGAAGCTCTGGCCACAGACATGAGTTTCGTTTGTTTACTCATCTGTTTCTTTTGTACAAAGTAGTAAACCCAAAAGGTTAGGGATTGTGTTTCTCTGCCTTTGTTTCTTTCACAAAGCCCAGCAGAATAAGGCTATGTATATTACATTGAATAAGTACTAAATAACTGATTGGCTAGAGGTTCATAAATATGTCTAAGCTTGCATCCCAAAGCAAATTCCAAAGTCAGTTATGAATAGTGCTGTAGGGAGAGATTTATTTTCAGTGTTTTTCGTTCATTCAACGAATGCTAGCTGACACCCCCACAAACTCAGTGCGATTCCTAGTATTAGGAACTGCACATGCAGTGGAGAACGATGTGGACAGAGCACTTGCCCTGTGCTTGCCTCTCAGTGCCTTCCACTTAGAGAATGACATGGTGATGAAAGCTTGGGCTTTGGAGCCCGACAGAGGTGGGTGCTGGTTCAGTGCCTGGTGTTGCTTGATGCTGGCAAGCTTATATAACTGTCTAAAACTTAGTTTTCTCATCTGTAAAAATGGAGACGTTAATACTTTAGAAGTTTTTTTTTTTTTTTTTTTTTTTTTTTGGTGAGGATCAAATAAAATAAGCCAAATATTGTGACAGTGCTCCGTATATAGCAAGAGGTCAATAAATTCCTCTAGTGATTTCTATACTGAACTGCATGGTGGTGGGGGGTGATGAGAGGGCACAAGAGGGCTCTGGGGACACTGATCCAGTAGCACTGGCCTTAGTGATTACTGTGTTTACCCACAGACCGTGCCAGCCTGTGTGACTGCGCATCACACGTGTGGTAGCCGTTGACACAGGAAGTGTTCAGTAGCTCGACTCTCTTGATTTCCATTTACTTCTCCGTCCAGCATTGGCTTCTTTCCCCATTAGAATCATGAGTGACCTATTAATTGGCCAGCCAATGTCATGAACTACTTGACCGTTTTAGTCTACTTCTTCATGTTCTTTTCTTAGGCTTCCTGGATGTTTTCATATATCCATAACCACTGATCTTTGTATTTAATTTGTTCTAACTCCTCCTCTGCCCTCTCACTATAAGTCTGCATTTCCTAGAAGCCCATCCTGGGTTCTATATTGTTCCAAATCTCTGCTGTTTTCCTCAGGCACAGCATTTAAATCAATGGTTAAAAGTCCTTTTCATATGACACACAAACCCATATTATATATCCAAACCCAAATTTTCTCCTGAGCCCCATGCTCACATATCCGATTATCTCTGCCTACTGTATTTTTGTTGTTCTTGTTGTTGTTGGTTGGTTGGTTTTTGTTTGTTTTACTGGAATAAGCATACTCTATAAATACTTGGCATAAACAACTGAACCCCTTGTATTTTCACTCTCCTTCACATACACGGGGGCAGTTTTGAGTCTTTGCTCTCATAATCCATGGTAAGTTGCAATCATAGTAACTCTATTTCACAATACCTTTCAAATACGGCATTCTCATTGTTATTGTCTAACTTCTGAAATTTTGCACAGGCTTCTGTCTTGTTCCTCCCAACGCTCACCATACCATCAGTAGAGTAATTTTCTGATAAACAAATATGATCCTGGAGTTTTCCAGCTTCGAAACCACTGTTGACTGTTAACTTAGAGTTCCCTTCAAAATTACATTACATCTCCTTGTCCAGGGACGCAAGGACCTTGGCATGTTGTTTCCTCTAGCGGCGACCACTTTTATTCATCTAAAAAAATGTCCAAATGCTCTTTAGTAGACAGATCAATTGGCAAATTTTGATGAAACTTTCTAGACTATTCCAGAAATGATTGTTTTATCATTTTTTAATTCTCCCACACATTTCTTTATAATACCACTTTAAAATTTCCCAGAGTATAATGTGCTGGTGTTCATTTTTGAATAGCTGTCTGAGCCTAGCACAGTGCCTGGTACTTCAAAGAAGCTCAGGATGCAGTTAGATAATGGGTAGGAACATAGGAAAATGCACATGCTGGTAGTAATTTGCTGCTCCTATGCCTGGTTTATGGACTGATGGGCTTGGTATGTGACACTCCATACCTTTGGGTTCCTCTGACAGAGAATGTAGGAAACAAGGATTTATGAGGAGATAACACTCTCCTTTGCAGGGGCAAGAGGTGGCATTTATCAGGGAGGCAGCATGGTGTAGTAAATTTTTGTGTCAGGTGAAAAATGTGCCCAATCGGGCAGTCAACAACCATTTAGTCAATAACCCCAGAATTTAGGGTTACTTCCCACTGAGATCCTCACTCCCCTTTCACCAGTGAGCTGTTTCTTAGTTTCATGATATTTCTGATTTGGTTAAAATGTTAAAAATTAATTGAGTAATCTCTTTATAATGCCTTCTGTTTATAATAACAAACTGAGGCAGTTGATCTGAATTACCAATTGTTATCCTTTTTTTTTTTTTTTTTGGCTTGTTTTCCAAAGATAATGTGCTTCTTAAAAAGAAAGGCATTCCCATGTACACACTAGCATTCTAGGCTAACGAAGTTTTTGTGGATGGATGACAAATGATTGTAAACAAAGGCAGTTCCTTCCTCTGTAACCTTGACCCATGAAGGCCAAGAAATGTATTGTTCTTTTAAATGAAATTCATTTCACTGTCATATTAGTTATGCTTGAAAGTTTTATATCCAGCAGAGATTTTCAGGGACATGCTGTTCCTGGAACAGTGAACATGCTAATGCAGATAGATAGTAGAACAGTAGAAGAAACTTAAACCAGCATAGAAAATTCAGTGCAATGAGGGGAAGGAAGGAGGATGGGAGGCAGGAGAGTAAAGAGAGAGAAGGAAAGAAGAGAGAGGGGAGAAAGAGGGATGGAAGGTAAGAAGGAGAGAGAGATTTTCACACTGATTTTTTTTTTTAGAATAGTTTTGGGATGTGAACTTTTGTGGAAGATTGCATTACTTTTTATTTTTGCCAAATATCCACTCCCTGTCCAGTAAGGGTATCAGACATCCACATCCTGTCAAGTACTGTGAAAGGCCTATTTTACCCTGCTTACAAACTGTTACTCTGGATAGTTTCATGAATGTTGGCAGAAGACATAAGATTCCTGGGTCAGAGACAGAGGACTTTATTATTCATAGCACGTCAGGTGGTGTGAACTTCATGTTACCTCAATCTTGCTTTCCAGTCCCTCCAAGGTCAACAGAGGCAACAAAGAGTTGGTCTTAGGTTGATTGTGCACATACAGTGGGCTCATATCCTAGATAAGGAACCCTGAGGTTACTGAGCCCCAATTTTATTAGGGACTGCTAGCAAATCTGCCCAATTTTTGCCTTGGAGGGAGACATCTCTACTACCCTGGATAGCAAACAAACCAGCCTACTACCTTAGAGGGGTATCTCGGGTACCTATCTATCTTCTCTATCTTCCAAGACTGTTTATTCTACACATACCCTTGAAAAGCTAGTCCTTACCTATACAAAGATTTTCACAATTGTTTTTTCCCAAAGCCTTAAAGCTTCAAAATTGTAAAACTTTGCTGAAGCAATAAAGTTTTAATGCACACTAATTGAAGATAAGAATAATGTGTATCATGTGATGCCTTTCAGTTTACAAAATACTTTTCTATGCATTATTGTGCTCAATAATGTATAAGGTCAATGATAATGAAGCTAAATTCATTCCAGGTTTGTGGGTAATAATCCATGTTAGGGGGAAGGGGGCTTACAATTATTATAACAATCATGTATGTTAAAGAGGTACAGCTGGCAATAGAGGTTGTGGGAGTTGTAATAAATTTGTGTGTGTGTGTGTGTGTGTGTGTGTGTGTGTATTTCTTACCAGGTCATTGTAAAACAAATGTTATAAATTACATACACACAGAGTTCACTTTCTAGCACTGTCCTTAATTAGCATTATTAAAACTGCATCACAAGAGGGTAAGGATGTGGGCATAACTTAGAAATTAAAAATAAAGGTGCTGAATTTCAAAAACAAAGATAAAACACCAGAAATAGAATAGAGGTTTAAAAAATACTAAAATCTTGTCTCCACAGATGAAATTCCCGAACGAGCTTCTGCAAACTGGAGGCATTTCATAGAGATGCTACTAAGCAGCTCATTGTTATCCTTCAGATTTCCCTTTCTTTGCAATAGCCTCATAATTAATCATGAATCACAAATGCAAAGATCATTAGCGTTGGAAGAGTCCTAAAGAATTCTGCAGCCCAGTGAATCTCAGACATTAGTGTGTGCCATGGGAATCGATTGAGAATCATTGGAATCAGTAAACTACAGAAGCTCAGGACTTCACTAATTGAGGATCTGATTTGCTAGGTCTAGTAATTCTGATGCAAACCAGTTCTCAGAACCACTGTTCTAACATCATTTCATAGGTAAAGAAAACCTTCACTTATAAAATCTTCAGTCATTATTTCTTTCTATCCATTTCCATTACTAATACCCTAATCTCAACTTTTGTTACCTTAGTATCTAAAACAGTGTCTGGCAATATGTGCTATTGGATAAATATTTGTTAAATTAATGAGTGTTTATCTTTTGCTCTAACATCATTTTCTGTGCTGATAATGATTACGCCTCCAACCAATCTATCATTTGCTGTTAATATTGCTTAAAGAATTTTTTAAAATACTAAGTAAGGAAGGTATTATTTATCTATCTGACAGATGAGAAAACTGAGGCAAGAGGAAGTTAGTGACTTTCATTTCTTTTACAGGGTACAGTGAAAGAGCTATTACTTAAACTAAGAAATAGCTTGTTTATGAAAATATAATTCATGAGCACTTTGCATAATTTGGATATATCATGATTATTATGCATCAAGAAATATGCTATAACAGAGAGAGAATGGAAAAGAGAGGGAATGAAAGGTAATACATTGTAATGGTTAAGTAGACAGAAATTAGAGCTAGCCTGCTGGGTTCAAGTTCCACATCTGCCATGTGTGACCTTTAGTTGTATGAGCTCAATGTGTTTTTTAATCTCTCTAAACCACGTTTTTCTTATCCATAAAGTGATGATGGTAATATTTTATTTCAGGGTTATTATCAGGATTAAGTGAAGATTAAGTGTAAAAGCTTCATAGATCATCTGGCAAATAATAATTAGCCAATACATTTTACTTATTAATCTCATCATCATCATCATCATCACCATCATCATTATCATTAATATAGGAATATTTTAGGAGGTCAGGTTTTGCCAAATTCAGGGTCAAAGAATGATGCTGTGTTTATTAATATGACTGTGAGCTCTTATAAGGAATTATAATTTTAACTAAAAATTAGGAAAAGAGGTATTACCCAGGCATATATAGAAAAGAATGGGAGGGGGGACCTGGGTGGCTCAGTTGGTTGAGCATCTGACTTTGGCTCAGGTCACGATCTTGTGGTTTGTGGGTTTGAGCCCCAGGTCGGGTTCAGTGATGACAGTTCAGAGCCTGGAGCCTGCTTTGGATTCTGTGTCTCCCTCTCTTTCTGTACCTCCCTGACTCACTCTCTGTGTGTGTCTCTCTCTCTCAAAAATAAATAAACATTAAAAAAAATAAAAGAGTAGGAGAACAAGTTCAAGTTACCTAAAAATATTTGCGCAAATTGTTTCCTTTCTGCAAAGGTAGGCTCTAATATGCGTAGACTTGGTTCTGTTGCCCAGGAGTATCTTAAAGGTATGAGGGAATACCTGGCAATTGTTGTTTTTAAGCCCATATATTTAAATATCTGTCCCTGTTAAAAAGTATATAAAAGTATATCAATGTGGTAATTTGTATACACAGACTCTGAGATTCTTAGAGTTAGCAATCAGGATACATCTCTTTCTCGTATGAGTATCGTTACATGCAATGAAGTATAGAATTTAAGAATATGTTATATTCATAAGCTTTTATTAAGTTAGCCTTTGTGGCAGCTTCAGTTGTTTTGGTGGTGTTGTTTGTTTATTGCTGATTCTTTTTTTTTTTTTTTTTTTTTTTTTTTGCCCTTCCTGACATTTCATTTGGCACAAATACACAAATGAAGAGGCATCAGTAAAATTTTAAAATGGTTTACTGAGGTTGTAAATAGGCATTGCTGCTGTCTATAAAACTTCATTGGCATTAGAAGGATCTCACCATTTATCTAGTGCCTCGCATGGCTGCCCAGGTAAGGTCTCCGCAGCTACGTGGTCAGACGTTGTCAAAAAGATTCAAGGCTCAAGAACAGAAACATCCCTCTCTTGCTGCATGACTGTACATTTCAGCTATGCTCTAAAGACTATTGAAAGGAACGCCAAAACATTTTAGCCAATTGTATAAATAGTGACTTAAATTTGGAAAGCATGTTCCTTCAGAACTATGTACTATTCTACCTACGTGTAACAATAACAACAGTAAATATTTATAAATAGGACTTACTATGTGCTGGGGACTATGGTAGATTCTTTCCAGGAATGACTTCATTTAGTCTTTATGGAAATATATGAGGTAGATAGTGATTATATCCCCATTTGACAGATAAGTCTACTGAGGCACAGGAAGGTTAGGCAGTTTGCCCAGGATCAACCACCTGATAAAAGACAGAGTCAGATTTTGAACTTAGGCCATTTGTCCTCAAAGCCCTAGTTTTATTTTTTTATTTAAAAAAAATCTTTTTAACGTTTATTTATTTTTGAGACAGAGAGAGACAGAGCATGAGAGAGGGAGGCACAGAATCCGAAGCAGGCCCCAGGCTCTGAGCTGTCAGCACAGAGCCTGACACGGGGCTCGAACTCACAGACTGTGAGATCATGACCCGAGCTGAAGTCAGACGCTCAACAGACTGAGCCACCCAGGCGCCCCAACAAAGCCCTAGTTTTAAATATTAACTCTACACTGTATTTTCATTCAAATTAACCATGTGCAATTGATAAGATATCAACAGTTTTTGATATTACTTCTTTATTTCACTTAGTAGGAAAACTATTGATTGGTCTGTTTCTTATAACATTGTGTTTGTTAGGATAAGTTAAGCTATTTCGTGACAACAAATAAATCTCCATTATCTCAGTGGCTTATCAGAAAAATGGTTTATTTCCCATTCCTGAGTCAGGTGGTCCTCCTTAGCTGTTCTCAAATTATGGCTCAGGGTCTGAACTACTTCTGCCCTGCAATTCTACCTTGCAAGGTCTTTGTTTCCAGTGCTCAGATATGAGAGAAATCCCAAGAAGGACACATAGCAACTTTCATCTGCCTTTTTTTGTTCATATTCCCCCTGATGAAATTTCAGACCCACCGTGTCTAATTCCAAGAAGGCTGGGAGCTGTGGCCAGTACATTGTAGGTTTCTCCATCAGTATCAGACTACAGGTCCCTCTTACTAGTTCTTTCTTGTTTTTTTTTAAGACATTTGTGGTTATTGGAACATGGGGGGTTGGTATCAGAACACTGCATGGTTTCTGCAGGAATGATGGATAAATTAAGGCAACAAGAAGAACTGTGTATTTCAGTACAGTGCAGGTAGCTATATATTAAAGTATGGATGACAGTGTTACAGCAAATATTCGGCACCCAGGAAGAGACAAGCGACATACACTCAGGGAATCAGAAAAGACAGTTTATTTCGCACTGGTGCTGGCCCAGCAGAGTCACCACCAAAAGCTGAGCCCTGAGCCCCGGGGCTGGCCTTCTTTTATGGGTGGGATTGCAGGGGCTTCAGAAAAAAAAAAAAGGTGGGGTGGGGCACATCGATTGTGGGGCAGTTGATGGATGCGGAGGCAAGCAAGATTACAAGGCCAAAAGCATGCAAGGGGAGTATCCGGTCTCTGACATCTAGCTGGCCCGCTTTTTTATCTGCCCTTGCCAGATTTCCTTTTCAACGGTGCTCGATTCATAGATTTTGGAGTCGTTGTTTTGTCTGTGATGGTTGAAGTCATATGTGTGGGCGAACCCAGGCAAGAGCGGTGCCCGACAGCATACAACACGTGCAAGATGAAGACTGGTCTAGGTTTCTGCTGAAAACTTGAAATGAAGAAGTAAAGCAATATAAAAATGACAATTTGAAGGAAGATAACTTATGAATGTTAACACAGAACAGCAAAAGAACAGACCAGCTGTTTAGATTAAAAAAAAAATCTATATGGAGGAAAAACAATCTTAGGAAATTAGTAAGATTGTTTTCTCGTCTACAGTAATACTGAACTATTGAGACAGATTTAATGAATTCTATTTTCTTTGGGAATCTGTCTTCTTTTAAAAAAAAGTAACAATTTAAAGAGCTTTTTCCTTGCTTGAAATTTATCTTTGTTGCTTTTCATTATAACTTTTTCTT
Organism: Panthera onca; assembly: GCF_046562875.1. Classification (NCBI taxonomy): domain Eukaryota; kingdom Metazoa; phylum Chordata; class Mammalia; order Carnivora; family Felidae; genus Panthera; species Panthera onca. Next base: position 125,766,734 of record NC_138344.1, read on the forward strand.
CTCCCATGTTGTGCCAGAAATGCAGACACTTGAATGTATCGCCTCTGCCACGAGACCTAATTTTTCAATTTACATAAAAAAAAAATAACCTGTCAAAACTAATTACTTCTCTTCAAAATCTAAATACATTATTTCTCCTCTTTTTCCAGTCTGTCTTGTTTTAATTATTTTCACATCAGTTGTCATTTTAGAAGCTGGTTTAGACTAAAAAGGGATAATCGGATATGTCTTACTGTTTTAATTTGGCTAATTAAGATTGCTGCTTTTCTCTGGGTGTCTGGAGGCATCCATTTATAGCCTGTTCACAGTTTGGGGTGTTAGGAGGAAGTGCAATCAAGAAAAACAATAGTCATATATATTTATTTATATTTATATATACATACTAAGTGACTATTATCTCTATGTTCCTTTTGTCCCCAACCTTGTTCTCCAATGCCCTAAAGTCTTCATAAGCAAGTCTCATGAATCAAATCTTCATCTTCATAGTTCATTATTCCAGAATAAATAACGTCTCAAATATTGCACCTGAGATTTCTACATCCTTCTAGTAGTTTGAATCAAAAAAAAAAAAAAAAAAAAATGGTGAACACAGCACATGACTACTTCTAGAAAGCAGATGGTTAGCTGACTAACCACACAATTCATGGGATGTAATTGCCTGGTTGTGAGAAAAATTATACAGCAGCACCTGGAAAGTGGATAGGAAGAAAGAACAGGTGGGAAAATAGGGTCTTTTTGCATCAATAATCTAGTTATTGCATCTGAAGTGCTTAAATTTGTGTTCTTCAGAGTGGTGCCAACTTGGATTTGTATAGCACATTATCTTCCAAATTGATCCCAGATTTTTTTTTCATACTTTGTCTTATTTATCTTTACTATGTGCTTGTGTAAAAGGAATTGACCATCTTAGAATTCTTATTACCAATGGGGCAATTACCAAGATTGAATTCATTACTGACCCCAAATCATGCAGTTGATTAGACCTTGTGTCTTATCTGTAAAACTCAGCTATTCCTTGAATTTTTGAATTATTCAAAGAGGCAGATGTTCTGCTTCCAGTGGTGGTTATAGACACATACATATGCATACATAAATACATATATATAGAACTTAATATATATATTTAACATATAAAACAAATTTTCATTTATTTACTTATTTATTTTTAAATGCAATGGAGATTCAACTGAATGGAGAGGACACAATACTTTTGAACAGAAGGTTTAGGAAGATAAAGTTACATTTAGCCTGATTTCCAAGTAAGGTCTACCACTTAAGTGAGATCTCTTTAATTATAAGAGTAGTTGTTACAGAAGTCCACTATAATGGCCAATTTACATGTTCACCTGACATTAAGTTTATAGCACATGGTATTTTAATTCTTTTTTTTTTTTGTCTTAGATGCTTTATTTCTTGATTTTATGTTATGAAACATCTTTATGTTTCATATAGTACATGATAGGACATTCTTTACATTAGATGATTTTGAAATCTGGTCAGCAATGTTGATGTTTAGGAACAAATTAAAACAACTCTTTGGGAGCACATCAAGCAAGGGATAATAATAATGATGATAATGTTTATTGAGCGACTACCACATGATAGGCCTTGTTCTTAGAGCTTCATAGTTTCTCACTTAAACCTCACATAATTCTAAAAAGCACGATTATTATTATAATACTTTTATACATGAACTGCCTGAAGCTCAGAGGAATTACATGACTTGACAAGACTCACACATAATTCATGGAGCCAGAATCAGAACTCATATTGTCTGAAGCTGGAGACATGCTTCCCTTCTATGTACTATGGTGACCAGGATCCCAAGATGGAACCTGTGTTCATCATATTCAACCTAGACTCAGCAAGAAGTAAGAACTGAATGGAATACTCTTGTTTGAAAAGCTATAGAAGTGGAATTCCTATATCTAACATTTCTTTATAAATATAATCAGAAGAGAATGTTCTTTGGCCATTTTTTGGTCCTTTTTTTTTTTTTTTAATTCTTGAAGTTCAGAGAATATAAAAAGGAAGAAAAGAAAAGGGAGGACAGAAATTAAGCAGTTCAGTTTCATTGTTTTAATGTTTCAACCTTTTACATTTTAACTTCTTCAGTTGATAGCATCTTGAATTACTGGCACTCAGGCCACTTTGTAAATTGTATATAAAAGTTTTAAAGGGGTTTTCAGTCATTTTAATATACATAGACCAAATGTAATAAGTTTTAGGTTAAGTGTACTCTTCCTTGAGTTTTCATAGTTTGTGAATCCTAGTGTTAAGGTATTTTTTTTTTCAAAAAAGGTAAAACTTGAGTTTCAAACACAGAAAATAAGCAGAAGTTAAAAATTTTATTTAATTTATTGTTAATGAGGGAATCAGACAGATGTTCAAAACAATCAAAGATGCACAGATTTATGTGAAGTAAATCAGTGTTGATATAAATTTACAAATGGAAGGTAACTGGCTTTTCCAGGAAGGGGAAAGAGGGAAGTGAAGTGAATTTCCTCAAACAGAATTGATTTGCATTTCTACAGACAAGGATTATTTGTCCATTGCTCTCTGTTATCTACAATTTATAGAGTCTTAAAACAGCTCAGAGGCACTGAAAAGCTACAATCTGATAACGAGGGAAGGTATGTTCTAACCAATTCATTGTTTTACCAATACTGGATGAACTAGAGGAGGAACACTTGAAGCTGTCTACATGCAAATGGCAGAGATGAGATTACTGGGACACAAAATCACACAGCAGACACTCCTGCAGAGGCAATTTTTGTTTTATGTATTGTATTGTAAACACGGTTTTAAATGCATGACAAGATTTATCAGTTGTGCTATCATTTGAGTGTGGACATAATCATGTGAAAGGAAAAATTTAAGGAGTTAGAGATTTGTCAGGAGTACTTCTGCTAGAGTGGGGGGAAAGGCAGATACAAAGAGATTGGTGGAAAATAAGGGACTTCTCACAATAGAGAATTTAGGATGAGTGTGAAAACTGTAAGGGAAACAAAAACGTCAAAAGGCCATTTGGATGATGGATATTGTCAAGACCTAAGTGATACCTTACCTAATTGCATCCACAGGCTTTTGAGGACATTCATTCAAGTACAAAGGACGTTGGTCATGATTAGAAGTTCATTTTTATCATCTTTTGGTACACTGTTACCTGTTGGACGACCATCAGGTAGAAAGGTCATTAGAGAAAGTCTGGCAAATTGGAAGGACAAGGGGAGTAATTTATGAGGCAGAATGTAGAATCATGCTTTGCTGACGCCTTTCCTTTGAAATGTGGCATTAATCGATGATATCTGAGCAATGCCCACAACATGACAGTAAATACAAAACAGTGATTCCTGTGCTGGCCTTTCTGAATATGTCACATGAGGCAGAAGAGTGGCAAGGCTTGAAACCTTTGTATTTGTCTACAGGCAGCTTCAGTGGAAAGTGGGTGTGCAAAAAGGTCAGAATGAGGGCAACTCTGTCTGAAAATCCCACACGGATCAAATTTGATTTTTCTGGACTTGTCACTCCACGCACAGGATTGGTCAGTGCTCACTCATGGACACAATCAATTTTCTAGAGAGTGAGAGAGAATTCTGGCCGTATAGCTCCTCTTATTTAGAAGAGAATGAATATCTTTCTTTTCAGGGCATGAATATGAAAGTAAGATATATGTACAAACGTAATCCACACGCAATATATGGTTAAAAGTAGGTATTTATTAGCACTTCTACTTAACACAGCTGCTAATAAATACATTGGTTAAGTGGGTTAATGAACAGTCAGATCATCTTAAGCTCATTTTAAGAACCAATATGCCTCTGCTATTCATTTTGAGACTCACAGGACCAGGTGATTTTTTTAGTGCCGTTACATGGCAATTTGGCTTTATTTATGAGCTATTGCTTCCTGATGACACTGAAACAGTAGCAAAGGAATCTCTCCGTGTCAAGGGACACACCAAGTCTCTTTTTTATGTAGTTTGGGCTGAGGAAAGATGACTTTTGACTACCTCATTTCACCCCACTCCTCTTTAGAGTTATCCTCAGGGGTAGCCTCTGGAAATTGAAATCATCTGTATTAGTGGCTTCCAGAACATTCTCTTCTTCTCTGGGGACGGTGGCAAAAGGAGAAAAATCTGTCTACATGCACTCAAAGATGTAAATATTTTAGCAGTTCTCCAGTTTGCAAACAACACCTTAGTTAAAAAGTGGAAGCCCTTATACCATTTATTTGTCTCTATGGTTTTCAGTGAAAAACAGCATTATTTTTTAATTACTTCCATCTCCAAATTGCTTCTTACCTTCACTGTCTCCCACTTCAGAGTCTCCCTCGGCATATAAATGTCTCATAGATGCATCTCTTCCATTGCACTGTGTACTGCTCTTCTGGATCTGTCTTGCCACAGTCCAAGAATGGGGTGAACTAGTGGGGGGCGGGGGGGGATGTTAGAGTCGTGAATTCCAAACTTGGCCATGAACAGATGTGGGAAGGTCAAGTTGGCTAAATTGGACAGTTTCCAATATATGCTGTTTGCAGTGTGTCACGTCTCAGATTTTTGTGTCAAATGAGCTTTTTCACCTTTCGCTAGCTACACAAGTCATCTTTGAGTCACATCTGAAAACAGTTTTGCCTACTTGTGCTTTTTTTTTAATGGATTTTATTGTACTTGTCATGTTTGAAAATGTATTGCTATTGTTCAGAGCTTTTAGTCTAAGTACAAAAAAGGTTTGCAAAACGAAGTTGTAGCTGTTTTGGAGGCATTCAGTCTTTGGGATTTCATACTAGCTTTTAGAAATCTGGCTATCGATTAGGCTCCTTAGATAAAATATTTACATAAACTCACTTACAAAACACAATTCTCAAACCATAACCATGGCTACCGAGGCTTGAGGATATTTCTGAACATTTCATCAAATCTCTAGCAATGTCAAATATTCTTTAATGTTCTTATAATTTTTGATTTGTGAAATAATGAGCCCTATAGATGATAATAACAGTCTTGGTAAGTTAAGTGTGAATGGTCATAAGCAGTGCTATTACAATTGCCCTCTTTTTCTTACTTAAAAGACATTTTAAACTCTTTGTGTGCATTAAATTTAGGTAAAATGACATTTTTGTAAATAGAAACCTTTCTGAGGTATTTGAGGAAATATTAAAGTAAAAATGATGGAGTATGGAACTATGTATCTTGTGTTCTTCCTCATGTGAATGCCCAGTAGTGAGGAAATACCTCTTGGTTTCAGGAAAAATGGGGTAACAATTCTTGACTCTGTAACTTTTGCTGATTAAATTACTTGAACTTTTACAGAATTTACTATGAAACTTCACTTTTGAAATGTTTCTTCCTGTATAAAATGGGAAGACTTGTGCAGTTTTCCATGTTCTTGAGGTTGTAAGAGATAAACTGATAATGTATATTGGCTCAGTACGCAGGCCACAGTAAGTACTCAAACTCAAAACTAGGCAGTCCGAGCCCTGGGAAGATAGGACATGAGGTGGCAGTGGCTGGGTGTGGGACGGCCTCAAGGCCTCTTGTAGCACAGTGTAGAGCTTCCCATGTTTCTAATCCTAATAAAACATACCTTACATTATTATGAAGAAGTTTTCAGAAATGTTATAGGATGGCATTTCTATGTATGGCTGTCATAATCTTCACATTATGAATACTCTCCTACTTCTTACCTAAATATTACATTAGAAGCTGTCCCATAAAAAGATTCAATGAGTGCATTCATGCCACCAAGTAGTAAACCCACTTGGGCCTGAAAGAGTAGCTAGTTGGACATTTGAAGATGCTAAACAACATCCAGGTTTCGTGTCGTAGACTCTAGGTCTGGAGTTCTCTTTTGTCCAGCAAGAGAATGGATTGATATGCCAGAGGGACTAATGTCTGGGAGGAGACAAGAGCCCCCAGTAAGAACCCTTGCTCCATTTTTTTTAGGATCAGAAGGCTTACAAGTGTGATGGGTGTGCACAAAGAGACAATGAAACCGTGAACAATAACTCATGGGGGTGGGGGAAAGGGGGTTCTGAAGATATGCAGTGTTAGGGGTTTGGGTCAATACAAAACAAAATTCTGGTGCTGGGTGGAAGGTTGTTTATAGCAGAAGGGATGCCATAGGCACCACCTCTGTTTACCTAAACTGGCCTAAGGGGTAGAAAGACTGAGACTGCTACCTCAGGGTCAACAAGGCACCTTTCTTTTGCTAATTAGCTCCTCTCTGGGCAACTTCACCCTGCAGAGGTCTATAGCCCTGTTTACCTGTTTTTGTCCTTCCTTCCAGAGAAAGCAGCTTTCTGCTATTGTACTAAATTGGAGGGCACTTCTGCCGGGAATTCCTATTCTTGTTTACATAATCTTGGATGTTTTCATCCTGAGATTTCCTATTCCTATACCTTTGTCCTATACTGGGGGCCTTTGCCCTGTTGACCTACTCTTGTTTACCCAAACTTGGGTGTGTTCATCCTGTGGCTTTCTAATTCTTTATGTCTTGTTAACCCATCGGTGCAGGCTCAGGGAATTCCTAAACTATTCCCCACAGTTCTGTAAGTGGTCCTGAGGTTAGAAAGAGGTGATCCGCTTGAGGTTGTATGAGACAAAGCTCAAAATTTATTTACCTGGTTAAGAAAATGATTTTGAGTGGGGGTGGGATTTGGTTATGAAAGTGGGTAGGGGCCTGAAGAGAGATGTTTTCTCACCTTGGTGAGAGGCTATTGCCCCCCCAACAGCCTCTCCCCTTTCATCTTTGCTAACAGAATCTTGGTTCTGAATGATCTAGAGATGTGCCCAGAGGCAGGACCCATGCCTGGAATAGCCAGCAAACCTTGCGCCCATGGATGAACCATTACTCCACACTTTGTCAGGAAAGAGAGGAGAAGGCAGGGAGGGTCAGTTCTCAAAGACCCCATTCGCCTCGCTCGCATTCTCCTTTATTGCAGTGTCAGACCAATCACAAATCTCTGTTGGCTTGTGTACAGAGGGTGCACAACATTTCAGACAGGCAAAAGGTGCAGGACTTAAAGGTGAACAATCACAAGAGACCAAATCAGAGCTAGGTAGCAAGGGTCTCTGTGTCCTATTGTTTTGCTAAACTTTGAATACAATGTATAGACAACAAGGCTGCAAGGATTGCAGAAACACCTGGGAGGGCCAGCCTGGGCATTCCACAGTCAAGGTGGTTATGCTGGCCTCAGGCATTCCTGGAGACCCATGTGCCTCCCAAGTTTAACTGCAGCTGGCCAGAAATCTCTGTGCTACATTTTAGCTAGCTAAGCATTGTGTATAATATCATCATCCTCAGTAATAATCCCAACAGACCCAGAAAAGGTGCTTTCCCAACAAATGCATCTAGTGAAGGATGTGTGACACTGGTGTGATCATTGAGACCTCACCTAACATCTGCTGGAGAAGTGACAGTTGGAAGCCTTTTGCTTTCCTGATAAAAGGGTTAGAGGCTGGCCCTGCCCGTTTCCCCTTTCCCTCCTGCCTTCTATAGTGATGTGATTTTTTTTTTTTAATGTTTATTTATTGAGAGAGCAAGAGAGAGCGAGAGAGCATGCCTGTGCCCCCCCCCCCCCCCACACACACACACACACGTAGGGCAGGGGCAGAAAGAGAGAATCCCAAGCAGGCTCTGCCCTGTCTGCAGAGAGCCTGAGGCGGTTCTCGATCTCAGGAACCCTGAGATCATGACATGAGCCAAAACCAAATCGGATGCTTAACCAACTGAGCCTCTCTCTACCCCTCCTCCACTTGCTCTCTCTCAAAATAAATAAACATTTAAAAAAAAAATCTAGCTGGTAGAGACCAGGGATGGCTCTAAGAATCCAATAATGCATTGAAGAGACCCCTGCAACAAAGATTTATCTCACTCAAAATGTCAATTCTGCCAAGGCTGAGAAACCCTAACAATATGCATTCTAAAATCTACTTAGAATCAATATTGTACTACTTTATACTTCAGACTTCATCTCTGGTCTTTATGTTTCTTATATAATGTGTCTTTTTTTTTTTAATTCCTTTAAATTTGCTCCGCATCTTTAGTTTTCAGTTTGATGAACTTGGTTTGAAGCTATATTATTCATATAAATGTACTTGTGTTCTAAAACTTGACATATAAAGACTTAGGTAATTAGGCAAGGGCCTCTCTCTGTTATGGTTTTATCAGTTTCCCCTTGTATTTTCTAACAGTTTAGTTTTACTTCTTTCTTTTTTTTATGTTGCACATAAGGATTTATGCAGATACTTCTGTTTTTCCGCATTAAGCTTTTTACAGTGGGATGTTCCTTGTTTGTCTCCCTTAAATGTTTTTATTTTTAATCTATCTTGATGTTAGTAGTATTATAATTTCTATTGTTTTTTGTTTTTTTGCATTTAAGTTTTACACTTTTACACATGCTTTTATTTTAAAAAAAATTTCTGGTAACTTTCATCTTTGGTCTTTTTTCCTCCATTATTGATGACTTTTTAGAGCTTTTTCTCCAAATACAATTTGCAGTATGTTTGACTGGAAGTTTTGTTTTTTTTTTTTTTGTTTTTTTTTTTTGTGATTATTTATTTATTTATTTATTTTTATATTTATTTTTTAATATATGAAATTTACTGTCAAATTGGTTTCCATACAACACCCAGTGCTCATCCCAAAAGGTTCCCTCCTCAATACCCATCACCCACCCTGCCCTCCCTCCCACCCCCCATCAACCCTCAGTTTGTTCTCAGTTTTTAACAGTCTCTTATGCTTTGGCTCTCTCCCACTCTAACCTCTTTTTTTTTTTTTTTTTTCCTTCCCCTCCCCCATGGGTTTCTGTTATGTTTCTCAGGATCCACATAAGAGTGAAACCATATGGTATCTGTCTTTCTCTGTATGGCTTATTTCACTTAGCATCACACTCTCCAGTTCCATCCACGTTGCTACAAAAGGCCATATTTCATTTTTTCTCATTGCCACGTAGTATTCCATTGTGTATATAAACCACAATTTCTTTATCCATTCATCAGTTGATGGACATTTAGGCTCTTTCCATAATTTGGCTATTGTTGAGAGTGCTGCTATAAACATTGGGGTACAGGTGCCCCTATGCATCAGTACTCCTGTATCCCTTGGATAAATTCCTAGCAGTGCTATTGCTGGGTCATAGGGTAGGTCTATTTTTAATTTTCTGAGGAACCTCCACACTGCTTTCCAGAGCGGCTGCACCAATTTGCATTCCCACCAACAGTGCAAGAGGGTTCCTGTTTCTCCACATCCTCTCCAGCATCTATAGTCTCCTGATGTCTTCATTTTGGCCACTCTGACTGGCGTGAGGTGGTATCTGAGTGTGGTTTTGATTTGTATTTCCCCGATAAGGAGCGACGTTGAACATCTTTTCATGTGCCTGTTGGCCATCCGGATGTCTTCTTTAGAGAAGTGTCTATTCATGTTTTCTGCCCATTTCTTCACTGGGTTATTTGTTTTTCGGGTGTGGAGTTTGATGAGCTCTTTATAGATTTTGGATACTAGCCCTTTGTCCGATGTGTCATTTGCAAATATCTTTTCCCATTCCGTTGGTTGCCTTTTAGTTTTGTTGGTTGTTTCCTTTGCTGTGCAGAAGCTTTTTATCTTCATAAGGTCCCAGTAATTCACTTTTGCTTTTAATTCCCTTGCCTTTGGGGATGTGCCGAGTAAGAGATTGCTACGGCTGAGGTCAGAGAGGTCTTTTCCTGCTTTCTCCTCTAAGGTTTTGATGGTTTCCTGTCTCACATTCAGGTCCTTTATCCATTTTGAGTTTATTTTTGTGAATGGTGTGAGAAAGTGGTCTAGTTTCAACCTTCTGCATGTTGCTGTCCAGTTCTCCCAGCACCATTTGTTAAAGAGACTGTCTTTTTTCCATTGGATGTTCTTTCCTGCTTCGTCAAAGATGAGTTGGCCATACGTTTGTGGGTCTAGTTCTGGGGTTTCTATTCTATTCCATTGGTCTATGTGTCTGTTTTTATGCCAATACCATGCTGTCTTGATGATGACAGCTTTGTAGTAGAGGCTAAAGTCTGGGATTGTGATGCCTCCTGCTTTGGTCTTCTTCTTCAAAATTACTTTGGCTATTCGGGGCCTTTTGTGGTTCCATATGAATTTTAGGATTGCTTGTTCTAGTTTCGAGAAGAATGCTGGTGCAATTTTGATAGGGATTGCATTGAATGTGTAGATAGCTTTGGGTAGTATTGACATTTTGACAATATTTATTCTTCCAATCCATGAGCAGGGAATGTCTTTCCATTTCTTTATATCTTCTTCAATTACCTGCATAAGCTTTCTATAGTTTTCAGCATACAGATCTTTTACATCTTTGGTTAGATTTATTCCTAGGTATTTTATGCTTCTTGGTGCAATTGTGAATGGGATCAGTTTCTTCATTTGTCTTTCTGTTGCTTCATTGTTAGTGTATAAGAATGCAACTGATTTCTGCACATTGATTTTGTATCCTGCAACTTTGCTGAATTCATGTATCAGTTCTAGCAGACTTTTGGTGGAGTCTATCGGATTTTCCATGTATAATATCATGTCATCTGCAAAAAGCGAAAGCTTGACTTCATCTTTGCCAATTTTGATGCCTTTGATTTCCTTTTGTTGTCTGATTGCTGATGCTAGAACTTCCAGCACTATATTAAACAGCAGCGGTGACAGTGGGCATCCCTGTCGTGTTCCTGATCTCAGGGAAAAAGCTCTCAGTTTTTCCCCGTTGAGGATGATGTTAGCTGTGGGCTTTTCATAAATGGCTTTTATGATCTTTAAGTATGTTCCTTCTATCCCGACTTTCTCAAGGGTTTTTATTAAGAAAGGGTGCTGGATTTTGTCAAAGGCCTTTTCTGCATCGATTGACAGGATCATATGGTTCTTCTCTTTTTTTTTGTTAATGTGATGTATCACGTTGATCGATTTGCGAATGTTGAACCAGCCCTGCATCCCAGGAATGAATCCCACTTGATCATGGTGAATAATTCTTTTTATATGCTGTTGAATTCGATTTGCTAGTATCTTATTAAGAATTTTTGCATCCATATTCATCAGGGATATTGGCCTGTAGTTCTCTTTTTTTACTGGGTCTCTGTCTGGTTTAGGAATCAAAGTAATACTGGCTTCATAGAATGAGTCTGGAAGTTTTCCTTCCCTTTCTATTTCTTGGAATAGCTTGAGAAGGATAGGTATTATCTCTGCTTTAAATGTCTGGTAGAACTCCCCTGGGAAGCCATCTGGTCCTGGACTCTTATTTGTTGGGAGATTTTTGATAACCGATTCAATTTCTTCGCTGGTTATGGGTCTGTTCAAGCTTTCTATTTCCTCCTGATTGAGTTTGGGAAGAGTGTGGGTGTTTAGAAATGTGTCCATTTCTTCCAGGTTGTCCAATTTGCTGGCATATAATTTTTCATAGTATTCCCTGATAATTGTTTGTATCTCTGAGGGATTGGTTGTAATCATTCCATTTTCATTCATGATTTTATCTATTTGGGTCATCTCCCTTTTCTTTTTGAGAAGCCTGGCTAGAGGTTTGTCAATTTTGTTTATTTTTTCAAAAAACCAACTCTTGGTTTCGTTGATCTGCTCTACAGTTTTTTTAGATTCTATATTGTTTATTTCTGCTCTGATCTTTATGATTTCTCTTCTTCTGCTGGGTTTAGGCTGCCTTTGCTGTTCTGCTTCTATTTCCTTTAGGTGTGCTGTTAGATTTTGTATTTGGGATTTTTCTTGTTTCTTGAGATAGGCCTGGATTGCAATGTATTTTCCTCTCAGGACTGCCTTCGCTGCATCCCAGAGCGTTTGGATTGTTGTATTTTCATTTTCGTTTGTTTCCATATATGTTTTAATTTCTTCTCTAATTGCCTGGTTGACCCACTCATTCGTTAGTAGGGTGTTCTTTAACCTCCATGCTTTTGGAGGTTTTCCAGACTTTTTCCTGTGGTTGATTTCAAGCTTCATAGCATTGTGGTCTGAAAGTATGCATGGTATAATTTCAATTCTTGTAAACTTTTGAAGGGCTGTTTTGTGACCCAGTATATGATCTATCTTGGAGAATGTTCCATGTGCACTCGAGAAGAAAGTATATTCTGTTGCTTTGGGATGCAGAGTTCTAAATATATCTGTCAAGTCCATCTGATCCAATGTATCATTCAGGGCCCTTGTTTCTTTATTGACTGTGTGTCTAGATGATCTATCCATTTCTGTAAGTGGGGTGTTAAAGTCCCCTGCAATGACCACATTCTTATCAATGAGGTTGCTTATGTTTATGAGTAATTGTTTTATATATCTGGGGGCTCGGGTATTTGGCGCATAGACATTTATAATAGTTAGCTCTTCCTGGTGGATAGACCCTGTGATTATTATATAATGCCCTTCTTCATCTCTTGTTACAGCCTTTAATTTAAAGTCTAGTTTGTCTGATATAAGTATGGCTACTCCAGCTTTCTTTTGGCTTCCAGGAGCATGATAGATAGTTCTCCATGCCCTCACTCTCAATCTAAAGGTGTCCTCAGATCTAAAATGAGTCTCTTGTAGACAGCAAATAGATGGGTCTTGTTTTTTTATCCATTCTGATACCCTATGTCTTTTAGTTGGCGCATTTAATCCATTTACATTCAGTGTTATTATAGAAAGATATGGGTTTAGAGTCATTGTGATGTCTGTATGTTTTATGCTTGTAGTGATGTCTCTGGTACTTTGTCTCACAGGATCCCCCTTAGGATCTCTTGTAGGGCTGGTTTCGTGGTGACAAATTCCTTCAGTTTTTGTTTGTTTGGGAAGACCTTTATCTCTCCTTCTAGTCTAAATGACAGACTTGCTGGATAAAGGATTCTCGGCTGCATATTTTTTCTGTTTAGCACACTGTAGATATCGTGCCAAGCCTTTCTGGCCTGCCAAGTTTCAAAGGAGAGATCAGTCACCAGTCTTATAGGTCTCCCTTTATATGTGAGGGCACGTTTATCCCTTGCTGCTTTCAGAATTTTCTCTTTATCCTTGTATTTTGCCAGTTTCACTATGATATGTCGTGCAGAAGATCGATTCAAGTTACGTCTGAAGGGAGTTCTCTGTGCCTCTTGGATTTCAATGCCTTTTTCCTTCCCCAGTTCAGGGAAGTTCTCAGCTATAATTTGTTCAAGTACCCCTTCAGCACCTTTCCCTCTCTCTTCCTCCTCTGGGATACCAATTATGCGTATATTATTTTTTTTTAGTGTATCACTTAGTTCTCTAATTTTCCCCTCATACTCCTGGATTTTTTTATCCCTCTTTCTTTCAGCTTCCTCTTTCTCCATAACTTTATCTTCTAGTTCACCTATTCTCTCCTCTGCCTCTTCAAGCCGAGCCATCGTGGTTTCCATTTTGTTTTGCAATTCGTTTAAAGCGTTTTTCAACTCCTCGTGACTGTTCCTTAGTCCCTCGATCTTTGTGGCAAGAGATTCTCTGCTGTCCTGTATACTGTTTTCAAGCCCAGCGATTAATTTTATGACTATTATTCTAAATTCACTTTCTGTTATATTATTTAAATCCTTTTTGATCAGTTCATTAGCTGTTGTTATTTCCTGGAGATTCTTCTGAGGGGAATTCTTCCGTTTGGTCATTTTGGAGAGTCCCTGGCGTGGTGAGGACCTGCAGTGCACTTCCCCTGTGCTGTGGTGTATAACTGGAGTTAGTGGGCGGGGCCGCAGTCCAACCCGATGTCTGCCCCCAGCCCACTCTTGGGGCCACAGTCAGACTGGTATGTGCCTTCTCTTCCCCTCTCCTAGGGGCGGGATTCACTGTGGGGTGGCGTGGCCCGTCTGGGCTACTTGCACACTGCCAGGCTTGTGGTGCTGGGGATCTGGCGTATTAGCTGGGGTGGGTAGGCAAGGTGCACGGGGGCTGGAGGGGCAGGCTTAGCTCGCTTCTCCTTAGGTGATCCACTTCAGGAGGAGCCCTGTGGCAGCGGGAGGGAGTCAGATCCGCTGCCGGAGGTTTGGCTCCGCAGAAGCACAGACTTGGGTGTTTGCGCGGAGCGAGCAAGTTCCCTGGCAGGAACTGGTTCCCTTTGGGATTTTGGCTGGGGGATGAGCCGGGGAGATGGTGCTGGCGCCTTTGTTCCCCGCCAAGCTGAGCTCTGCCGTCCGGGGGCTCAGCAGCTCTCCCTCCCTTTGTCCTCCAGCCTTCCCGCTTTCCGAGCAGAGCTGTTAACTTATGACCTCCCAGACGCTAAGTCGCGCTTGCTGTCGGAACACAGTCTGTCCGGCCCCTCCGCTTTTGCCAGCCAGACTCGGGGGCTGTGCTTGGCCGGCGAGCCGCCCCTCCGCCCTGGCTCCCTCCCGCCAGTCCGTGGAGCGCGCACCGCCTCGCCGCCCTTCCTACCCTCTTCCGTGGGCCTCTAGTCTGCGCTTGACTCCGGAGACTCCCTTCTGCTAATCCTCTGGTGGTTTTCTGGGTTCTTTAGGCAGGTGTAGGTGGAATCTAAGTGATCAGCAGGACGCGCTGTGAGCCCCGCGTCCTCCTATGGCGCCATCTTCCCTCTCCTCTGGCTGGAAGTTTTGAAATGTAATTAAAACTATTTTCCATTTTTAATGTATATATATGTATATACATATATATGTGTATATATATAAATTTATTTCCAGCTTGGTGTTGAAAATTTGCTCTTCTGTGTCTTGAAATCTATATATTTTTTAAAGTTTATCTTTATTTATTTTTGAGAGAAAGAGTGTGAGCAGGGGAGGGGCAGAGAGAGAGGGAGAGAGAGAGAATCCCAAGCAAGTTCTGCACTGTCAGCACAGAGTCCGATATAGGGCTCGAACTCACGAACCAGGAAATCATGACCTGCACCAAAGTCAAGAGTTGGATGCTTACCTGACTGAACCACCCAGGCACCCCTTGAAATCTATATTTTTAGAATCATAAAACTGGAAGCGATCTTAGAATGATCATTTCATGTAGTATCCATTTTATTGGGGGTTATTTTTGCATTAAATAAATTAACATTGTGAGCCGTACGATAAATAGTTTTATTAATTTGATAAATATTAACTTGATAAATATTTATTTATTTACAATAAATATTTATTAACTTAAATATTTATTCTCTCTCTCCTAATTATTATTATTAATAAATGTTTCTGAACACTTTTCTTCATCAAAACACATTTCCAGTGAGACTTCCAATGATGATAATGTCATCCAATGGCAGTGATTCTAATAGGAGAGTGTTGCCACATCAAGAATATTATCAAAATCTGATGGTGAAGATTCTGATATATGTTCCTTAGGAATGCAGTGTCGCCTCTGGCTGATAATCACTAAATGTGCTTCAATTTTAATTTTTTTCTTGAGAAATGAATTAGCTTTCTCCTGTCCACAAAGATGGTTAAATATTGGCATACAGTGTGCAAATCTGTGGCATTACTTTTCATATAACATGGAACTAATATCATAATTGGAGCCAGGGGAAAAATTTTGGAGCCAGGAGAAAAAGAGCAATATTCTAGTCTAAATTTCATATTTTACAGATGAATGAACTGAGATGCAGATTGGTTATTTTTTCCACCTGATATACTAACTCATGATACAGACAAGATAAATATTAATCATTGTTTTTTTTTTTTTTCTTTTTCTCAGACATTTATCAAAAGGAGTGTATTTGACAGGTAATAAGTTGCCTATAGAAAGTCTTAGGACAATTTTCTAGAAAAATATACATTGCCAAAAATCAGATGAAGAAGTTTAAAACCTGAGAAGACCCAATTACCACACTCTTTCAAAAATTTGAAATGGTAGAGGAGCTATTTCCATTTTATGCAAAGTGTTCCAGAGCCAAAGGAAAATGGAAAGTTCCCTGTGTACTTTTATAGTGGTAGTATAATCCTGTGTCTCAATTTGAATTCTTCAGCAATAAGAGCCTAAGCCAAACCTATGTGCTAATTCTTTATTGAGGGATATAATGCTAGAGAAACAAGGGTAGAGGAAAAAAGGGAAGGGAAGCAGGAATGAGAGAAAGCAAATTCAGAGGGTATGCTACTGAAGCTTACCACACTTGACAAAAAAAAGAAAAAGCAATACTGGTGATTGTTTGCACTGAATGTCCATAGACTGGCCAGATAAAACTTCTGTGTATGGAAGAAGTCCTTCATCAGGAGCAAGGGTGACTAATATATATTCCCAGTCTTTCCAAGCTCCTGTCTCTCATTAGGTAAAATCCTCTCCATGGGCTTCTCAGTACCCCATTCTTGTGGCT
Organism: Panthera onca; assembly: GCF_046562875.1. NCBI lineage: Eukaryota > Metazoa > Chordata > Mammalia > Carnivora > Felidae > Panthera > Panthera onca. The sequence continues at coordinate 125,782,955 of NC_138344.1, forward strand.
TCATCTGGCAGCTATTGGGGTACTCTGAGCTTCTGTGCATATGGCCAGATTGGAACTGAGTGCTAGAGATGTTGCGGTTTCCACCCAGGTAGGAGTTATGAAGACAGGTCAAAACACAATCCTTGCTTCTGGAGAAGAAAAAGCAGCTGCCATGGAAGCCAGGGCTTTATGACCTTGGATCATTTTGAACTGTTGCGAGTCTTATGGTCATAAGGCCACAACAGAAGCAGCTGAAGTGTTATTTTTACAAACCAGCGCCAACACAAAAAATATTTTATGGTGTATAAGAAAAATGAATCTAAGAGCAGAGTAAAATTATATCATGATCAGGTAGTATGATAGTTAAAAAATGTCTGCATTTTCTTTGATCCTTCTTCCATCTAGGGGTTGGGCTTTATTGAATCAAAAGGTAAAAGGGCGAGAGGAGCCTGTGACTGTTTTGATCAATACAGTATGGTGAACGTGAAGCTGAATGACTTTCAGGGATAAGTCATAAAAAGGCAAGCACATTTCTCTTGGGATATTTGCTCTGGTGGAAGCCAGTTGCCATGTAAGAAATTCCAACAACGCTGAGACTATCCTGCTGGAGAGACCACATGTAGGGACACCAGTCAGTAGTCAGTCCTAAGTAAGATCAGGCTTCCTGTCATTCCTCTAGACATCGGATGTGGAGTGAAACCATTTTGGAACCTCCTGACCAGCCCACCTGCCAGTTGAGGACCACTCAGCTAATGCCACAAGCAGCAAAGGAATTGCCCATTCACGTCCTGCCCAGACCACAGAATTCGTGAGTACAATAAAATGCTTGCTGTTTTTTGCCACTATATTTGGCATGGCTTGTTGTTTAGCAATAATAACTGGAATAGGTAGGTTTATCTCAGGAGAGAAGAACGGGTATGATTGTAACAGATGAAATGAAAAAACTCATAATTGATTGATAGATTCTTGGAAAATATTTGATGAAATGCAATAGGCACCACTAATTAAAAACACATAGCAAGCAGGCTAAACATGGAAGGAAATATCTTTAAGATGTGACAGGATGAATAAAATAATTATAGAAAACATCACACAAAGATTATACTGAGATTCCTCCCCACTGTGGTGTAAATGTGTCCCCCCCAAAATTGATGTGTTGAAAACTTTTTTTTATAAATTTTTTTAAATGTTTATTTATTTTTGAGAAAGAGAGAGGAAAAATGAGGGAGGAGCAGAGAGAGAGGGAAACGGAATCCAAAGCAGGTTCCAGGCTTTGAGCTGTCAGCACAGAGCCAGACGCGGGCTCAAACCCATGAGCCTCAAGATCCTGACTTGAGCTGAAGTCAGATGCTTAACTGACTGAGCCACCTAGGCACCCCAATGTGTTGAAAACAATACTGGAGGTGATGGTATTAGGAGGTGGGGTCTCTGGGAGGTGATCATGTCATAAGGGTGGAGCCCTCATTAATGGAATTAGTGCTGTTATAAAAGAGGCCCCAGAGAGCTACCTTGTGTCTTCCATCATGAAAAATGGAAGGATACAATGAGAAATCTGTGACCAGAAGAGAGCCCTTGCCTGACCACACTGTCACCCTGATCTTGAACTTCCAGCCTCTGGAACTGTGAGAAATAGTTCTGTTGTTTATAAGCTACCCAGGCTATGGCATTTTGTTATAAGAGCCCACGCTGACTAAAACACTCCCAATTAATAAAAATAAATAATAATAATAATAATAATAATAATAATAATTTAGTAGGAAAATTAGTAAAAGATAAAGCAATTTTCAGAAAATAATGCAAATTGTCAACGAACATTTGAAAAGATATCAAACCTCATTAATAATTATGTATAATTACGAATTAAAACTCTAATGATAAACCATTTTTTACCCATTATATTTGAATATTTTCTTATGTTGTTTATTGTAAGAAAATTTATAAACACCTTGCTGTCTTTAGCAATATGCTTGAAAATTTTAAATCATTGATGATATTCAGTGTTCATAAGGACTTGGATGGACAGTCATGCACATTCTCTTTTGGCAAAAATATAAACAGCTACTGTTATTTTGGAAAATGATTTGACAAACTTGTTTTTTATGGAGAAGAAAATGCACATACCCTTTGATATAACAACTACTTCTAAAAAAAATTTTTTTTAGTGTTTATTTGTTTTTTAGAGACAGAGATGGAGAGAGACAGAGCAGGGTAGGGGCAGAGAGAGGGAGAGACAGAATCTGAAGCAGGCTCCAGGTTCTGAGCTGTCAGCATGGAGCCCAATGTGGGGTTCGAACTCACGAACTGCGAGATCATGACCTGAGCTGAAATGGGACACTTAACTGACTGAGCCACCCTGGCACCTCAACAACTCTACTTCTAGGAATTTGCCTGGTGAAGAAAAAAATAAATGTGTTATATGTGTTATATCCCCCCATGTGGCTTCTTTGTCATCAATAAAAGGTTGGCACTCAGCTGGGATCACATCTGTCTGGACGCAGTGCCTAAAGTTGCATAGCTTACCTGTGTGTGCAAGTCTGGGGACCCCGGGCATCTCATGTCCACATGGGTAGATAGACAAGCAGGCAGGATTATCTGTCCATTTCTCATGTGGCGACCCGATTTTGTTTCCCAAGACCCCGATGCTAAATGAGAAGCCATGAAAGGAAAATATTTTCGTGAACATGAGTGGAGAAGTTACGATACTTCCATCCATTCCCACCCAAGGAAATCAGGCAACTCTCAGAAAAATGCTCAGTAAAGACAAGCGTACAGGTAGCAAGCCCTGAATGTAAACACACTTATAAAAAAAAAAAAAAGTATAATTGTTTCATTATCCCCACCCCCCACCCCAAGGGGGGGAAAAAAAAAGAAACATTTTTGACTTTATATCAAATATATCAAATATATCAAAGTCAAATATAAAGAAACATTCATAGCAAGAATTTTTTTGTATAATAACAAAATACTAGAAAAACCTAAATAATGTCTACCAATAGAGGAATAGTTAAATGGATTATGGTTTTGTGGAATACTATGGAAGATTTAAGACAGAGAGACGAAAAGGTATTCAATACATATTAGTCAATAAAATGAAAGTAGAACAATATGCGTAAGTTCACTAAAAATCATCCTAAATATTTATATATATATTTCATATAAATATGCAGTTATCTGAAAGGAGACACTAAATTCTTATGAACGTTTACTTTGAGAAAGGATGATAGGATAGGGGGATTTGGGAAAATGGAAAAGGAATGTTTAAAAGAGTTTTGTATTACTTGGATTCTTGTTTTATTGCATAATTAAGTTTATTGCATAATTCACTTCATAATTAAAAAAATGTCACAATCCCATATGCCAAACACACACACACATAAAATGAAAAACCCAAAAAGTTTGTGATGGAAACCAAACAGGGTTTGTTAATTACAGAGACAGTCCAGAACTCAGGTCCCTGGGTGCATCTTCTAGGGTTTCCTTAGGGTTCCTTATTGCTGCAGATTCTAATTGGGATAAATGCATTTCTTCCTCAGTCGGCATTTGTGGAATTGAAGACCGAGCACATTTATATTATTACGTTTAACAAAGCTTCTCACACAAAAGCACGTTCAAGTCCTTTCCATTCTACAGAGAACAAAAACATTTTTTCAGTTATTTTACTTTGCCCTGCTGCCCATGGGCCTTTTAAATGAGACAAAAGAAATTTTTTTTTTTGTTTTTGTTTTATGTCTGATAATGTTCCTATTATGTCACATTTTTTATTCTCCCTTTGGTCTGCCTATCCCAGTCCGCTCTGATCCTGCAGCATAATCTACAATGAGTGTTTTAACTGAATTTACTTTGAAAACAGAGCCCTGTGTGTGAAGATCTGAGCCTTTACTATCAAGTCGCCTCTTGAAGCATTGATTTGACTGCTTTAATTTCCTTTTATGATATTATTAACAACTACATGTGTTTCATGTTGTAATTGAGTTTCTTTTGTGCCGCTTCTGTTCTCTTGGGTCCCACATGAACAGAATGGATATTGCTCTCCTTTCGGAGTTTCTTTCCCCTTCAGACCCCCATCTTCTCTATTGTGTGTGCTCCTTTTATTAACACGTCTCCTAATTCTCACTGAGTGCCTGGATACACTCTGCAAGTCAAGAGCTTGGACATTTTCACTGATCAAAAGATCATCATCATTGGTTATTCCATCTATTAATTTAACAACTGCTGAGGACATGGAACTGTACTTGGTTCCCCTCCACTGCTTCCATGCCGCCTACTTTCTCCTTCCCAACTAAGCGTTCATCTGCAGTCTTAATTACCCTGTTTCCTGTTGGACACATGCTGCCACAGACTGTGCACCCTGCCAGGTTTCATTATTGTGCTCAGACCTTCTCTCCACCTTGATGATGCTTCAATGATTTCACCAGTATCCTATCCCCTTTCAACAAGTGGATGATTTCCTCTTATTTCTCTTTTAGCAGTCTGCTTCTCGAAGACTTCCCCTACCCCTGTTTTTCAGGAAGAGTGAGGATAATATAAAACAAGACCAGGTAAAATGTTACCCTTCCCATCACACACCTCTTCCTGGGCATCTTTATGTGAAATATATTTTATGGACATAATAATGTCTTAGTCTTGGTGACTTTTCAATAGTCTTGAGATCTATAAAAGGACTAAAATGGCTTCTCTCTTGCCCTTTGAGTAAGTAGAAATATCACTGCCTAAATACGAATGGTCACCTTTATGACTGCTGATGAGGCACAAAGCAGAAAGAACACAGACACACTTTAAAATGCTCACTCATACCTGGAGAGTCTCACAGTGCTCAACCTCTTACGAATCTGTTTGCTGTGGAACATACACATTCAAATAAAATTCCAAAAAGATATTACCTCTCTGTGGTAGGCACAATAATAGCTCTAAAGATGTCCATACTCTACCCCAAGGAACCTATAAACATATTATCTTACAGGACAAAAGAGACTTTGCAGATGTGATTTTAAGTTTAGGACCTTGAGGTGGGGAGATTATCTCATCATCTAGGTTAGCCTGATGTAGTTACAAGGGTCTTATGTATACAAGAGGGAGGCAGGCACTTCAGCAGCTCAGCGGTTTGATGTGAGAAAGACACTACTGGCCATTGCTGACTTTGGAGATGGAGGAAGGAGCATGAGTCAAGGAATTCAGGCAGTCTCTAGAAAAACTAGTAAAAGCATGGATCTGGATTCTCCCCTAGAGCTTCCAGAAGGGACACACCCAGGCCAATACTTTGATTTTAGTCCAGTAAACCCCTATTTTGGACTTCTGACATTCAGGACTGCAAAATAATAAATTTGTATTGTTTTAAGCCACTAAGCACGCGGTAATTTGTTTCAACAGCAGTAGAAAACTAACATATTGCCCAAGGAGGCAGTTTCAATAAGTGATTTACTAGAGCAGTAGAAACGTCCAGCTAAGATCCTATAGAGTAAAATAGACTCCGATTACTTCTCTCTTGCACCTTCCCAAATGAGGTTCATTTTGATTTCAACAACCTAAATGTCCATCCGCTATTTTTCCCCTTGGGCTGAACTTCCTTTAATATCTTCAGCTACTCACCACCTCCACCCACGTTTGCTACAATGTCATATAATGCAGAAAAATCCCCAAGCTTTACTTTCTCTTTCTTCAGTAAAGTGGAGTCGGTAAACCTTGGGGGCCTTTCGTTTTATTGGAGCAATAAATTCTTCCATTGAGATGAAGACTTATTTTTACAACCAGTTCCTTTTTTAACGATAGCATGACCTACCACAAGGCCAGTGGAGGCTGAGTGGCCGGAAGTACAACATCTGCATTTTCAAGGAAAAAGCATTCCACCACATGCATTGATTACCATAGAAAGAAACATTCCATTAAAACACAAGGATATTCAGGAAATAAAGCACTAAGTACTCTTCATATATCAACGTTTTTCCAGCTTGACGGCTTTATAATTTTCTCATGTCCTTTCAGACTAGGTCTCCATTCAAATATCCTGTGTCATTGTTTGTTCAGCTATTTTAGTTACTTCATGCCCTAGTAAACAGTAAGCACACTGTTAACCTTCCCCTCTCCTCACTATGTTTTTAGACAATGAAACAAAACTACTCGCTGCTGTGTTAGTTCCATCTTTGAACCTAACAGTCATTGCGTGCTTCTGGGATAGGCCATTTTCATTTGACTGTAGCTCAATGACACAGACAACTTTCTTTCTCATTTCGTTCTAAATTATTAATCCAGTCAATCATTCACTTGAAAGAGGTTAATTGAAAGTTAATTGATTAACCCCTGTGTGTATATTAACATGCTAGCACGTATGGTTTTTTTTCTCAGTATGAAGTCTGTGGTCCCTGCCTTCAAAGAGCTTACTAGCACCCTTCGCCTATATTGTTTAATTAATATTCTACAATAAAATGATCATCCAAAGAAATTGGTGGTAAATACATTAAAAATAGCATGATTTCTTCATTTCATTGGCTTCCTAATTTCTCTTCTCTTATTAAAATAGATGTTTCCTTAAACTTCAAGGTTTTGGTATCTTGTCCTCTGATAATTAGTTCCTTAATTATATTTTTAATACAAATATTTCTGCCTATTTCCAATATAGCCTATATGACCCCTTCACCTGTATTTCCCCAGACAACTTAATCCCAGGTAGTTTATAACCATATCCACAATCTTCTCAACAAAGTCAGGTCTTTCTATTAATGCTCATCCTGTAATTGGTTGATGATGCCATTTTTTCCTCAAGCATTTATGCTTAAAAAAATATATGTATGGTAATGCCATGCAAGTTTTGTAGTTTAGGATTGGCAGATAAAATACAAGACGGCTAACTAAATTTGAATGTCAGATAAGCAATAGATGATATTTTAGCACAAGTATGCCCCATGAGACATACTGTAATTTTATTTGCTACATCTGGCAACCCTAGGCCAGTGGTTCTCAAACACCAAGGGTACATCAGAACCACTTGGGGGGCTTGTTAAGAAATAGACTGCTGGGCTCCACCCCTCGATTTTCTGCTTCAGTAGCCTGGGTGGGTTCTGATTCTAACAAATTAGAAATCTGTTTGCATTTCTAACAAATCTCCAGTTAATGTTGAGAAGACCAGCACTTCAAGAATTACTGTTCACTGATGAGATTAATTCCTGATTGTTAGTTGTGATTCCCAATCCTGGCTGCATATTAGAACCAAATGATGAGCTTCAAAAAATCTTAATATATGGGTCTTATACAAGATGTTCTACTTTAATTGAACTAGGGTATGGTCCAGGTTTGGGGTTGTTAAAAAGTTTCCAAGGGAGTTTTAACCTGTAGCCAGGGTTAACATGACTAATTATGTATACTCTGCATCTGCTGAGTTTCTTCATAACTACAGATAATTCAAACGCTTATGACTTTTTTTAAATGTTTATTCATTTTTGAGAGAGAGAGAGAGAGAGAGAGGGAGAGAGTGTGAACAGGGGAAGGGCGGGCGGTGGGGGGGGCAGAGGATCCGAAGAGGGCTCTGCACTAACAGCAGAGAGTCTGTGCAGGGCTCTAACTCACGAACTAAACTGTGAGATCATGGCCGGAGCCAAAGTCTGACGCTAAACTGACTGAGCCATCCAGGCTCCCCGCTAACTCACTTTTTGATTCTCATAGCTTCACTTTTTAATTCATCTATTACACGGCTGTGCATTAATTCTTCTAAGGTATGTCTCTGATTGCATAACTGTCTTTTTAAAACATCTTCAAAATTGATCCTTAACAAATGAATAAATATGCACTTAGTAACTTGGCATTTGAGACATTGCCCAGTCGATTTCTACTCTCCTCACCTGGGAGGAGGTGAGTTCAGGATCCTCCTACAGTACCATCTTGAACTGGAACATTTTGAAAAAACATTTTAAGACTTGCTTCTTCATATAAACTTGATGCCCCTGAGAAAACAAGCTGCCATTGTTTCCTTGCCCCCTCGTCCTCCCAGTATGTCTCCTGCTGCCTGATTAGTGACCTGTTGTCTTCATCCCTCCCTTACAGGTAAATCACTGCACTTCTCTTTTCCCTTTGAACTTTGCTTGCATATCTGGAAGTGCTCTCTTTCCTCAAAAACCTCCTCCTTTCACAATCTTAAAATACTTACTCTAACTTGGATTATTCATTCATTCGGACCACGCACAATATTTACAGAGCACTCTTTATGTGCACTGGCTACATCAATGAATGAGGAGTCCCTGCCCCTCTGTAGCTTATATTCTGTGGTAAAGAAATACAATCAATAGCTAAATGAGCGTTAGGTGGTGATAACTGGTAAGAAAACAAAACAGGACGGGACTGAAATATGGGGCTAGTGCAGGACTGCTGTGAATGAAGTGGTTTGGTCTAGAGATGCTTCTTTTTTTAAATTTTTAATGTTTATTCATTTTTGAGAGACAGGGAGAGACAGAGCATGAGGGGAGGAGGGCCAGAGAGAGAGGGAGACCCAGAATCCGAAGCAGGCTCCAGGCTCTGAACTGTCAGCACAGAGCTCCATGTGGGCTATGAGATCATGAACTGAGCCAAAGTCGGACACTTAACCGACCAAGTCACGTAGGTGCCCATGGTCTGGAGATGCTTCTGTCATAAATAACAATTTTAGGCAAGGCCCATGTAAGCGAAGGAATGACCCACACAGCTGTCTAGGAGAAGGCTTCAAGTACCAAATGCTTGAAGGGCAAACACCTGGAGCGTCAACAAGGCCACACCACACTTTGGTCTCTTCTAGGTGAAATGCGAAGCCATGGAAGGGCTTTGCAGGCAGAAGTGATACAACATGATCTATATTCTCAAAGAACATCGGGCTGCTCTGTCCAGAATAGAAGGTGGGAGGGAGGATGGGAGTAGGGAGAACAGTTGGGGACTTAGGATAATGATGAAGGTGTTCAGGAGATAGTAGTATCAGAAAAGAGAACCGTCAAAAGGGAGAGGTCGACTCGGAAGATAGTGGATAGGGGGTGAAACTGTGGAGTTTCAGATGCCAGGTCTGTCGTGAGGGAAAAGTAGGAGTCAGTTGTTTGAATAGTTATTTATTTATTCATTCATGATTAAATGAAAATAAGTCTTTTATTTTAGACAAAGAAAATGTTACAGCTACAATAGGCATTCATGTGTCTATACACTTTTACATCACATGTGAGGGCAGAGGTGGATTTTTCTTGAAGCAAATGAGACAAAGCTCCAGACTCCCCCATCCCCCGAACTTGGCTCTCTGAATGAACTGGAGAGGGATCTAGGAGAGGGGAAAGCCGGGTTGCAGTCAGGAAGCATTTCTGATAAAGTGCTTATGGGGAGCTCAGAAAAAAGTAACTAGTATTTTGTTGTGATCTTTTTCTTATTTATTTATTTATTATTTTTAATTAATTTTTTTTTTTTTTTTTTTTTTGAGATAGAGAGAGACAGAGTGTGGGCAGGGGAGGGGCAGAGAGAGAGGGAGACACAGAACCTGAAGCAGGCCCCAGGCTCTGAGCTGTCTGCACAGAGCCCAATGCGGGGCTCAAACCCATGAACCATGAGATCATGACCTGAGCCAAAGTTGGATGCTTAATGGACTGAGCCACCCAGGCGCCCCTGTGATTTCTTTTTTATTGTAAATAAATATTCATTTATGTACCTACATTATCAGCTTTTGCTTTTAATTTTGTATTTTCCTTAAAAGGCTCCACTTATTTAGTAATCTATACATATGTGTGTGTTTAAACAATTAACATAAATCATGTAATCTTCTACATGTTTATTTTATGATTATGACATATCCATGTTGATATGTACATGTAGATCTGCTTAATGCATTTTAATTGTTATATATTGGTATATGATTACACCACAAATTACCCATCTCCTCCTGTTAGAAAATTAGCTTGTTTTAAATTTTTCTGCTACTCAAAGTAATGAATATAATAGACATCTTGAGCCACTTGCTTGAGTTTCTTTATAGATGCGATTGTATCTTCAAGTTAAAAGACAAAAGTCAAAGTGGTTGGATTACTTTACACTCCCTTTGGCAGTTTAGGAGAGCAGGTGAGCCTTGTTTTAATTGAATTCCCATGATACTAATTGTAGTAAGCAGACTATGGACCCCCCGCCCCAGATGTCCACGACCTCAACACCAAAACCTGTGAATATATTAAATTATGGAGGCCTGCAGGTGCAATTACCATTGTTATCAGCTAACACTGAGTAAAGAGATTAGCCAGGATTATCCAGGTGGACCTAATTTAATCACATGTGTACTTAAAGGTGGACCAGACCGCAGAAGAGAGCTAAGGGGATGGTAGCACGAGGAGGCCTTGCGTGGACGTTGCTGGCTTTGAAGGTGGAGGAAGGGGACCTCTGAAAGTTGGAAAAGGTAAGGACAGCCTCCAGAAAGGAATGTATCTGGCTGCCACCTTGATCATGGCCCTGTGGGATCCCGTCAGACTTCCTATAAGGTAGGAAATTTGTGTTATTTTTCAGCCACTAAGTTTACAGTAACTTTCAAAAGCGTCTATAAGAAACTCATCCTAGTGAAGGTAAGCATCTTTTCATATGTTTTTTTGGACATCCTGTGTTCTCTGTCTGTGAAATACCTGTACGTACGCATTGCTCATTCCTCTATCAGAATGTTTGTCTTTTTTTAAGTTGACATCTAGCAATTTTAGAGATACTTGAGAAAGGGACTGTCATGTGCATTGTATTCTGGGGTGCTTTGGAGGGTTCTGTTTTTATTATATAAACAAGACTATTTTGGGGTTTTTAGCAACTGAGAACTTTATAAAACAAAGTTAAATGGAGTTCCTTTCTTGGTCTTTTTAAAGTTAGTGTAGAAACTTCATCAACCTATGTCTACTAAATCTTAATCACTTTTAAGGAGTGTTTGAGTAACATTTAATATTTACGCCTAAACTAAGGTCTTTCAAACATTTTGAAATGCATCTATAAACGTACTTAATACAATCATAAGTACTGCTCTATAAAGTAGTTGCTTGAATTAAGAAATGGACATTTCCAAGTGCTTAAATAATTTATGCTCTGGTGGTGACAAGCATATTCAGATGCCCAGATCTTGCTTTATAAGGCCATTCTCCAATAAAAGGAACCATGGGTCCCTGGAGTAATGGCTGGCCATGCCCTAAGACAAAGAAGACTGGAGACTTTAAGCCAGAAAGTAAGGATATGCTTATTAAAATACATACATGTGTGCATGTGCACACTCAAGCCAATCGCTGTCAAAGGGGCACAAGATCTAACTGGCCAATGACCAAAGGGGAATAATATAAATGATCAAATTCATACATAAACAAGGAGAATAGACCAATGCATGCAGAAAAATTCCACATGACTTTTGTAGATATTTCCTTATCAAGGATGTATAGAGCATAACTCCCAAATTCTTAAGTGGGGGCTGCACATAGTGACTTCTTCCAAAACGTACTATTTGGAGAAGGGGGCAGCAGGGGAGACCTCTACAGAGACAGTGATTTTGCAGTGGAGAAACCTGATAAATGCTACCTCAGCCAGGTGATGAAGGTTAACATCAACAGTGATGTCATTTTTATGTCTATGAAGAGAACAGCCCTTTACCTCTGTGACCTTCCCTGAAACTCCTACTCCTGGTCAAATCATGAGAAAAACATCAGATAAATCCCAATTGAGGGACGTTCAACAAAATACCTAATGGGTAACCGTTCAAACTGTTAAGGTCAATAAAGTGTTTTACCTGGGAAACCATTACAGTCTAAAAGTGCTTAAGGAGCCACGATAACTAAGTGTAATCCCTGGATGGGATCCTGGAACATAAAAAGGATGTTAGGTATAAACTAGTGAAACATGAATAAATTATGGACTTTAGTTAATAATGTGTCAATTCTTGGTTGACTTGTTTTGACAAATGTGCCAGATCAATGTAAGGGGTTAACAATAAGGCGAAATTGGATGTGGTCTCATGGGTGTTCTCTGTACTGTGTAACTTCTTGTAAATCTAAAGTGACCTAAGAGTTTTTGAAAAACTAGAACATAACTTGTATGCATGTGGTAGATTCAATTTATAGTATGGTGAATCTAAAATTCTTCTAAAAATTTTTAATGTTTATTTTTGAAAGAGTGAGCACAAGCTGAGGAGGGGCAGAGAGAGGGAGACCAGAATCTGAAGCAGGCTCCAGACTCTGAGCTGTCAGCACAGAGCTCCATGCAGGGCTCGAACCCATGAACCTGAGACCATGGCCTGAGCTGAAGTCGGATGCTTAACCGACTGAGCCACCCAGGCGCCACAAATTCTCTTTGTTCTAAAAATAAGGTTGAACTTTATTATCTTAAAATTCGAACTCTAACTTCCACTATGAATTTTAAATTGGAATAACACAACTAATATTTATAGGATAAAGCCTCTTAAACTTTAGAAGTCTATAAATTACAAAATTTGTATGGACTACACATTAATACTAGGATTCACCTGCCTAATTCTATCTTCCCAGACTTAAAAGATGTGTATGTGCTTAAAAAAGATATCCTGTATTGAGTTGGGGTTTACCATCCACTAATGAAGAAAGAGCTCTTACTGGTAAATGGAGATCACTTGATCCCAGAGATTTTGTTTGGGCAGGAGATTAGGAGCAGTGGAGAACCAAAAGCTCTTTTCCCACTAAATCCTGTTGAGCCCCATTTTTAGTTACCATGTCCCACCCATCAACTTGAAGGATGTTGTTTTTACTGATCATATTACCAAACTTCCTATCTACACACAGAAACCTACAACCCCTATACAGGTCAAGCACATTTAAAAGGAAATTATTTGGGGATCAAGATCCATAGTGACCTGTTTCCATCTAACAAAGCTGTTTGAAATAGTGGGATCCTAAGATCTATAAATGTCTTTAATGAAAAAGGCCCTTTAAATCTGTTATTCTTGGGGGTTACATAACCCTAAAGAAGCTCCAGTAATGAATTCTTGATAGCTTCTGTGAATTTTTCCGAGGACTACAATTCCTGAGATCCTCCTGATATATACATACATACACACACACACACACACACACACACACACACAATGTAGTGTCTTCATTTTTTATCATACAAAAGCTCTGTTTTCATAAATTCTTGTTAATATTTTTATGTTGAGATTTCTGTGAATCTGTACCATATGAAAATGTTAAGTTGTTCTAAACTTTCATGTTTTATTTTATCATGTAGATTCTTAATCTGCCTAAAATGAATTTAATGTGCTGGGTGAGATAGGGATTTAATATCTGCTTCATCTTGGCAGCCAATTCTCCACAGCACATTTATTGAATAGTCCATTCATTCCTCACTTATTTGCGCTGGTATTTCATAAGCACATTGAAGGGCTGGTATTTTTGTGCATTTTATTCCCTGCTGTATCTCTAGTACTTAGAACAATGGATGCCCAATGATTATTTGTTGAATAAGTATTTTCTATATATATGGAAAATCTATTTTGCCTTTAAAAAAATCCTAGCTCTATTCATGCTAATGAGTTCACCGTTTTCTGAATAACATTGGAGTTTCTTTGAGTTTTCATACTACATATATACAGATCTTCAATACTTAATGTCTAAGCCTAACCTTCTTTATGAATTTCATTTAGATCAATCCTGAGTGCAATAATCTCCTCTTCCCCTTCCCACCCTCCTATCTAAGGATTTTTTTTTTTTGTTACTAACTTTATCAGCTAGTTAAAAAGTATGTGAAAGTGAAAGGAGCAGTTCCCTTTCCTAAGATTGTATATTATCTGTCAAAGCTTTTAGAATATTTGAGAAAATGAGATAAGGCATGTAGGGTACTTAACAGTGGCTTCCTACAAAGTCACTTATTGAATGTTAATTTTATTTCATTACAAAGATGCTTAGGAACTGATGTTTTTGTATTTGTTAGTCTAATTTATTCGGTGGGGGGGGTGGGGGCAGGGGGAAGGTAGACTGGCTATGCCCAAGGGAAAGAACCTGGGTTAAGACCCATTCATTGTGATTAGTTTGGGTTTCATCACCTTGTGTGGCAAGATCTGTTACCTTTCTGAATTTGTTTTATCTCTTACATGATAATGTGAAACTTCCAAGGTTATTTTGAAAATTAAAAATATTTATAAAGTCACTACATCATCAGACATTTGGCAAAAGTATTTTCCCCCTGCTTTGTTTGAGGAGACCAAATCATCTTTAACTCCATAACTTAATACTATTCATACATAGATGTTCAAAAGTTTTGATTAGTGATTAAGAAATAAGGAAGACCAAGCATACCAGAAAGAAAGACCATGATTGCTCTGAGTTTGTGTTGTTCCTAACACTGCTATTGTCTGTGTAGAATTTAAGACTCTTTGGGTATTAACAGTGTGATATGTTTGTATATTCAAGTTAATTCTAACTTACACTTTAGGATAAGTTGGTGTTTATAGTACCTTACTCAGGAATCCACAATTGAGAGGTGGTTAACCAGCATATCCTATGAGGCACCCCAGTCAGATATCCACACCTTCAGAGGTGGTAACTTAGCACTCTTCTATGGAAATTTACACAAGAGAGGCTTATTAGCTTAAGGAGGGTTGGAAATAGTTTTCCATCAGTGAAATTAAGGTGTTAAATATAGGCAGTTGGTTAGGAAATTTGTATATATCCTTGATGGCAATTGCATGAATGAGGTGTAAGAATTTAGCAAACTTGACAGTGAAAGAACATCAGTGCAGCAATTTGGGTCCTGGGAACTAGATCCCTGCCATGTGGGCCTAGAGAAGATGGACTGGGTCTGCCATCAGAGTTTCCTTGCATCTGCCTCCTGAGAGCCTTTCGAGCCTGCTAATAGGGAGAACTTAGCTATTGAACACATAGTAGCATTCTCCTTTATTTCCACTTGCTAACAAGCTTTTGCATGGTATAGAGAAGATTTTAATCTCAAACCTAAGCTACTAACCCAGTAGCAAAGTTGTAAGGTAGAGGGATATTGGTTTGCTTTTACTCTAGGAGAGGCTCTCAATATTTAAAGAAACTTTGGTGTTCCTCAGAATTTTTTTAAATTTATTTTTGAGTGTGGGTGAGGGGCAGAGGGAGAAGGAGAGAAAATCTTAAGCAGTCTCCACACTCAGCAGGGAGCCGATGCAGGGGGTCCATCTTATGACTGTGAGATCCTGAGCTGAAATCGAGAGTCCGATGCTTGACTGAGCCACCCAGGAGCCCCAAGAATTTTCTTGAAAAGTTAAGATCCTGACTTTTAGACTTAAAATGAACACATGTTAAAAATTTAACTCCCTAACAAGGGAATCACGACAATGTTATAACTGGTTCAAAAGAAAGCCCAAAGAACAGACACATAGATAGATCTGGGATATGGAAAAGAATGCAAACAGGTGTGTTGGGGTCTCCAAGACTTCTAATCAGGCTCTGTAATTAGAAGACTCACAGGACTCAAAAGCTATCCTTATGGTTATGGATTATGACAGCAGCCCATCCACAGAGCAATAAAAGGCTTTCCCCATAGGTCACATTGTTAGAGTGAGCTTAACTGGCCAGAATGGTCCAGAGAAGCCCAAAGCCTAAAAACCTATAAAACCCTACCAGGAAGAATACTGTGAGGGCTTGGAGGCTTTCTCCTTGGAAAGAGGGGGTCCAGTCCTGACAATAGGCCTTTGTTTGGAATGTACAGGATTTGAGAAATGCAAGCTTGCTGAGTTCTCTTCTGCCCAAGCATCCAAACCATCTTTTCCTTGGGGGTGTGGGGAGGGAAAGGTGCTTCCAAACAGGATCTATTTTCATGTTGACAAACGATAATTTTCTACAGTTATCTACACTTGCAGAGGTATGAATAGCTCCCATAGAATCAGAATCGACTAACATTGAAAGCATAGTTCATTTGTGCAGTCTGGAAAAAGCAAACCTTGGGCATTGTGGCCCAGCAAACTGGCGGAAGTTCTTTTACTGTGGTGATCATCCCCTAATGAGCTCATGCAAAATATTTGGGAACATGATGTTAATTCACAAAACTACAAATCTTCTACCTTGTGATTTTTGTCCTTTAAGAAGTGTCTCAGGGTGGTAAGTACAAATTGTGTGCCCAACCTCCTGTTTCTCAAGGTGAGGCAGCTCCCATCCTAAACCACCTCTTTTAAAGAGTAAATTGAAGACTGTTAAATTAGTACACTGGAAGGTTCTTTTTCTATTTGAGGCTTTGCTCCTATATTATAAAGTATCTTCTCCTAGGCTTCACTAGGAAATAAATGCAAAACCTGAAATATTTTTCCATGAAGATTCTGTGTGCATATGCTTTTATGTTTGAGGGAGGTAAATGGATGGATTGTGCCACAAGGCAATAGAAGATGCTACAGACTGGATGGAAATAACGGCGTTGCTTGCTTATATGTAAGGAAAACTTCCCATGGTTTAAGGAGACCACCTCAAAACAGAGTGAATCTGTGTATAACTAGCATTTAGAAGTGTGTCCAGCCCCTTTTCCCTTTTGAAAGGGGGGTGGTCACTGGGCTTTTGAAAGAGGTGGATAACCATTGATAAAGTTAGAATCTACTGAGTGTTGGGGGAGGGCTGTTATAAAAAGTAGGTAGAGCATAATCTCATTTATGTGCTAACATATGCATAGAAAAGCTCTAGAGGCATAATCTGCAGGCAATTGGATTTTTTTGGGTCTATTGGGATTATGAATGTTGGTAATTTTCCTTTCGTTAATAAATTCTAAATAGTCTATGATGAAAATACTTCTTAAGAAAGTGAACAGAAAATATTCTTGTCCTCATGAACTTCTGGGAGAATAACTCCATACATGTGCTATTACCTCGTACAGCTTTCTCTTCAGCTATAGAAAGAAAACAATGAAGCGAGTGGAGTTGGGTTATATCTGGTACTTTATTCAGTTGCCTAAACTCAAACTCCCACTTGATTACTTTCATGTCTCTAAAGTTAAAAAAAAAAAAAAAAAGGGCGGGGGGGTGCTTAGGTTTCTGTCTCCCTCTTTCTGCTTGTCCCTCACTCACACTGTCTCCGTCTCTAAAAATAAAATTTAAAAAAAAAAGGTATGTTCTTAATGGCCTTGGAAAACTTAAAAACTACACGTGAAGAGAAAAACATAACCCCAAATAGGCTAAACAGTTGAATTTATTCTAAGATTATTTGGATAACTTGTATAGACTAATTGGTTTGAGTTGGAAGAAGGAACTGGAGGTAAATTGACCTAATGCAGAATTTCTCAATTCTGACACTATGGACATTTTAGGCCAGATAATTCTCAGTAAGGACTCTTCTGTGCATTAAAGGATGATTAACATCATCTCTAGCCTTTACCTACTGGATGCCTGTGGCAACACTCAAGTTGTGACAACCAAAAATGTCTCCAGACCTTCCACATGTTTGCTGGGACAATGTCCCCCTTAGTGAGAATCACTGCCTTAATGAACCACTTGCCTGGAATTTCTATATGTGGAAGTTTGTAAATTAGAATTATTTTTTAGTGGTTTGTGACTGATAAGCTTTTTAAAATGATTTGGGGTTTATTTCTTATGTAACAGAAATCTGAGGGTAGTTCAGATCTGTCATGGCAATTCTATGGGTTCTTCAAATATCTGTTTCTTCATTTCCTACACTCAGCTTCCTTTTTCAAAGTCCCCTCATGGTTGAAATTCCTGCTGGATATCCAGTCACTGCACCCATTTTCCCGGCGAGCATCAGGAGGAAAGGCAAGGAAGTCTGAGAAGCCTGTATTCTCTTCCTTTAAAGATAATTCCGGGAAATCCTGTATTCTTCGACTTCATTGGCCAGAAATCAGCCACACAGCCCCCACTTAGCTGGATGGAAGACAAAAATACAGTCCTGTTAGGCACACCATCTCTCCAAACCTCTGCAGGGGTTTCAGTTAGAAAATAAAAGGGGTAAATGGATCTTGGGATTATATTCTCTTAACCTTCTATATAATGTCACAGATGGAATTTTCTAGAAAGTTGAGTCCAAATAAAACATTAGCAATTACTACAGAATATCTGTTGCAAAATACAAATGTTAAATAGTAAAAACCATCTAATTGAATTCCTTGCATAATAGAAAGAAGAAAATCCTGGGTTTATCCCAGTGTTTGAAAGCCATCCTAAAGCCTTTATACTGCTGCCTAGACAAATACAGTATGGTGAATATCATTAGGTCTTTCTTCAACATTTGGTTTCCTCACAAAAGATTTCTTAGTTTGTGTTCTGAGTGCAGAAACTGAGACAAAGATTTCCATGCAGATAGTTCATCTGGGACGTCCTCTTATGGAACAGGAGTAAAGCTGAAACCCAGAAGGAAGGGGACACCACACAAAGATGGTGTGTTTTTGTTTGTTTTTGTTTTGTGGAGAATGTATTATTGGATGCTGCTAGGAGTGCCTCTTGTCAGATTTTGTAGCATCTCCTGAGGCGTCTTATGAAATGCACTTCAAAACTATCTACCTGGCTGTCCAATGTGATGAAAAGACCCTGGTGTGGGCAGGGCTGATCAGATGTCTGTCTTTAATGGAGAGCAGTATTTTGTTGTTTGCATAGATGAATGGTAGGGGATGCTGGGTAAGGTGTGCATGGATGGTGGCTCCAAGTATCCACCATTTTATTACCTCTTAGATTACATGCTGGTTGGTTCTTCCTCACTTGATATTAGCTGAGTCAGTCATCCAAGGGCTTGACCAGCCTAGAAAGTCTATGACCACTTACATACATTTCTAGGTCATTGTGAGGACGTAGCTGGAAATCCAGACTCCATGGGAATTTCTAGGTCTCTGTCTTCATGCGGTCTAAGAGCCTCTTTCTCACCCTGCAGACTCTCCAATTGTGGGTTTTGTTGTTCTAAATACCTGGGAAACAAAAAGGAAAAGCCTTTATCTAAAGGTTCCATCCTCACTGGTCAACAGTGGCTTCAAAGACCTTGACCCTCTTGTCCTCCTGGGAGCTCAGGAGTGTGTGTCAGATGCTTGGAAATGTCTCCTCCCTGGAGTTGAAAACGTGGGAGCTCTGTTGTGTGGATGGGAAGTCCTTCCAGACTGCCTGCGTGAGGCTGGTTGAAGCCTTCACCAAACTAATCCTTGGGAAAAGGCTGGAACAACAGACGGGACATGTATAATAAGGTGGTGCACAAGGGGGTAGCACTTGTTCAGATGATGAACTCTACTGTTTTGGAAAACAGATGAAGCTTTTTAGTGTTATAGCATAACTTGAATACTATGGAGAGCAGTTCTGCAGTATAGAGTACTAATTTAGAAATAATATGGGAGATAAACATGTACACATCAATCTGTATATTCAGATCTTCCATTTTGGTATTAAATAGTTTAGAATCTATTTTTCAAAGTGTATAAGTCAAGAGTAGGAGCTGTTAATATAAGTGTTGTGGGTTTCTGGATTGGAGTCACTGTCCATGTATGAAACTAGCTTATGCCACTTTAGATTCTCTTTTGGCCATTACTTGAATATTTCATGAACAGACTTGACTCTCCATGGCAGAGAGAGGGTTTTGGGTTATACAGAACCAAGGTGGTATAAAAATCTTCTTCAAAGAAAAGGAACATGCTTAATGTTGAAATTTCTTTTTTTTTTTAAATTTTTTATTTTATTTAATTACTTTTTTAATATGAAATTTATTGTCAAATTGGTTTCCATACAACACCCGGTGCTCATCCCAACAGGTGCCCTCCTCAATGCCCATCACCCACTGTCTTCTCCCCCACCTCCCATCAACCCTCAGTTTATTCTCAGTATTTAAGAGTCTCTTAAGGTTTGCCTCCTTCCCTCTCTAAATCCCCCCCTTCTCCACCTAGTCTTCTGTTGTTTCTCAGGATCTACATACATAAGAGTGAAACCATATGGTATCTGTCTTTCTCTGCCTGATTTATTTCACTTAGCATAACACTCACCAGTTCCATCCACATTGCTACAAAAGGCCATATTACATTCTTTCTCCTTGCCAAGTGTAGTATCCATTGTATATATAAACCACATAATCTTCATCTATTTGTCAGTTGATGTACATTTAGGCTCTTTCCACAATTGGGCTATTGTTGAAAGTGCGGCTATAAATACTGGGGTACAAGTGCCCCTATGCATCAGCACCCCTGTATCCCTTGGGTAAATTCCTAGCAGTGCTATTGCTGGGTCATAGGGTACGTCTATTTTTAATTTTTTGAGGAACCTCCACGCTGTTTTCCAGAGTGGCTACACCAGTTTGTATTCCCACCAACAATGCAAGAGGGTTCCCATTTCTCCACATCCTCACCAGCACCTATAGTCTCCTGATTTGTTCATTTTAACCACTCGGGCCGGTGTGAGGTGGTATCTCATTGTGGTTTTGATTTGTATTTCCCTGATGAGGAGCGACATTGAGCATCTTTTCATGTGCCTGTGGCCATCTGGATGTCTTCTTTAGAAAAGTGTCTATTCATGTTTTCTGCCCATTTCTTCACTGGATTCTTTGTTTTTTGGTGTGGAGTTTGGTGAGCTCGTTATAGATTTTGGATACTAGCCCTTTACCTGATAGGTCATTTACAAATATCTCTTCTCATTTTGTGGGTTGCCTTTTAGTTGATTGTTTCCTTTGCAGTGCAGAAGACTTTTATCTTGATGAGGTCCCAATAGTTCATTTTTGCTTTTAATTCCCTTGCCTTTGGAGAAGTGTCAAGTAAGAAATTGCTGTGGCTGTGGTCAGAGAGGTTTTTTCCTGCTCTCTCCTCTAGGGTTTTGATGGTTTGGTGTCTCATATTCAGGTCCTTCATCCATTTTGAGTTTGTTTTTGTGAATAGTATAAGAAAATGGTCTAGTTTCATTCTTCATGTTGCAGTCCAGATCTCCCAGCACCATTTGTTAAAGAGACTGTCTTTTTTCCATTGGATATTCTTTCCTGCTTTGTCAAAGATTAGTTGGCCATACTTTTGTGGGTCCAATTGTGGAGTTTCTATTCTATTCCTTTGGTCTATGTGTCTGTTTTTGTGCCAATGCCATGCTGTCTTGATTACAGCTTTGTAGTAGAGGCTAAAGTCTGGGGTTGTGATGCCTCCCACTTTGATGGTCTTCTTTAATATTACCTTGGCTATACGGGGTCTTTTCTGGTTCCATACAAACTTTAGTATTGCTTGTTCTAGCTTCAAGAAGAATGCTGGTGCAGTTTTAATTGGGATTGCATTGAATGTGTAGATTCCTTTGGGTAGTATTGACATTTTAACAATATGTATTCTTCCAACCCATGAGCACGGAATGTTTTTCCATTTCTTTCTATCTTCAATTTCCTTCATAAATTTTCTATAGTTTTCAGCATACAGATATTTTCCATCTTTGGTTAGCTTTATTCCTAGGTATTTTATGATTCTTGGTGCAATGGTGAATGGGATCAGTTTCTTTATTTGTCTTTCTGTTGCTTCATTGTTAGTGTATAAGAATGCAACTGATTTCTGTACACTACTTTTGTATCCTGTGACTTTGCTGAATTCATGTATCAGTTCTAGCAGACTTCTGGTGGAGTCTATCGGGTTTTCCATGTATAATATCATGTCATCTACAAAAAAAACTTGACTTCATCTTTGCCAATTTTGATGCCTTTGATTTCCTTTTGTTGTCTGATTGCTGATGCTAGCCCTTCCAACACTATGTTAAACAACAGCAGTGAGAGTGGACATCCCTGTTGTGTTCCTGATCTCAGGAGGAAAGCTCTCAGTTTTTCCCCATTGAGGATGACATTAGCTGTGGGCTTTTCATAAATGGCTTTTATGATGTTTAAGTATGTTCCTTCTATCCTGACTTTCTCGAGGGTTTTTATTAAGAAAGTTGCTGAATTTTGTCAAATGCTTTTTCTGTATCGATTGACAGGATCATATGGTTCTTATCTTTTCTTTTATTAATGTGATGTATCACGTTGATTTGCGAATGTTGAACCAGCCCTGCAGCCCAGGAATGAATCCCACTTGATCATAGTGGATAATTCTTTTTTTATATGCTATTGAATTCAATTTGCTAGTATCTTATTAAGAATTTTTGCATCCACATTCATCAGATATATTGCCCTGTAGTTTTCTTTTTTTCTTAGGTCTGTCTGGTTTAGGAATCAAAATACTGCTGGCTTCATAGAATGAGTCTGGAAGTTTTCCTTCCCTTTCTATCTTTTGGAACAGCTTGAGAAGGATAGGTATTAACTCTGCTTTAAATGTCTGGTAGAATTCCCCAGGGAAGCCATCTGGTCCTGGACTCTTATTTGTTGGGAGATTTTTGATAACTGATTCAATTTCTTCACTTGTTATGGGTCTGTTCAAATTTTCTATTCCTTCCTGTTTGAGTTTTGGAAGTGTGTGGGTGCTTAGGAATTTTTCCATTTCTTCCAGGTTGTCCAGTTTGTTGGCATATAGTTTTTTCATGGTATTCCCTGATAATTACTTGTATTTCTGAGGGATTGGTTTTATAATTCAATTTTCATTCATGATATTATCTATTCGGGTCATCTCCCTTTTTTTGAGAAGCCTGGATAGAGGTTTATCATTTTTTTTTTTTTTTTTTTTTTTTTTTTCAAAAAACCAACTCTTGGTTTCATTGATCTGCTCTACAGTTTTTTTTTTTGTTTGTTTGTTTTTTTGTTTTTGTTTTTGTTTTTGTTTTTTTTTAGATTCTGTATTATTTCTGCTCTGCTCTTTATTCTCTTCTTCTGCTGGGTTTGGGGTGTCTTTGCTGTTTCTATTTCCTTTAGGTGTGCTGTTAGATTTTGTATTTGGGATTTTTCTTGCTTCTTGAGATAGGCCTGGATTGCAACGTTTTTTCCTCTCAGGACTGCCTTCGCTGCATCCCAAAGCATTTGGATTGTTGTATTTTCATTTTCGTTTGTTTCCATATATTTTTTAATTTCTTCTCTAATTGCCTGGTTGATCCACTCATTCTTTAGTAGGGTGTTCTTTAACCTCCATGCTTTTGGAGGTTTTCCAGACTTTTTCCTGTGGCTGATTTCAAGCTTCATAGCATTGTGGTCTGAAAGTGTGCATGGTGTGATCTCAATTCTTGTATCCTTATGAAGGGCTGTTTTGTGACCCAATATGTGATCTATCTTGGAGAATGTTCCATGTGCACTCGAGAAGAAAGTATATTCTGTTGCTTTGGGATGCAGAGTTCTAAATATATCTGTCAAGTCCATCTGATCCAATGTATCATTCAGGGCCCTCGTTTCTTTCTTTATTCTCTGTTTAGATGTTCTATCCATTGTTGTAAGTGGAGCATTAAGGTCTCCTGCAATTACCACATTCTTATCAATAAGGTTGTTTATGTTTGTGATTGTTTTATATATTTGGGTGCTTTGGAATTCAGTGCACAGACATTTATAATTGTTAGCTCTTCCTGATGGATAGACCCTGTAATGATTATATAATGCCCTTCTTCATCTCTTGTTACAGCCTTTGATTTAAAGTCTAGTTTGTCTGATATAAGTATGGCTACTCCAGCTTTCTTTTGACTTCCAGTAGCATGATAGATCTCCGTCCCCTTGCTTTCAATCTGAAAGTGTCCTCAGGTCTAAAATGAGTGTCTTGTAGACTGCAAATATATGGGTCTTCTGGTTTTTTTTGTTTGTTTGTTTGTTTTTTGTTTTTTTGTTTTTTTTTTATCCATTCTGATATCCTATGTCTTTTGGTTGGAGCATTAAGTCCATTTACATTCAGTGTTATTGAAATCTATGTGTTTAGATGGCGGCGTAGGAGGACGCGGGGCTCACAGCGCGTCCTGCCGATCACTTAGATTCCACCTACACCTGCCTAAAGAACCCAGAAAACCGCCAGAGGATTAGCAGAAGGGAGTCTCCGGAGTCAAGCGCAGACTAGAGGCCCACGGAAGAGGGTAGGAAGGGCGGCGAGGCGGTGCGCGCTCCACGGACTGGCGGGAGGGAGCCGGGGCGGAGGGGCGGCTCGCCGGCCAAGCAGAGCCCCCGAGTCTGGCTGGCAAAAGCGGAGGGGCCGGACAGACTGTGTTCCGACAGCAAGCGCGACTTAGCATCTGGGAGGTCATAAGTTAACAGCTCTGCTCGGAAAGCGGGAAGGCTGGAGGACAAAGGGAGGGAGAGCTGCTGAGCCCCCGGACGGCAGAGCTCAGCTTGGCGGGGAACAAAGGCGCCAGCGCCATCTCCCCCGCCCATCCCCCAGCCAAAATCCCAAAGGGAACCAGTTCCTGCCAGGGAACTTGCTCGCTCCGCGCAAACACCCAACTCTGTGCTTCTGTGGAGCCAAACCTCCGGCAGCGGATCTGACTCCCTCCCGCTGCCACAGGGCCCCTCCTGAAGTGGATCACCTAAGGAGAAGCGAGCTAAGCCTGCCCCTCCAGCCCCCATGCACCTTGCCTACCCACCCCAGCTAATACGCCAGATCCCCAGCAACACAAGCCTGGCAGTGTGCAAGTAGCCCAGACGGGCCACGCCACCCCACAGTGAATCCCGCCCCTAGGAGAGGGGAAGAGAAGGCACACACCAGTCTGACTGTGGCCTCAGCAGTGGGCTGGGGGCAGACATCGGGTCGGACTGCGGCCCTGCCCACTAACTCCAGTTATACACCACAGCACAGGGGAAGTGCCCTTCAGGTCCTCAACACACCAGGGACTCTCCAAAATGACCAAACGGAAGAATTCCCCTCAGAAGAATCTCCAGGAAATAACAACAGCTAATGAACTGATCAAAAAGGATTTAAATAATATAACAGAAAGTGAATTTAGAATAATAGTCATAAAATTAATCGCTGGG
The DNA here is from genome assembly GCF_046562875.1 of Panthera onca. Classification (NCBI taxonomy): domain Eukaryota; kingdom Metazoa; phylum Chordata; class Mammalia; order Carnivora; family Felidae; genus Panthera; species Panthera onca. Next base: position 125,807,662 of record NC_138344.1, read on the forward strand.
CTTGAAAACAGTATACAGGACAGCAGAGAATCTCTTGCCACAAAGATCGAGGGACTAAGGAACAGTCACGAGGAGTTGAAAAACGCTTTAAACGAATTGCAAAACAAAATGGAAACCACGATGGCTCGGCTTGAGGAGGCAGAGGAGAGAATAGGTGAACTAGAAGATAAAGTTATGGAGAAAGAGGAAGCTGAAAGAAAGAGGGATAAAAAAATCCAGGAGTATGAGGGGAAAATTAGAGAACTAAGTGATACACTAAAAAAAAATAATATACGCATAATTGGTATCCCAGAGGAGGAAGAGAGAGGGAAAGGTGCTGAAGGGGTACTTGAACAAATTATAGCTGAGAACTTCCCTGAACTGGGGAAGGAAAAAGGCATTGAAATCCAAGAGGCACAGAGAACTCCCTTCAGACGTAACTTGAATCGATCTTCTGCACGACATATCATAGTGAAACTGGCAAAATACAAGGATAAAGAGAAAATTCTGAAAGCAGCAAGGGATAAACGTGCCCTCACATATAAAGGGAGACCTATAAGACTGGTGACTGATCTCTCCTTTGAAACTTGGCAGGCCAGAAAGGCTTGGCACGATATCTACAGTGTGCTAAACAGAAAAAATATGCAGCCGAGAATCCTTTATCCAGCAAGTCTGTCATTTAGACTAGAAGGAGAGATAAAGGTCTTCCCAAACAAACAAAAACTGAAGGAATTTGTCACCACGAAACCAGCCCTACAAGAGATCCTAAGGGGGATCCTGTGAGACAAAGTACCAGAGACATCACTACAAGCATAAAACATACAGACATCACAATGACTCTAAACCCATATCTTTCTATAATAACACTGAATGTAAATGGATTAAATGCGCCAACTAAAAGACATAGGGTATCAGAATGGATAAAAAAACAAGACCCATCTATTTGCTGTCTACAAGAGACTCATTTTAGATCTGAGGACACCTTTAGATTGAGAGTGAGGGCATGGAGAACTATCTATCATGCTCCTGGAAGCCAAAAGAAAGCTGGAGTAGCCATACTTATATCAGACAAACTAGACTTTAAATTAAAGGCTGTAACAAGAGATGAAGAAGGGCATTATATAATAATCACAGGGTCTATCCACCAGGAAGAGCTAACTATTACAAATGTCTATGCGCCAAATACCCGAGCCCCCAGATATATAAAACAATTACTCATAAACATAAGCAACCTTATTGATAAGAATGTGGTCATTGCAGGGGACTTTAACACCCCACTTACAGAAATGGATAGATCATCTAGACACACAGTCAATAAAGAAACAAGGGCCCTGAATGATACATTGGATCAGATGGACTTGACAGATATATTTAGAACTCTGCATCCCAAAGCAACAGAATATACTTTCTTCTCGAGTGCACATGGAACATTCTCCAAGATAGATCATATACTGGGTCACAAAACAGCCCTTCATAAGTTTACAAGAATTGAAATTATACCATGCATACTTTCAGACCACAATGCTATGAAGCTTGAAATCAACCACAGGAAAAAGTCTGGAAAACCTCCAAAAGCATGGAGGTTAAAGAACACCCTACTAACGAATGAGTGGGTCAACCAGGCAATTAGAGAAGAAATTAAAACATATATGGAAACAAACGAAAATGAAAATACAACAATCCAAACGCTCTGGGATGCAGCGAAGGCAGTCCTGAGAGGAAAATACATTGCAATCCAGGCCTATCTCAAGAAACAAGAAAAATCCCAAATACAAAATCTAACAGCACACCTAAAGGAAATAGAAGCAGAACAGCAAAGGCAGCCTAAACCCAGCAGAAGAAGAGAAATCATAAAGATCAGAGCAGAAATAAACAATATAGAATCTAAAAAAACTGTAGAGCAGATCAACGAAACCAAGAGTTGGTTTTTTGAAAAAATAAACAAAATTGACAAACCTCTAGCCAGGCTTCTCAAAAAGAAAAGGGAGATGACCCAAATAGATAAAATCATGAATGAAAATGGAATGATTACAACCAATCCCTCAGAGATACAAACAATTATCAGGGAATACTATGAAAAATTATATGCCAGCAAATTGGACAACCTGGAAGAAATGGACAAATTTCTAAACACCCACACTCTTCCAAAACTCAATCAGAAGGAAATAGAAAGCTTGAACAGACCCATAACCAGCGAAGAAATTGAATCGGTTATCAAAAATCTCCCAACAAATAAGAGTCCAGGACCAGATGGCTTCCCAGGGGAGTTCTACCAGACATTTAAAGCAGAGATAATACCTATCCTTCTCAAGCTATTCCAAGAAATAGAAAGGGAAGGAAAACTTCCAGACTCATTCTATGAAGCCAGTATTACTTTGATTCCTAAACCAGACAGAGACCCAGTAAAAAAAGAGAACTACAGGCCAATATCCCTGATGAATATGGATGCAAAAATTCTTAATAAGATACTAGCAAATCGAATTCAACAGCGTATAAAAAGAATTATTCACCATGATCAAGTGGGATTCATTCCTGGGATGCAGGGCTGGTTCAACATTCGCAAATCGATCAACGTGATACATCACATTAACAAAAAAAAAGAGAAGAACCATATGATCCTGTCAATCGATGCAGAAAAGGCCTTTGACAAAATCCAGCACCCTTTCTTAATAAAAACCCTTGAGAAAGTCGGGATAGAAGGAACATACTTAAAGATCATAAAAGCCATTTATGAAAAGCCCACAGCTAACATCATCCTCAACGGGGAAAAACTGAGAGCTTTTTCCCTGAGATCAGGAACACGACAGGGATGCCCACTGTCACCGCTGCTGTTTAATATAGTGCTGGAAGTTCTAGCATCAGCAATCAGACAACAAAAGGAAATCAAAGGCATCAAAATTGGCAAAGATGAAGTCAAGCTTTCGCTTTTTGCAGATGACATGATATTATACATGGAAAATCCGATAGACTCCACCAAAAGTCTGCTAGAACTGATACATGAATTCAGCAAAGTTGCAGGATACAAAATCAATGTGCAGAAATCAGTTGCATTCTTATACACTAACAATGAAGCAACAGAAAGACAAATGAAGAAACTGATCCCATTCACAATTGCACCAAGAAGCATAAAATACCTAGGAATAAATCTAACCAAAGATGTAAAAGATCTGTATGCTGAAAACTATAGAAAGCTTATGCAGGTAATTGAAGAAGATATAAAGAAATGGAAAGACATTCCCTGCTCATGGATTGGAAGAATAAATATTGTCAAAATGTCAATACTACCCAAAGCTATCTACACATTCAATGCAATCCCTATCAAAATTGCACCAGCATTCTTCTCGAAACTAGAACAAGCAATCCTAAAATTCATATGGAACCACAAAAGGCCCCGAATAGCCAAAGTAATTTTGAAGAAGAAGACCAAAGCAGGAGGCATCACAATCCCAGACTTTAGCCTCTACTACAAAGCTGTCATCATCAAGACAGCATGGTATTGGCATAAAAACAGACACATAGACCAATGGAATAGAATAGAAACCCCAGAACTAGACCCACAAACGTATGGCCAACTCATCTTTGACGAAGCAGGAAAGAACATCCAATGGAAAAAAGACAGTCTCTTTAACAAATGGTGCTGGGAGAACTGGACAGCAACATGCAGAAGGTTGAAACTAGACCACTTTCTCACACCATTCACAAAAATAAACTCAAAATGGATAAAGGACCTGAATGTGAGACAGGAAACCATCAAAACCTTAGAGGAGAAAGCAGGAAAAGACCTCTCTGACCTCAGCCGTAGCAATCTCTTACTCGGCACATCCCCAAAGGCAAGGGAATTAAAAGCAAAAGTGAATTACTGGGACCTTATGAAGATAAAAAGCTTCTGCACAGCAAAGGAAACAACCAACAAAACTAAAAGGCAACCAACGGAATGGGAAAAGATATTTGCAAATGACACATCGGACAAAGGGCTAGTATCCAAAATCTATAAAGAGCTCATCAAACTCCACACCCGAAAAACAAATAACCCAGTGAAGAAATGGGCAGAAAACATGAATAGACACTTCTCTAAAGAAGACATCCGGATGGCCAACAGGCACATGAAAAGATGTTCAACGTCGCTCCTTATCGGGGAAATACAAATCAAAACCACACTCAGATACCACCTCACGCCAGTCAGAGTGGCCAAAATGAAGACATCAGGAGACTATAGATGCTGGAGAGGATGTGGAGAAACAGGAACCCTCTTGCACTGTTGGTGGGAATGCAAATTGGTGCAGCCGCTCTGGAAAGCAGTGTGGAGGTTCCTCAGAAAATTAAAAATAGACCTACCCTATGACCCAGCAATAGCACTGCTAGGAATTTATCCAAGGGATACAGGAGTACTGATGCATAGGGGCACCTGTACCCCAATGTTTATAGCAGCACTCTCAACAATAGCCAAATTATGGAAAGAGCCTAAATGTCCATCAACTGATGAATGGATAAAGAAATTGTGGTTTATATACACAATGGAATACTACGTGGCAATGAGAAAAAATGAAATATGGCCTTTTGTAGCAACGTGGATGGAACTGGAGAGTGTGATGCTAAGTGAAATAAGCCATACAGAGAAAGACAGATACCATATGGTTTCACTCTTATGTGGATCCTGAGAAACATAACAGAAACCCATGGGGGAGGGGAAGGAAAAAAAAAAAAAAAAAAAAAAAAAGAGGTTAGAGTGGGAGAGAGCCAAAGCATAAGAGACTGTTAAAAACTGAGAACAAACTGAGGGTTGATGGGGGGTCGGAGGGAGGGCAGGGTGGGTGATGGGTATTGAGGAGGGCACCTTTTGGGATGAGCACTGGCTGTTGTATGGAAACCAATTTGACAGTAAATTTCATATATTAAAAAAAAAAAAAAAAAAAAAGAAATCTATGTGTTTAGACTCATTGTGATGTCTGTAGTTTTCATGCTTGTTGTGATGTGATGTCTCTGGTACTTTATGGTCCTGGCAACATTTCACTCAGTGTCTGCCTTAGGATCTCTTGTAGGGCTGGGTTAGTGGTTAGTTATTGTTTGTTTGGGAAAACCTTTATCTCTCCTTCTATTCTGAATGACAGACTTGCTGGATAAAGGAGTCTTGGCTGCATATTTTTTCTGTTCATAACATTGAAGATTTCCTGCCATTCCTTTCTGGCCTGCCAAGTTTCAGTAGAGGAGTCTGCTACTACCCTTATTGTCTATCTTTGTATGTTAAGGCCCATTTATCCCTAGCTGCTTTCAGAATTCTCTTGATCCTTGTATTTTGCCAGTTTCAGTATGATTTGTTGTGCAGAAGATTGATTCAAGTTACACCTGAAGGGAGTTCTCTGTGCCCCTTGGATTTCAATGTCTGTTTCCTTCCCCAGATCAGGGAAGTTTTCAGCTAAGATTTGTTCAAGTACACCTTCAGTCCCTTTCTCTCCTTCTTCTTCTGGAATTCCTATGATATGGATATTGTTTCATTTTATTGCATCACCTAGTTCTCTAATTCTCCCCTTGTACTCCTGGATTTTTTTTTTTTTAAATCTTTTTCTCAGCTTCCTCTTTTTCCATAATTTTATCTTCTAATTCACTTATTCTCTCCTCTGCTTCTTCAGTCCGTCCTGTGGCCACCTCCACTTTATTTTGCACCTCATTTATAGCATTTTAAAATTCCTCATGACTATTTTTTAGTCCCTTGATATCTGTAGCAATAGATTCTCTGCTGTTCTCCATGCTTTTTTCAAGCCCAGTGATTAATTTTATGACTATTATTCTAAATTATTCTGTTATACTGCTTAAATCAGTTTTGACCAATTCATTAGCTGTTGGTACTTCCTAGAGTAAAAAAACATTGATTAGGCAGAGAGACTAAAGGCCTTAATCCAGACAGAGAAAGGAAAATAAATATGGAGGCAGGGAAAATGGAAGAAGATGAAGTTACCAAGACTGAGAAACTATATGGCTTGATTATTCCAGGGAGGGAGAAAGGAGTGTAAAGGAGGTGTAGAACATGTATCAAGACAATGGATTAAATATCCCTGTTTAGACAGACCAATAACCAGAGTAACCAGCCTAGGGGAGGGAAGAGATAAGGAGGAAAAATGGGGTGGGGGGGGGGGGGAAGGGAGAATATATCTATATATCCGGAATTGACCTAGAGTTAATCTAGGCAATGCTGTATCGCTTGTGGGGAGTAGCTGTCTACATGGTCTGTGCCGCTCTGGTGGATACGCAGTTGCCTAGTATTAAGGGGCATGGTATGGTGTATTCTGAACCTACCTCCACTGTGGACCCCTGGAGTGATTCCTGAGGCCCCGCCTTGGTGGTGGTGGTCGTTGGCCGTGGCGGGGGGGGGGGGGAGGGAATGGCGATCCCCCAGTCTCTTCATGGAGCCAGACCCGGTGGACTCCATTTGAGTTGTCCTCATTGTGCTGCAGGCACAGACGGGGCGGTCCTTGTCTCTTTGCCAACTCCCCTGACCCTGCTCTTGGCTAGGATTCAAAGTCCTGCTCTCTTCGCTCTTGCGCTGGTGAAGCACCTCTCCATGCAGCGAGATGTGTTCCCGGCTGGCTTTGTCTGTGCTGCTGCACTACAGGGAGGACCAACTTCTAATGCGGACTGAGCGCCGCTGCCCTCGCAGGGAGTCCCCGGGGTGGCAGACGCAGGCAGGCTTTATCTTTTCCCATGGCACTCCAGGGAAACGGTGGCCTTTTTCTCCTGCATACTGTGCCCTCGGCCGAGCCACTGTGCCTGGAGGTGATGGAGCCAGCAGGGTCTGTGCTATGGCGCAGCCCTCCAGGGAGGGAACCACTTTTTTCCAACTGTTGGCTGAGCACCTGACCTACCACTGCACCCAGGCCTGGCTCCTCTCCTCCCCAAGTGTGCGAACAGGGAGCTGGCCCCAGTCCCAAGAAAGCCCCGCAGTTAGAGATCGGATCCCTCCCGGTCTCAGTTTGAGGTCTTTCTCCTGCCAGAAACGGTCCTATACTTCCCTAGCTGCTCTTTCTCTTCCCTTCGTGTGTCTGTGGGAGGGGGTCCCTCCTCTCCTTGCCCACGTGGCCTTTTTATCTCCCCCAGTTCGCAGTTACTCCCCTTTTTTCCAGCTTTCCCATTTTCTTCCTAGTAGATTGTCTCTTTTCCTCCCAGGGTCTAGTGTTCAAAGTCCTTTGGCCTCTACACCTCTTTGAGAGACGCTGGAAGTATGGATTCCCCCTACTTCTCTGCCATGTTGGCCCCCCTTCCCTGAAATTTCTGTATGGGTTCAAAAGCTGTCAGTACCTTGAATGAACTAGTGATGAAGTACCTCTACTTCCTGATGGTTGGCTTTTTTTAACATTTATCAAGGGCATACTCCCCATTAGTGAACCCTGAGAGAAAGTTAACTGATAAGTGTGTGTATAGTAGCTTGAAGAAATTCTTGTTAGATGTATCCAACTTTAGGATATTTGAGACCTATTGCCAACATACATTGGGAATGAATTTGAAGAGGGACTGTTATTTAATGACACTTACATAGAGCTGAATCATTTAAACTGATGCTTAGAGGGACAGATCCCAGAGGCTAACTAGGATCTGATTTTAATCTGTTCTGACCTTAAGACTCCCACTGGATTTTGGCTTCTTGAGGGAAAAATAGTGATAGAAGTTTCTGATCTTGCCACTTGCATCTATTGCCTAATCTAGTTTAGCTTAAATTCCAGTTAACCGAGTTTTGGGTAATCTGAGTTCTTGTAACAGCCTCACTGTAATTAGAGTTAGTTTGGCTCAGCATTTATTGTTTATAGTCTAAAAGGAAACCTAAGAGGGAGTTCTTAACTCAATGTAACTTTTTGAGTTGATGAGAAACTACTTCAGTTTCTATTAAACTCCCTCCCCCAAATTTTATAGTATGAGAACATACAGCTCTCTAGATGCTTAGAAATCATTGCTTAACTCTCTGTGGAAGCTTCTGGCTCTGAAGAAATAAACAGTTTGATTTTGAGCTAAAGGGAAGAACAGGCATAGAAACACAGCCGGGAATCAAGTCAAAAAGCAACAGTAAATGAACGGAAGAGGGATCCCATTTGCTGAAATTCTAGAAAATCAGATGACAGGAATTTGCTGAAAAACAGTGGGCAGAGGAGAACCAGTAGCCAAGTAATTTGCTTTAAATGCATCAAGTATTGAGTCTGTAAGTCTGAAGATCTGGTTTCTGTTTACTGAGTCCCTAAGTAAGGAGATTCACTACACTCTTGCAACAATAGCCTTACAGCCTCCTAAAGGTACTTAACGTTCATGAGAAAGTTTTAAAGAGCTTGGTGGTGTTTTGTTTTGTCTTTTAATTTTCAATACAGAATGTTAATCTAATCCAGACTGTTGGGCTGAGTTCAGGAGTGGTGGGTGGTTAATTTTTCCTATGTTCAGTGTTCTTACTCCGTATCAGCCAGCTCTTAGACACGAAAGGTATAAACAACACCCCCTTGCCTCTATTGTCTCTGGAGACCAGGAACTCCTGACAGAGTCTTCTACTTTCATAGAACAAATCCCCAAACCCCTCAATAGTCTCATTTTCCATTGGATCAGATAATTTCAGGTCGACTAAGAAAAGAAAATAATGGAATTCGGTGACTAGAAGTTTCGGGGCTTCAACAAAGCTTTTAGTAGAACTTAATTCTTCTCCTTGAAGAAAATAGAGGTACAACTGGGGTCCTTGGTTTCTATTGTAAATTGGCTATTTTCCAGAAATATTCATTCCCTCTCCTTGACATAGGTGGAAAGAATATGTTTGCTTTCCCCCTTGATGTGACCTTGAGTATATGACTTATTTGATGGGATGTTAGCAAATGAGAATTGAGGCTTAAAATGTCTGAGATGGTCTCCTTGTGTTCCTGCTTTTCTTCCCATCTTCTCCCTGAACCCCACCCCCCACCCCTCCAATAATCCTTAAGAGTCTGTTTCCTGTTTTGCTTCCCCCCCCCCCCACCCTGTGTTCACCTGTTTTGTTAAATTCCACATGTAAGGGAAACCCAATATCTCTCTCTGATTTTTGCTTAGCATAATATTCCCTAGCTCCATCCACGTTGTTGCAAATGTCAAGATTTCATTCTTCATGGCTGAGTAATAATCTGTGTGTGTATACCGCATCTTTAATCATCAGTTAATAGACATTTGGGCTCTTTGATCTATGTACTCTTTGAACCTATCCATGGACTGAAGAGACTTAGCTAGGGGAAATGTTTCATCCTGACTCAAGGCCCCTGACCTACCTTTTCTTAGATCATTTATTTATTTAAAACAATTTTTTTCTTACATTTATTTATTTTTGAGAGACAGAGACAGAGCGGAAGCGGGGTAGGGGCAGAGAGAGAGGGAGACACAGAATCCGAAGCAGGCTCCAGGCTCCGAGCCATCAGCACAGAGACCGACGTGGGGCTCGAACCCATGGACCTTGAGATCATGACCTGAGCTGAAGTCGGTCGCCCAACCAACTGAACCACCCAGGAGCCCCTTAGAGCATTTATTTTAGAAAACTTAGAATCGTACATTTTTTTTCCCTTTCTGTTCCTTTTGAGATCTAAAGCTTTTCCCAGCCTCTTGTCAGTTTTATAGCCATGGGGTGTTTTTCTACAGGAATTAAGAGCCATCCCTGTGAAATGTAACTATCAAGAGAGATCCTGCCCCTTTCCCCCAGCCTCTATGGAAGGTAGGAGCTTAACTTCAACAAGTGCCAATTACCTAACACAGATGGCCTAATGACATTGAGCAACTTCCCTCGAATGTCATGGTGTACTTTGTCAATAGATCACCTCCATGCCAAACTCTTTTTCCCTCCATCTCTTATTACAATCATCTTTGTCTTCCTTGCCTGTTCACTCAACCAGTTCAGTGAAAGTTTTCTTTGATACCAGAGTCAATTTGAAGTGTTGTAACCTACCACAAAACAATGGCTATTGCCGAGTCACCACAAGATAGGAGTTCTACTAAGGAGAGACAAGCTACAGGAAAGCTGTATTCAATGGAACTCTGCCCTCAAAGACGGCTTTGATAGTAGACCATTATTGGGCCTCTTAATGGAGGAGATTAAATGGAAAGGGTAGTAACAGACTTGGTCCTGAGCTCATGAGATTTATTTCAACCCTAGGGACTTCATGAATTCTCTTGGAGGACTTTGAGGCATTCGTGTGCTTAAGTGTAAGTCAAGGAGTGAGGAGCAGGTGACAATTGAGAATTTGGTAGGAATTTGAGTGTTTATGTCAAGGAAACATTTTCTACTTCTAGAACAGGGAAGTCTGAGACCTACAAGTTATAACACATTTTTTTTTTTTTCTTCATGATTTGGCCAATACCTTCATTGAACTTTTATTATAGCAGTGACTGCTCCTTAAGTCACCATTGTACCATCCATAGGATTTGGTCTCTGTCTTCATGGTTCAAGATTATGGTATCCTATATAAGCACAATGATGTAGAAAGGGATGAAGAAGGTGGCAAAGGGTATATACCAGTTGTCTTGTAATGAAGGCTCTCAGAATCTCAAATTCTACTTGTATTCTATTTTCTGAAATCTTACTATAGTTGCAAAGGAAGCTGAAAGAGATGATGAGGTGTTAAGTCTTCTAGGTGCACATAAGTGTAGCTAAAAATGTTTATTACAATAGAAGACCAGTGTTCTGGGACAAATAGGAGTTCTTACCAGTTCATCCCACTGGCTCCCTAAATTGCTGTACATCCCCTTCTTTCCACTCCTGGAACTGCTTACTACTTTTCCACAAGAATCTATACTTGAGTCTCCTCTGTCTCAAAGCATAGGGTCTATAATATTGTGACCATTTTGGGAGTGTTTTAGATGTAGCTTGTCTTGCTCTGGAAGCTGGTAAAAGATGAAGTTCCCTCCCATACTCCTAATATGCCAGTGGAGTGGGGACAGGATTACAAACCTAAAATGTCCTATTAAGAAAAGAGGAGAAAGGGTCGTGCATGGCAGTCACCAGGTCTCTGGGCCAAGGTAGCAGCTGCTTTTTGTACTGGTAACTGATCTGTGAAACTATCTGGAAAACTCTCCTTCTGCTTTCTGGAAGGGATCTGTGTGGTCCCTGGTCCTATTGTCTTGGGAGTTTTTTTACTGCATCTCCTCCTTCCTATGTCTGAAGTGGGCATTAGACCTCTCGTCTCTTAGGAACTACACAGCTCTCATTCTTTCCTGCTAATGCAGGTTAGAGGTCCCAGGAATGGTGTTAGGAATGGAACACTTGGAAATTTTTGTAAGTCCAAGCTGATGATTTCTTTGGAAAAACAACTAGGCTTCCAACTAATGCTTCATGTTAACCACAGCCAAACCATGACTGCACATAATTCTTAAAACTACTCTGGTCTTTGATTTACCGACTTTCGGGTTTAGTCCATTCTCCCTCACCATCAGGTAATATCCCTTGAAGAGCTCTGTATTCACCAGCATAAGGACAGGCACTTGTAAAATCTTATAGCAGCTTGGGGGTCGGGAAGGGTTTGGCAGGAAACGCATCACAGTAGTCCCTCAGGGACCTGGGCTGGCAGAGGTGGTTTTTAAAAACCTATCTCCAGGATCATCAGAGCAGGAACAAGGGAATATACTGAACCATTGACTAGTTTTGATGATTCTGTTAAGAAATTGTGCCATTCTACTCCTGTCTTATTGCTCACAGAAAGTTTCTCACCCACACCTAATTCCACAAAGAATGGAGAAGGGTAATCCTAGATGTACCTAAGGTAAACCGTCGTAATGACTATGCTACTTGTAATGGGTTTAGATGGTAAAGCAACTTCTTTAATCTGATTTTTGTAACTGCAATGGCTCCCATTGTCTGACCCTTTCCATTGAGATGGCAAAAGATTTTCAAGCATCTTCTGGTAAGAATTCTGAGTTTTCAAGTTTAATCTTCTGTTCAAACTACTTCCTAACAGCATTATTTAAACTATTTCAACTTTTAGTAACAAAGAAGCTGGCCGTTTCAGTGTCATGAGGATCTAAATTGACAGGTTCTCCGCTCAGATTTTATGTCAGGTACAGAAACTACTTACAATTCTATCTCTTTTCCTTAGTCACAGGAGAATTAGCTAGGCACATTTAAGGCCAGGATAAAGCTATCCTTGCCTCCGTTGTGACACATTTCCGTATGGTGTATGTAAGTACAACTTCTGAGAGCTTTTTTATAAGACTTGGGTACATACTGTTTGTAACTTTCTCATCCCTCCCTCCGTTTTGCTGCTTGGTCTCTAGATGGCCTAATCTTGGAATCAAAATGTGAATGCCACGACCTAGGAAAGGTAAAATGGTGATTTGGGGGAATCTGTCCCTGAGAACTTTGCGGAGCAGAAATCCCATACTAGCTGCTATAGACTGAATGTTTCTGTCCCTCAAATCCATACATTGATAACCTAATTGACAATATGATGGTATTTAGAGGGTGGGGTCCTAGGGACTTGATTGGGTCATGAGGGTAGAGCCTTTATGAATGGAAATTGTGCCTTTATGAAACAGGTCCCAGAGGGCTTCCTTCCCTCTCTCCCCTTCCTCACCTTGTGAAGAGCCCGTTTAAAGCCAGCATCTGTAAACCAGGAAGCAATCACTTATTGGGCATGGAATCAGCTGGTGCCTTGATCTTCAACTTTTCAGCCTGAAGGACTGAGCAGTGAATATTAATTGTTTACAAGGCACCCACTTTGTGGTATTTTGTTCTAGCTGCTTGAATGGACTAAGACCCTTCTCTGCCAAGGTACTACATCAGTATAGTAAGAGGAGAGGAAAAGAAATTGCTTTCTATTTTGAAAACTTGTTTTCTTAAGTAGCAGTGTTAGATCTAGTCATTCTTTTTTTACTTTAATGTTCTTTTGAGAGAGAGAGAGAGAGAGAGAGAGAATGAATGAATATGAGAGGGCAGAGAGAGAGGGAGACACAGAATCTGAAGCAGGCTCCAACCTCCGAACTGTCCGCACAGAGAGGATGGGGGGCTCAAACTCATGAACTGAGATCATGACCTGAGCTAAAGTCAGGCACTTAACTGACTGAGCTACCCAGGTGTCCCTCTAGTCCTTCTACTTCAACTTGTTTTCAGCAGATGAGGCCTTTTAGGACATTACCTTCCACTCAGTCCAACTTTCTACAGCCTAAGATGAAAAATTTCATTCAGGTCAAACCACTTGTAATCTGATTCTTACAGTTGGTTTCAGGGTCATAGCTGCAACCTTTTAAAATGTCCAAATAGTTGGACTCAGCTGCCTGTAGCTTCCAGGACAAATATGTGATGTGGGATTTGTGCTTCCAGAAGACTTTCTGATGGCTGAGTATCTTTGCTGTTTTCAAGTAAGCGTGTCCTTCACTAGGAAGAATGGGATTGCTCCTTGCCTGGAATGCTAACCTTTTAGATTTTAATGGGGAAGTCAAATGTAAAGATGGAGGACACAGTAGCTGAGATGGTTGGTTTTTATTGTACCACTTCTTTTCAATGTCTACTTAAAATTTGCCTTATTAGGGGTTCATCTAAATCAAGTTGGTCACTCTGAATCCAACTAACTTCCTAGAATATTAACTTCTAGCTTCCTAGAAGCTAGATTCTAGCTTTCTATTTCTGATTTTACTCAGAAATATTTAACATGTGAGACTGCAAACCATCATGAGTGTTGGTAAAACAATATTAAATCTAAAAAAGAAAAAAAAAAAACCTTACCTCTCTTAGGGCATAACCTACTGGCCATCCAACAAAGAGTACGAATATTTAGTCTTTAGATCTAAGGTCTGTGCTCTTGTTACAAGTATTTATCCTTCTCTGGGTTTCCTAAAAGTCAGCTGAGGTTAAAGGGACATATTAAACATCCCATTATTCTTTTTTTTAAAGGAACAGCCCTGCAGATTTGTCACTGTTCTCATAACAAAACCTTTTTTTTTTTTTTTTTTTTTTTTTTTTTTTTTTTTTGTAGAGATGGAAAAGGTTTATTCCAGTGAGTCATCTAGTCCATTTTTCTCTGCATGCTTTTTCAGGGTGGCTTCAGATTTAAAAGGATTTGAATATCTTCAAAGACCTTGTGGGGGAATTATTTAAAAGCTATTTGTAATCTTCAGGTGTTTTTCATGAGAATGGATTAAGAACATGCTAAGACTAAGAAATCGTAAGAGAACTGCTCTCAGAATTGCTACAAAAAGCATTGTTTTTCAAGGTGGCTCTCTACACAATGGCATTGCTGCCTTAGAAACTAAAAGGGAAAAACAAGAGCTCTGAATCAGGAGGCAGAAACTCACTGTTAGGGAAGAAGTAGTATTCAGTTTTCATAGTTTTAACCACCACCTCTACAAGAGCTTTCAAGTGAATGGGGAAGGTGGGGGCCACAGCCATAGCTGGCACCACAGCCAGTGGGTTAGAATTGACCATATGATTGCAGAGTTTCCTCTAATTTCTCTCCAAGCTGGTGGTCAGTGGAGTGGACCTTTGGCTTATAGGGTACTCAAGAAGAGGGCACACACACTAGCATTCACAAATTACCTCATCTCTGCCACTTGGGAAGATCAGAACCTTGGGGAAGGAAATTCCCTCATCTTCATTTTAATGGCATGCTCTGGGGAGCAAAGGGCCCAGAGAAACCCGTGAAGGCACTCCCGTGGCTGTAAGTGTGTGGTAAAAGCAACAGCTCCACATAGGTCAGTTTCTCTGGATGGTCTGGAGCATTTCTAGGCTTCTTTCTTTGTCTTGGCCCTTTTTAATGATCCCTTATTCACCATGGCACCATCCCCCTCCCTATAGGATAGGGATCCTATCCCCTACTCTTTCTGCAATAGAAGACACACTAAGGAAAATGCACAGTCTTTATTCCTGGATAGGGCCTTCCGTTCTATTTGCGTCAGCTGAGTTGGACTAATCCAGAAGGAAGCCTGAGATTCAAGCTTCTACTAATTTTTTAATATTACATTTTCCTTTAACTTCTCACCAAAATACCCACTTCCCCTTCCTCTCTTCTAGGGAAGAATACTCTTTCTCTTGCTCTTAACTGTGTGTTTTTTACTTTGTTTTTTTTTTTGGGGGGGGGGGTTTGTTTTGTTTTGTTTTCCTATATTAACCTAAATAGTGTCCAGTTAGTCTGAAATTTTCTTGTGCTTAAATCCCTCTTGAAAGTTAATGTTTAGTCTAGAACCTTCTAACCATTCCTTTTATCCTCCAGTTATATCCTGACCTTCTCCAGGTCACTTTTCCGAAAATCCTGATGAAATGGGTGAGCAGAGGAACCACCACCTGAGATCATGGCCTATGTAGTGGCAAAAGCCTGAAGTTGGATTCCATTACTATAGACTAAATTTAAAATTCTGCTATATACTAGCTACGTGATTTAGGGAACAGTGATTCATTGTTAGTCTTTCTTCCTCAACTTCAAAGTGCTAGTACTTGCATTAAAGACCATGCTATTAAGAATAAAGACCATGCTATTAAGAATAAAGACCATGCTATTAAGAATAAAGACCATGCTATTAAGAATAAAGACCATGCTATTAAGAATAAAGACCATGCTATTAAGAATAAAGACCATGCTATTAAGAATAAAGACCATGCTATTAAGAATAAAGACCATGCTATTAAGAATAAAGACCATGCTATTAAGAATATAGGGGCAACTGGGTGGCTCAGTCAGTTAAGCGTCCAACTTCAGCTCAGGTTATGATCTCACGGCTTGAGTTTGAGCCCTGCATCGAGCTCTGTGCTGATGGCTCAGAGCCTGGAGCCTGCTACAGATTCTGTTTCCCTTTCTCTCTGCCCCTCCCCTCTCTTTCAAAAGTAAACTTCAAAAAGAATAAAACAATATACCTTTATAACCTATGAAATACTATACATGGGTATAAAATCTGTGACAAGTATATTAACATGTCTGATTAATAGTTTGGTAAAATTATCAGGTCTTCATAGTGCTCACCTCTACATATTGTCCATTCATCCCTTTTTAATCCATTTTTTATGTTCTGTATCTCTTCCTCTAGAACATAAGCTCCTTCATAATAGTGGCTTTATCGGTTTTCTTTACTGTATTCTGAGACTAAAATAGTTATAGCATACTTGAGTCTCAAAGCAAACCTATAAATGGACAACTCTTCATGTGAACAATGTTATTATGTAAGGGAAATTGCTTATTTCTAAATTCAATTTATTGTCAAGTTAGCTAGCATACAGTGTATACAAGGTGCTTTTGGCTTCAGGGGTAGATTGCATGATTCGTTGCTTACATACAACACCCAGTGCTCATCCCAACAAGTGCCCTCCTCAATGCCCAACACCCATTTTCCCCTCTGTCCCCTCTCACTAGCCCTCAGCTTATTCTATATTTACGAGTCTCTTTATGGTTTGACCCCCTCTCTGTCTGAAACTATTTTTCCCCCATCTCTTGCCCCATGGTCTTCTTTTAAGTTCAAGTTCTACATATGATTGAAAACATATTTACCTCTGGCTGACTCCTTTCACTTAGAATAATACTTTCCAGTTCCATCCATCCACGTTGTTGCAAATGGCAAGATTCATTCTTTCTCATTGCCATGTATTATTCCATTCTAGTAAAGTAGTAAAACACATCCTTTTTTTTTTTTTTTTTTTTTTTTTTTTTTTTTTTTTTTTTTTTTTATCCATTTATCAGTTGATGGACATTTGGGCTCTTTCCATAATTTGGCTATTGTTGAAAGTGCTGCTATAAACATTGGGGTATATGTGCCCCTATGAATCAGCACTCTTATATCCCTTGGATAAATTCCTAGTAGTGCTGTTGTTGGGTCATAGGGTAGTTCCATTCTCAATTTCTTGAGGAACCTCCACACTGTTCTCCAGAGTGGCTGCACCAGTTTGTATTCCTGCCAACAGTGAAAGAGGGTTCCCCTTTCTCCACATCCTTGCCAACATCTAATGTTTCTTGAGTTGATAATTTTAGCACTCTGACCAGTGTGAGGTGGTATCTCAATGTAGTTTTGATTTGTATTTCCCTGATGATGAGTGATGCTGAGCATCTTCTCATATGTCTATTGGCCATCTGGATGTCTTCTTTGGAAAAGTGTCTATTCATTTCTTCTGCCCATTTCTTCACTGGATTATTTGTCTTTCATGTGTGGAGTTTGGTGAATTCTTTATAGATTTTGGATACTAAGCCTTTATTCAATAGGTTATTTGTAAATATCTTCTCCCACTCCATCAGTTGCTGTTTAGTTTTATTGATTTCTTCCTTTGCAGTGAAGAAGCTTTTTATCTTGATGAAGTCCCATTAGTTCATTTTTGCATTTAATTCCCTTGCCTTTGGAGAGGTGTCCAGTAAGAACTTACTGCAGCTGAGGTCAAAGAAGTTGTTGCCTGTTTTCTCCTCCAGGGTTTTGGTGGTTTCCTGTCTCACATTTAGGTCTTCCATCCATTTTGAGTTTATTTTTGTGAATGGTGTAAGAAAGTGGTCATTCTTCTGCATGTTGCTGTCCAGTTCTCCCTGCTAAAGAGACTGTCTTTTTTTTTCCATTGGATACCCTTTCCTGCTTTGCCAAAGATTAGTTGGGCATACATTTGTGGATCCAATTCTGGGTTCTCTATTCCATTGGTCTATGTGTCTGGTTTTGTGCCAATACCATATTGTCTTGATGATTACAGCTTTGTAGTAGGGGCTAAAGTCTCGGATTGTGATGCCTCCTGCTTTGTTTTTCTTTTTCAATGTTACTTTGGCTCTTCAGGGTCTTCTGTTGTTCCATAAAAAATTTAGGATTGTTTGTACGATCTTTGAGAAGAAGGTCAGTGCAATTTTGATTGGGATTGCACTGCATGTTTAGATTGTTTTGGGAAGTGTTGACATATTAACAATATTCTTCCAATCCATGAGCATGGAATGTTTTTTTTTTTTTCCATTTCTTTGTGATTTCTTCAATTTCTTTCAGAAGTTTTCTATATTTTTCAGCATATAGATATTTTACCTCTTTGGGTTTATTCCTAGGTATTGTATGTTTCAGGGTACAATTGTAAGTGGGTTCAATGTCTTGATTTTTCTCTTCTGCTTCATTATTGATGTATAGAAATGCAACCAATGTCTGTACATTGATTTTTGTATCCTGAGACTTTGCCAAATCCATGTATTGGTTCTAGCTGGTTTTTGGTGTAGTCTTTCGGGTTTTCTGTGTAGAGGATCATGTTGTCCACAAAAAGTGAAAGTTGGACTTCTTTGCCAATTTTGATGCCTTTTATTTCACTTTGTTGTCTGAGTGCTGAGGCTAGGACTTCCAACATTATGTTAAACAACAATGGTGAGAGTAGACATCCCTATCCTGTTGCTGATAGCAGGGGAAAGCTCTCAGTTTTTCCCTATTGAGGAAGATAATTAGCTGTGGGCTTTTCATATATGGCTTATATGTTAAGGTATGCTCTATGCCAACTTTCATGAGGGTTTTTATTAAAGGATGCTGTATTTTGTCAAATTCATTTTTTATGCACCTATTAACAGGATCATATGGTTCTTATCCTTCTATTAGTGTGATGTATCACATTGATTTTGTGAATATTGAACCAGCCCTGTAGCCCAGGAATGAATCTCCTTGATCATGGTGAATAATTCTTTTAATATATCATCGAATTTGATTTGCTAGTGTCTTGTTGAGAATTTTTACATCCATGTTCATTAGGGACATTGGCTGGTAATTCTCCTTTTTAGTGGGGGTCTTTGTCTGGTTTTGGAGTTAAGGTAATGCTGGCTTCATTGATTGAGTCCAGAAGCTTTCCTTCCATTTCTGTGTTTTAGAACAGCTTGAGATAGGTATTAACTCTGCTCTAAATATCTGATAGAATTCCCCTGGGAAGCTGTCTAGCCTATGACTCTTATTGGGAGATTGTTTATAACCAATTCCATTTCTTTGCTGGTTATGGGTCTGTTCACATTTTATATTTCTTCCTGTTTGAGTTTTGGTAGTGTGTGTGTGTCTAGGAATTTGTCCATTTCTTCCAGTTTCCCAGTTTTTTGGTGCATAATTTTTCATAGTATTCTCTAATTGTGTTTTTATGGTGTTGTGATCTCTCCTCTTTCATTTGTGATTTTTTTTTTTTTTATCAGTTTGGGTTCTCTTTTCTTTTTGAAAAGTCTGGCTAGGGGTTAATTATCTTTACTTTTTCAAAAACCAGGTCTTAAATTCATCGATCTGTTCTATTGTTTTTCTTGGAATATATATTGTTTATTTCTGCTCTAATCCTTATTCTCTTGTTCTGCTGGCTTTGGGGTTTCTTTGCTGTTCTGTTTCTAGTTCCTTTAGGTGTGCTATTAGAATTTGTATTAGGGATTTTTCTCGTTTCTTGAGATAGGCCTGGACTGCAATGTATTTTCCTCTTAGGACTACCTTTGCTGCATTCCAAAGGGTTTGGACTATTGTGTTTTCATTTTCATTTGCTTCCATATTTCTAAAAAAAATTTTTCTTTAATTGCCTGTTTGACCAATTCATTGTTTAGCAGGATATTGTTTAATCTCCATGCATTTGGAGACTTTCAAAATTTTTTCTTGTGGTTGATTTCAAGTTTCATAACATTGTAATCTGCAAGTATGCATGATATGATCTCAATTTTTTTTTTTTTTTTTTTTTTTTTTTTTTGGAGGGCTGTTTTGTGACCCAGTATGTGATCTATCTTGGAGAATGTTCCATGTGCACTCGAGAAGAATGTATATTCTGTTGCCTTTGGATGAAAAGTTCTGAATATATTTCGAGTCGATCTGGTCCAGTGTATCATCCAGGTCCATTGTTTCTTTATTGATTTTTTCTGCCTAGATGATCTGTCCTTTGTTAAGTGAAGTGTTAAAGTCCCCTGCAATTACCATATTCTTATCAATGAGATTTAAGTTTGTGATTAATTGATTTACATATGTTGGTGTTTCACATTGGGGGCATAAACATTTATAATTGTTAGCTCTTCTTGATGGATAGACCCCATAATTTGATATAATACCCTTCTCCATCTCTTGTTATAGCCCTGAGTTTAAAATCTAGTTTGTCTAATGTAAGTATGGCTACTCCAGCTTTCCTCTGACATCCAGTAGCATGATAGATGATTTTCCATCCCCTCACCTTCAATCTGAAGATGTCTTTGGGTCTAAAATGAGTCTCTTGTAGACAGTATATAGATCTTATTTTTTTAAATCCATTTGGATACCCTGTGTCTTTTCATTAGAGCGTTTAGTCCATTTATATTCAGAGCTACTATTAAAAGATATGGACTTAGTGTCATTGTGTTATCTGTAGGTTTCATGTTTGTGGTGATGTCTCTGGTCCTTTGTAGTCTTTGCAGCATTCCACTCACAGAGGCCCCCTTAGGATCTCCTGCAGGGCTGGTTTAGTGGCCATGAACTCCTTCAGTTTTGTTTGTCTGGCAAAGCCTTTATCTCTCCTTCTGTTCTGAATGACAGCCTTGCTGGATAAATGATTCTTGGCTGCCTATTTTTCCTATTCAGCACATTGACAATTTCCTGCCACTCCCTTCTGGCCTGCCAAGTTTCAGTGGACAGGTCTGCTACTACCCTTATGTTTCTACCCTTGTAGGTTAAGGCTGGTTTGTCACTAGCTGCTTTCAGATTTCTCTTTATCTTCGTATTTTGCCAGTTTCATATGATGGGGGGGAGAGGGGGGGAGAGGGAGAAGGATATGCCATTGATAAGACCTATTCTTGTTAAATCTGAAGGGAGTTCTCTGTGCCTTCTGGGTTTGGATGTTGCTTCCTTCTACAGATTAGGGAAGTTCTCAGCTATAATTTGTTCAAGTAAACCTGCCACTTCCTCTCTTCTTCTTTTGGAACTCCTATGATACAGATATTATTACATTTCATTTAATCACTTCTCTAATTCTTCCCTTGTGGTCTGTTTTATCTTTTTTTTTTTTTTTTTTTTTTTTTTTTTTTTTTTTCAGCTTCATTATTTTGCATAATTTTATCTATTTCACTTATTCTCCCCTATGTTTCCTCCATCCTTGCTGCCACTGCATCTAGTTTACTTTGCACCTCATTTACAACATTTCCTATTCATTGTGACTATTTTTTAATTCCTTGATCTCTGCAGCAGTAGATTCTCTGCTGTCTTTGATGCTTTTTTTCAGGCCCAGCTATTAATCTTATGACTATTCTGAATTCATGATCAGATACATTGTTATATCTGTTTTGAGCAATTCTCATTTCTTCCTGGAATTTCTCTTGAGGAGAAATCTTCCATTTTGTCGTTTTGGGCTAATTTTCTGTCTTTTATGTGTTTTAATAGCTTGTTATGTGTCCTGCATCTGTGAGCACTACCAAATTAAAAAGGGGTCACATGCTGTCCAGGTCCTGGCCCTTCAGGAGGTGTTTTTGGAGTGTGTTGCTCCCCTCCTTCCCAGGTGTGGGCTCCCCTCCTCCCCAGGTGTGGGAACAGGGCAGCAGGCCCCAGTCTGAAAAAAGCCCCACAACCCTGGAGTGAGTTAGAAATTGTTTTTTTTTTTTTTTTTTTTTTTTTTTTTTTTTTGATTCCTCAGTCCATGATTTTTCTTTTGTCCAAATACAACCCTGCATTTCCACAGCCTCTTTCTTTTGTGTCTCTCCGAAGAAGGGGATCCCTCTCCTCTGTGCCTATGCTGCCCGTTTTATCTCTCCTAGTTCACAATCGCATACCTATGGCCCACCAAGTTGTCCCCGTGGGCCCCTGGAGATGTTTCTGTCACTCTGTAGCCTGGATACCTCAGGAAATTGCTTATTTTAAATAATTTTTCCAGATTTCTTTCCAGAAGTAGTTCCATGAGCCTTTTATTTTACGACTAAAATTTGAAGTCTGAGCATGCAGAAGATAATATTGTGGGAAGCCATGACATAAAGGGTATAAAGCACCTTGTCACTACTATCTCCTTTCCACAGTTTGAAGCCAATCTTTCTCATTTTAGGTATCTAGAATTGTATAGAATTCTGTACTTTGTTTTATATTATGTATAGAATTAATAAAATAATTCTACATATAAATGGAGAAAACTATATGATCCTGACAATTTGAGCCTGAGAAATGCTATTGAGTTACTTGGATGGGGAGTTGAGAATATTGTAATACTGTGGTACCTGGGAAAACAAATGTCTGCTTTGGCAGTCCCTGAATCTCATCAGTTTTATGCAAACAAAGCATGGAGAGAGGGGGCACATAAAGATATCCTAGTGTATAGTATCCACAGAGAAAGATGTTTGTGTCTTACTAGAAGAAATAGCACTGATGAATATTCATGAGATCCATTTTACCTCCCTGCAGGCACAAAATATTTGTATAAATATGAAATCTGTGCATAATTATGTGAAAGCAGACATTCCCCAGAGGCAAAATATGCTAACATGGTAAGAAAGGTCTCAACCTCCTGTAGATTTTATTAAACGAATTCAAGTCATTGAAAGGATGTAAACATGAAGTAAGAGCACGGTACTTTAGTGTGGTCCAAAGGAGCATAACTAGAAATAATGAGACTATGCTAAGTATAGACAGGTTACTGGGGAACATTTTTAACTATGTTGTACTTCACTTCATAGCAGTGCTTTCAGAAAGGCTTTCAAGCTAAAATTCAGTCTAATGAAATCTATTAGACTGAAATTACCTTTCTGTGGACATGATGAAAGTCTTATTCCTTGAAATGGTGAATGTGACTTGACTGAGTTTCGATCCATCTTAAAATTGGATTGAATGTAGAAAGGGAAAAAGAGCATGTATTAGGTTATCTGCTTTGTCAGTGACTGGTGTGTGACCTTGGACAGTAAATTTAATGGCTTCACATTCTCTTTCTTTTAAAAATACCATTTCATATTCTCTATCATGGTTCTAGATATTAAGCTCAGTTTTACTTTCATGTTAACAGTATTCTCTCATTTTAAGAAGAAAGAATTCCTTTTTCTTGTGTAGTTGAATGTACAATGCCTTCTAGTCTCCCCACAACCACAATGGCGCGATAAAAAGTCATCTTTGGGTGGTGGAATATTAACACCATTAAATGCCAGAGAACAAACTTCTTGGTGCCTTCTTTGTCCTCCCTGTTCTGTGAAGTTACAAGTTCAACCAGATGCATCCCTGCCTATGTGAGCATTAGATGTGCAATATTTAGGATAGCTACTGGATTGGGTAGATCGGTAGTGAGAAAATCAAAAGGAAAAAGTGCAAATCTCCTAAAACAAATCTCTTTCTGTTAAGGATTTCCTATGTGATTTGACCACCTGCCTCTATAAAGGGTTGGGATGTACAATATAGGTTCTGATATAATGGTAAACTACAATCTCCTCATTTTCAGGTTAATAATTAGCTCACTGGGATTCTTAATCCCAGTTGTTAGGAAGGGGGGGTCAGCCATAAACCAGCTGAATCTTCATGCAAGCTTACTAAACCTTGCCAAGCTTGGACAGCCTGTCTTCCTCACCTTCCTTTCTTTATGGCTGTATTTACACCTTCTGGGTAAAGAGACAACTGGCAGTTCCTGCCTGGGACAAAATGTTAATGTAGCAGGATCTTCCCATATGGCTCCATGTTCCTAAATTGGTCAGGATCCAATGCAAATGTATATTTGGACCTATTTCTTCAAACTCTTCACTATTCTAAGATCTGAAACTCTTGATATTCTCTAGCTCTTGACCTTTTCGGCTCTTCGGGACCAATTCCTTGGGTGCTGATCTGGTGATTACACCATATATGTGATATCTAAAGCATTGCAGGTTATTACATTGTAAAAGGGTCCGATCTTTTCTTCAGTGCAAAAACATCCTTGATGATATAGTGGTGTTAGGGGACATTCTTCCCCTCCAAATAGCGTTTTGAATACAGTCCACTATAAAATACTGACCTCATTATGCTAAGGCACTGTGTGGTGTGTGAAATACTACACTGGTCATTTTACTGCCTACCTTATACTGACTCTTCATTTCCCACAGGATAAAGTTAAACTCTAACAAGTGGCCTATGAAAACTTGTAAGGATCTGGATCATTGTCTACCATTTCTTAGTTTACAATGTCCTTTCTCACATCAAAACTCGGCCACACTCAGTTTTTTTAAAACAATCTGCATCTTTCCATCCCCTATCTGCAAGTTTCTGTCTACCCTGCCTTACTGGACCACAGCTGCATTCAGTATTCTTGATCACTCTCCCTGAATGCTGCCACTCTGCATGTTCTTTGCCCCATTTTTTCCATCTTTTCTCTCTTCCTTCTCTACCTTTTATGTTTCTTTTTAGTCTAGCTATAAATACTTGAATATTTGACTCCTTTCTTTCAGTTTACACAGCTATTCCGACTTGGCATCCTAGGTCCTCCTAAAGTGGTTCTTCTCACCAGCTGCATTGCTACAGCATGGCTGTAGTGCCTTGCCATGTCTTAACTGGACTACAGTATCATGTAGGATCAGTTAAAAACAAACCTGTCCAAGATGAAGAAAACCTAGAAAGTCCCCTACAATATGCCTTACAGTCTCCACCCTATGATCTATAGATCTCAAATCTGGTAGCCTATATTCCGGTGGTCCTGTGCTTTTCTTTATGCTAAATCTTTCAACTGGAATGCTCTTTTTTCCAACATCCTTCCTCTGACTTCGGAAGACTTCAGAGACCTTCAGAGACTTTGCCCTCTCCAAGTTAAGATCCCATTCTACAATACTTCAATGAGATCACATGCCCACCTGTCCTTGTGCTTGTCATGTTTTAATCTTCCATAGAATATGAGCTACTTTAGGGTGGTGAAATGTTATTCATTTTGTATTAGAATATTACATAGGACAAATATAAGTTAAATTTCTTGTGCAGTAAAAAAAGGAATCTAAGTACCTAAATGAAAGGTCCTCATGTGAATAGTTATAAGGATTGGCACTTAACTACATAAGAATTTTAAAATCCTGTTCACTAGCAACCCTAGGCCTGGTTTCTTCCTCCAGAACTGCATATCGTGTGCTTTAGGGATTTGTGCCATATTTTCTCCACAGGCTCTGCTGATTCTAATCTCTCTCTTCAGCCATTTTCTTTCCCTTTTTGTTTCTACATTTTATCTCGTTAAGTCCCCCATAGTTCTTTTTTTCTCAGTTTCTTTAACTTCTGTCTGTTGGCAATTTTATTTCCATATTTTTCCTCTGAGATACTAGGGATTGGTAAGAAGGTAACAGCCCCAGTCCAAATCTGTCCTTATGAGTGTTTGGCCATTCTGATTCAGCTCTATCAACTCTATAGAAATATAACTCAAACAGTAGAACTTACACATTGTGCAGAATTTGTTGATAAATGCACACACCCGTATAATTGACCCATCTATAAGGATCTACATTCGCATTGCCTCAAAGTTTTGTATGCCTTTGTAGTTCCTCCACACTTCATCTTCTGTTTCAGGAAACCAATGATTTGCTTTTTAAAAAAATTATAGATTACTTCACAAATTATGCCATTTTATATAAATGGAAGCATACAATATCCTTTTGTGCCTGGCCGCTTTTGCTCAAGGTAATTTTCTTGAAAGGTTTTTCCATTGCTTGCATGATTGTTTTGTAGTTGTTGCTATACAGTAGATCATTATATAGTTATATATTTTGTTTATGCATTTACTTGTTTATGGTCCTTTTGCTTCCAGTTCGTGTGTTACGGATAAAGCTGCTATGATCATTCAGGTACAGTAAGTTACGTGGATGTATCTTTTCCTTTTTCTTGGGTAAAATACTTAGAAATGGGATTTCTAGATCAGATGGTAGGTATATGCTTAACATCATAGGATCATGGCAGGATGTTTTCCAAAGTAGTTGTGATATTTTATACTTCGAGTATTCTAGTAGTTCCGCATCCTCACCTACCGTTTATTCTAGGTCCTTCGAATTTTAGGCATTCTGGTGGGCATGAGCTAGTATCTCATTGTGATTTTAATTTGCATTTGCCTGATAGTTAATGCTGTTGAGTAGGTTTCCATGTGGCTATAAGCCAAACAGCTATCTTTTGTGAAATCTACAAGTCTTCGCTCAATGTTTATAGGGTTGTCTAATTTATGGAGTTGAAAGAATTATGGCTATTTTAGAGTTGCATTTTCAAAGTTCAAAGGTTTCTTGTAAACTCTTTTAAAAATCCTGCTAAAATTGTATGAAATTGGCTTTCTAGATCAATTGGGAGAAAATGGACATTTTAGCAATAGTCTTGATAAATATGACACAACTCCATTTAGGTCTTATTTCCTTATTCTGAGCCATGTTTGTAGTTTTTAGGCCAGAGGTCTTGCATATATTGAAATTTATTTTCAGTTGTTTTGTTAACTTCACTTGAAAAAATATTTCCTTCTCCAGTTACTTGTTACTGCATATAGAAATATAATTCTTCAATTTACATTAACCATGTGTCTTATCTGTGGCCATGATAAGTTCATTTATTAACTCTAGCAGGGTTTTTTGGTAGATTTTTTAGAACTCCTTAGGTAGATCTCCCTTTGTATATGGAATCAGATTTTTTTTTCTACATATATATACTTTTATATATGCCTGTTATTTTTCTTCATGCATTTACTAGTATCTCTAGTAAAATACTGAAAAGATCTAGTGAGAATTGAGTTGTTCCCTTGAGTTGTTCCCAATCTTATGGGGAATGTAGTTTCTCACTGTTAAAATAGGATAGCAGCTGTAAGATTTCATAGATAACTTTATCGGGTTGAGAACATTTTATTCTGAGTTGTTTGTTTGTTGTCATAAATGGGTATTGACTTGTATCAAAATTGTCATTTTTATTTTCTTTATGTCTGCTTTCCTTGTATAAAGCCTATGTAACTCTAAAATAGGATCCTTTTATATTTTGCTGAATTTCATGACTTAAATAAGCAAATCCATTTATTGATGTGCCTTTAATATCCTTGCCAGTTTTCAGTATCCGCCTCATAGAATAGGGAAGCCATCCTTACATCTTGCATTTTAAAGGAGTGTGTGAAAGATGGTGTTGAATCCCAAATATTTAAAGAATTACACCAAACTAGTAGGTCTGCACTTCCCTTCGAAGGAAGCTCTTATGAATTCAGTTAATTAAATATTAATCTATTACATAAACCTAGGAGTTCAGATTTCTATTTTTTAGTTCACCTTTGCTTACATTTTCTTTTTTTTTTTTTCAATTTTTTTTAATGTTTATTCATTTTTGAGAGACAGAGACAGAGCACTAGTGGGGGAGGGGCAGAGAGAGAGGGAGGCACAGAATCTGAAGCAGGCTGCAGGCTGAGCTGTCCGCACAGAGCCTGATGTGGGGCTCAAACTCACAAAATGTGAGGTCAGGAGCTGAGCCGAAGTTGGATACTTAACCAACTGAGCCACTCAGGCACCCCGGCTTTCATTTTGTTATAAGATTTTATTTTTTGGCATCGTTCATAAAATTCCTATACAATCCTCTTATTATCTATAGTGTCTATAGTAATAAACTATCCCTAATATCTGTCTCTTCTGTTTTTATTACTTGATTAGCCTAGTACAGTAAGTTTAATAGCATTTCCCCAAACTCCTGTCCATCTCTAACCTCAGAATGTGGCCTTATTTGCAATAAGGGTCTTCAACAGATGTAATTAAGGCAAGGATCTCAAGATGAGATCGTCTGGATTAAGGTGGGCTCTAAATCCAATAATTGATCTTTCAGGTTAAGAATAAACCAGTCCTACTGACACCTAAATTTTAGACTTCTAGCCTCTGTAACTGTGAGAATAAATTTCACTTTTAAGCCATCTAATTTGTAGTAATTGGTTATGGCAGCCCTAAGAAATCAGTAGCCTTGAAAGGTGTCAGATGGATTGATCATTAAGCCCAATATTTGATTTTTGTGAACTTTGTTTAGTATTTTCTATCTAGTTTCTCCTCTAGTTATTTCACCTTGGGTTTAGCTTTCTTCTAGTTTAAGGTGGCAACTTAGATCATTGCTTACATACCTCTCATCTTTTTCTAATAGAACCTTTTAAAGGTCTGACTTTCCCTTTAAATGCTATTTCACACATTTTTGGAATGTTTTTATTAGTTTGAAATCTATATAACTCCTTATTTTTTTCAATCATAGGTCAAAGGGTATGGCATTTAAGTTCTATTTGGGAGGTTTCTATATATGTTAGAGTTTCTAATTTCTGATTCAATTTTATTTAGGTCTGATAACTACCATACAATTTTCACCTTTCGAAATGTATTGAGATTTATCTTCTGACCCATTGTATGGTTTGTCTTGATGAAAATTTCAAGTACGATTGGAAAAGTATGTATAATTGGCATTTGTTTTTATAATGTTGAAAGAACTCAATTAGATTGATTTAGGTTGATAGTATTCTAATCATCTTTAATCAATATCTCCGTCTGATTTAGATTTAATACTTACCCCTTCAATTCTATTAGATTTTTATTTCATGAATTTTTATATATTTTCCTAATTATCTAATTTTTCATGAAATGACCCCCTTAATTATTGACATTGGTTCTTGTTCTACAGTCTACTTTTTGAGATATTAATGTAACCAAAACAACTTCCTTATGCCTAACTTAAACCTGGTATATCATATATATAATTTCTTCTGACTTGTGTTTTTAACTTTAAAGCACATCTCTTACAGGGGCATCTGGGTGGCTCGGTCTGTTGAGCATTCAACTTCAGCTCAAGTCGTGATCTCATTGTTTGTGAGTTTGAGCCCTGCATTGGGCTTGCTGCTGTCCGTGCAGAGCATGCTTTGGATCTTCCCTACTCCCTGTCTGCCCCTTTCCCGCTCATGCACACTGTCTCAAATAAAACATTAAAATACATATATATTTACAGTGCACCTCTTGTAGACAGGAGGTAGTTGTCTTAGTTATGATTCAGTCTGCCATCTCTGCCTTTTAGTTTGAGTATTCAGACCATTTACACTTATTGTATTTCTTGATATGGTTGGGCTTTAGTATGCCCTTTGATATGTTTTCCATTAGTTCCTTTTGTTACTCTGCTCCTTTCTTGCCTTTTTAGTTAAACTTGTTTTTTATTCTATTTTATTCTCTTGGGTTGTAGCTGTACTTCTTATATTATGTAAGTGGGTTTTGTTTTTTGCTTTTTTTTTTTGTTGTTGTTTGTTTGATTTTTATACACGTAGACTTTATGCCCATCGTGGAGCCCAACGTGGGGCCTAAACTCATGACCCTGAGATCAAGACCTGAACGGAGCTCAAGATTTGGGCACTCAACCAACAGCCACTCAGGTGCCCCAGGGGTTATTATATAAACAATAATACGTCTTCTTGAGTATCAAAGTGTATTTTGAATCAAAAAGTATGCAATGGTTCTAACTATGGATTTGAGGTTGTTTGGCTCTGGATGAAAATGGTCACACTGTGTCTGCATAGTTTTTAATCATTAGAAACCACTCACTACATAGATCTTCAGTCAGGGATTCAGCCAAAACAGATCATTTAAATAGGATGAGGGGCATTACCAAGCTCAATATTCCTACTGACACTTTCTGACAATCTCAAAAAAGATATAATAAGAAGCAAGGGCTTAAAGTTAATGAAAATTTAATCAATTCAAAATCAAATGAAGAGGTGATAGACACAGAATACTCTGACTAAATTTAACCAGTTGGAATTACTTTTAAAGCACTGTTTTATTCATGCTCTTGAAATGAAGGATTTGCCTTTTAATTGGAAATCTGCATTTTCTTGTAACAGTGGAATACTGTCCTTGACTTAGTTGTTCTCCAAAAAGTGCTTATTCACTTTTTATTTTGTGGATTTATTAGAGTTGAGATATAATTCTTCATAAACCTATCAACAGAATTATATAACTCCTTACTATGCATATTTATAATATTGTTCTATATGTAGGAGTTTTAAGTTGCACTTTTTCCTAACTGTCCTAAAAACTACATTTTTGAGGGGTGCATAGGTGGCTCAGTCAGTTAAGCATCTGACTTCGGCTCAGGTCATGATCTCACAGTTCATGAGTCCAAGTCCTGTGTCAGGCCCTGTGCTGATAGCTGAGCCTGGGGCCTACTTTGGATTCTGTGTTTCCCTCTCTCTGCCCCTCCTCAGCTTGCACTCTGTATCTGTCTCTCCAAACTAAATAAATGCTTTAAAAAAATTTAATAAAACTACGTCTTTGAAACCTCAAAATGAGTTAACTTTAGATTAGTATGTATGACTTTATTCTAGAATAAAATGGATGTTATTTTTCTACTTCAATAAAAATTCATTAGTGTTTACAGTGTGCCGTATTTTGGGGACACAGATCACATTGAATTCATTTCCTTGAGATGTTCAGTCCAGTGATGGTAGGGGGTGAGAGAAACAAGTCAACAACTGTATTAACTATTCTGCTAAACCTGTTAAGATCTGTATGGAGGGGACTGTGGAGTACAAAGGCAGGAAACCTAGCCATCAAGTTGTCTGAGAGGAGATGTAGCTTCAGTTAACTCCTTAAGGAGGAGTGTGGGCTCCTCAAGCAAATCCTGGCTAGAAACCTGTTGCTGGAAATGGGGAAAACTAGCATAAGGGACACTAGCTGGGAGGAGGGTGGGGGGGACCTGGTTCATTTAGGAAACTGCAGATGGGTTACTATGATTCCATGACAGAGCACATTCTGGAAGAATGATCAAAGTCAAACTCCAGGGGACCCAAATCCCTAGGGGGCCATACTTCTGGAACTTGGACTTCATCTTAGAATTGGGTGGTATGCAGGAGAGTGATCAAATTGAATTTTGTAAAGAACCTTCTGGTAATAGTAAGAAGGACTTATTAAGTCAAACTGGAACTGGAAGACCAGTTGAGAAATTTCTACGGTGATTAAGGGGGTAAATGATGGCTTAAACTACAGCGTTCTCCAAGGGTATGAAGATGGCCAGTTAGAATCACTATGATGAGGTAGGTGGTTGCTTCTGCCTGTGTTAAGGGGAACATATTCACTACAGGTTTTAGTTAAGTCCATCTGCCCTCTAGTTTCCTAAAGGGGAATTATTAAAACTAGGATTTTGTAAATCTAGAAGAATGGCTGGGCATGTGTTGTGGAATAAACTTTCTACCTTTCTACTGAACAATTAAATTGTATGTTACTAAACTATAAGTAGTAAAATAAAATTCCTTCTGACAATGAACTTGTTAATTGTAGCTCTAAGGACAGAAATAGAATTCTTCATCTGATTTTTTTTTTTCTGTACTATTTCAAAAATGTGACTGATTTTCTTTTTTTTCATGGGTGATATGATAGAGATAATTCTCAATCTTTTGCTTTCTGTACCTATTCAAAGTTCAGACTTAATGAGTCTTCTATTACACTTGATCTTGGCCAGAAGGCTGGGAAGCGATTAATGAATCTTATATTAAAAAACACCCCCTCTTAACCATTATTGCAACATATTTTGCAAAGTGCATAATAAGTTCCCAAGCATGGCTGCCTTCTTGAACACACACTCATACACCAAGAGTTTGTGCCTCAGTTTGTGTAGGAAATTTGAATACACTGAAAGTCTTACTAGATCTGCTTGAAGTAGGGTGGAGAATAGAGGGTATTTATAGTGTAAATGTGACTTTAGAAATTCTTGATCCATTACTTTTAATTTTTTTATTAGGCCTAGATGTATGTTTTTAATTTCAATCAGTTTTACACTTAGGTATGTCTCATTTATTCCCTAATTTAGAATTTGTAGAACACAATCTTCTAAGTTTATTTTCTTATTGCATCATAAATCTGTTTACAGAATTTACTTTTCTCCTATAGAAATCAATACCTCCTTTCAAGATAATGTCACTGTCATTAGTTTCTCCTGTTGCATTTCTTGTCAACTGTTAACAAACATGGTGACATGGGATATACAAAACTCTTAAGACTACACTCCACATACATGCCAGCTACTTACAAGCCATGTACTGGAGAAATGTTGTTTGCCCCTGAGATTTGGTTTCTAGACCTCTTAATGGGTGTAATCTTCTCTGTTTTGCAGGATTATTAGAAAAATGAAGTAAAATGTTCTAAGTTCATAGAACACTAACCAGCTAGTTAGTGTAGGTGCTTGATTGTTTCCTTTTGTGCTTCCTTCTATCTGAACTTTCTTTTTGCTAATCTTTTCCTCCAAGGACATTAGCTGTCAACAGAGAAGGGATTACTTCCTAAGGGAAACTTGGATATCTGTGGGGCTTTGTGGTTGCTATAAAGTTTGGAGGTACTGGTTGCCTTAGTAATGGGGAGGGGGCAGAGATACTTGACATCCTGCAAGTACATATTTTGCTGTATCTACTTACAACTACAAGATTCTTACCTAATTCTAATCTACATTCAAACATGAGGTATGTTTTGCATGGATCTAATATACACTGAATTTTCCAGACATGCTGCTTCTAGGTGTTTGTGGAATGATTTCACTTCTATAGATAAGCTTTGCTAAAATCTGTTTACCGTTTTGGAAAATGTTATTAATGACTATTCTGTCTTTTAAGTTACAAAAAGACAAATCTGTATTGGTCTGCTTTTGTAGCTTTCATATTTAAAAATCTTGGAATAGTTTTTGGTCTGGCTACTTCATTATTTCTTCTAGGGAAGTTGTCCCAGGACCATTAATATATAAAATAAATTTATTAGAAACTATGCCTTACATGAATTTTAGGTCACTGAATTGATTTGAAAGTATCTTTTGTAAGTAGATCATTTATAAATTGTATTTTAGAATTTTGGGTAATTTTTTTGATTAATTTGATGTAATGGTTTGAGCACTCCTGGCCTAGGCCACTTACTGTCTCATCTGCTTCTTGGTGAGTGGCAGACTGAGTCCAGAAGCTACTCTTGAAATCGTGAACTATGTGTCCGTGATATGTGGGGGAGTATTCCCTGTTGTGGCCAGTTGGTTTCCATTTGACTCTTAAGAAGAGTGACCTGCCAGGCCTGCCTTCTGATTCTTGCTGGCCTAGTAGTAGTATTGACCCTAACATCTGTGACTCTGAAAAGACCTAATGAAAATAGTCTTAAGAAAGAACTATTTTTAAAGCATTCAGGCTATCTCATTACTCCATTATTGCCCTTTAGCTACCTGCATTTCTGTTCTGGCTTCCTCTGAAAGTGGGGATTTAATTTGTTCACTTTTACACAACTACCTTGTAAGTTAAAATAACTTGCATTAAGCCATTTCAAGTTTCCTTAATTTCCTATGAGAATAAGTATGACTTTTTCGATTTTGATGAGTAATATGAGACACCGCTTACAGCCAGTAAATTCTACAGCAATATTCTTACCTCCTTTGATTTATATTTTAGTTTTTTAATAATACACTCTAGCAACTTGTGTGACACTTTCATTACTGTCTACATGCTTGGGGTTAAAGATGAAGCTTGCATGCTATATAATCCCTTAGGAAACATTGTGTATACTTCCTCAATTTTATGCTCATTTTCAAAAATCTTACAGATCTCAGAACATTTTGAATAGTTTTACCCTCCTGACAAGAATATATATGTAAATGAAATAGCTTTTTTTTCTTTTTGCAAGATACTTACTAGTGACACATTGAAAAATTTAGGAGATTTTTGCAGTAATTTTGCCAACTCAGTATCTGAGTAGAATTATTTTCACATGACTCCTCTGCTGTGTGTGTGTGTGTGTGTGTGTGTGTGTGTGTATGTGTATGTGTAGGTGTATAACTTTCTTCCCCCCCACTCAAAGAATGTATCTTGGGGGATAGTACTCATTGTGTTGTGGCAAAACTATTTTTCAAAGTAGTTAAAACAGTGTTTTCCATGTTTTTTAGGGCCTTTGTAAAGTGGTTGTGTTTTGATTCTGGCCCCTCGATTCTAATCCTAGCCCCTATTTCATAGGGTTGTAGATTCCTAAAAGGAAAGGCTGTGTTTTATTTTGCATTCTTAGTGTCTAACCATCTTTACCATTACTCAGGTCTTTATTTCTTGAAGCAAATCAGTAGAACAATAGTAGCTAACCAGCTATTGCTATACTTAGAACAATGGGAGATAGACTGTGAGTTCCATTTATTTACTATCACATTCAAAAGCTTGAAAAACGAAGAGAAAAAAACTTAGAGAAAGATATAATTGGCTAGGATAGTTTGTGTGTGTCTGTGTGTGTATAATATAAGAGCTACAGAAACATGAAAAAATTCACTAGAAATTGCTGGAAAAGCTGAGAAAGGTAGGGGAAATTGAATTTTCTTAAATTGCTATTTGACGGATTCTATTTTCAGTTTTATCCATACTTTGCTGGTATAGGCATAATCTTCAAATGGTTTTTATCTTTTTCTTGTATATTTTATAACTCACTGATACATTCAGCATCATAACATCTCTCCAGTGGCATCTTTTTATGTCAGGGGAAGGGAGCTGTAGATGAAGTGATTGTGATTGCTGATTGGCAGTAAAGCATCTGAAATTGCTAGGTTCATACTGCTGAGAAGTGTCACTTATTAATATGGGCCTCCTGTTGATATTCTTGGGCTGTTTTCTCTCATGAGGCAGGTTTCCTTCCTTGTTCTATCCCCTTCCAGTGCTCCTCACATGACCAAGCCGGCTTGCAGTACAAATCCAGGAGAGTGGGCCTGGGTGGAAATTTAACTTGGATCTGAAAGTCTTTTTCTCCTCTCTCTCTCTCTCTCTCTCTCTCTCTCTCTCTCTCTCAGAGCTTAAGAGCTTAGCTGTGTGCATATAGTGAATTTAAAATAGCTTTCTTGAGTCTAGTACTCGTGGAATTTTCCCTTTGATTTTCAGAACCCCTGTGAATTGGAAAATTAGCTTACATGTTGCCTTAAGTGGGGATTTAATTTATTCACTTTTACACAACTACTTTGTAAGTACTCAATAGCTACCCACGGCCAAACCCACCCTTCAGTAACTATGGTCTCTTTGTGTTACTTCTGTGTCATTAGCATAATTGTCCCAATCAGAAGTCCATTTTGGGTGACATCTTTTTATATAATTTATGCTTCCTGAGAACCTGTCTTTCAGATTGAATGACTTATTTAAATTTCAGCTATAAAAGTAATGCTTAAATATCCCCGTGAGTCCCTGTTTACACTGAGGCTTCTAGATGAGATTTGAAATAAAAGGTTAGATCTTCTGGTCCACATATTGGTACTGATGTGAATTCACTGATGGGATGTAGGACAGGAGACAGCAGGACAACCCTCAAATCCTAGGACCACCTTCTAAGTTTTTTGTTTTTTATTTTGAAGGGGGAGGGGCAGAGAGAAAGAGAGTGAATCCCAAGCAGGTTCCACACTGTCAGTGCGGAGTCCAATGCAGGGCTCTAGCCCACAAACTGCAAGATCATGACCTGAACCAACATCAAGAGTCAGTTACTCAACTGACTGAGCCCCCTGGGCTCCCCCCACCTTCTAAGTTTTAGGTCTTGGGTGAGTCAGTTCACTGTACTGAACCTCATCTGACGAAAATTAGTGATATGCAGCACTCCTAGGGAGTTAACATTAGGTTGAGAAGTAACAGAATGGAAAGACCTTGAAGTGCTTCAGGTATTGCAGTAACTAAGAATTGGCTCTTAGGATCAATCCAGGAAAATGCCCTGAATGGCTTCAGGGCTCCTGGACTCCTAAAGGTTAATATAGTGATGATGGGGGATAATTAAAATGATAGACACGTGGAGAAAAAGGTAAGAACTTAAGGGGGTGGGGGAACAATAATAGATGTTTCGTGAGCAGCTCTGGGAGATGTACATGCATTTCATACAGGGTATGCTTGCGCTTTGGTTATTTCCTTCCTCAGCAGGGCAAGGATACCAGGTCCACCAAGTGTCCTGCTGTTCCTGGGCATAAACTGTTCACTGACAAATGGAAGAGAACCAGATCTAGATTCTTCTTCAGTTGAATTTTTTAAATTAGGCTTTGTGTCATATTTGGAATTCTAGAAATATTCTCAGGAGTTGGAAAACCTAGTAACGAATTCTAGAGCAGGAATGCTTTTCCTCTGCTCTCCATCTCTTTTTCAGACTCCAGAAAATTTTCCTACCTCTTCCATCTGTGATGCTTCCCTTTCTTTCCCAGGACACCTGGCTTCATCTGTTTACTGAATGTACTCTTGAGAGCAGCAGATTCTAGCAGCTTCTCCCTGCCTTGCAAAATCAGAGTTGCAACAAGCCTGCCTATCTGCCTAGAATATGGGTGTTTCAATGTGTAAAGAAGGGTGGGCGTATGTGTGCTACGGGTTGGAAGAGGACAAAAGAACTGTAGATAGGTTGAGATATTTGAGACTATTCTATCACTTTTGAACTAGATAGAACAGCTTTAAAATTTCTTAAAATTCACTATGTCCTAATCTTTTTGACTTTTAAGTAAAACACAAAAATGGATTTAAAAACTATATTCTGGGGCACCCGGGTGGCTCAATTGGTAGTGTCCAACTTTGGCTCAAGTCATGATCTCCCCATTTGTGAATTCAAGTTCCACATCGGACTCTGTGCTGACAGCTCAGAGCCTGGAGCCCGTTTCAGATTCTGTTTCTCCTTCTCTCTCTCTGCCCCTCCCATGCTCATGCTCTGTCTCTCTCTCAAAAATAAATATAACATTAAAAAGTATTCTATCAACAGGATTCATTTTTAGCATCACTAATGCAGATGTCAGTGGACCCCTCGGTCCATTTATCAGAGATTACAATTCTTAAAGAGGCCTGGCATCATTTGGACATTTATAAGGGGGTAGAGGGGTAGATAAATTAGGACTCTAGTATCCTTAAGCAGAGGAGAGATTCAATCTTAAAATCATGTGATGTGGTATTTTTAAGACCCCAAACATCAAGTGTAAAGAGCCTTAGGACAGCAACCACATTTTAACCAATAAAGGCACTTGGAGACTGCATGTATACATATATAGGTGGCCTGGGTTTTGCACATCAGCTAAAAGTTTGATCTGTGATTTTTCATAAGCCAAAAAATTGTCCACACATGTGCTTCTTAGTGTTTAGGCCATTTTATAGACTTTATATTCTTTATCAGTCATTTTTTTCATCTTATTATTTAAAAAACGTACTGTGATTTTGTTCATAGGGATTCAAATGCCCGATTTCTAAAAAGCAGCATAAGGACAATGATTACAAAGCAAGATTGCAGGGTTGGATGGGCAGGAATTCTAGAAGATGCTGTTTGGTCTCAGGAAAAGGTATCCATTGAATTGGCGTTGAGAGTGTTTATAAATAGAATATTTCTAATAAGAGAAAATAGGGTTGAGCTGATCAGAATAATTGTTTGGCTACCAAGGTACAGGGAACTTGACAGTATATTCTTTGCCGTACGCTTGGCCTGTTTTAGAAGCCACATCTATGTGATTCTAATCTGCCACTTTGGATCAGGCTAAGTTTCTCATAAAAGGTCTTCAGTATTATCAGTGTCTTCTAGAACAGCACCATAATCAGTTAAGGGTAAGACTGTTAGCAAAACCATATGGCTACAGCAGTGTTGGGTGATGAATTGGCTGCAGAAGGCTGAAACAGGTATTCAGGATGTGATCAGTTCCAGATACTGTGTTCTTGGATCATTGCTTTGACTCGTCTCAGCTTTTACATGGCCTGCAAATAGCACAGACTGATCATTCCAAATGGATCATTCCAAATGCTCAGTCTTGTATGCAGGCTGATACTGCTATCATGGCAAGAACTAATGATTTCTCAACATCTGGCTCTGCAGGGCCCTCAATCACCAGGTTGGGAAAAGTAGCCAGTCTAATCTGTTCTCTTGCTTTTCAGCTTTGTAGAATGAGCCAGAAGTCAAAACATGAAATCTTGCTAGTAGCAAATTAAGTTTCCACGTTAACGCCTGATGGCATTGGGATCTAAAACAGAATCTTAAAACTAGAATATTACCAGCATATGTATGTGTGATCTCATTCTCCTACTTCTGAATCTTGTTTCTCACTCGTTTGCTAATGCACGCTTACTATAAAATAAAACACATCAGAAACTCAAAAATAGGTGACTATTATCCAGGCTTTGTTTTGAAATAATTGAGCTATCTAAGTCAAGAAACCTAATCCCCCCAGAAGGCTTGTTTGGTGCCCCTTTGCAGTTTGTCTATCTTCTTTCCAAAGATAACCATTACCTGTCGACAATTGTTGCCACTTGTTTTACTTATTCACTTAAAAACACATCTCTAGATGCTGAAATTGTGGTTTACTTACCTCTTGAGCCATATCCTATATGGTATTGTATTTGGCTTCTTTGGATTCATCACTTGGTTAAATTCATGTTTCACTAGGACTACTTCATGTTCATTGAGATTCAGTACTCCATTATAGGACTCTCAATCTAGCTATCTAATGTTAATAGGCATCTAAATGGTGAATTGTTGCCAATTTGGAGATTGTATTAGAGTTCTCTAGAGAAACAAAACCAAGAGAGTGTTTGTGTTATGTATTCATACTCCTCTATAGGAGAGATTTTAAGGAATTAGCCCATGTGATTGTGGTGGCTCGTAAGCCCCAAATCTGCAGGCCCACCAGCAGATGCGCTAGAGAGGACAGGGAAGAGTTAATGTGGTAGTCTTGAATCTACATGTGATCTCGAGATAGCATTACTTCCTTTTTGGGGATCTTGATTTTTTTTTTTTTTTTTTTTTTTTTTTCTTTTAAGACCTTCAACTGATTGGGTAAGAGCCATTCATATTATGGAGAGTAATCTATGTAAAGTCTGATTTATTGATTTATTTTTAGTGTTTATATATATAGAGAGAGAAAGCGCATGCACAAATGGGGGAGGGGCAGAGAGAGAGAGAGAGAGAGAGAGAGAGAGAGAGAGAGATTGAGAATCCGAAGCAGGCTCCGAGCTGTCAGCACAGAGCTTGACGGGAGGCTCGAACTCACAAACCAGGAGATTATGACCTGAGCTGAAGTCAGATGTTTAACAGACTGAGACACACAGGTGCCCCTTAAAGTCTGATATAAATGTTAGCCACATTTAAGTACCTTCACAGAAACCTCTAGACTGGTGTTTGGCCAAAGATTCCTTACTTATGTGACCTAAACAAGCTGGCTCACAATATTAACCATAACAGAGATACTAGGGAAATGCTTGGTATGTTTATTATTGTACATGTATTGTGATGAACATAGTTGTGTTTGTCATGAAAAGTACAGAAGAACGAAACTGAATGTCACCCCTTTCCAAAGTTAAAATGCCAGCCAATCTCCAGCACTGTATTAGAGGTCTTATTGCTCCCTGTTTTTCTTTTATCTGTTCACATCCTTTGTTATTCCTTTTAATGTTTGTTTATTTATTTTGAGACAGAAAACAGGGGAGGGGCCGAGGGAGAAGTAGAGCATCCCAAGCAGGCTCTGCACTGTTAGAGCAGAGCTGGTTGTGGGTCTCCATCCCACTGGCTGTGAGATCGTGACCTGAGCTGAAATCAAGAGTCAGGTGCTTAACCGACTGAGCCACCCAGGCTCCCCATCCCTTGGTTATTCTTAGTGAGCTGTTGTCTTTGGTTTGCTTTTTGTCTTTAAACATGTCACATCTAAGTCTCACCAGTATATCTGTTGCAAGTAAGTTTTCTACCGCACCTTGATTTGTCCCTAAATTTCTTTATGGTATTCTTGATGAATAAAATTTAACTTCAATTTAACTTCCCTATTTCTTAATGATTAATGCTTTCTTATCCAGATTAAGAACTTGTCAATAGTTATATTGTATTATGTATTGATTATATATCCTATATATTAAATATACATATAACTTTTAGGTATATTGCTTTTCACATTTATATCTGAACCCACTTGCAACTGATTTCATGTATTTGAAATAGAAATCAGCTTTTACCCCCACCCCATGTGAATATCCATTTATCACAGAATAACTTTTTATAAGCTTGTTTTTTCACCAACTATATGCAGTGCCGTGGTTCTCTTAAATATCCATACACACATGGATCTTAAGTTTTTACTCCATTGATCTATTTCTCTGTTCTTATACCAATACCATGCTATCTTATTGTGCTGTATAATAGCATCTGTGGTTGGTTTTTGTATAAAATGTGAGATTGAGGGCCGCGGGGGTGGTGCATGGTGGCTCAGTTGGTTGAACCTCTGACTCTTGGTATTGGCTCAGGTCATGATCCTAGGGTCACAGGATTGAGTGTTGGGTGCTGGGCTCCACACTGAGCATGGAGCCTGCTTGGGATTCTCTCTGTCTCTCTCTCTCTCTCTCTGTCTCTCTCTCTCTCTGTCTCTCTCTCTCTCTGTCTCTCTCTCTGTCTCTGTCTCTCTCTCTGTCTCTGTCTCTCTCTCTGTCTCTCTCCCTCTCTCTGTCTCTGTCTCTCTCCCCCCACCCCTGTCACCGCTGCCCCTCTGCCCTTCTCCCCCACTCATGTTCTCTCTAAATCTAAAATAAAAATACAAAGATGTGAGATAGGAATTTAATTTCACTTTCTCATGTGACTAATAAATTGTATAAGGACTATTTGTTGAATCATCCAAACTGGCTGCAGCAAACTGAAATACCAGCTTTGTAATACAAGTGTCTAAAGAAGATGTGTATCAATTTGTATACTGTTTCATTGGTTAGTGTTAAACATTCATAATATAGAACTTACTACAGTTGAGTAACAATATAGATCTAATATCTGGTATAGCAAGACTGTACTCTAATTCAATAAATCTGAGTTCTTCTATTTCTACATTAGTTTTTGTATCATTTGTTATATAGCTTCCCCAAAAACCCCGTTGAGATTTTGTTTATAATTCTATTAGATGTGTAGATAATATAGACTTGAATTCATTCTGATGGTCTTAAAACTGATGAGCATGTTATACTACCTCTTTATTTAGTTGTTCTTTTACGTTATCCCAATATACGGGGTATATTAGTCATTTTTATTCATACATCGTTTCTTTAAAAACTTTTCAGTATTCTATGTTTCACTGGATTTATTCCTAGGCACCTTCCATAATTCTGTTTTACCTCGGTGATGTTTTCACTAAGATGAAAATACAGTTGACTTCTGGTATTAATATTACACATAGTATCTTGTAATCTCTTTAATTTCTCAATTTGTTGGGAGATTTTTATCATTTAAAAGTGTATTTTTCCCTTTGCAGTACTTTATTTTTGCCTTTCAATTTTTCCATTTTTAACATTTCAAATGTCAAATGTTAGATTTTTTTTTTTTTTTAACAGACATCACAAAGCTGAATTTTTCCCCCTCATCCCTTTTGACATTTGCTGTCTTTTTTGGCCAATCTTGTTACTTACACTTATCAATATTAGGCTTCTGAACTTCAAAAGTTTTTTTTTTTTTCCCTTATGCTATATTTATATTTTCCAAACTGAATAATAGAAATCAGGGCAAAAAGATGGGGCGCCTGGGTGGCTCGGTCGGTTGAGCATCCGACTTCGGCTCAGGTCATGATCTCAAGGTCCGTGGGTTCGAGCCCCGAGTCGGGCTCTGTGCTGACAGCTCAGAGCCTGGAGCCTGTTTCAGATTCTGTGTCTCCCTCTCTCTGTGACCCTCCCCCGTTCATGCTCTCTCTCTGTCTCAAAAATAAATAAAGGTTAAAAAAAAAAAATTAAAAAAAAAAAAAGAAATGAAAATAAACTGAAGTCCTATGACAAGAATTATGTGTATGTGTCTTACCCCCTAGATGGAAGTTGCTAAGGGTTGGAAAAATTGCTGACACTTCCGTAGTTCTTGACTCTCCCTTCCATTCTGCTACTTGGTACTAGATTTTACACATGCTTATGATTGCTTTTTACTTAATTACATTTGAACAATTAATCTTATTCCTTAGTCATCTGTCTTTAGAACTAGCTAGACTTTTTCCCCCCTTCTTCACTTGCTGAAATCTGTATATTTTTAGTTCTATCTCAATCATGTTGCTAACAGTTACCTGAAATAATTGCATAGTTTTAAGACTCTCACCCTGCTTCTGTTGGGTTTCTGCTCATCTTACAACATTTTTTCTTTCTCTCCTGAGGATTTTTTCTTTTTGCATTGGCTCTTTAATTCCTTTCCTCCCCATCTATTCCATTTCTTTACTTTCAAAACCATTTCCATTAAAAAATATAGAAAACACGAAAAATATAAAACTTAAAAGTAACCAAGTTATTGGTTGGGCAAAGTGATGAATTGTTAAAAATTTTTGGATCCCCTAACTAGATGTATTCTAGTCATAGACCAAGAGCCATCTGTAATAGCCATAGGTTTATTTTTCTGTTATACCCTGTGGAAATTCTTGCATCCAAAACAGTATCTGCATATGTGGGTTGATGGTTTATGAGAAGTAGGAATATAGTGAGGTAAATGAACAAATAACGGATGTGCAGAATATTATTTATACTGGACATTGAGGTTCAGTGGGGGGGATCTTAGCACATTCTACATGAAGCATGAAACTGTGAGATCTGTGCCTTGTTTTATGACTTGGTACCACCTTAACTCTCGAGTTCTAAGTGAACTGAAATTCTTTGTGCCTGTTCTCAAAAATAACTCCCACATGAATAATCTACAGTGTTGTTAAATCCTAAATTATATGAACTCAAGGAATCAAACTTCCTTGATCAGGGAATAAAAGAATACTTAACATCAAGAGCACTTACTGTGTTCTAGGTGCTATTTTAAGAATTTCATACGTAGTAACTTATTTAAACTTTACTACCAAACCAAATGTTAGTATACTATATTCTGGAGGCATTTAACTGATTTTCCTGAGGTCACACAACTAGTTATTCATTTGAATCCATCCAGTTTGGCTCTAGAATCTGGTATCTTAACCATTACACTCTGCTTTTTCAGAGTAAATAGTGGAGTTCCTAAAGGACTCAAAATTTTGTTTTCTAGTCCGAAGAATATTTTTGATCTGTAAAGAATAGATTAGTAGATATTTACTGCTAACTGGTATGTATTTGTATGTGTTTTACAAGATATTGGCCTCAATTTTGGATTGAGTAATCATTTGGATCATCAAACAGTGTACCCTTTTTTGATTCCTTTATGTGCCAGCTGCAGTTATTTGGAGCAGGGTTTGGTCTGATTTCACTCCCCACCCCCCACCCCAATAAAAGACTCTTGCTGGAGTCCTATACCTTATGTGTTTATGGCTCACCAACAGTATTTTATGGAGTCAGAAGAGCTGGATCTTGCCTTAGTTTCATGGAGAGAAAAGTAGCATGATTTTCTCTGCTCTACTGTGATTTGTTTAACCCTGTTGAACTTCAAAAATTTTGGTTTTTGATATCCTCATAACTGAAGACCTTTTGAGATATGTAAGAGGAATGGTGTGACCCCGAATTAATGAGTATATTGCATGGAATAGGATATTGGTGAAGGGCAAACTATAAAACCATAGTTACCTGGGTTTAAGATACAGTACTATCCTAAGTAGATGACCTTAAGAAATTTATAGAAAGTTTCTGTGGCTGTTTTCCCATTCATAAAATATGAATGGTACTATCAACTTTAAATACGTTGCAGAGTTGTTACAAGAATTAAGTGAATGAACACATAAAAAGTCTCAGACAATAAATGCCATGTAAGTGATAGCTTGTATTAGAACAGTCCATCATTTTCTTGAGTTAGAACGATTTAGCTCTCACTGAAATATATGCATACAAATAAACGTGTAAACTGTAATAGTTACTATAAATGAAAAGTTATCATGCTGTAGAGGAGCTAACAAGGAAACTCGATTGAGGTCAGACACACAAGTGAAAGTTCAAGGATGTGACATTG
This sequence comes from Panthera onca, assembly GCF_046562875.1. Classification (NCBI taxonomy): domain Eukaryota; kingdom Metazoa; phylum Chordata; class Mammalia; order Carnivora; family Felidae; genus Panthera; species Panthera onca. The sequence goes on from NC_138344.1 coordinate 125,851,254, forward strand.
AAAATAAGAATGATGGATGACTATATGATACTCCCAAGTGGAAGGAATGGCACTAACAAAGATCCTATGAAGAAGGAAGCATGGTCTGTTTAAGAATGGAAAGACACACAGTGTAGCTTGAATTTAAGATGGGAGAGGGTATAGGGAGAAATAATAGAGAGTTAATACGATAGTGCAGGCCATGAAGACCATGCTATATGTAGTCTTTATTTTAATAACAAGGTATATCCATGAAGTAAGTGGCTGAATTCATCATGAAGAAATTATTCAGTTTGTTACTATTTCCTAGTCCTATTTGCTCAATTTCCACAAATAAAATCATTGCATTTTCCTTAATGGCTTCAGGTTTCTTCCTTTTGTTAGTTCTTCTCTGTTATGGACTGAATTGTGTCCCCTACCCACAATTTACATGGTGAAGCCCTAACTTTTCCAGTACCTTAGAATGTTACTGTATTTAAAGATAGAGCCTTCAAAGAAGTAATCATTATAAATGATGCTAATCATCAAGGGGAACTCTAATCTAGTTTAACTGCTGTCATTAGAAGAGGCAATTAGGACCTACACAGTACAACAGGGATGTGAGCACACAGAGGAAAGCCCACATGAGGACACGGAGGATGGCTATGTGCAAGCTCAGAAGAAACCAAATGTGCTGACACCTTAAGCTTGCGCTTCCAGTGCCTGGAATTAGGAGAAAGCAAATCTCACTGTTCAACCACTCAGTTGGTGGTATTTTGGAATGGCAGTCTTGGTAGACTTCTACTGGCCCATCCCCTCTTTCTTTCTATTTTTAAATTTTAATCTCCGGTTGTAAGATTATAGACTTCTCATGACCAATCATTTGTTACTACAAAGATGGTTATTTGAGGACACTCTAACATGCCATCTCCTGGAGGTGCTTGATTACAAATAATACAAATTCTCTTAGGGGAACAAACATGAGTGTGGGATCCTGTCTTGTGGTTCTCATTCCAGCAAAGCTCCTGTTGAAGCCATGGGAGTCCATCCTAATAGTTGTACCATCCACAGCCCTGCAGTTGGTGCATTGGGATAGTTCTAATAATTTCTAGCAGGTCTCCTTTAATAACTCTTCAGTTGTTTTAAATGTTTCAATACATAAAAAAAAAATTCACATGTAGTGTCAGATGTACAACTTATAACACAAAATAGATGTTTTGCAGCAATTTACATGAAATTAATTCCATCCTAGAGTTCTGGTAAAAAATTAGAAGTCATTTAAAGGCTGAGCTCTGGTGGTTATGTGTCACTAGACTCCCTCTATGGGACCATTTCCTTGTAAATCTTTATAGCCCATTTATATTCTGTATGCATTTGGTCTCTTGATATCTCCAATGGTTCTTAATTGCATTTCCATAGGCTGTCCCAGTGGTAGGTTTCTTTCAACTAACAACTAATAGCGATACGCCATTCTGGCAAAAACAAAAAAACAAACAAACAAAAAAACCCTAGTCTCTATTTAATAACAATAGCAATGTCTTTCTAACTTTAAAGAAAAATTAAAGCCCATTACTTGATTAATGGATCATTCTAGAAAATGAAGCACATTTTTGTTTGGTCAAGTTTGTTGTCTTTTAAATTTAGTTTTTATTTATGTATTTTTAAAATGTTTGTTTTTTTTAACATTTATTTTTGAGACAGAGAGCACGAACAGGGGAGGGTCAGAGAAAGAGGGAGACACAGAATCTGAAATGGGCTCCAGGCTCTGAGCTGTCAGCACAGAGCCCGACGCAGGGCTTGAACCCACGGACTGCGAGATCATGACCTGAGCCGAAGTCAGACACTCAACCGACTGAGCCACCCAGGTGTCCCTTTATTTATGTATTTTTAACCTTAGGTGCCCAGGGCTGAGTTAATCATACTCTTCAGTTCCTGGAGATTAGTATCGATCAGGCACAGAACCTCTGCAATTCGTTTAATTATTCTTTATTCCCATTTGTCACTCTTTTGTCTTCTCTTAGACAATGTTCCAAATAGGATTAAAAAAAATTATTTCTGCTTTATTGAGATACAGCTGACCTATAATATTCTTTTAATGTATACAATGTGATTTTTATATACATACGTATTGTTAAAAGATTACAATAAGATTAGGTAACACATTTGTCACCTTACATAATTATTACTTTTGTGTGTGTCGTGAAACTTTAAATTTTTAATTTTTATTTTAAGTAGGTTTCACGTTCAGTGCAGACCCCAGTGTGGGGCTTGAACTCAGGACTCTGAGATCAAGACCTGAGCTGAGATCAAGAGAATGATGCTTAACTGACTGAGCCACCCACGTGCTCCTGAAATCTACTCCAAACTTTCAAACATACAATATAGTCGGCTGTAATTACTATACTGTATGTTCTATCCCTTAAATTTATTCATCCAACAACTGTATCCTTTGTATCCTTTGACAACGTGTACTCATTTCTCCCATCCACTATCCCTGGCAACTGCCACTTTGACTTTCTATTATATTTGTTTTGGTCCTCCTAAAACACATACACATATTCTTAATTTGCACAATTGCTGTGTAATCCATATGGTCTTTTTTTTTTTTTCCCCAATACTGAGTTTCTTAGGATAGTATCTCTTAAAAAATTACATAAAAGACCTTAAAGGCCCTCATTTGAAAAACACAAAACCTTAGTGGTATGTTTTGCTCATTCCTTACCTACTCTTACACTTCCAATTAAGCAAATCTACACATATAGATATGGAATTTTAATATGACAGTAGTTCAAGAATGTACTACATATGGAATATGAGATCTCCAGAGACCATTGGAATATTCACTAGGAAAGGGAAATGTATTTCTGATTAAGAGTGAAAATATGATTGAAAAAGATAAAGGATGGCACAGACCAAACAAAATAAAACTTCCTCCCTTTATAAGCAGCTGAATAAACTTGGCCATGCGTGTGCTTCTAGTAGAGTAGGTAAGCACCAGCTAAGATTCAACCAGTGGCATCACAGAAGATAATAAGTCACCTGGGAGGAGGGGCCAGTATCTACAGAAAGGGATATGGGTATTAGGCTAATAGAAATTATAGCACTTGGTGATTCTATATTCAGAAGATAAAGGGAAATGGGAATCTAAACATAGATGCAGAAAACACTTGAGATCGATTATCTGCCTAAGGAAAATGTCAGTGGTAAAGGTGAGAGGATTTGGTTCTGCTGATTCAAAATGCCCATACATCTATGTAATATCTATGTATGTGAAATCTGCCCGTTACTGGTATGAGAATTATATATTTATATAATAAAACTATTAGTACAACTTAGTGATAAGAGTGCTTCTCCTGATTTCAGATAGTCCAGGAAGAGCTGGAAGAGAAAGTGGAGAGAAAGAAATTCCAGGCAATATTTCACTGAAGGGATTACCTGGGGGAATTAATAAGTATCTAGGAGTACATCAAGCATTTGGATAAGTAGACAAGTTCTGTTTGTGGTACAGTGTGCTTGACAAGAGTGGGAGTTGGCAAAGTACAGTGTGGGTCAAGTTTGGCCTGCTGCCTATTTCTATAAATGACGTTTCATTGGAACACAGCATTCATTTGCTTGCATATGATCTACAGCTGCGTTTGTGATAAGACTGCAGAGTTTCAGTAGTTGTAACAGACCATTTGGCTCTCAAAGCCCAGAATGTTTGTTATGGGGCTGTTGACAATGTTCACTGTTTTACTAGGTAATACTAGCAGGTCAAGTTTCTGAGGTGAGTATAGACTACTGAAAATGAGTGGTTAGAGGTACAACTTGGAAAGTGGTTAAGCTTAGCTTTTAGCATCCCATGGACAGAGTATTTTAAAGCCAGAAAAGAAAAGTTGAAGAACAATGGTCTTAAGGGATGAAAAGAAAAAGACCAATGGTCTTTAGACTGGAAATAATCTAAAGACAATGAGCAAGGTTGAATCCTGTGGATTTCATACTTGGTTGGTAGTCCTTCTTAGTCTTAATTCAGTTATTGAAATGACAGAGGACATAAAGGAGTTTGCTGGCACTTTGTTCCTGAGTACAGTTTCATAATCTTAGGTGATTGAAGTAAAGGTATGCACAGTTGACGTACAGCTCAGTTTATTTTCTAGTAGAAAGTTGCCGATGAGCAAGATTAGCCTTTCACATTCACTTTGGATTTCTCTAGTAAGTTACTTACAAAGTGGGAATGACATGGTTACTTCTAGTGAAAATGGGCATTTTCAACGTGGAAAGGAGTTTGGTCTGAGAATCTTTGGACTCTTTTCAGCTGATAAGATTACTTAAAAAAAAAAAAAAATCTCTCGAGACCTTTCGTGGATGTTCATGAGTTTGCACTGTTTCTTTGACCAAAACTTCTAGGTCAAAATTTTAGCTCATTTCAAACACTGATTGCTTTTTACTTTGAGGTCATGTAAAGAGAAATTTTCATGACTCCAAATACATGAAGTTTAACAAGTCTGAATGTACATTTGTCCATAGCATGTATTAAAGGCTCTGTGGCTGAGACTTTGCATAGCTAAGAATACTGATAAAAAGTTCTACATGGACTTCAGCTAAGGATACAACTTCTTTAAAAAAAAAAAATTCTCCCTTAAAGTGAAATTGACCCTTAAAGATGTCACATGTCAAATGTAAACTTTTACATTAAGGTATTGCTCAATATTGTACACTGGCATTTTATAAAGGAGGAAAATATGAATGAAGAATACTTTAAGAATCCAAGTGAATATTACATGATTGCAAGTGTGTATTCTACGCGGCCTAACTTTGGAAAATGACTTCAGTGTTAAAGGCAGAAAAAATAAATTTCCTGAAAATGCCTCCAATCTAACTAGAAACCTCATTGGCAAATTTGAATGCCAGCCTTGCAGTTCAGCAAAACCCTAATCTGTAGTGAACTTCTTGATGAAAGGTTCACACTAATATATTATGTGATTGTCTATAAAAATTTCTAGTCAACATTGAGCTTAATTGTATGGCCAGGGGACCTTTTAGAATCTGTTCTTTACTTTTATTTAACACAATAATCATAAATATTATTAAGCTTGTTTATTTGGAAGAACCAATTAGAACCAGGAGAATCAAGGTCTCTTGTTTCTTTTGAAACTGGTGCTGGGTATAAAAAATACTAGGCAAGGAGTAAACTGACACCTGGCAATACTTGAAACACAAGAAGTAGAGTCAACAGTCATACTGAATTTCAGGAGTGTTAGATTTTTTTTTTTTCCATTAGCAATTTAAAATTTTCAAACTAATACCATTATTTATCCAGAAACAGTACTATTATGGGGTTGTATACAAGGATCTCCCTTCCTTTTCACTAACCTCTCATGATCCTCAGTAACAGACCAGTGTTCAGTTAGAACTGAATAGCTGTGTTCACTGATGCAGTGCTGACACCAGTGCTCATGGGCCACACTGAGTACCAGGGATTAGATAAGTTTATCCTAGTGAATCCACATTCCCCCCACCCCCACTGTTTTCTTGTGAGTTCTTCTAAGGCTGCTTCAGAATCTGTCAATAAGGGGTGCCTGGGTGGCTTCATTGGTTGGGCATCTGACTCTTGGTTTCTGCTAAGGTCAAGAACTCGTGGTCTGTGGGTTTGGCCCCACATCGGGCTCTGCATTGATGATGCAGAACCTGCTTGGGATTCTCTCTCTCTGTCTCTCTCTCTGTCTCTCCCCTGCTTGTACACATGCTCTCGCTCTCTTGCTCTCTAAATAAAGTAAACTTAAAGTTAAAAAACTGTCACCAAGACCTCTTTTTTTTTTCTTTTTTTTTTTCTTCCTGAAGCAAGTTGATAATGCTGTGGAATGAACTTTGAACATCTTCATTTCCAAATTATCAGGGGCTGTTAATAACTCCTTCCTATTTTTATTTCCCCATCTCTCTAGATGGTAAAAAAAAAAAAAAAAAGAAAAAAAGCCTTCATTAAACCTTTTCTGAAGAAAAACTACAAAGTTCATATTGGAACCTATGGAGATAGCTTGAGAATTGTTTTCCCTATGTATGTGGACATAGTGACTCTTATGGTTTATGGAGTCAGACAAGGGCTTGATTGCCAGACAGAGCTTTAATTGTGCTCTCTCAGGCCAAGCCACTGAGCTTTTCCAGATCTATTTTCTCACTTAGGAAATGGGAATAATGTTAGGTTTAAAGGAGGTACGATGCATGCAACATGAAGGAGATAGGGAGGGTTTTAGAAGTAGGGGCCTGGAAAACCAAAGAGGAAAATAGCCTTTCTGATTTTGAAAGTTGGGAAAGATTTCTCAGTAATGGTGTTAGAAGAAAGATTGAAGTTAAAACTTAACAGACTCCCCATTTTAGAAGTAGAGTTATAAATGTACATAGATGAGGGATCCAATTCAGAGAACACAAGATTGAGCACCTATTAAAGGAGAGCCAGGGATTGTGGGAAGGGCTAAAAGCAGAAAAGGCAAATTCAACTGGCCACACAATGTTGGAATAGATGAAGCAAGGCATACATCAGAAACTCAAGGACTCTGGGATAGGAAGACTATCAATGACAAGACTAATATTTTGTGTGATTGCGTTTCCACAGCCAATTGTCTTCTTAACGTCGTATTGTTCCATATGTGGTTAGAGTATATTTTGAAAGCAAGTTTGCAAGTGGAGAAACGGTGTCTGTCTCCTCTGGCCTATTTTCTGTGTATGTTTGAGTGACAGCTTGTAATAATTAGGGCGTTAACTGCACAAGGATCATAATAGTGACTTATTATACATGGAAACTAAAAATTCTCGAAGGGTTTAGTAATTCTTTCTCAACTCTGGGCTGCCTTTCTGTATTTCTCACCAAATACCATGCCCAGAAGTAAAGATTATGTCCTGTAGTTTGTTTTAATATTCCAGAGTGGAACAAAATTATCTACTTCCTTGTTACAGAATTTGCACTTCTATTGTGACTGAAGATTTAGTTAAGTGTTAGCTTTAGTTAAGTATTAAGATTTAGTTAAGTATTGGCTTTAGTTAAGTATTAGTTAACTAATATTAGTTAACTAGTTTTGCTCTGTATTAAGCTTAAATCCAACAGGTCTACTAGGTCTTTCTCCTACAGTCTTCTGTCTTACCTGTCTCATTCATCTTGTCTAGAAGGAATCTGAACACTGTAGATAATAGTTCGTTCTGACTTAATGTTTGGGAAATATCCTGAAATGGATAAAAACATTGTAGATTTGTTCACTCTTGAATTGTAAAATTTAGGATAAATTCAATTACCATTCTCCCCCAAATTGCCCTACAAAAAATAGCACCTGGAAAATACTGTTTCCTTCTGGTCACCAAAGGCCTGTGGTGCCTTTGGACTAGCGAGGATTAGTGTCATGTTTGACCAAAGGGGCTACTTGGCTAGAAATATGACCCTTGATTGAAGAACACTTAGCGTAATCTATCTTTTGTTAACCAGAAATTCATGGTCTGTGGGGATTAATAGTGCATTTGCAATTTTTTCTGCTTCATTCTTACCTGGACTAAAATCCCCTGCTGTGCTATACTGTAGAGGCTTAGAAAAAGCTACTGTATTAAGCAATCCTGCTGTGATGTTTCTGGTGTTTAGAAGTGCACTTCTGTAATATGTATCCACAGGTGGCTGGTGAATATTTATTGATCTGTGGTAAGTTGGTCAGAGAGAAATAGATTTCTACCAATGTGTTATAGGTTTGAATTATTTTTTTAATTACATCTTCCATCACTGGAACTGTAACCTGCCACAATGGTGCTCCTCAGTTAATGACCTAGGTTTTATGAGATTCTTTTAATAATTTTCTTTTCCCCCATGTGTTTATTGCCTCACATAAAATTGTAGGAGCTAAAGATAAGATTAAAGAATGGTAGATGGAACAAAAATGTGAAAACATGAAAAAATGTGCTTACCAGTTTGGGACTTCTGAGTGCTAAATACACTGGATGAGAGGAAATCTAGTGGACAAAATAGGGGGCATGTGTGTGACATTTTGATAGGGTGAAATTACTACTAAACGTTCTACACCATGGATTTTTTTCTTTCACAACATGAATCAAGGGGCCCCCAGGTGGCTCACTTGGTTAAGCGACCGCCTCTTGATTTCAGCTCAGGTCGTGGTCTGTCAGGTCGTGGTCTGGAGCCCCAAGTCTGGCTCTGTGCTAACAGCTGGAGCCTGCTTGGGATTCATTCTCACTCTCTCGCTCTCTCCCTCCTCTGCTCAGAGTATTGTGTTCTTTCTCTCTCTTTCAAATTAAATATTAAAAAAAATACTAATCAAGAAGTGGTATTCCACGTTTCCTTTATTTTTGTAAGATAGCATAGCAAATCTGCCATGACCCAGGCATTTGGGCCAACGCATCGATAATCAGAAAAAATGCATTAAACGGCAAAAGCTATATGAACAAGGTTTTTTTTGAAGAAATGCCAGTATCTTTGCTCTTGATAGGACAAATGGCCAGGAGCTAGATAGGGTTGAGTTGGTATTCCAAAAATGTGTGGTATCCGCCTGTGGGAAGATTATACTATTCCTCCCTCCTCTTTCCAATACCCTGGCCCTGTGTACATCCAGATTGGCCCCGTTGCATGTTTTGATTGATTGAATGCATGTAGAAGTGCTGTGTGTCACTTTCAAGTAGAAATTTTTGGAATTATTTTGCTAGTCTGCCTCTTTCTTCTACCACCAGATTAGGATGTTCCTAATTGTGGTTGTTCTTCAGCTCTGGTCCCAAAATAAATAAGATGTGGAAGGAGTCATTATTGACCCTGGGCTGGATATAAATGAAAGAAACCATTGTTAAAAACTACGTGTAAAACAGGTGCTTCATCACTTAAACGATAAGCTTTCAGTGTATAGAGCTGTGAACCAGAACAAAAAGACATTGCTTCATATTAAGAACTGTGTAATTGCCAATTGTATTAATTGGGAAGTGTTTGGTCTGTGTAAGTATTTGGGAAATGTATTAACAGATTAACAATAAGCATTTGAGATCTAATATATGTTTTAAAACTATGGATACAATGTATTCTTGGAAAACTGATTAGGATAACATGTGATCAAATTACCATTTTAAATAGTAAAAGTATAAACTTCAAGAAGTTCAATGATTACACTTCTAATTCATAACAACAACAACAAAACACAAAAAACATGTGGTAGGCTACATAATTTCCCAAAGATCTGTCCACATCCTAGTCCCCAGAATCTGAATATTACCTGCTCTGGCAAAGTGTAAATCTTCTATGGAAAAAGATGGGGTGAAATTAAGGACCTTGCAAGGAAGAGTTTTTCCTGGCTTGGGCTCTAAATATGATCCTGGGGCTCCTGGGTGACTAAGCTGGTTGAGAGTCCTGACTCTTGATTTCAGCTCAGGTCACCATCTCATGGTTGTGAGACTGAGCCATACATAGGCTGCTTGGGATTCTCTTTCTGCCTCTCCTTCTGTGTCTCTCTCCCTCCCTGACTCTCATGCACACATTTGCGCTCTCTCTTGCTCTCTCTTGCTCTCTCTTGCTCTCTCTTGCTCTCTCTTGCTCTCTCTTGCTCTCTCTCGCTATCAAAAAACAAAACAAAAACCAACCCAAACCAATCCTATGTTTCCTTAGAGAGGCAGAGAGAGTTTTGAAATTGGTTTGAAGCCAGTACGTAAGGACAAAGATTACATAGGAATAAATGTGATGATAGAGCAGAGACAGAGGTGGCAGTAAGTCGGGGGATGCTGACGGCCACTAGAAGGTGTCAAGGACCAGAATCTCTTAGAGCCTCTGAAGGGAGCACAGCCCTGCAGGCAACTTGACATTTGGACTTCTGGCCTCCAGAACTGTGAGACCATAAAGTGCCATTGTTTTCAGCCACCAAGTTTGTGGTAATGCTAAAGCAGCTGTATGAAACTAATGTACATGATAGACTGGTGATCACCAAATAGACCAGAAATTCTGGGAAACTTTATATAAAAGATTATAGGTCTGGAGATTCTGGTTCACGTATTCAGTTTGCTAATATGTGAATATTATAAATTTGAGGGTCTTTTCTTTTTTGGTGGGTGGGGGTACATCTGGAATAGATAACACAGATTGTTCAATGGTACATACAACTCAGCAGCCTGTGGATAAACGTCACAAGTTCATGTCTCCGGTGATACAGTACACAACTTCCTAGTATATCTCCATGTTTCTTAATTTCCTGTTAGATCATCTGTAAAACTAAAATATATTCACAATTTTAAAATCCTGAGAAAAATCAGCACCCCTTTCCTGTTCCGTCCAGAAAAAGATAACCAATTATTGCTCATTGAATACCAGGGTTCAATAGTTCAGTGTGTATCTCTCAAAACCACTTTTATTTATTAAGTCTTAACCATCTAAAATCCTAAATGACTGTAAATTTTGCTCTTTCAAATCCTATCCTATGTGAGAATAGAATATCCTATTCTTGTTTGGGAGATTTCCGTTTATTTGGCTCACTTTGATACACACAAGCACCTTTGATTTTTTTCAACCCATATTCAGAGTCTCAGAAAAAGGGCTTTTGAACACAAAATTGTGAATTTTCCAAAACTGTAGTTTCTGAGTGAATGGGATCCTAAGTCCTTTTCAGCCTAACCCTAAATGTTTATACACAGGGTTGCTTGGTGTTGTTCCAGACAGAACAACATTATCACTTAAATTTTATCTAAACTCCACCCTTCAAAATCCCTTTCCGTCCTTCTGTCTTCTTTGAGGTACTTCATGGTTTCTTTGGGTGTATTCTCCCTGATGGCAGCAAGTTAATTTTTTGGACTCTATTGGTTCTTGTTGTTCTTTGGCTTCTGGGATTTGTCAACAGTTGGGGAAATGCTGGAAAGGAAAGAGGGTGAGTTCTGAAGAAAATTATTGTGGCATGGGGTGGTCTAATGAGGAACCATGAAGAGGGAACTTGAGCTGGATATTAACAGGCAGGTTGGATATGTAGGCAGAGAATTCAGGAACAGCACTGCAGTATGATCAACATTGTGAACAGACGCAATGGTGGGACCTTCCACTCTAGCAAGTCCTATAAACTCTACCTTCCAATGTGCAACCCACTCTGCTCACATCCCCTGCTTCCAGCCCTGTCTGAACTAATGTAGGAATTTGCCTACTTGACTTCCTACTTTAACTTATTCCCACAACAGTGCATAAACCACTCAGCAGCTAGACTTGTCATTCAAAACTTAAATGATGTCTCAGTTCTCTCCTTTGCGTTTTAGGCATGGCAGATGTCATAGGGAACTTTTACAGAGTCCTTCCATAGCTTCTATGGCCCTAAGGAGTTTAGTCTCTGCCAACTTCTAGGAACCCCTCCCCTACTCCTTTGCCTGTCCTATGTGTTTATGGTCCAGCCTCACAGGTATTGTGTTTCTCTATCAGCGTAAGACTTTGTGTGTGTTTCTTCCTTCTACAGAGGGGAGGGAGGAAGTGGGGTGAGGGCAGAATCTGAAGTAAATAGGGGATTATATGATCACATTTATGATTATGTTAGAAGCATATGTACAACAACAAGTATATGGAGATTGGTTTTGCAATGTGTTTTTTTCTTTTTTTTTTTTTAATTTATTTTGAGAGTGCGTAAGTGGAGCAGAGAGAAGGGAGGGAGGGAGAGAGAGAAGCAGGCACTGTGTTGTCAGTGCAGAGCCCTGTGCGGGACTTGAACCCACGAATCCTGAGATCATGACCTGAGCCAAAATCGAGAGTCAGATGGTTAACAGACTGAGCCATCCAGGAGCCCTTGCAATGTGCTTTTCCATACAGATATCAAAAATACTCTATAAATTTTTACAAGATGCCTCTACCACTTTTAGAAAAAAAAAAAATCTATTTAAAAAGTTGCCCCTCAAGGCAAGTCCACTTAACAACTGATCACAGCTATAGGTGTTGCCGTTCTGACTCCAGTTCCCTTCGCATTCCCTTCGTGTTTTCCCACCTTCATTTAAATTGCCTCAAAGGGCAAAATCACGATCTTTATGATTTGAAGTCAGAGTCTTCCTGTGGTTGTATGGGCGTTCTGTAACGATGGAGTTGAGATGAATATATCTACACTGCACCATTGTGTTGCTTCCATAAATGATGGATTAGAGTTTTACTGCCAGGCTCATTGAAAGCCCATAAATTTGCATGTATTTTTACTGATATGACCTAATTAAGAAGTTGAATTTTACTAAAAATCTCTGTTCTATGGCTTCATCCCAATAAAATACTCTTAGATGAGGGCCTTTCATGTCTCACTGAAGAGTTTGTCTCTAAAAGTGGATACGTTGTACATTTTGTCTCTCCTCTTCTAAGTGATTTCAAATCCATGTGCAGATCTTCCTCCCTTGCTGGCCAGCAGCAGGTCTTACCGTCCTAGATAGTGGCATCCCTCCTGTACTACCATTACCAGGCCTCTATATACATTACTAAACATTTAGATGAATGGCCCATTATACCATGGTGTCATGGACTGAACGTGTCTCCCCAAAATGCTTAAAGCCCTAACTCACAATGTGATGGTACTTGGAGATGAGTGGGGTCTTTGGGAGATAATTAAGTTTAGATGAGGTCGTGAGTTCTGCAAGAGAGACCAGACCTCTCTACTCAGTATTTTTTTTTAATGTTTATTTATTTTCGAGACAGGGAGAGACAGAGCATGAACAGGGGAGGGTCAGAGAGAGGGAGACACAGAATCTGAAACAGGCTCCAGGCTCCGAGCGGTCAGCACAGAGCCCGACTCGGGGCTCGAACTCACGGACTGTGAGATCATGACCTGAACCGAAGTTGGACGCTTAACCGACTGAGCCACCCAGGCGCCCCTCTACTCAGTATTTGAGGAACTAACAAGAAACTTTCTGCAAGCCAGGAAGAGAGCCCTCATGGAGGAAAGGAATCACCTGATAACTTGATCTTGGACTTCCAGCGTCCAGAACTGTGGGGAAATTCCTACTTAGGTCACTCAGTCTGTGGTATTCAGTTACAGCAGCCTGAGCTAAGACAGATAATCGTGTTTGTATCCGTATTTGTGACTTAGCGCGTAATATAGAAGTTCAAATATTCATCATCTTTATTTGTATTAGTATCCTTCATTCTAGAACTTTGAACATTTCCATTCTCATGGCCTCTGTTCTGATACATTTAGATGTAGAAACTTCAGGTTTATCAGCATTTACAATACTTGTAATTGCATTTCTAATTCCTAGGGTTTATTGTTCTAAAGATGCTGCCTCATTCCCCTATTTTAATGTTTTTATTATTCTAATCACATAGTTCATAGATGAGTCTAATTAAAATCTAAACAAATTGTAACTGCTTGATTTTACATGGATCTATCCTCCTGTTTGCTTTTACATGGATACAGAAAAGGATTATTATTTTACTATAATGGTGGTGGTAATTATAGAAACACTCACAACTGGCTTTAATGGAATGTCTAATTCTCTCCGCCTAGCCCCACAGTGCTAGTAAACACTTTTAGAGTTTTAACTACATGTTTATAGTATGGAAAGTTAATTCTATTGCTTTAAAAATTATATATCGTTTAGACATTGTTAGCTTAATTTTTTCTAGTTTTGTTGCCGTTATGTTTGTCATTAAAAAAGATGAACTAAGGATCAACAAGGAACAGGAAGAGCATTGGTGCTTTTTAGGATATTTTCCCATCTGTAATCAACTCTCATATATACCTTACCTGATATTTGTCTAAAATAATTGGTGGTTGAAGGAAACATAAGGCACTAAAAGATGACGTTTTGTGTATTCCCAGAATTTACACAGTTTGCAGTTCTGCCTCACATAAAACGCAGAGTAGAAAGTCAAAAGAATCCACTAAACAGATGGATTACAGACTCCATAATATAGGCCTATTTTAAGTTTGTACTTAAATGTGGTATAGATATCCTGACTAACCCTGAATCCCTTTTGTTTCCTTAAAGAATGACTTTTTAAAGCAATCCTGTCCACATAGGATTGTGCGCTATGGGAAAATGATCATGTGGAACTTGATTTACATATATGCTAATAAAATCTTTTGTAGTAGTTTCTGAGAGCTGTGAAAGAGTTCAAGGATTTTTGAGTTATAGGTTTAGGCTTTTTAAAAATTTCAGTAGGGGCGCCCGGGTGGCTCAGTCGGTTGGGTGACCGACTTCGGCTCGGGTCATGATCTCGCGGTCTGTGAGTTCGAGCCCCGCGTCGGGCTCTGTGCTGACAGCTCAGAGCCTGGAGCCTGTTTCAGATTCTGTGTCTCCCTCTCTCTGACCCTCCCCTGTTCATGCTCTGTCTCTCCCTGTCTCAAAAATAAATAAAACATTAAAAAATTTTTTTTTTAAATTTCAATACATTTTACGTTGGGGTATAAAATCCTCAGGCTTTGACAAATTCACAGATTTGTGTATCCACCATTGCAGTCAAGATAGAGAACAATTCTGGCACCAAAGTCCTGTGCATTTTTGTAACCAACCATCCCACATGCTCTGTTTCTGACAACTATTGATCTGTACTCTGTCCTTATAGTTTTGGTTTTTTCTAGAATGTCAGACAAAATCACATAGGATGTGCTGTCTTTCACTTCTCAAAACACATTTGGGATTCATCCACATTGTGTGAATCAATGGTTCCTTTTTATTTCCTGAATAGCAGTCCATACCATGATTGTTTATGTATCTGTTTCAATTAAAGAAATTCAAAAGTTCCTTAAAGTTCACTGTTCATGCTATACATTCCTGTGGCTTTTTACAAATGTGTAAGGGTGGATCCCTCCCCCACCCCATATTGACTCAACCTTGAAACTTTTGGAGTACATCATGGTGGTGATGTGTTATCCTTTTTACATATGGTTGTATTTGATATGCTAATATTTTGAGGAGATTTACCCCTACATTCCTGAGGGGGGTATTGAGAAAGAAGGCTTTCTTTATTTGTATATTAGTCCATTTCTAGAGTTCTTTGTATCTGCTAATACATCCACATTTTTGCCTAGTCCCACATTCCTTCTTCCTGAAGAATTTTTTACCATTTGAACATTTCTTGCAGTAGAGATTTGCTGGCCATGAATGTTCTGCTTGTTTGTCTGAAAAGTTTGTTTCTTCATTTAAATCTATTTTTTTAAAGTTATAGATTTCTGAGCTGGCAATTCTTTTTTCTTTCAGCACTATAAACATGTTTCTCCTATTATCTTTTGGCTTATATGGTTTCTGTTGGAGGGTCTGTATTCCTTGCATACGCTGTGTGTGAAGTGTGTGTTTCTACATTTAAGATTTTGTTGGTCTCATATTCTCAACTGTTTGAACCTTAGGTTACTAACTTGTGTTTTCTTGGTATTCATCCTCTTTGGTGTTTCTTGATTCTTTCATGTTCTTAACTGTGAAAAATTCTTTCTTGTTTTCCATTCAAGATTCAAGTCATACGTATGTTCTGTTGGACTTTTCGTCCTGTCTTCCAAAAGCTCTGTTTCCACACAAGCCCTGTGTGTTCCAGTTTGGGAAATTTCTGCTGAGTTGTCTTCCAGTTCACAATTTAGTCAGCTGTGTCAAGGCTACTGATGAAAGCTTTTATCTGTTGCTGTGTTCCTGCCCCATCCCGTCATTGGAATTGATCCTTTCTCATTTCTACAGTACTATTGAAATTAGATCTTGTGAACTTTGTATCATTTGTTTAGTCTTAACTTTTTTTTGGTCATTTTGAATACTCTATGATAGTCCAACATCTGTGCTATATTTGAGTTCAATTGTGCTGACTATTGGCAGGGCGATTTTTAACAATTCATCTTATTATTAATCTGGACATCTATTTGGATCAGTAGAGTGAGGTAAAAGTAATCATTCCACAGTGTATGTGTATATCAAACCATCACGTTGTATGCTTTAAATACAGGAATGCCGTGGACGTATCACATTGTTTCATTCCAGACCATCACAATAAAGCAAATACTGCAATAAAGGGAATCATATGATTTTTTGGATTCCTAGTGCATAGAAGTTATATTTACACTATACCCTGGTCTATTAAGTGTACAATGGCATTATATCTAAAAGAAAACGTACATACCTTAATATAAAAACACTTTTGCTTAAAAAAAAAAACACTAACCATAATCTGAGTTTTCGGCACATTCCAATCACTGATCATAGATCACCGTAACAAAAAATGAAAACGTTTGAAATATTGCAAGAATTACCAAATTTAAGAGACACAAAGTGCACAAATGCTGTTGGGGGGGGGTGGAGAAAAAGGCACCCAGAGACTGGCTCCATGCAGGGTCGCCATAAACCTTCAATTTGTAAAAATGCAACATCTGCGAAGCACAATAGAATGAGGTATGCCTATGTAGACAGTTACATTTATCAACTATATTCTTCAAGTTGGAAAAAAAAAAAAAGGCTTTTTTTTTTTTTTTTTTTTTTTTAACCCTTCGCTTTTAGTTTCAAGATGTGAGTTCATCTAATCCAGGATTGTGCTGATCCTAACACTGATTACTGCTGCTGTTACTGTACATGTACCATAGGCTTCAAATTCCTCCAGGACATCTTGTGCTTCGGGTGGGGGCTGGTTTGCCAGGATTTTACTCAAGGACTGCCACATCCTCTGCTTCAGGTCTTGTCTTTGTGCTGTACCTCAGGACGTGTTCCCATGTTCTTAATAATTCTAGCAGTATTCCACGGTTATTGACATTTGCTAGCCTGGTGGCAGGAGCTTGGGGTGAGGTATTCTCTATTCAGATAAAACCTCCATCTCAGGTAGGCACTGTGCCCTTATGTCTCTGCAATATAAAGTTCCTTGAGCTCCTGTCCCCTTCCTAGCTTTCTGGACCAGCCTGTATTCCTGGCCTCATCTATGTTCTCACCCTTTCTTTCTCCTTGCTGCAATGTATCTTTATCAGTGCCTGAGGTTACAATGTTGTTAATACCCCTCCTCTCAGATGAAGGCTTTTGTTCCACAGAAGAGCTGGGGAGAAGATCCAGTGGGGTTTCTTGTCTCTCCTGCTGTGCCTGCTTCTTTCTTTACCCTAGCTGGCACAATAAATACTTTTACAGTACTCTTGCCAAAGATTTTTGCGACGGCTTAGTAGTGTCCAAGGGAGAAGCTTCAGGAACGTGCACATTCCCTCTATATCTATGGCTCTCACCTGTTAACTATCCTAGTTGATTCCTCTCCAGTGCCTAGCTATGTTTGCCTCAGATAAGTAAATGTTGCATCTTGGCTCTCCTGGGCTAAATGTATCTGTTTAGCTTATTTTAGTTCTAAGTGTGGGAGTGACTCTTGAAGTCTTGCTTTGTACATTTTTATTGAAATTTATCCTACCTCTGCAAATCCATGTTTTAACTTTGTAGTTCTGTACAACGTATTCACAGAAGTATATACACTTTTTTTCCTGTGCTATACGTGGAGAACTGGTAAGAGACCATACCAATGATAATAGCATATTCTGACATTAGATCCTAGAAGGAAACCTGATCCTCTCCTTGCCTTATGATATCTCTCTCATGTTGACCTGGAGTTGTTCATCAATTTCTGTCCAATTCCCCATGAGGAAATGGTTTGGGGTGGGGGTGGTGGTGGACAGGTGAACACATCCTTCCATTGCATTAAACTTCTTTATCAGGTAACACAAAAGACTAGTCATGTTCTCATTTTCCTGCATTGAGGAGTAACATTTTTATGTGACTTCCCTTTAAAATCATTAGAATCTTATACTAAAAACTTGAGACAAAGAAATAAGACTAAGGGCAGAGTTGTAGTGGGGGAATGGGGAGAATGAGGGTGGTCATATGTAGGAGGCTAGAAAAGCATTCATGCAGTTGAAAAGCTCTGCATTCCTTCCACCCCTTCACTGCCACTTTCCTCTCCACTGAAATCAAGCTCATTGGCTTCACTCCCTGGGGCAAGTGCTTGGGTGTTGGGAGCAATGGGGAACAGGAGCTAGTATTAGGGAACAGCTATCACTCCCTCCAAATAATTGAGTCCTTAGGAGCAGTAATCAGATTTGCTGTACTGTCGTCTTTTTCACTCATTCATTCATTTCAAAACACTCACTAACTTCCTATATGCTAGGCATACTGCCAGGTGCTGAGAATATGGTGCTGAACAAAGTGCTCAGACCTCAGAGTGCAGAGGAGAGTTGATCATCAAATCCTTGTGAAAGTAAAATCCTAGCCACTTTGCAGGTTGCCAGATCATCAGATCTTAACCATAGATGTCATCTACTGAATTTTTTTTTTTTTTTTGTAAGTGCCAGGTCTCTTACAATCTTTGTTCATACTTCATTAAATACTTAGAATGGTCCTAGGAGGTAGATGAATATCTCTACCTTACAGGTAAGGCAACTGAAGACCTAAGTGGCTGGGTAAAACAGTCATGTAGCTACTGGAGATGGAGGGACAGAGTTGCAATACGAAGCTAGAGAGGGCAGCTTGATTCTGAGAGCTGTACTCTCTAATTGTACAAGATTGGGTTCTCCTCCCAAGTCTGTTGGGACCTTCCTTCTAGAGAGACCATATTTTGCACTTAGATTTATATTTTAATAGTCTCAGCTATGTATGCCTTTATATGCCTATGTATTAATAGGTTAACTTAAATGTAAGAGCCAAGTCCATTTATTTGTAGCAGTAGACTGCTATAATATCAGAAAAATGAGTGGAAAAGTAAAGCTATTCACAACCAGCTGAAATGTCAACATACATTTAAAAAGCTCTATTACCGAAGCAAACTTGAAATTACCTACACTTGAGATAAGAATGTTAAAACATGAAAATGTATTTGGACATTTCCCTGTGCTTGGTATTAATTACTTAAAAAGGTAAAGACCGACCCTGTGTTGCTTTCCAGTTTGACAGGGCTTTGTTTATAATGCTTATTAGTAGCCAAAGCTAGCACACTTAATGGTTTTGAGTGCTCATATAGGTTATTTTCTATAACTGGGTCATAATGCATAGTTTTACACATATTTCTATTACTGTCGTCTTACTGGTATGGACCTTTTGGAGGCCAAGCAATGTGTTTTAATAATGTGTACTCAGTCAGCTCACTGAAATTATATTAAAACTCTGTGTCATGATAGGTTTACAAGCCCTTAAGTGTCAGATACGAATCCTGTATAATTAGGTAAGTAGATCTCTAGGGTAGGGTAGTGTAGGTTAGGGGAAAGGATCTATTTTCAGA
Organism: Panthera onca; assembly: GCF_046562875.1. Classification (NCBI taxonomy): domain Eukaryota; kingdom Metazoa; phylum Chordata; class Mammalia; order Carnivora; family Felidae; genus Panthera; species Panthera onca. Next base: position 125,870,359 of record NC_138344.1, read on the forward strand.
AGTTAAATAGACTTGTTGTACCTTCCAATATTCTTTCTTGTTGCATAGTTCTTTGGTCTCTAACACCTAAAATATGGCCTCCATATGATACATGTGACTAGAAAAGATGTACTAATGTACTTCTCAAAGAAGTGGAGGAGAATAGGAATGTTCTGCCAGATCAGTGGAATTGCATTTGTAACCCCCAAATAATGTTAACAGTCCTTTTTTGTAAAATGGAGATGATACTGTCTGTGTTGTGGGATGTTGGTCAAGACACTAACAATTTTATATTTAAAGCAGAAAGGCCAGGGCCTGGTTCCAAACAGATATTCCTATGCAGAGGACATTGTTATAGTTTTGATTATTATAAATTTGGCTTCTATTTTCAATGTGCTCATAGTCTAGTATAGTTATTTTCTTTCTTTTTTTTTAATGTTTATTTTTGAGAGAGAGAGAGAGAGAGAGAGAGAGAGACCGAGTATGAGTAAGGGGAGCAGCAGAGAGAGGGAAACACAGAATCGGAAGCAGGCTCCAGGCTCTGAGCTGTCGGCACAGAGCCCAATGGAGGGCTCAAACCCATGAACCATGAGCTCATGACCTGAGCCCTAGTTGGACAGTTAACCTACTGAGCCACCCAGGCACCCCTGGTGTAGTTATTTTCAAAGTGTTTTTACCATGGTCTTCGGTAAGAAATCCTTTATACATTACTTCCCAGTATGTGATATGGTGTGTGTGCGTGTGTGCACATGCTCATACACACACATACTCCCTCCTGAGAAGAGAATTTGGAAATCGTACTGTCCTTACTACACATGATAAACTGTATTTTCTATCCTATTCTGCCTTACCCTATACATTCTCACCCAAATTCATGATTCACTAATGGGGTACAATTCATGGTTTCCAAAATGCTGTCTGGTGGAAGAACCAAACAAGTATCAATAAAAACATCTATAATTTACCACCAAGCAATGGCAGCATGAGGAAACCTTTACTCCCTGAGTGATCTTTTTCAGTATTGTATTATCATTACTATTACTACTATTATACAATCTTTTTGCTATCAAAATGAGACCTGTGAAGTAGAAGGCTCCCTTTCATGCCTAAAACAAAAATCTGTAATTTGAAATTGATATTGGTAGATGAAAGTACAGTAGAAGTGACTGGATCTGTGCTGGTGGTAGGGAGAGCTTTACAGGAAAATCATCTGTCACAGTTGGAGAAGAAATGAATTTGTAAGTTAAATGAGAATTGGGAGCAAGTGGAGGAATTGGTATTTTTTTTTTTAATGTTTTTATTTTTGAGAGAGAGAATGAGCAGGGGAGAGAGAGCGCGAGAGAGCACGAGAGAATCTGAAGCAGGCTCCAGGCTCTGAGCTGTCAGCACAGAGCCTGACACAGGGCTCAAACCCACAAACAGTGAGATGATAACCTGAGCTGAAATCGGACGCTTAACCGACTGAGTGACCCAGGCTCCCCAAGGAGGAATTGGTATTCTGTTGAGGGTACAGAATATGTGGAACTTTGGATGATTTCAAGCTGTTTAGTGTATCTTGAACATTAAGTGCATGTATATACTATAACTAGTCATAAGGTAAAAGACCAGGTATTGTCTTGATAAGAGAATCATGAAGATAATGTTAAGTAGCTTTTTATTTATCCTATAGGTATTTGAAAGTCATTGAACACTTTAAAGAAATGAAAAAGTCATGTTTATATCTTAGAAGAACCCTCTATTGGTGGCAGAGTGGACAGCCCTGAATAGGCTGAGAACAAACTTTGAAGAGGCAATTAAGTGAAGCCATGGAAAGATAATGAGGGCCTAGGGGAGATTATAAAGGCAAGGATAGAGAGAATGGATCCAATACATAGTTAAGAATGAAGATGTTTTTAGTATATGGGTGATCGAATGTAAAAAGTCCCTCTCCTTTTATTTAATGAGGAGCTAGATAGGAATGTACCTTTCCTCACAAATGAGGACCTAAGTCTATGTAGGTTATCCAAAGTGGGAAACCAGATGTCCACATGGGGAGTAGAGAACAAGTTATTTTTTATGGTGTGAATGAAATATTTAATTTCTAGATTTAACCGGTTTACAAAAGAAATTCCTTTTAATTTTACTATTTTTCACTGTAATGAAGCTAAAGTTCTTTTGACAACAACCACGGCAACTATCTAACATTAGGGAAAAGTTTAGGAGTTTGTCATCTGAACTACTTCTTTACACAAATGAGCTGAACAATTTACTTATCCAGTTAATCATCTCTTTCTGGTCTGCGTTTTTATCATAACAGGAATTTGATAAAATACAAAAGTAACAAGAGAAGATTTTGGGGGTGGGGTGGGGTCCCTTGATCTTCATGACATCAAGAGCGTTTTGCACATAATGTGCATAACTAAAAATAGTTCTTATCAGAGAAATGAGTTAGGCCTAGAAATGAATGCATTCAATATAAGGAGTTAAATTTTGTAATCCAAAAATAACAGTCAAATAAAGTGTCCGCCTCTTCTTTTCAGTTTTTCATTTTGTTACTGCCATTCTCCTATTCTTGTGTCATTCCTGGCTCTTAATTTCTTTGTTAGGAGTTCTATCCACTATTGCTTCATAATGTTTCAGCCCCCAAAGTAGTAGTTGAAGCATCTTATTTTGCCTCACAATTTAGAGGTCTTTATTTAGTTGTAATCAGAAGTGATGTCCTTCATTGGGTGGGATATTTGTGTAAGCAGATTACTTACACTTTCACATTAATTTACATCTTATAATTTTAAAGATGATCAACAGTAAAGGTATTTTGAACTTTATATTTAACTACTGTTAGACTTGTCATTGTCTAGAAGCCACATGGAGAATATAGTACTATTCATTACACCAAATGATAAGTCTTCACTTTCATGGCCTTCTAGATAATCCTTCTTCCATTTCTTTTTCTTCTAATTTTCATTGATAAATTCTGGAATGATTTTTTTTAATGTTTGCTTATTTTGAGCGAGTGAGGTGCATGAGTAGGTGAGGAATAGAGAGAGAGAGAGGAACAGTGAGAATCACAAGCAGGCTCCCTGCTGCTCATGCAGAGCGTGAGCAGGTCTCCATCTCACAACTGTGAGATCGTGACCAGAGCCAAAATCAAGAGTTGGATGCTCAACCAACTGAGCCACCCAGGCACCCCTGGAGTGAGGTTTAAAATCAGTGGGTGAGAATATTTTCCATTTGCAATATACTCATAATTATTGAATATGCTAAGAAAGCAATTTCCTTAGTCACTATGCTGGTACTTCAGGTTTCTGTCATTAAAAAGCTAATAAGTTAAGTAGATCTGCTTGTTTCATATATGTATTTATTTATGTGAACTAAATAGTCCTATAATCAGAAGATGAGAAGAGTTATGGCAAAAGTGGGTGGAACCCGTTTGACTTCTAGTTCTCCAATGAAATGATAATATATGAGTTGGGTAAATGTAAATTTCTTCCACTTCCTAGTTTCCTGTGGCCTCATAGCTTGCATATCTGTTGAATAATGGGGTGGGATGGGCTTCCTTAGGAAGGAGTCTTCATGACCTGGAGAAGGGCTAGAGGTTGGAAGCAGGGTACATCTTGGTGAACTTAACCTTGAGGAACATAAAAATAGAGGATGTCATGATACTCAGTGTCAAAGGTTTGGTCAACAGAAAAGGAGAGGACTTAGACAATGTGTTCGTTTGTATAATAAGTTATTGGATAAAATGTGAGGTGACTGAAAAGCCTCATAGCCTAGAAGTTGACTTTTTTTTTTTCTTTATTTAAAGAGCGGCATCAGAATAGCTATATTTAGTGAGACTAATAGATAATGCAAAGAGGTTTGGGGGATAGTTGGAGGTTTTAATAAGAGTAGCTCTAAGCTTGGTATTAAATTCCTTTCCACCACTTTTTTTTTTTTTGTTTTTAAAGTGAGGTTCACCAGTATGGATTTGGTTTGCATGGTCTTCTTCTCACACTGACATTGCTCCTCTGAGGCGATTTGTTGTCATTTGACCTACTTCACTAAATGCTTAGAAGTGGTACTCTAAGGACAAATCTTTTGTGTTCTTTTGAGGAGTAGCAGGGAAAGGAGAGGCTGGGGAAATGGAGACCCTTCAGAAACAGTGTTGCAGAGGAGAGGAGCAGGTGGAGTTAGGGGAATAACTCTAGGTAAAAAACTGAATGGGGGCACCTGGGTGGCTCAGTTGGTTGAGCCTCTGACTTTGGCTCAAGTCATGATCTCGCAGTTCGTGAGTTCGAGCCCCGTGGTGGGCTCTGTGCTGACAGCTCGGAGCCTGCTTCAGATTCTGTGTCTCCCTCTCTCTCTGCCCCTACCCTACTCATGCTATGTCTCTCTCTCTCTCTCTCAAAATTAAACATTAAAAACAAAACAAAATGATTGGTGACTGATTGAAACATGAAGGAAATGAAGATAATCCCAAGAGGATCACCAGGAGACAAACCTGCCTGGGGATGGAAAATTGATGGCTGGAGTATTTCTGAAAGGAAATCTCCATGACTCCATGATGGTGCTTACAACAGAACTGCAGGAGGGATAGGGCTCCTTGGAGACCAACAGATTTTTCCTGATTTCCTCCACCTGTTACTAAGTTTCTCCTTCACAAATAGGCTACTATAACCGGGAACAATGTTTGCTATATCTTCTGAGGAAATGAGGAAAATCTCAGAACCTGTTGAGGAGGGTGGTAGCTAGCATCTACTTTACAATAGGATTGATTCGGTTTAATCTTGTTTGAGGAAACAGTCTAAGAATACTGTATTCTTGCCTTTCCTACTGTACTACCCGATTACATGTCGGTGTCCACCACTAACATGACCTCTATGAAGGGAAGAACAATTCTTCTAATCCTTTGTATTCTCCATGCCGAACCTGGTATTGGGCACAGCATAGTAAAAGTTTGTGTCATTGAAAATGTGTCCCACCTCTTGACCAACACGAGCGAGACCACGCCAATATCCTTCACCGGTTTTGCTTTTAGTTTACGTGGCCCAGGTATATCTTGGAAAGAAAAAACACCTGATGTTCATTTGATTTCTACCTTCTCCAGCTTCATAGAGCTCTAGAGATAAAACTTCTTCTGTAGCCTCAGCTCCACCTGGATCCTGAGCCAATTCTGAGCAGGTGAGAAAGATGTTGGAAGATACATTTGCATCATTTAGAAGAGTCTAGAGTTACATGTGCTGTTCTAGGACTGATATACTTTGAGTTTGATTCCTAAGTGCATCAGGAGTCAAAGGGAAAGAGGGTTCTTTTTCAGATCGTTATATTTTAAAGTGTAGTTATTTTTCACATTGCTAGGAATTCTCTGATATGAAAACTTTGGGCTTTTCAGATCATATAGGTATTTGAGTTTCCTGTTAAGAGGGTTTTTAACTATGGTTTGAGAGTAGTTTTCTGCGATATTGCCTTCATTCAGAGTTCTTCTTTTGAACCCTGAAGCATGGTAGAAGCCATATATTGGGGGGTGCAGAGGGTCTTAAAATACACAGCACTTAAATCCTGCAGAATGAAGATGACTGCCATATACCTGATATCCAAGTTGTCCAGTAGGGAACCAAAAATGAAGTAGAAACTTGACAACGTTCTCTAATAATAGTGGGAGAGCACTAAATTTCAGATCAGTCATTAGCAGCTAATTATAACATTATTTCATTGTTAGATATTTTATTAATCTGTTGGTGGTAAACTTGAACATGGTTTGGGGCAGGATTTGAGTTAAGAGGTGGGGCAGCTGCTAGTTTATTCCTTCAGTGACACTTGCAAATGCTTTCCTTTATTGTGACCTCTAGCTTAAATTTATGTGACTCACTTAAATGTCAAACAAGCTAAGTGGTGCATTTCATTAATGAAAAATTAATGAAAACCTTGGGCTGGCACATACTACTTGTTTACAATATATATAATTCATTAGGAAGACATCCGTCAAATAAGGGTCTTGGCATGGATCTGGTGGCATTGTAAGTAGGCTTTATTCTCTTCCTTCCAGTTAATGAAAGTGCAAGGCTGGGAAAAATTCACATAAAACAGATTTAATGAGTCTTTGGGGGAAGTTTTACAGAATAGGGTACATGAGTCATAAATATCACATGTTAAGTCTATTTGGCCCAAATTATTTAGGATTGGAAATGGCCATAATTTCATTTTATAAGCAAAAAGTGCCCAAGTGTTTAGATCAGGAACTTAATTCCAGGCAAAAGTCCTACACTCTTTTTAGAGCCTAGTCATTAAGTAGGCTCAGTCTTGAACAACTCATTTAAGAAACCAATTTATTTCCCCCTAAAATGGAGGTGAAACCAGGGACCACTTCCCAGATATGGGGCATAATTATTTATTTTCTGAAAGTCTCTAAAAAGTGAATATCACTTTTTGGTATATAAAACTTCCCTGACCCTGATAATCTGGTTATAAAAAATGGTTGGTACAAATTCTTTTAAATCACTTCAAAAGAATGCTCTGTTTCTGCACAAATATTGGTCCCTCAATATTGAAGTAGCTGAAAATATCACTGGTCTCCTCTATTTCTATGCCTTTTACCTTCTTGTTGAGCCTTTTCCTCACTTTCACTGTTTTCAAGTGTTCATAGATAGTATTTTTAAGACATGGAAGTAGGGACTGGAGGAAAAGATGAGCTATTGGTCACAAAGGCAACATGAGAACAGGTACTGTATTATTCAGCATAATTTTATAAGCACCTAAAAGAGGGCTTGAGACATACCTAGGTGTGGGATTCCAATAGGTGTGTTTAATAAGAACAAGACTGGTCCTTGCCCTGATGTAGGTGTTTTTTTGTTTTGTTTTTTTGTTTCTTGATTTTTGTTTGTTTCCAGTGAAGGAGCAGACTATTCACCTGCACCTAGAAGTTATAGAATTGAATGTTATGGTTGATTTTATGTGTCAACTGACTCACCTAAGGGATGCCCACATAGCCAGTAAAACATTATTTCTGCGTGTGTCTATGAGGATGTTTCTGGAGGGATTTCTAGAGAGATTAGCATTTGGCTCAGTAGACAGAGTAAAGAGATCTGTCCTTACCACTATAGGTGGATATCATCATTCGTTCCCTTTGTGGGGATAGGGGATGAATACAACAAAAATGGGAAGGAGGGGAACTTGCTCTCTTCTTGAGCTGCGATGTCTATCTTTTCCTGCCCTTGGACATCACAGCCCCTGGTGCTTGTGCCTTCAGATTCTGGGACTTCCATTGGTAGCTACCTGGATCTCAGGCCTTTGACCCCCTGACTGGGAGTTATACTATCAGCTCCCCCGATTCTTGGGCCTTTGGACTTGAACTGAATTATATCACCAGGCTTCCTGGTTCTCCAGTTTTCAAATGGCTGATTTTGGGACTCCTTAGCCTCCATAACTGCCTGAACCTATAATCTTCCTTTCAATCTCTCACTTACATCTACATGTATATACATACATTTATGTACATATATGTACATGTGTATGTGTGCACATACACACACATTTTAGATTGGTGCCATTTCTTTGGAGACCACTAATGGTTAACAAGAGATAAATCCTATGTGAAACATAATTTTGCAAAGATAGAACTATCTTCTAGTCTGGGTTACTAGAGAGAGTAGAATTTCATTTGATTCTTGGAGAGTGAGATGTTTCCATACTGGCTTTTTATTGCTTATGGCCTCTTTCTGGCAGAAACTCTCCCATACCTGACACAAAATAGAAGTATTCACAGGTATCTAAGGAGGAAGAATTGAAAAGAAAGTGGGAACAGAAGGAAAAAGAAATTCAACACTCAAATTAGAACTTCTAATAGGTGAGTGTGATCAAGGAATTTGGCTATCATGGAGAAAAAGCTGGAAGCATGGAAACCTGATCTCTGGAGCCAGACTTCCTATGTTTAATGGCAGCCACTGTCGCTGACCACTGTCCTAACTCTGGGCAAGGTATTCAAGCTCACTCTGATTCTGTTTGTTCATTCTTAAAATAATGACAAAAATAGTTCCTTTTATAACATTGCCAAGAGAATCTAATACCAAGAAGTATTAAGAATTATATCTGCCACATGTTGAAGTTTGTGCCATATTGACATTTGTTCCAACAGGTTTAATAGGGTACTTGTGGAGAGTTCAAGTATCCTGTGGGATAACAAAGGCCTTGAAAGTTCAGAGCAGAGATGAAAGTTGATAATGGTGGGATTATGGCAATTTGAAGTTGGTAACAAGATCTACAGGCAGAGCTGATGGACAGAAGAATTATGGACAGAGGTAGCTGGTGAAAACCTTCAATAGTTGAGGAATGAAGTGTTTGGAGTTGAAATTCATGGCTGAGATAGTAAACGCATTTTTTTTCTGAAAATGAAAGGGGGGAGAATGCTCAGATGGACCACTCATAAGGGGTGAGATTTGTAATTATTAGAATATTAGATATGCCTTTCTCTCCTCTCACTTGTTGCTTTAAATAATGGGTCTACAGTTCAACATTCTACATTTCAGTATCTTTGGGAAATGCAAAAGATACACTAAATGATAGTGTTATCAGATGTGGCTGTGTGTGTGGAGCCACTGATAACCTGGGTTTTGACACTAGGAACAGTGATTTAATAAGGGCCATGGATGTTATGAACCCCTCTTTTTTTAAAAAAATTTTTTTAAATGTTTATTTATATATGAGAGTAAGAGCCAGAGTGCTCACACAAGTGGGAGAAGGGCAGAGAGAGGGAGACACAGAATCTGAAGCAGGCTCCAGGCTCTGAGCTGTCAGCACAGAGCCTGACACGGGGCTCAAACTCATGAACTGTGAGATCCTGAACTGAGACAAAGTCAGACACTTAACTGACTGAGCCACCCAGGTGCCCCTGAACCACTCTTAATGGAGCAACTTGCTTTGTGTTTATTTTTCTTTGCTTTCCTCCTCCATGTTTATACAACTTCCTTGCACTCCATTTGTATCTGAGAAACATCAAGCCCGGTGGTATTCTGAACCCTCTGTTTTCCCTACTCTTGTCCTTTAGCAATTACGGGAAATAGACGTTAAGATCTACGATCATTGATTTTTTTTTTTTTTTCCTTTTCCCTTACTTGTTATGAAGGATTTACATAATTTTGTATTTGTATGTGTGCCCCTGGATTGGGGAGATTGCATTTAAGTTCTTTGCATAATAACAGTATGGATTCATCTGGGTTATTTTCAATTGATGATAGTTCAGTGGATTTTAAGAGCCCTACAAATCTCTCAGATCCTTAAAAATACTTCTACAACTGGAGTCAGAAGTTAATTTTTACTTGCCTGTATCTTTTGATAGTTGCTCCAATTCAGAATCTCAATGTTTGGATTATTTTGTAGGCGAGGGACTTTCCCAAGAGGACCTCATTAGATGGTGAAATGACAAGAACAAAGCCTGTACTGGACAGAGGCCAAAAACCAGAGGGCTGCAGCCAGCACACAAACGTGTCCTGACTTCCCCACATAACACAGACGTGCACAGGGACTTAGACTTGAAATTAAATGTTGAAAGTTGAAGTGGATTGCTACTCTGTCAAATCTCAAAATCCAAATTTTTGTAGACCGGAGAGGTTAGTCGTTCCCCTAAGACCCCAACAAGCTGGAGCCTAGTAGCAGCTGCTTCTGTACCTCTTTCTGCCAAACTGATGGTAAGCACCCTGAGGGTGACTCTTCCCCTTTGTGTGTCCTTTCCTCTAGTGCCTTGCCACGTGCTTGGCTGGGGAAGCAACCATAATGACTTTTAAAGTTGGTGATATGGGTTAGATTGGAAACCATTACCTTGGAGCCTATTTGGATTCCGCACGTAATGAAGGTATTATCTCCTGCATTGCCTCTTGTCTTATTTTCCCAGTGGGATGCCATGTGATATGTAGTCTAGACGAGGGATTTTAAGGTTATCTCCTTGTTAAGTTGAAATCGGCTCTTGTTGTTCAAGAAAAGGTCTTGGCTGTCAGAGCGGTATCACTGCAAAGCTAAGGACATCAGAATGGCATCTGCCAACCTGTACACGGTCATCAGGAAGCTGGTAGTCATCCAGACTCATTGAAACAACAGGATCTCAGGATACCGCCAGATGGGGCAATCTGTCATGCTCAGGCTGTAGAGGACAGGATGAGGGTTCTTGATATGATTGGAGGGTGCCAAGTGCCACATCTCTTCAAAAAGAGAGGCCAAGGCCTGCCAATCATGACAATTGCTGTAATGCAAAAAGGTCAGATAGTCTTGTCTTTGTGTATCAGAAATGCCAACCTTCTGTCAATGATGAGGTCAAAAATCTGTACTAGATTAAAAGCATTTGTGCCAGAAGCTTCACACTTCCAAAAGGTCAGTGTCAGTGCCAATCAAAATTCACATACAGAATGGAAGTCTAACTTCTGACTAAACTTACATAGTTTGTTTTTATTTTCTCACCCATCCCTCTGCAACTTTATCATCAAACGTTCTGAAGTATTCGCAGTGCTCTATGCAAACAAGGTACAGAGATTTTGTTCAAACCTGTGATTCTCAAGCCTGAGGATATATCCTATTCACATGGAGGGCTTGTTAGAACACAGATTGCAAGGCCCCACTCCCAGACTTCTGATTCAGTAGGTCTGGGAGAGGTTCAAGAATTTACATCTTAAATAAATCCCCAGATGATGCTGATGCTGATGGTTCCCACACAGTGGGAACCACTGTTCTAGATGGTCATACAGAAATTATGCTCACCACAAATAGATAATAGGATTGTATCACAAGTTTTGGGTTATTTATTTCTACTCCTTTTTCTCAAAGTTTTTGGCTATTCTTGGCATTTTCAAGTAAACATTATGGTATTTATAGGCAGATGTTTTGTAGCTTTAAACATAAGCTAAACATTTCTAGATGGTTATATACATACATGTACACATATCACACCTAAGTATATATACAAAAGGAAAAGCTATTTGGATTGACACTTGCATTGAGATATATTGACTCCACTTCCCACCAACTAAATCTGGTCTGCTTGTGATAAATACTTAATAATCTTTCTCTTCATTTAAGCTTTTATCACAATTTTTGTGATTACTTCAGATCTACTGCTCTATCCTGGCCACCTCACCCCTTCGTCTGTAAGTTCTATGAGGAAAAGGACCATTTTATACACAGGTAGTGAATCTTTTTCTGAATGTTTAAATGTTGAACCTGTAGTGACTTGGAGGTAGTTCAGGATTTTGGAATCCCCAAATGGACAGTTTGTTTTTTATTATGTCTTCTGTGTGTGGTTGTATGCAGGTCAGGTTGCTTTGGGTTTGGCAGTTTTGTTTTGGGGAAGAGTTCAGATGAATAGAATTGAATTGATGACCTTTTAAAATTCGTGGCACATGGTCAGCAGCAGTCTGTATATCCTCTTCTTTCATTCTGGCATTTTTACGTATCTCTAAGCTCATCCCTCAATAGTTATTCACAGCTGTGTTTTGATAACACTCTTTTTCACCTTCTAGTTACTTATATATTCGTATATTTGTGACAAAATATATAGTACTGTTTTATGTGGTTTTCAAAATTGACACAAATATATATTGTGCTAGAGATCTTGTGTTTTTTGCTCAACATCTTTTTCACTTGTATCCATGTTGCCATTTGTAAATCTAGGCCACCTTTGCTGATTACTGCATAATATTTCGTAACATCCACAGAGATATTTCATTTATCCATCCTCTATTGACGAACACCCAAATTCATTTCCAATTTTGTCATCACAGATGACACACCAGTGGACGTCATATATTTGTATCCCTCTATGTCTTGCTGTACTTGCTCTGGGGATGTATAAACTCAATGTGGAATTGATGTGTTCCCCAGATGATTTCGTTTTCTTCTTAGGTCCACAGCCTGACTGTATTTCCCATATTCCCTTGCAGATAGGAATGGTTCCATGACTCAGTCTAAGCCAGTGAAGGAATGGAAGCAATGTGAATCACTTTCAAGTCCGGCACCTAAAGTCCTCCCTTATGCCTTCTTCTCTACTCTTTCCAGGCTGGAATGGCAAGGAGTTCCTGGAAAACCTTAGAAGCCATGTAGAAGAGAGGACAGAGCAACATCACAAACTGGGTTCCCAAAATAGTTGACAAGAGAACCATCTGACAGGAAGACTGGCAGTGGACAGTTCTAGAAGAATAGATTTACTGTACTAAATGACATTTAGGCTTTCTTGTTTACATCAGCATCTAGCATTACTCTGATTAGTAATGTGCTCATATCCCATTTTCTCTAAATTCCAGGTTGCTCTAAAAATGGCTATACAAAATTCTATGCCCAATTAGAAGAAGATTCTCATTTCCCCTCATTCAACCCAATGTTTGACATTATCTGCCTTCATAATTTTTTCCAAACCAGGTAAACTTAGGGGACAATTTCAGTTTCAGTATTTTTTTTTTTTAATTTAAATTCAAGTTAACAGACGGTGTAGTCTTAGCTTCAGGAGTACAACCCAGTGATTAATCTCTTACATAGGACACCGGTCTTCTCCCCAAAAGGTGCCCTTCTTAATACCCATCACCCATTTAACCCATCCCCCCTCCACCTCCCCTTCAGCAACCCTCAGTTCTCTGTATTTAAGAATCTCTTATGGTTTGCCTACTTCTGTTTTTATCTTCTTTTTCCTTCCCTTCTCCTATGTTCATCTGTTGTATTTCTCAAATTCTGTGTATGAGTGAAATCATATGATATATCTTTCTCTGACTTATTTCACTTAGCATAATATACTCCAGTTCCATCCACGTTCTTGCAAATGGCAAGATTTCATTCTTTTTCATCACCAGGGAGTTTCCAGTGTGTGTGTGTGTGTGTGTGTGTGTGTGTGTGTGTGTGTGTGTGTGTGTGTAATATATGTATATATACCTCCTCTTTAGCCCTTTCAGTCATTCATCAGTTGATGGACATGGACATTTGGGCTCTTTCCATAATTTGGTTATTGTTGATAGTGCTGCTGTTGATAGTGCTGTTGGGGTGCATGTGCCCCTTTGAATCAGCATTTTTGTATTCTTTGGATAAACTCCTAGTAGTGTAATTCCTGGGTTGTAGGGTAGTTCTATTTTTAATTTTCTGAGAAACCTCCAAGCTATTCTCCAGAGTGGCTGCAACAGTTTGCATTCCCACCAGCAGTACAAAAGGGTTCCCCTTTCTACATCCTCACCAACATCTATTGTTTCCTGAACTGTTAATTTTAGCCATTGTGACATATGTGACGTGGTACCTCATTGTGGTTTTGATTTGTATTTCCCTGATGAGTGATGTTGAGCATCTTTTCATGTGTCTGTTAGCCATCTGGATGTCGTCTTTGGAAAAGTGTCTATTCATGTCTTCTGCCCATTTCCTCACTGGATTATTTGTTGTTTGGGTGCTGAGTTTGGTAAGTTCTTTATAGAATTTAGATACTAACCCTTTATTGGATATGTTATTTGCAAATCTCTTCTTCCATTCTGTCAGTTGCCTTTTATTTCAGTTTCAGTATTTTAACTTGCATATCTCTAGTTGCTGGTGAGGTTAGGCACCTCTATATTTATTGATCTGAGGATAGCCCCTCTCTGAATTACCGTTCATCTCATCACCCTCCTATTTCATTTGTGTTCTCTCATTTTCTAGAAATCCCATACCTGAAACATAAGTTGATTTTGAAGTTTGAAAATATCTTTTCTCAGCCTGATACCTGCTTGATAAATTTGCATATGATTTTCTTTATTGGATTGATACCTTAAATTTTCATGAGCTTAATTTATTAACTGTTTCTTTCTTGACTTGTATTTTATGAATCTGCTTTCAGACCTCTTTTCATTCCTGAGTTCACAAATACATTCTCCTATATTTTCTTCTAGTAAGTTTTTTTTTTCTTTCACATTTATGCCTTTGGTCTACTAGGTCTTAATTTTTGAATATGATGTCGTAGGAATCTAATTTTTTTTGGTTCTACATATTGAGCTAGTTTTCCCAACATGATTTCCAATTTCCTAAATAATTTATTCTTTCCAAATTGATATATGCTAAATTCCCATATAAATGCTTCTGTTTCTATATTCTTTACTAGGACTCCTTGTTCTATAATCTATTCTTCCAAAACTGTGCAGTTTTAAATTTCGAGGATTTGTTATATGACTTAACATGTAATAAGGAAAATCTTTTTGTTCTTACTTGAAAAATTACCCATGTACTAAACTTTGTTCTTTCATGAAAATCTTAAAATCATTTTATTTCTCCCCTATCCTATAAATACAATTTAATGGAATTTGATTTAATTTTATTAAGTAATTTGGAGACAATTTATATCTTTGCAATATTAAGTCATTCCCCTGTGGAAAGGGTATAGACCATTTTTTTAGTTCATTTATCTTAATCAGTTTGGATTTTTTTCTCTATACAGTCCAAAACGATCTTTATTTGGTTAATTGCTTAAAAATCTTAGATAGAAAGGATGCAATAGATATTGCAAATGGTATTTTATTTTTCATTTTCAATTGGTAGTTACTAGAATGTAAGAAACTTTGTGTAGCCATGTGAAATTCTTTTTAGTGTGTTGTCTCTTGATATTCGTGTATTTGTAATGACAACGATGGGAAATATTTATGCGTCTTTGCTTTTTCTGTTTTTTACTTGACCGTAACCTTTTGATTCTATGATGAGTAGTGACAAGAAGAGAAAGTACCCATATCTTTTGACACCTTAAAGGGAGTGTATGTAGAACCTCTCTTTCTATGATGCATGCTGCAGGTTGAAGTAGATAGACTTACAAGGTTGAGAGGTTACCTTTTTATACCTGGATGTTGATGTTTTTCAAGTAAGTTTCTTTAGCTTTTGAGATAATTAAGGTATTTAGCAATGTGCTGAATACTCTAACAGATTAGGAAAAAAAAGTGTGAGTATTAGTTTCTAGTAAGATGTAATTTCTACAGAATGTTGATAACATATTCAGAATAAAGTATTCCATGAATCAATAGTGCCTCTTTATGCACGGTGTAATTTGTTCTGTACTACCTGTGTGATTTAGTTTGCATGTATTCTTGTATGTAGCCTAAGTTAGTTTTAAAAGCTTTATCTTTTGAGTAGGTTGATTCTTAGAGAATCAGTGAAAGGCTTGTGATCCCAATCTTCTGCACAAGCTTTTTGTCATAATTTTGGTTTGGTCTAATCTCCACCTACCTTTCATGAACCTTTCATTTCCTGGTCTAACAGTTTCTTGACCCCAGTCTTCCTATGGTTATGTCCTCCAAATTGCCTCTTCCCTTTATTACCACAGCCATGACATACCAATGCTTTATAAATGGGACTTGAAATCAGAGGGTTGTTAAATGAATTTCAGGGGGTATAACTAATGTTTTAAAACCTAAAAAAGGAAAGGATACAGCAGGATTGGATTAAAAATCAGTGTAGCAGATAATATGGTAAATATTATGAAACTCCTGTTGATGAAGCTCTCTTGTCCAACCATAGGGCAAGCAGGGACAAAACCTCCATTGCTGAATTCTTGACACACTTTCTTTGCATCCCAAAGGGATTTTTTATTTTTTTATTTTTATTTTATTTTAAATTTAAGATTTTATTTTATTTATTTTATTTTTTTCAATATATGAAGTTTATTGTGAAATTGGTTTCCATACAACACCGAATGCTCATCCCAAAAGGTGCCCTCCTCAATACCCATCACCCACCCTCCCCTCCCTCCCACCCCCCATCAACCCTCAGTTTGTTCTCAGTTTTTAAGAGTCTCTTATGCTTTGCCTCTCTCCCACTCTAACCTCTTTTTTTTTCCTTCCCCTCCCCCATGGGTTTCTGTTAAGTTTCTCAGGATCCACATAAGAATGAAACCATATGGTATCTGTCTTTCTCTGTACGGCTTATTTCACTTAGTATCACACTCTCCAGTTCCATCCATGTTGCTACAAAGGGCCATATTTCATTCTTTCTCATTGCCACGTAGTATTCCATTGTGTATATAAACCACAATTTCTTTATCCATTCATCAGTTGATGGACATTTAGGCTCTTTCCATCATTTGGCTATTGTTGAGAGTGCTGCTATAAACATTGGGGTACAAGTGCCCCTATGCCTCAGTACTCCTGTATCCCTTGGATAAATTCCTAGCAGTGCTATTGCTGGGTCATAGGGTAGGCCTATTTTTAATTTTTTTGAGCAACCTCCACACTGTTTTCCAGAGTGGCTGCACCAATTTGCATTCCTACCAACAGTGCAAGAGGGTTCCCGTTTCTCCACATCCTCTCCAGAATCTGTAGTCTCCTGATTTGTTCATTTTGGCCACTCTGACTGGCATGAGGTGATATCTGAGTGTGGTTTTGATTTGTATTTCCCTGATGAGGAGCGACGTGGAGCATCTTTTCATGTGCCTGTTGGCCATCCGGATGTCTTCTTTAAAATTTTTTTTTTTTTCAACGTTTTTTATTTATTTTTGGGACAGAGAGAGACAGAGCATGAACGGGGGAGGGGCAGAGAGAGAGGGAGACACAGAATCGGAAACAGGCTCCAGGCTCCGAGCCATCAGCCCAGAGCCTGACGCGGGGCTCGAACTCACGGACCGCGAGATCGTGACCTGGCTGAAGTCGGACACTTTAACCGACTGCGCCACCCAGGCGCCCCCCGGATGTCTTCTTTAGAGAAGTGTCTATTCATGTTTTCTGCCCGTTTCTTCACTGGGTTATTTGTTTTTCAGGTGTGGAGTTTGGTGAGCTCTTTATAGATTTTGGATACTAGCCCTTTGTCCAATATGTCATTTGCAAATATCTTTTCCCATTCCGTTGGTTGCCTTTTAGTTTTGTTGGTTGTTTCCTTTGCTGTGCAGAAGCTTTTTATCTTTATAAGGTCCCAGTAGTTCATTTTTGCTTTTAATTCCCAAAGGGACTTTTTAAATTCTATAATACTGAAATAGAAAGTCCTTGAGATCAGGGATCTTCTGTCTGATTCTCCATTGTATCCCATGCAGTTAGAATAATGTCTAAAACTAATTAGGTGCAAAACCTATTTGTTGAATAAATGAACAAATTCTTAACCTGTTTTGTATAACTGCAGTATTAACAAAGCCCTTCTATTACCATAGATACATCCTAAAAATTTCATTGAAATGATTTCAATTGTTTGTCTATTCCATACAGTTCTCCTTTCCAAAAAAAAAAATCCACCATTCTGAGAAAAACGAGTCAAACTTTAGTGCATCTGATAAAGTTTTTATTGATAACATAACCATTGTGTAGTTTCTCACAAATTAGCTGTGATCATACTTGTTGAAATTGGAATTTTAAAAGGATAAATTTGGCTTTGCTTATTTAGACCATACTTCCTAAGATGGAATTACATTCCTCATTTATGTTCAGATTTTACTGTTTTTTGTATTGTTTTTCTTTATACCATATCTTTTTCCTGACTATAAAACTATTTTTGTATTTTTAAAACTTGAGAGCAGATGGCCTTCCTACAAGGGCAGTAACCTATAAAAAACGGTCTATACATGACCATATGAACAGATTGATAGTATAATCAAATGAAATTTATATAAATGGAACTGAGACATGTATAATATGTCCAATTATTTTCTGTATGGAAATCACACAGAAATGAAAGCATTAAACATAAAATGGAACATTGTATTTATGTAAACCAAGTTTTAAGTGGTTTATTTTTCTTTTGTGACTTTCCCAATATCTGTAGTTACTATCCAAGTCAAGAACATCTCTTCATCCTTTTTATGTGCACACGCACAAACATGGACGCACAAATACTTGACAATGTCCTATAGGATCATTTATACAAATAGGCCCATGGAGAAACCTATTAAGAGAATAAAAATAACCTTGGTTTCTGATTCCATAGCATCTAAGAATTCTGTGGCCAAAATAAGTTTGAAATAAAATCATAAGTCCCTTCTACCACTGTACCTTGTTTGAGTCTACCCAAAGTAATTTTAATTCAATATTGTTCAAAATTGGTCACATTAGGGGTGCCTGGGTGGCTCAGTTGGTTGAGCTACCGACTTCAGCTCAGGTCATGATCTCACGGTTGGTGAGTTCAAGCCCCACGTGGGGCTCTGTGCTGACAGCTCAGAGCCTGGAGCCCGCTCCGGATTCTGTGTCTCCCTTTTTCTCTGCCCCAACCCCACTCATGCTCTGTCTCTTTGTCTGAGAAATAAAAAAATAAATAAAAAAATTTTTTAATTGGTTACATTAAGGTGTTAGAAGAACTCTTTAGGGGATGTAACTTTGTGAGTATATGCTCTTCAAAAATTTTGATTGCTATTTATCCTTTCTAGAATAAGTACAGAAAACAAAGTTAGCAAATACTCACATTTAAATCTAAGTGAACCCTTAAATTAAGGTCTTTTTTTCAGTGTTAACTAAGCTTAAGAGAAGAAATTCCCTGAGATGTTAAACTGAAAATTCTCAGAAGTGCTCCCTTTAGTTGTGAAGCAGATCAGGACTATAAATCGTAGAGCTTCCATTTTATAGGAAACTGAATTTTCAGATAACCTATAGATTATTTTTTAAAATAGTAGATTAGAGTCATTCATGTAGCTTGTAAATGAAATTATCCTATAATTATGAAGCTACCACTATGTAAATTAATGGATGTTCTTGCATTAACCCACTGGTATGATGTTTGAGAGCACATGGTATTTACCCATAATGAGGGTACTCTTGCTGGAAAGAAAGCACCAATTTTTAATTTGAATAAATTAGAAATACCCTTTATTTCAAGTAATTTGTAAAGAGGAAGCTTGGTCCACACAAAGCAGGAAATATTATTTCATGGAAGAAAAACTGATATCTAAGATTTTTCTATCAATTTCAGTAGGTTTATCCCTCCTCTTTTTTTCCCCCTAATTAATATTTGGAAAAGAAAGATGCAAGTATCAATACAGGGTCTATTTTTAGTCTATTTAATGGCTTTCTTTTACTTTTTCATCTTCGCCTATGTCAAGGATATAATGTATCAGACAACTCTAAGTATAAAAAATGGATTATAATTATGTGCTGAAATAGAATCTAAACCTTGGTTCTACAATCTAAATTTTTCTCTTGAAGGAGGCGGGAATCAAGTTAGATATTTTTTTTTTGTTTTTCCTGTTCTTAGATTTTGTTACCTTGAAAAAGTTGAGAGATGCCATCCAGTGAGGTCAATGGCTAGGCAGACAGGAAATCCTAGATGTGCATATTTCTTGATCATTATGATAGTCCAGGGCTTGGTTTTAAGCTTCTTAGTTTCTGAAATCCTGTTGTATTAGGACAGTTAGTTCGATACCTCTGAAATGGACTACTAAATGCACAAAAGACTGATGTATAAACCAAATTGCCACCTGGTCCATTAGAACTGTAAAAATGAGCCAAATATTCTCTCCTTTAGGGAGAAATGGTCACTGGCTGCCAGATTTTCATAAGTTTATTTGAGAAGCATGGCATTACAGCAAACAGAAGGATATAGTTGGATGATTTGAGAAGTAGCTCAGTTGGACAGCATGATCTATCCATCTCAAAGGTGTAAGGGTACACCTGCCAAATTGCTATGTATACTTCTGTCAACAGGTCAGGATATAGTCTAATCAATTCAAAAGACACATTAGTAACTGGTCACTTAGGGATTTTCATTTGTCAAGACCTCTTAGTCTAATTCTGTCAACACCATCTTTCTTTAAACTGGGAACATGCAATTGTTTAGGTTTTGGTATAACTACAATACTATTTTAACCCAGCTTCCAGAGTCCGTATTCTATGAGATCAATTGGGCTTTGGCATTCCCAGATGACCTTTACCCACCAAAAAATACTTAAAATGTCTTTTATAGTTTCTCCAGCTCCATTTGCATGGATTTTCAGCCACTGCTGCTATTACCATTACTCCTGTTACAACTTCTATTACCACGTTTTCTTTCAGTTAACAAGTACTGAGCATAAACCAAGTGTCAGGGTTTAATCTTCACAAACCACCTCCTTCCCCGCTGAGAGGTAGGTGTAATTATTACAGTGCCCACTTGACAAGTGAAGAAATCCAGATTTAGAGAAGTCAAATAGAAAGTGATTTGGCTGAGATTGGACTCAGATGAATCTGCCTTAAATCTAGATTTTAATTCAGAGTAATTTTACTCTTACATTGGTGCCCTTTAACATCCGAAGACTTTGAAACGTCATTAAGCAATTTCTGAGACTTTTTTCTTCAGTAAGCTAGAAAAATTGGGGTCTGAAAATTGCTTTGGAACTTAGATTTTTCTAGATAAAATATTACAAAGTAGATATCTACTGTAATTTATGTAGCCTTAAATCTACCAGGGTAAAGTGACCCTGGTGAAATTGCTTGCCATGTTAGACTTGTCATAAATATTCTGTGAGAATATTTATAGAGTGTGGCAAGTGTGCATGGAGCCTAGCAAAGCATAAGGCAGCCTAGACCAGGTGCTTGCCCCAGAGAGCTTATGAACTAATTTAGTTGTAAACAGAATACTAGGTATCTATAAAATACTGAGAGTTTGTTGATTGACTCCTATCCTCACTCATGGTGCCATAAATCAGATGGTTAGACTCTAAACATCTATTGTGCAGGTGGGTAGACCAGCAAGAGCATGTTCTGGCCACTGTGAAAACAGCAGGTGGTTTTATTTTGTAATAATATGGGAAGTGGCCAAGAAAGCATAGGGGAAAAAAAAGTAAGCTAACACTCTGCATTACATGCTACACAACATGTTGGAAGGACCACTATAGAAAGTGTAGACTACATTTATTTTTATTCAATGAAGCATCTTTATTACCCAAGAAGGGTCATTTTAAAGAACTTTATAATTTGAATCAGTTATTGTTTAACTTCTATGCTGACGGTCAGGGTTCTCAAGGCAAATAGAGGAATGTGGGTGGCAGTCACTAAATAGCAATGAAAAATACAGTTGCTAGAGAAGATGGTGCTCTGGAACAAAATGTCACTAGATTGTGCACTCCTTGAAGCCATTGTCATTCTGGCCCAACTCCATGCACTAATGCAGATTTAAACCTGCAAAAAACTCCAGTTCACTTGTTCGCTGAGCTCAGGAGAAAGAACAAACGTGTGGTTCAGCTGCTTCTGCACTGTTTGGACTCTTTTCTTTTTCTTCCTTCATGTGGTGAATACATGTCCGCCTCCATCCCAGGGCAAAGTGGACATGGGGCCGCCAACAGTTCTGAGTGGCCAAGTGTAGATCATCAAAAGTAGGAGAAAGTCTGAGGCCAGATATCTAACTTGTACCTGCTAGTCCAGTTTTATTAGTAATAAAACTTCTATTTTTTCCTCCATCTGATTTTGTGTTTTGTCCTCAGTTAGTTTAAAACTTGGAAGGAAAGAGAGAGGGTGTAATTAAACTCCAGTTCACTTAACAAATGTTTATTGAATAAAAGAGTCGGGTAAATTAGCCATAAAGAGAAAAGTGAAAGGGGTGCCTGGGTGGCTCAGTTGTTGAGTGTCCAACTCTTGATTTCAGCTCAGGTCATGATCCCAGGGTCATGGGATCCAGCCACACTGTGTGTGGAGCCTGCTTGGGATTCTCTCTCTCCCTCTGCCACTCTTCCCCACATGTTCGTTTTCTCTCTCTCTCTCTATCTTGCTTGCTTGCTCAAAAAATGTGTAAAGCTAAGTATGACATTTGTTGGTATTTTCAATGCTTTAAATTATTCACATTTGTGTATATATGCATATATATATATTCACATACACTTTGATCTATAAAAATCCATTTTCTCTTAGATCTCTTAGATGGTGGGTCTCTTGAGGTCAGGGTTTATTTTAATAAGCAGCATTTAATGATTCTAGGTCTACAGTAGACACCAACTATACTTTACATTGGATAGACATGTATTTTTGTTCTAAGTTATAGATATAATCATAAGTAATTTATAGAGATTTAAAAATTTCATATATTAGAATCTCACTATTAAGTAGGATCACTAGCTTTTTGTTATGGAGGAGTACAGTGGATCTTTACCCCCAACAATCATTTTACTGGAGAAAATTATTTTAAAAGTAATTTAAATTATCCAGAAATTATTCTGAAGCCATAAAGAAAATGGGGAAATAACCATTCAGGAAAATGGGCTAAATCTTGGTCAGAACAATGAGAGTCTGCAGCATTTCAGATATGACTGCTCTCCTATTTCCAGCTCTGTTTTACCGAAACTACTCTGGAAGTTCTAACTGGGTGAACGCTATAATAAGACAGGGACTCCTTCTCTGCCCAGCTTCCAGTCTAGGCTACTGCATCTCTAGAGGGGCAGGCCACAAGTATTTCTCCTCACATGTAGTCTCATGGTACAGAAGCTCTAGGCCAGAAAGGAAGTGTATAGATGCCTGGGGTTACCTTCCTCCAGCCTACCCAATAAATACAGCAAAATCCCCACTCCAGCCTGGCAAGCTGAGAATGAGCCCTGATCACCCACCACAGCTGGCTTTCTGGGTAGAGGGTTCCATATTAGAGGGCTGACTCGAATTCCTCTCCCGGCACCCACTTGTCAAGCAGCGGTGTCACTCTGGGAGAAATGGACACTGTTCCTGCCTCTACTTCTTGTGCAGTGATGCAAAGTTCCTGCCCTTGAGAAGAGGCAGGTCAGAGAAGCAAGGCTTAAAATGAAGAGTTCCCTGCCTGAGAGAACTGTTGATTTAAAACAGAGGGTGTAAAACTACATACTAAAGGATAATGAAGAAAACACTAGAGATCTTAGCAGAGACCAATTAAGAAAGTGCCCTTATAGTTCCATGATAAAAAGTCATGAAAAGTAAAATGGGAGAGCAGTCAGAAGTTTAATGTAGAACCAGGGAAAGAGACAGCCGAGAAGAGTCCTTCTGGGGTCACTGTCAACACTGGCGATTGAGAAGGCTGTGCATAACGTTAGGCTGCATCTACTCAAGGATGAATCAGAGTAGGATGGGACAGACTTGAAAAACATTGCCACAGCCACACATACAGCCATCAGCAGAGTGGAAGACTTACTGGCACAAGGGCTTACGCACAGTGTCTGCCCAACTGAACTATAATCTACTCTTATCCAGAAGCAAGTCCTACATAAGCCAGGCTTAAAAGTCTAATGGAATGCAACTTAGGCATCTAGAAGACTTTGTGCTTACCCTATGATAATAGAGACAAGATTGATAAGAGACGAGCTCCAAGCTACTAGTCCCTGTCTGAATGTGTTTAGAATAGTAAACTCTGAACTATGATAAAGCCTGTCAGCCACACACATATCCAAGAGTGGAGGGTAAAACTTGGATTGCTAAAAGAGACTAAGCAAATATTAAGCTAATAAGTGTATCATTACTGATTTGGGGGCAAACTATACGTAGTCAGGCTAAAAGATAAAAAGGAGAAAAAAATCCTAGGGGCATCTGGCTGGCTTAGTTGGTAGAGCATGTGACTCTTGATCTTTAGGGCCGTGAGTTTGAGCCCCTTGTTGGGTATAAAGTTTACTTGAAAAAAATCTTAGTGACATCAGAAATTACACGTGGCCAGAGATCTATTGCTAGTTCTGGTAAGTCATGAATCAAACAACAGGTGAACAGCAACATCAAGTCTTCAGGGGTGAGAGAAACCAGTATCCAAAGCTGCTACAGTATATTCTCTAAAAACATCTAGTTTTCAACAATAGAGACTACTTTTAAAGGGGCCTAAATATTGGACTTAAAAAAGACTTCAAAGAAGCCCTTATAAATCTGTTAAAAGTAAAGGAGACAACATAGTAATATTAAGGTAGAATGTCTAATCAAATAGAAGTTATGTAAAGAAAATTGACATAAAAATTCTGAAGATAACAAGTACAGTAGTAAAATGAACTAGGGGACACTCACCAGTTTATTTACCCTGGCACAGGAGACAACAAACTTGAAGACTGATCAACAGGGATTATTATGCAACCAGAAAAACAAAAAAATTATGGAGGAAAATTAACACTCAGAAATGTGAAAAAAACATTAAGTACACCAATGTATGCATAATGGAAATGTGGCAAAGAGAAGACAAAAATATTCAAAAAATGGTTGAATATTTCCTAAATTTGATTAAAAAAACTATACATAAAAGAACCTCATCAAATTGTAGGGATAAACAGAGATCCAAACATAGATAGAGTATAGTGAATGTTGAAAAAAAAAAAAGACAAAAAAAAATCTTAAAAATAGCAAAAGAATAACTTCTCACTGTAAAAGGGAATCTCCATAGGATTAATGGCTGACTTCTTAACAGAAACCAGAGGGATGATGACATATTCAAGGTTCTGTAAGTATAAAAATAAAAAAAACTTTAAACCAAGAACTTTATATCCCACAGAATTATCTTTCAAATACAAAGAAAATAAAGACCTCGCAGGATAAACAAAAGCTGAAATAATTTGTTGCTAGAATATCTGCCATACAAGAAATACTGAAGTATTAGTCCTGAAAGCAAATGACACTGGACAGTAATTTAAATCCCCATGAAAAAAATAAAACAACTGGTTAAACTACATAGATAAGCAATTGTACTTACTTTCATAGTTATTTCTTCCTGTTCTCCTTAGAGAGTAATTGCATAAAAAATGTTACATACAACTTTATTACTTGAAATTATGTACAGCAAGTACTGTTGTTTGGTTTAGCAGATAGAAATGTAATATAGCTGAGTGTTCTGCACATGAGAGGATAAAACCTGAACTGGAAGTAAATGACATTAGAAGGTATTTCAATCTGCAGGAAGAAATGGAGAACCAGAAAGGATAAGTTAAAAGGTTTTAGAGCCACATGGATGGCTCAGTTGGTTGAACATCAGACTATTGATTTCTATTGATTTTGACTCAGCTCATGATCTCACGGTTGTGGGATTGAGCCCCGTGTCGGGCTCATGGTGGAACATGGACCCTGCTTGAGATATCCTGCTTCCATCCCTCTCTTTATCCCGCCGCCCCCTGTCCCTTGCTGCCTGCTCACACACACTTGCTCTTTCTCACACTTAAAACAAAAAACAAGAAATTAGAGCAAGTATATATTTATAATCTTGGCTTCTTTTAAGACCTAAGATGATATAAAGTAATAGTATGCAAAGAGGTAACCTATATGATAGCCCCAAATGGGAGGAGGGCATGGAGATGTATGAGTAAATTTTGTTTCATTTAAGTTAGTGTAACTCTGAAGTATGTACATACATATATATGCACGTACACATATGTACACCTATCCATACACAGTAAGCCTTAGAGAAATCACTAAGAAAATAAAGTATATATAACTTAAAACCTATTAAATAAATTGAAATGTAAAACTACAAAATAGAAGAATACAAGATAAGGAAAGAAAAGGTGCCCCAAAAAGACATGAGCCGAATAGAAGAGAAAAAAAAAGGGGGGGCAGAAACAAATGCAAGCATGTCAATAACCTTAAGTATGAACAGATTAAACAATCCAATCACAAGGGTAGGGATTTTCAGATTAGGTTGAAAAAAGATCCAACTGTATGCTGTCTGTTAGGGACACATTTTTTTTTTTTTTTTAATGTATGTTTTTTGAGATAGAGACTCCCAAACAGGCTCCATGCTCCACATAGAGTCTGACATGGGACTCAATTGCATGACTGTGAGATCATGACCTGAGCTGAAATCAAGAGTTGGACATTTAACCAACTGAGCCACTGAGGTGCCTACAGGAGACACATTTTGAAGAAACGGTAGGTTGAGAGCTAAAAAATGGACAAAGATCCAACATGTAAACAGCAACACAAGAAGTAACATTATGGCTCTACTACGTAATACATGACTATGCTATGTCAGATTAAATAGGCTTTAAAATTTTAAAAATGTAACTAGATATAAAAGCTTGAATCTTTCATTAGTAACATCTTTCAAGAAGACAAATATATAATTATAACTTTGTAATACATGTACTTTCATATATTTGGAGCTTTTGTTTTAAACAAAACCTGGCAGAATTGAAGGAAAAAATAGATTGTCATGGCAGCTATTGCTATTGAAATGACATCAATACCCTGTTATATTTGTTTGCTAGAGCTGCCGGATCAAAATGCCACAGAATGCGTAGCTCAAACAACAGAAATTTACTCTGACAGTTGGGGAGGCTAAAAGTCCAAGATCGAGGTATCTGCAGGTTGGTTTCTGCTGAGGCCTCTCTTCCTGGCTTACAGATGACTGCCTACTCAGTCAGGATGTCTTCACATGGTCTTTCCCCTAGTGTCTCTTCCTCTCTTTAATGCCAGTCGGATTGGATTAGGACCCACTCATTTAAATTTTGCATCCATATTGATCAGGGATATTGGCCTGTAGTTCTCTTTTTTTACTGGGTCTCTGTCTGGTTTAGGAATCAAAGTAATGCTGGCTTCATAAAATGAGTCTGGAAGTTTTCCTTCCCTTTCTATTTCTTGGAATAGCTTGAGAAGGATAGGTATTATCTCTGCTTTAAACGTCTGGTAGAACTCCCCTGGGAAGCCATCTGATCCTGGCTTATTTGTTGGGAGATTTTTGATCTTATTTGTTGGGAGATTTTTGATGACTGATTCAATTTCTTCGCTGGTTATGGGTCTGTTCAAGCTTTCTATTTCCTCCTGATTGAGTTTTGGAAGTGTGTGGGTGTTTAGGAATTTGTCCATTTCTTCCAGGTTGTCCAATTTGTTGGCATATAATTTTTCATAGTATTCCCTGATAATTGCTTGTATCTTTGAGGGATTGTTGTAATAATTCGATTTTCATTCATAATTTTATCTATTTGGGTCATTTCCCTTTTCTTTTTGAGAGGCCTGGCTAGAGGTTTATCAATTTTGTTTATTTTTTCAAAAAACTAACTCTTGGTTTCATTGATCTGTTCTACAGTTTTTTTAGATTCTATATTGTTTGTTTCTGCTCTGATCTTTATGATTTCTCTTCTTCTGCTGGGTTTAGGCTGCCTTTGCTGTTCTGCTTCTATTTCCTTTAGGTGTGCTGTTAGATTTTGTATTTGGGATTTTTCTTGTTTCTTGAGATAGGCCTGGACTGCAATGTATTTTCCTCTCAGGACTGCCTTCGCTGCGTCCCAAAGCGTTTGGATTGTTGTATTTTCATTTTCGTTTGTTTCCATATATTTTTTAATTTCTTCTCTAATTGCCTGGTTGACCCATTCATTCTTTAGTAGGGTGTTCTTTAGCCTCCATGCCTTTGGAGGTTTTCCAGACTTTTTCCTGTGGTTGATTTCAAGCTTCATAGCATTGTGGTCTGAAAGTATGCATGGTATGATTTCAATTCTTGTATCCTTATGAAGGGCTGTTTTGTGACCCAGTATGTGATCTATCTTGGAGAATGTTCCATGTGCACCCGAGAAGAAAGTATATTCTGTTGCTTTGGGATGCAGAGTTCTAAATATATCTGTCAAGTCCATCTGATCCGATGTATCATTCAGGGCCCTTGTTTCTTTATTGACCGTGTGTCTAGATGATCTATCCATTTCTGTAAGTGGGGTGTTAAAGTCCCCTGAAATTACCATATTCTTATCAATAAGGTTGCTTATGTTAGTGAGTAATTGTTTTATATATTTGGGGGCTCCTGTATTCGGCGCATAGACATTTATAATTGTTAGCTCTTCCTGATGGATAGACCCTGTGATTATTATATAATGCCCTTCTTCATCTCTTGTTACAGCCTTTAATTGAAAGTCTAGTTTGTCTGATATAAGTATGGCTACTCCAGCTTTCTTTTGACTTCCAGTGGCATGATGAATAGTTCTCCATCCCCCCACTCTCAATCTGAAGGTGTCCTCAGGTCTAAAATGAGTCTCTTGTAGACAGCAAATAGATGGGTCTTGTTTTTTTATCCATTCTGATACCCTATGTCTTTTGGTTGGTGCATTTAGTCCATTCACCTTCAGTGTTACTATAGAAAGATATGGGTTTAGAGTCATTGTGATGTCCGTAGGTTTCATGCTTGTAGTGATGTCTCTGGTACTTTGTGTCACAGGATCTCCCTTAGGATCTCTTGTAGGGCTGGTTTAGTGGTGACGAATTCCTTAGTTTTTGTTTGTTTGGGAAGACCTTTATCTCTCCTTCTATTCTAAATGACAGACTTGCTGGATAAAGGATTCTCGGCTGCATATTTTTTCTGTTCATCACATGGAAGATCTCCTGCCATTCCTTTCTGGCCTGCCAAGTTTCAGTAGAGAGATAGGTCACGAGTCTTATAGGTCTCCCTTTATATGTGAGGGCACGTTTATCTCTAGCTGCTTTCAGAATTTTCTCTTTATCCTTGTATTTTGCCAGTTTCACTATGATATGTCGTGCAGAAGATCGATTCAAGTTACGTCTGAAGGGAATTCTCTGTGCCTCTTGGATTTTAATGCCTTTTTCCTTCCCCAGATCCGGGAAGTTCTCAACTATTATTTCTTCAAGTACACCTTCAGCACCTTTCCCTCTCTCTCCCTCCTCTGGAATACCAATTATGCGTAGATTATTTCTCTTTAGTGCATCACTTAGTTCTCTAATTTTCCCCTCATACTCCTGAATTTTTTTATCTCCCTTTTTCTCAGCTTCTTTTTCCATAATTTTTTATCTTCTAGTTCACCTATTCTCTCCTCTGCCTCTTCAATCCGAGCCATAGTTGTCTCCATTTTACTTTGCAGTTCATTGATAGCATTTTTTAGCTCCTCCTGGCTGTTCCTTAGTCCCTTGATCTCTGTAGCAAGAGATTCTCTGCTGTCCTTTATCCTGTTTTCAAGCCCAGCGATTAATTTTATGACTATTACTCTAAATTCACTTTCTGTTTTTTGATCAGTTCGTTAGCTGTTGTTATTTCCTGGATGTTTTTCTGAGGGGAATTCTTCCATTTCATCATTTTGGATAGTCCCTGGAGTGGTCCGGGACTGCAGGGCACTTCCCCTGTGCTGTCTTGAATAACTTGCGTTGGTGGGCAGGGCCGCAGTCAGACCTGATGTCTGCCCCCAGCCCACCGCTGGGGCCACAGTCAGCCTGGTGTGTGCCTTCTCTTCACCTCTCCTAGGGGCCGGATTCACTGTGGGGTGGGTGGCCTGTCTGGGCTACTTGCACACTGCCAGGCTTCTGGTGCTTATTAGCTGGGGTGCATCGGCAAGGTGCACAGGGGCGGGAGGGGCAGGCTCAGCTCGCTTTTCCTTTGGAGATCCGCTTTGGGAGGGGCCCTGCAGCACCAGGAGGGAGTCAGACCCACCGGAGGGATGGATCCGCAGAAGCACAGCGTTGGGTATTTGTGAGGTGCAAGCAAGTTCCCTGGCAGGAACTGGTTCCCTTTGGGATTTTGGCTGGGGGATGGGCGAGGGAGATGACGCTGGTGAGCGCCTTTGTTCCCTGCCAAGCTGCTCTCCCTCCCGTTGTCCTCCAGCCCTCCCGTTCTCTGAGCATAGCTGTTAGCTTATAACCTTCCAGATGTCAAGTCCCTCTTGCTGTCAGAACACACAGAGCCCCTCTGCTTTTGCCAGCTGGACTCGGGGGCTCTGCTTGGCCGGCGGGCCGTCCCTCCACCCGGCTCCCTCTCGCCAGTCCGTGGAGCATGCACCCCCTCGCCGCCCTTCCTACCCTCTTCCGTGGGCCTCTCGTCTGTGCTTGGCTCTGGAGACTCCGTTCTGCTAGTCTTCTGGTGGTTTTCTGGGTTATTTAGGCAGGTGTAGGTGGAATGTAAGTGATCAGCAGGATGCGCGGTGAGCCCAGCGTCCTCCTACGCCACCATCTTCCCAGGATCCGCTCGTTTAAACTTTAATCATTTTAAGTCGGATCTTTAAAGTGTTTCTTCCAAATAGTCATGAATTTTGAAGGGACATTTTAGTCTATAACACCCGCTATCAATAATGGATAGGACAACGAGGCAAAAACTCAACAAGGAAATGTAAGAGTTGAACATCATAAGCCAACTAGATAAGATGGTCTGCATAGAACCCTACACCCAACAATAGCAGACTACTTTAAGTGCACATAGAAAATTCTCCAGGACAGACTGTTATGCCACAAAATAAGCTTCAATAGATTAATTTGAACTAATGTCATAGAGAGTATTTTTTCTGATCTGAGTGGAATTAAAAATTGAAGGAAAATTGGGAAACTCACAAGTGAAAGTTAAATAATACACTCCTAAATAACAAAGGGGTCAACGAAGAAATCACAAGGATATTAGAAAATATCTTGTGATGAGTGAAAATGACAATATGACATACAAAAACATGCAGCATGCTGGTAAAGTAAAAAATACCCCCTAAAAGTATTTATAGCTGAACACACTTGTATTAAAAAGATCTCAAATCACTAGCCTAAGCTTACATCTTAAGATATTGGGGAAAATCCATTAACTCCAAAGCAAAGGAAGAAAAAAAAATAGAACAAAAAAAGCTAGAATAGAAAAACAAAAATCGTAAACCATTAAATAGTCCAAGAAAAATGTCTCAAATTACCGACATCAAGATTTAAGAGGTGGCATCACTATTAGCCTCAAAGGAAAAGATTACCTGGAAATACAATGGAGAAACTGTATGCCAAATTAGATAACTTACATGAAATGGACAAATTCATAGACACAAACCACTAAAATTGACTCAAGAAGAAATAAAAAATACGAATAGACCTGTAACAAACAGAGGCTGAGTTAGTGATTTAAAAACTTGCCACAAAGAAAATCCCAGGCCTAGACCCTGGTGGCTTCACTGACAATTCTACCAAAAGTTTAAAGAATTAGTACCAATTCTTTATAAATTCTCCCCCTCTCTACCATGCCCTCAAAACAAAAACAAATAAACAAAAAAACCCAAAACCTGCAATCCCAATATTCCTCCAGTGTAAAGAACATCTACAAAAACAAGAACACTGACACCATATTTGTTGGTGAAGGACCGAAAGTTTGTCCCCTGAGATGGTAAACAAGGATGTCCTCTTGCCACTTCTATTTAACATTGTGTGGGGGAAGGGGGGAGGGGAGAGGTTACTAGCTTGACTAAAGAAGCAAACAAAAGTAATACAACTGGATTGGAAAAGAATTAAAATAATCTCTCTCAGAATTTTAAATAAAATCTCCATTTGCAAATGACATTCTTGCATATAGAAATCTTACAAAAAATTCTACAAAAGAAATTAGAAAAACCAATTTCAGCTATGTTGCAGAATAGAAGATCAACATACAAAGACAACTATATTTCTAGATACTACTAACCCTTCAAAAATAAAATTCCATTTAAAATAACATGAAAAACAAGAATAAAGTATAGGATTTGTACATTAAACTACAAAACTGATGAAAGATATTAAAGAGAAATTGAAAGTAAAATGTTCACGGCCTAAAAGACCATATGTTAAAATGACAATATTCTTCAAATTTGGTTTTTTTTTTTTTTATAAATTCAAGATTTTCCCTATTCAATTCTTCCCTTGCTTTTCTGCAGAAATTGACAAGCTGATCCTAACACTCCTACAGATCTGCAAGGGACCAAGAATAGCCAAAAACAACCTTAAAAAAATTTAGAGGACTCACATGTTCTGATTTCACCCTTACTATACAGCTACCATAAAGACCATGTGATTCTGGCATATGGGTAGATAAGTACAGATCACTGGACTTATGGTTTATGTCAGGACTTTAAATTCTATTTAGTCAATTTCTTTTAAATTTACAAATGGAGAAGGAGCAGACTTTTCAACAATCAATGATGTGATACATGTGATATATACATGGAAAGAGCAAAGGTGGATCCCTTTATAATTTATACAAAAATGTTAGGAAAGGCATACCTTTTTAAACTATCTCAAAATGTATGCTAGACCTAAAAGGGCTAACACTGTAAAATTCTTAGAAAAAATAGTATTAAACCTTTATCTTCAAAAGGCAATGGTTTCTTAGATATGGTGCCAGAAGCAAAAGAGAAAAAAAAGAACAGTGGATAAATTGTACTATATAAAAATTAATCTTTCCATTGTAAATGATACATCAAAACTTTTAAAAGATAACTCACAGTAGGGAAGAAAAGTTTTTCTATATTTGATAAGGCTCTAGTATCCCAAATAAAGAACACTTACAACTTAATACTTAAATGCCTCAGTTAAAAACAGGACACAGGGGAACTTGGGTGGCTCAGTAGGTTGAGCATCTGACTCTAGATTTTGGCTCAGGTCATGATCTCCCAGTTCGTGGGATTGAGCCCCATGTTGGGTGGGCTCTGTGCTCACAGCATGGAGTTTGCTTGGGATTCTCTGTCCTCCCCGCCACCCCCCACCACCCTGTCTCCAGAGTGTACGTGTGTGCTTACTCATTCTCTCAAACAGGGCACAGATTTGAGAGATATCTGCCAGGAAGATACACAAATGAACACATGAAAAGATACTCAGTCCCATTAGCCATTAGTTAAGTGCAAACCAAACCATCATGAAATACCATTCACACCCTCTAGGTTGCTATAATCAAAAAGCATCTTGATGAGGATGTAGACATATGGGAACCTTATGCATTGTTGATGAATATTTAAAATGTTACAGCCACTTAGAAAACATTTTGGCAGTGTCTCAGTGTCACCCAACAGAATGTCAGTTTCCATTTGACCCAACAATTCCACTCCTAATGATACATTCAAGAGAAATGAAAACATATGCTCTTGAACACTTGAACAGGGATGTTGAAAGCAACATTATACATAACGGATAAAAAGTAGAAAACATCAAATCTATCATGATGGTCTTCTTGATATGTCAATTTGGCTAGCCTAGAATTACTCAGTTATTCACTAAAACACTAATATAAATATGGCTCAAGGTATTTTTTCATTGTGATTAAAGTTCATAATCAGTTGACTTTAAGAAATAAATTTAGACAATATGGGGAGGCAGGATTCAGTCTCTTGAAAGGCCTTAAGAACAGAGCTGAGGCTTCCCTGAGGAAGAAATTCTGCTTGCAGATACTAAGTTCAGTAATGCCTAAATATCCTTCCTGATGGCCTACCTGTAGATTTTGGATCTGCCTATCTATAGTCTATAATCACATAAACCAATCCCTTGCAGTAAGTCTGTATCTCCTACTTTTCCTGTTTCTTTGGTGGTACTCTGACTGATACACCCATCAATTGATGAATAATATATTGTATCCATATAACAGAATATTATTTGGTGATAAAAATGAAGTACTTATTCATGTTACCATATGGGCACTCTATGAATATATTATGCTCAGCAAAATAAGACTACACCTCATATAAGATAACATTTTATATGATTTTGTTCTTGTGGAACATCCAGAATGGGGAGTCTATGGAGGCAGACAGCGGTTGTTGATAGTTTATGGAAAGGCATTATGAATTATTGCTAAAGTTCAAGGGGGATTTTTTTGGAGGGGGATGAAAGGGTTCTATGCTCACATTGTGTTGATATTGGGATAATTCTGTGAAAATGCTAAAACTATTGAATTATATACCTTGAAAGGGTGAATTTTACGGCATGTGAATTATGTCAATACAAAGGTTTTAAAAAATGACGGGGACATGTTAAAATCACAGGACCCAGCTTGAAGGGGATCCTGTTGGACAAATCTAGAACAACTTGAGCATCAAAATAAATATAAGGGTACCACTGAATAAAATAAAATTGCATGTGTCCATACTGATAGCACTGTGTTAGGTATATTAAGCCATATCTTATGGTAATAGTACCAAGTATTAAAAGTAAAAAAAATAGTGCTGGAAATGGAAACTCCCTATTTGGCAACCATGGTAATGGGTATATTATGTGAGAATCAAAAGATACCAAGATACTGGTCAGTGGAAGTTGAACAGGAACAGAATATTGCCGCAATCTAAGAATGCCTTCTCATGAAATTCCACTTATCATGAAAGGTAAAACTTATTTTTGTGTGTGAAGAAACTTGGCAGAAATGTTACCCATTGTGCTTAAATGTATCCTACCTATATCACCAGTTTACATTGGTTACATCACGTTTACATGTATCATTTTTCTACTACCAGTGGTGGTGGTAGGGTTGATGGTTTGTGTCCCTTTTGATGTGCTGCATTGAGAAAAGCTTGGCATCATGTTTGGGATGTTTCTGTTGGGGATGCCTGGCCTGAGTCTGCTCAAGAAGAAACAGTAGATAGTCCTGGCTTGATAGTCATGTAGGCTCTGAATCTGTCAAAGACATGAAGGTGAGAGCAAGACTGAGGGATAGCTCCTGATTTAGAGGAAGGAATCTGGACCAGAATGCAAAAATACCTCTTGTCCAGACCATTGGGACATTTGGCCAAATTTGAAGGGCTATGTGGATGTGTTTATAGTGTTGAAACAATGTTGAGTTCCTGATTTGGAAGTTATGTCAATTTATACATAACTGGAATATTGTATATGAAGAGGTAAATGTATTACCTGGAATATTTTTCTGGAATACTGTATATGAAGAGGTAAATGTATTAAGATATTAACAAGTGGGGGATCTGATTAAAGGAATACAGGAATTCTTCTACCATTGTAATCTGTGTGAAATTGAAGATACATTACTTGTATAAATAATGAACATTTTTTTTCTAGGGTTTATTATATGGCTCTTGATTTAAATTTAAAAACCTAAAATTGAATTGGTTTAAGGAACAAAGGAGATTAAAGATTTTGTTGTTCATTTTGGCTTCTGAGTGTTTTTGCTTTAAAAACTAAGGGTCTGGGGCACCTGCGTGGCTCAGTCGGTTGAGTGTCTGACTTCGGCTCAGGTCATGATCTAGCAGTTTGTGAGTTCAAACCCCGCGTCAGGCTCTGTGCAGACAGCTCAGAGCCTGGAACCTGCTTCAGATTCTGTGTCTCCCTCTCTCTCTGCCCCTTCCCTGCTCAGGCTCTGTCTCTCTCTGTCTCTCAAAAATGAATAGACATTAAAAAAAAATTAAAAAAAAGTAAGGGTCTGTGTTGAGGGAATCAGAGATGGATACTGAAAAGTTTCTACACTAAAACCTCATTTTATAAGAAAGTCAGCACTTCTTAAATACTATTTAATAAAGGGATGAACAAAGATCTTTATATGGGACTCAGGATTGAAATCCTGCTGTGAAGTTTTTCATAGTCTAAAGGACCAATAATTTGTAAGTATTTCCTGAATCTTGGCTTACATTTTGCCTTACATCATATCATATAATCAATTTCTTTTTGAATTATTTCAGGTGATTCTTTTTTCCTCATACTGATAACCTTCAAGTTCAATATTTGGTTAGGGCTCTTATTTTTGGAACTAGCACGTAATTACTTTTGGTTTTCATCTTTGTTTTCTAGATTCTTTCATCATGTGTGACTCTAGTCATGGGTGAATCCAATGTTTGTAAGAAGCGGCAAATGTTTATTTTGTAACATCAGCTTGATATTTGAATTGGCATATGCCTTTAACTTTTAATTTGATATTGTTGTTCCTTAGCACAGAATTAGCTTCTATTGTGGTTTTGGAAGCTCTTCAGCATGAAAAATCAATACGATATGAAAAGGCTAATATGCTGTAAATTATATTATTATGACCTGGCCAGAAAAGCTACTCCATGACTTCATTCAGTTTCTGCTGTAAAAACAAGTCAGACTGACACACTGCCAAAAGCAATGCCATGTTTATTTATAAAATCATGAACCAAGGAAAATTGTAAATTGACTCACTAGGGCATGATTCAATTTTTAAAAGAGAAAAAACCACTTCACGTATTTTAAACCATTTGTTTAAAACCAAAATTCCAATTTATTTTGTTATAAATTCATGGCAGTCATAGAGTTGAACAATAGTACACGTTGTGGGTTGGAAAATATTGTGGAAAAAGTATATATTTTAGATTCAGATAGATACTGTTCCAAATCCTAGGTCAGCCTCTTAACATATTTGATCATGAACAAATTAAGCTTAGCCTTCCTCCTCAAAATTTCCTCAAGGTATTGTGTGGAAGAATTAAATAAGTGTACATTTATAAAATAAACATGGTACCTTGTGACTAATACCCATTTGAAAGTGTCCTATTTTCTACCGTATTTATTTTGGGAGAGTTTTCTTAATTTCTTCTGGTTGCTTGTGGTGGTTTTTCAGTGAAACTTTGTAGGATTTTAGAAGATTGCTTTGTACCTCAGTAAACAATTTGCTTTCGGAAATTTGCTAATCATTCCTAGCTTTATCAGGTCAAGAGGACAGGAAGCTAACTTTAAAAGGACGACAGAGACAAAAAAAAAAAAAAAACCTAGCAAATAAAAACCATGAGAATTTCAGGTAATCAATTGAAGCTGAACTCTTTCCTGTAAACATACCTGCTTGGGGAATACTGAAGAGTTTGATGAAGTCTGGGTTCGCAGAGTTCATATGTGAAGATGAGTTCATCTTGTATTAAAGCAAACAAATAACTATCCTAGAGAGCAGTGTTCTCTGATCTCAGACATCTGTGCAGTTTCTGTGTGTGTGTGTGTGTGTGTGTGTGTGTATCATCTCTGTCATCTCTCGCTCTGTCATCTTGCTCTATCACCTTTCTATTTATGTATATCTATGTATACATAGATATTTGTATATCTATGTATATACATATGTATATCTATGTATACATAGTCTGTTGTTTACAAGACTTTCAGTCCTGGAGTTCTGACCTGATGGAGGCCTTCTTCCTATATACTCCGTCAGCCATCAGGTAAATATCTGAATAAGGAATCCAAAAGGAGTCAAGAGCCCAACAGAGTAAATGTGAAAACAGAAATGAACAGTGTTGAAGTAGACCATTGAGAGAGAGATGGGGATGGAGGGAGGATTTCTGCTTTCAGAGTCCCCAGAATTTTGATTTTTGTGCTTTGTATAAGCCAGCTATCTCTCTCTTTCAGTGTCTTTAAAATTAAGATTTAACTAGATTTATTTATAATAATTAAACTTACACTTTGAAATGCAACATTTTATAGAAAGTTATATGAATTTAAGAAAATCATATAAACATACAGTATGTTTTGATATTATCTTCTTGCTCCCTTTGGGTATGACTCTTCAATTTCTTTGGCAGTTTGACTAAAACAGTTTACCTATTCCTTATGTGTTTTTCTGCTGCTGCCCTCAGTCTCTCAATTTAGGAAAAACTGACCTAACTCAGTTATTCTTCTACTTATCCATACTATTGAACTCTAATTACCAATATGGATTTCTTTATTCACAAATCAGGCAAACAGCGGGCAGGCATTCATAGCTGAGTTTTTTTTTTTTTTTTTTAATCATCACTTGATACTTTGAAGAACTTCATGAGGTAGGTGTTGTCCCACCTGATTTACAAAGATGCTAATGAGGCTAGGAAAGTTAATTGATCAGCTCCGGATCTTAATTGCATAGGTCAGATCGTCAGAATTTCAAATAGGCTATCTGATCACAAACACAGGCTCCTTCTATATTGTACCCTCAGTATAATTACATACAGATTTCCCTCTCCTTCCGGTGGGGTTGTGTCCCAGGAAACCCATCGGAAGTTGAAAATATCCTAAGTCAAAAGTGCATTTAATACATCTAACCTACCAAATAGCGTAACTTAGGTTTGACTAACATTTAAATTTGCCTGCGCTGCAAGGGAAAAAAAGTTCTTGACCTACAAGGGGAGACAGATCAGGTTTGCAGCAAACCTATCCACAAAAACTTGGCAGGCCAGAAAGGAGTGGCAGGATATATTCAGTGTGCTGAATCAGAAAAATATGCAGCCAAGAATTCTTTATCCAGCAGGGCTTTCATTCAAAATAGAAGGAGAGATGAAAAGTTTCCCAGACAAACAAAAATTAAAGGAGTTTGTGACCACTAAAACCAGCCCTGCAAGAAATTTTAAGGGGGACTCTGAGGGGAGAAAGGATTTAAAAAAACATATGTAAATAAATACCAAAAGCAACAAAGACAAAAAAGGACCAGAGAACACCACCAGAAACTCCAACTCTACAAGCATCATAATGGCAATAAATTCATCTTTCCGTACTCACTCTAAACGTCAATGGACTCAATGCTCCAATCAAAAGACATAGGGTAACAGAATGGATAAGAAAACAAGACCCATCTATATGCTGTTTATAAGAGACCCACTTTAGACCTAAAGACACCTACAGACTGAAAATAAGGGGATGGAGAACCATCTATCATGCTAATGGTCAACAAAAGAAAGCCGGAGTAGCCATACTTATATCAGACAATCTAGACTTTAAAGACTGTATCAAGTGATGCAGAAGGGCATTATATCATAATCAAGGGGTCTGTAGATCAAGAAGATCTAACAGTTGTGAACATTTACATGCCAAATGTGCGAGCACCCAAATATATAAATCAATCACAAACATAAAGAAACTCTTCGATAGTAATACCATAATAGTAGGAGACTTCAACACCCCACTCACAGCAATGGACAGATCATCTAATCAAAAAATCAACAAGGAAACAATGGCTTTGAATGACACATTGGACAAGATGGACTTAACAGATATATTCAGAACATTTCAGCCTAAAGCAGCAGAATATACATTCTTCTCCAGTGCACATGGAACGTTCTCCAGAATAGATCATATACTAGGACACAAATCAGCCCCAAGTAAGTACAAAAAGATCGAGATCATACCGAGCATATTTTCCGACCACAATGCTATGAAACTTGAAATCACCCACAAGAAAAAACTTGGAAAGGTAACAAATATTTGGAGACTGAAGAACATCCTACCAAAGAATGAATGGGCTAACCAAGCAGTTAAAGAGGAAATTAAAAAGTATGTGGAAGTCAATGAAAATGATAGCACCACAACCTAAAACCTCTGGGATGCAGCAAAAGCAGTCATAAGAGGAAAGTATATAGCAATCCAGGCCTTCCTAAAGAAGGAAGAAAGATCTCAGATACACAACCTAACCTCATGCCTCAAGGAGCTGGAAAAAGAACAGCAAATAAAACCCAAAACCAGCAGAAGACAGGAAATGATAAAGATTAGAGCAGAAATTAATGCCATCGAAACCAAAACAGTAGAACAGATCAATGAAACCAGAAGCTGGTTCTTTGAAAGAATTAACAAAATTGATAAACCACTAGCCAGTTTCATCAAGAAGAAAAAGGAAAGGACCCAAATAAATAAAATCAAGAATGAAAGAGGAGAGATCACAACCAACACAGCAGAAATAAAAATAATAAGAGAATATTATGAGCAATTATATGCCAATAAAATGGGCAATCTGGAAAAAATGGGCAAATTCGTAGACACATATACACTACCAAAACTGAAACAGGAAGAAATAAAAAATTTGAACAGATCCATAACATTCTCCTATTCTCTTGAAACTGTTCCAAAAAATAGAAATGGAAAGACAATGTCCAAACTCTTTCTATGAAGCCAGCATTACCCTGATTCCAAAACAGACAGAGACCCTGCTAAAAAGAACTATAGACCAATTTCCCTGATAAATATGGATGCAAAAATCCTCAACAAGATATTAGCCAACTGGATCCAACAATACATTAAAAAAATTATTCACCACGACCAAGTGGGATTTATACCTGGGATGCAGGGCTGGTTCAATATCCACAAAACAACATGATTCATCACATCAATAAAAGAAAGAACAAGAACCATATGATCCTCTCAACAGGTACAGAGAAAGCATTTGACAAAATACAGCAAACTTTCTTGATAAAAACCCTCAAGAAAATAGGGATAGAAGGATCATACCTCAAGATCATAAAAACCATATATGAACGACCCAATGCTAATATCATCCTCAATGGGGAAAAACTGAGAGCTTTCCCTCTAAGGTCAGGAACAAGACAGGGATGTCCACTCTTGCCACTGTTATTCAACGTAGTATTGGAAGTCTTAGCCTCTGCAGTCAGACAACACAAAGAAATAAAAGGTGTCCAAATCGGCCAGGAGGAGGTCAAACTTTCACTCTTCACAGATGACATGATACTCTATATGGAAAACCCAAAAGATTCCACCAAAAAACTGCTAGAACTGATTGATGAATTCAGCAAAGTGGCAGGATATGAAATCAATGCACAGAAATCGGTTTCATTCCTATACACCAACAATGAAGTGGCAGAAAGAGAAATCAAGGAATCGATCCCATTTACAGTTGCACCAAAAACCATAAAATACCTAGGAATAAATCTAACCAAAGAGGTGAAAAATGTATACACTGAAAACTATAGAAAGCTTATGAAAGAAATTGAAGAAGACACAAATAAATGGAAAAAGATTCATGCTCCTGGACAGG
The DNA here is from genome assembly GCF_046562875.1 of Panthera onca. Classification (NCBI taxonomy): domain Eukaryota; kingdom Metazoa; phylum Chordata; class Mammalia; order Carnivora; family Felidae; genus Panthera; species Panthera onca. The sequence goes on from NC_138344.1 coordinate 125,910,478, forward strand.
AAGAACAAATATGGTTTAAATGTCGATACTACCCAAAGCAATCTACATATTCAATACAATCCCTATCAAAGTAACACCAGCATTCTTCACAGAGATAGAACAAATAATCCTAAAATTTGTATGGAACCAGAAAAGACCCCGAATAGCCAAAGCAATCTTGAAAAACAAAACCAAAGCAGGAGGCATCATAATCCCAGACTTTACGCTACAAAGCTGTAATCAAGACAGTCTGGTACTGGCAGAAGAACAGACAATCAGATCAATTGAATAGAATAGAGAACCCAGAAATGGACCCACAAACGTATGGCCAACTAATTCTTGACAAAGCAGGAAAGAATATCCAATGGAATAAAGATAGTCTCTTCAGCAAGTGGTGCTAGGAAAACTGGACAGTGACATGCAGAAGAATGAACCTGGACCACTTTCTTACACCATACACAAAAATAAACTCAAAATGGATGACAGACCTCAATGTAAGACAGGAAACCATCAAAATCCTTGAGGAGAAAGCAGGCAAAAACCTCTGTGATCTTGCTTGCAGCAACTTCTTACTCAACACATCTCCAGAGGCAAGGGAAACAAAAGCAAAAATGAACTACTGGGACCTCATGAAAATGAAAAGCTTCTGCACAGTGAAAGAAACAATCAGCAAAACGAAAAGGCAGATGACAGAATGGGAAAAGATACTTGCAAATGACTTATCAGATAAAGGGTTAGTATCCAAAATATACAAAGAACTTATCAAACTCAACACCCAAAAAACAAATAATCCAATGAAGAAATGAGCAAAAGACATGAATAGACACTTCTCCAAAGAAGACATCCAGATGGCCAACAGACAAATGAAAAAATGCTCAACATCACTCATCAGGGAAATACAAATCAAAACCACGATGAGATACCACCTCACACCTGTCAGAATGGCTAACATTAACAACTCGGGCAACAACAGATGTTGGCGAGGATGCAGAGAAAGAGGATCTCTTTTGCACTGTCGGTGGCAATGCAAGCTGGTGCAGCCACTCTGGAAAACAGTATGGAGGTTCCTCAAAAAACTAGAAATAGAACTACCCTATGACCCAGCAATTGCACTACTAGGCATTTATCCAAGGGATACAGGTGTGTTTTGAAAGGACACATGCATCCCCATGTTTATAGCAGCACTATCAACAGTAGCCAAAGTATGGAAAGAGCCCAAATGTCCATTGATGGATGAATGGATAAAGATGTGCTGTGTGTTTAATATATATATATATATATATATATATATATATATATATATACACACACATATATATTTATATATATGTATACATACATACAATGGAGTATTACTCAGCAATCAAAAAGAATGAAATCTTGCCTTTTGCAACTACATGGATGGAACTGGAGGGTATTATGCTAAGGGAAATTAGTCAGAAAGACAAAAATCATATGACTTCACTCATATGAGGACTTTAAGAGACAAAACAGATGAACATAAGGGAAGGGAAACAAAAATAATATAAAAACAGGGAGGGGGACAAAACAGAAGAGACTCGTAAATATGGAGAACAAACTGAGGGTTGCTGGAGTGGTTGTGGGAGGGGGATGTGCTAAATAGGTAAGGGGCATTAAGGAATCTACTCCTGAAATCACTGCTTCACTCTTTGCTAACTAATTTGGATGTAAATTTTAAAAAATAAGAAACACAGATAAAAAGAAAATAGCCTGCACTTAGGCGAAATCATCTAACAAAGCCTAGTTTATAATAGTATTGATACATCATGTAACTTATTGGATACTGACGGTGAAAACCAGAATGGCCGTGTGGGTACACAATGGTTGCAAATGTGTTGGTTTCTCCTTGCAATTGCGTGCCTGGTAAAACTGCAGCTATCACTGCCCAGAGTCCCAAGAGAGTATCATTCCACATGTATTGCCAGCCTGGGAAAAGATCAAACCTACCACTTATTGGTAGCTTACTATTTGCTCATTAAGGAGATAGAGGGGGAGTACCACCTAATAAAATGTGGTCCTGAAGTATATCAGATTTTAATATGGAGAGAGATTTTCAGAAATTAATAGTTTTGAGTGCCTTTTTATATCCTTCAATGTTCTTTTTGTACCAAGTTCTGTGGAGATAAACAGGAGGGGCAACTACATTTGTGAACATCTGTAGGAAAGGCTACAAAGGAAGTACACAATTGCTTTGTAATGTGTTTTCCTCACTAGGCTGTGGTTCTTGTATCCTATACACTAGATTCCTTGTATGTGCTTAAAAAACATTTGTTGAGTAAAGTGAATCAAAGGGTCAAATGTCAACTAGATTTTGCAGAAAGGGTAGAAATTATTAGCTGAGTCCAGAAGAACGGAAAAAGATTTCCAAGTAGCATGTAGAAAGGCAAACAGGAAACATACAGAGGGTTTTGCAAGGCTGGGCTAGCAGTGAACAACATGTTCATCCATTCAACAGGCATTTGTTCAATGCTCTCACTATGTGTCAGGAACTGTTAAAGGCACCAGTAGTGTGTCCAAATTGTAACATGTATGGAGAGAATGGTAGAAGATGTTTGGGATCTAGGTGATAGCCTTTTGCCTTGAGCTCCAGGCTAATGAGTTTCAGTTACATTGAAGGAGCATGAAGCAAAGTTAGGTTTTAAAAAGTAACTTGTCAAGGTTGAAATAAAAGCTAACTTATGTATTTCTTGAAACTTTACTTTGAAAAGTATATTGTACTATGAGAAAAGTAAATACATTCATCGCACACACACAAAAAAAAACCTTAGAAAACAGAGAAGCAAGTGACATTTACAGAGATAGCACTGGTGGGTAAGAGCGAGATAAGCTTGGTAAATCTCCAGTCAGAATGATGGGGGCTGAGAATCCTCTAGCTAAGCAACAAGGAGAAGATGACAGCAGGCAATAATTCTCCGGTAAGACAGTTTTGGAGAAGGTCCTAAATTTAGGATTGAGGTGATCCGATGGCTGACTGGATGTGGTAAGATAATACAGGAGTAAAGGAGAGAAAGGAGTCCAGGGTGAAACTGATGTTTCTGTTTTTTGTTTTTCCTACAGCATTGGCTAAGCAGAGGGTGGAGACACTGGCTCAGGGTGGGAGGACCTGGGGAAAAACAAATATGGATTCTGAAGGTAGAGGAATAGCATGAGCCTGCTTTGGAATTGGGGATGTGGGTTGCCTTTAGTAGGCAGTCAAAAATACAGGTGTGAACTACTGAAAAAGGCTGAGGTCGAAAAGGTATAATTAGAAGTCATCATAATAGAAATCTCAGCTGAAGCCAGGAAGGCAGATGTGCCCACCCAAGGAGAAAGTGAAAAATAAGAGGAGAAATCAAAGCGTGGAAATCCAACAGTTAATGGAAGAGAGAAAGGAAACGGGGAAATGAGCAGGCAGAGAAAAAGGTGGCATCCTCACTGGGGCCTCTGCATAAGGTTTCTGATTACATTCGTTTACAAGCTTGGCAGAGCAATAATTAATGCTGATGAGCTGAGTTGTGTGCAGATCACAGATTCTGTTGTGCCCTTGACACTGGGAATTACAAGACTCCCCGAAGATCTGAAAACAAAAGCAGCCTTTGTGGAATTTGAAAGCCAACTTTATGAATAAAGCACTCAAGTTAGTCCAAACAGAGTCTGGGGACTTGGCTTCAACTCTTTTCAAAGAGGAGACTATTTCTCTAGTTGCTGCTGAGAATTCGCTTTTCTATAATCTTTGTTACAAACATTAATCTCTGCAGATTTACAGTAGTTTAAGTATTGGGTCCTGGCATCCTACTAGAGGCCACAAGACCTGGTTCTTAGAAGACCAGGAATGACTGAGTAAAAGGGGTTGCCTCCAAAATGACTCAAAATTCTTTTTTAAAAAATATTTGATCAATAACTAGAAAAGGGAAAGAGACTGGATGTGTCTCAGATGAGGTGTATAATTTCTATCACTTCTGCCTTCTTGTTGGCATGTATTACAGAGATGCTGGTTGGATTAGTTTAGAGTAATGTTCATTTCCATAATAAAAATGTTTTGTATTATATAAACATTTTTTTCTCCGCATTTTAAAGTTCCCACCAATTTATCTTTCTCTTTGAGAAGACATTCTACATATAGAGAGAAACTCCAAAGAACACTCAGATGAATCAATGACCTCTTCCTAAATCTGCCAGGTTACTGTTGACAATTAGGGACGCATGAGCTGTAAACATGATGGCTGATGATTTATGGGTATAAGCGTGCTTTCCTTTCCAACCTCCCCACAATAGCAGTTGTATCTCAGTCAACAGGAATGTCTAGAGGTCATATTGGCATGTCTACAGAGAACCTGTCTAGCTGTGTTTTAAATCAAGAGGAGGCATGGTGGTGGGGTGTGTTGATTCTGGAGCTGGAAGGCCTAGGTTTCACCACCTAATTATTATGGATGTTTGAGCAAGTTACCCTATTTCTTTGTGCTTCCATTTTCATTGTATTTTTAGGATTTTTAATTTGTAATCTAGGGATTTTGATGAAATAGTAGTGGGGAAGGTAAGAAGACCATCTGTGCTCCAGGGTTGTCATGAGTATTAGGTAACACATAAGTAAATGATTCATTTGTGTTCTGGTACTATACACACATACCTGCATTAGTAGAATTACTAATATACGCTAAAGCTTCTCTTGGTGTTTGTAAAAGTCTTTTAGATAACTTGATCTTAAAATACTTGAAGTTATTTAATAGAAGGATTTCTTATAATGGTAATTTAATAACACTTACCTCCCATTTTTCTCTTAAGTTCATCTTGACCATGTGCATATTGTCTTTGGCCAGGCTGGGTACTCAATCTTCCCTTTTATCTTAGTTTGACACATTTTAAAAAGTTGCTCCCTACAATTTATTTCTTTGATATTTGTATCACTGTAGGGTTAGAGTTTTAAGAACAAGATCTCTTGAGCCAGACCATGTGGATTTTAATTCTGGCTCCTTCATTTATACTTTCTTTGACAAGAAGCAAGTTACAAAAACCTCTGTGCCTCAGTTTCCTCCTCTATAAATCAGCATGATAATAGCATATGCTTTATATAGTTATGAGGTTTAAATGATTCAGTATAAACAAAGTTCTAAGAAAAATGCCTGGTATATAAAGGTTTGCTATAAAGTTAAATGAGTCATCTTTGTGAATGATGGATCCATCATTTCAATAACGCTCTGGGAATAAAGATAAAGTCACTGTCATGCTACATTTAAACTAATTTATGGAAGTAGCAGATATAAAAGACTTGAGATATTTTGGAATTATGTCCTCAATGGAGAGAAAAGGCTTATTTGGGTAGTTATTCTGAATGATAATGTTGGGGATATACACTTAGACCAAAAGCCCTAGGTCTTTCAAAAAGTAAAGAATTGGTACATTGATTTCAAGAGAACTAATCATAGGCAAAATCTGTCTGAGATGAAATTGTTTTTGCAGATTCCCTTATTTCTCCTTAGAGTATGTTCAAATGGCTTATTTGCTGAACTACTAATTTAAGGGCGGGGGCAAACTCAAACTAATTTTTCTTCTGGTCATTCTTTAACTGACAGGCACTCCTTATGTTTTCTTGTTTATTTGTTTTTTTGTTTCTGACTTTATTATTTTCCTAGAGTATCTACCATTTTACTAAAGAAAAAAAATAGCAATAATGTTGAAATGATTAGCATGAAGCACAAAGAAGGAAATAAAAAAAGAACTAGGGAAAAATCTTCCTCCAGTGTCCTCCTTCATCGTAATTTTTCCCATGATTGAATTATTTTGCTAAATTGTCACTTCATTTGTTCCCTTTTTCTTTGTTTGCCGGTCTTATATCCTTGTCTTTCATCCTGTGCTCTTGGAATAAAATAGTAAACAATTTCGAGGTCTGGGAGTGCCTGTCATTCAACGTTACCTACTATAAAACTGAGAAAACAGGTTCAGAGTGACTTTGTGACCAACTCAAGTTTATACTTGTTGCTGGTTGCAGAACCAATCCTAGTATTTGGGTTTCCACACTCTCAGATTCCATTTTGCTTCTGGCCACTCACATTCTCCTTCTCAGGCTCATTGGTTTTTTTTAATCTATTTTTTATTATGGTTTTTGTTGTCTTTTTCAGTGCTTTTTTTTTTAATCTTTATTTTTCTATCCACCAATCTCTATGAAAGAGTGACACTGATGAATTCAATCTTAAATAGAAGACGCAGTTACGAAAAATTGAACAAAGATGACAAAAATATAGACATTTTTCTATTTTTCTGTTCAGTCCTTCATTCACCATTGATTTATTCCTAAAACTTATGGGAGGGATGGCTTCAATCTGTAGTTGTCTCAAAATGACAACACTTTCTTTAGTTTGGAAAACCCATGAATATGTCTGTTGCTACTTCTACCCATGAAAGAACAATGCGGCAAGGTGACTGTTCAACTATATTTTATTTTAAAGGAAGTATTAAATTCATCAAGAAGAGCTTCAAGCTATGCATCACTTCAACCAAATATAACTGATTTTTTAAAGAATTGAACAAGTGGAGATAATATATCAGACCAATGATTAAAAAACTCAGAGATACACACACACACACACACACACAACATAATGAGCTTTCTAAGTAGAGTAAGGTTAAATCATAGGCCTATTTTATTATCAAAAACCTTTAATAAGATAAACACTTCTAGTATAGAGAGTAATTTGGTTCAGTAATCTTAGGAAATATATAATGTATGAATTAGTTTATCAGGATAGAGTCATGAGCTTTTAGCTTATTTTTTAGTGCAGGGAAAAAAAAAACTTATTTAATTAGGATTTAAATTTAACAAAAGCAGAGAATTTGGGGCATTTATGATTCACTATTAGCATCCCCAGTCCTAATAAAAGCACAGGATGTGAATTTTCAGAGAGTAGGGGGTTCCTTACCTCAGAATTTCCAGCCAATTATTTCCGGTAGCACATTTTTACTAGAATCTCCTTGACAGTGATTTGCATAAAGTTTATATGTAATATACATCTATTAATTGACCTCTGGTAATTTTAGACCTCCTATTGTGAGCAGTTTTAAAGAAACCCCTTGGGCCCTTCTGGATAGAGTTTCTTTAGATCTCTAACTTGCTTTTCTTTTAAAAATTTTTTTTTTTCAACGTTTTTTATTTATTTTTGGGACAGAGAAAGACAGAGCATGAACGGGGGAGGGGCAGAGAGAGAGGGAGACACAGAATCGGAAACAGGCTCCAGGCTCCGAGCCATCGGCCCAGAGCCTGACGCGGGGCTCGAACTCACGGACCGCGAGATCGTGACCTGGCTGAAGTCGGAGGCTTAACCGACTGCGCCACCCAGGCGCCCCTCTAACTTGCTTTTCTATGTTGATCATTTTGCTGATGAGAGAAGTAACTATGATTCAAATGCCTAGTTACATAGCAAAAGACTTATGGTCGCAATTTATAATTTCTCCATATGAGATTGAAATAGTGTGTAATAAACCATACAACAGATCGCAAATGTTCAAATTTCAACCACAAGTCACTTATAAGTTCATATTCCTATATTTAGAATAATATTTCAAAGACAGTGGTACCCTATGCACTTTCCCCATCTGTACTCAGAACTCAAACATACACAAAATATCCCTGACATTCTTCTCTTTGAGATTAACGGTGCTTTTATAACTGTTTCAATTAATAGCTTATCTATTAGACTCCAAATAACTCGGGAGCACTGCATTTTCATACTAGAAATCAGGAAAGGACTCTAAAGTAGAATATAATCCATTAGTGGCTCTTTAAAACCTCATAGTAACATTCTTCTCCAGATTTTCTTGCCACCACAGGTTTTTAACATTTCTGAACTGCACTACAATCCATTTTAGTGTATATACCAACCATGGAGTTTTTCACATATGCTGCAATTTTTTTTTCCTTAGGCAAATGGTGAAGTGTTTGAAACCTCTGGCTTATGTAATAGTTCTTTTTCAGCCTTTACACCACTTACTTAGTGCATGACGTATGAATTGTTTAATGGCTTTTTGAAAATGTACCATATTGGGCTAAAAGTTACCTTAGGAACCACACACTCACTCACAAAACGTTTGTGTGTCTATTCCTCACAGTGTTAAAGAGTTGGTCTGTGGAGTTAAAGATAACTATTCTGACATTTTTATTTGTGTGACCTTGAGCCAGTTTCTGAACATTTTTCTATCTCCATTTCACATCATTTAACATGGAGATAATTTAATTCTTTCAAGAACCAATAGGAAGGTTTTATTCTTGTATTAAATGTAAGGTTGTTAGAACCATAAATATCTTACATGATAAAACACATTTGTCTGTGACCATGATGGTGGTGATGATGAGGATGTCAGACTGAACATCTAGAAAAAATTGTCCTTCTTGAAATTTGTCTAGAAATGAGACCAAAATGGAGACCATAAAGGGCAATGCAACATGATAAGCTAGGGTTTTGCAGGATGAAATAGAAATCTGGGAGAAGGATATACCTATGCTTATCTAGGGAAATCTGTACACGCCTCTCAGATGAGGGAACATTAAAGAAATTTTTTAAAAGATTAGCAATTTGGTAAGTGGACAGACTGTTAGTTCTTATAAACCTGGGTCACCGCATTCAACCAGAACTGCAGGTGCCAAGTAGGGAGGCTTGGGAGAACATGAAATATTATGACATCCAATAAAGTCAGTATCACAGGGGCATATTCTGAGAAAGGGTGTTCTAGGAAATTACACTGAAGTAGGTTGGGGACAAGATAATGATACTAGTAAAAATAACAAAAGCTATAATAAGGACATAGCTGTCATTGGCTAGTTACCATTGTCAAACACTACGCTAAGTACTAGGATACATAAATTCATTCAATTCTGACAATAACCCAGTGAAATAGGTACTTTATTATCCCCATCTTACAAAAGGGAAAACCACTGCTAATTGAGACTTGATATGTTCAAATTCACACAACTTGAAGTAACAGATCCATTTTTGAACCCAAGCAATTTGGTTGTGATACAAAAAAAAAAAAAAAAAGATTCTTTTCATTTCAATTCCAGTGTAGTTAACATACAGTGTTATATTAGTTTCAGGTACACAATGTGGCGATTCAACAATTGCATACACCATCCAGTGCTCATCATTACAGGTGCATTCCTTAATCCTCACCACGTTTCATCCTCTCATCCACCTCCCCTCTGGTAACCATCATTGTGTTCTCTGTAGTTTAGAGTCTGCTTCTCAGTTTCTTTCTCCCTTTGCTCATTTGTTTTGTTTCTTAAAGTCCGCATATGACTGAAATGACACGGTATTTATCTTTCTCTGACTTATTTTGTTTAGCATTACACTCTCTAGGTCCAAACATGTTTCAAATGGCAAGATTTAATTCCTTTATATATACATAAAAAACACACCACTTCTTTATCCATTCATGTATTGACGGACACTTGGGCCATTTCCATAGTTTGGTTATTGTAAATAACACTGCAATAAACATAAGGGATACATGTATCCCTTTGAATTACTGTTTTTGTATTTTTTCTTGACAAATATCGGTACGATTCCTGGATCATAGGGTATTTCTATTTTCAGCTTTTTGAGGAACATCCATACTCTATTTTCCAGTGACTACACCAGTTTGCATTCCCATCAACAGTGCAAAAGGGTTCCTTTTTCTCCATATCCTCACCAACTCTTGTTTCTTGTGTCTTGTGTTTTTGATTTTAGCCATCCTGGCAGATGTAAGGTGATATGGTAGTTCTGATTTGCATTTTTCTAATGAGTGATATTGAGCGTCTTTTCATGTGTCTGTTGGTCATCTGTATGTCTTCTTTGGAAAACTGTTCATGTCTTCCAGTTTTTTAATTGGATTATTTGGTTTTCGGTATTGAGTTGTATCAGTTCTTCACATATTTTGGATACCAACCCTTTATTGGATATATCATTTGCAAATAACTTCTCCCACTCAGGTTGCCTTTTAGTCTTGTTGACTGTTTTGTGTAGAAGGTTTTTATTTTGCTGTAGTCCCAATAATTTATTTGAGCTTTCATTTCCCTTGCCTCAGTAAACCTACCTAGAAAAAATGTTGCTGTGGATGATGTCAGAGACATTACTGCCTGTACTCTTTTCTAAGATGTTTATGGTTTCAGGTCTCACAGTTAGGTCTTTAATCCCTTTTGAGTTTATTTCTGTGTATGGTATAAAAAAGTGGCCCAGTTTCCTTCTTTTGCATGTACCTGACCAGTTTTCTCAACACAGTTTGCTGAACATACTGTCTTTGTTTCATTCGATATTCTTGCATTCTTTGTCAAAGATTAATTGACTTGTAATTGTGAGTTTATTTCTGGATTTTCTATACTGTTCAATTGTTCTATGTGTCTTTTTGTGTGCCAGCACCACACTGTTTTGATTACTACAGCTTTGTAATATAAGTGGAAGTCTGGAATTGTGATACCTCCAGCTTTGTTTTTCAAGATTGCTTTGGCTATTTGAGGGTCTTTTGTGGTTCCATACAAGTTTTAGGATTGATTGTTTTAGCTCTGTGAAAAATGCTCTTGGTATTTTGGTGTAGGGATCACAGTAAACGTGTAGATTGCTTTGGGTAGTATAGGTATTTTAACAATATTTGTTCTGCTCCATTATCATGGAATGCCTTTCCATTTGTGTCCTCTTCAACTTCTTTCATCAGTGTTTTATAGTTTTCAGAGTGCAGGTCTTTCACCTCTTTGGTTAGGTTTATTTACTCCCAGGTATCTTATTTTTGTTACGACTGTAAATGAGATTGTTTTCTTAATTTCTATTTTTGTTGCTTCATTATTAGTGTGTAGAGATGCAACATATTTCTGCACATTGACTTTTATATCCTGTGACTTTACTGAATTCATTTATCAACTCTAGTAGTTTTTTGGTGGAGTTCTTAGGATTTTCTATATATAGTGTTGTCATCTGCAAATAGTTTTATTTCTTCCTTACCAATTTGGATGCCTTTTATTCATTTTTTTTTTTTATGTTGTCTAATTGCTGTGGCTGTGACTTCTAGTACTATGTTGAATGAAAGTGGTGAGAGTGGACATCCTTGTGTTGTTTCTGACTTGAGAGGGAAAGTTCTCAGTTTTCCCCATGGAGTATGATGTTGGCTGTGGGTTTTCATATAAGACCTTTATTAGGTTGCAGTATGTTCCCCTTAAACCTACTTTGTTGAGGGTTTTTATCATGAATGGATGTTGACCTTTGTCAAATGTTTATTCTGCATCTATTGACATGATCATATGATTTTTATTCTTTCTCTTATTGATGCATCACATCAGTTTTGTGAATATTGAACCACACTTGGATTTGTGGAATAAATCCCACTTGATCATGATGAATGACAGTTATAATGTATTACTGGATTCTGTCTGTTAATATTTTATTGAGGATTTTTGCATCTATGTTTATCAAGGATATTGGCCTGTAGTTCTCTTTCTTAGTGGTATCTTTGTTTTTGGTAGCAGGATGATACTTTCACTTCCTAGAATGAATTGGAAGTTTTTCTATTTTTTTGGAATAGTGTGAGAAGAATAGGTATTATTCTTCTTTAAATGTTTGATAGAATTCAGCTGTGGAGTCATCTGGTTCTGGACTTTTGTTTGTTGGGAGTTTTTTTTTTTTAATTGAGTCAATCTCCTTGCTCATAATCAGTTCAAATTTTCAATTTTATCCTGCTTCAGTTTTGGTAGGTTATATGTTTCTAGGAATTTATCCATTTCTTTGAGGTTGCCTAATTTGTTGACATATAATTTTGCACAATATTCTTTTACGATTGTATTCCTGTGATGTTGGTTTTTATTTCCCTTCTTTCATTTGTGATTTTGTTTGAATCCTTTCTCTTTTAATGAATCTGGCTATATAGGTTTATCATTTTGTTGATGTTTTCAAAGAAACCATTCCTAGTGTCATTGACTTGTTCTATAGTTTCTATATTTATTTCTGCTTTAATCTTTATCATTTCCTTTCTTCTGGTTTTTGGTTTTGTTTCTTACTCTAACTCTTTACGTTTAAGGTTATATTATTTATTTGATACTTTGCTTCTTGATGTAGGCTTGTTTTGCCATAAACTTCCCTTTTAGAAGCACTTTTGCTGCATCCCAAACATTTTGGACTGTTGGTTTAATTTTCATTTGTTTCCATGTATTTTTTTATTTCTTTGCTTTCTTGTTGACCCACTCGTTGTTTAGTAGCCTGCTATTTAACTTCCATGAATTTATGATCTTTCTAGGTTTTTTTCTTGTGATTGATTTCTAGTTTGACAGTGTTTTGGTCAGAAAGGATGCATGGTATAACTTCAGGCTTTTTGAATTTATTGAGTCTTGTTTTGTGGCCCAATATGTGCTTTATTCTGGAGAATGTTCCACATGCATTTGAAAAGAACATGTATTCTGTTTTAGGATGGCGTGTTCTGAATTGATCTGTTCTATCTGGTCCAGCATGTCATTCAGAGCCATTGTTTCCTTGATTTCCTGTTTGGATGATCTGTCTGCTGATGTAAGTGGGATATTAAAGTCTCATACTATTATTTTGTTACTATTGATTAGTTTATTTATGTTTGTTATTAAGTGCTTTATGTATTTGGGTGTTTCACGTTGGGTGCATAAGTATTTACAATTGTTATATCTTCTTGTTGGATTTTTTATTTTATTATTTTATTATTTATTATTTTATTATTTTATTATTACATGGTGTCCTTTGTGACTTTTTATAGCCTGTTTTTTATAGTCTGTTTTGTCTGACAGAAGTATTGCCACCACCCCCCTTTTTTGACATTCATTTGCATGATAAATGTTTCTCCATCCCCCCCACTTTCAATCTGCAGGTGTCTTTAGGTCTGAAATGAGTCTCTTGTGGCAGCATTTAGATGGACTTTTTTTTTTTTTTCTAATCTGATCTGTCACCCAAGGTCTTTTAATGGATCATTTAGTCCATTTGCCTTCAAGGTAATAATTGATATGTATTTATTGCCATGTTGTTATTTGTTTTGTGGCTGTTTTGTAGTTTTCCTCTGATCTTTTCTTTTGTTCTCTTTCATGGTGTGTTGACTTTCTTTAATGATTTCTTGATATGATTCCTTACTTTTTGTACTTTGCATATCTATTACTGGTTTTTGATTTGAGGTCACCACTCTGTATCTAAATAAATATATCTTCTGCATATTATAGCAATCTATATTAAGCTGATAATTGCTTACTTTTGAACTCATTCTTTACTTCCCCCCACTACCCAGGTTCCAGATATTTAGTGTCATATTTTACATCCTTTTATTTTGTGCTTCTCTTGACTGATTCTTAGAGGTATAGGGTTTTTTTTCTTTTTTTCTTTTTTGCTTTTGTGCTTCCTTTTTTTCTTACTTATGGCTTTTGTTTTCAACTCAAGAGTCCCTCTTAGTATTTCTTTTATGGATGGTTTAGTGGTCATGAATTCTTTTAACTTTATTTTTTCTGGGAAAGTTTTTATCCAGCAAGGCTACCATTCAGAAAAGAAAAATATAGAGTATTCTTGGCTGCAGATTTTTCCCTTTCAACAGTTTGAATATATTGTGCTATTCCATTCTGACCTGCAAAATTTATGCTGAAAAATCAGCTGATAGCCTTATGGGGTTTCCTTTGTATGTAACTCTTCTCTTACAACCTTTAAGATTCTTTATCACTATTTTTTTTTTTTTACCATTTTATCTTAGTGTGGATCTCCTTGGGTTGAATTTGTTGAGGGATCTCTGTGTCTTCTGAATCTGGATGTGTTTCCTTCCCCAGTTTCAGGAAGATTTCAGTTATTATTTATTCAAATATATTTTCTATTACCCTCAAAACAAAGATACTTAAATAGAGTAGGAAGTCTATGCTATATAGTTTCTAAGTAAAATATTTTGCTGAAAATTCTGTTAAAAATAACAAGTATTTTAAGTCCGTATTTGGGATCTTGAGTTTCAGCCTTTGGTTAGCCCCTTAGAGTGGTATCACTTTATGCAATTATAAACCTTGAATACATAACTAACATAATTAATAAAACTTGGGAATTATAGGGCGATTAAAGAAGGAAGAATACCTTGCCTCATTTTTCATAGCAGGGAATCACTAAATACTAGACATAAAATATGAATATAAAAATATATATTGTAAAAGTTGTAATAGGTTTTTCATAATCCTTTCTATAATATTATATAGCTATGACACCAATCCATATGCATTTTTCTCAAGAAATATTTGTAATATTTCTTTCAGTTTCCAGTTTCTCTTTAACTTATTTCTTTGGTAATTGAAATTAAATTTGATAATTTTATAATAGCTTGAAATGTATAGTCACAATGTTCTGCAATGTTTCCAATCATTAATATGTTTATTTATTTGTCTTTTTTATAAGGAAACCTATCTGGAATTGTTTTTGCAGCTGAAAACATTTTGAAAGACTCGTATTGTTATTGGCATGACTTTTTTTTTTTTTTGTGTGGTCTTTGAAGATTTTACGTTGCATTATTTGTATGGTTAATATGTACAACTTAACATAGAATACATTTATTTAAGACTTCCAGTGTGGACATTGGGTAACAACAACAACAACTGTATAGTCACTATAACCTACTTTGAAGCTCCACTTGCTAGTGAGAGTGGCTCTTCCTGTGCTAGCAGCTCTGTTTTTCGGAGGCCCAGCAAGGCGATCGAGCTTGGACAGCTGCAGCAAACCAGAGGCAGGCAGGTACAGACCTGAGGATTCATTCTTCAGCTCATTCTTACTCTGACTCCAAACCCTGAACAAAATCTAGCATTGTCACTGTCAACTCCTAGCACATCCTCAGGGCTCTACCTCTGTCTGCGCTTGTAGATTCTGTCTTCTTTGGAGATTAATCCCCAGTAGGTGCAGAGCTCTCTGGTTCATGACCACACCCCATCCAGGGCCTCCCTCTGTAAGGAGTTCTCATTCAACACTAACATTAGGCTCTGTCTCAATTTATTCTTTGCAGGTTGCTTCAGGGGTCTGGTTACTCCACGCAGGGGACAGCTGAGTATTGCAGACTTCAGGGGAGAAAGGGTAGCTTTTGTTTTCATACCTGGTAACATCTGTGTCTTTCTTGATGGTGTCTGCCTCAGGGTGGCAGAACTGATTAGGTGCACTGTTCCCTAATAGTAACTGTAAGAAAGAGTTTCAGAACTTTTGAGGCTTTCTTTTTTCTATTCCTATCTCTGAATGTCTGAGTTTTACAATGATAGTGGCATGATGATTAAAACCAAAACCAGCAGGGGGACTATGCATTATTTCTTTCCTCTGAATCCCTGGGTCATGGGAATACTTAGAAGTAGTGTGCTACTTGCAAGGCACTAGAGCTTTGGGGTAGGATAAGAAATTCTCCAGCTCAATAAACTTGCTGCGATTAAAATTTTCTGCAGCGTAAGTGACCTTGCTAAATTGATCTGCAACATGACTTCAAAGGCTTTAGGGACAAAAATGAGAATGAACTGACCTCACAAAACCACACCAAATTCCTCCCAGCATTCTATAGGATAGAAATGTCTTACATTTTTTGTTTAAACAAAGTATCTACTTTAGCTGAACCAAGTTTATAGAGGAAGGCTACCAGGATATATTCTATGTACACAGACTTGCCCTTAAGACCTCCTATCCAATGGGACAGAGAATCAGAAAATTAAAATCCAGGGAGGTAATAGCAACAATGAAAGAGTTGAGAACAACTGGGAAGAGCCTCCTGACGAAGACTACAGGGTCAGGGAGTAGTTGTCCCAGGAGAGCTGACGTCTCAGCAGGTGTTTAAAGCTTCTGTGGGAATGAGCCATGTAAAGGCTAATGAAATTTTCAGCGAGGAGACCATGTTTAAACGTTTCAGAATTGTTGTCAATAAAAGTGCTACCTCTTTTTTCTTGAGCTTTTCGCCTCCCTGAGGCAATTACAGAAGCAAAATTTCCTGCATAAAAAGGAATCAACGGGCTGGTTTGCAACTTGGCTGGATTCTCAGGAAACTGGCAGCCAAACCTAGGGATAGAGGAACTCTCCAAGGACTGGGAGGGAAAGATAACCAGGCCCTGGGCTATCTCAAGATGCCTATTTGTTCCCTCACCATAGAACAAAAACAAAAATCAACCAAACAAACAAAACTCCAAAAACAAAACAAAAAAAATTGCCATTGAGCTGAGAGCTGGGTCCCGTATCAAAGAATCTCTCCCCAGAGCTGCAGAGTTGCTGAGTGAAGTTGCTGGGTTATCAGTGCTGTGAACAAATGGTGTCAGCCTTGACATTTTCTTGCTGGCAGAGACAGAACACCCCTGAGGAAAAGACACTGATCTTAGTTTTGTTTATTCAATTGGGGGCGATGTCTTGCCATGTTTTGATAAATGTGTTTATAAAGTGAAAGGGATATGCTTACTGTGCTGCTTCTGCTGATTATAGTGGTGGCCGTACTGTCTGAATTTCAGAGCTAGTCCCGAGTGATGCATATTTAAAACCGAAACCATCAGGTAACAATTACCGTGGCCAATGCCTATTAAGATATGTCTAGTGATACCTCTCAAACCTTCTCTGCCCATTAGGCCAGGCTGTATTTGTATAGGATTTTAAGAAAGACACCCTTTTCCCTGTAATAGCTGGTCATTGATGTATGAAATTCCCTTAAGTGAGATAAACTTTTTATTGTGCGGGCTGCCGCTGAGGCTCAAAATGCAAATCGTCCAATGGAGATGAAGCTTTTGATTTTAATACTTTCCTGGGAGTGAATTTAATGAAATCTTATCTCTGAAGAGCAAATTTTAAAATGTGTATAAGGACTAGAGGTGCTTGTGTATATGAATGTGTGTGGGGGGTGGGGTGTAAGAGAGGAAAAGGAAGAGGAATGGAGAGAGAGGTGCCCAGCTGCAGCAGTAGAAAGGTGGAGAGAGGTTTATTGGGGATGGGGCGGGGGAAGACCAAGACTTAATCATGACTGAAGATCCTCCAAGATTCTCCAATCGACCTGTGTTGGACACATGCCGTGTTGCCATTCTGTGTTTTAAATGAGGTAATATTTAAAAAAATCAAATATACAAATATCCTCCGTCACAGTGGGGTTTCTTGGAGACCAGGGCAAATTCTGCGTATGGATGAAGTTGTTGCCAGCACACATACTGGTCTTGAGCAATACTGTCCTACTGACCTAGAAGGCCTACAAGACCCTCTTTCGGGGAGTGTTCATAGTAAATTGGAGTCAACAGAGTTTACAGAGAGGATGAGGGGAGATCATGGAGGTCCTTAGAAGTGGAAAACAAGATGGGACAAATTCCAAGAGGGGAAAGGGCTCACTTAAAAATGAAATTTCCTACAGTCATCGCTTTGAACACTGTTTGTTTGTTTTTTTGACATCATTAAATGGGTAGGCTGCTGAAGCCATGAGGCCTTATGGAAATTCTACTGGCTCTCTAGTCAGGTGAACCTAGATTTAAATCTGGGTGTTGCCACTTAATATTTTTGTGACCTCGAACATCTAAAGCTATCTAAGCCTCAATTTCTTTGCTTTTAAAATAAAAATAATACTATCTAGATCCTCAGATTTGCCATAAAGTATAGGAAGAAATAGATGTGATTATTGTCATCAGACAAAAATTCATCAGGAAATGTCTGTAGACTTCCAGAAGTGTTTCTGAGTGCTGCTAAGTTAGAAGCATGGAAAAAGTAGTAATTAATTTGTTTGAAGCGTTTTTTTTTCTTTTGAAGTTTATTTATTTTGAGAGAGAGCCCATATTAGGGAGAAAGGGGCCCAGGGAGAAGGAGAGAGAGAACCCCAAGCAGGATCCACCCTGCTATCATATGAGCCCGATGCAGGGCTCAGACTCACAAACCCAGAGATCATGACCTAAACCAGGATCAGGAGTCAGACACTTAACCCACTGAGCCACCCAGGCACCTCTGGAAAGTATTGATGCATTGCTCTTGAGAGCTATCAGAGTAAAAGCTTTAAATTCTTGTCCTGTTGATCCAGATAGGCTAATGTGAGTCCTGATACCACCACCCCAAGTTTAACTTCTTTGTGCCTGTATTTTTTTTTTTTTTACATAAAATTGCTAACAGCTACCTACTGTGAAGATTAAGGTGATACTTGTCCCTGGCACAGAGTAGGCACTACAGAGTTTCATTATTAATAATGCTGAGCTGTATGTCCTGTGCCTTTTTAAGAGTAAACTGCAAAAAAAAAAAAAAAAAAAAATGTTAAGAGGTAAAGTGTCCAGTAGCAAGCACTCCAGAGCTGAGATCTTTGTTTATAGATAGGGTTATTTATAATCTCTAAGTTTCAGTTTCCTTATCTGTAAAATGGGCACACTAACAAATGATGTGTGCTTTGGGAATATGACAGGTTGAAGGAAACTGTCAGGGGGCAAAGAAGTGAGACAAGAATGGGAAGGGAAGGCACTGATCAATGGAGAATTATCACCTAGGTAACCCTGTGGGCCACTGAAGCTTAATTTCACTGGGGGAATTCTGTGTCAGACGGAATCAAGGAGTCCGCAAAGGAGTTGGAACATCAACTTGTGTGAGCTGTTGCTTAAGGTTGTTCCTGGAGTCCTTGATTCCTCTGCTCTTACAGCCTGCCGGGTAGGTAGCAGAGCCAGTTCCAGAGCCCTGAGACAATCCTTGGGCAATGAAAGGCAGGTGATAGCTGTTGGAAGCTGGGCACTGATGCCAACAGAGAGGAAATGTGGGTGGGAATGACTGCCACACAGAATTTCTTCCTATTCTCTCCACAAGCTAGAAAAGGCATATGTAATGAACCATATACAATTAATTTATCTGTTTGCATACTTATTACAAATATTTGCCCAATTTTAGAGGATACTTCATTTATAAGCATCTATTTTTTTCTAGTGATCCACTACTAAAATCTCCCTCACATGTAAAGGGAGGGATTGGAAGATAGTAATTTCAAGGTGTTAGTTTCAGGGTATATAGGTAAGGCAGTAGATTCCAGTATGACATGCACCTTGGGCTCCAGGAAACAAACAAACAAACAAAAAAATGGGATAAAAACTGTTTCTCTAATCACTTTGTAAAATAACTAGACCTGCCCTATATACTTTCCTTGTAGGCTGTTTAGTGCAATCTTTGTATTTGTTTGCTTGTTTATATACAGGTATGTTTGCAGTATTTTAGGGGATATTTACCATTTCAATTCAAGAATCTTGATTAATAGGAAGATAGACCCAGGAGAGAACTAGATATATATTGGTTTTAATGCTGAATTTCATAGAATATTTGTAATACAATATAACTGACAAATATTGGCCTTTGAGGAGGAGCTGGGAATAAGTATTAATGATTAATTTCCCTTTTTTCATAAAAGGAAGTCAATATCTACTGATCAAGATGGAAGTGTGTGAAAACCCGTATGCAAACACCTACCAAAAAGCAATGATCCCCATAAATTTAATATTTTTTTACATCAGACTTTTTTTAGAGAATCAATCATAAAATAAGGCCAATGAACCAACTCTATTCTGTCTTTTTTTGTAAATAGTCTTATTGGAACATTTACTGCACCCATTTTTCTTTGTATTGTAGTGCCTTTGGCACTACAATGGCGGATTAACTAATTTTGATAGACTATAAGTAGCTTGAAAAGCTGAAAATAATTCCTCTCTGGTCCTCTGCAGAACCCTGTTGAGGGAGAATCATTTAGGAAGTACTCTCACTGACAAGGAAAAACTCCTGGTTCTCTTCTCAACACTCTCAATACTGCTGGTCACCAAATTGTAGACTTTTTCCCCTACACAACTGGCTGTCCTATAATTTAACTCCATTCTGATACTCTCTGCCTGAAGATACCAGGAACCAAAACTAAGTGTTTTAACCAAAGATGACACTATAGCTCTTATGACACTTGGACTTTATTACAAGGGTTTTAGGAGCTCTGGAATGAGGAGGATAACCAAATACATAGTTATTCTTAGAAATCGCAGTATCATAACATTTACCAAGAATTACCAAATTTGCAGTCTAGTTTCACTTCAGTTGAATTTTTATTTTGCTATGCTTAAATAAATAACATGCTTTCAACATAAAAAGAAATATAAAATTGCAAGGATACATTGGATGATCTTATATATATTAGACCTGCTTGCTTTAAAGAAAATGAGTGTGTGTGATTTTTTTTTTTTTTTTTTTTTTTTTTTTTTTTTTTTTTTTTTAGTGAGACCAGTCAAATGAATTGGACAACATACTGGATTTGGGCTCTTCCTACCTACTTCTGCCCTTTGTTTTCCTGGTAGTAACAGCTTATATGACATTGGTGGCTAAGCTACTGTAGGTAATGTTGGTACAGAAGACCTCTCTTCACAGCTGATCTTATATTTACTTCCTCTATTTTTCTCAGTAAGTTTGAAGACTATTTTCCAAGTATGAAGAAATAAAACCTAGAATTCTTATTTGAAATCTTAATTATAGGCATTGCCTCAAGATAAATCTGACGCTTCCTGAAGAGCCCATTGAATTCTGCCCCTAAAATAATATGGCCTGGACTGTTTCTAGGAGTCCAGAAAACTTGTTCAGGTGTTTTTCTTATTTTTTATTTTTATGTAGTTACTTATTGAAACTGACAAGATTCAATACAGGCATACCTGGTTCCAGACCACTGCAGTAAAACAATTCAAATGAACATTTTGGGAGCACCCAGGTGGGTCATTCAGATAAGTGCCTGACCCTTGATTTCGGCTCAGGTCATGATCTCACGGTTCATGAGTTTGAGCTCCGCATCAGTCTTTGTGCTGACAGGGTGGATCCTGCTTGGGATTCTCTCCTCCCTCTCTCTCTGCCCCTCCCCCACTTGTGCATGCGTTCTCTCAAAATAAACATTAAAAAGAACATTGTGGCTTCCCAGTACCTTTAAAAGCTACATTTACACCAAACTGTAGTCTATTAAGTGTGCAATAGCATTATGTCTAAAAAAAAAATACCTTAATTAAAAAGTACTTTATTGCTAAAAAATGGTAGCCATTTTCTGAGTCTTTAGCAAGTCGTGATCAAAGATCACCATAACAGATATAATGAAAAAGGTTGAAATACTGTGAGACGTATTAAAATGTGACACAGGCACCAAATGAGAAAATAGCGTTGGAAGAAGTGGGCACCAACAGACATGCTCAGTGCAGGGTGGCCACAAAGCTTCCATTTGTAAAAATCGCAGTATCTGTGACGTGTAATAAAGCACGATAAAACTAGATATGCCTGTATGTAGATTTATGTTACAGTTTTGAATGCTGCGGCACAGGGTTGGCAAGTGTGCTGGGAAGGGAAATTTTGTCTCTACCCTTCTAAGTTCTTTCGGCTGGTCTGCTAACTGACATAAGACAAATTATTGGGAGTAAAACAAATTTTAATTTTGTACATATCCAAGCTCTGCGACAGTCGGTGCTCTCAGACAGGCAGTGGAGACTCACATGCCCTCCTGAGCTAAGGAGACGTGGATAGGAGTCCAAGGTTTCAAAGGGAAGGAAGAGCATTCACGTGAAGACAGGAAGAGCAAGTGTTTAGTACACAGGTATTTGTCAGGCCAGGCAGAGCCAGTATGATTCAGAGGAGATCGAACAAGCAGACCTTGCTAAGCTCCCCCTCTTTTACCACACCTAGCTCACACTCTTTACAGTTCTCTCTGGTGTACGTTCCCTCCCTGGACCAGGCCTTCTATCTAAATTCTTATAGACACTGAAGGAGAAGGTAAAAAGCTCTTGCTGAGTCTTTTGGGTCCTGATTGTCCTCAGCTCAAAATAACCCACATGCCAGAGTGGCACATTTTGGAGAGGCACATTGTGAACCCCTTCAGTGGGAAAATTTTACCAAAACTTTTTTTTTTTTTATGTTTATTGTTTGAGAGGGAGAGAGAGACAGAGGATCCACAGCTGGCTCTGTGCTAAACAGCAAAGAGCCTGATGTGGGGCTCGAACTTTCAAACCACTGGATCATGACCTGAACTGAAGTCAGACGCTTAACCGACTGGACCACCCAGCCACCCCTAAGACTTCTTAAACTAAATGAAACACACTCACTTACCAAACTCCTTTTGTTTTATTCAATCATATTTGTGTATAGGCTTAGAAATAATGAGAAATACAGTGTTATAAACAAAAGCATAATACAGTTGAAGTTAAAATGTCTCAGCAACTAAGTGATTTAACAGATTTAGAAAGGAAATAGGTGCTTCAATGACTAAGCATATTCAGATATTAGAAACTGTTGCTGTCAGAGTACCTATGTCCTGTTGAAGGACCACAGAACAGGCCACCCCAAGACATGGCACTTTGGAATGTTTTATTTTGAACTGGATACTTGAAAAACGGCAGATACAAAAGGGACACGCTCCCCTGTACGGGGAGAAAAGAAACTTGCCGTTGGAGATGGGGAATAAAAGCCAAGAAAGTCTGTACAAACAGACCTTGTTAGAATAACTCCTGCTTGCCTTTAGCCTCAGGCATTTGAGTTCTTTCAATTTCCACTCTTATTTCAACCTACTAGACAAGCATTTAGGTTTGCCATTTGGCTTGTTTTTCATTTTCCTGGGGCAGGGGCGGAGGTGGCTCCCATGTACCTGTAAAAATCTGTATGCTTCTGTGAATGTAACTTGTGTCAACTTAATTTTCAGGCCCTAAGATATTTCAGGCCCTGCTACGATGTTCTGTATTCAGAGTTGAAAAATGCAATTGTTAATCTGTGCAAATAGATGAAAAATAAAAACTTGGATTTAATATGTATTCCTTAATTTTCAATACACTAAATCATAGTGTAAGCAACACCTGACAGTTCTTATAATTATCAAAATTACATAAAAATTACCTGAAGGTAAACAAGTCCTTTCACCCTTAAGATATTAAATCTAGGGTTTCCAAAAGTATCTTAGAGGAGGAATGAAGCATGGAAATTGATAAATGGCTTCCTACTATAGACACTATATTTATATTCAAGTTGGACTAAAAAACAAACAAAAAACCTCTTAAAGAGAGCAAAGTGTTTTTAAGCATAAAAGGTGAATTTTCTACTCTAGAACTATATACAAGCATATGGCTGTCCCATGATAATCTCCACTTAAAGACACAGTAACATTAAGACAACAAAGGTCTATAATGCTTCCTGATGACATTTTCCACTTAATGGTGGTGAAACAGTTGGTAGACAATGCGAATGTTACATTTGTGCTAATGTTATTGTGCTCGGAGGGTCACAGATACTTAACCACACAGGATGGAGCAGAAGAGATTCTGTTAACAGACTAACCATCTGTAAAAGAATTGACATTAGAGATATATAAAGATCTAGTTGCAAATGGTCAGATAATTTATATCTTTACTTCCCTTTTCCCTTATTTAATGAGGTAAAAGTTACATTAGGAAGAGCATAAAGCACAGTAATTTCAAGTATTGGGCTCAGTGAAGTTTTAAATATGTAAACACACATTTTACTAGGTGCAAGATCAAAACACCTTTATTTCCAACCCCCTAAAAAGGATCTCTTGTACTCTTTTGCATATCAATACTCCCTAAAGGAGCCACTCTTGTAGCTTCTATTGCCATAAGCTTATCATGAATCTTCTTGAAATTCACCTATATTGAATCCTGTGGAATCTTGTGTATCTGGCTTATTTTGTTTAACGTAATATCTGTAAGTTATAGCTGTTGTGTTCTTGCATGTTGCAGTAGTTTATTTTGTTTTTGTTTGCTATTGTGTTATATAACATGTACTTCAGTTTACTTATCCATTCTATTTGTGAATATTTTTGTTTCAATTTTGGGATATTTAAAGCTGTGAACACTCTGGTGTATATATATATCTTTTGTTAGCAAATGTGTTCATTTCTCTTGAGTATGTATTTAGGATTAGAATTGCTTTAGTAAATACTGCCTGTTTTCTATGGTGGTTTTACTATCCTACACTGACACTAGTAATGTGGCAGAGTTCTAGAGCTTTGACAACACTTGGTATTTGCAGTCTTCCTTTTTTTTTTTTTTTTAAATTTTTAACGTTTATTTATTTTGAGAGAGTGAGAGAAAAAAGGAGAGAGAGAGTGACTGTAAGCAGGGGCGGGGCAGAGAAAGGGGGAGGCACAGAATCCAAAGCAGGCCAGGCTCTGAGCTGTCAGTACAGAGCCCGCTGATGCGGGGCTTGAATTGATGAACTGTGAGATCGTGACCTGAGCCAAAGTCGGAGGCTTAACCTACTGAGCCACCCAGACACCCTGGTATTCCCAGTCTTTTTAATTTTAGTCCTTCTACTGGTTGATTTTAATGTGTGTTTCCCCCATAAGTAAGGATGTTGAGTTCCTTGTTCATGATTATTAGCTATTTAGATGTGCTCTTTTTAAAGGGGATTTCAAGTGTTCTCGATTTTTTTTAAGGTTTTTATACTTAAATTCACAATACTTGGGTTTCTTCCGATTACGTTTTTTAAAATTTCAGTTCAGTTTAATTTCTATTTAGTCGGAGGACGTTTAAAGTGTATTTGATATTTAATATTTGCTTTATAATCCAGAATATGACCTATGTTATTAAATGGTTTACACACACTTAAGAAGAAAGCATATTCTGTGGTTACTGGGTATAGTGTTCAGAAAAGCAATTGCATTGGTTAACAGCTTTATTGAAATCTTCTCTATCTGTAATGATTTGTGTCTGCATCTATCATTTATGAAGGGAAGTTTATCAAAATTTCCAACTCTGGTTGTGGATTTGTCTACTTCTCCCTTTGTTTCTGTCAAATGTTATTCTTCACTCTTTGAAAAATTATTAGTACAAATTTGGGAATTTTTAGCCTATTTTGCCAAAGTGAAACCTCTCTATATTTTCAATATTATTTTTTCCTGGAGTCTTTTGTGTCTGATGTTAAAACTGCAACAGTTTTCTTTTGATTCGTATGTTTCTATTGTTTAACTTTCCACCTGTGTCTTCGTGTTTATAGTGGGTCTGTTTTAAAAAGTGTGGAGATAAATTTGCGTTTTTTCTTACCAATTTGACAATGATTTTTAGACTATTTAGTTTATTCATATTTAACATGATAGATATACTTGGGTTTAAGCCTACCCTCATGCTACTTACTTTGTCTCATCTCCTCTATCCTTTCTTGCCTTTTAATTTTAATTTTTTTTAAGTTTATTTTGAGAGAGGGAGAGAGGGAGAGGGAGCAGCAGAGAGTTGGGAGACACGCTAGCTGGCTCCATGCTGAGCCCCACTGTGGGGCTTAATCACATGAACCTTGAGATTAGGACCTGAGCTGAAATCAAGAGTTAGATGCCTAACCAGCTGAGCCACCCAGATGCCCTGCTTTCCTGCTCTTTTAAAAAGACAGGGATACATCCTAAATGTATTATATTCTACCTTAAATTATTGCTTTATCACTCCTAGCGCAATAAAATAATAACCTTTTAATTTGGTTGATTTATTTCTGTCATGGCACTGGTGGGAAAGATGATAAGTTAGTTTTTAATTTTATCTGAAACTGTTTGGAAGTGAATTCTGTAAATTTGATTTCTAAAAATTGTTTGATTTTATAACTCCAAGTATCATTAAAGAATGGGAAATAATCTTCCAAGCAGATGATTATTATTGTTTTTCTGAAATGTGTTATTCAAATCTTCAAATGGAATATAATGGGCATATACTTCTATCCCCTTGATGACTTAGGTCATCATTATGAAAGTCATTAGTGGTCTTGAATTGCTATGATTAAAAGTAGATCTTCTTTGGAAATAACCAATACTGTGGGAGTACCTTTACACGTAGTAGCTGTGTAATCTTGGATAAACTGAACATTTTTAGAATCTCAGATTTGTTTTTTATAAAATGGGAACCACTGCAAGCAGTTGATGTATGGTTTAGAAATAATACATATGAAATGCTTACAATCATAGTAGACTCATTGAAGACGACAGTAAATGACAGCTATGAAGGAGGGGGTGTTGCCCTTGAAAACTACAACGCAGGGAGCTGTTTTTCACCACAATAAATGTTTCCTTTGTATGTGTGACTTTAAATGACATGTAAATATGTCCCTAAACACGTACATATGTGTATCTATTTGTGTATGTTTTATGTGTCTATATTTTTGTAAGTGTATGTGTGTATATACATATGTATTATAGATACATATACACACATATATATGTATATATGTATATGTATGTATATGTACACACACACACATATATATGTACACACACACATACATATATATGTATATACATGTATTTTCACCCCCTCCACATTTGCTATTGATGATAATCTGTCCTAGCTGTCAGCATGCCACTTAAGCATTCTCTCCTGGTGTAATTTGTTAAATTCAACTGAAAGTTTGGAAATCAGAGCCCCCTGAACAGTACTGTGTTTAGAAAAGGACTAAAAAGATCTTAAATGATATGAGGATCAGTCCTCTGAGTAAAGTTATTAAGCTCTAATGCTTTTGTTCTCTTATTTTAGTTAAGGATCATTTTTATTCCATTTCTTATACTACTGATGGAATTTTGAATTTTGAGGTTTTGAGATATTTAGGTTTCTTTGAAACCTAAGTGAAACTTAAGTGATTAAGTCATAAAAATTCATCTAAGAATGTGTTCATTTTAATTGAGTATTGATTTTTCACCTCCAGTAACACAAGTGTTCTGCAAGTCCTATGCATCTAACTTGTGTCAACTGTCTTGACCAAGATTAAGAAATTAAGTATAATAATTTATTTGGTCTTCTAAGAATTTCAGAGCAGTGTTTCTGGAATGCTTTAACTCTTCATATATTGCCTTATTGTCTCCTTAAGTTTTATACAAGATAGTGAGCATTTTTAGTTAACACATAAATTTAAACTCAATTTTCCCCTAATCTTAAGACCAACTCATTAGGAAACCATAGAGTAATGAGAACAACAGAAGGAAAGGAAGTGAGTGGAAATTCAAGCTGGTATTCCTCCCTGTTTTAAGGTTCTCCATCTGAGGCCCTTCTCCGGAGTAGTGTTTAGCTGGAGCCCTGCATGCATGACCAAGGCAGGAAGCATTAGCCATTTATATGCCAACACTGGGGAAGCGTGGCTGGCTTTATAACTTATGGGGTCCAGTGAAAGATGCAGCCAAGGGGATCCCTTGTTAAAAATTATTAAAGATTTCAAAGGAGTGACAGCATGACAGCCAAACATGGTTGCCTGCAAAGCTGTCCTGTAAGGGTGAGCACTACCCTATGGTGGCCCTAGGGGGTGACTTCTCATAAGTTAGATCTTGTGCAAAGGATGGGGAGGAGGGAGGACTATCCTTGATTGACCTTGCTGTGTCTGCAGCTTCCTTGAATTTTACTTAATTCTCACAGTAACTCTGCTGGGCAAATGTTGTCCCCACATTTTTACATGTGGGAAATAGAGAGTCAGGATGTTTACTTAATCTGTCGAGGTCCAGAGAGTTTCTTGCTCTTGGGTCCCTGGATTCTTCCATCACCTCCCCTGTCTCCATTCCAGCATCTGCTGAGCCATTTCATTACCAATGTGTGCATCTCTTAGGGAATGTACTGGACTGCTGCAAGCAGACTTGGATAATACAATTCTTTCCAGCTCTGGGCTCAGGTGACTCTCACAGAACTGAAAACAAGGTAGCTGTGAATCTGTGGTATTCTGGTACTTTTCTGTAACTAGGCTACATATTCAATTTATTAGCAAAGATCTGCTTTGTGAGCCACACCTGAAACCCATTAGCTACCCAGTCTGTGTGTCTATAAAAAAGTCACACCTATTCATTCTTTTCTAAATGGCCGCTGGGATTTCTTGTTTATCCCATGTCTCTAAAAGCAACCACTACCAAAACAAAACAAAACAAAAAACTTCTCAAGGACTCTTTAGGCTCCCTTAATGAGTAAAGAAAACAATTCACTTTTGAAATTATCTGGAAAGCTATAGGAAGCAAAAATCATGATTTCCTCCTCTTTGGATAGATTGCTTGAGTTTATGTAATTGTAAATAATGTCCCTGTGATACCTACTTTTAAGAGGACTAAAATAAAACTTAATCTTATAAAGATTAAATTTTAAATGAAAATAACTTAGAATTGTGAATAGAGGAGAAATATTTGATCCTTTTTCTATTGCTGAATCATAAATATCATGGAACCAGTGAACTGCCTCAATGATATTTTAAAAGCTGAAAGACCTATACTAAGTTACATGGTAAGAGAACAAAAAAAGTCCCAGAACGGTTTATCTGTAGAAGGAAATCATAAGATTCACTTTCACAAAATCTGTGTGCCCCAGTAAGCAATTTTTTTAACTAATGCTTTTAATACTATTTTGAAAAATTATGTGGTTGAAAAATGAGGAAAAAACCTTCACTAATTATAGTTAAAATTAAACGTAAAATTTTTTCACACTGATACCATGAATATGATTAACCACAATAATTTTAGTCATTGCATATTTGTATTTGGTGGAAATCTGTTTTATTTAGGTTTGATGAAAATCCTGAAGTGCTTTTAAGATCAGTTTAAGTTTATATAATCTAGTGGAGAAGATACTTTTTTAAATGGTTCTTGATGGCGAATTCTTTTAGAGTGAGTAGAAAAAAGAATAAGTACATGGGATAAACTTTCACAAAGAACTAACAAGGAGACACCCTTCTGATTTTCACAAAAGACTCTTTCTGAATGAGGCAAGTCCGATTGTGGAGAAGAAATACCTTTCTAGGTATGAGTGGGTTGTCTTAGAAATTTTTTTTTTCAGTTTCCATTTTCAAGCCTTATCATCTTGATCTTAGGTTCAGTTGTAAGAGAAGTGGGGGTAAAAATAACAACCCAATAAACACCAGGATATTAAGAGATTACTTACTGATATGCCATTCCATTGATTCACTTAATATTTTTTGAGAACCTAATTTTGCCAGACATTTGGGCAGGAGCTGGGCATATAGGAGTGAACAAGACAGAGATAAGTTACCACTTGCTTGGGTCTTAAGTTTCAGTTGAACGAAGCAGAACATAAAGAAGTGCCTAAGGTGATTTTATATGGTGATCCTGTCCATGACGATAAACAGGATGTTGAGCCAGGTGGTGACTGTGTATGTGTGTGTCAGCATATTTGAGGGAGTGACAAATGAGGTGAGCCTTGAAAGAGGAGAATGAGACTTTTATGTGGAGAGTTACGGAAATCCTTTGATTCTCAGTGTGCTTAGTGTTAATCAGTTGTCTTGAACTCAAAAACCGTTAGGATCCCCCAACATTGGATGTTTCCTCAATGTTCTCAGGGGACTAATTGAGTTTAAAATAAGCATTATAACCTAACTTTGAGGAACCTTTCTTTAAATTATGGAAGTGGATGGAGGCATCGTCTCACTCCAAATAAAAAAAAAAAAAAGAGAATTCACATCAGCCATCCAACCACATCTCTGTTTGCAGTGGGAAAAATGGGATCTGGGGTGGATGGTCTTAATACCCTCTCTGCCGTGGTTCTAAACAACCCTAACCATAAATCTCCCATTAACCTTTGTCCCACAGGCTTAGAGGGGATGTCAAAAGGAGAAAAGAAGGCAAAGAAATCAATCATTTGTCAATCAGTAGGCACTTGTGTATGGAGTCCTGGCTCTGTGCCAGGCACAGTACCGGGGCTTTAGGAGTAAAGTCTTATGGGGCTTCCAGACCAGCAAAATTTATCTCTGGAGGCAGCTGTGAGTCTTCATGGACTTAGTCCACTGGAGGAAAAGTGAATGTGGGAATAGGGAGACCATGAAATTTGTGCTTACCAATGCCCCTCCTCTTCCCACTATTCCCACTCCAAGACTCGGAGCTACTTTTCCCTGAATTTCCCTTCCTTAGGCATAGATCTGAACCAGTGGTACCCTGGGATCTTGCCAGTATTTAACCACTGCGTTTTCAGGAATTTTATAAAGAGTCTGACATCACTTTGATAGCTTGAAATTGGCCATGGTGAGATTATCTACGCCATGGCAATCCATAGATGGTGCAAATGTGCTTTGCCTTGCTGAGAGCCAGTTAGGTTTTTACCAGCACATCACTGCACTCTAAGCATCAGGAAGGATTTCTCCTTCCTCTTCTCTTCAGCCAGTAATACCCATAGTACTAAGAGACACAAACATGTGGTAACTGAGGAGTTGATTACGTTCCTGTCAGGGTTCAGCTTGGACATAGAAGTGAGTTTGGAGAAGAGGCAGGTACTTCCTGCTTTGCCCTAAGCTACCAGTTTCTCCAAGAGCTCTCAAGAGAAGGCAGGCGCCTGAGAGTTCTAGAGTAATTGGCCCTCCTGGGCTATCCTATGCCTGATTTCCCAGGCCAATGCCTGCTGCTTCATGCTCACAGTCCCCACTGATATCTGGGGGAATCGAGTTGGCAGACAGGTGCTGTATGTAGGACAGAACCCCTGGGGTGTATCACTATTCCACTGATGCTGCTCGGAACTGTTCTGCATTTTCAGGTACCAGGTGTACTGAGAAACATGCGCTTTGGGCCCTAGTTTGGTGAGGTTTCTAAAGAATGTGCTTTTTGACTGATGGTTTCTCTTCCTTAATTCTTTACGGAACTTTACCTAGATAGAGTCACATTTTAATCCCAGCCTTAGAGTTCTGTCCTAAATGACATTTTGTTTCCCTTGGTTCCCCATCCTGTTTGCTATAATAATTCCTATCTTTAACATCAAGTCCAATAATATATTTCACAGCCTAATAACTGACTTGTGCTTCCCTTTTCTAGGGCCTTATAGTGTGGTTTGCTTTGTGGTTTAGAGGGGAGCAGATTGTGTTCCCATTGTCACTATGTTTCTGGGGAAATTGAATCCTGCATCTGTGGAAATGGATGTCAGCATTTCTTTCCTGTTGACTTCTTGAGAAAATTGTATAAATAAGTGAGACCATGTGAGAGGTTTTATGCTTCCTGAGGAATAGGATACACACATAGAGACAGAGGAATGGGCATCTGAGATTCATGCAAAGTCCTTTCCTCCCTCATAGTTCCTTTTTCACTTAGGATATTCCACTCCATCTTGAGGCCTCTCTTGACCCTTCCTAGGTGAGGACGTTTTCTGCTCTTGTACTCAGTGGGATTTCCGTTCTGCCACTTAGTGTTGCTTTCGATATTGATCTTTTTGTATCTGTTGACTTTGTTTACAGTACTGCATGGAAATTATTATGTAACACTGAAACATAATTCAGCCTGAAATGATCTGCTTAGAATGAGACATTAGTGGTTTCTAATATCTCCCTCTCTGTGCATCTCTCTGGCACCCTGCCCTTACCACCCTTCACTCCCAAACCAGCCTGTTTTCAATAGATCTTTTTCAAGGCTCACGCCAACTAAGCTGCGTGTGGATCTGTGTTTCCTTGCTGCATTCGTTTTTGATACCCTCTGCTTCGTTGCTTTCACAAGGAAGGAAATATGGAATGGGCTCTTTTTGATATGTTGCCAATTCCATTAAAGAAGGAGGGAAAAAATAACAGAAGAAACCAGAAACAAAATGGACCTAGCAGCGCCTGGGGACAGCGTTGATGTGCTTGCACAAGCTTTCTGGTTTGTTGACAAGTTTAAATGGAAATTTCAAGTTGTTTCTTGAGTAAATGTCTGTGTTGTTGCTTTCCAGTCTTAACATGCCCTGTTTGGTTGCTCTTGACTTTTATTTCTTTGTGAATGTCTTTTCTAACCCCTAATGCCCCCAGTTTTGCTCAGCACAGAAAATGAATGACTTGAACAACCATGGATCCTGGGAGGAGGAGCCAATCCTAATTCCTTTGATTTCGAGGCTCCAACTCCAGCAGCCTTCTAGCTACCACCTTCCCTCCCTCTCTCCTCCCTACTTTTCCATTACATGCTCAAACCATGAGGTGGCAGCTTTATTTTGGCCTCTGCTTTAAGATTTTCACTCCTCTTGGGGCACCTGGGTGGCTCAGTAGGTTGAGCATCAGACTTCTGAGGAGGTCATGATCTTGCAGTTCGTGAGTTCCAGCCCCTCGTTGAGCTAGCTGCTGTCAGCCTGCCAGTGCAGAACCCACTTCCGATCCTCTGTCCGCCTCCCTTTACCTCTCCCCCACTTGTGCTCTCTGAAAAATAAACATTTTTAAAAAGGATTTTCACTCCCCTCATTTGATGAATTTATCAGGGGTACCCACCATCCAGGTTGGCAGGAGACTTTATTGGATTTAGCACTAAAGATCCCACATCTGGGCAAGCCTTTTCAGTCCTGGGTGCACTGAAAGAGTTGATCACTCTACTTGTGATTAATCAGTTAAGGAACTTGAAATGAATGTTAACATCAAATGGTGGTGATTCAATCTTTTAGTTGCATTCAATCCTGTGTGTCCTACCAGGTGGACAGACCACAGCCCACCAGCCACATTGAGCCTAGGGACTGTTTTTGTATAGTCTAGGATTTAAGAATATTTTTTACATTATTACAGAGTTAAAAAAAAAAAAGTGAATATAGGACAGAGACCACATGTGGCCTAGAGAGTTAAAAACATTCATTCTCTGGCCCTTTACAGAAAAACATTGCAGATCCACAGATGAAACCCTTCTTCCTTGGTCCTGCAGCAACCAGGCTTGAGATGCCCAGCCACAGTCCCTTTGGCTAATGAGATGCAGGGAGAAAATAGTGATTTTTAAATATTGAAAGCAAATTCCAGAAATTACTCAACATCATTCCTTTAATTGTTCCTATTTTGTTCATCCTGGAAATAAACCATAAATGACACAGAATTTTGTTTAAAAAAAAGTACTTTCAATTCAAATTAACAGTAGTGACTATAGTCTTCGTGCACAAAGTGGCTAACGGTTGTGGATGGTTTCCCCATATCTATCTGCTATAAATGATTCATTTAAACCAATGAATCTTTCTTGATCCAGGGATAACATGTGTCCCAAATGGGCCTAACTGAAGGAAAGGATTTTCATTCCATGGACATTAACAAGAAAGCTATATGTACCCAGAGACTGGACCTGTGTGCAGGTTAAAGGAATTTTGGGGAGGGGGGAGTCCAAGGATTTTCCCTACTTTGTGAAATTGGCTTTTTGTTTTGGTTTGGTTTGCTTTTGGTTCCGACCAAGGAAGAAAATGAAATTTTGGAAGCTGAACCTTCTGCAGTTGACTTTCTGTTGCAGCTCGTGTCAGCCACATGCAGTTTGACTTATATTCTTAAAGTCAGAATAATTCTTATTGGAGCAGACCATCTATTTATTACCTCTTTACAATGTTTACGGGTAATTCTGATAATTATAATCTGCTCACATGTGGCCTTCTTTTTGACAATGGGCGGTAGCCAGGCTTTCCCTGGCTGAGAGGGACTTCTGTCATATTCTCTAGCCACAACTTTTTTTAGAATTGAAAATGGTATAGGAACCTGGTTTAATTCAGAAGCTGCTGACCAGTAGTTAACTGATTCCTAGTGAATTTATAAATGGGCTTTAAGGACTGTCTTGAAAATGTGTGCATGAAAATGTGCATTTTGAGGAAAAAGAGTCCAAGATTTGATGACCTTCTCAAAAAGAGCTTTGCTAAATGATACAAAACAATTGTAAGCCTTCATTCTACAAATGGAGAAAGTGAGGTATCAGTGGTTATTGGACTGAATGTGATCACCTAAGTAATTAGAAATCCTGTGTCAGGACAAAAATGCAGGACATCTGGCATCTAGTTTAGGGTTCTTGTCACTTTAGGAAAATGTGTGTTTGTATGTGTGTAGAGGATGGTAAATTAGTTCTTCCTCCAAGTTCAAGTGAGTCTTTGTTTAGGGTAGACTTTCCAGAAATGTGATTGATTTTTCACATGTGGCTTGGGAAATGTGCCTTGTTCTTCCATATGCCCAACCCTGATATGTGACAGAGTTGGGATCATTATTATAGTAAATATATGAACAGATGATGTCATAGCTTTAAATATTTAAATTTAAATCTACAAAATTTAAAGTTTAGTTAAAAAATTAACTATCATTTAAGTTGCCATCTGTAGATAAGTTGAAACCTGTGCCAGTCTAATTAGCAATCAGGAATATGGTAATTGCTTTTGGCATCCGAACGTGGAAAACTTCTGGAGTAAAATAATGCCAAGTTGTGCATTTGAGTATTTTTTTTTCCAGCTTGACAGTGTTAATTTCCTAATAATATATTACTTGGCATTCTGCTTGAAGCTCTAAAAAAAAGTTCTTGTTTTTATTTTTTTTAACAATCAAATCTCATGTGTCATTTACCTATCTCTTTAAGTCTAGAGCTGAGTTGCTTAATCTGGGCACTATTAACATTTGAAACAGATAATTCTTCATTGTGGGGTACTGTCATATGCATATAGAATGTTTAGCAGTAATTTTGGTCAATACCCACTAGATGTTAGCACCCTCTCTTCCCGTGATCATGACACTAAAAATGGCCTTAGACGTTGTTCCTGGATGAGAACCCAGGTAGAGAACACATATTCTATAAACGGTGATTTTTTTTTTAACATGATAGAATACATGAAAGCTTCTGGGAAAATGGCTGTCTAAAGTTAACAGAAAAAAATGGTAGGCCTCATGCTTAGTTCATCTATAGGCCTACTTCAGATACTAAGTTTTTAAGAAAATTCCAATGTAGTTAACAGGTAGTATTATATTAGTTTCAGGTCTACAATATACTTAACATTTCCATAGAGTACTTAGCGCCCGCCAACATAATAAGTCCATTTACCTGGCTCACCCATCACCTCACCCACCTCCCCTCTGGTAACCCTTTGTTCTCTATATTTATGAGTCTGTTTTTTGGTTTGTGGTTTTTTTTTCCTGATATCAAATAGTTTTTTTTGTTGTTGTTCAGTTTTGAGAAAAAGAGAGAGAGAGACAGAGTGGGAGCGAAGGAGGGGGCAGAGAGAGAGAGAGGGAGTCATAGAATCTGAAGCAGGCTCCAGGCTCTGAGCTGTCAGCACAGAGCCTGATGTGGGGCTTGAATCCACTGTGAGATCATGACCTGAGCTGGAGTTGGATGCCTGACGCACCCCTCAAATAGTTTTTTAAAAAAAGAACATTTTATTCTTTGATATATATCATATTTCCTATTTGAAAACCCAATAATTTTAGTTTATTAACTTGTTTTACTATAAGGGTTCAGCTTTTGCATGGTTTATATTTGTCCTGACTGCATTTTCACAACTAAAATTCCTTTCACATAGTAAAATCCATTTTTGTTTTTATTTTATTTTTTTAATATTAGTAGAATAATCATGATGGTGAACTATTGCACAGTTGCCCAAGGCGTGTCTTCATTGAAGTAGCAGCTGTTTGTGGTTGGGTTGCTGGTTGCTGCCCTCAGCTATTAGAAATGGCCACCTCCATGGGAACACATCGGTATTTACCTGGTTGAGAACCCTGGCCTTTGTGGATTCTTTCCTGTATGCCAGGTTGCCAGGGAACAAGGAGGCAGGGAGCACCCCTGGGAGTAAATAAGTATTTTGTTACACTGACAGGCAATCTTGGAAAACACCCTCTGCTTCCACAATCCATCCTCATTCAAATATATATTTCTGTTGAGCCTTAAGATACTGGACTTTCAAGTACATTTTCAGAAACATGTTTTATAAGAACATAGAGGACTGCTTTTATTTCCTTGATATTCATGATACGAATTACTCAGCAGATACAGAGATAGTCCTTATTATCTGTTCCCCAAGATCCCCTTTTCTGCCGGCCAAGCTGTAGAGATTTCCCACATTCTCTTCTGGACTGAGGCTTGGTGTTAGGGTCCCTGATCTGATAGTGACTTCTCAAATAGCAATTCTCAGCTGCTGGCTATGGGGGCGTGGAGGAGGGGGACCCAAAACTCTTTTTCAAAAAGCGGTTTCATCTTTCTTTGTGTCACCTTGTTTGAGGAGCAATGAAATCCAATTATCCTTTACAATGATTTGTGAAGTAGCAAATGGAGTTGACATCTGTTCAGCAAATTCCAAAGACAGCCCATTTTTATTTTTTCCCCCATGGAACTGAAGTCATCACAGATTTTGTCCTTTGGCCTTCTTTCAGTCCCTTGCTGGAGCCTTGTGATTGTCTAAGCAAGGTTGATTTTAAAAACTAAAGTGAGAGGAACAGGGGATAAGAACAGAAATAACTTTTCATCATGCAGTGGGAGGTGCAGTGTTTGGCCCTAAGCATTTCATGGGGAGATCAGGATAATTAAGCAACCAGCAGTTCTGTGGCAAATTATTCACTTATTAATTTAACTATGTATATTTCTTGAACCTCTAATGTGCCAGGTGTTTTCTGGTAATGGTGGACAGGGATGTGACTAATACGCACAATTTCTTTACTTTCATGGAGCAGGTAGACACCAAAGAGCTAAAAAAAAAAAAAAAAAAAAAAAAAAAAATGCCAGGTAATCACTGACAGTGAGGACCGCTACTGAGCATGTAAGGGAGGCCACCATGATCAAGAGAGGAACAAGTGATGTTCCTTTGGGGGGCATCAGGAGACCACATTGAAACTGATTCTGGATAGAAAGGAGCCAGTCCTGAAAATTCTGGGGCAGGGGCGGGGGACCAGAATATGTAACTCCAAAATACAGCATATCGGCATAAGGATTATTTTGAGCTAAAGGTCTGTTTGAGACCCCCAGAGCCAGGTGCTCTCAGACGCCTGCACACCAGCTACATAAATACAATGGAATAAAGACAGTCTATGTGCATTCTTGTAGCATTTGTTTGCTACTAGGAAGGAGTGGAGGGGAGCACTGGGGAAGACAATTTTAAAACAGTAGCTCTGAAAGAAGGGGTTTGTGCTCTCCACTCCTGGATGAGAGCAAGGGTCTGCAGTAAGAAGGACCCAAGAAGTTAGAACAGTCTAGCTCCTCTCAGTTAACTTGCTTGAGCTACTTTCTAGGATTGGGTTCTACACTGAGGAGAAACTGCTCTAGGGGGAGTGAAATCAAAATCAAGAAGTACAGAGACAGCAGAGATGAAGGCAGGAGATGGTTTAAATTGAATTGAGGGAGAGGACATCTCAGAAAGCAAAAACCGCTATTTTTTTTAACACTCTACACCTAAAACAAGAGAAAGGTCTGTGAAGTTTGAGAAGCTTTTCTGATTCCTGTCTCTTTCTGAAAGTTCTGAAAAATGAATTTCAAATAAAACTATCTGCAATGATAGAGGCTCATTGTCACGTAAAGAGTAAGGGAATATAGAGAAAGTATAGGTGGTGAGGAAGCAGCAGATATAGGTGAGTTTAAAAACATGTAGTGGTCAAAGGAGTAGACAGACCAAATGCTCAGATAAATTCTAATACATGAAAAAGAAATAATTGATTTGTTGATGTATTCACCTTGGCTCCTCTTAAGTGGTGGTTAGGAGGAGATGCCCTAGGTGGTGACTTACAAACATTGCACATCTTTGTATACTGTTTTATTTCACTATAAATTCTATTTTTGAAGGGAAAGTTCCTAGGAGCTTGCACAGCGTTTGCATTCACCTTTCAACGAATTTCAGCAATTTTTTTGTACTTAAAAAAATTTTAATTCCAGTGTAGTTAATATACAGTGTTACAGGAGTTTGGAAACGTTGAGTCACCATATTGTATACTTCATATAGTACTCCGTGCTCATCAACATAAATGTTTTCTTAATCCCTACCACCTGTTTCACCCATTCCCCTACTTCTCTATAGTTGAGTGTTTCTTGGCTTGTCTTTTTTTCCCCTTTGTTCCTTTGCTTTGCTTCTTAAATTCCACATGAGTGAAATGATGTGCTATTTGTCTTTCTCTGATTGACTTATTTCACGCAGCCTTGTACTTTCCAGCTCCATCCAGTTGTTGTAAATGGTAAGATTTCATTTTTTATGGCTGAATAATATTCCATTCTGTGTATGTATGTACATACACATACACACACACACATACACATACACCCCACATCTTTATCCTTTCGTCTATTGATAGCCACTTGGGCTGCTTCCATTGTTTGGCTATTGTAAATAATGCTACAGTAAACAGAGGGTGTATATATCCCTTCAAATTAGTGTTTTTATATTCTTTGGGTAAATACCCAGTGGTGCAATTGCTGGATCATAGGGTAATTCTATTTTTAACTTTTTGAGGAACTTCCATATGGTCTTCTAAGGTGGCTGCACCAGTTTTCATTAACACCAATAGTGCATGAGGCTTCCTTCTTTTCCACATCCTCGCAAATACTTACTGTTTCCTGTATTTTTTTTTATTTTAGCCATTTTGACAGATGTGATATCTCATTGTGGGTTTGATTTGCATTCTCCTCATTATGAATGATGTTGAGCATCTTCTCATGTGTCTGTTGACCATCTGTATGTCTTTGGAGAAATGTCTGTTCATATCTTCTGCCTACTTTTAATGGGATTATTCGGGGTTTGGGGTGTGGATTTGTTTCTAGTTCTTTATATATTTTGGATACTAACCCTCTGTTAGACATGCCATTTTCAAATATCTTCTCCCATTCACTAGATTGCCTTTTAGTTTGTGTGGTTTCCTTTGCTGTGCAGAAGCTTCTTATTTTGATATAGTCCCAATATATGTCATTTTGATACAGCTTTTGTTTATCTTGCCACAGGAGACCTATCTAGAAAGATGTTGCTATGGCCAGTGTCAGAAATTACTGCTTGTGTACCCTGATAGGATTTCTATGGTTTCAGGTCTAACACGTAGGTTCTTAATCCATTTTGAGTTTGTGTATGGTGTAAGAAAGTGGTCTGGTTTTATTCTTTTAGCTGACCAGTTTCCCCAACACAGTTTGTTGAAGAAACTATCTTTTTCCCATTGGATATTTTTTACTGCTTTGCTGAAAATTAATTGAGCACATAATTGTGAGTTTATTTTTGGGTTTTCTATTCCGTTCTATTGATCTGTGCATTTATTTATGTACCAGTACCATACTGTTTTGATTACTATGGCTTTTTAATGTACCTTGAAGTCCAGAAATGTGATACCTCCAGTTTTGCCTTTGTTTTTTCAAAATTACCTTGGCTATTCAGGGTCTTTTTTGGTTCTATACAAATTTTAGGATCGTTCTAGCTCTATGAAAAATGCTGTTGATATTTTGATAGAGACTGCATTAAATGTGTAGATTGTTTTGGAGAATATAGATATTTTAACAACATTTTTTCTTCCAATCAATGATAATGAATATCTTCATTTATTTGTGTCATCTTCAGTTTATTTCATCATTGTTTTATAGTTTTCAGAGTATAGGTATTTTACCTTTTTGGTTAGGTTGATTACTAGATATCTTTTTAATGAAACTATAAATCAGATTGTTTTATTAATTTCCTGTTCTACTTCATTATTAGTGTAGAGAAAAGTGAAAGATTTCTGCACATTGATTTTGTATCCTGCAAACTTAATGAATTCATTTTTCAGTTCTAGTAGTTTTTTGGTGGAATCTTTAGAGTTCTCTATATGTAGTATTAAGTCATTTGCAAATTGTGAAACTTTTACTTCTTCCTTACTGATTTGGATGTTTTTTTTTTTCATTTTTTTTAGGTTGTCTAATTTCCGTGGCTAGGGTTTCCAGTACTATGTTGAATAAAGTGGTGAGAGTGGACATCCTTGTTTTGTTTTGCTCCTGACTTTAAGAGGAAAGCTCTCATTTTTGCCCTATTGAGTGTAACGTTGGCAGAGTATGATGTTGGTTTTTCATATAAGACTTCTATTATATTGAGGTATGTTCCCTCTAAACCTGCTTTGTTGAGGGCTTTTATCATGAAGGGATGTTGTACTTTGTCAAATGCCTATTCTACATCTATTGAAATGATCATATGGTTTTTATCCTTTCTCTCATTGATGTGACATATCACATTGATTTGTGAATATTGAACCACTGTTGTGTGTTGGGAATAAATCCTATTTGATCACGATGAATGATGTCTTTAATATATTGTTGGATTCAGTTTGCTAGTATGTTGTTGAGGATTTTTACATCTACGTTCATCAGAGATATTGAACAATAGTTCTCTTTTTTGTTATGTCTTTGGTTTTGGGATCAGGATGATACTTGCCTCACAGAATAAATAGGAAGTTTTCCTTCTAATATTTGGAAAAGTTTGAGTAGAATAGGTATTATTCTTTTTTAAATATTTGGTAGAATTCACCTGTGAAGCCATCTGGGCCTGGACTTTTGTTTGTTGGGAGTTCTTTGGTTACTGATTGAAGCTGCTTGCTAGTGCTTGACCTGTTCAAAATTTCAATTTCTTCCTGCTTCAGTTTTGGTAGATTATATGTTTCTAAGAATTTATCCATTTCTTCTAGGTTATCTAATTTGTTGGCATATAGTTTTTCATAATATACAAACAACTGTAAGAGAATATATATGATGTAATTTTTATCTCTCCTTTTTCATTTGTGATTTTGTTTGAGTCTATATTTATTTATTGATGAGTCTGGCTAAAGATTTATCAATTTTACGTTTGTTTTTGTTTTTTTTAAATAACCACCTCCTGGTTTCATTGATCTATTTTTAAGTTTTTTATCCTTTATTTCTGCTCTAATCTTTACTATTTCCTTCTTCTGCTTTGGGTTTTGTTTGTTCTCTTTCTAATTCCTTTAGGTGTAAGGTTACGTTGTATGAGGTTTTTCTTCTTGTGGTAGACCTGTATTGCTATAAACTTCCTTTTAGAACCACATTCGCTGGATTGCAGAAGATTCTGGACTATTGTGTTTTCATTTGCATTTCTCTTCATGTACTTTTTGATTCTTTGATTTCATGGTTGACCCACTCATTGTTTGGAAGCCTGTTGTCTAACCTCCATATATTAGTACTCTGTTCAGATTTTTTTCTTGTGGTTGATTTCTAGTTTCACAGTGTTGTGGTCAGAAAAGATGCATGGTATTGAAGTACCTGGGTGGCTCAGTTGGTTAAGCGTCTGACTATTGATCTCAGCTCAGGTCATGATCTCATGGTTTGTGAGCTCATGCTTGCTCTCTGTCTCTTAAAATAAATTATTTAAAAACATAAGAAAAGATGCATGGTATGACTTTGATCTTCCTAATTTATTGATAGTTGTTTTGTGGCCTAATTTATGGTCTATTCTGGAGAATGTTCCATGTGTACTTGAATGTGTATTCTACTGTTTTAGTGTGGAATGTTCTTTAAAAAAGTTTATTTTGAAAGAGAGAGCACACACTAGCAGGGGAGGGGCAGAGAGATAGAGAATGAGAAGCACAAGCAAGCTCCACACTTCCAGCACAGACCCCAATGTGGAGCTTGATCTCATGACCATGAGATCTAGATCATGACTTAAGCAGAGTTCAAGGGTCAAACACTTAACTGACTGAGCCATCCAGACACCCATTTTAGGGTGGAATGTTCTGAATATATCTGTTAAATGCATTTGATCCAGTGTGGCATCCGAAGCCACTGTTTGCTTATTGATTTTCTGTTTGGATGATCTGTCCATTGATGTAAGGGGTGTTAAAGTCCCCTACTATTATTGTATTGCTATTGATTAAGTTCGTTATTAATGGTTTTATGTATTTGGGTGCTCCCATATTGGATGCATAAGTACTGACAATTTTTTTATCTTCTTGTTGGATTGTTCCCTTTATTATTATGTAGTGTGCTTCTTAGTCTCGTTACAGGCTTTGTTTTAAAGATTATTTAGTCTGATATAAATATTACTAATTCAGCTTTCTTTGTCCATTTGCATGATAAATGTTTCTCCTTCTCCTTACTCTGAATTTGCATGTGTTTTATATCTGAAATAAGTCTCTCATAGGCAGCATATAGATGGTTTTTCTTCTCTTTCTTTTCTTTCTTTCTTTTTCTTTTTTGAGAACGAGAGAGAGAGGGGCGGGGGAGAGAGAGAGAGAGCAAGCACACATGAACAAGGGATGGCCAGGCTCCATGCTGGGCATGGAGCCAAATCAGGGCTTGATCTCACAGCCATGAGATCATGACTTGAGCCAAAATCCAGAGTTGGACACTTAACTAACTGAGCCACCCAGGAGCACCCTATGTCTTTTGTTTGGAGTGTGTAGTCCATTTACATTCAAAGTAATTATTAATTTGTATTGCCATTTTGTTACTTGTGGCTGTTTTTGTAGTTTTTCTCTAATCCTTTCTTCTTGCCATCTTTTTTGGTTTGTTGGCTTTCTTTAGTGATAAACTTGGATTTCTTTGCATGTCTATTGCATATCACAGATTTGTGATTTGTAGTTACTATTAGAGTTGTACATAACATCTTCTGCATATAGCAGCCTATGTTAAGTTGATGGTCGCTTCTTCAGTTTGAACCCGTTCTTTATTCCTCTCTCCCCACATTTTTGGTATATGGTGTCATATTTTACATCGTGTGTGTGTGTGTGAATCCCTTGACTGATTTTTACAGATAAACTTACTTTTATTATTTTTGTGTTTCCTACATTTATATTGTTTTCTTGGTCTCTCCACCCAAAGAGTCCCCTTTAATATTTCTTGTAGGGCTGGTTTAGTGGTCATGAACTCCTTTAGTTTTTGTTTGAGAATTTTTTTTATCTCTCCTATTCTGAATGATAGTCTCACTAGATACAGTATTCTTGGCTGCATTTTTTTTCCTTTTAGCACTTTGACTATATCATGCCTCTCCCTTCTGGCCTGCAAAGTTTCTGTTGAAAAATCAGCTGATGATAGACTTATGAGGTTTCCCTTGTATGTAATGGTCTTCTTTTTTCTTGCTGCTTTTAAAATTCTCTTTATCACTACTATTTTTCCATTTTTATTACTATGTGTCTTGTTGTGGACCTCCTTGAGTTGATTTTGTTGGGGAATCTGTGTACTACCTGGATCTGGATATGTTTCCTTCCCCAGATTAAGGAATTTTTCAGCTAGTATATTTTTTTCAAATAAATTCTATTCCTATTTCTTTCTCTCCTTCTTTTGGGATCTCTAGAATGTGAATGTCATTATGCCTGATAGTGTCACAGAGTTCTCTGTGTTTATTCTCATTTTACATAATTTTTCTTTTCTCTTACCTGCTCAGCCTGATTACTTTCCACTACTCCATCTTCTAGTTGCAAATTTCTTCCTCTGCTTCCTCTAACCTGCTATTTATTCCATCTAGTGTATTTTTAATTTAATTTAATTTGTGTTTTCATCTTT
The DNA here is from genome assembly GCF_046562875.1 of Panthera onca. Classification (NCBI taxonomy): domain Eukaryota; kingdom Metazoa; phylum Chordata; class Mammalia; order Carnivora; family Felidae; genus Panthera; species Panthera onca. The sequence goes on from NC_138344.1 coordinate 125,953,492, forward strand.
GGTTCTTTGTTCTCTCTTTAAGGGTCTCACTGATGTTCTCAACTCTTTTCTCAAGTTCAGTAAGTATCTTTATAGTCATTACTTTAAATTCTCTATGAGACATATTACTTACATCCATTTCACTTAGTTCTCTTGCTGTGATTTTGTCCTGTTCTTTCATTTGGGACATATGCCTCTCTCCTCATTTTGTCTAACTCTGTGTCTTTGTCTGCATTAGGAAAGTTAGCTACATGTCCTACTCTTGAAGGGAATGGCCTTCAGAAGGGGTCCTATAGTGCCCTCTAGTGCAGTGTCCCTTGTTCTCCAAATCAGATACTTTGGGAGGTGTCTCCTATATGTAGCATGTGTGCCCTGATATTTTGTCATGGCTGCTTTTTTCCCCTTCAGTTCAGTGGTCTGCAGAGGCAGTCTCTTTGCCTGCTGTGAGGAGTGTTTTTGTCCAACAGAGGGGTGGGGCACACAGTTTTAACAAGGTACCTGCTGGTCTGCCTGCAAAATGAAACCTGTTGCTAAAGGGACTGAGGCTGCCTGGGCAGGAGTGCAGTTTTAATAAGGTGTGCTTTGGGCTTCCACAGGGCCTGCCACCACTAGAAACAAGACCCCACAAAATGCACAGATCAGGACACACGGTGCTGGTAAAGTTTGCACAGGTCTTCTGAGGCGGAGGGTACCCACAGCACCTAGACCAAGGCAAGCATGACTGGGAAGGGCAAATCCCCTGAAGCATGGGGGTTGGAGCATGGAATAAGCAAGTTAGGTAGTGAGCGTGGCTCTGTGCTGATTTCACAGGTGGCCGTGTGTTTATGATGTCGGCCGGGGGAGGGAAATGGTGCCTGCAGCTCCTTTGTTCCTGGAGGAATCTCCCTGTGTGACAGGCTCTGAAATGAGTGAACTACTCTTTCCTTCCATATGCCCTGGGTGTTTTTCAAAGGGCTGCTTCTATGCTGTACCTTTTCGGACCCGCTTGTCATCTTGTCTCTCTAAGGTCAGGGATTAAACTTCCTATCACCCTCCTGTCTCTCCCAGAGCAGAGGCTACTGATTTTTTTTTTTTTTTTTAAATTCCAGGCTTTAAGTCTCTCTGGTTGTAAGGACTCATGAAATTAGGCCCCTCTTGCTTTCAACCCCAAAAGTTATAGGGATTTGTTTTCCTCATGTGGGTTCCCTGGAGCGATCTGCTCTGGTTTTCTCTTGCCTGTGTACAGCAGAGTCCAGTTCATCACATCTCTGCCCTTCTTACCTGCTTCAGTGTGGCCTCTTCTGTACCATTAGTTGTGGAATTTGTTCTGCTAGAGTCTTCTGGTTGGTTTCTTGGTTATTTATACTCATGTGTTACCTAGTTGTATCTGTGGGATGCAGTGAGCTTTGGGTCCTCTTACTCTGTCATCTTTCCAGCCTTAAAAATCAGCAGTTTCTTAGCCAACCAAGTAGGCATAACAGGGATCCTTGGCAATGGAAGCTATTAAAAGCAATTTTCATGTTCATTGTTTTAGACTTTCGGATTTTTTGTCAAAACTGTAATGTTGAGATTTGGATATTGATCCCTACACTAAACTATCATCATTTGAATTTCTTTCCAGACTACTTTTGTCCCTTTTGACTGAACATAAACTGGCCGGTTGTTTTCTTTTGTAAGCAGATTAACTTTTGTACAACCTGTCTGTTACAAAGTCCTAACATGAGTTTTCCTCCAAAATGTCCTACCACACAGTAAGCATGTCCAAAGCTATGGGGAAAAAGTGGAATGGGCAAATTTAAGAGGGACAATAATTAGGAAGATAGAAAAGCTTGATGTTTTCTTGGTAATACCTAATCTGTTAGCTTTTGATTTATATAAGCATACAGCTGCTGCCATTTCTGTACCTCACACAGATGTTACCAGAGGAACCACCATCATTGCTACCAATGGATACATGAAGCTATGGAATGCTGCTTTCTGCTTAAGGAAGGTCTGGGCACCAATACGTAAGAGGCTGCTCCCTCTATTGGGAGCCACAGCCATCGTTTCCATCCTACAGATTAACCTTCATCAAACTTTAATAGTACTTGTTAGGGCTTTCTGACTGACCAATCTTATCTCCTGAAAAATAGCCCCTGCTGTTCCTCCTTGAACTGCCATTATTCTCCATCTTCTGCCTGATGCACTTTCTTCCTCTGAAGCTCCGTTAGAAAGAAAACCATTGAATTTCAAATATTCTGTCCATTTATCATGTCACAGGAACACTGTGCATCCTGACCTTTGATTCAGAAAACATGGCCATTCCATCCCTGGAATCCAGTTGGTATAGATGAAGGGGAAATCTGTTCATATTGTATTACAGAAAGGCTGAGCCTTTCAGTGCAGATAAGGGAGATAAGGGTACATGAGAATTATTCCTGACCTCTTCCATTGGAACCTGGGTTGTACTTTCCCCACAGAAATTATAATAAAATTATTTAATTAAGTAAGGGTATAGGGTTTACTTGTTAAATGGGTGTTCTTGACAAAGTACTTTCTCCTATGCTATTATTTCTAGGGGTAAGTGTGTTTCAAATTTCAAGCAATATGTTATCAAACTCAAATACCATTTGGGAGATAGCCCAGTCATTAGCTGTAGATTTCTTATATAAGAATCCATCAGTCCTCCCTATGCATCCATCTATATTGATAATATATACACTAATGTCACATCAATTCTAAATGCATATAGGAGTCCAAAGGATATATTCTTTAAATAGTACCAGAGACTAATTTTATAATTATGCCACAGATATATAGGTGAATAAAGATTTTAGCTCTGTCCTCAGCTCATCTTGAGAAAGAAAAACTCACATTAATAGGCAATAATAAAAGGAATGTATCTCATCCAAGTAACATTTGCTATGAGAACATACTGGAAAGGGGGGTTAGTTCTGCATTGTGGGTTTGAGGAAAAGCTCCACAGAGGAAGAGTCATTTAAGCCAGGTAGCAAAATGTAAATGTCAGTTCACTAGAAGGAGGAGGGGATAGGATATCTTGAGCATAAGCAAATTCAACAGACGGGTCTTCTGTTTGAAATGCTGAGTGTGATTCAGTTTCTACTGTTCACCTCCTATATTTTAAGTCTTTACTGCAGTCCAAAACTGCTGTGCTTTTCTCTTTAATCCTTTGTTAATTTTCCCCAGTTTCTCTACATGTTTCACATAGGCAAAGAGATTATCAGATTGTGTCATGAATGCTTGATATCTGTGACTTACTTTCTGGAGATAGCAGGAACATAAAAGACTTTGGGATTGATTCTATTCTTCTCCTTATACCCTTCCAAAGCCTCCCAGGAATATACTCAGATAGGAACAGGAAAGACTATCCTCACTGAATCTCTTTCAACCCTTTGTTCATTCCATCCATTCTAAATTGTTCATTCCATCCATTCTAAATTGTTCATTCCATCCATTCTAAATTGTTCTCTGGTAACAGCATGCACCATTTTTTCTCTATCCCCAAGATTTTGTATAGCCTACCTTTCACCTCGTGCATTTTCCATAACCACTTAGCCTTGCTAATATCTGCTCATCATTCAGAATGCAGTTTTGGTGTTCTTTCACTTGGGTAGCCTTCCCTGAATTTCCAAACGTACCAGACCATTGTGTCTGAGGTATTTTTGTGCATCAGTTAGCCTTGTATTTCTTTTACCAAATAATTCTGTCTAGTAATTGCTTTTTTAATCATCTCCACTTACCACTAGACTGCAAATTCCTTGAAAGTAAAGATGGTTTGTCTTGTTTATTATGTTCCCTATGTCTACTACCTAAATGCCCATATAAAATAGCTGCTTACTAAATATTAGTTGGATAAGTTAATGGACATTTTATGAAATAATACTACCAATTATATCTTTGAATTAGTCACCGTTTATTTCCAGAAACTTTAAATATAGTATTTAATTTCATTTTCAACATAATTATTTGTGAGGGAGGTTATTGTCTTTATTTTTAGATAAAGAAACAGACTTGGAGAGAGAACTTGCCATAATTTTCAGTGTTTAAAATGGGGCCACTTTGGGGCTTCTCTAAAGCTTTTATTTTCCCTCAATATGTTTCTCTTTATACATTCATTTAGCCCATCATTGCATTGCTATATTTTCTGTAAGAGCTCTTTGTATCTTTGTCAAGTCCATCTTTTTTTTTTAAGAAATAGGGAAGTGCATTTGCTGAGAGTCAATAAACAGACACTTCAAGTGGTTCAAATTTGAAAGGTAGACTTCAGAAGCTTTGAGAAACATTTAACCTTGACATTCTCCCATCCTAATTGACAAGACCGGTGTTAGTTACTTGCTGAGATAAGAGGGATTTTCAGTGTATAATATGCAGGTCATTGGTTTTAAGTTGGGTCTATTATAATTTATTGGAGTCCTGACAGTTCTAGGTGATATAAAGAAGAAATATTGGCTTTATTAGGTGATTTCCTCGTCTTTGGTAGTGCTACTTTAATAGATAATAATGGTTAACAACTTGATGACATTTCCCTGATTTTATTTTAGCATTTGGAAGGTGATGAATTCTAGGACTCACTAATGTTGGAATGAGCTCATCACCCAGAATAGTGAGTCTGGGAGTCGCAAAATGTCCATTTTTCCTAAACTTCAGCCCTGTGGCTTTAGCTCCGTTGTCTCCAAGTACAACCTGACATTTGTGTCTGATTGGCTGAGAACTCTTAGAAGCAATTAAGAGTACACTTGGATCCCCATCCAAATGTTCCAACTTAATATATTTCAACAGAAACAGAAAGCCCATGTAGTTTGCCAAGTTTGGAAAGAAGGCTTTTGGTACCAGCTCATATTTAGATAGCCTTTTATGTAAACAGCTCAGGGACCCGTTTTCTTAGTTAAATTTCGGGGGTGCCTGCAAGTACACTGTTCTTCCCTCCAAAGCTCCTCTAGTGTATTCCCAAAGCCCAGAATTGAAACATGAGAAAAACTTTTCGTGTCATGATTAGATGTGAGATTGCAAAGAGCCATAGAAATGATAATGCTTTGGCTTACATTTATGATTTGACATATATAATTGTAATAGATCTTTCCCCATGGATAAGAGTGAAGGGATATTAGAACACTGACCAGCTGAAAGCAGTAATATTAAGGATAGAATGGCCCATGAATTGATTATTTACCTGCAATATAATAGCTGGTACTTACAGAAACATGTGTTAAGATACTATGCTAAGCATAATTATCTTATTTGACACTGATCCACATACATGTGCATATACACACAACCACACACATACCTTTTAGAATTAAATATTAACCTTTCATCTAGATTTTATCCTTGCTTACCTACTCAGGGATATGGTTCGAAAATCCCTTTAGTCTTTGTTCAGTTATCAATTTTTTCTCTATCACATGACTTCTATCAGCAGAGCTTCAAGCTATTAATTTTCCTATCTGGGGAAAGATGGTTCTTTTGGCCAAATTTTCTTTTCTAATGACTGACTCAAGTGTCTTTGCTCTACGGCAACTCCTTAAAAATTTATGCTTATTTGCTAATTCTACTCTTTTGAACTTTGCTAAAGATTGAAGGCCACACTCTACCTAAACAGTTTTTATCAGACACCAATGATTTCTATTGTGCTATCCAGTGGTCAACTGACGGTCCCTAGCATTTGTCACAGTGGATCACTATCTTTTCTGATCTGTTCTAAATATAGATCTACTTTGAAATAATTTCTTTACTTGGTTTCTGGGTCATTATAATCTGACTATGATAATCTCCTACTTAATTGTCTATTTCCTCTAAGTCTCTTTTCTAATTCTTCATCTTCATTACTTTAGCTTACTAACTATATTGAGTTATATTTTTTTTGCACAAAAATCAAAAAAATTGACAAATGTATATACTATGTAACCATCCCTAATGGAGATTTTTTTTTCACACTGAGAATTTCCTGTATGCTACTGAAGTAACCACATTACTGGTTTCTGTAACTGTAGTTTTGCTTATCTTTGACCTTCATATAAATGGAACATAGGGTATATAATCTTTTGTATCTGACTTTTGCCCAACATGTCTTTGAGCTTTATCTACATTGGCACACATAACAGTAGTTCATTATTTTATTTAGAATTCTGTCTCTGCTTTGCTCATGGGAATTTGAGTCATTTTCTCCATTTGGTTCAATTGTTTCCTGCATTTGGAGCAACTATGAGCATTTTTGAGAAAGTCTTTGTATGAACATAAATTTTTCTTTCTATTGGGTAAACATGTTGGGGTGTGTTTTCTGCATTATTGGGTAGATGTGTGCTTAACTTTGTAAAAAGCTGACAGTTTTCCAAAGAAAATGTATTGTTAAACTCCCATGAGCAAATGTGAGCAGTATTCTTTCTTGATCTGAAGTCTACTTCAAGTCTGTTATTAATAGAGCTACACCAGCTTTCTTTTACCTTCTTTTAAACCTCTGTGTTCTTAGGTGTAATGTTTCTCTCTTGTAGACATTTTTTTAACCTTTTATTTCTGTTGAGTCTGGTAATCTTTTAATTGAAGTATTGAGTTTATATTTAATGTAATCACTAATTTAGTTAGCCTTTTATGTCTACTATCTTTCTATTTGTTTTTGTATCCCACCTGCTTGTTCCTTTGTTTCTCCTTGTCTGGATATGTTTGAAATCATTGAATATTTGTTAGTATTCCATTTTGTCTCCCTCAGTGACCTTTCATTATGTCTTTGTATTTTTATTTTTGTGATTGTTCTAGGGAAAAATATAATATGCATTCTTAACTCACCACGGTGTACTTATAATAAATGTAATGAAACTTTACAGTAAAAGAAACTTAGAACAGCATTATTTCATTTAACCCTAGTTTCTCTACTGTTGTTCTATACTTTATTTCCCTTATGTTATAGTTTCTTCACTTGTAGGTGTTGGGGGGGGGCAGGGATAAATCCTTGGATCTTTCATTACTTAATCTGTACTCATTCACTTAGTGGTTTTATGTAATCTCATGGCTTTAAATATTCTGATAGGAATCCAAATATTTCCTCCTAAAAGTGCTATTGTCACAGTATTCACTGCTACTTCATTCTTATAGTTGCTCAGAACCAAAACCTATTGTTTTTTACTTTTTCCCTCTTATCTAAATGTGCTCCTTCAATCAATCTGGTCAGTTCAACTGTCTATACATATTCAGAATCTGCATAATTCCTATTACTTCCACTACTACACCCGACCCGGCTTACCACCACACTCAATTACTGCATTGACCTCCTAAGTGGTCTTCTTTATGCCCCTACTCTCCTTCAACTTAGCAGTCACTGTGTGTGTGTGTGTGTGTGTGTGTGTGTGTGTGTGTGTGTGTGTGTTTAAAGTTGGATCAGTGACTTCCAATAGAGTCTCATCTTACTCAAAGTAAAATCCAGTGTCCTTACTGTGCTCTATAAAGTCCTATATGATCTCTTATTGACTCTCTGCCCTTGCCTTCAATTGCCTTTGTTTTATTTTTAAAAATTTTTAATGTTTACTTTTGAGAGAGAGGGAGGGAGGGAGGGAGTTGGGGAAGGGCAGAGAGAGAGGGAGACACAGAATCTGAAGCAGTCTCCAGGCTCTGAGCTGTTTGAGTCAATCTCCTCTGTACTAGCTTTATTTCTCAGGGCTTGTGCACTTGTTATTCTCCATGCCTGAAATGCTTTTCCCAAACATTAGAGATATAATTTACATTCCCACCTCCCTCAGTTCTTTGCCTCAATGTTTAAGACCTTCTCTGACACTTCTCCCAGATGCTTCTAGCCATTTGTATTTTGCACTATTTTATTTTGAGGTGCTTATTACTATCTGACCTATTTGATGGGTTTTTTGAAAGTTTATTTAGTTTTTTGAGAAAGCACGAGTGCACATGAATGCATGCGGGTAGGGGCATTGAGGGAGGGGGGAGGGGGAGAGAGAGGGAGAGAGAATGAAAATGAGACTATCCCAAGCAGGCTCTGAGCTATCAGCACGGAACCCAGCATGTGACCCAAAGCAGGGCCAAACACAGGGCTCAATCCCACCAACCATAAAATCATGACCTGAGGCCAAATCAAGAGCAGGTTCCTTAACCAATTGAGTCACCCAGGTGCCCCTGTATCCTAATGGTTTGTGTCTTCCACTATGATGAAAACTGTGAGGGCAGGGATGTTTGTCTGGTTTGTTCACTGTGGTAGACTAACAAACGTTTTTTGGATGCAGGAATTAACAAAAGAATCAGTCCTCAATTTACATGTGAGCAAGCTCAAGCTCGTGGGAGTTATATAACCTTCCAAAGGTCATAAACTCGGTAAGTGGTAGAATGGGGTTGAGCACCATAACTAAATGAAGGTTAGAGGTTAATTAAGGACATTTGTAACAGTGTGAACTCAAAGAAAATTGGACAATGGGTTGTTCATGGGAGATTATAAGCAATTTTGTCTCCTAATGAAGGATGGACGGACAGAACACCTTCTGGAGAGCTTGGATTAAGCCACAGTAGAGTGTGTGGGGAAAAGTGGGGCAAAATGGTCTTGGTTGTGTTGAAGAAAGGAAGTTATGAGTTCTGTTTTGAATATATTAATCAGATGCAACTTTAGTGAATGTGTTTACTAGTTTCATTTTTTTTTGGTGAGGGCAGAGAATGTGTGAAGGAGGGACATACAGAGGTTAGCTATCAATTTTGCAATTGTGCCTTTAACTTAAAAACACAGTAGTCATTTGTCCATGTTGTGATCACCTTGATTTTGGGAAACTCAGACTCTTCAAAATGTTCATTCCTGCCTTGTCTGGAAATCCACTTTTTAAGAACTTGCCTTGGACGATGAAACCCTGCTGAACCCTAGTGCCTCAGGGTGTGGCCTGGTTACTTTCACCATGAGTGTTCACAGCTTTGGCCACTGTCATTGCTGCTAAGCATGAATCTCAGGTAGTGGGCTGCTTTTACAGAGATAGATACATAAGGTGGGAAGGAGGTGGGAGCATAGGGCTCCTCCTGTCTTCTGTACAATGATATTCATATCCACAGTTTGAGTTTTCTAGGATCCTCTCACAATCCCAGTATTCAGGTATGGAACACATTTTGTTAACATGTTGGGAATTGAGGTCTCCATCAGTGCTGCTCAGTTGTGCTCTATCATTATTCTGGGTATAGTATGTTGAGTTCCTGATACTCCCCAACCTCGAGCCAACCACAGAACTTCTTATTTTTTTCCCTCCAGGTTTTGTCCTAGAGGCAGAAAGGAGCTGGGGAAGTCCCTCTTCCTCTTTCCCAAATCTGTCACCTCCTAGCTACTATTATCCCTTCATCTACACCAGGATCTCCATACTTCCCTCGCCACTTCTGAACTTCTAACCCAACTTTTCCATTTCAGCCTGTCCACCCAAAGGTCAATTAATCATGTAGAAAACATTGAGCTGTACCAGAGTATTTAAAGTTTTTTTTTTTTAATGTTTGTCTCTCTCTCTCTCTCTCTCAAAAATAAACAGAGTATGAGCAGGGGAGGGGCAGAGAAAGAAGGAGACACAGAATCCAAAGCGGATTCCAGGCTCTGAGCTGTCAGCAGAGACCCCAACATGGGGCTTGAACCCACTAACCATGAGATCATGACCTGAACTGAGGTCGGATGCTTAACCGACTGAGCCACCCAGGTTCCCCTGTACTAAGAGTATTTTTAACCTGGTTTTTTAACATCATCCAGATACTCAGCTATTCCCAACACCCCACCCCTTCATGCCCGATTCTGCTCGTTGGATATCATCTAAAAATTCATTGAGAAAGCATTGACTTGATGATATGCATATCCCGCTAGACAGTTAAAATAAAAGCCAAAAAATCCTAAAACCTTGCCATTCTTTTGAATGTGATAGTCTCCTTTTACCAATTAACATTTAAATATTGCTTTAGAGTTTACAGAGAATTTTCATATGCAAAATATTACTTTTTTCCAAGAAACAAGTAGGTGAAGTAGATAAGGCAATGATTATCCAATTATCTTCATTTTAAAGAAAATTTAAAGATAAGGAATCTGAGTCTCAAGGTGGTAAAGGAACTTTGCTAATAAGAGCTGAGACATGAGTCAGATTTTTCAAACCTGGGTAGGATGTACCTTTTCTTATGGGGCTGTCTCAGCCTTAGGTAGTGAGAAAAGGAAATAACTAAAGGTATCTCTCAGACTCAAAGTGTCGTGTCCCTGGGTTAAATTTTTTGCAGAGGAGAAACAGCAGCATCCACAGGAATTGAATTCAGGGCTTTGGATGACAGCGCAACTCATCTCATTGTTCCCTTTATTGTCAGTAGGCTGTGTTGGCTGCCTGTGTTTGTGGCCTGGATGAGGTTTTTATAGCAATGTATACTCCAGCCCATATGTGCAACATTTTGTACAAGTCACTTACTTGTGCTTTGGGATTTAGCACTGAACACTGTAGGTTATACACTTTAAATTGCCCACAGCCATTCCAGAGAGAACTTCAGCATGATAAAGACTTTTCAGTCCCTAGTAGTTTCACCCCTAGACATAATGTCAGTGGATGGGAGCCTCATCAGGGGCTGTTTCCAATTGCTACTTTGCAGGGAACCATTCATTTTCCAGGCAGGAGACCCAAATCCTCTGACAGTATTCCATTATGATGTTATCTCAAAGGAGATAATTTGATTTGATAAATGCAAATGCAGAAGATTGTCAGTTACTATGTTTTCTCTTTTTAAAAAGGATTTGAATTTTTAAAGGAAATTGAATTTATGTGAACAGTGTCAGATTCTCAGTTCCTATAGCAGGAAGTGAGCTCATAATCTTCTTGGTATCCTGAATCCCAGGAACTCCTCTCTATCTCTCATTTAAAGGAGTCTTCTAAACCTGATGTGCATTGATATATCACTCCCCACACCAAGTCAATGAATAGATAAAATAGAATGAGTAAGACTGGATGCATGATACTAGGGTAAAAACCAAAGTAACTGTGTGATCATCTGTATATTTCACTGTAGCTTTAATAGTCCATGCTAATGTTATGAAGAAAGAGACATTTTTACTATATATCCTCACATCTTGGGTTTCATGTACCACATTGAAAAAAGTCTTAGCTTGGACACTAGGATGGGGAGTTGCTAAAGAAATAGAAATACTCACTGTTTCATCTCTGTACTTCTGCAGTGTTGGGCAGGAGTACGTATTCAGTGTATGTGTTGAAACAATTTATATTTTCAATGACTAAAAAGTAAATCTATATTAATAACTGTCAAATGATATTATTTGATGGGGAGAAGTGACTTTGATTATTTTTATTTTGTCCCCTTAATGTGCAGACGAGAGAGCTGAGTTGCAGAGATAGGATTAGTTCAAAATCATGCAGCTTCTCAAAGACTGAGGTAGGATTAGAATTCAAGTGTTGGTCTGTGCCTAACTAACCCTAAGCCACTGGGGTAGAAACTGAGCCCTTTATTAAATAATCAGTAACAAGTTATTAACATGTCATTTCTACAGATTATTTTTTTTAATGTTTATTTTTGACAGACAGAGACAGAGCATGAGCGGGGGAGGGGCAGAGAGCGAGGGAGACACAGAATCGGAAGCAGGCTCCAGGCTCTGAGCTGTCAGCCCAGAGCCTGATGCGGGGCTCGAACTCACAGACTGCGAGATCATGACCTGAGCTGAAGTCGGACGCTCAACCGACTGAGCCACCCAGGCGCATCCATTTCTATAGATTCTTACGGTAGAACATATTAGCTGTGTCTGTAACCTTCTTGGAATTTAAAGTCCTCTAAGATTATTCAGTTATATCAGCAAGAAACAAGATCTCCATTTCTGAATTTAATACCAATCCTAAACTATTGTATCATTTTTTAAGGTGCATGATATTTGAGAGAACAAAGTTTAGTTCCCATTTTCTCCTCCTACTCAATTCCAAAAATTTTGTGTTATTATTTTATGTAACTTTTGTCTTTGGAGAAGTTCTGGTTTTTCACTGATAACAAATATCAGCATACTTAAGGAAATCGAATCTTACAGGAATAAATTCTAATGATAAGATACTGTTTTCTTGATGGAGGTGAGAATACAGTGTAGCCATGCATTCTTAGGAAGGTGACTTGAGAGAGGAAAAAGGATGGGCATTATGAGTCAGAGTTAAAAGCATTAGTGAAGAAAAATGTCCCATTTCCCCCTTCATACTAATGGCATAAATGTGTTTGTGATTGTGGAGATGGCCATTTCTCAAACGGGCTAATAGCTGTGACATGTCTCCTAAATGATTCACTACCTTGCCTACTCACCTGCCAAATTATTCCTTCTAAGTGTTTGTTTCAGATACCTAGATTTCTTAAATGTAGAAATGTGGTCAGTTCTGTCTGGTACAATATTAGGGAAAGTTAGTATTATACACCAGTAAACTATAATCTTGTAATGTTTCAGAAATAGCAACCTTCTTCTTCATATTTTTTAAATAAAATGTTCATCCACCCTTTTTCATGACACCCAGAGGAGTTTGAAAATGTGACAAGTCATGGAATCAGCTGTTCAAGGAAGACCAGCTTCCGGCTGATGTATTGAGTCAATTTGCGTTCTCACTGGAGAACAATGCGGCTATGAATGCCAGCGCATAAATTAGCCCTGAATGTAGGCAGGAACACTTTCTTGCAAGCTGACAGAGTCTCACCCAAAAATATGTCTGATAACTCATAAACAAGTCTGCTTTTTTGACCCAAAACGGGCAGTAAAATGCAGCGGAATGAAGGGGCACTTGAGATGCTCACAGTCCAAATTGTGGTTAAAACCCAAGCTCACCATTTTCTATTTTTATGATCTATCACAAGTCACTGAACTTCTCTGAACTTCAGTTTTTTGCATCTTAAATATTGAAACTTGAATAAAATGAATTACCTTATGGTACAGTTCTGAAAACTGGAAGGGTTAATGTTTGTAAATATTGGTTGTCATCTTGTGCTAGTTCCTTCTCTGTTCTGGCCACGTTGAGAATATTTCTTGCAGAAGCCAGGTTCTGGTTTGCTAAGGATTGGTATAAAGGGAAGTTTAAGGATTATTTCAAAAATAGGCTCTTATAACTACTGTTTACTGAGTGTTTATTTTATGCTGTACAGTAAGCAAAATTCCTAACATGTATTTATCTCTCAAAAAATCCCATCCTATTAGAAGCCCATTTTGTAGTAATAATGTGCAAGCCTGAGAGGGTGCAGTCTCTGATTCATTGCCAATTAATAATTAGGAGATTGATCCCACCTGCTACACAGCAGACACTATGCTTGATGCTGGAATGCACAGGAGAAGAAACCAGGAAATGTTCGAGCCATGATACTCCTGTGGAGAAAAGAGACTAAAGAAGTAAACACATTGCAGTAAAGCCCAGGCATGGGAGGAAGAGTGGACTGATATGGAAGAGGGTAACAAATGTGGTGGCATGGAAGAGAAATGTGGTCAAAGCTGGAGAGGAGCCCAGCCACTCCCATCGCCGTCCATCTCCCAAGGGGAAACAAAGGAAGGAAAGAAGTCGGTAACAATCCTATGACCCACAGAGATGACTCTTCAGGGAAAACCTACCATGAGGGAGACTACCTAAGCCCCTAGGCTTTGTTAGGTCAGCAGTCAGAATGGCCCAGAGTTGCCATAAAGGAACCTGAAGGAAGAGAGAAAGAAGGCAGGGCTTCCGAACCTGAATGGTTTGTTTTGGGCTCTAACTGGCTGAGATCCATTGAAAAATGCTCTTAATCTCTGGGTCACCCAGACTTCTAGGTATAGGCAAGGCGTCTTGTCTATATTATGTGAAATATGGGGGCATCATAGCGACACAGTATACAACTGATTCATGACCTGATTCACCGCTCCTCTGGTGCTACTAAATCTCAAATAGTCAACTCACAATCAGTGGTGCTCATTTTCAAAGAGAGTGTGGATTAGGACTCTGCACATGCAATGCACTTTTCACAGAGTATATGGGAATTTGCCAGTTGGTTCTACAACTTCTAATCTTGTTACCTGCCCTCTCCTCTTGAGCCTTGTCACTTATCTTTTGTCTAGGTTGCTGATCTTACTTTCCTTTTATTTTTCTCCTCTCTTTCCCTCTTTTCTTTCTCTCTCTGCAGACACTCTGGTCAGCCAGCAGATGCTGCCCTCCTGCACAAAACTGAGCTGAGCTGTTTGTCCTTCGCTTTGAGCTGTCATCCGTTCCCAGCTAAGCCAGCTGTGGAGGATGGCAAACACACAAATGGGCACTTGAGGGTTTAATGAGCAAAGTGCTACTAAGAGAGTTTCCCCATTCTTGGATATATTTTGTCTTAAGTGGTCCTCTCTTGCTGGGAAATATTTACAGTGAATCACCTTAGTTTATTAGAGGGTAGCTGGAGGAAAACAAGATCCTCAGGCAGGAAGTTAACAGATGAAATATAAAATGAAACAATGCATGATTAGTCAGAAGAAAAACTCCATGTGCCCAGAGCATAAAGTCATTCAGAACTCCATTTAGAAAGGCAGGGAGACTTGGCTCTCCCACAGGTGAGCTGGGTATGACTTTGGGCAAGTTACTTCGTAGTAGGTAATGTTATTCTCTGAGAATGAAATGAGGTGATGCATGCAAAATTTTAGTATAGTGACAGGTCAGTAGTTATTACTCAATAATTTTAGTTTGCTCATGTTGCTCTTACTGTTATAATGATTGCTGTTATTGAAGTAACCAAGGAACAAGAAGGAAAAAACGATGGCTTGAAATCACGTGATCTTTGGATTATTCATATGGAAATTTTGACTGTGCATTTAATTTTTTAAATCACCAGAAAAGATCTGTGAAAAGGCCTGTTTGCTGTGCTATCAATTCTCGCCCTATCTTTTAATCTCCTTTCGTTACTTGGTTTGTTTTTAGCACTTTTTAATGATTTTTAGATTTGTAAAGTGCAAAGAAATCCACACCTGCATCCCAGCAATAAGCCTCTTGCTAATCTGGAAGAAACTGAGAGAATGAATGGTCTGGGGTCTTCTCACTCTGCCAGTCTCAAGCAGGGTGCGAAGCAGGGTGATTTTTTTTTTTCACTTTCTAAATACACATTACATTTCAGAAGTGCTACTCTGTGTGTCTACTTCCAAGATTAAAAATGGCAATGAACCTAAGGTTTTGCTAGACAAATATACCGTTTTATAAACCTACAGCTTGGCTAAGTTTCCTTTTCAGAAAATGAAATTAATGAGTTAGCTTTCTCAGCAATAAAAACAAAATGACAAGATGGTGAACTCATTAATAAGTAACTGGCATCTGAAAAGCAACAGAAAAATTACTTTGTAAATAGATGCTTTTGTTTGGTGAGGAGTTCCCTAAAATTTGGAGTTGTCTATTTTTCTCCTAATGTTCTTCTGGCATCTATAAATTTTAGTGCTGTTGTATAGGCTAAAAGCAGCATACAAGACTGATAGGAGGTGTGGTTCATGTGGCAGCCTGGGGAGCCTTGCAAGGTGAGAAACCAAAATAACTGTGTGTGTGTGTGTGTGTGTGTGTGTGTGTGTGTGTGTGTAAGAGAGAGAGGTTTTGCCTTAGGAAAAAATTAAAGGCTGACTCTGGCAAATAGCATTTTTTTTTTTCTGGAGGTAGCACACTGAGATGATAGCCATCTACATTTGAGTATGAGTTTCAGATCCTGTTATAACAATAGGTTTAGTTGTGAATTAATTCAAATACAGGAGAAAAGAGGAGCATCTGAAAGACTAAAGACTTTGAAAGAGAAAAACCTAACTTTGCACAGTGGCAGAGACACATCAAGGAATAGATGTAATTTTCAATCAAAGGGAAATGCTAGTTAGCAGGTAGGGTAAGGCAAGGTATTCAGAAATGAAATTATATTGTTTGGGGGCCATATGCCTTATCAATCTAGATCTCAAAACTAATGTTTGAAAAGGAAGACCATCATTTAAAACCATGTAGTTCTACCCCTACATATAATATTTTTTACACGTATTTTTAAAAATAAATTTTGACTTTTATTAACCATAATATCGTTTAAAAACTGATTTAAAATTCAGAAGTGTTAAGTGCCAAACTCCTATATACACTCATTCTTACACATACACATTTATCTAAGATGGAGAAAAAAATACATGGAGGAAAAAGCCATAAGAGAGTACACAGAACCGTAGCACTTGTTCCACTGAGTAAAATGAAAATAAATCTCTGTCTAGGCACCTTTTTGGCTTTTGAAGCTCCCACCTGTAGTATCTGTGGGGCAGTGATGGGCTGGGTTACAGCACACTTTGAGCATTCCATGAATAATTATGTCTGTCCTGAGTGCTTGCCAGCATGACGCATCTTCATTTCATTAAGGAAAAAAAGGACAGGCTGGAATTGGCAATGGCAGAATTCATTTATCACATTTTAATGGAGAAGCAGCTCGGGAAGGGCGGGCCTAATGAGATATTTCTAAAGAAATTAGCCAGTTTCTATTAAAGGGCCATCTCCTCTCTGTTCATGGTAGTGATGGATAGCAGGGACACAACCCAGGGAGATTTCCTACAACGATTCCCTCTGCTTTGCTTTGGTTTACTGAGGCATGTGATCATTTTTGGATGGTCCATCTCATAAATGCTTGAACGAATCATTGCAAAGTGATGCCAAATTTTAGCATGGAAAGAAAGAGACTGGGTTTGATCTTCAGGATTTAATTTATGGAGAATACCCTGGCTTACTTTAACACTAATATCACTAAAACTTCTCTCCATCCTAAATTAAAACATAAACAGAAAGTGACCCCCTTTTTAAAGTTGTTTTAATATGCTTTGCTTGAAGTAAATACAACTAAGATCATTTCTGACAGAATCCCCTTCCAAAAGTTTCTAAAGATGACAAACTTTAATGTTATTTTGAGTCCAACTCAATTTATCAAGGGAGAATGCACATAGCACTTGTATCATTAGTTCGTGTGATAATCTAGCTTTCTGTATTTTCTCCTTGTTGCCCCAGTGTGATTAGAAATCAGAAGTTCTTTATGTGCGTCACATAAATAGGAGTAGTTGACTGTGTGCCTAACTACCACCATTGGTCTTTTATTGCCAAAGGAGTTTTATGTGGGGATCTTTATGCACTAATTTGCACGAAATTGGTGATAAGGAGCAGAAACTTAATAAACTCCTTACACAAAGAATTAGAAAATAAGACTTATTGTGGTCTGTGTTATAAGGCAAGAGGCCAGAGGTTTGGTGATTTATTTACCCAATAAATATTTGGGTAACAAATATCTAACCTGAGCATCTGTTCTAGATCAGATGCTGTGCTAGACCACGGAAAGGTATTAGTATAGGTATAGACATATAGACAAAGATTCTGCACATTAATGTACAGTCTCCCAAAGGACACACACACAACAGTTAAGTAAAGAAAAATAGACTGTGTAATGTTGGCTAACTCATGCTACAAACTTCACTGGGTTGTTTACATAATAGATGTGGGGATGCTTTAAAAATAAAAGAAAATATATTAATACAAAATATTTTGAGTATTTTCAATATTGAATCAGTTGTATTGACTTATGTAGATATTTTAGTATATGAACTTGAGAAGAAAATTTAGAAAGTATATGAGTTTAAGTGTATATATCAAAGCCAAAAGAGCATCATACAGTACTGTAGTTAGTTTCAAAAGCAAAAAAAAAAAAAAAAGGAATATTTAACATTTAGGGGGGGCAATGATAAATAAGATCCTGGGGCAAGAAATTGGAGAGACAGATAAATTGGCAAGAAAAAGCCATGATCTTGGCAGTAATATATTGGATAGAGTCAAGTAAAAAACGAACAACATAGCTAGGAAACAGAAGGTTACAATAAGCAAAGCTGGAAATGTGTTAGGATGAACTAAATGTTTGGCTTTCTGCCTTGCTGGGTTTCTATTGGTTGCCCAAAGTCTGCAGATCCTCATTAAGCCCTAGGTAGTTTTCTTGGGCCACTATAGAGTCTGCAAGGGCTGTCCATTGTGGTAGTGACTATGACTAGTCTCATGTGAATTTAGGAAATTTTTATAAACAGACTTCCTGCATCTGGGAAAAGAGATTCTAGATAATTTCTACCATCGCGGAAAGTTCTTTGGGATAGAGCTGCTCTGGGAGTCTTGGGAGATGGTTTAGCAAGACTTTCACAGAGAGGCAGCTCAGTAGATCTGCTGAAGGGATGTTACATAAATGCAATGCATATTTCTCAGATATTATATCCTCAGAGACCAGACTATAACAGGTCCTATATAACATTCCTTTTGCCTGCCATATTTCTCTGTATCATTTACAATGTGTAATTGGTTAACTTATTGATATTTAATATCTGCCTCCCTCATGTATTTGCATGGACTATGACAGCAAAAGGCCATCTCCTCCTCCTCCTTGATACCCTTTCCTACTTCTTAATATTATGAATTTCGAGGATATGTTGTAATTAACAAAAAGTGACACAGGAAGGGATGGAATATTCTTGTGAAATGAGTGCAGCTTAATCATGTGCCACAGAAATCTCTAAGCCAGATCAGGGACTGGCAGGACGTGCGGATCTGCAAGGCTTTCCCTCTCCTGGGGCTCTAACCATGTATGTTTTGCAATATCATGGTCTTGCTGATGCACTGAATGCCTCAATGAGCGAGATAGGTCTGCCTTGGACCTATTTTGGTGTCCTGAATCACAATGAAGAGCAACTTATCACTGAGTAGAAGTTGAATATACACTCTGTAGATTTGATCTGAGGTGAGGAAGTATGTTCTCTGGTCCATGACCACTGGTGCCAGAGATGTGATATCCTGCATAATGACTAATTATTCAGGAATTAATTGTATCCCAACCTAGTGCTACACCAAGTAGAAAGGATTTCATATTATCAGGGCTCATGGAGTTGTAACATGTGGTTCCCTGTGGTCATAGGAAGACATGGAGGTCCTGGCTGAGGGGGAGGGGAGTCATTATGGCTTGTTTTTCAAGCACTGCTTTCAAGAAGGGGGTAAATGTTTCTGCCTATCAGTTGTGTCTCTTGCACAGAAAAAAAAAAAAACATGATAGGTGGGAAAGTGTGATCCCTGTGCTGGCAACTGTATATTTTTGAGAAATGAAATTCTCTTGAATTTCCAACACCGTGTGTTTGAATACGTCTTCCAGGTGATTCTAAGGATGCTGGTTTGAGGACCACTGGACTTGAGGACTTGTACCCCCTGCCTACATGGGGCTTTGGGATCAGACCCCAGTGTTGGAGGCTGGGTCCTCTGCTCCTGCTCCCACCACATGTAGAAGGACTCATTTCGTAGTATATCCTTGACAAGAGATCATTCCCTAGTATCACAGTCACCATATCCTCAAGCCTCTGTGAGACTCAGCTGGCGAGGAAGAGACTCCGATGATGATGTTTTCCCATATCAGGGCAGAGGGTGGCCAGCGCTCAAGCTTGTGCCAAGAGCATTGGGTCAGGATTTATTCCAGCACCTAGTACACTGAAAACTAAGGAACACTACCTTTCCTGTCACCACAATGATCCTCTCCCTTCTGAGAGAACAGTTCTATTTTAAAGCACATAAACCCAAATTTCTTATAAGATTGTCACTCTTTTTCTGAAAACCTCCTCTTTAGCTACTTTCAGGGATTTCAAAACGGTATTTTTCCCCCATCAGTCTTATACAGTTAAGTAGCTGGTCCTTCTCTAGTGGAAGAAGACAAAAACCAAAACTAAACAAAATCAAACATTAATTTACTCCCAATTTTTTTGCAGAAAAATAAAATATTTGAACTCAAAAGAATCCATCTTTTCCTCCATCTTATTTTGGTGAGTTTGAAGATCTGGCTGTTACTTCCCTCATAACTATATTCAGAAAATAAAATTTTAGAGCTTACCTTCCTTCTATATCTTTATCAGGAAGTTAATTCAACTAAATTTCAGGTCCTGATTCTAACAGTTTCTCCCTCTATCTTCATAGCTAGTACTTAGTGGAGAAAGGAAACAGCTGGTAGGCATCTTATATGTGATTGCCCTAGGCCTTGGGACTTTCTTTGGCAACAGCAGCCTCATCTTTAGCAATGGGAGGGGGTGGGGAAGAGGTTTTAAGGATGGGGACCTAAGAAAATGACACCAGATCTCAATCAATGAAATTTTCAGGGAAATTTCAATTGGTTCCCTGCTGGTGAAATGATTATAATCTTTTGAGAATGAGAATCAAATGGAAAGGTGATCGTGACCATATTCTCAAAATGTGCTCCATCTGACATAAGCAATTCCTTTGAGAAAAACAAGTCTGATAGGCTCCACTGAGAGAACCTTTAACATCAGGGTCATTTCATTCCAGCCAACATAAAACATCTCAAAATATCCCGACTTTCAAAATGTGATAACCTCTTGCTATAATGTAAAGAACAGAAGGCAGTAGTTTCTCTTTTGGTATGTCTATGATGCCATTACTATTCATGGGTCTGGTCAAATAGCTTGCTTCTGTGAAATCCTTGTAAGATTTTAGAAAGGGTCGTTTTTTGTTTTTTTTTCCAAGGATTCTAAAAACAGGATCCTTGTAGCAGGATCTCTTAGATAATCTGAATTTTCTTCTTTGTTACTCTATTAGTGTTCAAAGAAAATTAATGTTCAAAAGATGACCCCAGAGCTTAGGAGATGCTTCAGTATGAAAAGAGATTACGTTATCCTCATTGAACTGTAACTTATAAAGGAAGAAAGAAGGGATTAGCAAAGTTTTAAGAGATTTACAAAACAGATGGGAATAAAAATAGTAGGATCATCAGTGGTAATTAAAATTACTAGGTAAAGTATTAGGAAATAGGATGATCACAGAGTGTGAAAATATAACCCCATAGATGTCTTGACAGTTGCAAAAGGAAAAAATATAGCAGAGATGCCTGGCAGTGGCTACCATAACAATATCATCAAAGTTAGTATCACTGATGACAACCTGATAGTCCATGTTCTCCAATGGGATGTAACTAGTTCACAGCATCTCCTACAAGTTATTTTTATTTATTTATTTATTTACTTATTTATTTATTTATTTTTGCCCAAAGATCTCATCAAGCTCTAAGACCTACTCTTCATTGTAGAAGAAATAAAGGACACAGAAAAACAAGTTAAATCACACAATCCCACACACTATAGTAATCTGAAAAATGGCATACCAAGATGTCCAGAAATTAAGATATCTTAATCCTTGGAACCTGTGAATATTACTTTATATTGCAAAGTGGAAATGTGATTAAAGATCTTGAGTTGGGGAAATGATTCTAGTTTTCAGCGAGCTATTAATGTGTCACAGGTATCTTATAAGAGGGGTATAGAGGGAGATTTTACTACATGGAGAAAAGCTGATGTACTTTTCCAGAGGAGCAGAGGAGCAGAGCTTGGAGGGGTGTGTCCAGGAGCCAAGAAATGCCAGGAGCCTCTAGAAATGGAAAGTGCAATGAATAGATTATCTAATGGGACTTTCTTCAAGTGCCAGTCCTGATGATACCTTGATTTTTAGCCCCTTAAGACTCATTTTGAACTTCCAACCTCCTAAATTATAAGAGAATAAATTTGTTTTAAGCCACTAAGTCTTTGGTAATCTGTTACACTGGCAATAGGAAACTAATATACACAGCAAAAAATAATGACAAGGAAGCAGAGGAAGGCAGTAGTTTTTGGTTTAAGGGATTAGAGATACAGCAATTAAGTACATTGCCTGAATCCTGGCTGGAATTCTAATTTATCCAAAGCAGGTATAAAATACAATTTTTGAAATACTTGAGAAATTGAATATGGATATTATATTAAGATATATAAAACATTGCCATTATTTTCTATTTAAGAGATACATTCTGAAATATCTGGGGACAAAGCATCGTGATTTTGTATTTTTAAATATCTATATAAAGAGGGAGAGAGTATTATAAAGCAAATTAGGACATGTTAATAATTATTGAAACTGGGTGATGATGTGTGAATTCATTACATAAATCTGTTCTTAGTATGTTGGAAGCTTATTCTTAATAAAGAGGGAAAAATAAATAATGTACTGTTAAAGATTTTTTTAAAGTTAATCAGCTAAAAATGTTTATTCAGGGGCACCTGAATGGCTCGGTTGTTTAAATCTCCAGTACTTGGTTTTGGCTCAGGTCATGATCTCATGGTTTGTGGGATTGAGGCCCACATCAGGCTCCATATTGACAGCATGGAGCCTGCTTGGGATTCTCTCTCTCTCTTTCTCTGTCTCTCTCTCTGCCTGTGCATTTGCTCATGCATGTTCTTGCTCTCAAAATAAATAACTTAAAAAATGTCCATTCACATGTTCAAGAATGCCATTGTATTATTTGGGTATGCTAACTCAAAGCCTCTGCATTTCAATAGTTGAACCAAATGAAATTTTATTTCTGAATCCTGTACCAGTCCAAAGTGGGTTTCTGATCTGAAAGATTTGGGTAGCTTACCTTCAAGCCTACAGGGCGCTTGTCACCTTCTACTTTGTAGCCCCACCACTCCAGGATCTTTGATAGCTGGTAGCAGGATCGTGCAGGAGGCTGTCCGTGGTCTGCCCTGTAAGAATGACCCATCACTTCATTCCATGTTCCATTAGCTATAACTTAGTTCTATGGCCACATCTGATTGCACACAAGTTCAACATTGTCAGCCATTTATATCGTCAGGAGAAAAGTCCTTTTATTAATATCTAGCAGTCAATGCCAAAATTCCTCCTTCTGTATGACCATGATTTCCTCTAAGGAAATGTGTTAAGAGAAATCTAAACTGCCCACAGCATTTTATTGTCCATAAATCTAAAGTAAAATCATTGAGAGAAGCCATTAAAACAATCCTACTGGAAATTCTCATTAATGTTTTATCCCTTATTTATTTCCTGAGAATGAAAAGGTTATTGAATTAGGTTAATATTATTGCATCATTTTAGACACACATGCATATGTACACACACACACACACACACACACACACACTACCAACAAAATGGACATGCTTTTTCAGATGCTACCAAAAATTTTTCCTGAGAGATCATGTAAGGTGAGGGGAGAGGGATGGTGGAAGAGAGAGAGACCATCTTAAGCAGGCTCCATGCTTAGCACGGAGTCTGACCCCACAACACTGGGATCATGATCTGAGCTGAAAACAAGAGTCAGGTGTTCAACCACCTGTGCTAGCCAGGTGCCCCTCTACCTGACTTCTATTTTGCAGCTTGAACTATAACTTTTATTCCTCATTTTTTCAAACAGTTGGGAACCTGCAGTGGAGCACTGTGGTCGGAGGCTGGTAACAATAGAAACACTTATGTGTTCACCTAAAAAGTTGGATGGAAGATAGGTTGTAAGAATAAGGAGACAAACATAATAAAATTTTAAGGTGCTCTCATAGATAAAATGCAAAAGAACAGTCAGTTGTCGATTATATAGGGATGGAGTGAAGTCAAGAAACTCGAGAGGTAGTGATGCTGGATTAGAGTTTTCAAGAATGAATATGTTATTGTCTAGGCTAACCAATGAAGTCATTTGGGACAAAAATTTTGCCTGACATGAAGTATCTACTGTAGAGGCATGTTAGTAATCCCTTTTTCTAGGAGATTTTTCTACATATCACTTCTTGTAACTTTCTAAGCACTGTAAGTATCTAAAATTCTTATTTTACAATGAGGAAAACTAAGACACAAAGAGGTTAAGAAAACTGCTCAAAGGCAAATAGCTATGAAATGTCAGAGATGAATTTTGGACCTAATCCGTCTCTTTCCAGAAACTTTGTCCTATGTACCATAGATGGGGAGTCTCCAGTCATACAGGTCTACTATGTGGATAGAAAGAATGAAACATAGGCTCTCATTTGCTTAATAAATAGCAAGAAGTAAAAACCTGTAATTTTACATGAATGGATTTATATTGCCTTACAATTTACCTTGCAAAAATAATCTGTCATTGCAAGCTGCTTCTTTGCTTTAGCATTACTGCTATTCCGATCTTGCAATACGCTGAAAAACTGAGCAGAAAATTATGAAGACATGGGGAAGGGAGTTCAATTTGCTTTGTTAAGAAAAAAATATTGGCCCAATATTTCTTGATTTTAATAAAGATAAGACATGAGGTAAACAGCAAATTCTCTGACTTGTCTGAGCCTTTGAAATATGTCTGAAAATACTGTAAACGTATTTTCACATACGTACATATTTCTAGCAATGCTTCTTGTGATGTATTCAGAAATACAGAATAATTCACATAATAGCTATAAGTCTGAGAGTGAAAACTCATGCCATTGTCTGAGGATCACTAAGCTCTAAGAGTTTGTTGAAACTGGTTGTTCGAGGGCTTATGACGTGGTATTTATTATGTACAAACAGATCTTTAATAATGAGTTTTTCTATTTTAATGAGGTTTGCGGCAACAGCTTCATTTCTGACATTCTTGGAAATTCCAGCCTTGTCCTAAAGGATGACATGTCCAGATGAGGGTAATGAAGCATATGTAACAACTGTCATACTTCAGTTGCTCTCGTGGACACTGAAAACCGTGTGGGTTATTTTGGCTAAAATCCAGTTACTTTGCTCTATGAGACCTCCTTCTCATGGTTTATCTTTTTCTATATTATTTGTTGTGATCTTTGTAATTTACTCTTTAGATTTACCTTAAAAATAGATGTACTTAAGAAGTAGGGTCAACGTAAATTAAGTGCAGAGGCCTCCAGATTGCAGAAGAGAATTGGGTGAATGTGATGAGCACTGGTGCTTGTTTTTACACAGGTGCTCCCAAGGATTATTGGCCCAGTTTCCAACCAAAGAATAGTAAACTAAATATTCTTCAAACCCCAGGTACTCAATCTCTGAAAGTGATAAAGTCAATCCCAATTATTGTGATAAAGACATCTTTGAGAGTCTTAAAGTCAAGAATGGACACTTTAGGGAGCAACTAATAAAGATATACAACAAACAATAGCTGAGCCCCTTTTAAAAATACTTTAGCTTTTGTATATTTGTCAATGCGCTGAACTACATCAAAGTGTTTAGTTCATTCCATCTGCATTTTTTTCCCCATCAAGCCATTATTTAAAATGCATGGGAACTCCTCTGGGAAGTTCTCTTAAAACCAAATCTGTCTTCTTTTTGTTCTTAGCACACAAAGAAGAAATCATTAGGATATAAGACAAAAAGACTAACCTTAGATGTAGTATGAAGGATAACAAGTGTGAAACTGAGAGAAGAGAAAGTCATTGTCAACTTTTTGTAACGAAAATGTAAAAATAATAAAATGAGAAAGTACAAAACCAAGAAAAACAACTACCAGGTATCAAAACAGTAAGTCAAGGTGTATACCATGTATTTCCATAAAATCCATTTAAAGAACATGTCATGCTATTTAGAGCAATTTATTGATACCTATTGGTGAAATAAACAATCACTCTTTGATAATCTGAATTTTTAAAATTAAACCAAGTTCATTTTGCCATCTGTATATTGTTTTTCTTGAGTTATCGCCATCAGCAAGGAAGTGATGCCATGTAAAGGCATAGAAAATCTGTCATTTGCTTGTAGGCTACATTGATCTCCGTTTGAAATAAATTGTTGATACTCTGTCTTGTGAGCAAGGAAGTTTATTTTTCTCAATAGCTGATCAGTGCCTCTTTCGTAGACTTATTTTTTAAGGGTCACCCTCTCCCTAAAAGTTTTGAAGTCTTACTGCATTGGCAATACATTATTCTAGGACTCTTGAAGGGAAAATTTCTTCATTTTACCAACTTACCTATAGGGAGCTGTGATCCAATAAAAATTTTTGTAAGATTATGGAAAGCATAGCAAAGTGATGATTTACAATGAATTGTTCCTAATCTGAGAGCCTTTGATTTTTATACCCATGGCCTAAAAATCAGTGCATTAAAATATTTGTGTTCAACTCTTTACCTGAATAAACATATATAGGACATTTGGTCCATTATTAGAGATAATGATAGTTCAAAGTCACTCTTGCAGGGAAGGCGGGGAAAATGTCTTCCTAAAAAAGCACTCATTTGAGCTGTTGTTGATTTGTCTACTATAAACATGTGTTGAAAATAAATAAGCAGAAAATCATGAAAATGATTTATTCCCTTTGTTCCTGTATGATAAAACACTTTCACTATCTTGTAGGAAAAGCCCCACCCTAGAGCTGGAGGAAAAGTCTGCAATTTTATGACTTCTGCAATTTTAAGGAATAGCCTAACCTGGGAACTACCTATATATCGACCTACCTAGTAGCAGAATGAATAAATAAATTTTGTTATATTCTTAAAATAGAATACAGCAATAAAAATGAACACTAAAACTATATCTCACAATATAGATGGATTCTCAGAGACATAATGTTGAACAGAAGAAACTAGATGCAAAATATGTTTGACTTGATTTGTATAAAACACAATAACTAAACTATGCTGTTAAAAGTTAGTCTAGTGGTTGATTTATTCTTGATTTATACTGTTGATTTATTCTTGAGGAGTGGCTTATAATTTGAAAGGAGAAGAATACAGTGAGGTTCTATAGTGCTGGTAATGTTCTGTGTCTTAATTTGGGTGTGTGTTACTCAGGCGTTTTCAATGTGTGACGTGTCTGTCTATTCATGTGATAGAACCTTTTTTCCTATATATTATGCTAGATTAAAGGTGGACACAAAAGCTTTGTTACTTTTGTTGAGAGTCCGTGTCTGTTTCTAATTTTCTTGAATATAGGCTAACTTTAGTGGCTTATTTAACAACAGAATACAGAATATGTGACACTCTGAGACTTGTGCCTGGGTCATAAAAGGCCTTGTACCTTTCCCCAGGCCTTTTGGAAAACCACCTGTTGGAATCCTGAGCCGTCCCATGCATCTGATTGCCCTAAGGCTGCCATGTGGTGAGCAAGCCCAAGTCACTAGGAGAAGCCATGGGGAGGAAGTCTGGTTGACTGTTTTCCAGTCATGACCAGTAAAGCAAAAGATACATAAGTGATAAAGCTGTTTTAGACTCTTCAGAGCAGACCATCTGTCAGCTGATTATTACCAAGTAACCGAGTTGATAGCACATAAAAAAGAATCACTTTTTACTTATGTAAAACCAATCCTTGGTTTTGACAAACCAGCTGATGGTAAAACAGCTGCTGGTTTAAACCAAGTTTTGGAGTAGGAGGTATTTTGATACATAGCAATAGATAACTAAATATATTTTTTAATAAAAAGTCTTTTTTGATCTCAAAGCAATTTATGATATTTTAAATATGTAAGTTCTTTGACAGAAGGCTGGTAGTTTATATGTTGCTAAAAAGTTTTCCAGCTTAAAGTATGTACAATTCATCGAAATGATTTTTGGGCCAGTGCTTAAGTCTAAAGATTGTCCCCCCCCCCCACAATATCAATTGTTGCCAATTTCAGAAATAGAAGTTATTTGAACAATATTTTTGACAATAATTATAAAAAAAACCTAAATTCCATATAAGTCTGACTACATATGGCAAATATCACTAATAATTAAATTTTAACAATGGAGTTTTTATACTGTAATTTCAAAGCCATAGACTTTGGGTGATTTAATAACACTTGATATGATTTTCCTGTTTGACATTGATTTTTTTTTGTTACCTTAAAAAGGGTAGCCATCACCCTATTTGGTTACAATGATTCTAGAAGTTTGAAAATGTTGATATGCACAGTCCTCTTTGTTTCTTAAAATTTTAAGAAATCCAGAAGTTAGAATTATTTCATAGTGACAGCTTTTGGATTTTTCCCATTTGTAAGTAAAACAAATATTTTTGTATTATCAGGTAAAGAATCTCAACAAATTGTATTCTAAAAGTGCTTAGCTAGGAACAGAAAATCTCAAATTTAGTATGTTACTGAGATGAATAAAAACACAGACTTATTATGAACTTGCTGTGCAAGTAATAATAATAGATGTTGAAGAGTTTACGAACTCTTTTATGGACTTGGAGGTAGAATGGAAAGTGACCTTAAGGGAAAAAATGAACTTCTGGCTGTTGCCCTGCTATTTGGTCTACATATTCTATACTTTTGGGCAAGTTGGAATTAGTACACTTGCTTCAACACTGCAACAGAATGAAACTCCAGATGCTCACAGATGGTAAGCCTACAAACTTAATTAAAACTCATGCTTTATTATCCCAAAACAGGAAAATTGAGAAAGCCTTGCCCAAAGAAAATGTTTGTTCTCCCCATCTCATCTCCAACCATCCAGAAAACTTTAGGGGTCATGGAAGTAGAAAAAAAAAAAATCATCCTTTTGCCAGGCAAGGGAGTAAATTAGAGTTACAGGCCATTAACCTAAATACTGCTCAAATTCACATGTGACAAACGATTATGAATTGTGACTAGCACTGCATTACTGATCATGGTATGATGAGAATATTATAAAAAAAAAAGTAAAAGCATTCATCAACAAATATGTATTGAGTACTTATATTCTAGACATGATATGTATGTGATTGTAAATTTTTCTTGTAATTGTTGAGGGCACGATTTTACTTCCTCTTCGGATACTGACATGAGATTAATTGGCCATCCTATATGTATTTAGATACACTTTAGACATTTAGAGAGTTTTTTCCTTCATGTTGCAAACCCTTACTATGGTTTAAATCAATTCATATATAAGTAAATAGTATTGTAATTTAAAGATTGTTGTCACTAGTAAATGCAGTTACTGGTTTCTCTGGATGCTCAATATTGACTTGATTGTATTGTAGCTAGTAGAATAGAACTGTAGAAAGGATGATCTCTCAAAAGTCCATTCTTTGAAGGGTTTTATAGCCTGATAGATCTTTCTTTAAGTAATTGTTAGCATGGAGAGGAGTGTCAATTTAAAACAATATTACCTTTATTGTAAATAAATCACTACCCTCCCTGTAGCTCCACTAGCTTTCCTCATAGAAATATGAAAAAAGCTAAATAGTTTTCTCCTGGTTGACAAGTTAAATTTCATGTGTTATCTACAGAAAAAAAAGCATTTTTCTAAAAAATAACATCTGTACTTGTATGCCTCTAGGTAAAGAGCAAGATTCATATTACCTTAACTCAATTATTCAACACTTTGACAAATAAAACATTTATCTGACTATCCAGATTCTAAATTGTCTATTAAATTATTTCCCTATATTTAAATGTATTGATTTTTTAAAGATAAATTTGAAGATAATCACATATTTGAATCATCTATTTTAGTCATTCCTCTTGGTTAGTCTGGAAAACTTTTTCTGTTTTTCTAATGGTCTGTCATAATTTTTCTATCTAGGATAGTTATTGTATTTTCTAAGCAGAATATTTAATGATTATGATATTTCTCTTCACTTTCCCAATATTTCTATATATAATTTGTTATCTTATTACAGTGACTAGCACCTCTAAAAAATAGTAAATAGTGGTTCTTCTAAATACATTTGTCTTTCCCATTTGCATTGGGAATAAATAGACTATTTCACAATTAAAAATGTTCATTGGTTGGGACATCTGGGTAGCCCAGTCAGTTAAACATCCAACTTTGGCTCAGGTCATAATCTAGTGGTCGGTGGGTTCAAGCCCCATGTCGGGCTCCGTGCTGACTGCTAAGAGCCTAAGCCTGCTTTGAGTTTTGTGTCTCACTCTCTCTCTGCCCCTCCCCTGCTCGTAGGTATTGTAGGATTCCATTTGCATGAAATTCAAGAAAAGTAGCATTAATTGATAAAAAAAAAAAAAAAAAAGTTAGAATTGTGGCTTTTCATTGTAGAGTGGAAGATGTTAAAAACCAGAAGGGGTTTCTTGAGACCTTCTGTGATGCAAGAAATACTCAGCATTTTAATATTTTGATCTAGGAGTAGTTACACAAGTACATAATTACATAAAAATTGTACTTAGCTGTATAATTACAATTTATACATTTCATTGTATCTATTTTACCACTCAAGAAAATGAGTAAAACCAAAGACAACAGGAAAAGTATGATGCAGAAGGACTTTTACTTTTAGCTAAAAGGTAGTAGCTTGCGGCAGATAAATGAACCTACTGAAAAATCTAGATAGGCCAAATAAAATCAGAAAAAAATATTTGAGGGCTGTCAAGGCCTCTGGAACCTGAGTCAACACCTGTGCATTCTATGAGCCTCTTTTCTCTTAGTGGCAGTTGCAAATTCATGGAACATAAGAGGTTGAGAAATCCAGCCAGAGGGCCATGGCTAAAAGGTAGAAAGGTCAGCAGAACTTTGAGGGGTGACATAAGTCAGGGGAAATTGAAGCAAAAATGAACTGTAGCCAAGACAGCTTGAACCTAAAAGGCTAAGATCATGGTGGGTCAGTCCTAAAAAACAAACAAACAAAAAACAAAACCCACAGTGTTCTCTTTATGGTATTTACAGATTAGTTATTTCAAGGAAGGGAACTAAAGAACTAAGCAGAAAGCCATTGAAAATAGAGCAATGTTATCTGTAATCTTATGGAGCTGAAGAGAGAAAAAATTGGAATATGCAAACAGCCAAATAAGAGAAGGCCTAGTTATCGAGTTAGCACCAGAGACTTACAGGTGGGATCCTTGGAGAGCTACTTCCAAGTAGTGCAAGTTGCTGGCAAAACCCGGCCTCTGAATAAGCTCAATTGCTGGTTTAGTTAGGTTCCTCCAAGCTATCAGAAGACAGAATGAACCTTTTCTGAGCCTTGAAAAAACAAACACAAAAAACATCTTCTAGAACTTCCACAATTTTTCATACATGTTGGCTGACATTAAAAAAATGTCACCAACTATACCACGAAATAAAAATTAAGAAACGATTGAAGAAATGGACTCACGCATCACTCCATTATTGAAGTATTTGCCACAGATATTAAAACTATGATTGCTAAGTTGAGGAAAATAAATTACAAGGTGCATTATACCAGAGCCCTAGAAAATAGAAAATAGAATGAAATTCCTGAATTAAAATGGGGTAACTTACCAATAATGGTTCATTAGTTGTGGTAAATGTATCATATTAAGGTAAGATATCAATAGTAGGGCAAACTGGATGTGAGGCATATGGGAATTCTCTGTACTATTTTTAATTTTTTTAAATTTATTTTTGAGAGAGTGAGAAGGTGCAAACAGGAGGGTCAGAGAGAGGAGACGACACAGAATCCAAAGCAGGCTCTAGACTCTGAGCTGTCAGCACAGAGCCCGACGTGGGGCTGGAACCCACGACCCATGAGATCATGACCTGAGCCAAAGTCGGACGCTCAGCTGACTGAGCCACCCAGGCGCCCCTCTCTGTACTATTTTTTACAACTTTTCTGTAAAACTAAAACTATTCTAAAATTAAAAGTTTATTTTTAAAATGGAATAATTGACATTATGAGATTAAGAAGTGGGTTAAGAATAGATTTTATAGAGAAAGGTGATTTATCGAAGAATACCAGCAGAAAATATTTGGATTAAAAGATAAGCAAATGGTGGAAAAATTTAGACAAGAATGTATGACGAATATAGGAAAATGTGAACAATTCTAACTTTGTGATTGACATTCTAGAGATAAAGGAAAAAGAGAAAGGGGTATAAGCAATATTTGAAGAGCTCATGGACAAGAATTTTTCAAAATTGAAGAAAGGACATCAAGTCAAAGATTCAAAAAGCTCTATAAAACAATCAGGATAAATATATGGAAAACCACACCTGGGTACATTGATGTATCACTCTGGAAAATAAAAAAGAAAATCTTAAAAGCATTCGGGAAATCAACAAAACTGATAGCAACTTCTCAACAAAAAGGGATAGGACACAATAAACACCTTTGAAAATGCTTTTAAAAACCCCTAAAATTCTATACTCCATGAAAGTATCCTTCAAAGTGAAGGCAAAAGAAGGACATTTCCAAGCAGACAAAAGCCATGAGAAATTTCCATCAGCAAATTTTTCCCAAAAAGTTGAAATGGCATTCTTTAGGCAGAAGGAAAATCATACTAGATGGAAGAATGGAAATAGCACTAGAAAAAGATAATATGTAGGGGCACCTGAGTGGCTCAGTTGGTCAAGCGTCTGACTGTAGATTCTGGCTCAAGTCATGATTTCACAGTTCATGGGTTAGAGCCCTGCAGAGGGCTCTGCACTGACAGTGCATGGTTTGCTTGGGATTCTCTCTCTCCTCTCTGTGCCCATCCCCCCCAGTCATTCTCTCTCTCAAAAATAGACATTGAAAATTTTTTAAAAAGTTAATATGTAAATATTTATATATAAATATTGATGGTATAAAGTAATCAGTGTAATACAGTGTTTAAATACACTTACCATATACATATATAATACATAATATATATTTTTTTATGACAGCAATAATGTAAAAGCTGAAACTGGGATTGAGATTAAATTTAGTTAAAATCCATGCCTTCTCCATAAGCAGGAAAGAACTTATTTGAAGTATAATACAATAAACGAAAGATAAAAGGCATGGGCTGGCCTTGTAGATTGCCTCCTATTACCCACAGGTGTGGACTCAAGCAGTCTGGGGATGAACTAGGGCAAATCATTTGCCCATCCTAAAAGTGTCAAGAAACACTCCTGTCACACAGTTAAGCAAACAAGTACAGCATGATGTTGTGCTATAACATTGATGCATGCGTTACTAATGAGAGTAAGTAGGATTGGCACTCATTCCAAACTAGAGAGATCAAGATTAACTTCCTGGAAGAGAAAGTCTGAAGAACGGATAGAAGTTATCTAGAGGAAAATATGGGGGGAATATAGGGAGAATTTAGGCAAGGAGAACATGTAAAAAGACCCAGAAAGCAAAGTACATTCAGGGGAGTAAATATTATTCAGGATGGCTAAAACACCATTGTTGGAAAAAACTTTTCATCCATTTTAAATATTTGAAGCGTGTAATATAGTGTGATATACGTGTGTATTTAAGTTCTGATCATTGAGTTAGTGGCAGGAGGGTAGTTAACATTTGAAGTAGCCTAATCAGGCACACATTTGAAAATTTTAAATCAGAAACCACACTCCAAAGGCAGTTATTACATGTGTTTCAATTAGCTTTATTTCTGATCACTACTAAAAGGCTTGTTAATTAGCATAACTCATGACAGAAATAATTTTTCATTGGTGAAATTAGTGATGCTCATGTTATTCTATAGCTACTACCTGCCTCTGCTTGAATTCAGTGTGAGACTTTATCAAAACAGCCTAGGGAACCACCAAGAGCCTCTCCATTAGGTATGTTGAGGGAGGATTCTCTGCTGAGTCCACTAGAAGGTTATCTGAAGCTTACTACTTGGTACATCTGCCTCAATTAAATTTATCATACAAGCTTTTTAGAAAACAGAGTTTAAGCATTCAGAATGGCTGAATGACTATCTTTGGGCCTGTTGATTAATAAATGTTGATGTGATGGAATTTGTTCTGAGACTTGCTTTCATTACACTATAGAGTCTGACCATGAGATTACTGGGGAAGAGACCTAGATAGGTCTAGATAGTTACCTCCAACTATTGGAACTTACTAATACCTGCCCCTCCTCCTCTATACTAACTGTGAATGATCAAGTTAGGTTGATAGGAGGTTGGTAGGCTTGCCACAGAGAAGCCTGCTGTATAAAACTTAGAGCACCTTGGGGGGTGCCTAGGTGGCTCAGTCAGGTAAGTATCCAACTCTTGATTCTGGCTCAAGTCATGATCTCATGGTTCTTAAGTTTGAGCCCTGTCTTAGCCTCTGTGCTGACAGTGTGGAGCCTGCTTGAGTTTCTCTCTCTCCCTCTCTCTCTGCCCCTCCCACACATGTGTTCACTCTCTCTCAAAAAAAAACTTAAAAAAACAAACAAAACTTAGAGCATCTTGACAGTCCTGATGATGGTTTAAACATCATTCAGGGTACAAAAATGCAGAGGGAGTAATGAAGAATTTTATTCAGGATGATAACATGACCAGTTTGATGTTTTTGGAAGAGTAATGGTCAGAATGGGTGCAGTGTTTATAAAAGTTTATAGAGAAGAAAGAGGTAAAAACCAGTTAGAAGAGACACCTATGCCTGGGATGGTTGTACCTGATTAACCTTTCTGGAGCCTAGCAGAGCTAGGAAAGCTTCTACTACCAGAATCCCCTCTACATCATGTTTGAAATCATTGATGAAAATGTTCAGTTTATGGCCTGTGGCTGGCACGTGTCTCTGATTTCCATCATTGACACAATTGTTGGAAATCTAATTGGTTTCTTTTAAGCTGGTGAGTTTACTTAAAAATCCATCAGAGCATCTGAAATATTTCTATTCTTTAACCTGGCCTGGATCTATCTCTTATTCTCAACAATCAGGTGTAGAACATAGACTTACCCATGGGTTGGCACTAGCCATGCTAGCCTTGTTGGTTTCATAGGATGACAGAGAACTTTCTTTGCCCTCACATGTTTTGCTTAGCAATATAGATGTACTCACTTCCTCTATTTTGAGCTCTTAAAGTTATCAGAAAAGAGGGGGATAAACTTAGTCAACATGAATTAACTGTCCAAAGAAAATTTAGTTGAGGAATAACTTCCTCAGTCTATGTCAAACCTCAAATTCCATTTAAGAAACTTTTCCTTTCCTCTCTCTGAGAAATTTTTGTCAATACTTTCAGGTCCAACACAATCCCTTCATGAGAAAGGATGGTGTTAGTTGCTGCCAGTTAGTTACTGAACATGGAGAAATAGTTTATATATATATTATATTAATAGTTTATATATATTATATTATTATATATTATATTATATATATTATATTATATATTATATAATATATATAAATATTATATATTTTATATATATAATATATATAAATTATATTTATAATATATATAAATATATATTATATATATAAATATAATATTATATAAATATTATATATTATATAATATATATATATATATATAAAACGTTCCAAGATGTTACTATGTTACTGTTTGTTACTATGATGTAAGATATAGGTTTTTCTCTTGTTTCTCTCATTGATCTTTTATCTTTTAGATTTACCTTATTCATGGAATTGCTCCTTGGTTTGGAATGGGTTATAGATATAGCGATTGGAATATTTGTGAAGGATCCTGCTCTGTTCATAGTAGGCACCCTTAGTCAATAAATGATATACTTTCTTTTTGCTACTGATACTGTATCTGTTGTATGATCCAAATAAAGAATATGAGTCTGCTGATAGTTTGATACCTTTCAAATGCACTGCATTCACAAGAAAGGACAAATTATGCCAAAAAAAAAAAAGTATATAGAAAAAATGATAACTCTAAATTTAAATAGAAACAACACATCAAACAGATGTTTTGTCCCCAACATAATTTATGATGTGCCTTTCCACTCATATTTAGATTCATTTTGCTAGTTAGCATATTTGAAGGTGTCAATAGGATTGTAGTCATGTGAAAATATGTAAGGACCTATAAAATAAAAGTAACAAGGTGGCAGTGACAGGGCACAGAGATATCACGATTCTGAGAGGGCGGAATGATAAATTATCTGAGGGGATGGTTCTGGATTGCCCAATTCTTAGTCACCAGTTTCCCCTCTAGCACAGAGCTCTCATTGCCTCACAGTGGATCTCTGATCTTGAGCATTGTAGTCAGGAGAACTGAGTCCATTCTTATGCCCCGACTTTGCAATAATCTTAAAGGACATGTGTGTTTCAAACAATACTATTAGATTTGATGGCGGTTATAAGAGGTCAGTAAATATATTTATGATAGAAGGAAAAGATAGAAATGTATTAAAGGGAAAACCTCAAATCACAGCAATAAATTCTTACAAAAAAGGAGTACCTTCAGAGGAGTTTAAATCAGCAACCCTTGGAAGTGTGTAAAGTTTCAGTTTGCATATTTTTTTTCTTATCTAACAGAAGAATCTTTAAAAGCTTGTCAGAAAAACATTTATCAGTTTACAGGGTTTCATTTATACCCTGGTCCAATTTAAGGAGAGGTTTGAAAAGGCATGTTTATCTGGTGTTTTGGCATCCCTTATACTTAGGGTCACTCATGACCCCTGAGAATCACTGCATCTTTATTGAATACATGGACCCCTTGCTGCCTCCTGTGGCTCTCCCAGCACCTCGTGAGTACTTGGACCATGGAATTGACAATGCTTGCTTCCATTGCACTGTGAACTCATAAAGAGAAGGACTGTTTCTTTATTCAGCTCTGTATTTCTAGCATCTAGCAGAGTAGTGGCTCCAAGTGGAACTCAATAAAGGTTCTCTAGGTCAATAAATGATTAGGAAGAGATGAAATTTGAAGTTGAGGGTGGAATGCAGTATGTTGTCTCATCTCTTCTAATTAGTGAAGATGACTTGACTTTCAACGTAGATTTCAGAAACTCATTTGAAAAGTGAGGATCAACAAAAGTGAGGAAATGAAGCTGGGAATGAGACACAAGCAGTGCTAGGAGGCATTTGGAGGTTATACATTTATTCCTGATTAATATGTACCACCAACTATTCTGAATTTGGAAATTATCAAAGGATGTTGACACAGTAGGGTTAGGGTATTGAAGGCAATCAGTAAAGAACATACCTTCTAGAGGAGGAAGATAAACCATGAACCTCTTCTCAATACATAACATAAAAATGGAAATTAAATGCTAGTAAATGCTATGGAAAAAATAAAGGAGGGTGAGGTAGCAAAGAGGCATCACAGCTAGTGTGGTCTGAGAAGTGGTGTCTGAAGAGGTGACATTTGATGGGAGGCCTGAATGATGAGAACAAAGTACCCAAATGAGGCCATGGAGAACAGCAAATGGAAAGGTCTGGTATTGGAAGATGTTTCATATGTTCAAGAGGCGGGAAAAAATGCATCTTGGATGAGTTTGCACAAGAGTGGATAGAGATCAAATTGAAGAGGGAGATAAGCAATGGGTCTCTGGGGATTTCATACACAGAACTACTATTTACTGGCATATACTTAGGGGTGCCAGTTGTCAAAACATTGAGATATTTCTATACTGCTTGATAAATGGTCACCGACCCAAATGCTCTAAGTGCCTACTTTGGTGACCTTAGCCCATACCAGGGGTCCCAGGGTCGATCCCCCTCATATTTGGCAGCTAACGGGAGAATGAGATCCACACCAGGCAGCCTCCAGGACCTCGCTTCAGCACTTCCATTTGTGCATGGACTGCTGGTCAGTGTTCCTGTTGTGCCCAGTAATAAATATTTTGAATAATTACTTCTGATTTTTGGCAGTGGAGAGAGATGTAGATTTTATTCAAAGAGCAATGTGAAGCTATTGGAGGTTTTCAAATAAAAGACAACAGTGGTCCATTTTAAACTTTAAAAAGATTACTCTGGCCACTCTATGGAGGATATACCAATAGGGAGAACTAGAAATGGAAGTCCCAGCAAGAATAGATTGTTTATAGGTGAAAAGTGATGTGACTTAGATTGGAATTGAAGAAAAAGAGATAATAAACGGATTCAGGAGAGAATTTAGAGAGCTGTTTATTTTTAAATTAGATACAGGATTGGAAGGACAGGAATCAAGAATGAGAGCAAGCGGGTAATATAGTGATACATATTACTGAGGTTGGGGAGTCAGGAGCAGGTGTTTAGAGGGGTGGGAATCTGTAGTTAAATTTTCACCAACTTAGGTTTGAAATACCCATTAAACATTCAATTGGAGATGTGGAGTTGGTGTTTGGTTATTTAGGTATAGGTCTGAGCAGTAGAGAAATTGAGGCATACATATTGGGAATATATACACAGAAATTATGCATCTGAGGCTAATAAGTAAAATGGTATTTGAAGTTGTGGGAATTCTCTTTTTTCATCGTGGAGTACATGTTGACATGAAGACAGGAGAGCCAAAGACCTGCTCCTGAGAGACAACAACATTTGAATGTGAAGAAAAGTGTAGTAAAGGGGATTGAGAAGGACGCACCGATAAGGCAGCTGCAAAACCAGATTAAGTGATGTCTTGGAATAAAATAAAAAGTATCTAAAGTATGAGAATACCTTGACTTTCAGAGTTTGATATTTTGCCCAATGTTCATCCTTCTCAATTTTAGTAATAGTGTCATCTCCCCATAGTTAGCTGGGAGTATGACCACCTAGCTAGAAACCACATTTCCCATTCTCCCTCCTATCTAACTGAAGCCACGGAACTAAGCCCTGGCTTAGTGAGATGTGACCAGAGTGAGGTTGTGATGTGTGCAGTGTCTGGGTCAAATACTTGAGGAAGGAGGTGCTTGTTCTGTGTGATCTCTCTCTTCCTTGACTTGCTAGGAGATGGAGAGAATTGGTATATTGTACCCAGAGATGAAATCTTCATTTTGAGGAGGGCTGCGTACCATATCACTGGACTGTGACTGCCAACTTATTGACTGTTATATAGAAGAAAAACAATTTATGCTTTATTGAAGCCTCTATTATTTCGGCTCTATAACAGCAGTTAACCTATACACTAATTCAATAGGTGAGGTCATTTGTATCAGTATCTTGCAGGACTATTGTTAGGTAAGCCCTTACCTGGAAGGAGATTTTGTTGTACAAATACTGACCTATGTGTGAGGTTCCAGGAATTGTTTTAATTGCTTGAGATACAACAGTGAACAAAACACACAAAAACTTCAGCCCTGTTGCACTCACATTGTAAGCAGGGTTTTATTTCTGAGAGTTAACCCTTTTAGCCTAGTCGTCTTAACCTTTTACATCCTCCATTTGTGTTGGCTGCTGTAGTTTGCTGACAATAGAGGTCCAAGCTACCTTTTTTAAAAATCCTTAGAGACACTAATTATATCTCTATGAAGCAAATCTTTCTTGCATTCCATTAAGCCAATTAAGTTCTCTAACCTTTGAGCATTAATAACACTTTCCATTTACAGCACATCTTTTCCATTAATTTCCACACTATAATTGTGTTTGGTCTTCCCATACCTGTGTTAAATACTAGATTGTCTGTATACCTAGGGTAGGAACTTGTTAATTTTTTATATGCTGTGGGTACATGTAACAAACTCAGTAAACACTAGTTGACTATGTGATCCAAATACTCTTCACCCCATCTTTTATCACTTACTAATTTATTCTTCAAACAATTATTGTGACTGCTATGAATATATATTGGCTCTGGTATATATAGATTCACTCATCCAGAGGTCATTCAGAGAAGGAAAGACCAGAAAAAAGTTGAATTCAAACCCTTACTATTTAGGTCTTTTATTATTTTCAATAAAGTTTTTAATATTTCAAATATATAGAGACTAGTGCCACTGGTGAATGTTCAACCACCCAGCCACAAAGACCAATGCTGAATCTCCACTATGACACCATTGCTTCAGAAGAACTAGTCACCAAATGGCAAATTGATGACATATGCAAATTCTGGAAGGGAGGATCTCAGCCAGCACCACATCCAAGGGCTTATGATGTGTCTGATCTGCTGGTACAGGAGCCTACATAACGTCACATCACACCAAAGAACTGAGTGAATTCATGGCAGAAACTGTACACAAAAGGGCCCATAGCCAAGGTTTCAATAGGACATATCACATACTGATATCCCCACTGGGGAATACATGCTAGAGGACATGGCAAGAGTGTCATTAAATTATACTCTTGACCTCTACTGGCATTTTGGGCTGCTTGTGTTTAAAGACTGAGAGGCAAGAAGAGACGTCACCATCCTGGAAATATTACTAAATATTGATTATCAAAAAGAAGGTAGGGCTGCTGTTGTACAATGATGAGAAAAAGAAATATGTTCATTATCCAAATGAATCCTGTGGGTGACTCTTTCTACTGCCTTGCCTAAGTGTCATTGTAAATAATCTCGTTCAGCAATCACAGCCTGTCATGGGATAGATTATGGCCACTCCCAAATTGATATGATGAAGCCCTAACCCCGTATATGACTTTATTCAAAGATAGAGCCCACGAGGAGGTGATAAAAATTAAGTCATTAAGAGTGAGGCCATAATGTGATAGGTCTGGTGTCTTCCTAAGAGGAACAGACACCAGGTATCTCTTTCACACTCTCTCCATGTGCACACAAACAAGAGGTCTGGTAAGGACAGAAAAAGTGGCTGCCTACCAGCCAGGAAGAGAGGCCTCAACAGAAGTCAACCCTGATGACACCTTATCTTGGACCTCCTAGTCTGTGTGAGACAGTAAATTGTTTAAACCACCTACTCTGTGGTATGTTACAGTAGACCAAGAAGATTCATCCATAACCCTGGAGGGTCATGATGATCGGCAGTTCAGAGAGTCTGGGTCATATCACCAGCTGAGGCACCACAGTAGGAAGAATTGGTCCCTGACCTACGAAGAGTCTGTCATGGATAAAGCTGGGAAATGATGAATACTTATGGTGACCAGATTCAGCTGAAACGTCTCGCTAATCCTTCTCCTCCAAGTTTTCTCTACTCAGGGAGACCCACCAGAAAACTGGAGGGCTGTTCCCTAGACATCTATGAAAAAGTGGACATAAGCAGCCCAAGAGATGGACTTGGAGAGGCGCAGCTCAGGTCTTGTGCCCCGGCTGCTGAGAGTGTGGTCTGTAGTCTCCAACTGTCAGCTGGTTAGGGATAGCCAGGGCTTCAGGGAGTTACCAATAGCAAGGCCACGCCCTCGTGGTAGAAGCCATAGTTTATACCTGTTAGAGGCAGAACTGAGAAGATTTGGCCAATTTGGATCAATGCATGACACCTGTGAACTGTGAAGGGCAGTGCTGCCCCTGATCTTCCCATGGGGCCCGGGGAGGCCACTGGGTCTCAATCAAGGCTCCACTTCTCTATCTACCTAATCCTGCTTTTTCCCCTCCCTTCCTTCATGGTGATTTCAAAGTTGCTTCCTAATAAGCTTCCTGAGAAGTGTAAACTGTCTGAGTCTGCTCCATGGAGAACCCAAATTGTAATATGCTATGAATGGCATCGATGATACAAATTGTTATTTAGTCCATATACTTTGAAATGATTTTAAGATTCTATAGTAAAGATTCATATAAAATAAGCAAGTTAGGGGCGCTTGGGTGGTTCAGTCAGTTAAGCATCCAACTCTTGGTTTCAGCTCAGGTCATAATCTCCTGGTTCATGAGATGGAGCCCGTGTTGGGCTCTGCACTGACAGTGTGGAGCCTGCTTGGGATTCTGTCTCTCCCTCTCTCACTGCCCTTCCCCTGCTCATGCTCTCTCTCATTCTCAAAAGAAGCACTTTTTTAAAAAAAACTAAACAAATTAAACATTATTCTTAAAAAATCAGAATAAGGACACTTATGTATTTTTGTTTTAATGTTACTAGAATTTACGATAAAGTTTACTAATGATAAAGCTTATATCAAAGTAAGTTCCTATTAGATTAAAAAAAAGAACAAAACCCAGAAATTCACTTAAGGGGAAAACATCATAATAAAAATTCATTTTTTGAAAGAATTTAATTTTGAAGTTTTAAGCAATCTAATA
The DNA here is from genome assembly GCF_046562875.1 of Panthera onca. Taxonomy (NCBI): domain Eukaryota; kingdom Metazoa; phylum Chordata; class Mammalia; order Carnivora; family Felidae; genus Panthera; species Panthera onca. The sequence goes on from NC_138344.1 coordinate 125,994,788, forward strand.
TTAAATATTAAATGTATAGAACTTAAATTTTTCACTTTTGAATCCATCTAATATTTTAGAATTTACAGAGAAAGATAACATTATATTAAAAATAGAAAAAGACAAGTTTTCATATAAATTCAAAAAAGATTCAATTTATGTTTTGAGCCAAAGATTTTATTCATTCCTTCATCTCAAATCTTTACTTAATTGCATCTTAATAGTTGTAGCGAAACAACCCATATGGTGGTAAATGCATAATATGTTTATGAAGTGGAAATTTTCTGCATAAGAGATGCATCAGTTTTCAAAGAACAGAGAAATTTCCTAATTACTATGGTTGCTCCTATTTGCTACTTTAGAAACATCCTTCCCAATTCAAATCTAGTGGGACATAGTTTTTTCATGCACGGCAACAACTCTTAAGTTTCCATATATATTTGCATATGTAAAGTAGAACTCATATTTGCAGGCAATACTTCTTACAGTTAGCTTTGTGTTGTCTTGCAAATCCAATCATAAAGCAAGTTTTCATGTACATTTATGGAGATCGCAGGTACATGGTAAGAGTCTGTTTTTCTTTATTTGTAAAGATTTATAAGATCCTTGGCAAAGGTTACTATACAGAGTGAGTCCATACAATGTAAGGTGTGTGCCACAACTTTGTTATGCTTCAATGTGTAAACAGAATAGCCCCTCTTGGGATTTGTCATATGTAATTTTTTTTTTTTGTAAATAGGAAATAAATTCCCAGTGAGTTTGAACTTGCTCAAATGGATCATGTAGACTCTGAACTCAATTCTATTGTTTCACATTTAGAAAAGATAAAGTCAGGTTATTAACAACCTGAATATAGATAGAAATAATAGCCATGGGATATTTGAGCTCTGAGGGCACCCAGAGCGCATCTAGTCTAGGTCTCTACACGCCACATGACTCTAAACTCCAGATAGATGATAGTCTCCAGGTGTTGGGAAATAAGATGTGATGGGCATTGTAGCAAGTTGGATAGAGTGTTTCTTCTAAAGCTGATCAAATGCAATGGAAAAAAAACCTTAATACTTCTGCAAGATTTTAGTCAGTGGGCCACGATTGATATGCCCTGCTAATCTATCCATTTTTTTTTTTACTGATGAGATTCCTGAATAAAATGATTGCAGAGATTGTAATATTAAAAATGAATATTTCCATAGGGAACTTGAAGGGAATGTTCTTGAGATGGAATTAAAATCTCCTGACACTGCATATGAAGCTGTTTCTCTCAGAGTTGATGTCTTTGGGATTGAGGTTTGCTCTCTTCAACCAGACATTCCCAAATTCCATTCAAGATTTAACAATTATTTTCAAGTGCAACTATAACGTATCAGATTCACTACTCTCTAAGCCCTTAGAACACAAGAAGCTGGATATTCTTTCCTGGGGTATCCAGATTGTAAGGCAAACATGATACATGATGTCAAAAAAATTTCTGTTTATGTATTTCATTGGTGAAACATAGTTTCTGTTTGAGCAATTCTGTTAATTTCCCCATGTGGTGGTATTTTTAGTTTCTAAGTCAGGCATGTCGATGCATAAGAAAAAAAAAGCAATTTACAACTCTGCAAAGAAATACAGCCTCTTCCACTTCATTTGTATTTCATCTTGATTATCAACACATTTGTCATCCCCCTGTAATTTATTCATTATTTTTACCAGAGGAATATGAAGGGAAAAGAGAAGATAAGTGCACTTGTCAAAATGTGAAACAGATGCTCTAACAATGATTGGAGACAATTAATGTTCTCAGGACGGAGCAACAGGCTGGATTTGTGTTTAGCTTCAGATTTTTACAGCAAACAGACTAAGGAAAAATGCAAATGTGAAACAAAGGTTTTATTTTCCAAGCAAAGAAAAACAGTATTCTCTGACTACATTGTTGTGCATTTCTGTTATGATCTGACAGTTTAGATCTTGTGGGCGAATTCATTAAGAACAATGGGACCCAAATGCAAATTGAGCAGCTTTGAAGAGTGTGATTCAATGACTTTTTCCTCTGAATCACCAAATTGAAAGTGTCCTGCCTTGGATATGGCTATGGGATGGTGAGTTGACAAGCAGAATGAAGATAAATGTTTGTGTCTGATCACACTTTAATTCCAATTGGGCACGATGAAGTAAGACTGCTTCCACTTATCTTTGTAATAGATCCTTTGCGATACATTATTTTATTGAAGTGAAGGGCTTTCAGTTCCATCACCTTCTGGACTCCAACATATTTCCCTCCACCCTATCTAGCTGGCCTACTCCTATGATCCTCCTGCAGACCCTGCAATCAATACAGTCTCAATCCACTCACTCCAGTACTCCCCAACACTTTTACAACCCCATAGAATTCATTATTGCTGCAGCCAGTATGCAACCATCCTCTGCTTTAGGATTCTTGGGAGTACCCCACACTCAGGTTTGGGCTTACTTCAAAGTTATGACCTCTCAAATACCAAATGTGCCTTCGACACTGACAACCAATCTGATGTGTTAGGGTGGATTTGACTTTGGGGAAAACAGACCTCAAACATAGAATAGGTCAACAGAAGTTTACTTCTCATGGACATGTAACAGTCTAAATCTTATGGACAGGTCAGGAGATGATTCTCCTCTACTAGTGATCTGGAGGCAGGACTTCCTCCATCTTTTGGCTTTGTCATCCCCAGAGACTTAGCCATTGTCTGCATCCAGCTAGCAGCAAAGAAAAGAGGGGCATAGAGAAGGCTCCTCTGTGTCTTGTTTGAAAATAACACATGACCCTTCTCACGTGCCATTAGCTAGGTGTCAGTTATGGCCACCATCTTTTTAAAAACCATCTGAAAAATGTAGTCTCATTCTGTGACCAGCAAAAAGTAAAAAATAACACCCTTCTAAGTGAACTGCCTCAAATGAAAAAATGCATAGATGAACCCAGTCAACCCACAGGATCATGAGAGAAAATGGTTTAATTTCGCCGTTAGGATTTTGGATGGTTTGTTATGAAGCCATAGATAACCAACCGGAAGGTTAGGCCTGAGCACTAAATATTACGTATATTTTCTACACTTGAGAACCCACAGGCAGATGAAGGACTTTAAAGAACAAATTAAAATGTGAATATAAGGAAATTATTGGGAGCGATAGGAAAGGTATGAGTACATGTGGAAAGAGAAAAGACCTGTTTAGAAAAGTATCATTTGAGGTGGGTTTTAAAAAAAATTTTTAATGTTTATTCATTTTTTGAGAGAAAGAGCATGAGTGGGTAAGGGGCAGAGAGAGAGAGGGAGACACAGAATCTGAAGCAGGCCACAGGCTCTGAGCTGACAGCACAGAGCCCGATGTGAGACTGAAACTCAAGAATCGAACCACGAACCATGAGATCATTAACTGAGCCGAGTCCAACACTTAACTGACTGAGCCATCCAGGCGCCTCTGAGATGTGTTTTGAATTCCTGTAGAAATTATCTCATTTCTGTTTGATAAGGTGGATATGGTTATTGAATTCTATAAAGAGAAAACAGCTTGAGAAAAGTCTATGGTGGCCAAAAGCTAAATTGCTGTTAAGGTTTGGGAACCTCATACATATATATATAATATATTATATATTATTCCATGAGGTTGGAAAAGTATTAGATGGAGAGTGAATTATATATATTAATATGTATTACTTTATATATGCTATGTATATATTTATCAAAACAATCTAGCAAGGAAGAATTAAATAAGGATTCAAATGTAGTACTAGAACCTACACTCTTCCCAGCATACTACCATGCCTCAAGGAAAGGATAGAAGTGGGAAACATCCTTTAAATAGTAGGTTGGGACACTTACTCGACAGAGAAAGATAAGGCCTTGCAAGAGCTTGTCTTTAATCAGAGTAGCAAAGTGAACCCACTAAATAGTTCTCGGCAGGGAAACCCCTGTTCTTACTGCTACTTAAAATATTCACATGATTTCCCTTTTTAAAATTGTTTTTGGATTTGACTGTGTAAATTTGTAATGTGGAATCTTTCCTAAGTATTCATTTTATTAATGTAAATATTAAAACCAGCATTATTCAATTATTGGAGAGGAGGTAATTCAATCAGTTTTCTGGGTAGCAGGTTTAAATCTTTTATACTCCGTCTTGATTTTATAGCATTAACAAGTCTGAAAGTTCCTTTTATCCTTTTCAGTTTTTAGGTAGGATTATTTAAGCTCCAAATTGGTAAAGTTCTCACAAAGTAGCAACAAATTTGATGTCAAGTGAGTGTCTTGTATATTAAGTTCACTTATAGAAGACTTCTTTTGAGGAAATCATCTGTTTGTCTCTCCCTCAATAAATATAATGGTAGAAACATAAACACGGTCTTTGATTTTCAGAATAAATTTCTAGAGTACTGACAAAATGCTCTGTTATGATTATTTAAGATTGCAGATATATAAAAAACATTCAGTAAATCTATATTGGCTTGAGGCCACATCTTGGAAGTAATTTTAGGTGTTTATTTAAAAGATTTCCTCATATAATCTTTTTTTCTCTCTCCGGTTCTTTAGTGCAGTAGTTTAATTTTATGGAATCCTATTTGCATTTTTTTGTAAGAAAAAAACATTTACTATATTACTGACTATAAAAGTAAGGCATGACTATAATAGAAAACATGGAAAATACAAAAGAGTATTAAACCTTTCTGACTGGGTATCACAGTTTCAAACAGCTTTCTTTATTCCTTAGTATTATTAACAGAAGTATCTTACTCCTTGTGAATCTAGAATTGTATTATGTCTCCAAACACTACCACTGCTTTACATGTCATATTAAGTCAAAAAATTAAATTTTGAATAGAAAATAATGTATTTCATCCCCTTCTTTATCTCTTATATAGTCGGGATTGTTCTATATTAATGAACTTATGCCCACCTAACATCTTTTGTTCAACATATTGATATTTCTTATAACATATTTGTTATACATACACATATACTTAATATCTGCATGATTTTCTTAGATACATCAAATATTATCTAGTTCTGCCTCTAGTTGTTTTTTTTTTTATTTTTTTTTTAACGTTTTTATTTATTTTTGAGACAGAGAGAGACAGAGCATGAATGGGGGAGGGGCAGAGAGAGAGGGAGACACAGAATCGGAAGCAGGCTCCAGGCTCTGAGCCATCAGCCCAGAGCCCAATGCGGGGCTCGAACTCACGGACCGTGAGATCATGACCTGAGCTGAAGTCGGACGCTTAACCGACTGAGCCACCCAGGTGCCCCTCTGCCTCTAGTTTTAATCATTTAGATATGTTCTCAGTTTGCTAGTATAAATAATTTGATATTCAAATACTTTAGATGGAGACTGCTTTTTATCTGCCTAAACCCATTACCTATCCCCCCCACCCCACCACCAGACGCACCCCTTTATTTCCTTTGTAATGGAGTTGTGATGGTTGTTGATAAGTCAGGGACTGTGATTCCCACCTCCTAGCAGCCAGCTACATGTGCCCATGTGACTGAATTCTGGCCAACAAAATATGAAAGTATGCTGTGCTTTTTTCAGAACAAGCCCTTATCTATAAATAAGTAACTTGGGTGTCTAAATATCCATGATATAGAACACTCATCACTGATGACTGCAAAAAAGAGAGTTTTTGTTTTTGGACCAACATTGTTAGTCCCTTGTAAGAGCAGCTCAGACATTTGTAATGATTAATGCAGTCACACACCCCATCACTAAATATGGTCCGGCTTGCTCTAGGGGCTAACTCATCAGTTGTAATCTTGACTCACAAGGGTTCCCATCTAAAGTAGGAAACTAGGTTTTCAAGAATCAATTTTCCTATGTGGGTTCCAAGCTAGAGTTTACCAATAAATGGACAATAGATTGGAGGTAGATTTCCACCTGGAAATCTGTAGGGTGAAATTGGGACTGCTCACCTGCTTCGGTATACTCTTTGGTTCTTAAGTTTCAGTGTGTTCTAGAATCAACTGGAAGGAGGTTAAAGCACAGATTTCTCAGTCTCCCCCACCCAGAGTTTCAGGTTCCATAGATGGGGAGTGGACTCTGATATGCATCTCTAACATGTTCCTAGGTGATGCTAATGTTGCTGGTCCAGAGATTATGCTTTAAGAACTGCTGTTCTTGAACAATGAGCTCAGTTCTTCCACAATGGCAAAGAAGTGGGGCAATAAAGAAAATAATACCTTCCTGAGTTCATTTCTCTGGGTAGGCTTTAAAGGAACTTGGTGGAAGTCAGCATTTTCTCCAGGTGACAATAATTATTCAAGCTATGTCACTTGACTTTACACGTCTAAGTAGGTGACAAATACTTTGAGCATGTAGGCTGATTGCTGCCTTTTGTTTTTTAATTCCCTGGGGTAGCTCTAGTGAACATGTGGAAGCACTAACACTACTGAAACCAAATAATCCACATATCTACTGGATCACTGGTTTGTGACAGAGAACACTCTTTTTCCCCTACTAACTTGTTCCAATCGTCAGATGGTTAGCTTATCACTGATGCTTAACACTTTAAATGATCTACTTGCTGTGTAGGGCTATTAATCTTCACAGTTTAACAGAGGATTCTAGACGTCCAAACATTAAAAAAAAAAAAAAAAAAAAAAAAAGAGGAGAGACACTGATCACTGAAACTCACCATGCCATACTCTTCATTCCTGTATTTTGGCCATTTCATTAGCTTAGAAAACATCAGTAGTTTAGAGTGTGGGAGGTGACATTTAAAGAGACCTGTCTCACATCTGCAGGACAGTCATTTGAAAGAGCGGATGTCTTTCAGGTAAGATGCTGGGTAGACTCTTTGATGTTTTTAGTGAGACACTACCTTCAAACCCTTTTGAATCCTGTCATTTTCCTGTTAAGGAGTCTACGGTGTCACCCCTACTGTCCTCTGAATCAGAGTGAATCTTTTCTGTCATTATTCTGCCAAATCAGGACATGGTGACAAAGTGGGGTATCTCAATCATTAATACCAGCTACCTCTACGGTGACTCATAATACTTTTAATGATGTAAAACAGATATTGGTACAAATTTGTTATCCAGTCTTTATTTTTTTGCAGAATATATGCCATAAATGAGACAAATGATTATTATGTAAGACCACATGCTCCAAAAGACATAGTTGCCTGTAAAAATGAACTGAAAGTCTTTGTACTTTTTTTTTTATTAACCCCCACCTGTTTTAGGTTGTGACATTGCCAAGAGAATTATGTGCCCTTTACAATATTATTTATTCTTAGGTGCTCCATGCTGTAGGAGGGCCAATGTATGAAAAGGAAAACAATATTGGCAACTGTGAAACTTTTGTTGGGCAAATATCCTCAAAGAAGTGAATCATGGGTTCCTAACTCAGGATTTTTAATTGCATTAATTTTACTTTCCGGATCTTCATGCTCTTTGTTTTTAATTTAATGCCACATCATGTATCTGCCCTGAGGATGAGGCAAAGTCACAGCCATCCTGTATTTCTAGGTCTTAAGAGAATTACCGCAGGTCACCATTATGACTAAGATTGAAAATCTTCACAGCTTTGCTTTTAAAAAATTTAAACAGGTCACGATAGCATTGACAGTTATTGGCATTTGACATCTTCCCTGGAGGCCCCAAAAGACTCTCTGAGTGTAAATGGCCTGAGGCATAGCTGCCGAAACAGGGATCTATAAGACTAGCCTGCATGATCCAGTAACCCTATGTTTAGACTGTGGTGTAAAGACAAGTCTCTGTGGGAAACGGCACCACACCTATTATCGTGCTCTTTTTAAATACGCATACCAACCATAACTAAAATATTTACTTCAAGGGAGAAGAATGATAATCGCGTCATACGTTTGATGCCATTTATTTTAATATATTGGACATTTAGGTCTGCTGACAGATCATATCCTTCTTCCAGCTAGGGTGATGCATTCTTAGAATATTTCAAGACTCCACCTTGCTATTAAGAATGACTTCTCCGATCTGTTTCATCAGGCTAACATTGGATGTTCAATCCCAAGCCAGCCATAGCTCTAAGGTCAGATATCTGGGGTTGAGATTTCTGTGTTGCACTTTACCAGCTCTCTACGCTTGGACAAACGACTTAAAATCCCGTAGTTTAATTATATCTCAATTACACAATTTTTGGTGGACGAGATGAGATAATAAAGGGACCATACATAGCATATGTTAATGCAAATTAAGCCCTACGTAAATTTAGTCATTATTATTAGAGCATGACTAGTCTATTTAATTTCTTCTTCTTTTTTTTTTTTTTTAAGTGTATTTATTACGAGACACAGAGAGGAAGAGCGAGAGAATCTCAAGCAGACTCTGCACTGTCAGCTCATAGCCCAACACAGGGCTAGATCTCACAAATTGTGAGGTCATGATCTGAGCTAAAATCCAGAGTTGGATGCCATCCAGGCACACCTAGTCTTTTTAATTTCTAAATGTATGTAAGGCTATCTGAGGGAGAATGGGGAAAATGCCCCTGATGAATATCTTTCTCATTGAACATTTCTTTATGCAGTAAAATTGCTTTAGTTATAGGGAGTGTCTCTAATTAATATGTAGATGCAATGGGGGATAAGAAACTTTGGTCCATATCAGCTAAGTATCTCTTTAAGATACTTTATCACATAATTTTCTGAAAGAAAAGTGAGCTAAGAACAAATGTTATTAAAGGGAGAGAAGAATTTTGAAACTCTATGTCTGCAGGATCATTGGCACATAGTTAAGCAAGTTCTTCCTGCTTTAGTCATTTTTAGTCATTTTTAGTCATTTGTCCGACATAATTGAGTGACTGTTATATGCTAGCCAAATAGGCAAAACAGCTGGGATAAAACAATATACGTTACATAGTAATGCTTGTCTTCATGGAGTTTACATTCTCTTTCACAGCTTTTCCAAAGTGCTATCTGTCCCCAGTTGAACATGATACACTAATTTCCACTGAAGCTGTAGATTATACATTTTTGTTATAATGGTCAGAGAGCCTTCACGTGGGCTTTTTATTTTTAAAGGAAATTGAATTAATACCCCTGTTTATTTGATAAATGCTCATCATTGCTTTCTCTCTATTGCTTAGTGATAACAGTTTCCTATTTTATAATTGTAAACGTATTCTACATAACAAACACATGAGGTAGATATTATTATTTCCCCCATTATACAGATAGGAAAGTAAAACACAGGGAATTAAGTAATTTGCCCAAAGTCACAGTTAGTAAGTGGAAGGCCAAGATTCAAATGCAGGCAATCTGATTCCAGAGTTTGGGATTGGAACCACTAAACATTTTCAGGCAGTGTTTTTTCCTGATTCCAGTGTGAACCAAAAAATGTTGGTCTGAGAAGGGTGAAAATTTATTCAACGTCCTTAGAAATGTCACCTTCATTTCTAGGTTTCTCTGTTGTATTGATTGAAATATATTCATTATTCCATAATAGCACAGAGTGTGACTGACAGATACCGTTCTTATATCTACTTTTCTTTTTACTCATTCCAAAAACAACCTCTGTAGGAAAAGATAAAATTTGCTTGTGTGTTAATATGAATTGCTAACGTTATTTTGACCTCTGCTTCTTCATAATGTGTTCCAAACCTTTCTTGGCTTGTTCTCTTTCCTGCAGCCCAAATACAGTTTATTTTTCACTGGCATTATATGAAGAGATAGCCTAATACCTGTAACCAATACAAATGAGCCTTTTTTTTTTCAGTTTGCACTGGCACTGGAATAAGTGTTTGACATGTATTATCTCATTTAATTTTCACAATAAAACACTAAGTCTGGTACTGCTTTTATCTCCATTTGGTAGGTTACAAAATGTATTATTTAAAATAAATGGGTAGAAGCATTCTGTGAAATTATTGGCATGTAGGATGGGAGATGGACACATCAGGATTTCAGTAATGGTTCATGAGGATGCCCAACCTCAAACTTTTAACTGCTGGTGGTACTCAAAAAACAAAGACCTGATTTTGTGTCTGGGTCCTAGCTAGGCAGTATATTCTAGTGAGTTACTGGGAGTGTCTATTTTTTAGTTTAGCTATTTTTAAATTTAAAATATGGGGCATTTTATCATTGATTGTACGTTTATGCATGGTACCACTATATGCCAGAACCTGTCCTGTGAATAGGAGGTACGCAGATGAATAAAATATCTTTCATTAACCACCTTAGGAGTTAATGATAATGCAGTATTTATATCCCAGATATGTAAATACTAAATCAACAGACAACCTCTACAGAATGAAATCCATATTATGATGAGATGCATACCCACACAAATGCACACACACACACTAATATATTGGCAAAGACTAGGTTGATAAAAAGTGTCTGTGTAAGAGAGGGTCTTATGCAGGCAAGAACCTCTCTGTATATGCCTTCCAAGTATGTGGCAGAAATCCACATCAAAAAAGAACACTTTGAATGACAAAGAAAGTCAGCTTTGAAAATGATTTTCTCCATGGACTCTGCCACAAAGTCACACATCTACAAAGAAACGGTACTTGGCATTTCCCAAACAAATTTTAGAGAGGATGTAATGAGATAGGTAGAAATGCATGCCAGACTGCATGCATTTTATCTTTAGTTTGCTAGTCACACTTTATAGCTTACACAGTAATGGGGATTCTTAATTAAGAGACTTTTAGATATTTTTATTATTTTTACAGTATTAAGGATGGATGAATGATTAACTATGCATTAATGTAGGGATGATAGCAACTGAGGGCCACTTACTAGATATTATAGTCTCATTAACAAAGAATACAAAACATTTGACAAAGATATCTATTATTTCTTCAGAGGCTTGAAATGATTATCTTAAGTCTGGTAGAGAAATCTAAGTAATTTCCATGAATGACTAATGAAATTAACAGCGTTCTATGCAGACAGATATGAATATAAATATCACTTTCCTGTAGAAACACTTCATATAATTACCTCACTTATAATATTAAATTTAGATAATTTTTGACCTGTACTTATTAGTTCTAAATTGGTATTTCAAAACAGTTCTTAAAATTAGTACTTCCCTATATTATAACGAAGCAGTGTCATGTGAGAATTGCCCAAAAAATTTCAAAAACTAGGCTATTAAAAAATTGCCATTATTTTGATTTAAAAAAAGAAAAAAAATAGGATGACATGTTCCTCTGTGGTCTGGCTTATTTTATTGTTTGGTAGCTGATTCTGCTTTCTATCATGTACTTGGTTTTAACCTTTGGACTTCATTCCCTTTGAGTTCGTTGTTTAATTACAGGGCCTGGAATCCTAGGGGCCTCATCTGCAGCCTCTGCAGGTCCCTTCTCACTTGACCTCACCAGCACACTGGAAACTCCACTCTTATATTAACCTTAAATTGGAGGGATTAGCGACAGAAACCCAGCTCCCTTAGGCTCAGCCTTTCTTCAATTATGCCATCAGTCCCATCCTGCCTGCTGCCACCTCTTTTCTGCTCTTTGTGATTCTGGTCCTGTCCAGTTGAGTCAGCTTCTTTATTATTTTCTCTGCACCTGGGTCCCTTGTTTTAAGTGATCTTGAGTAAGGCAATGCTTCTCAAACTTCATTTATGTCAATGCCACCCTCATGATTTTTGCCATTCAATGTCTCCTTATATTGGTATTTACGTAGTCCATTATTTTCAAGTTAAATCAACTTATATGATTTATGTTTATAAACTCAAATTGGTTTGAAAAGCAAAGCTAGTATTCTTCTGCTACATGGAAATGGAATATCCTTCAACTTAAAGTAACCCCAGAATGAAATTTAGTGAAGACAAAATGTATGCGGTCAAAGTCTCTGCAGATACTGCTGCAGGTCTGAGGACTGTTTTCTGTTTGATAACTGTCGTGGGTGATATTACCGAACATAGTTTCAGTAAACTGAGATTCTCTTCTTTCCGCAATCAGAATGACTGAAAAACAACCAAGATTAGGTTTTTAAAAATCATATAAAATCCACTGTGGGGTGTCTGGGTGGCTTAGTCAGTTAAGTGTCCGACTTTGACTCAGGTCGTGATCTCTGGGGGTTTGTGAGTTCTAGCCCCACATCAGACTCTGTGCTAACAGCTCAGAGCCGAGATCCTGCTTCAGATTCTATGTCTTCCTCTCCCTCTCTCTCTCTCTCTCTCTCTCTCTCTCTCTGCCCCTTCCACACTCACACACTCTCTCTCTCAAAAATAAGCATTAAAAAAAATAAGAAATACATGTAAAATCTACTAGCAACTAAACAAAGGGGCATGACAATGCCATCAACTTGCCATACCAATAATGGGGATGAGGAGGCACAGAAGATTCTGGAACACAGTGGAATGGTGTAGAAGCCCCTTAACCTAATCCTGCTTCCCGGGGCCATAATGATGATATGATGATACCATATCCTGGCATGAGTAGAAATGAAGAAAGAGATATTAATATAATTGTTCCATTTTAAGAGGAAAGATTCCTAGTTTGAGTGCATATGATACAATTTTATATAGGATCTTGCGATTAGCTTTCAGCATTTTTTTGCAATGATACTTCATAAAACACCAAATATAAAAGTTATTAAGGCAAGTCTTGGGCATAAGTAAGGTTATATACCAACCATTTCTATGATTAATTGAAAAGACTTTTTACTATAAAATGCTTGCCTATGTGGTCTTTGAAGTTCATTTTAATTTATATACCCTAAACTATGCTCAGTTTCAGTTACGAAATCCCTTAATAAAAAGAGTTGCCAAAACTTTACATGATTCGAAAGGAAGTCCTTCCAAGCTGAAATTTTACAAAGCACATCTTATAGGTGATGATATATTAAATAAAAGGTTACTTTAATAATTTTTTTTGCCAGCACAGCTTCAATGCCATATAAATGTTTCCTATTCAATTACCTGCTCACATTTTTCATCTTCACTGATTTTGCAACGATCAGAATATTTCTCTTAAACCTCACTACATTAATCCATCAAAGTGCTTTTTTCATTAGGTGATGAAGTTTCCCACCCAGAATATTGCCAGGGAGGATGATGACATTTCCTATTGTTCTGCCTCTGGACTTACTTGTTGAGGATATTTTTATTCCTCTAACCTGCCATTATTCAAAAAGCATAAGGGACTCACTGTGCAGAAGGAAAATTGGAAACCAACCAGAATCAGTTTCCTCAAGTCTTTCAAAGGATCTTTCTCTGTCTACCCTCAGCCCTTTGCAGATTTACTTAATCACCTTTCTAATGATTACTCAATGCATTTTGTCACTGGAATGTTCATTTAATACAGAGTTAATCTCAAGAACAGTCCACATTGTAGCGGGCATCAGAACATCAAGCAAGGAAGATCAAAGACTCCTCTTAGAAGGTTGATACCTAAAAGGAATAAGCAAAATCCCTTGAAAGACTAAACTCGACAAGACTCCCCCTTATATCAGAATGCAGGCAGAGAACACTCATTTCTCCTACTCAACTTCCATGTTGTTGGTTTCTTCCTTTGTTAAGTTACCTCAATATTTTGAGATGACACAGAGTTAACTGGTTTGCCAGGAACATTGGACAAGGTGCCATCAAAAGAAATCAAACAATTGCAGCAAAGTGTTATTCTGGATTGGTACTGAGGGCAATGACCTCTGTATTGAATTAAAGGGATATGAAAGATACCTGTCTTCAAAAATCTTTTCTTTTTGCCTCTTAGAACTCCTGTATTTGCATCATTGAAATATCTTTAATATCTAATCGAAGGTTTATACATCTTGACAAAGTGTGAGAATACCTGATGTAGGGGCTAGGTCAGGTTTGTCCAATCTATTACTTTGAGATAGCAAGTGGGGTGGGAAGGGTGGGACCACAGCACCTGAAGTGTTGCATCCTCTACTACACAATTTAGCTTAGACTAGTTCTCAAACAATTCCTCAAGTACCAGGTATTTACTGAGCCCTGCACTGGGCAGTAGACCACTATAGAAAGGAACTTTGTTTTTCTATAAAGATACATGTTGGCTGAGAAAATGTGTAAGTAAACTGTGATGTGCTGGATAGTAAGAGAGAGACTCTTGTGCAGTGGGTATTTTGAAAAGGGCAAGATCAACATGAACTCAAACACGCAGAGATATTTCTTTGGGAAATTGACAAGTAACCATGTTTTGAAATAGAGTTTTTTATGCAGGGATGGTGTATTGGATGTTTTGGGGGCTAGGGAAGAGGACAAAATAAGAAAGTAAAAAAAAAGTCAGGGAATTTTGTATTTACAACTGGGCAGAGCAATTCTGGCTTTCTTAATTCTTGTTTTAACTCCTAAAGTCCTTCCTGAAGTATGGAAGGAATGGAACAAAATTTGAGCTTTAGACAGTTAATAAAAATGACCATAGATATTGCCCAATTTTACTTACTAGATGTGTGTTCATTTAGTTAATTGACTAGAGGTAGGTGTTCATGACTTGATATGTGAAAGGGAATCAGAAATGTCTCAAAACTTCATTCTTTGACACATAGTGAGTGTTCCATTGGGATATGATACATTTGTCACTCTGAACTTCAAACTCCCCTAAAACCTGGTAGATCTTGTCTTTCTTCTGGGCTTCATTCACTACTCCCCCTGGGGGGCGGGGGTGCTGCTTTCAATATCAGAAGCTATTGTATTGAGTGCTACTCAGGAATGCTATTCAAGAATAGAAAAGGAACTGGATTATCTAGGGGCCCCTGGGTGGCTCAGTTAGTTAAGTGTCCGACGTTAGCTTGGGTCATGATCTCACAGTTTGTGGGTTTAAGCCCCTTGTCAGGCTCTGTGCTGACAGCTCAGAGCCTGGAGCCTGCTTCTGATTCTGTGTCTCCCTCTCTCTTTCTGACCCTCCCCTGCTTGTGCTCTGTTTCTCTCAAAGGTAAATAAACATTAATTTTTTTTATGCAGGTATCTGATATGGGAGATTGAACAAACCCAAATCAAACATAAGACTAAAAACATGTGCACCAAAAGGAGAACAGCTAGGTTTCATAAGGCACATGAAAAATGCTCACTTTGTTATAAAATATACCTAAGTGTGAATACATTTGTGTTTAATATTAGAGATTATTAACACGGTGAAGTTAGGGAATGGTTCCTTCTTCCTATATTTCACTTTGTTTAGAAATTTAGAAAGCTTTTTCTCACCCCCAGTATGAAGTGTTAACCCTTGAGCACCCCTCAGGACCCCTCCATTTAAGCCCACATCTCTCCCTAGTGCATCTCCCCAAGATCGTTTTACCTGGTAATACCACTATGAAATAACTGCATTTATTGCTTTTCTTCTACAGTAGAATAAAACACCAGGAAGGTAGAGACTTCAATTACTTTGGTTATTGTGTCTAAAATAGTGTCTGGCACATTGTAGGTGATCAATAAATACATTTTGAATTAATGATCATATGTATTTTCTAAGTTCCTTCTTTTAGAAATAATGTGACAGAAAAACTGACTTCATAGAAATATATTGATAGTTCTTCACCATGAAAACAACATACAAAAATTAGCTAGGGGATAAAAACAATATCTGTTTAGAAAAAAAGAAGCCAGGGCACCTGGGTGGCTCAGTCGGTTATGCCTCCGACTTTGGCTCAGGTCATGATCTAACGGTCCATGAGTTTGGGTCCTGTGTCGGGCTCTGTGCTGACAACTCTCTCTGTCCCTCCCCTGCTCATGCTCTCTCTCTCTCAAAAATAAATAAACATTAATAAATTAAAAAAAAGTTCAGTGATGATGATAGACGCAAAGGGATTGGCAGTATCATAAAAGGGAGGCAGAAAACTGAAGCTGGCCCATAGTAAGAGCTCATTAAATGCATAATGTGCTTTACTATCTCTCATGTTAAGAGTTGCATAGTACCTTACAATTACCAATTGGTAATGCAACTTATTCGACTGTTCTGACCTAAAAAAAAAAAAAAAAAAAAAACAAACTTCATATGTTAGAATATAGTACCTCAAGACTTAATACAATCTTCCCCTAATCCAGGGAATTTATACCATCTTACCTGGAAGTACTTATATGAAGAACTTGACCAATCTTGCTCACTACTGTGTCATAGGTGCTTATAAGATTATTTGACACATTGAAGGGCTCAGTATTGCTCAAATAAATAAAAACATTAGTTATTGGCACTGTACACTTGGATAAATTTGGTCTTGGGAGCAATCTCCTGGTAGTTTAGAGAAAGAGCCCAATGAATGAATTATATATAATATCCTCTGCATCTAAAAACTGTGACTTGTTTGCTTTTAAAGTAGCATTGTTGTAATTATAAAGATAGATCTTGAGAGTATTACGGAATTAAGGGGGAAGTAAGTTTAGTTAGGTTTGACCAGACTTTTAATCATCGACCTTGAGACCAATTACTTCCAGGTAGAAAACTATTTCCTTAAACAACTTTTGGGTGACTAAATTTTAAGACTATTCTTATTTTCCTCACATTTAATGGCCAATTTTAGGCTTTGAACAAAAATTTCAAAATTTACAACTGTAATTTTACAGGAAGACCTAATATTACAAGGTTTATCGTTCAGTTTGTGAGATTTAAGAGTTGTGGACAGTTTGAATTAGGTTTTGCTAGAAAAGCATCGGTGAGAAAAATAAAATGAAATGATTTTTTTTAAGAAAAAGTGACTTTCCTTCTCCCAATAAAACTTCTGGAAGTCAATACACATGACTTTGTTTTCAAAAACACACATTAAAAATGGCAGATATAGGGCTGTTCAAAGACTGAAAACAGAAGATAAAGGAAATTGGCTGAAATAAGAACGCTTCTCCAGTAGAATGGGCAATAGAAGTGTCCTAGGTCAGGTTCAGGGAGAAAGTCTCTGCACCTAAGATTTGTGTGCAAAGTTGGGGGGGAGGGGTCATTAGGGAGAATCTCAGGAAGCCAAGGCCTGAGGAAAGCAGAGTTGGGCAGAGGGAGTTGAAGTGTAAGAGCTGTTGAAGGAGAGTCCTCAGAAAATCCTATGGGGAGTTTGGGACCTGGCACAATTCTTCAAAAGTTACCCCAGTTTGAGGCCAGGGAGCCAGACCTTCATGCAGGAGGAGAATCATGAGGTTAGGATTGCCCCATGGGTGGGGCGGGGGGGAAGGGTTTGGCTGGAAAAGGCCCGAACAGGGATTCAGCGGAGAGGTGTCTGCCCACATTGCCACAAACTAAAGGAACTGACAGCTCCGGTTGGGCAAAGAATCTGGGCTGCACATCACAGCGTGCACACAAGAGAATTTTATGTTACTGGAAAATGATAATATTTACAAAATCCCTTCAGTTTTATTCAGGAAGCTCTAGTACACCAAAAGCATATGATTATAAAAGGGCCAGAGTGTGGTTTCAAGCTGGAACTCAATACCTTAGTATCTCTGTGACCAAAAAAGCAAGTTTCTCAAACTTTCTCTGTATCTTCAATGCAAAAATGGAATGTTAACACAGACCTCACAGGCTTGTTGTGAGTCTTTAATTGAAGTCCTCTACAGAACTAAAAAAAAACAAAAAACAAAACAACACTGGGGAAATTTTGCTAGTAATTATATTGAAGTGGGAAATTCCTTTTTACACAAAGCACCGAAACCTAGAAATCTTAAAGGGAAAGTTTGTGGCATTTTTTTTAACTTTGCAGAGACCTTTAATTTATAACACAAGTAAATATGCGCAACATTTAAAAGAAGGCTATTTTTAAATATCTCCAAGCATTTTGTGAAAGACAGGATAAGGCCAAGCATCCACTCTAAAAAATGGAGAAAAAAACATACAGATGTAATTCCAAAATAAAAACAAACCAAAACATCAAAATACAAATTGTATATAACCATATAGTACAATGTTCAATATAATGCATAATTAGAAATTAAAAACTGAAATAAAAACGTGAAACAACTTTCCACTTTTCTAAAAGCAAAAAACCTAAAGGAAAAGGAAGTTACAGGATACATGGTCAGTGAAAACCCACCAGTTTTGGACCATGGTTGGTGGAAGTGTGAATTAGTACGATCTCTTTGGAGAATAGTTTAGAAATAGGTATTAAATTAAAAATAAACCCACCTTTTGACCTAGCAATTTAATCTTAAACTGTGTATTACTGATTCATTTATGCCTGCATCACTATTTCTTGTAGCACTATTTGTAGTAGGAAGGGACCAAAACAACCTGACTTTACCTTAGTAATGGATTAGTTCAATAATAAGTTAATATTCATTTAATAGATTAATTTATGTTCTGAGCACAATAAGATAATGTATGTCCAAGATAAATTAAATGAAAAATAAAAGCAACATATGGAAGACTGTAAAATATGCTCCCGGTTATGTAAACAATTATATAAGAATATGTGGCTATATTTTTATGTAAACTGTATAGAGAAGAAAAACGAATGGAGGTTTATCCACAAATATCTGCCTCTAGAAGCGGAGATTGGGGATTTGGAATGAGAAAGAGACTAACTTTTTTCATTGTGTACAGTTTATATGGCTTGATTTGTGAACAATATGGGTTGTTTTTAAATTTAAAATATAGGTAAAATGAAAATTCCACACCAGGCACTTAGTCTGCCTCATTTAATGTTCCATCACTGTTATTTGGAGCTCTAACTGACAAATAGAAAACATTAGATGCGATCGAATGAATCCACATGTGAATATCACATAGGAAATTTAGAATTGCCATTGTATATCTCTAGCTCAGGTTCTTCTCTTGAGTTCCAGAAAAACATTTCAACTATGTTTCTGGAACCTCTACTCAAGTGTTGCATAGCTACTTCATACTTAGTACATTCAAAACTTGGGTCTATAGTCACTACTGTATGATTTCTTTCTAAACTCTATCTTAATAGTATTAGTGTCCATTGAAAACTTAATGTAAGATTTGCTCTTTCATTTTATCACTGATGGTATTGATATTAATCTGGCTCACTTGACCTCCTGTAATAGAATCTTGCCTCTCTCCTTTGTAATATTGATTTATATAGCTAGAGGGAGATTTCTGAAGTATAATTACTGGCATCTAACTCGTGAGTTTAAAACTCTTTAGTGATCTCCCTGTCCCTGGAGAATAAATTCCCAAATGTTGCATATGGCCTGTTATGGCGCTCCATGCTTGATGCTCTTCATGATCGTACAGCCTTATCTATAGGTACTCCTGCAACTGAACTACTTTTATTCTACTTGTGACATGTTATTTCATGCTTCTATACCTTCAGATGCTCTTTCCTCTGGCTAAATTGCCCTATCCCCTGCCTTTTCCCCCTAGAAAATACCCTTTTATCTCTTAATGTACAGCATAAAAGTCATGTCCTTGAGAAGCCATTAGATCAGAGATTCTCATATTCCCAAATGGGCTTCTAATACTACACTTACAAAATGACGAGCTAACTCTCTTGCGTTAGACTCTCTGCACTAGATTACCATTCAGGGGTTTGACTAACAAAACAGTACAAAGGTGAAAGAAAATGGGAAGATCTCTCTAGGTAAACATCAAGTGGGCAAAATTAGAACTGATACCATAAGAACCCTGATTTCATTTAAAGAAAAGAACTAAAAATTATTGCCTGCTATATCTAAGTCATGATTTCCCTAAACCCTTCCCAAATTTTTAATAGTCTCTTTTATTAAACTCTATTTTCTGCCAGGACCCTTGCTGACATGCAGGCTCATTCCAAACAACTGATTGAGTTCATATTCATAGTAATTGCTAAGCTGTGTTACATTACGAGTGCATCTTTACCAATAATTCTTTCTTCAAAATTGTGTACTCTCAATTATTTTGTGTGAGAGACTTTGTAAGAACTACTTGATAAGATAATCTACATTCCTCTGAGGACAATTTTGTGAAATGTTGTTGCTCTTCTATTCTGGCAAATGGGGCAAATTGTAAGGAGAAAACATCATCTTTTCCCTCATGTTTTGTGGTCCCTGCTCTGTGTTTTTATCTTTTTCTCTGCACCCTTCAGGAAACTCACATTTTATGTATCTATAAGCGTATAATTATCCATCAATTTATTCGTTTGAAAGCAGTTTCCCAGGGGCGCCTGGGTGGCTCAGTTGGTTATGTCTCTGACTCTTGATTCCACCTCAGGTCAGGATCTTTCGGTTTATGAGTTTGAGCCCCACATTGGGCTCTATGCTGGGATTCTCTCTCTCTCTCTCTCTCTCTCTCTCAAAATAAACTTAAAAAAGAAATAATTTCCCCTATCTAATTTACATTATTGACTGTACAGACTGAGATCCTTTCTTGATCAGAATTCTGAATTCCCTTTGTGGAAATCCAACATCAAGAAAGTTCTGAAAAGAATTCATTCAAATGTAACATTAATGTTAATGATAAAAACTGCCAATATTTGATGAGAATTATTGATCTAGAAATGGAGAAGGAAAATTTTTACGCACACTGATTATTAGTCAAGCTATAAGTGTACAACCAACTTTAACCAAATAACTTTCACTTTTTCTGTAGGTAAGAATAACTGATTTTGCAGTTTATTTGGTTGGTAATGTGGAAATGTGCAACAATAATGCTAAAAACACATTTTAAATTAGCAAAACAAGAATTAAGAAAGAGATAGGAAGAACTGTATGCAATAAAAAAAACTAATTAGATTTGTTTCTTTAATGGGAGAACATATCAATTAGGCACATTATACGAGACGTTGTTCAGTATTTTCATGCAGTAGTTGATTTAATCTCCACAACAATTTTCCCTAAAAGGATTACCACTTTTCTTTTATTGTTGAAGAAATTACTGCTCTGAGAGAATTTCAATCTTGTTAAAAGAAACACAACTGTATAGGACACTCAGTACTGGAACCTCAGACTCTAAGTGTATTCATTACAATCACTTTATCAGTTTCTCAAACAACTCCCAAATCGTGATAGCTTTTGTTTCTTTTTTAAAGAATGGGATATTTCTTTTTATCTTTCCATCTAGTTGTTTAACTAACTAGCTACCTTTATGTTTGTAGGTATGAATAGAAAAGTACCTATTTGTTAATCATGGATAGTTCAGATAGTGGGATTCAAGCAACTTTTAAAATACTGTTCTTTTAGTTAACATTGATTCTTAAAGAAATTAGTATGTGTTGTTTTTGCAATTGCTATTCCAAAATAATTGACATATTGCCTCCATAAATGTTTAGAAGGTCCCATACCTCATTTAATGTCAAACCATGGATCTGTCATTTTTTTGTTTTCTTGAGATCTAATTGACATATAACATTGCATTGTCCAATGTGTACAACATAATTTATTATATATGTATTGCAAAATAATTACCACAGTAAGTTAACATCCAAACCTCACATAGTGATATTTTTTTTTCTTGTGATGAGAACTTTTAAGATTTACTTTCTTAGCAACTTGCAAATATACAATATTGTTAAATATAGTCACCATGCTGCACATTGCATCCCCAGAACATATTTATCTTATAACTACAAGTTCTTACCCTTTGATTACCTTTACTCATTTCCTCCACCACAGCTGCCAACTTTGGAAACCATCAATCTGTTCTCTATATCTGTGTGTTTGGGTTTTTTTGTTTTGTTTTGTTTTGTTTTGTTTTAGATATCACATATAAGCGAGATCATTCAGTGTCTTTATCTGTCTGATTTAATTCACTAGCATAATACTCTCAAGGTCCATTCATGTCACAAATGACAGGATTTTTTTACGGCTGAATAATATTCTGTGTGTGTGTGTGTGTGTGTGTGTACGCGCACACATGTAGCTACAAGTAGAGAGAGCATGAACGGGGGAGGGTCAGAAAGAGAGGGAGACACATAATCTGAAACAGGCTCCAGGCTCTGAGCTGTCAGCACAGAGCCCAATGCGGGGCTGGAACTCACGGACCGCGAGATCATGACCTGAGCTGAAGTCAGATGTTTAACAGACTGAGCCACCCAGGCACCCCTCTGCCACATTTTCTTTATCCATTCATCCACCAATGGACACTTAGGTTGTTTCTATGTCTTGGCTATTATAAATAATGCAGTAGTGAACGTGGAGATGCCAGTATCTTTATAAGATAGTGATTTTTTTCCCTTTGGTTATATACTCAGAAGTGGAATTGCTGTATCATATGGTAGTTCTATTTTTATTTTTTTGAGGAATCTCTATACTGTTTTCCATAGTGGCTGTACCAATTTACATCTTCAGCCATGAACAAAGGTTTCCTTTTCTCCACATTTTTGCAAACACTTGTTATATCTTGCATTTTTTATAATAGTCATTGTAATAGGTCTGAGATGTTATCTCATTATGATGATTAGTGATGTTGAGCACCTTTTCATGTACCTTTTGACCATTTATATGTCTTCTCTGGAAAAAGGCCTATTCAGTTCCTCTGCTCATGTTGTAATCAGGCTTTTTATTGTTTTCTTTGTTATTGAGTTGTATGAGTTATTTACATATTTTGGGTATTAACCCCTTATCAGATATATGATTTGCAAATAGTTTGTCCTATTCAGTAGTTTTTTGTTTGTTGATGGTTCCTTTTGCAACTTTTTAGCTTGATGTAGTCTTACTTGTTTATTTTTAGTTTTGTTGCCTTTGTTTTTGGTGTCAAATCAAAAAAAAAAAAATGATCACTAAAACTGATGTCAAGGAGTTTTTCCTATGTTTTCTCCCACTAGTTTTATGGTTTTAGGTCTTACATTCAAGTCTTGCATACATCTTGAATTGATTTTTATGTTGGTTTAAGATAGTAATCCAGTTTTATTTTTTTACATGTGGCAGTCAAATCCTGATAGTTTCACACCATATACTCTGTGTACGTGTGTATCTTGCTCATACTGTAAGTGCAATTGAGATGGTGTTGAGAAAAGAGCACTCTCACCTCATTCCGTGCTGCCGTGCAGGATTCCAGAATGGGGGCTCTGCTGTATCAAACGTACAGCTACAAGGTCACCATAAACTGACAAAAAAGAGGAAAGAGAGAAAGAAGGATCACATAAGACGTTTTATAGGCCAGTCCTGGCAGTGTTGCATGTGAAACCCACACACATTCCCTTGGCTAGTCATATTTCACATCTAAATAAAAGAAGGGCTAATAAAGGAGTCTAAGCATGTGCCCAATAGAAAAGGGAAATGGAAGCTGTGACCAACTAACAAGCTGTAGCCGTAAAAAGTTGGGAGCCCTTTACTAAAATTAAATCATAACGGCCTGTTACCAATCACTAACTTTCCCAGTAAACCATCAATTACATTAATGTGTAATCCCAATATTTCACAGCACTGGGCTAGATCTGCAGGACTATACCTGAATTTAGGTCTCTAAGAGTCTCCATGGCTGCTTTGTTTTTTAGGGGAGAGCTTGACTTATGAGTGCTGCTTATCACATTAATTTCTTGTAAAGATGTTTATTACTTTTCAATTAAATTTGTGAGAAACTATCTAGGAAAACTTGACCCATTTCTAACCCCTGAACCTGAGCCTAAGAATATAATTCTGCTTCAGTATTAAAAAGTCACTCATTCCCTTACCTAATTCAGCAACTTACTAAAATAAATCTGTATTTCTATAGATCTGTGTCCATTATGAAAATGGGATCACTTGGAAAATATCTCTTTCAGTGAAAACACCAATAACATAAAAAAAAGATACCCATTAAATTTAATTCCCTAATCCTCAGCAAACTCATAATTATTTTCATACATTTCTTTTTTTTTAATTTTTTTTAATGTTTATTTATTTTTGAGACAGAGAGAGACAGAGCATGAATGGGGGAGGGGCAGAGAGAGAGGGAGACACAGAATCGGAAGCAGGCTCCAGGCTCTGAGCCATCAGCCCAGAGCCTGATGCAGGGCTCGAACTCACGAACCGTGAGATCGTGACCTGAGCCGAAGTCGGATGCTCAACCGACTGAGCCACCCAGGCACCCCTTCATACATTTCTTAAATGAATTTATGGTAAGAATAATTTTACATCAGCCTGGTGTGGTCCATGTAGGTAGAAATATTTATTTCAAAGTACATTTCAATGAAAGTAAAATATAAAAAATACCATGTTCAGATCTTTGACTTCTGAAAATCTGCTTTGAGAATAAAAAATACAATAGACAAGTTACAACAACTACAGAGATATCAGTTATCACACACCAAATATATGTGCAAATTTTACATGGTTTATTTCATCCTAGAGGAGCCGAAAATGCTTCATTATGGACAGAAATTATCTCATAATAGAACATTCATCACTTATATAATACAAGTCCTTTCAGAACAGACCAAGCACACTGTTACTGACAACTCAAAGGCAACTTTTGAAAGGACTAAAACTGAAGGTTATTTTTGCCTTTCTCATTTTAAGACTTTGCAAAAGCACAGAAAAGTTCTAGCCATTATTTTTCCCTATTATGTGTGTGGAAATGGAGTCAGAAAGCTAATGATTTCATCTGTCATATGAATTTCACTGTCTTTAAGTATTATTAATAAAATTATGGCATCTTCTTATTGTGCTTTCTGCAGTGACCAAGAAGTGATAGAGGACTTGGCTCATCTTGAATGGATCTGAAAGATAATTGGACAGGTTTTATAACTGTCTAAAATAGAGGCCAGCAAACTATGGTTCATGGGTGAAATTGAGCCATCTACCTATATTTTTGTATGTACCACAAACTAACAATGATTCTTTTACATTTTGACTGTTAAAAAATCAGATTATTTCATGATACATAAGAAGTATTTGAAATTCCGGTGACCAAAAATAAAACTTTACCAAAATACAGCTACACTCATTCATTTATATATTCCGTGACTGCTTTTGAACAAGAATGGCAGAGTTCTGTAGTTGTATCAGACTATTTGGCCTACAGAGTCTAAAATATTCTTCTTGATCCTTTCTAAAAGAAGTTCACTGATTTCTCATCTGAAGCAAAATGGAAGTTAAAGCATTTCTCACTCAGAAAAATAGGGTTCAGTAGGGTAACGGCAATATGTGATCTAAGACCAGTATAATGTGCATCACTATGTCCCCCAGATGAGATGATTAAGAATGAGTTTGCATTTTACATAAACTCAGCTGAGTCACAACAAAATTAACCTGACAATTAATTCCTTACATCTTCAACTTCTGAATGCCCAAGGAAAAGTAAGGGGAGAGAGGATGTGGAAGGAAATAAAATCATGTAGATTCAATCAGAAATGATTTATAGAAAAACATAATTATTATCTAATAACATAAAAAAGTGAACACATGTCAGGTGGCTATCTTTCACCTTAATCTGCAAAAAAAAAAGCTGATCTGGTACAAAGGATATTTGTTTATGACAGCAACAATTTGAAACCCTTAGGGGAATGCATAGCATGTTGCCTATGAGAAATGTGTGTGAATTTTATAGCTTAGTGTCTATGGTTAAGCAAAATCAAATAAGATAACACAAATACATAGGCATCTGAACAAATGGCAAAGAACATTATTTCTGTGGTTCTGTGATGTGGTTTAAATATCTTTATCCATCACTGAGACCTGTAGTCTTCCAGTATTAATTTAGACTTGCTGACAGTTGTGTGGGAGGAATGGTGTCAAAAATACAGCCATACACTTTTCACCCCTTAGTTAAATGTCACTCACAGTTTCCAACATGAGCCTTTTATTGACTGAGTTTTCACCTCGGAGGTGAAGATTGGCAGCCCAGAATGCCTGGTTGTTCTTGACTGGTTATTTGTTTGATGCGGAGTCAAATAAATGCTTAAGTCAATCAAGAGATTTCCAGTTGCTTTTGAATTTGCAGGGTGCAAATAAAGCTTTGCCTTTGAATGGATAGTAGATTTAACTTCATATTACAAGACACACATCTATGTCATTAGAAGCACTATTTTTAAAATTGTTCCTATGTAGAAAATAAGGTAACAAGCAAAAAAAAAAAAAAAAAAAGTGGATTCCGGCCAACATTCTGACATATTTTTCCCTTAGGGATTTAGAACAAAATTGTTGCCATTAGTTCATAACGTGAATTGATGCCTCAGGATATTTTTAGGGAAGAAAAACTTTAAAACAAATGAGAAATCATATCCATCTAAAACAGCTACAGGCAAAAGGTGTTATGCTTTGTGATAAATTGGGATGTGGCTTTTAAATAAGCAACTCTCAATTTTCAGTTCTAACACTTCTTGCTTTCTATCATATATTCTGGGTATTACAAGTAAATTGTCTCCAAAGAACATTTTTTATCATGAGTACCAATGATGACTGCAAACAAATGACCCATCCTTGCATTTTAAACATAAACTACCTAAAAAATGTACATGATAAAGTCTAAAAATAAGGTTCTGAAAAAGTTGGCTTATATTTTATAACCTGTCACCATCAAACAATGATATGAAAACAATGGGGACCTACTGTAAAATATCTTTTGAATAATGCATTCAGAACTGATATGTTCAGAATATAACCTTATTGAATAACATGATTCTAATGAGTTTATTGATTCATGAACTGTACTCACAGGCTTTTTGTTTGTTTAACTCTTGGTAAGTGATCCTGGATGAAGTATGAAAACCCATTCTTTCTTAACCAGGCAGGCAAAGTGATGTTGAGATGGTTGATTGTAACTCTGAGAAGGAACATATTAGGACAACTAAAAGCATCAACTAACCCATTACTAAGGGCTTACTTTGTGCTTGGTCCTGTTCTACATAAATACTATTAATATCCCTAACATAGGTACTATGAATAACTTCATTTTACAGAGGAGGATAGAGATATTTAGAAAAGCTAAGGAGTGTTGTCAAGATTACACACAAGTAAATGGAATGGAAATGAAGAATGATGTGATATGGCTACTCCAACGTCTTCCATAAAACAGTAACTAATCCACACTCTTCTTCATAGACTTTAACACTGAAATATTTTGGATTTGTTGTAAAAGCAGTCAATATACTAACATTAGATTTATAGGAATACATTTATTGACAGATGATCTATAAGAAAAAATAAGTCTCGGACTTGCTATGCATATTAGTCGTTACTGTTTTGAATTTCTATAGTATGACTGGGCTAGGATGTTGGAACCAGAGGAGATGATAGAGTCCCAACTCCACCTCTTATTAGCTTTGGGACATGAATCGTTCTGAATGGGTTTCTCCTCTAATCAAGTAAGTCTAATGAAAACATGCCCATCACATTCTTTTGAGAATTAAAGAGGAAATGTAATTAAAATGGTCTTTATGAAACGCAAGGTGCATAGAGTTACAAGTTGCAAATACAAAAATATCACATAATCCTATATAATAGGAAACATTCTAACAACAAATGCATGGTCTTATTTATGTACATGTCAGTTTTTATTTTATTTTGATATCCCTTAGTATTTCTTATTATAGAATCAGGTCCTAAAAACTGAAAAGAAAAAAAAAATATTTGCATGTCACTAGCATAGGTATTGACAACCAGGGTATTAGAATTACTTGACTGCATTCTGTGTGTGTTCTTTTCAAGTTTTATCACAAAAGTTGTTGGGAATTTCAGAGGACATTTCTGCAGATAATGGTTTCAACTTGACTTTTAAATACACAAGATGGTTTATTTAAATGTATTTTCCGTGAACAACTGGAGCCTTTGGAGGTATCAGTGCTCACCCAGTGAGAAAATGCTATTTAGTCCATAAATGGAAGCCAGGTGTTTTTTTATTAGATGCTATGACTGATGGAAGATTGGGTGTGATCCTTACTAGTGGCTGGTTCTATGCCTTGCATAGAATTTCCAGGATTTACTTTCTTCTCAATTATGAAGACTTGGTTATAAGCTTACCAGTTGGCAATCCATGACAGGTTTACTGAGGGCAAAATAAGTGTATGGCTCTTTGCTGCTAGTTCAGTTAATGGCACAAACATCTATAGAAATGATAATTAGCATCCTCCATCAATCCACAGCTCAAATATCTGCTTTTTCACAGAAGTTCTAAATCATTTAGGAAATAGATTGAAGAAGATGAAGAGCAAGAAAGGGAAGGAAAGAGAGTGACTCATTTTCCCACACACTTGGCCATCTGGATATGTCTGCTTTCCTTCTATCTCTATTTCGTCCTCTAAGAGTAGACATGTGTGTTCTCTTATAAACAATATATCTTGCTGGTAAGTTTTCGAAATCAACCTTGTTGAAACAGAAGAAGTGAGAGAGGGCACAAATTTATTATTATTTTTTAAATAGTCTCTACACCTAACGTGGAGCTCGAATTTACAATATTGAGATCAAGAGTTGCATGCTCTACTGACTAAGCCAGGCAGGCACCTTAAGAGAGGGCATAAATTTAAAGAAGTGTTTAAAAAATGTGTCCTTGGAAAGAATAAAGCCTGCCGAACACTGTTGTATGTATAAGGGACTGATGGTAGCTGCTGCTTGGGATGAGAAATGATAGTTTTCAAAATAACTCTTTTTAAATGTTTATTTATTTTGAGAGCGAGAAAGAGACAGAGAGAGAGAAGGGCAGGGGGAGGCAGAGAGAATCCCAAGCAGGCTCTACACTGTCAGCACGGAACCTAACGTGGGGCTTGATCTCAGGAACCATGAGATGGGACTTAATTGACTGAGCCACCCAGGTGCCCCAAAGAACTCTTAAGTTCTGCTCTTGCCTCTCTTTAATATTACCTTGGATGATCATTTCTCAACCCCAAGAACTCAGTATGCCTTTTATTTTGAACTTGAAAAGCAAGAAGATAAGTATCGACCTAATTTGATTATTGGGTAGGAACAAAGATGAGTATATAATTTTATAGCTAGTCAAATTGTCATTTAAGTAATATGAAGACGTGAACTCATAGAAATAGTAGCATGGTGGTTTCCGAGGGCTGAGAGTGGGGGAAATGAGCAGATGTTGGTGAAATGATCCAAGCTCCCAGCTTTAAGATGAGTAAGTTCTGAACATCTAGCGTATAGCATGGTGACTATAATTAATGATACTCTATTGTTTACTTGAAAATTGTTGATAGTAGATCTTAAATGTTACTACTGCACATATAAAAGGTAATTATGTGAGTGGATGGAGGTGTCAATTAACCATATTGTGCTAATCATTTTGCAGTATGTATATGTATCAAGTCATCATACTGTATACCTTAAACTTCTATGTTATATGTCAGTAATATCAAAGCTACAAAAAAACGTAAAATAAACATGGGAGAAATAAACTCACTGGTATATCCTGGGTTATATGCCCACTCATAAGAGACAAGGATGGCAGCATGCTGCAAAATGAAAAATATAGCAAGAGTATATAACCCTCCAGACCATGTATAATCCCAAAATACAGCATCATGGCGGATAGAAGCCAGAATTCAAGAGAAATACTCAATAATTGGGTCCAGAAATTTTAGCTATTTCCTCTCTAAAGAAGAAATAGATTACGCAGAAAAATAAGAGTTAAACAAAATCTGAATAACATAAAGGAAATTATTAACCTGATAAAGATTATACATCTATGACTATAAAGCAAAGCAAATAAAATACATTCTGAATGGGGAAATCTGTTCCGTGTTCTTGGGTGAAACAACTTATAAATGTTTCAGTTTCTCCCAAATTAATCTATACATTTAATAAAATTGTGAAAATAAACCTACCAGATGAGAGCAGGCAAATTCTATTTTTTTCAGAGCTATTCTACCAAAGGAGTCAGCCACCATCACTGACTGTATTTTGCAGGAGACTCAAAAGCAGGCAGAAGAGTGGGAAAGCTTTATAGTGGGGAAAAAAGGGAAGGCTTTAAGTATGTTCCTATGGTATGTGGTGTGGTAAAACCATAGACTAAATAGAAGAGTGGTATACTTTGTGATTGGGTAGGGGTTCATATTTGGCTTTCTCTGATTGTCCTAAGGTAGAAGTGGGGACAAAGCTTAGGAAAGCTCTCTGTTATTAACCAAGTCCTGGTTCTTTTGGGCCAATTGTCACAGGGGTTATTGTTTGGTTTCTTTGACTCTTTACTAGTGGTAGTGGTCTGACTGTCCACACAAGAGGCTAATTGCTATAGATAATGGGTTCGTTTCCTGGACTGCTTACTGCAGATTGTGGGTCAAAATACTATTGTTATGTATGATCTGGACATTATATATTCTGTCCTGCATAGTCAGAATCAGTGACTGATGAATTTTAGGAGAG
Organism: Panthera onca; assembly: GCF_046562875.1. Taxonomy (NCBI): domain Eukaryota; kingdom Metazoa; phylum Chordata; class Mammalia; order Carnivora; family Felidae; genus Panthera; species Panthera onca. The sequence continues at coordinate 126,024,799 of NC_138344.1, forward strand.
ACCCTCACAAATTAAAAATTTGTGTTGAAGAACTAAGGGCCATAGAGAGATAATTTAACTTCAGAAATGAATAAGGAGGAAAGATTTATGGTAAAATACATACTAAATGTCATATTAATAAAAATAATATGTTAATGACAGTGTGTCTTAAACACACAAATGGAATAAAATGGTTATTTCAAAAAGAGTTCCATATATATTTGGGAAACTAATTCCCCATGATTAAAATGACACCATGAATAATTTGTAAAGGACAAACTATTTAACAGACGGCATCAGGAAAATAACTTCACTAAGAAGAAGATTAAACTGAACTCTGAATTCTGAGCATCGAAGTGTCAAAGATAAATCTACAAATTTAATAGACAACCACAAGAGAAAATATCTTTCTAAATAAAACTACAAAAGTAGAAATTATAAAGATAGCACAAAAAATCTTAGCAAAGGATGAAAGAGCAATTTAAATAAATATAAGGTTAAAAGAAGATACTTGTAATTCTAATTTTAAAGAAGAGCAGTAATGGATAAAATCTAAAATTAGCCAGGTTATCAAAGATAAAATAACAAGACTCCAATTAGAAAAATGAGCAAGGAACACCATATAGAGGCAGTTCAGAAATGAGAAAAGCCCAAAGACAAGCATATCTACAGATGCTCAATTTCATCAAGAAGGAAAGAAAGAAAGAAAGAAAGAAAGAAGCCCCAAAAGATATCCCCCTCACCTAGCAAGGTGGCAAAGATTAGAAAGTGTATCTACCAAAATATTGGTGGGCATGTAAGCCCCCTTAGGTACTGTTAATGTGAATGTAGACTGGTGCAACCATTCTGAAGAGCAATCTGACAGTGCTTGGTCAAAATCAGTATATTTATAGATACCTTCTGATGCACCAATCACCTATCTGGGAATATGCCCCAAGGAAATATTTGCATAGCAACATCGTCATCTGAGGATATTGCTGGAGGTGTTGTTTACATAGCCAGGAGCTGGAGGCAATTTAGATAGCCATCTTTCAGGGAATGACAAAACATAGTAGATCTTCATTCTGGAATACTGCATAGCAGTAGAGGGAACATAAAAAAACATGTACACAGCAATGTGAAAAAAGCATATTGCCAAGTTAAATAAAAATAGAAGGAATTTATGGAAAAACTACAAAACGCACTTGTAAGAGTGTATATAAATCAAGTGCCCTAACCACATAAGAACAGTTGCATATGGGAGAAAGTAAGAGTAGGGATGAGTTAAAAAGAAATGAACACATTAATAAATGGAACAAGAGAGACCCAATGCAAGCCAATGACGAGAATGTTTTATTAACTAAGGATCTGTAGTAACTCAGATTTATATACTTGAGGACATAAGTAAGTGCATATATATAAAATATATATATATATATATTATATATATATATATTTAATATATATATATAAAAGCATATATTCTGCCTTGTCCTAGCAAATAGCAAATTGCTCTTAGGCTCTAAGCAGAGAGGGGTGTGGTCAGAGTATGGGTACTAGCATTGTCATCATCAGGAGCCCTGAAGACTACACAGACACAATACCAGAGCTTATACAAGAGAAAGGTAGGGACTTATTAACATATGCTGTGTTATTAACATAATGCTCTAATTATTAGCATAATGCTGTAGGAGTGTGATGGGAAGACATCCCCCCCACCCCCACCCCAGAAGCAAAGACAAACCACTAAAAAAGAGCTACAGATCATCTTACCTGATCAACATCAGCCATCATCCAAACTGATAGCCTATGGATGGATGAGCAAGGGGGTTCTGAACTATTCAAATATCCCCTCCGATATCCTTCCATGTTGTGAATCATCTTGGTTAATCTGGTGGCACAGCAATAGTATCAATAGTAGCTCTTAGATTTAGATCTTTGCAGAAAGAGACAGATTTTATATATTTTTTAACTTTTCTAGAAATTTAGAAAAAATAGCATTCACATCTAAGCATTTTAGAAACGTAGATTTTGCACAACTGCACCTGCTTCATTTTAGTAGTGTCTGTCAACAAATGCATGCATCATTTAGTCTTTAATTCCATCAACATCTATTAATTATTTGGGCCTGACACTCTGTTGGGTGCGAATATGTGACTTTGAAAAATGTGTAGTCGCTTTCCTTGAGGAACTCAGATATAAATATTTTTTTATGCACAAAAATCAGAGCCAGAAGTATAAATAGAAAAAAACACATCTCAGTAGCAGGTGAGATGAAGGGACAAGGCAGATAGAAAAGCATGTGCAAAAACAGAAGTTTGAGAGTTTGGCTTCTTTATGGAATGTTGAGAATATTTTCCAGCAAGAGGGATCGGTACTTAGGAGGGAGTCTGAAAAGGAATATAGTTAGTGCATTTGAGACTGACTTATAAATGGTTTTCAGTGACATCATCATGGATCTACACCTCGCTAGAAGAAAATGGAAGAAGTATCTTGGGTTTTAAGTAGAGGGTGACATGATCCACTTGACAGTTTGAGCAGTAATTTTGGCAATGCATTCTTTCTAGGCTGAGATTTAGGTTATAGTGTAAATGTGGGCAGAGGGCTGAATAATAAGTGCATTTCATCTCAAGAGAATATGCTCCTATTATTCTCCCATTCACCCCAAGTACTCATTAACACATTCCTTCAAAAATGTGTACTTTGAAGTCAACTCCTATCTCATGGACATATCTCAAATTCTAAATATTTACCAAACTATTCTAGCTCCACAGGAGGTTTTTCCTGTGCTCATCTATTACCTAGGGATTGTTCCTGCTCCTGCTCTTTTATTTGATATTTTTGTATTGGTTTTGAAAATAATAATTAGGTTCCTATGTTTGTCATACAAAAAAACAATTTTACCTGGAATATGGCAAGGAAAAAGAGACCTTTGTCTCTCTGGCAAATAGTTTTATTCTCCTTTCTCTAATTTTCTCACTTTTGCATAAAAAATAAAATAAACAGAGGGAGACTGAGAAAGGAGGGGGACCTGAAAAAGAATGTGGCTCATCTTGGATCTGTGAAATCTGACAAAGTGTATTGAAATAGAAATATGGAAGTATGCTGTTTGCTAAGCAGGTTAATATTGTGGTATGCGTAAAAGTTCTGGAAAACGTTTCTCTGTTATATAGAAGTTCAACAAGACTTTATTTAGTTGTTTTTTTTATATAATGTGTAGTATTTTGTGTGTGTGTGTGTGTGTGTGTGTGTGTCTCCACAAACTTACCCACATATAGCTATCTTATTATTTAGATGTAGACCTTGGTTTGCTGCCACTAGTCTGGCACAAAATTTTTTATAGGAATAGTTTTGGATGAGAAACAATGTCATCAATAAGAAAAAACAAATACATATTTTATAGGCCCTGTTCCAAGAACCCCTGCTACTGTTTATTTGGCTGTTTTGCACATCAGTGTTATTAGATGATAATGAGACAATATAATAGGTTATGTTACAAAATGCTAATCATTTACTGCCACATTATGTTTTTTTTTTTAATTCCGGTAAATTTATTTTAGAAATGTTGGGAAATTCATAATGTAAAAACCTTATGAATCTGTTCCTTCCTCTTTGGTAACACCTTGTGTATAAACCATGCCTGCCTTGCCTTTATGTATTCATGTATCTCGCAAAGTAGAATTTTATTTCACTTATCAATATCATGGTAATTTTTTCATATTGTAAAAAAGAAAATTCTTAAAAGCATAGTGTTATGGATACAGATTATTCTATAATAATGGATGCTCTAATTTGAAAAACTTTATAGCATAGAGATTATGAACCTGAGCTCCAGAGCCAGATACCCTTTTTAAAAAAAAATTGTTTTTACAGAGTGAGCACAAGCTGGGGAAAGGAGCAAAGAGGTGGGGGGAATCTTAAGCAGATCCCACACTTATCATGAAGCCCAACGTAAGGATTGATCCTACAGCCCTGGGATCATGACCTGAGCAGAAATCTAGCTGGTCACTCAACTGACTAAACCACTCAAGTGTTCCAATACCTGAGCTTTAATTACCACTTCACCATGACTGACATGTGAACTTGAATAAATTCTTTAACCTCTTACTCTCTGTTTCCAAATATGAAAACTAAAAGGAATACCTACTCAATATTGTTCTTCTAATTAGATGGTTTTATATATGTAGAGCAATTTATGTATGCAGCAATGCGTAGATATGATACATACAATATAAATAATAGATATCATTTTTTAGATTCCATATTGATAGCCATTTGGATTGTTTCCAACTTTATAGATGTGTGAATAACAATATGCTTAACAAATTTGAGTATAAATCTCTCAAAGAATATTACAGCCAAATGATTTGTAATTTGATATATACTGCAAAATCACCTTCCAGAATAGTTACAAAATTTACACTATTATCTGTCAGGTTGGGAGAGACTGCTTCATAAGCATTAACATGCCTCATAATTAAGTAGAATACATTTTATTGGCAGAAAAATTAAATATTTTCTTTATAATCTATAATTTTTTCATTTTTAAAATTTCCTTGTTTTATCTTTCCTTTTTGATTTCTTCTTTGAGACATAGTTTTAATAGTTTTAGTATTCTATAGATGATATTTAATTCATTTTGGGGGTGTTTTTTTGTTTATATTTGAATGTCTTGAGTGGAAATTATCTGCCTCATTTATGATTTTAGCTTGTGCAGACTTTTTAATATTGTTTTTCTGACTTACATGTTTTCCTGGCATATTTGTGATTATTAGCTTATCCTCTTATTTTAGTTTCATTGTGTCTTCTGTGTTAGACCATGTCTTGAAACTACCAGACATTTGGACTTTGTTTCATGTTTGATCTGTCTTCTAATACTGAAATTTAACTCATTCGCATTTATTACTTTAATTAAAATACTTGTTCTTGAATCTGTCATCTTTCTTGTCTTGATGTTAGGTGTTTACTGTTTATTCTTTTCCTCTTAATTTTGCTAAATATAACTAATGCCTTCCTTTCCCCCTTTCTTTTCTCTGTGGGAAATTACATCCATTAGTATAATGGTTATTATTAGTTACATCTGTTTTTATCTAATTTCAAAGTTCTTAAACCCTATCAGGTCTTCTGGTTCAAAATAATTTTTGACTAAAGCCTTTACCAGAATCTCTTTAGTTTCACGCTAAAATATGCATAAAAACTAAAACAATCCTTGCCAGAAAAAGGGATTCTAGACTATTAGAGAAATGTCCACTACCTGTAAGTATGATCTTCCTGCTATAGGTGTAACTCAGGAACCAGAATGATAGAGCAAAAGGTAGCTGGACAGTTATGTACCTCCCTCCATGTCTGACTAATACAAAAGCTCAGATCCTGAGCCACTGGGAATATTAGATATAGCTGTTCATAGAAAATGGAGGAAAACATGATACACACAGCAGAGTATGTTGCTCCTTTAGAAGAGAAAGAGCATATGAAAAAGAAATTAGCAAATACAATAAAAAAGCAACCTAGCCAACAGGACAGAGATACTGCAGGGGCTCAGACCAGCAGAAGTAAGTCTGTCACTCTTCCAGGCCCAAAGAGTTTGATTCCCAGTAATTGAAGGAGAAAATGTTGGAGAGATCATAGGTATGTGTAATTTTACATTGTTCTTGACAAATTTTTTACTGTGGGAATACAATAGTAGTCAATACTGACAGTTACTGGACCTCAAACTACTCTCAAGTACAAAAATGCCCTGGAAAACAAACAAACAAATAAAACCCCATAACACATTCCTAATTTATCAAGAAGGAAACAGCAGATGTTTTGATTATAATACATTTTAAGCAAATCAGCCTCTTAGCTAGAAATATGTTCACTTGAAAAAAAAATGTATGCTGGCTTCAAAGAGATGGAATCATAGAATAGATTAAAAGTGAATAAGTTAGGAGTGTCTGGATGGCTCAGTCAGTTAAGTGTCCTACTCTTGATTTCAGCTCAGGTCATGATCTCACAGTTTGTGAGATTGAGCCCTCTGTCAGGCTTTGTGCGGTCAGCTTGGGATTTTCTCTCTCCTCTCTCTGCCTCTCCTTTAACTGTTCTCTTTCTCTCTAAATAAATAAATAAACAAACATTAAGAAAAAAGTAAGTTATCAAGGACTAGAGCTCTGAATTTGAGGCTGCATATAAATTTACATAGTGCAAAAATTCTATTTGGAATGTTTATTAACCTGACATTTGCAATTGACATATCATATACATCAGTGTGTGCCACTAAGACCAATCAGAGTTGTGTAAGATCATCAGACATTGTGCAATTGATCTTTGGGAAAACTGGAAGAGGGAACCACCTCTTCTGAAACCTGCCAGTATCTCTGACTGCATTCAGCAAGTATATATCTCATGCAGTTAATCCCTAGGGTTTTTCATTAATGAAAGTCAACTTCAAATCTTCCCATATTGGTTTCCTAAATATGAATCTTGTAAAGTGGACGATGGTGATTATGATGAAGATGGTAATAAAGCCCACCACTTAGTGAGACATATGTTTACCTAGTTTTGTGATGTTATTTATATTTATTGCAATTAAACCTTCCAACAATGCTGCTATTATCTCCATTTCATAGGTAAAGAAAATGCTCATGAGAAAGAATGTAATTCACAGTGACATAGTTATAAAGAAATATCATTGGGATTTAACACAGCTACTTGACTCCAAATACTGAGATTTCTATCTCTTAATGGTGCTGCGCATATCATATAGTCAGTTGATGCTGTTTGCTCTCTATAAGGTTTGGTTATATTCCCAGAGAGAACAGGGCTTGTTGACAAAAATGTGCCCCTCCAAGTCTCCAGGAAGACATTTTAACTAAATTACATCTCGTCTAATGCTATAATGAGGTAGGTCTTTCACAAAAATTCAGAGTTCCTTCCATTGTGTTTTCCTATACAAAGTATAATTGTATTTTGTTTCTGTTGCATTGAATCATAGCCTTTTTTTTAATCCTTTAAGGAATACTGGAATGTTAATAATGATAAGCTGTTAGGAAAAATTAATTTTCCATCAATGAGATATTATTTGTATTTAAGTGCTAGGAATAAGCTCATTCACTAGAGTGTGAACCTGATATGCCATTTTTTTTCCCCATCTTCTTTCTGGTCTTCCCACTAGTATCAATGAAACTGCCCTGTATATTTATTTTTCTTTTTAATGAGACATGATTGGAACACATGAGTTGAAAATAAAACTATTTATAGTGAATTATTTGTATTTTGGTAGGAAAGTCGGAAAAATTGTTCTGTAATTCAAGAGAATATACCCACAAGTGGGACCCCAAAGTATGTGGACCCCAAAGAGGGATGACAAAAGGGGCAATTTGAAAGAAAAGAATAATCCCTATTTATATATTTGCCTTAAATTCTACCTCCTTCTAAGATTTTAACTCCATATGCTTTCTACCTGTTTCAAGATTAGTAGGGAAAAGGCAAGAATAAATATAGGTACAAACTTTCTTGTATCAAATTTAGCCGTTATAAACAATTTCATGATCCCTTCTGGTCTTTCTGGAAACACCTCTGGCAAAGACTTGCAGGATATTGCATCTTTTACTGTAATCATACTAAGGTCCAGGGCTTTAACTGTGTTGTGGTATCTTAAATTGATTAGTATCTTTGCACTGAGCCAAGCTAACCAAACTCTTAGGAGATTACAAAGTAAACTAGAATTCCATTATATTAATAGATATGTCAAAAGCACTGTAATATTTTACTGGATGACCAATACAATTTCTTTCCTGTGAGAAAACTACTTAATTAACTGGTACATAATAAAATGATTGTTTGTTAAGCATCATTTTAGCTAAGAGAGAGTTCGTTCAGTAACCTTGATGAGCAACATCCTAAAAGCCTGATACATCTATCTCTACTGTTAGGTGTACTTGATTCTTTTCCTGGGACTGTTATGAAAATGTTACCAAAAACTGGGTGGCTTAAAATAATAGGAATGCATTCTCTAACAGCTCTGAAGGACAGAAGTCTGAAATCAAGATGTTAGCAGGGCCACACTGTATCTGGAAGCTCCCTTCTTTGTCTCTTCCAACTTCTGAAAGCCAGAGGTGTCAAGTGCCTTCCTTGGCTTGAGGCAACATCACTCCCATCTCTGCTTCTATAGTCACATCGCCTTCTCCCATGTTTGTCTTCTCTTTGTCTTACAAGGACACTTGTTACTGGATTTAGGTCCTATCTGAATAATTCAAGATAATCTCTTTTCAAGATTCTTTTTGTTTTAAATTTTTTTTTGAATGTTTATTCTTGAGAGAGAGAGACAGAGGGCACAAGGAGGGGAGGGGCAGAAAGAGACGGAGACAGAATCTGAAGCAGGCTTCAGGCTCTGAGCTGTCAGCACAGAGCCCAGTGTGGGGCTTGGACTCACAAACTGTGATATCATGACCTGAGCCAAAGTCAGATGCTTAAGTGAGTGAGCCACCCAGATGCCCCTCATTTCAAGATCCTTAATTACATCTACAAAGATCTTTTATTCCAAACGAAGTCACACCCCCAGTTTCCAGGGGCATAAACATTAAAAACAACAACAACAACAACAGAATGCTTCACCAATTTGTGTGTCATCATTGCCATGCCAGTCTTCTCTGTAGTGTTCCAATTTTAATGCATGTGCTGACAAAGTGAGCACCACTGCCATTTTTTGAGATCATCAGTCAGTCCACTACAGGCATCATATACTTGAGAACTAGAGTATCAAATGTCCATTTGTCCAGGTGCTGTCTCCCTCTGGAGTAGATAGTATGAAGAGTACATAGATCCTGGGCCCCTTATTTTTCTTTGACCTCTTCCTTTCTTGATTTTTAAGTAGAACCTCCCCCTTTCATTAACTCACTTGATATATTTTAGAAACTGACAGAGACATAGCATAAAAGAAAGTAAGTGGTATGAGATGAGTTTGTAGAGATGGAGACCACATAATGTAGCATCTTGAGGCAATAGGAAAAATGTGAAGTTTATTCAAAATAAAGTGGAATACTTATAACTAGTGAAATTTATCTATATTTTTACCCATGTTGAATTATGAGTGTCTTCATACATATCTCCATATATGTAAATGTCTAGGCTCAAGAACACTCTTTCATGTATAGATGCAACACTGGAACTTTCAATACAGACAAGTTGAGAATAACTTCCATGGGGGCCAATGCAAATGAAAAGAAGATATGTTTATATTGCTGTTTCTATGTCTTAGAATTCAGTTTTTCCATTCCTCTTGTAAGGTGCTAACTGATGTTGGTTAAAGGATCAATATAGGGTTGGTTTTGCAAGACAGTGTGGACAGGACGCAGAAACTGTGTCAGGATTTCCAATTTTGCTACTGTCTTTCGACTTCTGAACCTCACGTATTCTGCATTCTGTGTTGACCCCAGAAGGTACTACAACACCTTTCCCCTTCCTCCACCTAACTCCTACTCGCGTACACACATTTTTTTGTCATTTTTGTCAAACTATCATCTGTTCCTCCTTTGTCAGTTTTCTCCCAAACCCTACTGTTACCAGTACACAATCCATCTCCTTAGCTTAAGCAGCTTCTAGAATCCTATTGCATTCCCCCACCACTAGTCAGTGATAAATTAGAACAGTCCTACATCTATGCCAGCCCTTTATTTCTCTGCCTAAATACCTAAATATTCATGTTCTTGAACTTCTCATTCACTCACCACTTCACAAAATATACTGATTTCAGTGTTCATATATAATGTTAAGAGTTTATTTTATGTTACTGTTAAATGTTTGCACAGTTGTCTGGATGGAGCCTTCCATCTGTCCACACAAAGGAGCAGACATTCCACATTATGTCAATGGGTTGTTTCTAATGACATATGCACTCAGATGGAATGTGAAAATGAGACTGCAGAAAGTTTGACCCATATGTGCAAAGAGAAAGAACATTTATGTTAATGCTCATTATCTGACTATTAGAAACCTCTATCAATCAATCCACTGTAAGGTGTCAGTTTTACAGGAAGTGGAAGATATAGCCTCTGACATTTGGGAATTTACAGAATAAACAAATGCATATCACCAGAAATAAGAAACCATACAGAAGAAATTGGAGAGATCTGAGTGTCTGTTGAGGTCAGGATGCATAAATTATCCACTGCAAGAGGGATCTGAAGAGTTTTGAGATGGCATGGTACGTGTGTGATGATGGTTGGGGGAAGGGGAGGCGGAAACTTGGCTCCAACTCTAATAACTGTGTATCCCCGAGTTTCCTGTTTTTCAACTGTCAAATGGAGATGCTGATGTCATCTCTTTCCAGGACTGTTAGTAATATTAAATGAATTTGTATGTGCAACGTATATGGAATATGTTTGCTTATGTGTTAATTCTCTGCCATCTGCCCTCCCTCAGAAAGTAGACTTGGAGTCAATGTTATAAATCCAACATTACAACATACCTGTCTTGAAGATGACTATATCAAGGTGGCTATACAAGCCGTGGTGAAAAGAATGACAGATATCTAACAATTTAGGGAGATATCTGTGTGTCTAGGAATTTTACTGGTATAAAAAAAATTAACGACATACCTAGAACAACATACCTAAGTAATTATATTCAAAGTTAACTTTATGATGTCTTCAAAAATAACTTTTTAGTAATATTTCAGTCTGTATTGTTTTTAGGGGATGGTGCCATCTAAGTGGCTCTTTCTTTTGTTAATGTTTCTTTAAAAAAATTGAACCAGTAATAATTTTGCATATGATGTTTATCAACTTAAACACAGATATCAGGAAAACTTATGGCATGCTGGTGACTAGACACTTTGTGATTAAATTTGTATCTTTTGTGGATATATGATCATGCAAAAATAGGATTTTTATGCATTTATTTTAGATTAAGCTTGCTGATCACATAATACTGAAATCATAAGTTCATGATACCTGGGGCGTATTGCATATTAAGTTAAAGAATACAACATCCTGGAGAATAAGGATTCAAGAGCATGTGGAGGGAATGAGAGGTATAAAAGAGCAATATATGAGTAAAGGCAAAAACAATAGGAGATTTTTTTTATGAGCTAACTAAAATAAATAGAAATGTATTTGTATTGCATTTAGATTAAGGTGAAGGCATAGCTATGATATTACAATATTTCTCCTGCTTGCCAACCCGTGAGTAGCCTGTATTGAAATGTCAGAAAATTTTGTGGTTACAAAAATGAAATCCTACTCTATCATCTGTAAAGTATTCTCAGTTATTGTTACACGTCTGGAAACCAAATCCTGAAGGAGTGAAGCTAGAGCCTTTGTGACCAGCATGGCATCTGCCATATAACGCGAGCGCAGTGAGTTTGAGAGTCAGAAAGCATGAATCCAAATTTCTTGTCTGTCGCTTAATTACTGCCACCTCAAGCAATCATTCATCCATTTTAAGCCTTATAGTCTTAAGCTCTAAAATCAGGATAATGTATTAAAATGGCATCTCAAAGCATGAGGATCGAATAGTATCATAGTTCGGCGTTAAACCTAGTTACTCGTTTATTCAAAACAAGTAACTTTTCTCCTCCCTGTATCTAATCTAACCTCCACAAGAATGAGCTCAGGCTAAAACACATATATAGTATGGATCCATTCTTACATAAATGATCTGTATGGCACCTTCAGTGCGACATCAACCATGGAAATACTCCCGATACATCATACTGGAACATCAGCGATGTCACTGCCCATACTTGGTGTGAGGTTCACCTTGATGACTGCCTACTTGCATTGTGCTAAACTGTGCAGAGGTCTCATAATTTTGAATTTGTACAGTAGAGGAAATTATTTCATGCATTTTAGATTGACATAAAGGAATTTAGTATAATAAAAGCAGGGGATAATAACTTTTACCTGGGAGTGGTTCAGAGGAGGGAATGATGGGGAGAACACTGTTTCAAATTCAAAATGCCTTGCATGTGTCTCATGATGTTATAAAAATAACTTTCCAAGAAGTCATGGCCCCAAATGCATCCCTTCCCTAAGAATCCGCCCTCTATGAATGATGATAGTATGTTATACCCCTTAGTTATGTTGGGGTAGAAAATAGTTAATCACTGATTTTAAAAGCATCATTTTTTTTTCATAAAAATAACTTTATCACTTATTCTGTTGTTTTCTATAGCATGGCTTCTCCATTCCTTGATTTTTATTTTGCATCAGTGATATTTTTTTTACACACTACCACAATTACCCACTCACAGGGATTCTATTCTAAGCTGCACCAGATCCGCAACAACTACAAAATTCTGTTTCAGACAGTCTTCTGGTATTTTTTCTTACTCTTCCAACTCACTGCCCAGTTAGATGCTAATTTCATCAATACTTCAGACCATTAATTCTAAGACTTATGTCTTTTCTCCCCAGGTCTCCATATCTTTACTCAGGCCAGATTCCATATTTTAATATTAGATAAACTTGAGTGTACCTAGTTTGAAAAGAATAAATAAATTGAACGTTTATTTAGCCCTTTCTCTTTTCCCTTAAGAAGTTCGTGTTTGACAAACCTATGTTGCAACCACATAAAGCATCAGAACATTGCTGGAAAGTTGTTGTCTGCCCCTTAGAAATCCTATTTTGTGTCTGTACTGCATGGTGTTAGTGTTGTGCGTCATGACTTCTCTCTGGTTTCGTTTGAGGTTCCCTCAAATATCTCTAGAGTTTTTTCATGATTGACGATAACTTCCTATTGTTTTTTTTTAATTCTCTTAGAACACATTTTCCTTTTTCTATTTTTTTTGGGGGGGTGGGTAGGATGCATAATTTCTTTGTTGTTGAAGCTCAGCAGCTTAAGTCGTATAAAATTGGTATTGGTGTTGAAGACTTTTGCATCAGATTTTTCTAACATATGAGATGCTCTATGATATGATTAAAGCCTTCCTCCATAAAAAAAAATCCATATCTAATCTATTCCAGTTTTGTTTGGTTTTCTATTTCATGAACCAATTATCCTTATATTGGATCCTTTTGGATATTTTCTATTTCTAATAGGCTGAATTCACGTACTTGAATACACGTGTAACTTTAATTTGCCTTCACTACTTTTAAGAGTTAATAAATAAATTGATTTTTAGGCCCATTTATTCTGTTTCTTAATATTTTAACATAAATTGGTATTATAATGATGCCATTTGCCTTAAAACATGTCCTTTTTTTCTCAAATCTTCCTTTTCATCTATTTTCTTTCTTAACTATAGTTTGAGCTCTTGTTTTATGGAATTTAGATTCTTATTAGCTAGTTATAAAGCACAAAATGATCAAGAGGACTTACCTTCTGTTCTTTGTGTTATATTTTTTCTAGGATTATTCTTTGTTTTTTCTTCCTTCCAATATATCAGGATATCATGGTATAGTTCAAAGACAGGGAGAGAACTGGCCTCTGACCAGTGGAAAAAGAGTCACGATTAGTCATTCAATGAAGATATGTCAGAAAAGCGAGGATGGCAAAAAGCTACAGACTGAGTCTATTTTTTGTGTTATCACCATTCTCGTGTGTCCAGGGCAACGGAGGGTTCATCAAGACAACCCAGTTGAAACAATACTCTCTCTTCTGAAAGACTTTTTAGAAATTTCTGTCTACGTGAAAGGTGATACTACTTTTCTGGGAGGATTGGTATAGATCATTTCTCCAATTCAGCATTTAACTGTTTGGCTTTCATTTGGTCTTGTTGGCAAGGGGCATTATAAGAATTGTCAGAATTTTGTCATCTCTTAAGTAAAACTTCTGTGACATTACTCTTTGCTGCACATATTGTTATCCTTCTGGTCATCATCTCTAAAGTATATCACAGGAGGTTGTGCAACTTTTCTCTGTTGGTTGCTGATGTTGCTTTTTTTTTCTTTTTGTCCTTTTTCTCATAGACATCAGGGTAGGACATGATCCAAGGAATTTTCTGTTTTCCAATTCAATGGTAAACCTGCCTAAATAATGTTGTTTATTTCTCCAATATAAATGAGTATCCGTATCCTCTGCCACTTTGTAGGTTGGCTGCCTCCATATGTTAAGAATTGCTTATTTACCTCTTTCCCCAGCCCTGACCCCTTTCCTCATCAAATCAGTCCCAGCAAGTTTTGAGTACAACGTGCTGAAAGATGGAATGTGCCCTGAAACTACCTTTCCTGACTTTATAGATTAATACAATTTCTAGCGTAGGCCCATGGGCATCTCAAGAATGTGAAAGCCTAGGAACCATTTAATGTAAAAATCCCTTTGAATAAAAGACTCCACCACTGCTTGACATTTTTGAATACTTTTCCCTAGATCTGCGTAGAGATTTCATGGACAGGAATGAAACAGGAGAGCATAATTTAAGGTTTTCTATTGTCTATAGTTTGGTTTGTACAGAAGATTGTATAGACAGAAGTTAGTTATCATATGACACCTTTACTTAATTTGGCTTAATGAACAAGTTCCGCTTTTCTCTAGAGGAAATCCTGGGCATGGCAGACAGTATGGAGGTATGGCTTGCATGATAAATGGAAATGCTAAGAGCTTCAGATACTATCTACGTTTATTGACAATACACAGTGACTTCGTTAATAGATAAGCAGATTAGGTATGTATTATGATCTATCTGTAAATTGATAAACACTGAATCATATTCCAACCGCCGAACATCATAAATTCTTCGTGAAGGACCTCTTGTGACCGACCGTGGAAAATTCCTAAGTGGATACTTAGGGAACGGTTTTTGACTAGCTTGTGGAGTTTTTAGAGTAAAAACATCACAATGATTACTATTAATACCTACAGCTTCTAATTTATTGAGCCCTTCACCTGGCATATAAAGACCATAGAGGTGTATGTTTGCTAAGATGTTAATGAAACCTTGTTCTTATAATTATAAATAAGATTATGAAAATATTGCATTGATCAAGACCTTTGGAAATATAAGAGAACCTTACAAGAAGTACCATATTAGAAATGTTATTTCTCTTGAAGTAATTATACCATATTTTTTTAGAGGTCTTTGATAATTTTTCTGATTCTTTTCTCTGCCCCATATGCCCCTAACTTTTGGAAGTTATCTTTTGTCATATCCTTTTTATTTATAAAAACTACATAAGTCTTTGACTTTTAATATTAAGACAACTCGGGGCGGGGGGCAGGGTGGCTCAGTCGGTTAAGAGGCTGCCTTGGGTTCAGGTCATAATCTCACGGTTTGTGGGTTCAAGCCCCACATTGGGCTCTCTGCTGTCTGCATGGAGCCCACTTCAGATCCTGTGTCCCCCTTCTCTCTGCCCCTCTCCCTTATGTTGTCTCTTTCTCTTAAAAATAAATAAAAAACTTATTAAAAAATATTAAGGCAACATAAATTCAAGGTGTAGGTTTAGACTTTCTTCTCACTCCATGCCCAATTATAGTTCTCTCTCTCCCTCTCTCTCCATTCCTCTCTGCTTATTAAGATTTAAGGCCAATTGACAGAAGAAATTAACAAAAAAATCCTTTTGTATCAATCAGCACTTTGTTTTATTTGGGTAAATTTTAAATCAGTTTTAGTAGCAAAGTTATTATTCAGTGGAGAATAAAGACTATAAATGCTTCAAATTTTATACCTGTTATACCTGTCCCAGGTATAAAATTTATTGCTCTTTGTTGGAAAATGTTTACATAATTAAAATAGTCTGAAAGGCGAAAAAGACCCATCTAGCTTTCCTTATTACCTACTCTTACAAGACACCAATGCAGATGAATTGGTGTTGGTTACCAGACAATAATTACATTTTTAACATTTTTGTGTGTGTGTGTGTGTGTGTGTGTGTGTGTGTGTGTGTGTGTGTGTGAAGTCACTGCAATTGTAGATTTTGAAAGCCAGTGGAATAATTTAATTTCAGGGTTTTTTTTGGATTAGGTTTCTAGATAGAGCTTAGGTAAAAGAATAGGACAAGGTTTCCCTAAATTGATGGGGTGTAACATCTAAATTCAGATATTGCTTTTGTAATTTAATGGATATAAAATTTTTTTAAGTGGGATTTCAGAAAATGTATTTAAGATTGTCACCACTTTGTACAATTTAAGAATTATGTACTTTGGCTATTCTAATGGAGAAACCTCCTTTAATTGAACTTCTGTATCCTTCGGATGTTATATTTTATCCTCAGGGAATACTGGTTCGGTGAAACTCCATTTTACTGATTATTATTTGCTCTGTAGTGTTCTGGACCTACTTCCCTCTTTCTTATCCTTTAGAGAAGCAATGCATGTATGTCAGCCCTAGATTTAACCACATGGACAGCAGCTGAAATAAACTGTAGGTATTTGTTTTGCTTTTGCTTTTTATGTTCATAGTCAAATGCTTTTTGATAATAAAGAAGGCACTTTCCTTTATAGTGTATCAAAGGTCTTTATTCCTATGCTTAGTCTCTTTGTCCTATTTTCCTAATGTCATAAAAATTAATATGCACACAAACTCTCCACATTTCATTCATTCTCTGTGTATTTTGGAGTTCCTTTGGAGACTCCATTACAATAAGCTGAAGTGGTATCCGAAAAGTTTCAGACCCTTAAAGTTGCTCTGACTTAATTTAATTAGATGAATTATTTAAGAAGAGCATCCTTTGATGTACTAATGCTGCTCCTGGAAATTCCTGTGCTAAATCTGGCAGCAGAAGCATCTTTGTGTCTAAATTTAAAAAGAGAGAAAAGAAACCTACAGAAAATCAAATATCATAACATTCCTTAAGTTAAATATTAAATTTATGCATTTCCATAATTAGATTAGCCAAAACAAGACAAAATATAGCTGTTTTGGCTTCAACAAGATTTAATAATTATAATAACAATGGCTCACACTTATTTTATTCTTTTTTTTTGTAAAACGCTTTAAAGAAAATCTTGTGTTTGATGTTGGGAAAACTCTGAGATTGGCATTGTTAAATCCCAAATTGACCAATGAGGGTATTGGGACTAAGGAAAAGCAATTGATCTAAGTTCATAGATGCCTGGTAGGCTGATCTAAATAGCAATAGTCAGTATTTCCAGAAACTAATATTTGCTGCTAAATTTAGTGATGCTTTCCATAAATACAAGGTATTAGTTCTAGCAACTGATGCCACTTTTGCAAGTATTATTATGTCTTCATTTAATCAATTCTTAAATTATCCTGGTCACTGTGATAGGAAGAATGCTCATATGCTCCCCATGACTCCTGCCCCCTGGTGTGTGCAGCCTGGGTAAACTCAGGGCAGAACCTGTGCATGTGATGGGTAACACTTTTTTAATGATGCGATGTTATGTGACATTGGGAAGATCATCCTGCTGCAGCCTACCTAATCAGGTGAACCCCTTAACTAGAGAGCTTTCTCTGATTAGTTGCAGAGAGAGAAGTCAGAAAGTACACCGCTGAATGAAAGTAAACATTCATGCTGTGAACTTTCTATGGGGCCCATATGGTAAGGAGTTGGGGGCAGCCTTTAGGAGCTGAGAGTGGTCTCTGACTACAGTCAGCAAGAAAACTGTGACCTTGCTCATATGGGGGCAAGGAGAGGAATTCCACCAGTGATGGAGCTTGGAGTAGGACTCTAAACCTCACGTGTTTGCTGGTTTATATCTTCATTACAGCCCAGTGAGACCCTGAGCAAATGATCCACCTAACTCATACCCAGCCTCCTGATGCAGAATCCTTGATATAGACAATTTGTGTTGCTTTAAGCTGCTGAGCCTGTGGTAATTTGCTAGGCAGCCTTGAAAAACTAATACAGTCATCTTTCCTGATGACATTTGTAAGCACATCAAGAATAGCCTCGCTTCCAAGTGACATAAGGTTCAGTGGTGAGCTAAGAAGTCAGAATTAAGAAAATATTAAACTGGATGGAGATTGAGTTTTTTCTTTTTTCCAGTTTTACTGTCATAGTCTACCTTTTTAAGGGTGAATTTTCTGAAATTATACGAATATTTCTAACTATCTTGATCTAACAGTTCGTTCAACATTTATATAAAGCATCATCTACTCTTTCTGCTACAAATTCCTGAAAGTATTTTCTTCTTAATTTTTTTCTCTGGATATTCCTGTTACGCTTCTCTCTTCATTAAAGGTTGATAATTGGATAGCTTTACTTTCTATGTTTGGTTGAATGATTCCCTCCTGTTTCCGGCATAAATGTTACTTCGGCTCTTTCTTTTTATGTGTAATAACCATTCAGCATTTCCATAATGTGCAAACAAATGGTAATACATTTATTCAAATGGTATCAGTTTGTAGTACCCCTGAGAACAGGAGTCATGGGATCAATATGTTCTCAGAGTCATGCTGTGAATTTCAGTACTGAGGTTATGCAGGATGCTGAACTGATGGAAAACATATATCTTGGGCCTCAGAGAATTGGAACTCAGGAACGCTGCATGGCTTTTGTAGAAATTTTGTCCATATA
Organism: Panthera onca; assembly: GCF_046562875.1. Lineage (NCBI taxonomy): Eukaryota > Metazoa > Chordata > Mammalia > Carnivora > Felidae > Panthera > Panthera onca. The sequence continues at coordinate 126,043,155 of NC_138344.1, forward strand.
GAAGAATGCTAACTTCCCTATCTTCTCCTAGACTTGACAAACTAGAATGGACTGGTAACTTGGTTTCACCTATGGAGCCAACTCTGCTTAATTGGTAGTGGTAGCTAGCCGCTCTCTGATGAGGCAGATTCTGAGGCTAAAATCAGCTTCTGTGTGAATGAATACAGTGATTGACTAATAATAATTGAATATAGTGATTGACTAATACAGTAATTGGCTAATAATGTCTGCAGTGGTTATGACACAAAAATGTTCACACCCACATGAATTACATGTGTAATAACCCTGAAATAACTATAACTATTCATCCATAAAATTAACTGAAAATATGAATCATCTTAAAGATTTTGAGAGGCAAAAACATGTAACTGAGGGAAAAATTCTCATGTTTCAATTTTATGTTCTTTATTATCTAAATGTATCTGAGTCATTGGATACTTGTTCTTCCTTAGGCAAGTATAAACAGTCATACAGTTTCCCCATTATATGTCATCCTAAGATTTATTCAGACATTTGAGAAAATTATAAATTCTGAAATAGCTTCCTACCTTAAAATTCATATTTTATTTTTCCCAGTTTGGTAGCCCTTTGTATTTTGTCATGTCTTAGTCAAATACTGCATAAAGTGTCCTTTTTCACTTTAAATACTTTATTTATATGACAATGTCTGGGAGTCTACATCTGAAAACCGGTGCCTGGGGAACCAAAACATAATTATCATCCATCATCACATGTGGCTCTCCACTCCACTTCTACTCTGTGTGGTTAGGAATTGTGTAGAAACATCTACAGCATTTATTTTACTTTTCTACATTATAGAATAGTACTTTTCTTCTGTTCACAGAATGGGAGTGGGAGTTTGGGGCTAATTTAATAGGTATCTGGGCTGTGAATTCTTCTAACATCCTCATATTTCCTGGAGAAAATAAAAAACGGGAGCTAATTATACTACTTTCACAAAAGGCAGTTGAAACCCATAGACAGTTGATAGTCTATGTAGGGCTGAGAAGTCCATGTGGGGCTGGGAGGCAACCACCTCTTAGCCCCCACTGTCCAGCACCATTAGCGTCAGAATAACATTGAAGAAGCACAGTCTGGGATTTTGTTGAGGGATTTCACTCTTATCCAAGATACCTTTGTCTAAGCACAACAAACTTAAATGAGAGCCTAGGTGGCAGAAAATGCTTTATCCTATGCCTAAACTGTAGAGGTTTCTACGGAAAGATTTCAGTCCAAATATATCCATCGTTCTCATAGGCACAGTGAAGGTCATTATATCACACAGATAGTCACAGAGAGCCTTGAGTATTAACATAGAGGAGCAGCTGCCTATACTCTATGATTTGACAGAGCATAAGAAGATCCTCTTCTAGAAGATACTAACTTGACTGGTTACCAATCCACCACTGTAGTGTTTGGATCATAAAAGAAAAAAATCTAAAATTCAATGTTTTTTTGTTTTTAGTTTTATATATAAATAGAATTCTATCCACTGTAATTTTGTAAATATCCCTATCATTAACCTGCTCCTACTTCCTAAGCACTTAGCATCTCTGGCATTGATTATTTTGACAAATGTCCTAACTGATCTATTCATATTAATAATATAAGCCATTTATTCCGTACTTACTTGCCAGCCTCCATGCTAGGTCATTTACATGCATTATACCATTTAATTCTGAGAGCAACACCATAAAGTAGGTAATATTCTTACCCCCATCTATAAATGGGGAAACTGAAGGTCTCATAGCCTGTCAAGTAGAGGAGCTGAGATTTATACTAATCTATACCCCCATTCTAGTTGACCTTCAGTAAGAGCCATGAACTCAGAAGTCAGTAGGGGCAAGCAAAAACCAGAAATGACTGATGAATGCAGCTCAAAGTTGTTTGTGTTGTACTATGCATCTATTGCGTAGTTATATTATCTTTTAAAATACAGCATTGAGGGGTGCCTGGGTTGCTCAGTTGGTGACTCTTGATTTTGGCTCAGGTCATGATCTCATGGATCAAAGCCCCCATTGGGATCCACACTGAGCATGAAGCCTGCTTGAAATTCTCTCTTTCTCTCTATCTCCCTCTGTCCATTGCTCATGGTGAGTTCTCTCTCAACCTCTCTATAAAATAAATAAAAGTTAATAAAAATAAATACATAAACAATTCCCTAAGGGATAAAGGCCACTACCTACAGATTTCCAACATTTTCTCTCTTTAAAATTGTATAATATTATTAAAATGAATTTAGCCATGTATTTCTTCTGAAACCCTCACGGGGCTTTTTCCATGTTTGAGGTTAAAAATATAGGCAGTTACCCTTCACTAAAGTCGTTCCCAGGGTGATCATGAGTTATCTCATACCTCCTGCCCAGCTGGCAAGACAGCCTGTCATCCAACCACAATAAGCATCTTGACTATCCCTGATTAACCGTTTCCTTTAATACTCTTGTGTCTCTCCAATTTTTTTTCTCTCTTCCTAAAATACACTTCCTTTATCCTCACCTGAATGATGCCTATTCATCCTTTAAGATGCAAATCACATATCGCCTGAACTTTAAAACTATTTCCAACTCCTATTAAAAACATTGTGTGCAGTTAATGCTAACCCAGTGTGATGAGTGACATCCTAGCAGTATAGACAATATTGCTCAGCAAAGATAGCTCTGTGTCCTGAGAGGGGGCATTGTCTGAAGCAGTTTTACCTGAGGAGTTTTATCTGAAGAAGTATTTGAAGAATAAATAATTGCAGTTTGCAATCAACCTGTCTCAGTTTATCTATTTGAAAAAAGAAGCTTTTATTTCTCTGGAATGCAGTAGGTTAATCTATCATTAGTGCAATGAGAATCTTCATTTATTCATCTCTATAGTATGACTTTTGTGTCTTTGAGGACCACTACGTATGTTTTTAGTTAACTTTGGTATATAAGGTGAGTGGGAAAATGAAATTTTATCTAAAAATGCAAAAAAAAAAAAAAAAAACCCCACAAAGAACCCAGCAACAGTATGATCTTTGTTTTGTGCTATACTATCCCATAAGTTTGTTGAACAAAATGACATATTTTTCCTTATAATTAGAATAAAGTGCTGACATTTTATGCATGACTTAGTATAATCCTGCTGTACAAATATAGCCGTTGCTCTAATGTAAATCATAGTATATGGCATACATTAGAAAACCAATTATTTCTAAAAATCTCAGAACCCTGATTATATTAAGACATACCTATCAGAGCGCCCGGGTGGTTCAGTCAGTTAACCGTCCAGCTTCGGCTCAGGTCATGATCTCACGTTTGGTGGGTTCAAGCCCCAGGTTGGGCTTTACACTGACAGTTTGGAGCCTGGAGCCTGCTTCAGATTCTGTGTTTCCCTCGCTCTCTCTCTCTGCCCCTCCCTTGCTTGTGATCGCTTTTTCTCAAAAACAAACATTTTTTAAAAAATGACCTACCAACTTAGAGAAAATTCCTACTAGTCATGCATACATATTGAAATGGATTTTGTAACAATAGAGATTTGGAGCTAACTTTATACATCAGCCAATATTTGGTGTGATGCTTTGTTTCATTCTCTTTAAAATTTTTTTTAAAAAGTTTATTTATTTTGAGAGAAGAGAGCATGAGGGGCAGAGAGAGAGGAAGAGAGAGAGAATTCAAAGCAAGCTCTGCACTCTGTGTAGAGCATAGTGCAGGGCTCGAACTCACAAACTGCCGGATCATGACCTGAGCCAAAACCAAGAGTTGGAAGCTTAACCACCCAGGTGCCCTGCTTTGTTTCATTCTTGTGTGCAGTCCTGCCCTCCCACCCACCCTGAGAGAATGCCCCACTGAGAGATTGAGGAGACATAGGCATGAGGGGATAAAACAGAGAAGAAAAAGATAAGATGATAAGTATTAGAACATTATCTGTCATCTGTATGCACAATCTTGTTGAACAAACATATTTCAAGAGATTTAATCATATGGTCACCGTATATTTTTTTCTCTCATGGTCCTTAAATCTTTTTGGAGTGAGCTATTTTTTCCTCTGTCCATGGATAAAAATACAGATTATCATAAAATTTCTTACTTTATTATTTATTATTTTCTAACTTTCCATTTTGAAGTAATTTCAGTTTATAAGATCTTGGTAATACTTACAAAACATGAATTTAAAGTTTAAATTTAAGTTAAAAACTTCCCTTTTTGTAATTGTGAATTCTTAGACTTTGACTTAGGTTAAAATGAGCCTCCCAAGCTCAGACATGGTATAATTTGGGAGTCTGTAGGCTCAAAGAGGAAGAGGCTTCCTCTTCTATTAAGTACTTCTACTCCTCTAGCCAGGCTTAGATTAGAGGAGAGGAAAGCCCTTATTTTTTTTAAGTGGCACATGAAGATTAAATTATGGTGCTCTCTGATCTTGGCAACTGTCTCAGATATTTAAAGTTTACTTTGCCCTAAGTGTTTTCATGGATTTTCCAGAGAGCCGATCATTTTTCTTCATAGTATTGTATGTCTTTGCCTTATAGATGCTTGATTGACAAGAAAGGAGGCTCAATTCTCATGAGTTGTTCACCCCTGGGTCAGTCAGCCGCTAGATATCTAGTGGTGTTTTCAGTGTCATTGTATTGAATCTGTTCAGCCCTCTTAGAACCCTTTTGGATAGGCTCCAAGACTACCACTCTTTGGGTCTCTCTCACAAATGGCTTTCCTCTTGTCCAAGTAGGACCGACAGATAAAATACGGCATAATCTGTTAAATTTGAATTTCAGAAGGGCAGGAAATACTTTTACAAGTATGCCCCAAATGTCATATGTGACATATTAAACACATACCCATTATTTGAAATGCAAATTTTACTGTCATCTGTAAATGTATTTGCTAAGTCTGACACCCCTCAGTCTAAGACACACCTTCACATAATAAGCTTTGTGCTGACAAAATTGCAGCATAGGCCTGAGACAAATACCTTGTTTCACCATCAATGTATAACCTACCTGTCTTTCTGCATTAGATTTCTTAGACAGAAGTCAGACACCGAGGGTGGGACGCGGGGGAAAGGGACACACATACAAAGATCTCTAAAGGGAATTCTTAACTTCTCTTTGACTCGAGGTCAAAAGAGAAGGAAAAAAAGAAAAACAACTGTCTCAGCACTCAGAGCACACCAGCGGATTTCTCTCATGATCTTCAATACAGAGAACAAATGGTGGTTGCCAGAGGGGAGGTGGGTCAGAGGATGGGTTAAATAGATAAAGGAGATGAAGAGGTACAAACTTCCAGTTATTAAGTAAGTCATGAAGATGGAAAGTACAGCACAGGGAGTACAGTCAATAACATTGTAATAACATTGTTTGATGACAGATGGTGACTACACTTACCGTGGTGAGCATTGAGTAATGTATGGAATTGTTGAATCAATATGTTGTACACCAGAAACTAATATAACATTGTATGTTAATTATATGTCAATAAAAAATCTAGTATCCCTAATAATTTAAGAATCTAATGATCTCAATAAACTAATAATGCTAATCCTCAATATCTGTGCTTTATTTACTTTTGATGTGAGTGAGAGGTAAGAGACCCATAATGGGTCTTTAAACATCTCCTTTGTAAATCCAGCATCATGATCTTTCACCTCACTTAGGAATGTTGACTCATGTCTTGGTTCCTTAGATAAAATTGCATTTTAACATTCTATCTCATACACACACACACACACACACACACACACATGCATACACATGGTTAACAGTTTTACTTGTTTAAAATAATATGTGTTATTTTCTGCTATATTTGAATGACTATCACAGTGATTGCATATTTATTTTTAAAAATAGTATAAAACAAAAATCTAAAAATGTGATTAATTTATGATAAAGGAAAACAAGATTGAAACTTTGAAAAATGTTATTAAAACATTTAATAATGTAATGTTAAGTAATAAAAGTCTTCCTAGACCTTATAATCCAAATATATATATAATATAACATATTGCATATATATTATATCTCCTAAATTTGTTTTTCGTATTTTGTAATTTAAAATATGAGTATTCATTGTTTTTATAATCAGAAAAAGTCAAATTATTAATGGCATGATCTAGAATGAATGAAATCTCAAAATAACCAAGAATCTGCAAATTGTAGCTATAGACGACTGACAATGGTGATTTGCCTTACTGAACTTAATGTTCAATACACATTAATCTTTCGAACGGGTGAATCTTTCAGTCCTTTCTTTGCAAAGTTTCTATAAAAAAGATTGTGAAACAGTCCATGTTGGAACAAATCTATAAACTGGGCTTAATTTTCCTTAGTTGCTTTTTCCTTTCCCAGAGTCATTGAACTTTTTCTTGTATTTAATATGAAAGTTAATCTTTTTTCATTTCAATCTGTAATGCCTTTTCTTTTTCACAAATCAAACCTATACATTCTGCTATTGAATTGGAGAAATGTTACCATGGGCAGTGCAGTTAGCTGCCTTTAATGACTCTGTAGTCAAGGCAGTGATTAAAATGAGTTAAAATAGGTAGAGAAAGAAGCCATTGGCCTGTTGCAGCACCATATGCACAAAATCGCCTCATTGTACCTCATATAACAAGTGGTTCCATTCTACTCATTCAAATAAGAAATGAAGATATGTACATCTGTCCATAATATCTTAGAAATAAAATATTTAAAAATGAAACCATATTACCTTTGATAATAAAACACTGACTCAAGTGCTGGGCAGAGAAAGTAAGATTTTAAAAATATTATGAATTCCATATCATAAATTATTATTGATCCTATTATCAAAGATGGCAAAATGACCCAGGAATATCATTTACTTTGTAGACAACCCTATTATGAAACCTAGAAGAGACATTAAAATTTTGTTTAAAATTTAACTCTTGTATCTCCCAAGAGTTTTAGTCTGGAATTTTACATATCCACCTAAGCTAAATTATTTAACTTTGACTTGATCCCCCTGTCATTGGTCATTTAATAGAAGTCAAACACAACAGTGACTGCTCTCCATAACCCAGATGCAATAATCTCGAATTCATTTTACAACGATCTCTTTGCCATCTTAGGTAGAAATTAAATCAGAACAATTCCTTATCACCATGAAAAAGAAAAGCATGAATGTAGCAATGTTTCCAAAGTCAAAAGCAAGGGGAGCACAGGCAATATTTTTATGCATTTTTTATTTCAGTTGTACAGGGATCAAGGGTAGGGTTGAGAAGTGCCCTAGTCAGAAAGAAACAAAAATGGAATAGTAAGGTCTGGCTGTACTGCTTACCACCAGGACACCTGGGCCAGTTTCTTCATCATCCAAGCTTTGGTTGGTTGTTTTCTGTAAAATAGGAAAAAAAAACCCCACTACTGACTACTGAGTTTCAAATCTTAAAATGTCTTGAAAAAACTCAGAAAATTATAAAACACTACAAAAAGCATCCCATTATTATTAATTTATTTTTCCAAAAAAGAGCCCTCCAGTCTCACGGTCACACATAGTAGGCAAAATCACACTGGTATTCTTTAATAATTGAAACTAGTTATTCAATGTAGTTTGAGGAGTTATCAGCAATTCCTTTTCGCAAAGCAGATTAACCTCTTTGATGGCATATTGCCAATGTCTCAAGTTCAACCAGAAGATATTTATTTCCCTAGTACCTATTTATTTTCTTGGGCCAACTGTTAAAGCCTCCATTTTCCTATAAAGCCAGATATGATTATGAGTTGGCAGCTGTTGACCACTTAACTGAAATAAACCTTAACAGAACCTTACTCCATATAAGTTTTAAAAATGGGGGAATCATAGGAATAGCCTGAGGACCCTGGTTGTCTAATGATGGTAGGATAAAGGAGGACTGTAAAATAAGGACAAGAAATCAACATGATGTCCAGAAAGAATGCTGATTTGGCATCACTAATTGGATGCATGAACTTGAGTAAGTCATTGAAACTCTCTGAATTTTAAGTTTCCCATCTTTACAATAGGAATATGACAGTATGCTTTCCAAAAGAGTAGGCTATTAGATAAAGCTCCTAAAGTGTTTACAAAAACTGTTTTTTATAACCTGAAACACATTATATACTTAATAAATTTTGATTCTCCTTTCCCCAATAAAAAGTATGGGTATGTTTACTTAAGATTAACCTTTTTTTTCATGATTTTACGTGGAAACTGTGCAGAAGTTTTCAATTACATGAAAGCAACTTTTTTTTTTTGCCCTAGGTTTTCATAGGTAAAATTTCCTATAACTAAGTTTCATCTACTTTAATCTTTCATAAGTGCATGTATGTATGATAAATTATATCGATATCACATGGATATTATTTGGAAGATGTAATTAGCATTTACAACATGAAGACTAAGGTTGATGTCTCATACACTCTGAAAGGAATTGTATCGTGTAAGCCCAAAATAGTATTTATTATCTATTCCATGTAAAGTGATTTCCCATAGGAAAGAAAAATAAAAATTGTGGCAGAAGAAAGGCATAGACTCATTGTGTCTTACAGAAGACAGAAGCTTTTCCTTACATCACTAGACATTGTTATTATGGGTCATATATACCTGTCAAGTGTGGAAAAGTTTAGGTAATTATCTATGGTTCTTTACAAGTACCATTTATTTTTCTTCATTTTGTCTGAGTGGAGGTCATTTCACTGACTTTGCTAACTCCATTGGCAGATTTTTCACTGTATATTTTTGGAGTAAACTAAATTCTAAAGAAGAATGTTTGAATAAATCTGCAGTTTTGTCAGTTGTTGGAACTACAGTTTTCTAGACCTTTTTTTACCTGTGTATTTCCTTGTTGTGCTCATACTTGGTTAGCCGAAGAAGGTTTTTGATCATTTATTTTCTGCAACTAAACACCTCATACATACATGACTTGAGGAAGAATTTGTAATAACTGTAAAACCATATGGGTGAAGTGCTCCTTCTAGCTTGAAATGGTCAATTACAAGAAGAATCCTAGATACCTTTCCAGATCAGGCAGTTGTGCAAGGATACACTTAATGGTCTATATTTCCTGGGCTTTAAAGAGCACCTAAATGATTTGCTTAACCTAAGGAAAAAACTCAACCCTATTTTCTTTTTTTTTTTTTTTTTTTCAACGTTTTTTATTTATTTTTGGGACAGAGACAGAGCATGAAGGGGGGAGGGGCAGAGAGAGAGGGAGACACAGAATCGGAAACAGGCTCCAGGCTCCGAGCCATCAGCCCAGAGCCTGACGCGGGGCTCGAACTCACGGACCGCGAGATCGTGACCTGGCTGAAGTCGGACGCTTAACCGACTGCGCCACCCAGGCGCCCTCAACCCTATTTTCAAATCATACACACACACAGTGCACAAAAAATTTTTCAATAGCTTAAAACACACAGTTGAAACTTAGTTTCTGGGATTTCAGGCCCAGATTCTCTATCAGACCCCAGCTTTCCCTTCTCATGTTAGTTCTCCATTGTTCTCCTAAGAGCAACTGCGTCCTGACCTGACAAATTTGATTGCTCATTGTTCCTTCAGTTGTGAGCGATAAATGAGGTAATGCCTAAGTAAAGTGCTTTCAAACCAATAACACATTATATAGCTTATGAGTTATTATTATTATTATTTATTGCTCATTTTTTTTACGATCTAGGTCAAGTCTGATTTCTTCCACAAAGCCTTTCCTCACTAGCTGAGGTCACTGCGATCAGTCTTTTTTCTGACATTCCATAGGAGAGGTGGTACTTCTTTTTTGCATCTTAGTATGACTCATGGCCCAAAGCAGAGTGCAGGTTCAGCAAGAGAAGAGGCCAATGTCATTTATCTTTGAGTCTCTCACAAAGTGGCATAAAGTCTCACATAGAGAAAGATGAATATATATTTGTTGATAACTATGTGCAATGCCCAGATGCCAATTAAGGCCTTTCAATAAACAAGTTACTCATTACACACTTTATATGTTCCACTTCAATACAGTCCTTAAAAAACAAACAACAACAACAAAAAACAACTTTCGGGAAGTTTCTCATGGAAAACCAGTATACAAACACCAAGAATAAAATGCACCTGCTATTTGTGTGATGGGCCAGACATGAATGTAATTTTAAAGTTCTCTTGTACCGTTGCTTCAACATCTGTTCTTGTTCTAGTTACAAATTCTACCTAATATCACAGTTTGTAACCTCTTGTTTTTCTGCTCATCCCATGCTTTCCAATGCCTGTGTGTGGATTAAATTGATCAGGTAGCAAACTAGCTAAAATGGAAAGAGTTTCTTAATATCATTTTATTTCAAAAAACTTTCTATCTTTTGTGAGTGAGCACTATTTCCCCCCCAAAAAATCAATCCAGGCTATTTCATTCTTGCTGTTATGTTTTTCTTTTAATGAGGAACTTATGAAACCAGAAATTGTATTTCATGTTCAAGCATCCCAGAAGCCTTCTACTGTGTTTTATATCCCCTCTCCTATCAGCTTTCCAATCCATTTCATGCTGTCACCCCCTCCCATTGCCAAACCAATAAATATTCCTTTTAAAATGCAAATATTGGTATTTAAAATAATGGAATATCTTTTGTAAATAGAATTGTGAGATTTACAGGCAAGTGAAAATCTAGTCTGTGGAAGCTGCTTCAATAACTGATTTTTGTTTTTAAAGCAAATTCACAGGAGTAGGAAGAGATAGTCCTATTATGTGAACAGTAGGTGGCTTCTTCTTTCTCTCTGGATAATATTCAGTCTTAGTGTGCACAAGTGCGGAGTGTACTTTTCTAAGCTGAAAGTTACAGAAATATCACCAGATTAAAAACACATCCTTCAAACAATCTTACCTTTGCCAAATAATTTGAGATTATTATGAATAATTTGAAAATTAATGCCATAATTTTATTATAACATTTTAAATAAAATAAAAAATGCCAAGATTTTTTTAATGTTTGTCTTTGGGATAGAGAGAGAGAGAGAGGCAGAGAGTGACTGGAGGAGGGGCAGAGAGATCGGGAGACACAAAAGCAGAAGCAGGCTCCAGACTCTGAACTGTCAGTACAGAGCCCAACATGGAGCTTGAACTCACAAACCACAAGATCATGACCTGAGCCGAAAGTTGTACACTTAACCAACTTAGCCACCCAGGCGCCCCCCAAAATGCCAAGCTTTAATTCAAGCTCTCATTAAAGCTTCAGCAGTTACATTAAATTAGCTGTATGTGACTATCTTTCATGTTCTTCATCTAGCCTTTAAAACAAACAAACCTATTGGAAAAATAGTGATCGAGATGTCACTATATTCTCTGATATTTGTATAGCTTTAAGATAAGAAATTTCTATAAGATGTCAACCGAGAAAAGATTTCAGCACAATTAAATTTTGCTGGACTAGTTTCTGAACAGAAAACAGTCTTACCTCTTTTCCACCAATGGACTTCTTAGGTTAATCTTGTTTTCATGTTTTGTCACCAGAAGTATCATCAGGACTGAAAATTTTACTTTATACTTTTATGATGGATGGCTTACAAAGACATTGTAAAGGATGTAAACATCTCAGTACCATTAAGAAGTCAAACTCAAATGTTTATTGCAGAAGATGTGTGTTATGTCTAGACATAACAAAACAATAAAAAGCTGTTGAGAATAAAAATTAACCCTACTCAAATTCTAATTGCAAAAATCATGCATTAAATTGGCACAAATAACTGTATTTAAAACTGAATTAAAGTGACAGTAGCTAAATCTTGAAGGTTTTGGTTTTCATCCATTTGAAATTGTTAAAATAGATGTAAAGAGTAAGTCGGAGGATAAAAAGATTAGGTATTCAAATAACCCCCAAAGTATTACAATATTACTCATACTACCAAAAATTTATCTGGTTTATCATTTGGTCTACAATTTCCATTGAATAAGAGTGATAATTTTACTTTTGTTTCTGATTTTGGTGAAGTAGAGTTGTTCTGAATCAGTCTCTGTGGGGCTTATTTTTAATCTTAGAATCATAGAAAATGATCCTTTTGCTTCAAATATTAGATTCCTTTGTACAGATACACTTAGTGGTTTGTTCCCAACCAAAGCATAGGGGTTAGCTATGCCATCATACCAACCTCAGTATAGAGTAATATCGCTCATCAATTATACTATCTAAAGCAATAAATTAAATTTCCTGTTATTTAAACTCAATTGAAATTTAAATAAGTGTAACAATAAACTGCCATTATGGTAAAATCCTTTTCCCATATACTAACACTGGGAAGATAAATTCTTTGTAAAAGAAATAAGTAATTCAAAACCCCAACCAAATGCTGACTTACTTTAAGTCATATTTAATAAAGGATGAGTCCAATCAAATAACAGGCAGCTCCTTGGAAAATATTGAAATGGTTCTGTGTTCTCAGGATACCCGAGAAGAGATAGCAGCCTTATCTTATTTTGCAAATATAGTCAACACAGATAGAACCGTTAGCTTAGTTAAACAGGAATTACTTGGGAAATATAGTCTTGATCAAATGCAACCTCAGGCAATTACATAAGGCAAATCAATTTTTGGGATTTTAGGTATGTGCAGGTATCAGTAGTTCAGTGATTAAAAGCCAAGCTTCCTAGGTTTAAATCCTGGCTCTGCCATTCAGTAGTTCTATTTCCTTCAATAAGTAGTTTCTCTTCTTTGTGCCTCAGTTTCCTCAGGTGCCTTTACTCTTACAAGTATGACTTTTGCCATAACATCTGTAACACTTTTTCTTTATACTTGGATGTTGTGGTAGGCTGAAAAAATTCTCCACCCCCAAAACATGTCTACATCCTTGTTGTGGGCTGAATTGTGGCCCATCCCCTATTCGTATGTTGAGTACCTCAGAATGTGACTTATTTGGAGATAGGATCTTGAAAAAGATAATTAAGTTAAGGTGAGGTCATTAAGGTGAGTCACATCCAATATGACTGGTGCCTTTTCAAGAGATTGGGACATAGACATGCACACAAGGGAGACCATGCAAAGTCACAGGGAGAAGACAGCATGACGGGCCAAGGAGAGAGACCTCAGAAGATATCAGACTTGCTAACATCTCAGCCTTGGAATTCTGTCTTCCATATTGTGAGAAAATAAATTTGTGATGTCTAAGCTATCTGGTCTATGGGATTTTGTTACAGCAATCCTAGAAAACAACTGTACAAATTTAATGAATACATTACAATTTATTATTTTACTTTTTAAAAATTTTTTAATGTTTATTTTATTTTTGAAAGAGAAAGACAGAAGAAGAGTGGAGGAGGGGTATAGGGAGAGGGAGACACAGAATCTGAAGCAGGCTCCAGGCTATGAGCTGTCAGCACAGAGTCTGACACAGGGCTCGAACTCACAGTGAGATCATGACCTGAGCTGAAGCCCAACGCTTAACCGACTGAGCCACCCAGGCACCCCTACTCTTTGTTTTTAAATGTTTGTTTATTTATTTTGAGAAAGAAAAAGAGCGAGCAGGGGATAGGCAGAGAATCCCAAGCAGGCTCTGCACTGCAGCACAGAGCCCAATGCAGGGCTCAAACCCACGAACCCTGAGATCATGATCTGAGCCGAAATCAAGAGTCGGATGCTTAACTGACTGACCCACCTACATGCCCCTTACTATTTTACTCTTGATGGGTATTTGAGGACATTCAAATGTTGCTACTATCAGTAATTTTATAAATAACCTTACATGAACATGCATAAAGGTTTTTGTAGAGTATCTACCTAGAGATAAAAGTTTGGGGGTTTGGGTATGTGTGTATTTAGGTTGAGCAAATACTATAAGACATTTCTCAACTACCAATTTACTCTTCTGCCAGTAGTTTGAGTGCTATTTTTCGTAAATCTAAACTTTCTGATAGCTTGGTAGTAATAACAACCTATTTTGAATTAAAGTATTATTAAGATAAAATAAATTGTACCCATTGTAATCACAAGGTTTGATTAGTTTATATAAATTTATTAATGTAACTGTAACCATAATCAAGACATAGAACACTTCCATAATCCCCCAAATTCCCAAATGCCCTTTGCAATTACCTCTCTCCCCTTAGCACAGGTCATGACATCATTTTCTATGACTACAGATAAGCTGTGTCTTTACTAAAGTTTTATATAAAATAAAATTATGAAACATACAAGTTTTTATTCCTTCATCAGATTTCTCATATCCATCCCTCTTGTGTATATCAATAGTTCATTACTGTGTATTACTGAGTAGTAGTCAATTATAAGAATATACTACATTATGCTTATCTCCTCAATCGTCAATGAATATTTGGGCTGTATGGTAAAAATTTACACAGCCTTGTCACACAATGCCAAAAATTTCACATTCTTTTCCAAATTAGTTGTATTATGTTACATTACCAACAACAATGCATCAGAATTATAGTTGGTTACCATACTTGCCAAAACTTGGTATGGAATTTGAAATTTACCAGTAGATTTGATATGATTGTGATTTAATTGGTTTAATGTTTAAATATTCTCATCCTATCCCCTGATGATGAAAAATACTGAACATCTTATCACGCACCTGTTGACATTTGTATATTTTCTTTTATGAATTGACTTTTCAGATGTTTGTCTATTTTCTCTTGGAAAGTTGTACGACATTTTTATTTGTTCTGGACATATATCAGTCAGATAAATGAATGGAGACTATTTTCCTTAGGTTTGGGCCTTTGCTTTTCATTACTTTAACAGTTTTTTTCAAAGAGAAAAACTTTTTAATTTTGATGACTTTTATTTTTTTTCACTGATGAAATGTGTATTTTGTGTCTGTTTAAGAAATCTTCCTCTACCTCCAAATTGTGAGGATGTTTCTTCTATTTTTCTCCTAGAAATTGTATAGTTTTAGCTCTTTTAAATCTGTGAGGCATTTCAATGTTTTGTTTTTTGTTTCATTTTTAAAATATCGAATGGTTTTAGCACCATTTTGTGTGTCTGTCATTCCTCCCTAATCAGTTGCTTGGGCACCTTGATCAAAAAATAAATGAACATAATTAAAAAAAGAATAAAAGTTTAAAATCAGAAAAATACCCAGACAGTACAATCTGAAATTTCCAAAATAAAGCACATTTCTAGTTTTAAAAAAAATTAAAGGCTGTGTAGATTGTATGACTCTATTTCTGGGATCTCTTTTCTTTTTATTGATATACATATCTTTACACCCTGACTGGTTACTGCATTGGTCAGTATTATGAGTCCTTTCATTTTTTAAAAAATTTTGTCCATTATAAATGCTTTGCAATTCCATATAAAATTAAAATTCACCTTACAACTAAAAAAAAGCAAACCAAAACAAAAACTATTGTTATTTGAAATGTGATTATGCAGCATAACATTAAAAGATTTGGGGGAAAATGGCATTTAAAAAATTGGGTTTTTCGGCCTTATGAGTTAATTATATTATTCCATTTACTTAGTTCCTTTAAAATTTATTTTTGGGCACCTGGGTGGCTCAGTATGTTGTCTGACTCTTGATTTCAGCTCCGGTCAAGTCATGATGTCAAGGTTCATGAGATAGAGCCCCACACTGGGCTCTACACAGACAGTACAGAGCTTGCTTGGAATTCTCTCTGACCTCCCCATTTTGGGCTCTCTCTCTTTCTCTGAATAAATAACAAACAAACAAACATTTAGAAAAGTAAAATTTCCTTTTATATTTATGCTTTTGTGGTGTAAGTCTTATGGAAAGGTTACTAAATTTTGTCTTATTTCATATTTTTGAATCTTCACACTTTTTTTCATTCTACTTTGTTGATAGCATAAAGAAATATATTTAATTTTGGATATTGACCTTATGTTCCAAGACCATGCTATACTAAATAATTAATTCTAGTAGATTTTATCTAAATATAGTAGGAAGTCCACCTACTTGACCAGGCTGTTTACAAATACAGATGGTTGTATTTCTTCCTTTCCACTCCATTTTTCTTCTATTACTTTTCCTTACCTTATTGCACTACCGAAGGGTTTCAGAATAATATTAGATGTAGTGAGAGTGGACAATTTTGCCATGCTCCCAATCCTATGGGGTAAACACCCATTTTTTTTAACCTATTTAGTTAGCTGTAGGATTTTGTAGATTATTTTCTTTCATTCATACTCTTTATTAAAAATGAGTATTGAATTTTATAAAATAATTTCTTTGTATTTATTAGGATATTCATACAAATTTTTTCTCCTCTATTTGTTTATATGGTAAATTACATTGATTGCCTTACTGTGATAAATTCCACTTGGCTATTGTGTATTAACTCTTTAGAGATTAAAGTATTTGCTTTGCTCTCTTCTTTTTTTTTTTTTAAAGGATTGTAACTCATATGTACGTAAGGAAGATTGGCCAGGAGTGTTTTTTTTTTCCCTTATAATTTCCTTATCCAATTTACCATCACATGTTCTCTCTCTCCTCTTGTATGACAGCACCTATGGGTATATTATTTTTTTTCCTTAAATGTTCAATAAAATGTTCCAAAAATAGACATTCTAGGCCTGATACTTTGTGAGAAAGTTTTATTTAATAGATAGGTGGTCATTAATTTTTCCATTTCCTTCTTGATTCAGTTTTAGTATTTTGTGTCTGTTGAGGATTTTTCCATTTGTTTTTTGTCAAATATTTTTAGAAAAATTCATAATATTTTCCTTCTATCCTTTTCATGTCCATTGTATGTGTAATGATATCTCTTTTATTCCTCAGACTGTTAATTAACTAATATCTCTCTTTTCTCCCTTTCTTCCTCTCTTTCTGTCTTTCATCAGTCTTAATAAAGGTCCATCAATTTCATTATCTTTTTCAAAAAGTCATCTTTGGTGTCACTGACTTATTCCATTTTTGGTTCATTTTCTATTTCATTTGTTTCAAGTTTACATTTCCTAAATATTTTAGGTGGAAAATTAGATTTGATGTGAGATATTTTTCTCTTTTCTAATATTATCATTGAAAGTTATCAGTTTATCTCTAAACACTGCTTTACCTGAGCCCCATAAATAATGATATTGTAATTTAATTTTAATTGTCAAAAATATAATCTCATATACTTTGTAATGTGATATGTAGAAATGTATTGTTTAATTTTCATGTATTTGCAAATGTATTTGTTACTAATAATATAAGTCCACTGCAGTTAAGCATAACTACATTAAATGGCAGAATGTATACCCTTTGTATAATCTATATTCTGTATTGAGAAGTATTTCCTTTGGGCTAGCATATGGACTTTATGATGAATGTTCCATATGTTTTGGGGGAAAAAAAAGTGTTGAAAAGTAATTCCTGCAGAATTTGGAATGAAGTTTTTTTTACAAAAAAAAGTCAGTTAAGTTTGACAGTTTTGTATAGGTTTTGTGTATCCCAGTGATTTTTTGACTTTTGCTTTGTCAGTTACTTAGATATGGTTTGAAATTTCCACCTATAACTAGATTTATCCATGTCTTCTTTCAGTTCTGTCAGTTTCTGATATATGTAATTGGAAGCTTTTTTAATAAACCAGACAGAAAATTACAAATATTGTGGATTTCACTTATAGGAACTACCTAGCTAGAGTAGTCTGATTCACGGGCAGAAAGGATGATGGCGGTTGTCAGGGGCTGGGGGATGAGATGGGGAGTTAGTGTTTATGCGCACAGAGTTTCAGTTTAGGAGGATAGAAAAGTTCTGGAGATGGATGGTGGTGCTGGTTGTACAACAATGTGCATGTACTTCATTCTGCTAAACTAAACACCTAAAAATCATTAGAGTGATAATTTTTATGTTACACAGAGTTTACCACAGTTTTTAAAAGGCATAACAGTGGATTTCTGTTTTAAAAAATATTTTTAATGTTTATTTTTTAAGAGAGAGACAGAGTGTGAGCAAGGGAGGGGCCAAGAGAGGGAGAGGGAGACACAGAATCCGAAACAGGCTCCAGGCTCTGAGCGGTCAGCACAGAGCCCAACATGGGGCTCAAACTCAGGAACCGCAAGATCATGACCTGAGCCAAAGTTGGACACTTAACCAACTGAGCCACCCAAGTGCCCCTAAAAGGCATAACAGTTGACTTCTTAAAAATAGCTGTGATTTCTTGCTTTGTTTCTATTGATTACTTTTTCCTGTAGTAATTGGTCAAAATTTCTTCTTCAGGTTTTTAGTAATTTTTGACAGAATGCTAGACCCTGTGAATGTTACATTGTTGCTTGATGTATGTTATTATCTTCTTTTAATTTTGCTTTAGTGGTAAGCGGTTTCTTGCAGACGTGCTTAGTCCTTTATTTAAATGTTTATTTTAGAGAGAGAGAGGGCATGAACACACACATGGGGGTGGGACAGAGACAGAGGGAGACAGAGGACCCGAAGCAGGCTGTATGTTGACAACAGAGAACCGGATGTGGGGCTTGAACTCCTGAACCACAAGCTCATGACCTGAGCGGAAGTGGGACACTTAACCAACTGAGCCACCCAGGTGCCCCTCCTTTTTTATTTTTTAATGTTTATTTATTTATTTTGAGAGAGAGAATATGTGAGTGAGTGGGGGAGGGATGGAGAGAGAGGAAGATAGAATCACAAGCAGGATCCACGCTGTCAACACAGAGCCCCACTCAGAGCTAGATCTCCAGAAGTGCGAGATCTTGACCTGAGCTGAAAATGAAGAGTCAGACACTTAACCGGACTGAGCCACCCAGGTGCCCTGAGCTTGATCTTTTTGAGGCATGGTTTAAAGTTTTATTTTTTAGGTTTAAGCTAACCTTTTTAAAAATTTTTTTATTTTTCATTTTCAGAGAGGGAGAGAGAGTGTGCATGTGTGCGTGCACAAGTAGGGGAGGGGCAGAGAGGAAAGACAGAATCCCAAGTAGACTCCATGCCATCAGCATAGAACCTGATGTGGGCTTGAATTCACAGACTGTAAGATCATGACCCAAGATCAAGAGTCAGATGCTTAACCGTCTGTGTCACCTAGGTGCTCCAGGTCTAAGCTAACCTTTACGGCAATGGTTCTCAACAAGGGGTGACTCTCCTTTACAAGGGACATTTCAAAATGTCTGGAGGCATTGATGGTTGTCACAATTGAGGACTGTCACTGGTGTTTAGTGGTAGAGGATAGTGATGATACTAAACACCATGTAGTACACTGGAAGTCCCCATTAATAAAGAATTCTCCGGGCCAATATGTCAATAGTGACAAGGTTGAGCAACTGCTCCAAGGCTGAGTTTGCCCATTAGTAAACTATGACATTTATATGATCTGTACTGAATGCTCGTGTGTTCAATGAGCTGTCTCCAATTTGGCTCGTTAGTATCTTCCCTGAGCTTGTGTGGGGTCTAGGAATAGTTCAGCTTTCTGCGCAGCCTCGTTCAGTTTCACTCTAACCATACAAAATTTAGTGTTCAGCTATACAGACAAGGGAAGCTTATAGAGATTTCCGGAGCTCTTTCTCTGTGGAGTTTCTTTCTTTATGGTATTCTGCCCACAAATTCCAGATCCTTCACCTTCTTTCAGGTGTCTTTATGTTGGGTCTTTTTTGGGTAACCCCTGCCCTGTGCTGTGGCCTGGAAATTGCCTTCCAACAGAAAGCTGGGAAGATCTTAGTGTGGACTTCTACTGTCCTCCTTCCAGGAAGCACATCCTTATGCTACATGTTGTCCAATAGTTTAAAATAGTCATTTCATATATTTTTTTCAGATTTCTTAGTCTGTTAAAATGGGAAGGCAAAGCTATTTCACTGATTTCATCCTAGCTGGAATTTAAGTACCTTATTTTGATTTGAATTTCCTTTTGATGATTAATTATTCTGCGAACCTCCATTTTAACATATCCATTGGCTGTTTGTATATCCTATTTTATGAATTACCTAATTGTTCCCAGGTTATCTATTGATTAGTCGGCATTTTAAATACCAATTCTCAGCATTTCTTTTTATATTCTAAATGCAAGTACTCTGTCAACTATGTGATGTACAAATGTATTCCCCCAATCTGTGATTTACTTTCCAAGTTTTTTTTTTAATGCTGTCTTTTGATGTTCTTAGTTTTAATAAGCTTCCATTGATCTTTTACTTTTTTTCCATTAGCATTTCATGTTCTTTGCAAGACTTTGATAACCTGAGGTCATAAAAATATTTTCTTATGTTTTAGTCTAAAAGCTTTATTGTTCCACCTTGCACGTTTATGTTTATAATCCATCGGAAATAGACTTTTATGTAAGATGTGCGATTTATGTAGAAATTCAATTTTCCCAGACCATTTTATAAAAAAGCCATTCATTCTTTCCTGCACTTCAGTTTATTTTATATGTATGGAATAGTGTCTATAGTCTATTCTACTAAATTGTTCACTTTGCTATATTTCTGCTGCTCTAATTGACATCATTTAAAATAAAGATTATATTCTGTATGTAATTCTTTTAAGTTTATTCTTCTTCAAGATTTTTTGGATATCTGGGCCTTGCATATTTCCATTCAGTTTTCATATGCAAAAAAATAAAACAGAAAGCTGTGTTTTTTCTTTTTAGTGGGAGTACATTACATCTGTAGCTCAGTGAGTAGAGATTTGACTTCTTAGCAAAATTGAGTATTCCATTACCTGAACATTCTATATTTCTCCAATTATATAGATATTTAAAATCTGTGATAGCAATTTGGATTCTTTAGTGTCCAGTTTCACAATCTTTTATTAGATTCACTGGCAAATATTTGAGAATCTTTGATAATGTAAAATATTAATTCTTTGTACTTACACTGTAAGCTTAAATCTTTATAAATTTCTTATTAAATATCATAGTTTCTTTAAATTTTCTATGTATACATCATATTAAGAGCAAATTGTAGCAGATTTTTTTCTATTTTTCTGGTAGTTTTACTTTTTATTTCTTATTGATTATAATAGCTCACCATTAAGTCCGATGTTTGTTAAAGGTCAATGTAGATGTTCTTTATGGATTAAGGATCTTCATTTCTAATTACAGTATGTTAACAGGTTTATTATTTTCTATCCTTTCATAGATGTTGAACTGTATCAAATGCTTTAATTGCATTTGTTAATATTGTCATTTTTCCATAAAAAATGGTAAAATATAGTGGTTCATTTGTTTTATTTCATAAATTAAGACATAATTTACATACAATAGATTCCATCTTTTTTCATGCACATTTCTTCCATGCACACTCATTACCCATCTCTCCTAATTATGATAAAGTATCCATAAACATTCACATACTTGTTTTGGTATGAACATACATTTTTAATTCACTTGAGTAAATACCAAATAGTGAGATTGCTGAGTCATGTGATAAGAATAGGTTGAACTTTATTTAGGTGGCTGGGTGGCTCAGACAGTTGAATGGCCAACTTTAATTCAGGTCGTGATCTTGTGGTTTGTGACTTCAAACCCCTCATTGCAGTTACTGCTGTCAGTGAAGAGCCTGCTTCGGATTCTCTGTCCTCCTCTCTCTCTATGTCTCCCTCTCTCAGACACCCTCTCTCAAAAATAAAACAAAATAATAGAATAGAATTGAAATGAAAAATAAAGTAGAATAGAATAGAATAAAAGAAAAGAAAACTAAATGCTTACCCAAAGTAGTTTTACCCATTTTGCATTCATCCCAGAAATCTATGAGAGTCCCATTTGTTTTGCAACTTTGTCAGCAATTGGTACGGTCAGCATGTGTTGCTTTTGTTGTTGGTTTCAGCCATTCTATAATAGATATGTATTGGTAGTACACTGGGTTTAATTTGCATTTCCCTAATGGCCGATGACATTGAGAAAAATTTTTTGTGCTTGTTACCTGTTTATATATATCTCTTGGGTGTGACACATCTTCTCACATTGTATCCTCATTATTTTAGTGGGATGTTTATTTTCTTATTATTGAGTTTTAGAGTTTCTTCTGCAATTTATCATTTATCAGATATGTGATTTGCAAATATTTTCTTACAGTCTTTGAATTGTTTTAGTTATTTTTAAAAAAAATTTTAATGTTTATCTTCGAGAAAGAGAGAGAGCACAAGCAGGGAGGGGCAGAGAGAGAGGGAGACAGAATCTGAAGCAGGTTCCAGGCTCTGACCTATCAGCACAGAGCTCTACATGGGGCTCAAACTCACGGTGCCATGATATCATGACCTGAGCTGAAGTCAGACACTTAACCTACTGAGCCACCCAGGCACCCTGAATTGTTTTAATTTTGTTAATGGTGTCTTTAAAACAACAGAAATTTGGGGTGCCTGGGTGGCTCAGTCAGTTGAGCGTCCGATTTCAGCTCAAGTCGTGATCTCCCGGTCCGTGAGTTAGAGCCCCACGTTGGGCTCTGTGCTGTCAGTTCAGAGCCTGAAGCCTGCTTTGGATTCTGTGTGTCCCTCTCTCTCTCTGCCCCTTCCCCACTTGCACTCTGTCTCTATCAAAAAAAATGAATAAATGTTAAAAAAAATAAAAAAAACCAGAACTTCTTAATTTTGATGAAATTTAATCTATCATTTTTTGTGGTACATACCACAAGATTTTGGTATTATATCCAAGAATTATACATACTAATATTGTAAGGGTTTCTAGTGATTAAACTTTTTATATCTTTCTTTACTGATTACAATAGCTCACCATTCTCATAAGTTATCTTTACAATTTTATGAATTTTTGGTCTTATATGTTAATATTACATATTAATGTAGTACAATACAATTATCACTGCCACTTTATACTAAGTCTTAAAATTAAGAATAGTTAGTCCTTCAAATTTCACCTTCTTTTTCAAGATTGTTCTTGCTATCTTGGCTCATCACCTTTCCATATAAAAATCAGAATTAACTACTTTTTTAATATAAAAATTTGTGGTGGGATTTGATTTGGATCGCATTAAAATCTATAGGTTAGTTTGGAAGGAATTATATCCTAATTATCTTGAGGCTCTCAATTCAGGAACAAAGTATATCTCTGCATTTACATAGATATTTAATTAATTTTATCGAAGATGTTTATCACAAGTGTTGTATAGTTTTATCATACAAATCCTGCATGCATTTTGTTAGATTTCATGTATTTCATGGTCTTTTTCGGACTATTTTTTTTTTAACGTTTATTTATTTTTGAGACAGAGAGAGACAGAGCATGAATGGGGGAGGGTCAGAGAGAGAGGGAGACACAGAATCCAAAACAGGCTCCAGGCTCTGAGCTGTCAGCACAGACGCGGGATCATGACCTGAGCTGAAGTTGGACACTTAACCAACTGAGCCACCCAGGCGCCCCTTTTGGAGGTATTATTAATGCTACTTTTCATAATTCAATTTCTATTTGTTTACTGCTAATATATAGATTTATAATTGATTTTTGAATAATTAATTTATATCCTGTGACCATACACAATCATTTATTAGTTCCAGTATGCTTTTGTGTAGATTCTTTAGAATTTTTATATAGGTATGGCATTATGATAATGGAGAAACTTTTGTTGTTTTCCTAATCTGTCTGCACATTGTGTATTTTTCATGGCTTATTGCATTGCATAAGACTTCCAGTGTAATGCTTTATAGGAGTGTTGAGAAGAGTCATCATTACCTCATTACACTCATACATAATGTTAGCTGTAAGTTTTTGAAGATTCCCTTGATAAGGTTTATTCTTAGGTTGCTGAGAATTTTTATCAGTAGATACTCTAAGGCCAAATGCTTTTTCTGCATCTTTTGAGGTGATCTTTATTTCTTATTTTTAGTCTGTTGATATGCCGAATTACACTAATTTTAGAATATTGGAACATATTTCCATTCTGGAATCCCCATTTGATTATTTTGAAGATTACAAATATCTAGTTAAATTCTCCACATTTCATCTTTGTCTTCAAGGTTTTTTTTTCTATATTCTTAAACATGTTAATCATAATTATACTATCCTTTATGATTAAGTCCAATATCTGGAAAATTTGTACATTGGCGGCTATAGTTTCATATTTATCTTAGAGTTTAGATATGTTGTTTGCGTTATGATGTAATTCCTTATTAAATCTGAAATCGTTTATGAAAAAATGGATGGTAAGGCAATCTTCTAGAGAGGAGTTGGCCTTCTATTTGCTACACTTAGAGATTGGCAACTGCTTACATTAATACAGCCAGAGATTGTGTTGAATAGTGGCTAGCTTGTTCTCTTGGTAACGCTTAGTACCCTTCTTGTTATCACTTGGCCCTCCAGGTTTCCAACAGTCTGTTTTCCTTAGGGCCTCTAGTGCTTAAGAGTATGAAACTCTAATCTTTGTCTTGGGAAAACTTGGAAATCTCCATCCATCTTTTTAGAGACTTTATGTTAAGGATTTTAGCCTTCCAACCTATGCTCCTCCTGAATATGGTCAGTGTGCCAATAGGCAACCAGCTATGTTCTTGAGCTCGCCCTTCCAAGTCTGTGTCCAAAGTTATGCTATTTTATTCTGAATACCAGCAGCAACTCTCAGTGGATGAATTTTCAGCTTTCTGCACGTACCCATAATCAGAAAATTCCCTAAGAGCAAAAGATCGCCACTTTTGAGGTTCTCCCCTTTCTGGAATCTTAGCCCATCCTGTTCCCAGTTCTTGTTGTATCTGTAGCCTTCTGCTGTCCTCAATCAGATATTTTTGTATTCTATGTAGTATTTTATTTGGTTTTATTTTATTATTTTTTTATTGGGGTTGCTCTCAACAGGAGCATTGATCTGTCACTAGGTACTACATATCATTCACAAAAGGTTTTCTTCAATATATTTTTTTCACATGAGATCAAAGATTTAAACTGTTGTCTTTAACATTTTCTCTGATTCTCAGCTCATGAACAGTGTTTCACACATAGTGGACCCTCTCTGAATATCTACTAAGTGAATGAATAGCCAATATATTTCCAGCAAAACAGGTCCATCTAAATATGTCATCTTTATTTTGAATGTGTCAACTTAACTCTAGATAACTATATGTCACTACTATGTCCAAATATTTCTTGGTAATCATGGGTTTCGTTTCTTTACAATTTTGACTTTGTCATAGTAATAAGGAGATACTCTATCACTCTCCTATGTTACCTTATTATTGATATTAAAAGAGACAAAACAGTATAAACTTAGATGCATTACCAGAGATTTTTCTGAAATTATAAGTTTTCGTGTGTGTGTGTGTGTGTGTGTGTATCTAGAATGATTGGTGATATTCCTAGCAAAATTTGAGTTTGAGTAAATTACAAATGAGAAGATAAAATTAGAATATGAATAAATATGTTCTCTCAGATAAGATGTTATATATTACAAGTAGCTTAGTTGTTTCTGATTTCTATTAAAATATCTGGATAGATTTTCCCTTACAGAAATTACTGCGGCAGAAAACAGTAGAGAAAATTACCTCCTGAAATGCTTTTATTTGAAAAGTATCAGTTAAATTGATTCCCCTGGAGGTGACTGAAATCAAGGGTAGAGATCGAGTAGGAACATTATTCACTAAAAGAATAAAAAGGTCTTCTGCAATGTCTATTACCAGGCCCTGACACAAATCCAAAGAACTTGAACTTCATTTTGAGTCTCTGGGGTAAAAACAGGGACCTTAGAGTTGCTTGTATTACTGTTTACTTGAGAATATAGGTAAAGAATTCATAATTATCATAAGACAGTGAATTTCCACTATCAGAGAATACTTTAGTGGGCACAGGAATCATATTACAATGAACCCTAAACTTTTACTGTAGTAAAAGGGTTTTACTGTAGGATTTAGGATTTCATCATTTCACATATTCTGAATTCCTGGGAGGCATATGCATGTTTGCAAGTAAGGTCAATTTTTAAATAAAATTGTTTTACTGTGTATTTATTTTTGAGAGAGAGAGAGAGAGAGAGAGAGAGAGAGAGAGACTGAGTGCGAGTGGGGGAGGGACAGAGACAGAGGGAGACACAGAATCTGAAGCAGGCCCCAGGCTCCAAACTGTTAGCACAGAGCCCGATGCAGGGCTCGAACTCACAAATGGTGAGATTGTGACCTGAGCTGAAGTCGGACACTTAAAATGAACCACTCAGCTGCCCCTCTATTTCTCTCTCTCTCTCTCTCTCTCTCTCTCTCTCTCTCTCTTTTTTTTTTTTACATAAATCTTTACATAATGCCTGGGAGAGATTCCCTGGCCATTGCTTTTATTTTCCTTTAATGTGTTTATTTTCACCTTACTCTTACCATCGACATCATTGGCTTATTATTAAATTTAAGAGGAAAAAAAAATAAGGGACCTTGTCCTAGGTTTAGCAAGTCATAAAAATTCATCTGCAACTAGACTCCAGTTTTGCATTACAGTTCACAGCATGAGAGAAGAGATTTAATGTCTCCATCTGCAATATCCAAATGGCCCTGCTTTGCTCAGTTTAGATGAAAACACTAGTGGTACCATTGCCTGTGCCCCCCCCCCCCCCCCAGCTTCGTTCTGTACTTTGGTGAAGCACCAGCACCAGGGTTGTATTTTAAGGACATTTCAAAAGGAAATCTGACACTACGAAATAAACACATTTAATGAAGTGAGATTACTAGTCACTAAGGTGCTAATGAACTATAAGATAGCTGCAGCAAACAAAATTTCTCTTGTGTCCCCTCCTGCCACTATCCAGGACTCTAGCTGGAGAGATAAGATGTAGAATTCATCCAGTGTTCAATACTCAGACAGCAGAGACAGAGTAACCTTCTCTGTAGCCCTCTGTTGTCAAAATGGCAGCTGAGTCCTGGATCAACATGAATATGAAGAAACAGTTGCGCAAACTTGATTTTTTTTTTTTTTTGGTGTTGCTTTTACAAAGGAGAGTTCTTCCTTACAGTCTTTGAAATATATAATTCATGGTTCTATATTACTAAAACATTTCTTTTGCCACATGTCTTCACCAGCAGTAAGCATTCTGCTTAAAGATATACTACCACTGATCTGCATAAAAGAAACATTGGAAAATTGTGTAGGCCTACATTGGGCAGAGTAGCATGATGAAATTAAACGAGCAAAAATCGTCCAGGAATGACTCGGATATTGCCAGAGAAAACCCGCAGACTACATCCTTCCTTAACACTATCCTCACAATCAGGCGCACACACTGCCCACCCCAAGACTGCCTTCCTTCTTCCCCATGCACTTGAAGCAAATGATTTGTCTGTTTTGTTGGTGCAATTTTTATTTGCTAGCATCCCATGTCAGAGCTTGGTATTAAAGCAGCAGATGTAACACTCTGATGCACTACATGTGTGTATGTGTACATGCACAGGGGAATGTAAGGGATGAGAAAAGACTAGGAAACTGAGCAAGGGGATGGGGAAGCAAAGAGGACTGGGAGGAGGAAGGAAAATAGTTTACTAATCAAAGATATAGGCCTGGTGTGCTGATCAATTTAACACATTAAGTGGCAGTTATGCACATATTTGAAAAAATACACCTTGTAGTCTGTTAATTTTGGTTGTCTAAAGAATTGTTGCGTAATCAATTTGGCTGCAGCAGACAGTATTGATCAGAAAACAGACAGATTGTCTCTACAGGGACCCAGTTCATTTGTCCACCTACTGTGGATAAGCAGCACCTGTTTAAAACGAAAAGAAGTAGTAGTTTCAAAGGAGAAGTATTGAGTCCATTAAAACAAAAGCAAAAAAAGTTGCTAATGCAATTGTATGATCTAGTCTGTACCACATTTCTAATATCATCACGTGCCAATGATAAGTACACTGTTGAGTGATGCAAGGTGCTCAGCAATATTACACATGTGATGTATGTCTTCTCGGTGCTTCCTCTTAACCTGCCCCCACTTTACCTAACCTGCCTGCCTTACAACAGCTGTGCTCGCAGAGCATCACCGCAAGTCTGCTTAAAATTGTAACATTGATACATTCTGGTTAAGGAGGTGCCCGGGGAACAAACTCAACTTGCTCTCCCTGTGGGATCAGATAGGCTTTGCAAGGATATTTCTAGCCTCCTGAAGGATATTGAAAGTGAAAAGCACACTTTGGGGGGTATAGTTTGCTTGCTTCCCACTCTTCGGCCTGCAAACCTCCTGTCGTAATACTTTCTGCACCTGCTTTTATTTCATCTCTAGCCAGTCAGGAATTCCAGTTTTGTGTCCAAAGAGAAAAGCTTCCCTCTGTGAATCATTCCTACACCATATATCCAGAAGGGAATACCAAATAAAGCTCTTACAGAGTTGGAACTAAAGAACAGGCAAAGTATAGAGCAAGGGAGAGCTGCAATTTGTACCTGGTACCAAGGACTGTTTGTGGTTTTTTTCTTAACGGCATAGGCAAGGGTAACAAGTGCTTGCCTTTTTTCACCTCCTTTGTTTCACATAATATATGTATTTTATAAATAATCTCATACCCCAGATCCTTTCTTGAGAAAGGCAGAGTCTAAATCTATAACGAAAGCTTTGACGGTTTGTAATATAACAAAGACCTTTATGTTTTAATCCTGCCAGCTGCCTCTACTTAGAAACAAAGTTAGTGAAATCAGAGACTACATAACTCGCCTACTATCCTCTCTGGAAGTTTAGAAACTCAAATACAATCTTCTTGAAAGTAAAGTATTTATTTTTTACAAACTTCCCTAATTTCAAGAGTTCAGCTATTATCAGTCTTTGTGGACAAGCCCAACAGGTTTGAAATGATGGGAAAGGCTTTTCCATCATCAATCCCCATCTTTTCTGTTGGCTCTGCTTCATATCTCTTCTGCCATGTTCTTCAGGCACAACAAATTATCATTTAGTTCTAAAAGATGCCTGATCTCTGACAGACCAATACTTGTGACTTTCTGTCCCTTCTCTGATCTAATATGACTCCCCTCTTTGCCTAGACAACTATTGTTCTTTACATGATTGTGAACACAGGACCTGGGGCAGCTGGTCCTGGTAACAATCTCATTTTGTTACTTTCAGTTGTGTAATTTGGGGTAAATTTCTTAAATCTCTGTGTTTCAGTGCCCTTATTCATAACATAAAGATGGTAATAGAACTTTCCTCATAGAGTTGCTTGTGGGCAAACAGATTTAATCTACGGAAAACACTAAGACATCTGCTAGTTATTCCAAGTCCAGAATAACCAAATTTTGTACTTCATGTATCTCCTACTATGTACTACTGGATCCAGCTATGTTTTCTCCACTCTGTTGACCTCATAGCTATTTTTTCTCCTAAATTTCTTCTTCCAGTCTAGGCCTCAATAACTTATTGGTTAAAATTCTGTAATTTTCTCTTACATAACCTTCCTAACACATGGTTTCTTGTCATAAGGTGTTCCCCACAGTTTTTCCTGTGTAGTCATTCCAACCTGCAAATCTGATCAGTTCAAACATTTGCTGAGAACTCTTCATGAGCATCCTATAGATTTCAGCTTATATAAAGCTCTGTGTGCTTAGATCTCTGCTTTACCTTCTAATGATGTCTGATCAAGTGTATCTGTATCTCCTATCTTGCAGAAAGTGCTGAAAAGTAGTGAACGAATAAACAAGTATTTGTGCATCAAGTTGTGCTATAAGTATATCCACTGGGCACTATGTCCTTTCTAGCTCTAGTGTATGGAACAAAGACCAAACTATGTCCTAGCAGGATTAAAGGAGGGAGCTGTTTCACCGAAATGTATTGGCTGCAGAATAATTAAGTGGTTTCATCAGCCACTGAAAATCATGATCTTCTTCACAGTTTCCTTTCATTTGCTTGTCGACATGCTGCCTTGGGGGAGGTATAGACTTCTATGACATTTCTTCTTCTTTTTTTTTTAAAGCTCATTTATTTTGAGAGAGAGAGAGAGAGAGAGAGAGAGAGAGGTTGAGCGCACACATAAGCTGAGGAGGGGCAGAGAGCAAGGGAGAGAGAGAATCCCAAGCAGGCTTTGGGCTGCCAGCTTGGAGCCTGATGTGGGGCTTGATCCAACTAACTGTGAGATCGTGACCTGAGCGCAAATCAAGAGTCGCATGCTTAACCAGCTGAGCCACCAGGCACCCCCAGGCTTCTGAAACATTTCTTCTTGATATAGGCATTCTGATATTTTTCCTACTTTTAAAAATTGAAGTATAAATACACAAGGTGCAAAAAGCTGAGCAGAAATATACAGTTGGTGGGTTTTTTACCCTTGTCTACACCCATGTGATCACCATCAGGATTAAGGACAACATTTTTAGCACTCAAAAATATTCCCTTGTGCTCCTAAACTCCCAGTCAATATCCAGTCACATTCCAGAGGTAACCTTGCTATTCTTGACTTCCTCCAACAGTAGTCAATTTTGACTCTTTTTCAATATGTATTCTTTGTGTCTGGCTTTGACGCCACAAAGTACCTACGAGATGTATCCAAGATGTTTTGTGTGTCTGTAGTTTGTTCCTTTTTATGACTGCATCCTATCCCATTGTATAAATATATCACAATTTATTTTCTCTAGTTTCCTATTGATGGAAGTTTGGGATATCTCTAGTCTGAGGCTATAATGTATAAAATTCTTGCAGGTGTCTTTTGGTGGACATATGTATTTATTTCTCTTGTATATGTGTATAGCTAGGAATTGTATTATTAGACAATGGGATCCTATAGGTTTTGACATTTTGATTTTTGCATATTTTCTATTTACTCTCTTCCTGCTTCTTTTAGCTTTTGAACAGCCCTTCTTGACCCCCCCCCCCTTTTTTTTTCTAATTTGAGAGAGAGACAAAGCATGCAACCAGGGAAGAGGGGCAGAGGGAAAGAGACATAATTTTAAGCAGGCTCCAAGCTCAGCGTGGAGCATGATGCGGGGCTTGATCTCACAACCCTGGGATCATGGCATGAGCCAAAATCAAGAGTCAGGGGCTCAACTGGCTAAGCCACCCAGGCACCCCAAGCCCTTCTTGACTCTTTTTTAAAATTAAAAAAATGTTTTATTTATTTTTGAGAGAGAGAGAGTGAGAGAGCACATGCAGGGGAGGGGCAGAGAGAGAGGGAGACAGAATCTGAAGCAGGCTTTAGGCTCTGAGCTGTCAGTACAGAGTCTGATGCAGGGCTCAAACTCATAAACCGTGAGATCACGAACTGAGCCCAAGTCAGATGCTTAATCGACTGAGCCACCCAGGCGCCCCAGCCCTTCTTGAGTCTTATATCCATATTACCACATTATATATTTTTCATGATTCTTCTTCTTTTACACAGTTTCCATTTTATTTAATTAGACACCCAATATTGAACAACTGGAAATATTTCCTTAGTTCAACCATTGGATTTTTTTTCTTTCTACTTTATAAGAATGATTTGAAGTATTATAAATCACTGACCTATGCCAGCAAAAATTCTGTATTTGTTTGGAAACTTCTTATTTGGAAATATCACCTGCGTACCCTTTTACCATTTATTTTTGATGGCTTTACTAAAGTATCTATGGGTGTCACTTATCTGAGTGGTTTAGGTTGATTAGCTTGACTCTTTGATAGGTAAATGCTCCTTATACACATTGTATGCATGACTATCTCTCCAAGTATTTATTTTCACTGTTTGTTCTTGGGGAGGGGGAGAGGGAAGCACCAAAATTAACATTTGAACTTGTATCCTAAGACGCATCTCTTAGGTTTTAGCCTCAATCCTTTGAGTCTACTTCTAAGCAGCTACACAAAATATTCAGACTTCTCAGTGACCTTCACTTCCTTCATGGTTTCAGAATAATAGGATTTATGTCTTTGTGATGCTCTGATTTGCTATAGAAACTGCTTTAGTGACTTCTGCAATGAAGTCTCATGTTTCACTTTAGCTATAACATTTTTGGAAAGAAAACAGAACTGAAGATGCTTCAGCAGAATTTGAAATGAAAGAAAAAAAAACAGGGCTTTTAGTACTAAGAAGCCTGATAATAGCATTTCTTTGTTCTTTCTGGGAAATGCAAGTGATAAATATCAGAGACAGAATGAAGTATATGATAAACAAGAACAAAATCTGAAGCTGGGAAGTAATCTTTGATGCTGCTGATAGTGGCAATAAAATCCCACCCACACTTACATGTAAAATGAGAACTCCTTACTGAAATATATGGAATATTAGAAATCACTCAGAATTTAAGCTTTATCCAGATATAATGAAACTTTTCACACAGAACCAGAGATTATCTCATAAAAACAATTCATTCCCTCTGATTTGCCCAGGACAAAATAAGATCAGTCTTTTCTAGTTATCACTGTAGCAAGATCTTTGTCCAATCTCTGATTTCTGTAAGGGCCAAACTAGTACTCGATGCAAATATTTACCATACTAAGATGCTTACAAGAGCTTCTAAGTGCCCTTGTCTGTCTCCAACCCCTAACTTCATTGCTAAGAGGTGACAAAGTGTTTATGCCCTTTGTGGGGATTCTGAACCGACCCAGAGAGCGCGGAATGCCTTTCACTTCAAAGAAGCTTAGAGTTTAACACAGATCTGACAACTTCCTACTTTAGCAAGGTACTTACTTTTTCTCTGTTACAGCACTTTGTTTCAGACAGTGCAAATACTATTAGAGGTGTAACTAATAGGTTAAATGGCATCATTCCTGTATGTTTCACACATCCGTTGCTCCTTGTGAAGAGAGCATTAGCTTGGAAGTCAGGCAGATCAACAATCCTCTTCTGCGTTCACTCTGCTGGTTATGTGACTTTGGTTAGATTTATACAGTGTACAATCTTCAGTTTCCCCTATCTATGATACAGAAAAAAATTATTTCCTCATCACACAGGATTGTAGTGAGAATTAAAATAATAATGAATATGGAAACCCTGGCATCATAACTCCCTTACAAAAGTAATTTTCCATTTTAACTTGATTTCATATGTCTAAAAATTCTAGTAAATCCAGGGAACATAATGTAACTTTGGAGGGCAGTGTGCAATAGATAAAGGAAAAACAAAAACAAATTGGAGTCACACAAATTCAGGTTGCAACGGAAGTTCCACACTGACTTTTGAAAGTTGACCACCCTCTTTGAATCTTAGTTTCTTCAATTATAACATAGAGATAATAAGTACTTGGTAGGGTAGTTTCCAGGATCAAAGAAGATGATACAGAAGAATGTTTCTGGTAAGATGCATGTTATAATGGCTTAGAAACAATATAAATCTTTTCTATAATAGGATTTAAAAAATCTTTGGATATATACATACACACTCTGAATATGTCAAGAGGTTCTTCCTATCACAGTTAGAATGACATTAAACCCCTCTCCTTGGACTGGCTCTGCCTACCTCCGAGTGTTCTTCTCCCAGTGTCTTCTGTGTCTTACCCTTCTTCAGCCATCATGGCCTTCCTGTTAGTCTTGAAATAAGCCAAACTCATTTCCAAGTTAGGATTTCTGCAGTTCCTCTTTCTTTGCTATAATGTTCTCCTCCTAGCAATTTCATTCCCCATTGATGCTTCCCCCTATATATCTACTCCAGCCTGTTTAAAATAGTACCTCACTTTGCAAAATACTCTCTAGTACTTTACCATGTCTTATGTGTTTTGATATATATCTTGAAATTTGAAATTATAACGTATCAATTTCTTTACTTCTTATCTATCTCTCTTAGAGAAAGTTCCTTATTGTTTAATGCCTTTATATCCTTAGCTATAAAACATGTTTGATTTAATAATCAGTCAATACACATGTGCAGAATGAAGGAATCCATCCATTGGTGAAGCCATACTTAGTACTTAAGTGTATGAGGTGTTCTTTTCTGTCCATTCTATCTCTGAACACATGTGCAAAGAAACACATATTCAACAAATAACAGTAGCCAGTTATCTTACAAGGCAGATGTCTGTAATGTTTACATAAGAATTATGAGAGTCCCAGTTATATTTCTTCTATATTTACACTGGCGATAATGGTGAACTAGAAATAAATAACTGTCCTGGTAAATAAATTTTGACAACGTAAATGCATTTTAGTTAAATACCACCATGTGTTTTCCTAATACGAGTGATGTTGCTGATGGTTCCGTGAATTTCCGTAGTATTTTTTTATTTTAGACAAGCTGGGAAAATAATTCCTTCTTTTTTTAAACAAGATGCCTGCTTTTCTCTTTAGTTTCTTCTACTACAATCATAAAATTTGTGTGGCATTGGAATTTAGTCAATGTAAATGACTCCCGTCCTAATCTAATGCCTCAGCTTTTAAACTTTCACCGTTTAGTAATCCACAAAAGTAGTTTATTGCCTTCTCTGCCTCTGCCATAAATGCTAAAATTTAATTAGTTTGGAAATTCCTTACATTTGAAGCCAGGATTTCTGCACAAATATTCTTCTATGTATATTCCAGTGGGTAAGTGAGCACTATCCCAATTAATTTGGGAAATTGGCAGGAGAAAAAAAAACAAAAAACTGTGTGGAATAAGGACAGCAAAAATGTAGTCAAGTATGAATCGAAGTCTTATGAAAAAAATAGCATTTTGGCAGATTATAACATATGTTAAAGAGTAGTAGATGTGTGGCTGCTTTCAGGGTAAACTACAGAAGTATATTACATTCATGTAAGAACACACTGATGAATGGCCGTGTGAAGGCTTGTTTGTGCAAGTTACTACACATGCACTCAACATGTGCCACATGTGCTATTCTAGGTGCTTTGCTTATGCTTGTGTTTAGTTCCCCCCAAAACATTTAACACACTATTATCTCTATATTATGCAAAAAAGGAACGAGGCCCAAATAAGAACAGAGGTATTAAGTTGTAGATACTAGATCTGAACCCACAGCTCCTCAAAATATGATATGGAAACCTGGTCTAGAGGAACTTAAAATCTAGAAGGTGGGGTGCTTGGGTGGCTCAGTAGGTTAAATGTCTGACTCTTGGTTTTAGCTCAGGTCACGATCTCAAGGTTCATGAGATGGAGCCCCCTGTTGGGCTCCACCCTGATAGCTCAGAGTGTGCTTGGGATTTTCTCTCTCCCTCTCTCTCTTTGCCCCTCCCCTGTTCACTGGCTCTCTCTCAAAATAAATAAATAAACATAAAATAAAATAAAAATAAAATCTAGAAAGAGATACATAATAAAAACCACCATATTTGTCTAAGAGCACAATGGGCCCATGGGGGATGATTTCATGGAGAAAGTGAGACCCTTGCTGAGCCTTGAAAGATGGGGTAAATTTGTTTAATAATGCCAGGTGATACCTACTGAATGCTTACTCTGTACCAGGCACTTTACATTCACCTTCATCTACTTACTAATTTAGTCCTTATAACAACAATCCCATAGAACGGATACTATTCTTTTCCCCATTTTACATTTGAGAAAATTAGGCACAATCACAGTTTACTCCATTCCTGATAAATTATCTAATAGCAATAAACACAGAGTTTAAGGATAATCTTCAGTCTGTATTCCTCATTTCTAATTGGCCATCACTGCCTTAATATTGCTTTTCAGAATATTTTAAATTGTAAACAAACCAGATAGAAATGTCTATTACATTTAATCTGTAGGACTGAGAACTTCCAAGACATTATCAGGAAAATTTCTTTTTCAGATATTTGGTTAGAACATTAATTCATTCCACAAATAGGCAGCAAGTGGATTATATGTGCCAGGTTCTGTGCTTAGGAGAAACGTTGCTCATGGATTTCTTTTTATTTGATGAATTTGCCTTAAAAAGCATTATTTTTGCTTAGTGCTTACGGATAGATTGAAGCTTTTTCTTTCGTTTTAAAAAACTTCCTCTCTTTCTTTGACACTCTATAGAAAAACAAAGAATTACCTTATGGCTGGAATGCATTAACCTTGGAAAAAGCTGTGATAACTCTTTTAAAAGATTATTTTAATACCGTGACTTCCATTAGCAAGAAAAAAATTCTATTGGCCTTAACATTTTTAAAAAGCATTGACACAATAAAATGGAATCTTGTTCTACTCTCCAATTGTGGAATAATTCTTGTTTACAGGATCCCGATGGCGGTTTTCAACTGTTTCTATAGAACACAGGGATTAGACAAAACATGAATCAGCCATTGTCTGGGCATGGGTTAGACAAAATATTTGCATAACTTAGCTGATTATGGTAGAATCATACAACTGGGACCAAAAGTTCTTAGAGAAAATATTTTAACAAATTCACCACTTGGTGACTCTTGATTGAACTTGATGCTACATTAATGATATGCAAATATTAAGTGCCTTATCGATTTTCCAAAAAGTTTCAACTCATCAGGAAAGCAGGAAAACGTACTGTACAGACCTCAAAACAGTTTATGAATGAACAAAAACAAACAAAAATAAACAACCTCCCAGAACAGTGCTGTCCAATAGAAATACAACACAAACTATTTTTATAATTAAAAAATTTCTAATAAGCTACATCAAAAAGTAAAAAAAAGAGTATATTTAATTTTAATAACTTATATATTGTTTTAACATGTAGTAAACATAAAATCATAGAGGAATTTTATATTTTTTCATACTAAGTCTTTGAAATTTGATGTATAATTCATAATCATAGCACATCTCAATTCAGAGGCTAAATTTTTATTGGAAATACTTTATCTGTATTTAGATTTTTTTTAAACTTTTTAACATTTATTTGAGAGAGAGAGAGAGAGGCAGAAAGCGGGAGAGAGAGAGAATCTCAAGCAGGCTCCCTGCTGACAGCACAGAGCCTGCTTGGGATTTTCTCCCTCTCCTTCTCTCTCTTCCCCTCCCCTGCTTGTGCTCTATCTCTTTCAAAATAAATAAACTTAAAAATAATAAAAATAAAGTTGACAAATTAAATAAATATAAATGTATTCATTCTGATTCCTTCCTGAATAATTGTTTTTGAAATGTTTAACTTGGGAAGCTTTGGATAAATAAATAGGAGATGGCAAATGGGGTTAAAAAAAAAAGTAAGTTGCTCTTTTGGAACGTTTTTACTGGAAGAGACAAATTCTGGAGTCTGCATGATTAATAGATATAATTAGTTTTCAAAAGCTGAAAATCAAGGTTATCTAATGGCCGATTCACTGTATAGTGCAGTCCTGGCCAGAATCAATCTGATAACGATCATGCTTTCCTCAGTCAAGAGAGGTGTGAAGTGTAGTGTGTGTGTGCGTGTATGTGTGAGAGCAGTGGTGAGCTGGAGTGGGGCCCCAGCAGGACAAAGCCACACATAACTTCTGCGCTGCCGTCTGTTACATTTCCAAGCCTTAGAAGATAGCGGGTTTATCTACTTTGAGTCTAATTGCTGCAGAGCATAGTATAAGATCAACAAATAAGAGATAATGAAAGCACATGTCCATTGGGAAACAGGAAAAAAAAAAAGGAACATTTACTTTTTCATTGTTACGTAGACAGATGTAACCTCTGTGAGTTTAAGAAGAGGGATTTATCAAGTAAAATAATCCATCTTTGCTATCTCTAGCAAAACTTCAAACTAAAATGGAACATTTAGTATAATGGCTACAAAAAAGATGGAAATTATATAAAATATGCTCTCATGAAATGTTGTTATTTTAGAACTAAGAAATAAATGCTACATCCTTTCTTACTCTCCCGTTGACCCTGAGCAAATGACTTAACCTCTCTGGTCCTTGGTATCCTATGTGTTTAATAGTACTTCATGAGATTTATTTGCCATGTAATATAAATCATATAGTAAAGAAACTGGCAGACAATAAAGAACTAAGTATTTATTTCTGTAGTCTATATTATTTTTAAGACACTAACTCAAATTTAGAATGATAGTAATTCAGTATAGGATACTATATATACATATGTAGAAATAGTGTATACTATAGTATATTTGCTAGAGAGCTCTCTCATGCTATTAAAATATAGTTAAGAAAAAAGATGATATCTCTAAAAAGTAGAATATGGTGGCAGGATCATTACCCATTTATGCGAAGTCTTGATTTCCATTTTAGCTCTGCTGTTTGTTGATTTTTTTTGCATGTGAGTAAGTGATTTGCCTTCGGCAAGCCTGAGTTTCTTCTTTAGGGGGAAAAAAAAAACAATAACACCCTTTCTGGTCTTCCAAAAAAGAATAGTTTAAAATTCAAATAAAAATATAGGTGGGAAAGTACTTTATGTAAAACTTTCCAATTTTTAAATTCTGCTATTAATAGAAACATCCTATTAAGTCTGAAAGAAAGGATAAAATAGACCACTAAAACAAAAGAATTAACACAGAAATTAAAGAAGTTTAAAAGAAAGTATCTAGTTTGCAAAAATGGAGGCATTATTATTTGCCAGATAGTTTTAAGAGTTAAAAAAACTGTCTTTAAGGCACTTAATATAGTCGCTGGCACATGGCTCTCAATAATTGTAGCTAGTAAAAATTAATCATGGAGTAATCCCCCAAACACATTAAAAAAAAATCTAGGAATTTACCATGCTTTGGTCAATAAAAAGGCAGAGTTTCAGAGATATGCGGATCATATGGCAATATCTGTCCCAATGATTCAGTATGGCAATACAGTCAATGTTACTATAATAAATTAAAACCAGATTCATCGTACCTATAAAAGCAAATACAACAACCAGCAATAATGACAAATATGAATCACACTTTTAGAGTCTGCCTCTGAATCGAAATTGCTTGGCCAGGTATCACCTCATTAATTCTCTTACCCTCAAGATAAATGAACCAATTTTATAGTCTTAAGAACACTGAATTATATGTTTCAGAGAATAATCAGAATTACTGATAGAAAAGAATATATTTGAAATCTCCCTGATTCCATAGGCTTTACATTTCAAGGCAAAGCCAAGGCTTTTGAAATGTTGAGTTTTTATTTATGGATGGACTTTTTAAAAAATTTCTTGATTAAACGGGAAGGATTGAAATGCTTCATAAAAGGGCACTTGGACATCAAATGGCTCTCCTTGACTGTATTTTGATGACTTTAGTATGAACTGGACATAGAGGTAAAAATTTCCCTTGAAATACATACTCGGTTTTTAAATTAATAGGATAATATACTTGGGACAAATTGCCTTTGGAGAAGGCAACTATATTGTTCAAAGTATTTTCAAATAGTTCTTACACCAAATCTAACAAAAAACAGGACACGTTCTCTAGCCACAAACCCCCATACCATTGAGATTTGTCTCTTACTAATGTTCTTTTGGATTGGTTCCTGGAATTTAATGATTAAAGTTGGCCTGTGGAAGGAGAGAGTTCAGGGTTATAGGAAACCTGGATTACCTTTGAAGATGCACAAATTTTAGATAGAGTTCCAGGAAGACTCTGGTTCTCTCAGGAGGTAGGTAGTGGGAGACTGGGACAGTTGAGAAAAACTAAGAGAATCCTATACCCATGCAACATGGTGGCATCATACATTCCCTCTTATAAGTATTGGCTGTTCATGGAAAATTTCATCCATATAATCCATGCTTAGGTTAAAAAACAAACAAAATGAACGAGTTTCCTAGAAATAATGATGCGTAGGAGGAAAAGGAGGCAGTGGAAGGGGGAGGAGGTGTCCGTGGAGGCTGTTGCAGTGGTGATGATGATGAAGATGATGATGATGATAAAAAAAAAGCGTCCTGTTCTTACATGAATAGCCCATAAGTCTTTTCACCTCAACACTTTAAAAAAAAAGAAAAGCTTTTCTTCCACAGTGAAATTGTCTTTGTTGCCTAATTACATATTATGTTCTTTTTAGAATGCTCCAGCTGCAGACTCATAACTGAAAGCTCACTGTGCCTTATCTCAAATATATTTCTATATAGGTTCAACCACTGTTCAATATCTCATTCACTAGGAAGAGTATGTCAACCCTTTCCCCACCCAAATTATAATTTTGTTTCCAGAACAGCAACCAATTTGTATTTGTTGGTCAACATTAGGTTCAGTGTAACAGTTATCTCTGATTTTGAGAAACAATATTACCAGTTAGTCATGCCAAGAATTTGCTCTGGAACATGGAACACATAGTGAATAAGTCATTAAGAAGATACAAGACACATTGTGTTTCTCATCTGTTGGAATATTAACTGAAAGCAAGCATAGTGTGGGATTTTCCTAGACTAATTTCCAATATATACTCTTTTTCCATACCCTCCTATGGAAATCTATTGTTTACTTCTCCCTCTCCTTTGTTTTTTTTTTTTTGTTGTTGTTGTTGTTGTTGTTCTCCTTAAGAAAGAAGTGTTAATGATTCAAAAGATTATCATTTCCAGCAAAAGTTGTGTTTCAGCATTTCAGGGAATGAAGCCTATATTAAAATGAGGCATTTGGTGGGGAAGGGCAGAAGCTGAGATGTCCTCAGGGTCAAAATTTACACAGATCTGGATTGGATTCCTACCTCATAACGTGATATTCATGTAAATTTAGGAAGTTATTTAACTCAATGCCTCAGTGGGCCTTGTAATGAATATTCAGTGCATGTGAAAATGCCTACCCAAGTCCTGGAAGATGGTAGGTGTTCAGTAAACAGGAATGTTCATTTTCAATATTGTAATCTAATTCATTTCTCCATCATAGGCAGATTACTCTTTCTGTTTGGAACTCTTTCTCTTTCTCCTTAGAGTTAAAAAATTGCCAGGACTCTGGAACTCTAGGCCTTTCTTATATTTGGAGAAGGTGTTTTTGTATTATTGCTTATTGTCCTTTCCTTATGCTTCTTTTTCCTTCTGGAATGCCTGTTAGAGATACTATGTATATCCAAGATATATTACTTCATGATTTTTCTCTCTTTGTGTTTAGCTTGACCTTATTCTCTTTCTACCTATCCAATTAATTTCTCTAATGGTGAATCAAGTTTTAAACTCTAGAAAGATGTATTTTGGGGGCTATATTTGAATCTGGAGTATAAAATATATAATCATTTTATTAGTTTTCCTTCTTAACTTACCATTGGAGTATAGCACATACAAAACACATAACCTTAAGTGAACAACTAAATTAATTTTTACATATATATTTATATCCAAAGTGTAATTAATATACAGATTAATACATAGAATCATCATCCTGGAAACCTCCATTATACTATCACACAGTCAATGCCCTTCCTTCAAAACTACCATTCTGACTTCAGCCAAAACATTGAATAATAAATTTGCCTATTTTATTTTTTTTAACGTTTATTTATTATTGAAAGACAGAGTCAGAGCATGAGCAGGGGAAGGGCAGAGGGAGAGGGAGACACAGAATCCGAAGCAGACTCCAGGCTCTGAGCTGTCAGGACAGAGCCCGATGCGGGGCTTGAACTCACAAACCATGAGATCATGACCTGAGCCGAAGTCGGACGCTTAACCGACTGAGCCACCCAGGCGCCCCTTGCCTGTTTTGTTTATTTATTTTTTTTTAGTTTTCTATAAATGGAATAATACAGTACTTACTTTTTCTGTGCCTGCTTTTTAGTATTATGTTTGCAGGATGTGTCCACTCTGTTCTGTATAGCAGTAACTTATCACTGCTTTATATTATTCCATTTTGTTAATAAACCGTACATCAGTAAAACATCTAATTGTTCATGGGCATCCACATTGCTTCAAGTCTTGGGCCATTATGAATAAAGCTGCTATGAAAGTTTTGTACATGCTTTGTGGAATACATATGTAATCATCACTATTGGGATTCTAGAGTGAAATGGCTTCCAACAGATACTACCAGTATTTTGAAATAGTTTGCCAATTTTCATTCTTACCAGCAGTATATAAAAATGATACTGCTAAAAATTCTTATTTAGTTTTAATGCAATTTGAATTTCTGTTCCTTCTTAAAGTTCTTCTTTGTATTACTTTTTTAATCTGTATTTATTTTTGAGAGAGAAAGAGAGAGAGAGAGAATGAGCAGGAGAGGAACAGAGAGAGAAGGAGACACAGAATCCAAGGCAGACTCCAGGCTATGAACTGTCAGCATAAAGCCCCACGTGGGGCTCTAACTCATGAACCACGAGATCATGACCTGAGCCAAAGTCGGATGCTTAACCAACTGAGCCACCCAGGTGCCCCAGTTCCTTTTTAGATTTCTTATTGATCAGATTTAGTTTTTGTCATTTCTGACTAATTTTTTCTCTTGCTGTTGATCCCCTTTAATGGGGTGTTGTCATTTATTGTTCACACGGTAGGACTCAGGCTTTTATTTTGAAGTTTTCTAAGTGGCAACCGTCCAAGACGAAGTGGAAAAGAAAGTGTTCTCTTGAACAGGTCACATGATTCAGCTATGGTATCTGGAAGATTCCACTTTACTCCCATGCCTTCTTGTTTGCTTTAGTCTCGAGGACACAGAAAACAGTCTATATTAAGTTCATGTTTGGCTCAGGCTGACTAAGCACACTCACGCAGACACAATGTCAACCTGCGCAGTGGGTCAACAGATAACGGTAGGCTAAAGACTTCCCATCATGAGGCTATAACTCTATAATCCAAGCACCATCCAATTCCACAAGTGACAGAGTCTCAACTGCTCATCGCACTTAACTCTTGTAAAACGTTTATTTCTCTTAGGGTAATATGCAATTCAGTTTTTCAGGAAGCTATTTAGCCTGACAAACCTGTTCTCCCTCTCAAACGGATTTTTTGTTCTGCATTTCTTTCAAATGGCCTGGAGATTTTGTTCCATTTTCATTCGTTGCTAAGGGGAAAAGTAACATTTCTTATATTTTTTAATCCACACAAATTCCCATTTAAATGAGTTGCTCTTTTCAGAGACAGATAATGAATTGGTATGTTATTGAAAGAAAAGATAGTCAAAGCTGTACCTTGTACCTGTTTAATTTCCTATACAATGGCAAGCAAAAATATTTATAAGATCAAGTGTATTTGAACAGCCAGAGAAAGATGTCAGTTAAGTACAAATGGTAATATTTGCTTCATATCAGCCTAGGTTGTCTTACTAGTGGCTGACTTTTTTACTACTGTTTTGTAAACAAAATACAGTCAAATGTTGATCTCTGGAGTCACTTGAGGTTTTTATAGCTTTCTGAAACCTATCATAAAATGTAGACTTGCATATTTCCCTTGATGTATTTTTTGTAGCTCAGTTTATGGATGGTTTACAAATCATCAGATATATGAGTAGAAATATGGATGAATTATAAGCACATATATTCCTTTTTCCACTATATAATTCTAAAAATAATTTACCCTAAACTCTTTACATGAGTTTGGGATTATTTTTATTTGGAATCATTTTTGGTCTAGAATATTAATTCAAGATGTTCTCTATTCTAGCCTTCTGCCAAGAGTAAGAAGTTCTAAATCATAAGCACATAAACCTGAAGCTATCCCAAACAATAATTTATTGATCCATGCTTGAAAAAATCTCTCTATTTCAGAGCTTTGGAAGTAGGAAATAAATATGTAGAACAATAGATTCTCAAGATAGACTGAAACTCCAGAGGTCACCTAAAATAAACCACCATTTCATTGCTTAAACGTCCTCTATAATTTCCGTTGGGGATTGAATACTTCCAGAGTGCTCTGCAAAAGTATAACTATGTTGAAGTAAAAGCCTTTGCTAAATGGGTGTCCTGATGCTAGTTGTGCCTTTAGGACCAAAACGTACAGGTTTAAATTTCCTAACAATGACGACTCCATAAGCACTTAAGTGCCACTCTCCAGTTTCCCTGTAACTTGCCTTTTGGTTTAAATCTCCGGTTTCTTCACGTATTCCTTATACATTCGGTTTGATTCCCTTCTCAATTGCCATCACTGTCTTCTGTGTGCATTCTAGTTTGTGGCAAAGAGAAATAGGGTTTCAAACTGTTCACGAGAATGGAATGCCTACATGCTTGGCATTAGATATTCTTTGAAGCAGTCTGTTTTCATTAACATTCTTAGCATATATGTGTAAATATATATATGAATGTGTCTTACAGTATTTTATATAATTCTAAATGTATATGTAAATATAAAAATATATAAAATATTTAAAATATATAAAAATATATATAATTTTCACTCATGTGAAGCCCATTATTACAACTTCTAAGTCTTTTTCACTAGGTGTTAAGCCATATTTCTACCATATTGAATTGGAATTTTGTGGAATGACAAGGGCAGCCCTGGTAGATCACAGTGAATGGTGGATTAGGGATGGACTAAACATGAATATTGTGTTTAATGCTATTTATCTTTGAAGTTTAATCCGTAATTTTACTTTATCAAGGTCTTGTTGGATTCTGTTAAGTCCTGCCAGCTTTATACCATTCAAAAATTTGGTCAATATTTTAATATTACTCTCCCCTAAATCTTTGATTAAAAATTTTTTTAAGAAAGCATAGTTTTCAATAATATCATATTCAATTTGATCCACAATGCACATTCCTTGGATAAAACCCTTTATTCAGTTATAAATCCATCCAGATAGCACTAGTTATTCATCTTATCAGTATTGATAACAGAATTTCTTAAAATGTTACACAGCTTGGGGCGCCTGGGTGGCTCAGTCGGTCGAGCGTCCGACTTCTGCCCAGGTCATGATCTCCCGGTTTGTGGATTCGAGCCCCACATCAGGCTCTGTGCTGACAGCTCAGGGCCTGGAACCTGCTTCGGATTCTGTGTCTCCCTTCTGCTCCTCCCCCATTCATGCTTGCTCTCTCTCTCTCTCTCTCTCTCTCTCTCTTTCTCTCTCTCTCTCTCAAAAATAAAGCTTCAAAAAATTTTAAAAATGTTACACAGCTCTGAAGAGCTCTCACG
This sequence comes from Panthera onca, assembly GCF_046562875.1. Taxonomy (NCBI): domain Eukaryota; kingdom Metazoa; phylum Chordata; class Mammalia; order Carnivora; family Felidae; genus Panthera; species Panthera onca. Next base: position 126,087,581 of record NC_138344.1, read on the forward strand.
GCAATCTGGTGCATCCCTGATCACTGGTATGTATGTATGTATTTGATGCAACTGGCTGCTTAGAAAAGGCTTCTTCTCTCCTCATAGTTACATCTATTCCTTCTAGTGCTTTAAGTTTTGCTGGATAAAACCTTCCATTAACCACCAGTGCTGTTTGTCATAGAGAGTATTCAAATAATTACAAAACCTAATTCGCTAACGTATATTTAAACCAAGTTACCAGAAAAGTAAGTGATATTAATGCGATATGACCTAACCTTATTTCTAAGTGTTCTCCCACTCATTTAATATATAACCTTTTTAAAATTTGTATACGATTTTTTATTTTATTTTTTTTTTATTTTAGAGAGCATGTGAGCAGGGAAGAGGGGCAGAGGAAGAGAAAGAGAGAATCTTAAGCAGGCTCTATGCTCTGCAGAGCCTGATGCAGGGCTCAATCCCACAACCCTGACATCATGACCTGAGCCCAAACCAAGAGTGGGATGTTCAAGTGGCTGAACCACCCCTGCGCCCTGATAACTTTCTTATTTATTTTTTATTTAAAAAAAATATATTTTTTAACATTTATTTTTGAGAGACAGAGCAAGACAGACCATGAGTCAGGGAGGGGCAGAGAGTGAGGGGGGACACAGAATCAGAAGCAGGCTCCAGGCTCTGAGCTGTCAGCACAGAACCCCACATAGGACTCGAACTCACAGACCACGAGATCATGACCTGAGCCGAAGTCGGACGCCCAATTGACTGAGCCACCCAAGCACCCTCCCTCCCCGATAACTTTCTTATTACCTAGTCTATGATATAGTTAGAAATTTGTGACTTTAAAACACAGAATACTGTCCCTGTCCTCAAGAAATTTGCCATCTTCAGTAAGAAATTAGAAGTTGGAAGTGACTGTTTAACCATGCTCTTTTGAAGTTACTATGAAAGTTAGTGGCTCTGATGAAAGAATTTGGGAGAATGAGTTCTTTTTTTTTTTTAATGAGTATTATTAGGTCAAGTTCCTTGAGGTGCAGAATTTGAGGAAGAGAAAAAACATATCCAAAGAGGAATTTTAAACTCTCCCTTAAAAAAAAAAAAAAGATTTAATTTAACTGCTGTAGCTTCTTTAGTATTCACGAAAGAATTATATTGCCTTTCAATGATGCTTTGGGTTTCGGTATGGCTGTTTTGATACCTCAGTGTGCAGAAGATACTCTCCAATAGCTCGGTCTGCCTAACTGGAAATCTTATCTTGACCGTATTTCAGAATAAATTATCTTTTATTCCAAGCTGTCTGTGCATCCATATATCTATATTGCTTCCCAAATACCAATAATCCAATAATGGAAGTACTTCACTACAGTTTTCCAGTTTAAATTTTTTTTTTAACGTTTATTAATTTTGAGACAGAGAGAGACAGAACATGAACAGGGGAGGGGCAGAGAGAGAGGGAGACACAGAATCAGAAGCAGACTCCAGGCTCTGAGCCATCAGCCCAGAGCCGGATGCGTGGCTCGAACTCACGGACCGTGAGATCGTGACCTGAGCCGAAGTCGGACGCTTAACCGACTGCGCCACCCAGGCGCCCCAGTTTTCCAGTTTAGACTTCATGGTTTATAAGACAACGTCTGGGCTCTGGGAAGTGTCAACACAAAGCTTAATATTGGTGATTTGGTAGTGAAATTAAGTTTAGGCAGTTTTTTTTGTGACATTGTGAATATAGTATCTAAAGGCATCCTTTTTTTTTAAACTTGATTGATTGATTGATTGTTACCTCTACACCCAATGCAGGGTTTGAATCCATAACCCCGAGATGAAGAGTCACATCCTCTTCCTACTGAGCCAGTCAGGTGCCCCAAGGCATTCTCTTTTGAGTTAGCCATGTCCAATCTGTATAATGGGCTAACCACTAGTGTGGGCTAACCACTTCTTCTTTTCACATAAGTGCCTTCTAATGATTAGATACTTTTAGTTATTCCACTGAACACTGAGAAGACTGCAGGAAAGAAAGGACAGTGATATTTCAGAACTTCATACTTCCCCAAAATGATATGCACAACATAGTTGTACTAAAATATGTCAGCACTTATAATGTCCCAGCCATTATTTTAGACATTCTGTATCTATGTACTTTAATCTTCACAATAACCCTCTAAAGTAGCTATTATTTTCTCTATCTTTCAGAAGCATTGAAATTCATGGGGTTTATTAAACACGGTACCCTGATTCAAGTCTGGCAGCTATTAACAATTGCAGCCAGACTTTTTGAGATGGTTTATTCTTAATTTCTAAATCTCTGCTCTTTCTGTGAGGTATATGGACTTTTCTCTGGAAGGTTTGGATTGCCCATGAATAAATCATCTTTTGTATTTCATGACCTCATTACTTCAGTCTCTGTTCCTGTCACATGTATGGGTCATTTTATTAAAAATGCCTACCAACCCCCTAACATCAGTTTTGATTTTTAGGGTTGGATATGAAAGATTTAAAGGACAAAGTAGCTGAGACTATCAAAGGACATAACCTAGTTGAATCTCTTCACTGATTCTTTTATTCTATTACTGTTAACTGGGTGAATATTGCAAAAACGCAGATGCTATGAGAGTTGATTTATGGTTCAGTTCAGGGTCAGAAGTTTTTGTAAATCAAAACCTCTTTTAAACAACCCTTGAAGTTGGTGAGAAGTTTTACTTGTTTCCATTTGAGCACTGTAGAAACCTCTGCTCTAATAAAGTGGAATACTAGAACAAAGAAAATTTAACCTAAGTTGAAACAACAGACGCATTTTTAGTCTTGGCAGTATTTTTGATACAAGAGCAATGATACGAGATACGGTTTAAAAGGCCTACCAGTCCTATATGACATATTAAGAGAGACCAGTGACCTACTTCAATACTTCCCCCATTCTTGTATCTTTATTGTCCTATATCTAAATAAATTGTGTATGGTGATACTTGTTAATTTTTTTTCAACTTTAGAAATAAAACTACATCAGATGAAGACGCAGCTTTTGTTTTTCAATTCCATCATAAGGCAAATATTCCTGTACTCAATATTTCATATATATATGTGAATATACAATTTGGTTTTACATTGATATTCAGCGTTTATATTACCATGCCTAAATAAATGTCATGCACGACTAAGTCATATGTAGCACTTAATTACTTGTGTTTCTCTCAAATTTTTATTTCGCTTAGATTTTTTTTTACTATTAAGTTATTACCTATTTCCCAATTGTATTAGAATCCTCTCAGTAGAGGCAAACACCTCAAACAATCTTCAATTTTATCCTTTTGTAGACCTCTCTAATTTGCTGTCAGACTAGTTGCTATGTTTGACCAACTCACATTTTGGACTCTTCCTACAATATCATCTCAAGGAGTTCCTTCTCCACTCTTGACTTGGGTTCTGTATAGATTTCTCCTACATACACATATACACATTTATATTTATAATAAAATATTATATATTTGGGGGGATCAAGGAAATTTCTCATCTTTTCTGTGCTACTCAAAGTACATTTTAATGGGGCATTGCCTATAGAAATGAGAGAAAGAGGCATGTCCTATTGATTGCATGGCTACTATTCCTAAATGCTTATAGCCTTCTCATTGTCCCATTCTTCTGGCCTTTGGTTAATGCTGTTCTCAGTGCTTGATAAATTGGTGTAGTTAGTCTCTCCTTTTCTGTCTCTCTCTCTCTCCTCCAAAGAAAACAGATGTTCCTCCCCTTAAATTGCTCAAGTGTAGGTTTGGAGTGGGTTGAACCTGAAAAACCAAAGTTTGGGGGTAAAACCTAAGGATCTAATAGAGCTGTAAGATGTATTCATTTTTCTCCATGTTTTTCTAAGAAAGCAAGTAGACAGCAGGGAAAATGTGGGTGGCTGATATGTTACTCAGAGATTGCTTCTCTTATGTAAAGGGTTGGTGCTACCCACACTGTTTATTTTACATAATACTGTTATTATTTTTTTAATTTCATTACTTAGACCCATTCTAAAGTAAGTTATTACACTTTAGTCAGATCCTGACATAAAGCAAAAATCTTCCTAGGTTTTTCTTTTTTCTCTCTGTCTCCTTTACAGAAATTTGGAACCATATGTAAGAAAATTTAGGAAATGTGCTGACTGTTCATCTCTGCTAGTTCTGTTCACTTTCTCTATTTTAGATATCAGCGTGAGTAGAGAAATTATTTACACATAATATTTCATCAATATTGCCATTTATCTCTAGTGATACACATGCATAAATATTAGGTTTTGATAAGAGATTTCTCTTTTCCCTTGGTACTGTAACACTGGCTTTACCCTTACCAGCCATCTTAATCTAGTCTTAATCTAGTTTCTTCAGAAAGCAGAGTCTGTTTTCTCTCTCTCTCTCTCTCTCTCTCTCTCTCTCTCTCTCTCTCTCTCTTATTTTTTCCCTTTGCTTATTTTCTTTGTTTTTTGAATTACACATATGAGTGAAATCATATGGTATTTGTCTTTCTCTGATGGACTTATTTCATTTAGAATAATACTCTCTGGCTCTATCCATGTCATTGTAAATGGCAAGATTTCATTCTTTTTTATGACTGAATAATATTCCATTGTGTATATAAGCCACATCTTTATCCATTTACCAAATGATGGGCACTTGGACTGTTTTCATAGTATAGTTACTGTGAATAATGCTGATATAAACACAGGAGGGCATGTTTCCCTTTGAATTACTGTTCTTGCGTTTCGGGGATAAGTACTCAGTAGTGTGATTCCTGGAACATAAGGTAGTTCTGTTTTTAACTTTTTGAGGAAGCTCCATAGTGTTTTCCACAGTGGCTGCCCCAAGTTTGCATTCCCACTAATAGTGCATGAGGGTTATTTTTTCTCCACATCCTCACCAACACCTGTTGTTTCTTGTGTTGTTGATTTTAGCCCTTCTGACAGGTGTGAGGTGATAATCTCACTGTAGTTTTGATTTTCATTTTCCTGATGGGATAATGAACATCTTTTCATGTGTGTTGGCCATCTGTATGTTTTTTGGAGAAATGTCTGTTCATGTCTTCTTCCCATTTTTTAATTAGATTATTTGTTTTTGGGGTGTTGCATTGTATCAGTTCTTATATATTTTGGATACTAACCCTTTATTGGATATGTTATTTGCAAATATCTTCTCCCATTCCATAGGTTGCCTTTTAGTTTTGTTGATTGTTTCCTTAGCTGTGCAGAAGAGGAGAGATTATTTTTAAACACATTTCTATTTGGGGAGAAAATTCAACAGTATGGTGACATCTTTTAAGACTGATTATCTGATGACTTCTATTTGGCTTAAGCCAAAATAGATAAGTCAAATACACCCTAGTGTACAAGTTCCTGGCAAAGCATAAGATATCATTAATATTTAATAAGCCACCCTGGCTTCTAAGAATTTTTTAGTGTGATAATCAATACCATTGTGATATTTACATGGTATTCAAAGTCTGCCTTAAAAGAATATAAAAAACTAGACAGACACATTTTTATGAGATCCTGGACATGGTAAATGTTGTATGTTCTTATGTAAAAAAACCCTGCAATACCTACCCTCCTATATAGCATTGTGTTGCTTACTAAGAAGACATTGTTTTAATACATCCAGTTGACTATTAAACAGCTTTTATCATCTGATGACTATTTAAAGAATATTTGTAAAATAACCCGTTGAAAACATTGAAAGCTGTCTCTGAGTTATTAACTTGATGTATGAAGATATAGCTATTGAAATTAGCAGTTAAAAAATCACATACATACAAGTAGTTTTAATTAAAGATAAAAAGATGTAAAGCGGCACCTGGGTGGCTCGGTGAGTTAAGCTTCTAACTCTTGATTTTGGTCCAGGTCATGATCTCACAGTTCGTGAGATCAGGCCCTGCACTGGGACTCTGTGCTGACAGCTGGGATCCTGTTTGGGATTCTGTCTCTCCCTCTCTCTCCCCCTGCCCTGCTCTTACTCTCTCTCTTGTCTCTCTTTGTCTGTCTGTCTGTCTGTCTGTCTCTCTCTCTCTCTCTCTTTCTTTCTGTCTCTCAAATAAACATTTTTTAGAAAAGATAGAAAAATACCTGGTGAAGAATGGAGGGAATGGATACCGTTGTACAACTCGGAAGAGAAGGAGCATAGATGAAAAAATGTTTTCTAAACAAACTCAGGCCAAGTTTTCGAAGATTTTTGTACCTTTTCATTAGAAATTTAGATTCTTAAAAAATGAAATGTGGAGACAAAGAACTTTTTGAATATACCAAATAAATAGAGGCATTTTCATAAACCTTAAAATAAGACTAGTTGTTTTGAAGGGATTTTCATTAGAGTAGAAAAGATTTATGGCGATTATTTAGAGTGGGTGTTATCTTAAAAAGACTTGGTTGTCACAATACTTATTCTAGAGATGAACACTTTGGAACATCTTGGAAAATCTCTTTTATGACATGTCCACCATATTTCATGGAAGATGCTCATACATTTTGAATAGGACCATCTGTTAAAAACTGAGAATCTAAAAAACAAATTCCATTTCCTTTTATTTAATTTTACCCCATTCACTTTTTTTAAACCATATATATGCCATTAGATTACCTTCATTATTAAAGGTAAAGTTTTGTTGGTACAGGTACACTTTGAAGTCCCCCAACCTATCTCTTGAAATTTGGTTATTTTTGCAACTTTATCCTATTTTTATGCTTCTTTTAGGTACCACAGATAAATAAATTGATGAATATTTGTATAAAGTATAGCCCCATTTCTATGGCCATCCTTATAACCCAAATTTATAAAATCACCTTACTGATGATTCTTGACAGAATAAACTTAGAGGTGGACTAGTAGTTAATTTCTCTAGAGAGTGATTCCCATTGACTATTGACTTAATTATATTCACTTGTATTATCCTATGTAACCAGAGTATATGCTATTAATATTTTACAACTCTTCATGAAATAAAATATCCTTCATAACATTGCTCAATATTTTATTTTTTTAATGCTTGTTTATTTTGAGAGAGAGAGAGCACAAGCAGAGGAGAGTAGAGAAAGAGGGGGAGAGAAAAATTCCAAGCATGCTCTGCACGGACAGCTCAGGGCTTGATCTCATGAACCAAGAGATCATGATCTCAGCCAAAATCAAGAGTCAGATGCTTAACTGGCTGAGCCACACAGACACCCCATATTGCTCAGTAATTGCAATATTTCCTCATTTTTTTTGAAAACTATATTCTCCTCTAATCATCTGAAATTATGCAAAGTAGTAAAGTAGACAACATTCATTGTATGTTATATTTGGGAGTTTTATGTTCATAATCTCATTTTCTTCTCTTTTAATAGCTGTTTACAGCCCCATTTTATAGATGCAGAAACTAGGCTAAGTAGCATGTCACTATGCCTTACAATATACTGTTTAAAAAGAGATCCTCCGTAACCATGTTTAATTGTTAAATTAAAATTTAAACATGGATACATGTTTAATTTAACAATTAAACATGGATTTATGTCTCCTATCATCTGAAATGTATTCATCAATAGATATTTTTTGTTAATCTTGCTTTAAACAAATAAGGAAGATGTCTGTCCATAACCTACCTCAAGAAGTGCATTGTAAAACTGTTCAATATCAGTTGTCCCAAAGTCTAGGACTAAATTAGCCAAAACAATATTAGCCAAAACAATATTTTTCATTTAATTACTAATATTTCTTAGATTTCTATGTTTAGATCTAATTTAAGGATATACCCCAGGACGTAAAAAAAAATGACAAAAGAGAATGGGTAGGTTTTAAGCAATGTGCTCTATACTCAGCAATAAACAACAAAAAGACATTTTCAATTCCATGACCAAAAAAAAAAAAAAAAAAAAAAAAAACCACCCTAAAAAAATGGCTTCTCTTTTTTTTCCCCGAAATGCTTATTCACTAATTGGCACAATAGACTTCCCCAAGGAGACTTGGCCAGGAAGTGTGTGAATATAAACTCAGCAGGGTGAAGTTGAGGATTAAAAGAAACATAATTTGAGTTTCTTCAAAACACTGTAAATCTCTGAGCATTCTCTGAGTGCTTATTTGTCAGTCCCACCTGACTAGATAATTGGGAATTCCTTAATTGCTCTCTGTAGTAACCTTCAGACCAAAAATCAAGTGATTCCAAAACTAGGGGCTTCAGCTTCATCTTTCCACTGTACATGGTTTTGGGTAACTGGATCAGTTCAGGTAATGAAATTAGGTTTTAGCTTGCATTATGAACTGTTTGCAGTAGGGAGGAAGGAAAAGAGAGGAAAGGAGTGAGTGACTTTATCATTAAATGCAAAGAAATGGATTCATAGTGTACAGAATTTGAAATCAAATACTGTAGAGGCTCCAAGTTGGGGATTTATTAAATTTTACATGTTTCGGATCACAGAAAGTGGAGATTGGATTTCTCTTAAATGGAATTAACACCTCTATCCATTACACATTCTCCTCATTAAGTCTTCTTGAATGCTTGCTTCTGTCATCACAGTGGCTATAAAACCTTGAGAACAACTCAAGATGCATTCCTAATTCCAAAATCCCTCATCCAATTGTAGATTTTTGAAGGCAAAGATTGCATTTTATTCATTTAAGAACTACTGTGCCTTTAGTGGATGGAAACTTTTACAATCAGAGCAAATGCTTGTAAAGTTCAGCTCTGCCTTGCATAATTCAGAGATGCAGTACATAAAGCAGATGGTGAACTTTTTTATTAAAACAATCTTTTGAGAGTTTTGGGTTCACAGAAAAATTGAGAGGGAAAGTGCAGAGATTTTCCATCTCCCCCTGCTCCCACATATGCATAGTTTCCCCCATTATCAACATTCCCCACCAGGGTGGTGTTACATTTGTGTAACATTTGTTACAACTGATGAACCTATATTGACATATCACAATCACCTGAAGTCCATAGTTTACCTTAGGGCTCATCTTGGTGTTGTATATTCTATGGATTTGGATAAATGTGAAATGACCTATAATGATTATTATAATATCATACAGGGTATTTTTCTGCAAATCCTTTGTGCTCTACCTGCTTACTCCTCCTCTTCCCACAAACTCCTAGCAACCACTGATTTTTTTCTTTTTACTGTTTCCATAGTATTGCCTTTTCCAAAATGTCATATAGTTGGAATCACACAGTATGTACCCTTTTAAGATTGGCCTCTTTCCCTTAGTAATATGGATTTATGTTTTCTCCATGTCTTTTCATGGCTTGATGTCTCACTTCTTTTTAGTGCTGAATAATATTTCATCATCTGGCCATACCACAGTTATTGATCCTTTCAACTACCAAAGGTCATCTTGGTTGCTTCCAAGTTTTGGCAATTATGAAACAAGCTGCTATAAATATTGTATGCCGGTTTTTGTATGGACATATTTTCAGCCACTTTGGGTAAATACCAAAGAGTGGTTGCTGAATCATATGGTAAGAACATTTTTAGTTTTGTAACAATCACAAACTGTCTTCCAAAGTGACTGTGCCATGTTGCACCAGCAGTGAAGGAGAGTTCCTGTTGCTCCACATCCTTGTCAACATTTGGTGTCATCAGTGTTCTGGATTTGGGGCATGGTAATCTGTGTGTATTAGTATCTTGTTGTTTTAATTTACATTTCTCTAATGGCATATGATGTGGAACATCTTTCCATATGCTTCTTTGTCATCTGCTTTCCTTGTTTTTGTTTTTTGATGTCTATTAAAGTCTTTTGTTCATTTTTTAATCAGGTTGTCAAACAATGTAGTTTTTACAATACCTCCGTTAAGCAGGTACTGTCCCCGTTTGAGATGCAAACACAAAGGCTTAGGAAGATTAAGTATCCTGCTTGGGTCACATCACCAACTTAAAGGAAGTTAACACAAATTCAAATTCCAAAGCCCATGCTACAATTTCCATGCTTAAATGACTTCTATAAGAGTGTAAACCAGAAATTATACAGGTGTCTAAGTCTGACTAAGCCTAATATATGTAGGCATATTCTCTAAAATTGAAATATAAGCATTCCTGTGAATTAAGAAACAGTAGAATCAGAGTCAGTTACTAGTACGTTTTTGTTTCATAGGGTTACATAGCCAGGAAGCATGAACCCATACTGAAGGCTAATTAGTGGTTGTCTGAGGACAGGAGTGGAGTGGAGTGGGGAGAATAATATCTGAGCAGGAGGAAACTTTTGGGAATGATAAATAGTCCATTATCTTAATACTAGTTATAGTTTCACAGATGTATGCATGTGCCAAAACTTATCAAATTGTCTAAATATGTGTGGTTTATTGTATAACACTTACACCTCAGTATATCTATTTACTAAAAAAAATGATACTAGTAAGAGAATACAAAAAGATAGTCCATGGACTATAAGAAAATATTGGCACAGGACCTATCTGATAGAGTTGGCATTCAAATAAATTTTTTAAAATTCTCAAAACATTAAAAAATGATGTAAATATTGGAAAAATATTTGAATAGACACTTCTCTGTAAAAGAAATGTGATGGCAAATAAACACGATAAGATGCACAACAGTAGTCATTAGATAAATGCAAATTAATACCAATATTCAGACTCTTATCACCTGTCATCTAAAAAGGAAAAGAAAGGGAGAAAAAAACCTGACTCTCGTATATTGCAGGTAGAAATGTAAAACAGTACAGAAGAATGTGACCAACAGTTTGGTATTTTCTTCAAAAATCTAGCAAATCTTTAACATGTGGCCCAATAATCTCTGTTCTGGGTATTTGCTCAAGGAAGCTAGATCTATTCTCACACAAGCCTGTATACAAAACACTTACAGTTGCTTTATTTATGACTTTCCCAAACTAGAAACAACTCAAACATTCATCACCCTGTGAATAGACAAACTGTTCTGCATCCACCCGGTGGAATATTATGCAGTAATAAAAAGGAGTGAATTGTCAATATACACAACAAAATGGAGAAGTTTCAAAGGCAATGTACTGAGCAAAAGCCAGAGTCATACATTCTGTATGCTTCCCTTCATATGACATCAGGACAGAAAATAAATTAGTGATTGCCAGTGGTTAGTGATGGTTGGAGAGATGACTCCAGAGGAGAATAAGAGAATAAGTTTGGATGATGGGACAGTCCTGTATCTTGATTTCAGGGTGAATATCGGACTGTGGGATGTAACAGTACTGTACAATAAGAAGAGTAATTTTTTCTGAATATAAATTATATCTCAATAAAACATGCACATATTCTTTAAAAATCTGAGATACAAAGCTAACGGAAAGGAAGGTTGAACATATTTATTAGTTACTGTCCCTTCCTTGTGTTAGATTACCAGGGCTGCCATAACAAATTACCACAAGCTTGGTGATTTAAAACACTAGAAATTTATTCTCTCATAGTTCTGGAGGCTAGAAGTCTGAAGTTGAGGTAGGTATCAGCTGAGTCATACTACCTCTAAATGCTCTAGGAAACCAGTTTTAGAATATTGGACCCACCCTAATTCACTATAACCTCATCTTAACCAATTACATCTACAAGGACCTTATTCCAAATAAGGTCACATTTTGTGGTTCCAGATGAACTGGTGAGGGGGCACTATTCAACCTACTATACCCCTCATGGAGAGGATATAGTTTTAATTATAGTTTGGCATATCAATTTTACGTAGATACTTCCAGGTATTTTTCTATACCGTTATCTAGAGAAAAATTTGCCTGGCTGAGATTCTTGTTTCCTAATTGTGTATAACAAATTTTAAATTGATCAGGGATGTGAACAAGAAAGCTAGGCTGAGCATCCAAATGAAGCAGCTGGGGCACATTTGGCAAAAGATAAAATCTTCTATGTAGAGATTGCAAGAATATTTCAAATAATAATGCTAGTCCTTTTATGAAAATGTCAGAGGACCATTTTATATTTGGTCAGAATTTCTGTGTAGCTTTTGTCTAGAAGCAATAATTCCAGCAGTGCTGGTTCAAATGGTTTCATCTGCCTATTTCCCAAATCCCATCTGGTTCTATTACTCTAGCCAAATCCATACAGGAAAAATAATTATGGTTACATAACCCATCCTTGAGTAAGAGCAGATAAGCTTACTTTGTGACAATAATATCAGCATTGCCTTATACTCACCAGTCACAAATTCATTTTGCCTATATAAAAATTCTGTCCTAATTATTCACCGTTGGCTAATACATGAAGCAGAAGTCATACGTTGTCAATTCCAAGCTTGGGTCTCAAATGGTTACGTGCTTCCCTTCTTTGTCTCCTGGAACCAAGCCTAAACAAATTGGGGTGAGCCTGCTGTACAATGAGAAACATACTGCCTACTTACCCCATCATTTTCATTGACCATAACTTCCCAGATATGTTAGTAAGGCAACACTTGTCCAGCAAGCCCCTGCCAAGCTGACCCTCAGAATATGAACAAGCCCAATCGAGAACAGCCAAGCCTAGCCCAGATCAGCAGAAATACCTTACTTACCCAAATACGTATAAGCAAAAACAAATGTTTTAAGGCACAATATTTACAGTGATTTGTTGATAGCGATACATATTGATAATGGGGTTAAGAAATATCTATAAGAATATAAAATAATATTTCAATGTCAATATGCACCCATATTTTACTCTAGTAGAAGAGATACACTGGGGGTCATTAGCACTTAAATCAAACTTTGCATAATTAATTCTTTCCTAAACCAATATACCCAATGGTCAGCCATTTGCTTTTTATTGTATCTTTGTCATTTGATTTTAGTAAACTGAGATTGTGGAAAGTATTTAAGTTAAAAACATAGTATTATGTTGCTTTCTGCTTTATTGTGTATTTTCTTTTGATGTTCAAAATATGGCCACAAAAAAATGGGCTCAGTGTTCACTCTGACAGTATCCACCTGAAACATGCAATGAAGGCCGTTGAAATATCTCATTGTGATTATAGAATGAAAATGTCATCATGAGAGATAGAGCCTGCCATCTTTCATTAAATCAGATGTGTCTCTGTGATTTTCTTTTCTCTCTAACCATCTAAAATGGTTGGCTAATTCTCTTTGTCTTTAGCTCCTCACCCATAATCTCTCCAGTCAAAGAATCTTATTACAATTGTGTTTACTTTCAAGCAATTTATTTGTACCTTTTAGTTCATGTGAAAATTGTAACATCTAAATTGTTTTATATCTACCTTAATTCTAAAGGATTTTTTTTTGCCACAAATTATGCCTTCCATCTACCTTCCTGAACAAAGCAGATGACAAAATTCACCAGGTATTTTGAAGAAAAATCATTTACTTCCTTGCAGCTGTTAAGTCATTTCATGATAATGATTCTGGGAATGAAGCATAACCACCCCTAGACCAGCACGTGAAATTATTTCCACTGGGGAGCTGACCTTCTTTACAGGATGGCATTTCATGATTATTATTTATTAATAGGGTCTTTTCAGATATAAAATGAGGATGCACATTAATGGCAGGTTGCTGCTGGAGATACTATGAAGTTATACTAGGAGGTTTTTTTTTCTTTAATGAAGGAAATATGGAGGCTACCTAGAAAATAAGATTGACATTGATATTCAAAGCCTTCACCCTGTGTTAGTAGTTCAAATCAAAGCTACACAATGTTTAAAGGTCAATTACCGTTTGGTAATTATGGCTTGACAAATAGACTAACCTGTTCTGATTCTGAAAGTATCTTTCTCGTATTTGACATTAATTGGCCCTTCTGTGGCTTTACAGAGACCAATAGTTGAATAAACTTTGGAGAATGGGCTTCTTCCTTACCACAGATACTGTTCTTTGCTTTATTAGTAGACACAACTTGGACATGTTCTGCCTTATTATTATCTGCAAAGCATGAAAAGAATGAAACTCACCTTATGAGGGGAAGTAATGAAAATGGAGGACAACAATAATAAGAAAGCCTCATTTTCAATCATGACCATTCTAATGTTATATCTATCACCTGCCTCCGTTCTCCACAAAATTTATGGGAATACTTTCAAATGCTATTCATCCTTCTCAAGATTAAGAGCTTCTATAATACGGCCTGTGTAAGTTTTGACACCTTTCTTCCAATCTTTTTTTTTTTTTTTAATCAAAGTATATCGTCTTTTTTTTTTTTTTTTTTTTTGGTCTTTCTGTCACAACTACCTATCATCTCTAGCAATTTTAATTCTGCCATTGTAGTCTAGACTATGGCTCCAGAAATGCAGATTAATTTGAGAGACTAGAAATGGAAATGTGGGGCAAAAGTCATTGTTTATTGATAGCAGTTCTATGAAGGGAACTGATCTATGGTTGGTCTAAATCCAGTTTTCCTACCCACAAGGCTGTCTTGTCTTTGCTTGATCCAAGATGCTCTGTGTCAGAGTAACAAGTTGTGCTAAGGCCCACTTAGGAAGCTACATCACCCTAATTACACAGGTCTCAGTCTGTTGCCTTTTAGGGAAAAAAAATGATGCTTGAAACTAGGGATATCTTTGATCTTTTCCCTTCCTTTCTCTAAAAGCTATGCAATTATTTCTTGCCATGCACTTAACTTTTCTCCCCCCTTTTGGCTACTATTTTTTCTAATTATATTTAGCATCATGCTCTCATAAAAAGAGTGTTCTTTAAAGTTTTGTATCTTAAATAATTTTTCTTTAAATCATCCTCATTTAATTTTGAGTGTTTTTCTACCTTAGCATTCTATGAGCATTCAAGAAAGAAACAGCAAACAGAAATGAAATAATAATTTAAAGTGTTACTCTGAGGTGGGGCAGTTATTCTAAATGAATACGAGTGTGAAATTAGGTTGTTTTAGAAAGTAGCAGGATAGATTTAATGATGAACATCAAAGGTTATGACCTGGTGAGGATCTAGTAATAAAAGTAAGTCCAGATGAAGCAGAATATGTGTAGAGTTAACATAGAGAGGATATATAAAGTTCAGAATATAGGTTCTGAGAGTTACTCAAAATACAAGGAGGCACATGGGGAATGCAGCAAGATGGCTTAAGATGAGAAATAAAAGTATATAAAAGCTAATGCTTTCATTACATCTGATCCATGTCAGTCTTTATTGAGAAGAAGATATCAAACAGATAGGGTAGAATTGACTAATATTCAGCAGGAAACCAGGAGTAAAGATACACTTGTTAAAATCCCAGATAAATCACTTATTCTTTGACCTTGAAAAACTTTCATATGAAGAGAGCTAAAAAGATGGTGCCTCTGGGTCTCTGTTGAATATCACTGTAGTGTTTGAATGAAAGTCTTATAGAATACAAAAATAACAACCAAAGAATGTCAAAGACAATATATAAATTCACACACACACACACACACACACACACACATCTATTTAGAGGGGGGAGGGAAGAGCAGGTGTGAAAGAGGATAATAAATTCCTATTTTCTTTTCAGTAGATAAATATGTACAGTGTTGTAAACATTTGTGAAATGTTTTCTACCCATTAGAGATTTACCACTTGAGGGAGGATAAATTATTTATCATATGCTTTGGCATGTATTTGGGGAATATTTATACAAAATGTTTTATCTAAACTGCACATTTATTACAAAAAATAGTAATTCATTTTAAAGTAGTATCTTGGCCATCTTTTTTTTTTTTTAATTAATTTATTTATTTTGAGAGAGAAAGAACATGAGTGGCAGAGGGGAAGAAAGAGGGAGAGGGAGAAACAGAATCCCAAGCAGGCTCCACACTGTCAGGATGGAGCCTGATGAAGGGCTTGAACTCAGGATCCATGAGATCATGACCTGAGCCAAAGTCAAGAGATGGACACTTAACAGACAGAGCCATCCAGGCACTCCTGGCCTTCTTGAGTCTAGCTGCTACTCTTGAAAAGGCAGCCGTGTAAGCTTAAAGAGCATCTAAAAGTGGAGTTCTGTGTCTTAGCGGAAAGGTTGTATTCTTCTTTGTGTAACTCAATAAACAACTTAGAGCCAAATGTAAGAAAGATTATAGTAAAACTGTTCAAAATCACTTTATGGAGCTGGGCCAGAATTCCCAAATTAAATGTAGTTCCTGTTTGTACTGCAGTTTGTGGTAAGGTGTCTCATAACTTAGATCAGTCTTCAGTTCAAGTGAGTTACCATTCTTAATTCTGTGTATTTCACTTGTAATCTTCAAGCACTTTGCAGAAAGTCACTCAACACTTTTAGGCCACTCAACTCAATCAGAGGAAATCATCATTTGATACACAAATTAAAATATATCCAATTTCACATAAGCCAGTGATATTCAGCTTTTCACTTTCAAATGTAATATGTCAGGTAATTTCTTTATATTTTTAATTATTTTAGCACAGAAAAATTTTGGGAATGAATAGTTTCTTTCAGTTATTGTTACTGCTGTGTGTATAAACTTACCCAAACGATGCTAGCATGATGCTCAAGAATCCACAGTGTTTTTCACATATTTATGTTGGTGGACATAAAAAAAAAAACAGTCTAACTTAGTTGCTACTTTAAACAGAATTTTCAATACACCGATAGAATGCAGAGCCTTACTTAACTTATTAAGCCAGTCATTCATATTGAGTAAGTGTTTAAATATATCTACTTGATCAAAAACACAGAACTGGATCCTGAGGGCGTTTAGAGAGGATGAAGACACCATTTTCTTTTAGCTTTGCTTTCATAGAAGAACACAAGTTAACACAATTAAACAATAACACAATGAAAACACAATGTAACAATATTTATTTGTCATGGGGAAAAAAACACTTCTGTTGGGGCACCTGGGTAGCTTAGTCGGTTGAGTGTCCAACTTTTGATTTTGGCTCAGGTCATGATCTCATGGTTGTGAGATAGAGTCCCTCCTCCGGCTCCATGCTGACAAAATTGAGCCTGCTTGGGATTTCCTCTTTCTATGCCCCTCCCCCAATCACGTGTGTGCACATGCGTGCACACATGCACATATGCTCTCTCTCTCTCTCAAGTAAAAAAATACTTCCGTAAGACACCTATTCTAATATCAACACTTCTGCTAGTTAGCTGTAAATCTGGAATAAGAAACTTACCTTGTTTCCTCAATTACAATTCATCTGTCTTATAAATATTTCTTCAATGTATAAAGCTTAGAGTGTAATCAGAGGGTTTTTAAATTCCATTAAATTGACACACTTTAAGAGATTCTATGGACCTTAACAAAAAATAATACATGTATATTTGTATCAGTTCCTATAAGGGATATAATTAGTCAGAGTCCAATGGTATTACCCTTGGGTCAACACTTCTCTATTGTTTGAGATGCCTTCCTGTCCGATCCAACCCATATGTGACTTAGAGTATGTCTGCTTTGCTATGAAAGCATTATGCTAATTTTCATATGAACACCTTCAACAAAACAGAGGTTATATTTCTTGAACAGAGAATTGCTAACTATACACTACAGTGATGGAAATAATTACTATAAAATTTATAATTGAGTTAATTATGTTTTCCTTTCTAAGTAAAACTAACTTTTCATTGCCCAATTTACAGATCACGAAATGAATTCAATCATGATGAAAATACGAAAGAAATTAGAATTGAGAAAATAAATGAATGTTAGTAGACTCTTCGAAATCAAACACAAATTAAGAGTATCAAAAAGCTGGGAGGCCGGGGTGGCTCAGTGGGTTAAGCAGTGGACTCTTGATTTTGCCTCAGGTCATGATCTGACGTTTAATGAGTTCAGCACCATGTCAGGCTCTGCGCTGACAGCTTGGAGCCTGCTTGAGATTCTCTCTCTCCCTCTCTCTCTCTCTCTCTCTGTCCTTCCCCACTTATGTGCACTCTCTCTCTCTCAAAAATATATGAACATTAAAAAAAAAAAAGTGTCAAGAAGCAAAAAGTCTACTCTCAAAAATCATTGCAAACATCATCAGTTAAGACTCAGGGACAAATCAATATTTCTTCTCAGAGAACAGCACAAATAGCTTATGTCATTACACTGTCAGATATAACCACAAACATCAAGCTAATAAAATATGTTGGGAGAGAATTTAACTATTCAAGTTACTTTCCCAAGTACAACTGTACTTCAGGGGACAATCAATCACACCCTGTTCTGATAGTCTTCATTCTGACAAAAGTCTGACGGAGAAGCATGATGGGCAAATTAGCCTTTTGTTCTGTGGAAGAACAGACCAGATGTGGAGTAGTTGACAAGCACATGGGCTGTTTGTGTGTGCACATGTGTGTGCATGTGCACATGTCTGTGTGTGTGATGTTTGAGTTTTTCCTACAAACCTCTTTAAAATTAACAAGCCACCCTTCTGCTGACGTATTAAATGTATGTGTTTCTTCTTAGCATCATAGTGCTATCATAAATCCGTTGAGCTGTAAGTCCAGTTTCAACAGAGTGCCCACCTAAAAAAGACAACATTAACATCACATATCTTAAAGCCAAAACTTTTCATGGGGGTGAGAGGTGAGGAGACAGAATAAACCTGGTAATTCTCACCCAGAGATAGCACTGCTCAGTGACCTTAATACTAAAAGAGGTCTCCGGGTGGAAGAAAGAATTAGAACTCATCTTTGCAATTTCACTTGACTGACAAATCTGTCAGTGTCTTTTATGATCCAGCTGACCCACCTTGACAGAAAGCCCAGCTGTACTTCCAGGATCTAATGAACGGCTGTTATATTGTACTTCTAAAGTTAGCAGCACTCCTCCCTTTAATATTGTGGGGTAAACGGGACAGAAGCAAGTGTTGGATGAGGCTGTGGTTTGGTTTTGTCACCAAGGGTGATCTTATTACTTGCCTTTCAGCTGTTGAAAGAGAAACTTAAAAATGATTTTAAACTTTTCATAGTGTGCCTGTAACTTTGACCCTACAGGATGAGAAACGGCTGCAATATTGTTCATGATTATTGTCATTTGACCATTTCTGCGAAAACAGCAAAGATTCCACATGTCTCTGTCTGCCCTTGAAGCGGATACATCTGCAGGCTTTTATTCCCACAGGAAACAATTCCAAAGAAATTTTGTCATATTTAATATTTTAAGACTAATTAATTAGAGTAGGATTTAGGTTACAGCTAGTAGTTACAGTGATTGATACTGAAGTTCATTTTCTACTGAGGGCTCCATAAGTTTTTGCTGTGCAAATGGAAGATAGAGGAAAATAATTCTACCCCATGTATTTTTTTTATTTCTCTTGAGGTAGCTATTGTAACAGATGAAGCTCAAATCATGATCAACCCTTCGGCTAAAGATAAAACTCTTTTCAGTAGACATGCTATGTGGCTATTATTTAGCTCTTTTCTTTTTCTCTCCTATCATTTTCCATTTCAAAGATTGTCCTTATCTCCCAGAAAACTGTATATCAATGTCTCCTCTACCACAGTGGTTCTCCAACTGAGCTGTGGGGAAGTCATTTGGTTCTTTTCTCTTGAAATGAATTTGAAAAATCAGCTCAAATGGACTGAGATAAACTAGTCACTTGGAGTAGGAGAGGAGGTAGAAGGTGTTGAGGAGATTTTTACCCTAGGGTCAACACACTAGGAAAATTCAGAAGAGGATAGTTACATCGAGCTTTCCTAGATTTCCCCTGCAGAATCTCTATCTAATATTTGTTCTCCACGAGCTATTGCCTATAAATTGGTTACTACACTCCCAAGTTATTTTTGAAGGGTATTTACCCTTCAGTGTAAATAGGCTCCAGTGTACTTGGGTAAAGTTCTCTGGTGATGGAGACTAACTAATTAGACTTCTTAGTACTTCAGGTCTGATTTTCCCTGTGGAAAAAAGTATTCCTTATAAGGAATACAGTACTCTAAGAAACACACCTTTACTCAACTCACCAAAATGTCTGGAAAAAAAATTTTTCCTTAAGTTATAGATTTATTTAAAAAATCATTTCTTCTCAGAATGAATATAGAACCAATTTCACATTCTTCTGAAGTCATGAGAAACAGAGGGTAAAAGATATCCATTTATAGTTTATATTTTATTTATACTTAGGTTATTTAATAAATTTCAAGGTTGGTCTCTTTGCAAATATCATAGGTGACTTATATTTTTTAAGGTGACTTATATTTATAAAAATATAACTACTGTCTTGAATGAGTAGAGACCATAGCAAAATAATTTGTTAAATTCATGCCATTTTGAGAGTGGTTTACTTTTCAGGTAATCGTGAAATTAAATAAATCCATTATTTTTATATTTATTTAGCAATTATTTAGGAAGTACTATAGTAATGATAGCAGTAATGCCAAGCATTTATTAAGCATTTCTTAATTTTTAGGCAGAATATTAAGAATTTTTTAAGCATCGAATTGTGGTATTTCCCAATTTCATTATGAAGTACATAATCCTTATAAGACAATAAATTTGAGGCTTACACATATTAAACAGTATATTCCACATTAATAGAGCAAGAACATGGCAGAGCTGAAATTCGACCTGAGTTGTTGGGACTTCAGGTGCTGTGATGTCTCTCTGTGAGTCATGTGCATACATCCACAACTTAATGTAGGCAGATAGCTACTTTTGTGAGGCTAACTGTGCTTAAGAGGAGGAAAAAATTAATAGAAAATTATTTGAGTCTTCCAATTGATAGCAGTTGTTTGTATAAAATTATGCTTGGTCACTTGCTCAATTGTTGGTCCCAATTTTTTTTTCTTTTCTTCTTAGTTTTATTTGTACCAGGATTTATTTTTAGTTGTTTTTTTTTCCTGTTAAAATGACTTGTTTCAATCAGCAATGCATGAAACAGTTTATAAAACTAGCTATCTAAATCAGATTGTACTTTACTTGAACATTCAGATGAGATCTTTAGGTTATCTGTAAAAAAGAATTTATTCCTGCTTTTTATGAAATGTTCTATTCCTACACATTTAAGTTCCTAGCAGGGAGGAGTATTCGTGACCAAACTACAGTTTCAAAAAAACACTGTTTTCCATGATAACTTTAGAACAAATTTGTTATGTGTCTGAATCTATCAATCAGTAGCTGGTGTTTGAACTTTTTAAATACAAACTGACAAATAAGTGTTTGAATCTGTCCATCTAACCACAAGTATTTGAGACTTGT
The DNA here is from genome assembly GCF_046562875.1 of Panthera onca. Lineage (NCBI taxonomy): Eukaryota > Metazoa > Chordata > Mammalia > Carnivora > Felidae > Panthera > Panthera onca. The sequence continues at coordinate 126,108,564 of NC_138344.1, forward strand.
CAGACAAGATCTATGCCTTATTCTTCCTTGAATCACAATTTCTTAGAACAAAATTTCCCAGAATTTCTCATGGAACGGCCTTGACAATGAGTAAAATGTTTCGACTAGATCTGATGTCATCATTGATTTGGCATATTATTTTTCTCACACATGCTCTAAACAGTAAGGTGTTGGAAAAATGGACATCTCACAGTCTTCAATATATTATGAGACAGCCAATTTCATAATTTATTAGTGTTTTTTCTCTTTTTTATACATAAAGAATACAATAAAACATAAAGCGAAAAGTTACCAACAATCCCTCTCCCTAGAATAGGGAGATTCTAGATTCACCTTTAAAATCTATCTAGATTCACCTTTAAAATCATGACTTTTAATTATATCATCCCATAATTTTTTAAATCTTAGCCACTGGATACAAATATTTAAGTCAAATTATATGTCTAGTTTACATTGCTTAAAGCCACAGATATTTAATTAGCACCCACTCTGTAAGGTGCTATGAGATGTGCATTATGCATGCAATTGATTTTTAAATATTGACCTTGTATCTTATAACCTTGCTAAACACACATGTTCTAGAATAGTTTTTGTATATTTCTTCAGGTTGTTCTATGTAAACAATAACATTGTCTGCAAATACAGTTGTATTTCTTCTGTTCAAATCAGCATGCTCTTACTTCTTTATCATACCTTATTGAGCCAGCTGGATTTTCCAGCATGATGTTGATTAAGAGTGTTGAGTGTGGAGTATGATGCCTTATTACCAGTCTTAAAGAAAAGAACATTAAGTCTTTGACAATTATGTCTGATGTTATCTAAAGTTTTCTGTAGATAATCTTTACAAGGTTAATGATGCTTCTTTCTGTTCCTAGTCTTCATCATGAATGTATTTTGAATTTGGCAAATGATTTTGCTCTATTGAGCTGACTGTATGCTTTTTCCTCTTTAGCTTGTGAATTACACTGATCTTATTTTATTTTTAACTTTAAATGCTTATTTATTTTTTGAGAAAGAGAGAAAAAGCACAAGCAGGGGAGGGGCAGAGAGGGAGGGAGAGGGAGAGTCCCAAGCAGGCTCCATGATGGGCGCAGAACCTGACCTGGGGCTGGATTCCACGACCCTGACGTCATGACCTGAGCTGAAATCAAGAGTCAGCCATTTAACTGACTTAGCCACCCTACACTGATTGATTTTAAATGGTGAGTTAGCCTTGTATTCCTAGTAGAAACTCAGTTTGGTCATGGTGTATTAATTTTAAATAGATTGCTAGATTTATCAAGGATATTTGGCTCTGTCTTCCTGAATGAGATTAGTCTGTGCTTTCTCTATGTCATCATATCTTTGTTCAATTTTGGTATCAAGTAATACTGGCCTCATAAAAATGAGTAGGGAAGAGTCCCATGTTCTATTTTTTGAAAGAGATTGTGTAGATTTGGTAGTATATCTTTTTTAAACAATTCATAGAATTGGTCAATGAAATTATATTTACTTGAGGTTTTCTTTAAACTATGTATTGAACTTATTTCATAAATAAAGGATTATTCAAATTATCCTTCTTCTGAAGTGATTTTTAATAGTGTATTTCTTTTACTGACTTGATCCATTTCATCTCTGGTATGTAATTTATAAGCACAGAGTTGCTTTTAGTATTTTTATTATCTTTTTATTAGTTGTACATTCTCTAGCGATTTCCCACTTTAGATCCTGATCATGGTAGGTTGTGTCTGGCTAAAGGTAATCGACTTATTGATCTTTCAAGAAAAACTATTGTTTTCAGAGGTTTTCTCTAGACCTTTCATGTTTTCCTTTCATTTATTTCTGTTTTTATCATTATTCATTTTTGGTTGACTTAGATTTAATTTGCTCTTGTTTTTCAAGTTTCTTACAGTAGAAAAATAGGTCATTGACTTGAGACCTTTATTCTTTTATTTTATTTTATTTTATTTTAATTTACATCCAAATTAGCATATAGTGCAACAATGATTTCAGGAGTAGATTCCTTAATGCCCCATACCCATTTAGCCCTTCCCCCCTCCCACAATCCCTCCAGTAACCTTCTGTTTGTTTTCCATATTTAAGAGTCTCTTATGTTTTGTCCCCCTCCCTGTTTTTAGATGATTTTTGCTTCCCTTCCCTTGTGTTCATCTGTTCTCTTAACATCCTCATATGAGTGAAGTCATATGATATTTGTCTATCTCTGACTGACTAAGTTTGCTTAGCATAATACCTTCCAGTTCAATCCACATAGTTGCAAATGGCAAGATTTCATTCTTTTTGATTGCCGAGTAGTACTCCATCGTATATATATATATATATATATATATATATATATATATATATATATATATATATACCACATCTTCTTTATCCATTCATCCATCAATGGACATTTGGGCTCTTTCCATACTTTGGCTATTGTTGGTAGTGCTGCTATAAACATTGGGGTGCATGTGTCCCTTCGGAACAGCACACCTGTGTCCCTTGGATAAATACCTAGTAGTGCAATTGCTGGGTCATAGGGTAGTTCTATTTTTAATTTTTTGAGGAACCTCCATACTGTTTTCCAGAGTAGCTGCACTATCATGCATTCCTACCCGCAGTACAAAAGAGATCCTCTTTCTCTGCATCCTCGCCAACATCTGTTGTTGCCTGGGTTGTTAATGTTAGCCATTCTGACAGGTGTGAGGTGGTATCTCATTGTGGTTTTGATTTGTATTTCCCTGATGATGAGTGATGTTGAGCATTTTTTCATGTGTTGGTTGGCCATCTGGATGTCTTTTTTGGAGAAGTGTCTATTCATGTCTTTTGCCCGTTTCTTCATTGGATTATTTGTTTTTTGGATGTGGAATTTGATAAGTTCTTTGTAGATCTTTGATACTAACCCTTTATCTGATACGTCATTTGCAAATATCTTCTCCCATTCTGTAGGTTGCCTTTTAGTTTTGCTGATTGTTTCCTTCGCTGTGCAGAAGGTTTTTACTTTGATGAGGTCCCAGTAGTTCATTTTTGCATTTGTTTCCCTTGCCTCCTTGCCCCCTGGGACATGTTGAGTAAAAAGTGTTGCAGCCAAGATCAAATCATCAAGACAGTATGGTACTGTCACAAGAACAGACACTCACATCAATGGAACAGAATAGAGAACCTAGAAATGGACCCAGAAACTAATCTTTGGCCAACTAATCTTTGACAAAGCAGGAAAGAATATCCAGTAGAATAAAGACAGTCTCTTCAGCAACTGGTGCTGGGAAAACTGGACAGCGACATGTGGAAGAATGAACCTGCACCACTTTCTTACACCATACACAAAAATAAAGTCAAATGGATGAAAGACCTAAATGTAAGACAGGAAGCCATCAAAATCCTTGAGGAGAAAACGGGCAAAAACCTCTTTGATCGAGACCTTGTTTCCTAATGTAAACTTTTAATGCCATGAATTTCATTTTTTTTTAAATTGATTTCTTTTGAGAGGTGGGGGAGGGGCAGATAGAGAAAGAGACTCCCAAAGATGTGGGGCTCAAACTCATGAACGGACACTTAACCAACTGAGCCACCCAGGTGCCCCTGCCATGAATTTCATTTAAGCATTTTTTTCACTACATCACACACATTTTGATGTAGTTTTACTTTTATTCTGTTCAAAATGTTTCCCAATTTTCCTGAGAGGTTTTTGTATTGAGATGTTTATAAGTGTTTTATTTAGTTTACTTTTTAGGCAGTTGGAGATTCTTCTGTTGTCTTACTGACTGACATTAATTTCTTGTTTAATGATGTTATGGTTAAAGAACATACTTTGCATGATTTATTTCTGTCAGATTTGTCAGAGCTTATTTTATGAACCACATTATGGTCTCCTGTGGTCATGACTCATGCACAATTGAAATGTGTGTGTATCTGCAGTTGTTGGTTCGAGTGTCCAGTAAATAGTTAGGTTGAGTTGGTAGATAGTGTTGCTTAGATGTTCTATACTCTTGCTAATTTTGTTTTTCTGTTCTATCAATTACTGAGAATGGAGTGTTCAGGGATCTTTAAATGTAGATTTGCCTTTTTCAAATTCCATAAGTTTTTGCTTCAATTATTTTGAAACCATACAGTTACATTCATACACATTTCATATTTTAATGATCATACACATTTCATATTATTATTTCTTGGTGAATTTATCTTTTTATCCTAAGGTAACCCCCCAATTTTACACTGGGTAATGTTTTTCTTTTAAAGTCTATTTTGTCTGATGTAAATAGAGCCATACCAGCTATTTAAAAAGTGTGTTTATTTATTTTTATTCTTTTTCATGAAATTATGTAATTATATATATATATATATATATATATATATATATATATATATATATTTTTTTTTTTTTTTTTTTTTTTTATTATAGACAACATATAGTTCTCTCCTTTTATCCAGTCTGGCAACTGTGTGTTTAATTTGTATATTTATCACATTTACATTTCATGTAATTTTGATCTTTCTGGATATATGCCTGCCATATCATTTTAATCATCATTTTTAAAAATTTAATGTTTATTTACTTTTTTTAATATGAAATTTATTGTCAAATTGGTTTCCATACAACACCCAGTGCTCATCCCAACAGGTGCCCTCCTCAATGCCCATCACCCACTTTCCCCTCCATCTCACCCCCCATCAACCCTCAGTTTGTTCTCAGTATTAAGAGTCTCTTAAGGTTTGGCTCCCTCCCTCTCTAACTTTTTTTTTTCCCCTTCCCCTCCCCAATGGTCTTCTGTTAAGTTTCTCAGGATCCACATAAGAGTGAAAACATATGGTATCTGTCTTTCTCTGTATGACTTATTTCACTTAGCATAACACTCTCCAGTTCTATCCATGTTGCTACAAAAGGCCATATTTCATTCTTTTTCATTGCCAAGTAGTATTCCATTGTGTATGTAAACCACAATTTCTTTATACATTCACCAGTTGATGGACATTTAGGCTCTTTCCATAGTTTGGCTATTGTTGAGAGTGCTGCTATAAACATAGGGGTATAAGTGCCCCTATGCATCAGCACTCCTGTATCCCTTGGGTAAATTCCTAGCAGTGCTATTGCTGGGTCATAGGGTAGGTCTATTTTTAATTTTTTGAAGGAACCTCCACACTGTTTTCCAGAGTGACTACATCAGTTTGCATTCCCACCAACAGTGCAAGAGGGTTCCCGTTTCTCCACATCCTCTCCAGTGTCTATAGTCTCCTGATTTGTTCATTTTAGCCACTCTGACTGGCGTGAGGTGCTATCTCAGTGTGGTTTTGATTTGTATTTCCCTGATGAGGAGTGACACTGAGCATCTTTTCATGTGCCTGTTGGCCATCCAGATGTCTTCTTTAGAGAAGTGTCTATTCATGTTTTCTGCCCATTTCTTCACTGGATTATTTGTTTTTCAGGTGTGGAGTTTGGTGAGTTCTTTATAGATTTTGGATACTAGCCCTTTGTCTGATATGTCATTTGCAAATATCTTTTCCCATTCCGTTGGTTGCCTTTTAGTTTTGTTGGTTGTTTCCTTTGCTGTGCAGAAGTTTTTATCTTCATAAGGTCCCAGTAGTTCATTTTTTGCTTTTAATTCCCTTGCCTTTGGGGATGTGTCAAGTAAGAAATTGCTACGGCTGAGGTCAGAGAGGTCTTTTCCTGCTTTCTCCTCAAGGGTTTTGATGGTTTCCTGTCTCACATTCAGGTCTTTTATCCATTTTGTGTTAATTTTTGTTAATGGTGTGAGAAAGTGGTCTAGTTTTATCCTTCTGCATGTTGCTGTCCAGTTCTCCCAGTACCATTTGTTAAAGAGACTGTCTTTTTTCCATTGGATGTTCTTTCCTGCTTTGTCAAAGATTAGTTGGCCATACGTTTGTGGGTCTAGTTCTGGGGTTTCTATTCTATTCCATTGGTCTATGTGTCTGTTTTTATGCCAATACCATGCTGTCTTGATGATGACAGCTTTGTAGTAGAGGCTAAAGTCTGGGATTGTGATGCCTCCTGCTTTGGTCTTCTTCTTCAAAATTACTTTGGCTATTCGGGGTCTTTTGTGGTTCCATATGAATTTTAGGATTGCTTGTTCTAGTTTCGAGAAGAATGCTGTTGCAGTTTTGATTGGGATTGCATTGAATGTGTAGATATCTTTGGGTAGTATTGACATTTTAACAATATTTATTCTTCCAACCCATGAGCAGGGAATGTCTTTCCATTTCTTTATATCTTCTTCAATTTCCTTCATAAGCTTTCTATAGTTTTCAGCATGCAGATCTTTTACATCTTTGGTTAGATTTATTCCTAGGTATTTTATGCTTCTTGGTGCAATGGTGAATGGGATCAGTTTCTTTATTTGTCTTTCTGTTGCTTCATTATTAGTGTATAAGAATGCAACTGATTTCTGTACATTGATTTTGTATCCTGCGACTTTGCTGAATTCATGTATCAGTTCTAGCAGACTTTTGGTGGAGTCTATCAGATTTTCCATGTATATTATCATGTCGTCTGCAAAGAGTGAAAACTTGACTTCATCTTTGCCAATTTTGATGCCTTTGATTTCCTTTTGTTGTCTGAATGCTGATGCTAGTACTTCCAACACTGTGTTGAACAACAGCTATGAGAGTGGACAATCCCAGTCATGTTCCTGATCTCAGGGGGAAAGCTCTCAGTTTTTCTCCATTGAGGATGATATTAGCTGTGGGCTTTTCATAAATGGCTTTTATGATGTTTAAGTATGTTCCTTCTATCCCAACTTTCTCGAGAGTTTTTGTTAAGAAAGGAGGCTGAATTTTGTCAAATGCTTTTTATGCATCAGTTGGCAGGATCTTATCTTTTTTTATTAATGTTATGTATCACATTGATTGATTTGCAAATATTGAACCAGCCCTACAGCCCAGGAATGAGTCCCACTTGATCATGGTGAATAATTCTTTTATATGCTGTTGAATTCGATTTGCTAGTATGTTATTGAGAATTTTTGCATCCATATTCATCAGGGATATTGGCCTGTAGTTCTCTTTTTTTGCTGGGTCTTTGTCTGGTTTGGGAATCAAAGTAATGCTATCTTCATAGAATGATTCTGGAAGTTTCCCTTCCCTTTCTATTTTTTGGAACAGCTTGAGAAGGATAGATATTTTCTCTGCTTTAAATGTTTGGTGGAATTCCCCAGGGAAGCCATCTGGTCCTGGACTCTTATTTGTTGGGAGATTTTTGATAACTGATTCAATTTCTTCACTGGTTATGGGTCTGTTCAAATTTTCTATTCCTTCCTGTTTGAGTTTTGGAACTGTGTGGGTGCTTAGGAATTTTTCCATTTCTTCCAGGTTGTCCAGTTTGTTGGCATATAGTTTTTCATGGTATTCCCTGATAATTGCTTGTATTTCTGAGGGATTGGTTGTAATCATTCCATTTTCATTCATGATTTTATCTATTTGGGTCATCTCCCTTTTCTTTTTGAGAAGCCTGGCTAGAGGTTTATCACTTTTGTTTATTTTTTCAAAAAAAAAAAACAAAAAACAAAAAACTCCTGGTTTCATAGATTTTCTCTACAGTTTTTTTTAGATTATATATTGTTTATTTCTGCTCTTATCTTTACTATTTCTCTTCTTCTGCTGGGCTTGAGGTGTCTTTGCTGTTGTGCTTCTAGTTCCTTTAGGTGTGCTGTTAGATTTTGTATTTGGGGTTTTTCTTGTTTCTTGAGATGGGCCTGGATTGCAATGTATTTTCCTCTCACGACTGCCTTTGCTGCATTCCAAAGTGTTTGGATTGTTGTGTTTTCATTTTCATTTGTTTCCATATATCTTTTGATTTCTTCTCTAATTGCCTGGCTGACCCATTCATATTTTAGTAGGGTGTTCTTTACCTTCCATGCTTTTGGAGGTTTTCCAGACTTTTTCCTGTGGTTGATTTCAAGCTTCATAGCATTGTGTTCTGAAAGTGTGCATGGTATGATCTCAAACTGTTTTACTCCAAATATGGTAATTCTTCTTTCCAATATTTCCAATGGTTATTTTTTAATAGTTTCTATTTCTCTGCCAAGAAATTCTCTCTTTTATTTCAAGAACATCTATCTCTTCTTCACGTAGCATGGTTATTTTACCTATGATAGAGTCTTTGACTAGTAACTGCTATATCTGCATCATCTCAGGATTGGCTTCACATCTATTCATTATCTTTTTGCTTGAGAATTTGTCACAGTTTTCTTTTTCTTTGTATGTGTAACAATTTTGGATTGTGCCCTAGATATGTTTAATTTTGTATTTGAATCTCTAAATATTTTCATAATCCTTTGCTGAGTGTTGATTTCATTTTTATTTCAGAAGCTTATCAACCCAGTTGGGTTTAGAGTGTTTTATCTTTTGTAGGTTGTCATTTCAAGGTCAGTTACATGTTCAAAGCCTTTGTTCTGTTACCTTTGGCCTTTCCCCTACATCTGCAGCTCAGGCATAATAAGCCCAGGGCTTAGGTTGCTTCACACACAAGATCAGGAAACCCTTTTCCAGGTCTGTTTGTCTCCAGTATTCTTTCCTCCATCTCTAGCTCCAGGGTTAACTTTTTCCAATCCTCTGCCTCTAAAGGCAGAAGTGTTTTTTATTTATTTGGATGGTTTTGTTTGTTTGTTTGTTTGTTTCCTCAGAGTTTTATCCCACCACTGCCTCATAGTTTTTTGTGATTGTCATTTGGACAATGCAGTGTAACAAGACAAGAAACAAAATAATGGAGATCCCTACACTTTTTGGATCACATGTTTTTTTTGTTTTTGCAGTTTCTCTGTACAGAAAGATATGCGTTCTGTTGTGGTTTCTGGGTTTTACCACAGCTTTCTGCCTCCACCCCACGACTAAGGAGTCCAGGGTGGGCCAAAAAGAAAAAGCAGAAATAATCAATTGAATTAAATTAAAAGTAAAATAAAATGGAATGGAATTTAAAGGAAACAAAAAAAGGAAAAGGAAAGTCCCCTAATCCTCCTTGCTTACAGAGATTCCTTTTCCTGGTTCTCTAGCCAGAAATAAATGGATACCATTGCTGTCCCAGCTGGCTGCGGAATACTACGGAAGAGAGGCTTTTAGGTAAAGTCCTGGCTTGTTTAGGACCATCAAGTGTGGCATCTATTTCCATTCTGCCTACTATTATTAATTCTTCAAATCCAAGACAGTTGCTTTTTATATTTTGCTCAGAGATTTTAGACTAGGGAGAGAGAGAGAGGCTGTAGTGGGTCTATACCAGCGTGGCTGGCACCAAAAGTCTTATCTGGACAATTTTGATATAAATCCTTTATTGATGTGTGGCATCAATAAACACATTGATCTTTGTGTGGTTTGTATATTTCCTATCATTGGACATTCAGATTGTACAATTTTTGTCATCATAAAAAATGCTGCTCTTAGTATTGTTATGTACAAAATGCGATAGGCAGTCTCCATATTTGTTCACCTTTTTGAATACTTAAGAGAAATCTTGAAAGTGAAGCTACTAAAGCAGGGTTACAATCATTTTTTTTCCAATTTTGATGCTTGCTGCTGTATTTTCCTCTATAGTAACATTTCTAGCACTAGTATGAAGAGTTCCTCTTTCACCTACTCTCAAAAAACATTGGACATGGTCACTTTTAAAAATAATTTCTAGTCTGATAAGTAGAAAAGAATATTGTTTTAAATGTGTGCCTCCTGGAACTCCCAGGCTATATTTTAAAACTAAAGTTAATAGATTTTGACCTTTTTTAGGATTTTCTTATCCTATCGATGTCATTCTATTTGATTTATAAAAATCCATTATGTGGTATCATCTTAACATTTTATCATTTTTTATTTATCTGTGATTGCTTTTAATTTTATTTACAAACATTTTTGTCAAATAAAAATTATGAAATATAGTTGATGATATTTTACTGTTTCTACCTGTGATGTCTCACTTAGAATATTTTTTACACCCTCATGTTTATATAAAATTCACATATAGATTCTTCTGGTATTTATAGTGCCTAAATTGATTTTGGTGTGAGGTAAAGATATAATTTTTATTTCTGTTTTACTTAAATGTTTTGGAAAACTTTATTCCCTAATGAGCAATAGCTATTTGTTACGATAGTCACTGAATAGTCAAAGCATATATACAAATACTTACCAGGTAGCAGCTGTTTTGACTTGACAGTATACTAGCCTAAAGTTAAGAATTTATTGTAAACAGTCTTATGCTGAGTTCTATGCCTCATGTGTTGTAACACTTTGGAATATTGAAAATACCACTCAAGCTCTTATTAGTACCTGACAGGGTTCTTAAGGGTCCTGTAATATATGTTATTTCTTTGGTTACAGGACTTTGGGAAACACTGAACTAGAATAGTGTCCTTTAATTTTGGAACCAGTAATTCTCTAAGAAGATAAATTAAAAGGCAGAGGATATTTTGTTTTAGAAGAGGAATAGATATAAATGACTAATGACCAGGGTATTATAATACTTGAAGACCACGCCCCTTTGAGAACATTATTTTCAAGCCTCACTTTTTTTTTTTAATTGCAAACCATAAATGAAAAAGACCAGCAACAATTTTAGGAGCTTTAATGGAAGACAAAGTTCAAACAACTGAACCGTGGTCACAGTTTTCTAACTTAGAAAACTCTGAAAAATACTGAACTTGCTTTCTCCTTAAGTATTAACCAATTGTGCTAAAGCATTCTTTCACCTGACTCCTGACTTGTTAGAACAACAGGCACATGACACAGTGTGTCCAAATTTCACTTAGAGACAGCGTCAGACAATAGGCAAGGAATCTCTTCTGAACTTGGAGGGGCAAAACAGCCCTCGTATCCAACAGGATAAGCTTCACGATTGCCTTTTGTTTTCTATTGCAATTTTGGTTTCCCGTTCTCGTCCGTGGCAGCAGCCTCGGGTGCTTGGTTAGGCTTTGGCAGGTGAGGGTGATAAGGCAAAAGGGAGGAGGATGAAGTGAATTGAGCCACAGGTGGAAAATAACATTGAGTCCTGGAAGACATAGTGCAATGGGGGATGTAGCTGCTGACCGCTGAAAAGTTACTGTTTGGATGATCTCATTCCATTATTGTAATGGGACAAATTATTAGATGGATGGTTTTCTTTTTATTGCTGGTCTGGTTTCACATCATGCTGGGGGTTTTAATATTGTATTCGCAATGCAGTAGATTCAGAGCAGGAAGAAAATGAGGAAATAACTAGCTCTGAGGATAACTGACCTAATCTTGGTTTGAATTCATATATATCTTTACCTGGAATTCCAGTGAGCAACTTGCCAAAGAATGACTTATATATGGGAAGGAGAACAATTGAAGAAATGCTGCATGTAGCCTGCGGTTTAAATTAAATCTGGACAGAGTCAAGATTGACGGAGGCAATTGAAGTTGCACAAAGTGCCTATGTGCAGTGGGTCAGGGGAGCTGGGAATTAGAGAATTCTCAAGTGGTCTGTGAAAGATAAGTACAGGAAGCCCAAATCAGAAAAATAAAGTTTTTGCCCTTGCTTGGCAGGGAAATACTAGAAATCTGGCTTTCGGGTAGCCAGGTTTAGCAAATAAAATTACAAAACACCTTGTATTTGAATGCAGATAAACAGTGATGTTTCCGTGTAAGTCCTAAATATTTAGTGGGATATACTTACATCAAGAAGTTACTTGTTGTGGGTGATGGTGAGTAAGGATGGTGCTCTTTGTGATGTGCACTGGGTGGTATATTTAAGTGATGAATCACTAAATTCTACTCCTGAAACTAATATTACACTATATGCTAACTAACTACAATTTAAATAAAAATTTGAAACAAAAAAATGAAACTGCTTGTTGTTTGTCTGAAATTCAAAGTTAACCATGAGTCGTTTGTTATATTTGGCAACTCTGCTCCCAACCAAACCCTGCCTTTCTATTAATTCATGATTACAGGGATTAGTAATCTGAGATGGCCTGGAAGGAATTGAATCTATTGAGATTTTCACACTTCCCTAGTGAAGGGTAAGCCTGGTGATGCTGGCTAGAGTCAGCTAAATCAAATATTCAGGATAGTTATAGAAGTTAACACAGACTTCCCTTAGGAAACAGATTTCTCTGAAACTTACTATGGAGTAAGTTTCTTACTAATATATCAAAGAAACCTGAAATAACTATCTCTGTTTTGTAAATAATTTCTTTAAAATGATGGTGGAAAATGCCACATTGACATGTGTTCTCTTTTCAATATATTCAGTAACATAAGACAACAGAGAGGCCATATCTACAAAAACATACATACATCGTTGGAAGAATTACATAGTTGAAATTATTTTAAATGGTCTCATTTTGTCCTATAGTTTAGAACCATTTGAGGTCTCAGAGAAATAATATGACTAGATCAGAATAATCTTGACTTCACACAGCCATTATGAACTTTTCTTCAATTATTGCTTATCTTTTATCATTTAGTGTGCAGAGAGATGTGCATAGTCATGTGTGAAATAATTTTGTGCATCTTGACAATGAAGCATCATCATCATCATTCATCATTGTCATATTCATTGATAGGTTAATGATTTCTGACAAGTACATGTAAGTTAGAATAGAATGCAGATTGATTGCATTTTAACCCAGTTTGGGCTCTTGGGTGAAAATTTCTTGAAGAATAATTGATCTTGAAAAATAAAATTATCATTGCTTTGGTGATAAGCTAGAGAGAGTGACACGATATGACACTACAGCTGTAGACAACGCTCCTTCCCCCTAAACCATCACTGCATCATGGAGTCGAGATGTCATTGGTCCAGATGTGTGTGTTCTATTCTCCTGTCTCTGAATGACCATTGTCCCTAGAGAGTGGAGAAAGAGTTTATACCATTCCCGGGATGAGACACAGGGCTACATCTGCCACCCACTCTGACTTTCCTGATTGAAGGGACATGAATTCTCCCAGGTGGCTCAGTCTCTACTTATTGACAATGATATCACTTATCAGCTTTGGCTGTAATAAGCTGCCTTATTGACTTCTCCCTTGTCACTTCTCCAGCTAGCTCCTTGTCACAAGCACCACTGCTTTGCATCAGTCTGCCTTTGCTTTATTGGTTTATTGATAGTTCCATCCGTCTTCTTCAAGGAGGTTGACAGGCTGGCATTTGACTCTTCTGTCTTCCTGTGATTTTACAGCCAGCAGGATGGCCTCCTGAAGTGCCTGGAGTTTTGCTCCAATGGCCAGTGTGCCAACCACTCCTCCCCACTTCACAAAAGGCTGCTACAAATTCTTTATTGCAAAATATGGAATTATTGATAAATCTTTGCAAGTGTTGAGGTGCAAGAGCGAACTAATATTTGACCTAGTGACAATGACGAAACAGCTTCAGACTGTTTTTCCAGGTGCTCTCTATGAGAGCTCTCTAATTGTTGCACTAACGGAGCCATGGTTTGCCCCAGGTATCCAAGCAGAGCCAAATAGCTGCAGGGGTGTGAACTGATTCCCTTCTGCTTGTACAACATCAAAACCATGTTAGAGGAGCTCTGACAAGATTCTTTGGTACTGATGGAAAGGAAAAACTAATTCCTAATACTAAACTCATTGATTTTCAAAGAATAATAACAACTCGATTTTTTGTTTTAATTTAAGGTCAGTGTTTATGCCTCTGGCATGTGGGGAAATTATTTGACTTGTAAACTGAGTATGTTTGATCTGGAACTATTCACAGAATGAGACAGCATGGTGTAATGAGAGCTTTCATGGGGAAACAAAACAGGGATTATACAATGGAAACACTTTTGGCGGTCTACACTGCTAGATATCATTATATGTGCATTTTTATCCCATCCTTACTAGATTTTATGTACAAAAATCATGTAGGCTATATCTACAGAAAATAAATTAAGGAGTTATATCAGGTACAACCAAAAGTCTAGCATAAAAGTGTTTCTTTTACTTTAATGGGTCTCTAGGAATTTGCAGTACCCTATGGATGAACTTCACACTGAAGTTTTGAAACATGCTTTTTTTTTTCTTTTGAAGAACTATAAATGTCTCTTAGGAGGAAAAGGAAGAAAATGAAGAAAAATGAAAACAAGAGCTTTCACTTCTTATGTGATGATGATTATGACATTATTTAATTCACATCAAAACCCTTATTAAAATTGATATAAGGTAAATATTAATTTCCCATGACCAGATGAAAGAAATTGAAGCATCAAAGTTAATGGAATTGCCAGAGATGAATGACATAGCTAGAAAATAAGCTTATCTAGTATTTAACCCCACCCTCTCTCTCTCCAAAGCCCAGCCTTATAACTGCTGTGGGGCTTTATCTGCCAAACTATAAGTTGTGAAACTGTAAAATCTGGATATCTTAGGCAGACTGTGTTATGCTTGGGAAGAACAATGAACATGGACTTTAAGTTGATGTTTGAGAATGATAAGGAAACAAGGACAATAAAAAATAATTATGAGGAACTGGTAAGATATCAATAGATAAATCTTCGGTGCTTAATCTAAAAGTAGGCAACATTAATTACTTTCAAGACATTGCTTCACATTTTCACACAACCAACGAGGGGATCATCACACCCACCCTGACATCTTTAGGAGTCCCTCCATTATAGGTTTATTCCACACTGCAAATCTTTAGGGAAGATGAAATTTAATATTCCACAATCAATCTTATCTGCTTATGAAACAAACATAATTACCTGACATTCTGTTTTGCATTTTCTTCTAAAATAGCAGAATAGGATATTCTTTTTTTTTAATTTCATTTTTTAAATTTACATCCAAATTACCATATAGTCAACAATGATTTCAGGAGTAGCTTCCTTAATGCCCCTTAATAATTTAGCCCATCTCCGCTCCCACAACCCCTCCAGTAACCCTCTGTTTGTTCTCCATATTTAAGAGTCTCTTATGTTTTGTCCCCCTCCCTGTTTTTAGATTATTTTTGCTTCCCTTGTGTTCATCTGTTCTCTCTCTTAAGGTCCTCATGAGTGAAGTCTATATGATATTTGTCTTTCTCTGACTAATTTTGCTTAGCATAATATCCTCCAGTTTGATCCACATAGTTGCAAATGGCAAGATTTCATTCTTTTTAATTGCCGAGTAATACTCCATTGTATATATATATATATCACATCTTCTTTATTCATTCATCCATCGATGGACATTTGGGTTCTTTCCATACTTTGGCTATTGTTGGTAGTGCTGCTATAAACATTGGGGTGCATGTATCCCTTTGAAACAGCATACCTGTATCCCTTGGATAAATACCCAGTAGTGCAATTGCTGGGTTGTAGGGCGGTTCTATTTTTAACTTTTTGAGGAACCTCCACACTGTTTTCCAGAGTGGCTGCACCAGTTTGCATTCCCGCCAGCAGTGCAAAAGAGATCCTCTTTCTCCACATCTTTGCCAACATCTGTTGTTGCCTGAGTTGTTAATCTTAGCCATTCTGACAGATGTGAGGTGGTATCTCATTGTGGTTTTGATTTGTATTTCCCTGATGATGAGTGATGTTGAGCATTTTTTTCATGTGTCGGTTGGCAATCTGGATGTCTTCTTTGGAGAAGTGTCTATTCATGTCTTTGGCCCATTTCTTCACTGGATTATTTGTTTCTTGGGTGTTGAGTTTGATAAGTTCTTTATAGATTTTGGATATCCTTTATCTGATACGTCATTTGCAAATATCTTCTCCCATTCTGTAGGTTGCCTTTTAGTTTTGCTGATTGTTTCCTTCGCTGTGCAGAAGCTTTTTATTTTGATGAGGTCCCAGTAGTTCATGTTTGCTTTTGTTTCCCTTGCCCCCTTGGACGTGTTGAGTAAGAAGTTGCTGTGGCCAAGATTAAAGAGATTTTTGCCTCCTTTCTCATGGAGGATTTTGATGGCTTCCTGTGTTACATTGAGGTCTTTCATCCATTTTGTTTCTTTTTGTGTATGGTGCAAGAAAGTGGGCCAGGTTAATTTTCTGCAAGTCTCTGTCCAGTTTTCCCAGCACCACTTGCTGAAAAGACTCTTTATTCCATTGGATATTCTTTCCTGCTTTGTCAAAGATTAGTTGGCCATATATTTGTGGGTCCATTTCTGGGTTCTCTATTCTGTTCCATTGATCTGAGAGTCTGTTTTTGTGCCAGTACCATACTGTCTTGATGATTACAGCTTTGCAGTATAGTTTGAAGTCCAGGATTGTGATGCCTCCTGCTTTGGTTTTCTTTTTCAAGATTGCTTTGGCTATTTGGGTTTTTTTCTGGTTCCATACAAATTTTAGGATTATTTATTCTAGCTCTGTGAAGAATGCTGGTGTTACTTTGATAGGGATTGCATTGACTATGTAGATTGCTTTGGGTAGTATCACATTTTCCAATATTTGTTCTTCCTATCCAGGAGCATGGGATCTTTTTCCATTTTTTGGTGTCTTCTTCAATTTCTTTCATAAGCTTTCTATAGTTTTCAGTGTATAGATTTTTCACCTCTTTGGTTAGATTTATCCCTAGGTATTTTTGTGGTTTTTGCAGAATAGAAAATTCTTAATGACTTAATGATAGAACATAATAGCTGAGTGTCCACAGCAACATAAACTCCATGTTCTATATCCAGCCAGCCTCTAAAAGTCAAGAATAGCATACTGATATCAGAAAGCAAACACAATTATGTGATAGTACACTAGTGTTTCCACAAAACATTGATAAACTGTAACAAACCTTTGTTCCACAAAGCTAGTAATAGTTCACTGAAAAACAACTGGGAAGCCATGTGCTAGGGGGAAGTGATGCGTGCAGCTACTTACAAAATAGTTACTTCAGCCTTGACAACCTTGTGGACCTCCAGTATCTACAAGTAACCTCATTTCTCTCATCTACTCTCACAGTATGAAGGGAGCATTAAATTAGAATGTGGCATTCTGTCCTAGTTTCCTTGGGCTGCCATGACAAATTTCCATGAACTGCATGACTTGAAACAACAGAAATGTTTTCCCTCAAAGTTCTGGAGGTAGAATTCCAAAATCAAGAGGTCAGCCGGTCCCTAATCCCTCTGTAACTCAGAGTAGAATCAATCCTTCTTTGCCTCTTGCTCCCATCTGATGATGACTATACATCCCTGGCATTTCTTGGCTTGCAGCTGCCTCACTACAATCCCTGCCTCTGTCATCATATGCCTGTCAACATTGCCTCCCCTCTCTGTGCCTGTCCTCATGTTCAAATTGACCCTTTCCATGAGGACATCAGTCTTATTGGATTAGTATCCATTAGTAATGACCTTGCTTTAACTTGATTGCCTCTGTAAAGACCCCATTTCCACATTCTGTGGCACAGGGGTTTAAGTATTCAACATATCTTTTGGGGGACAAAATTCAACGCATAATACATACCATAAAGGACAGAACAAATCCACTGCATGCCACCATAAGAGACCACTAATGTTCCCCTTTGGTTGGAGGAAGCAGTGGAGGAGGATGGGGGACCAGGTGGCCTACTTTTTCCATTTCTGCTAGTGCTAGAAACTCCTTGTCAAAAACGGTCATGATGCTGCCTTTCTGTATACTCTCTGCTCTTTCAGTTGGTCAGAGATGACCCTTAGTATATGGTTGGAAAAGAGTTCATACCTTCATATATCAAGTACCCGCTTCATCAATCCTTTCCTCTGGTAAGAAATTCAACAAAGTCTTCATTTTGGCCTGGGATACAAAAGTTTAAGGATGGACAGTGGAGTGACACTTTGGAAAACCACTGGCTGCTAATACCCAATTGCTTTTTAGCCAAGTGAGGGTAACACAATTCTCATTTATATTGCTGGGAAATAATCAGTCCTTGAAGTTAGATAGTGTCTGGATCATTTAACATGAAGAAATAATGGAAAAAGAAGTTACTCTACTTAATCTGAACCATGCTAAAAGGGACTTAGTTTGACCTCCAAAAAAATGGAGTAGTGATGCCCCATCGCTTTTCAAATTGTGGACACGATAAGCATTTTTACAGCAAGAAGCAATAGAGAGCCCAGGAGCCTGCACAGTCTCCATTTGTCTTTCACATCAAGATAGAACAGACAAGGATCAAATTAAGAATAACTTGGAGACATTCTGTTGCCAGGAGAGCATTCTCCTTCACTAAAATTGAATAAAGTGGAAAATTGTTCATTATCAATATTGGATTATTTTATTTTGGGGAAAATGGCATCATTTAAAAGAGTTAAATAATCCACTTCTTTCTTATGTTTATACTTTTTTATTTTTAGAAACCATGTGTATATTCAGTATCTTGAAGCAATATTTGCTATAATGTAGAATAACATGTAGTAAGTGCCTACTATGTTAAAATTAATGTGCTTGGCTCTGTAATACCAAAGTTGAAAGGCCTTGGCTCAAGGTTGTTTTATATGATGCTTTTTTTTTTGGTACTGTGCAATATTTATATTAAGCAGTTCATCACAACCAATATAGACAACTGCTTTAAAGGCAAGGGGAAACAAATTTGGCCAAATGCTGCATTTATTAAATTAGAGACCATGTAGACAGACAATTCTTCCTGTTAACTGGAGCTCTAGAAATTAAACCAGTCTAGAGAAATTTTTAGATATTGCAAGAAGAGTGACAATTTTCTTTACATGCCATTCTTTCTCCCCAAATTGCTTATATCTTTGCAAGTACTTTCAAACCCTGAGAGGTGAGTATGTAAACTGAATTTAAAAACAATTTTTCTGACTGTTGGCAAGAATTTATCAATTAATAAGACAGTGCCTTCACTGTGTAATTTTTTCATTACCTCTGCTGTTGGGTGATAAAAAAAAAAAAAACTTTAAATCAAGAGCTTCCTCTTAAGGTTGATGGAGGATATAAAACATAAACAAATGGCCATAATATTATATGCTATCTTCTGTATTAATAAGAACAACATGGGCTCCAAGAAGTCAGGACAAGAAGGATATCATGTCAATAAGCTACGCAGACTGAAGATGGCCTCTCTGTGGTTAGGAGAAACGGATGTGTTCTGGCTCACTATCGTTTTCCCTCATTGCCCTCCCACCCACACCCCCAGGCTCACTGAGTCATTGGGAAGAAAACAAAGATATTTATAAGCACAGTTTTCCATATACCATTCTTCTCAGAGGATCTGAACATTCAACTTTGAAAAATACTTGTGCATTGTAACCAGAATGATTCATTTACAATGACTTGTACTGAATCTTATTTTCATGTTCCTCTTAAAATATACCTAAAAATCTCACAGTTTCACTGAACTTTGGTTTTGATTTGACTAAACCAAAACCAAAAACTCCTCAGTAATGGGTTATCTCCATTTCTCTCTGGTATATTCCAGACCATTAGTAGAAAAGCAAAAAAAAAAAAAAAAAAAAAAAAAAAAAAATCACTTAGCAATGGAATGTCCTTGATCAAGCAGTTTTTTCACCCAATTTTCCATTGTGCAGTTGACGTAAAAGACTTTTGGGAAATAAATACCATATTTGGTACACTATTTAATCTTTTCAGTAAAGCTAAACAATGTAAATGCTAATACAATATCCATCTGAGAATTTTGCTGCTGTGCTTCTTCTAGTTCTGCTAGTGACATGATCCTGGTTTTCTTTGAGATATTTGAAGGTGAGAAAACTTCTTATCAGTGAGCCTTTGCCTTCTTTGCTATGGCAGCCGTTCTGGGACCCTTGCTGTGATTTTCCTCATTCTAAAAATTTGAAGACCACATAACGAGCCACAGTTATCTACTAGCAGAATTATTTGCTCTCCAAATACCTCATGGATTAATATAAAAACTCTTGTTGGATTTGTGCAAATCAATAGCCTTCAGTTCTTCTTCCTGCTATAACTATCTTTTCTATTCTCCTCTCTCAATTTTTCTCATTAGTCAAAATGCCACTAACTCTCTCTGTTAGGGATTCTCATTATAGCCCGTCTTCCAAGGATTCTCTTGTCAAGGGCACTAAACTAGTCAGGGTTCTTGGCTTCAAACAGCAGAAGCCAGTTCTATGAAGTTAAGTGGAAAAAGAATTTAGAGAGAATAATGGTGGTCTCACAGGGGCTAAGGGAAGCCTGGAGAATCAGAATGTGGAAGGAATCAGTGGTGGCTGAGGTAGTGAGCACCACACTCCTACCAACTATAGAGAGAATCGGGCTGGACATCCAATCCACAACAATCATCATCACATTGCTGACTCTAGACCCTCCCTGCTATAGTCACCATTGTTGCCTGTGCTGAGGTGAATTCTCTATTGCTCCTTGGGTCATTGACCATAAGATTAAAATCATGAGTGTAAATATCCACCTGGCCAAACCATGTTTATTCCTTTGTTGCCAAGAGTTAGGGAGACCGAGTGATGGGCATATGCAGTTTTTAAAATGAAAAATGAGGTTCCTGCTTCTACCAAAGTTCATACAGTGGTTGATCAATGGTTGATTCCCCAAAAGCAGAAGATCATCATATCCAAAACAGCCAAAACAAACAACAGCAGCAACAAAATGGCAAATGTCAATTACTAAAAATGGTCTATAATATGGACACATTATGCAGAAATCACTAAGATGTGCTCCTGTTTTAAAACTTAGCAGTTCATTTGGATAGACACATCAACAAATCAAAATGATTATGGGACATTTCACAGATTATGTTGGAATCACAGAGGTTGGAGGAAAGAAATCTGCATATAATAATCTGGAAAGACACCTAGAGATGCTGTTTGTTCCAAGAATAATAATTGTGCCTATTTAAAAATTGCTTTTTTTCTTAAGTTACTAATCTATGTAAACCCCTGACATATATTAACATTTGCAAACTTCCTACCAGGAATCAGACACAGATGGCCATTACTGCAGCCATTCTACAAACAATGATCAAAGAAATTAGTACACAAATTTAAACAGTTAGTAAATGGCTGAGTCAGAATGTAAACTCAGGATTTCAGATACTCTTCATCTTCTAACTACCGTATAAGGAGAAAAAGATAAGACCCAGCCAAATGTAGTGTTCACAATGGGTGAAAGCAAGAGCTGTGAATGCTGGCAAAATTTGTGGAACTAGGAAAAGCCAGTAAAGTAATAATAACAGTTATTTTATTGAGGATTACTACATGCTACAAATAGATCCAAGAGCTTTCCATGTCTTGTTCATTCAGTGCTCACACGAACCCAATGAATCAAGTATTATTATTAGAAATCCAATTTTACTAATAAGAAAATTGATAAGGTCAAGTGATTACCAAGGTTTCACAGTTAGTGTGTCTTTCAGTAGTCTATTGCTTCCAAACAGACCTGAAACTCTGGCCTAAAATTAAACAAAACAAAACAAAACACAGGCATTTTCTTTCATGATTCTGTGGCACAACTCGGGACAGCTGGAGAGATTTTTTTTTATATGAGTGGGCTTGAATGTTCAAGGTGGCTCACTGACATATTTGGTGTCTTTTGGGGATGGCTGGGTGTCCCCCTCTTGGCCTCTTCACCTCCAAGTGACCTCTCCCGATAGTTGACGTCTCCACATGGTCTCTCAGGCAGGGTAACCAGATCTTTTACATGGTAGCTCAGGGCTCTCAAAAGCACAACAGCAGAAGCTGTCAGGCTTTCTTTTTTTTTTTTTTTTTTTTTTTTTTTTTTAACATTTTATTTATTTTTGAGACAGAGAGAGACAGAGCATGAATGGGGGAGGGTCAGAGAGAGGGAGACACAGAATCTGAAACAGGCTCCAGGCTCTGAGCTGTCAGCACAGAGCCCGACGTGGGGCTCGAACTCACGGAGTGCGAGATCATGACCTGAGCCGAAGTCGGCCGCTTAACCGACTGAGCCACCCAGGTGTCCCTGTCAGGCTTTCTTAAGGCTTAGGCCTGGAACTTTAATAGCTTCATCTTTATTATTTTCTATTGGATAAAGTGAACTATAGGCTCAGACAAGATTCAGTGTGCAAGAAGACTATACAAGAGTATGAGTTAGGGAAAGAAATGTGTATGGGGCCACCTTTGGAGAACTAGTTACCACAAGATCTTGTGTAGCTAGGATTGACAACCAGGTGTCCTGACCTAGAGCCTATGCATTTTAACATAAAGTCTGTGGAAGTCAGGAATGTATAGGAGAGGGTGGGAAACAAGAATGACCAGAGAAAGGTTATAGAATCACACTCTGAGGACAGAAGGCAAAGGATGTATACGAAGCTAAATGACATTTTTTTTCTTTCTGTTTACTTGACCACCAGCAACTCATGCTTAAATTTGTTCTTCATTGCTATTTTATATATTGGAAATTAGGGGAAATCCCCAGGTTCTCAAAAATGGTCATCTCTCTTAAATTAGGAATTCTGCTTCTCTATCCAATTCACATTAATGGAGAAACAGGCTGGATGAGAGGAAAGAAAAAGGAAATCATTCACTAATCAATTTGTTTAGGAAGCAGATTCTTTTTTTTTTTTAATTTTTATTTTTGAGAGAGAGAGCAGGGGAGGAGCAGAAAGAGAGGGAGACACAGAATCTGAAGCAAGCTCCAGGATCCGAGCTGTCAGCACAGAGCCTGACACCATGCTCAAACTCACGAACTGCAAGATCATGACCTGAGCTGACATCAGAGGCTTAACCAACCAAGCCACCCAGGCGCCCCTAGGAAGCAGATGCTAAAGTTAATACACCCTTCATCTTTCTGTTCTTTCACTTTCTTCCCTTGATGATCTTTGATTCTAAAAGTGACAAAAATATGTATCCTCATGTGTTTTCACAACCCCCCCCCCCCACTGTTTATTGAAATGCCTATAGGTGCCACATTGAGTGGCACATAATAGAAGGATTTCACTGGGGATAAAGATGCAGTGTGATCAATGAGCAATAGAAGGGAGAGTGTTGAGTGTGTCATTGGTGTAACCCACATTAGGAAGAACAATGATACAGAGAAGGAACAGGTACACAATTAAGTTCAGCTTCCACAAAGTTGAGAAAAAATATCTGATGGTGGTAGAGCTGGTGCAAGGCTCCGTGAAACATTTTCAGGAGTCTAAACTTTTTTAAATCTGAAAATGCATTGAATTAAATTAATGTCACTGTCAGCTCTAGGATAACTGCATTCTTCAAGATCGAATTCTAAATTCTCACCAATTAAAAAGAAACAGTATCTACATTAATTTTCATGAATGTAATGCTGTTGTCTTCATATTGTAAACTTTTCATTCCTTAACAAGATGTGTGATTATTTACCAATTCCTCCACCTTAGAGCAAAGTAGCTCCGAAGTCCTCCTGAACATTACATTTACAAGGGAGCAGATCCACTTATGTTCAGGAAAAAAAGGAAGTTCCAAACAAGAAAGAAGTAGTCTTAGGAGGTCAAATCAATGATCTATATAGGAAATAAATGGAATTGATTTGAAAGAACAAGCTAGCCACACCACCTTTGTGAGTTTCTTGTTAATGAACAGAATATTTGGAAAAGTTACAGTTGTTCCCTCTGTCAAAGAGCTCACTCTGCTTTTGCTAATTCTATCAGTCTTTAGCAATAAATTTTATAATAATTTATCTTACACTCTCAACTAAAAGATTTATGAATATCAGCGGAAGATTTCTGAATGGTCCATTTTTTTTCCATTAGAAAAGGTATGCAAATTGGACTAATTGTTATTTGGACAATGTTTATCTCCACCCACTCGCAAATGCATATACTGAAATCTTGACACTCATGGTGATGATATTAGGAAGTGGAGCCTCTAGCAGATATTTAGGTCAAGAGAATGGAGCCATTATGAATGAGATTAGTGACCTTCTGAAAGAGACCCCTTAGAGTTCCCTCACCCCATCCATCATGTGAAGACACAGGGAGAGAATGGCTGTCTATGAACCAGAAAGCAGACTCTCACAGGTACCCAACCTGCCGGCATCTTCATCTTGGAACTTCGCAACTTTCGGAA
This sequence comes from Panthera onca, assembly GCF_046562875.1. Taxonomy (NCBI): domain Eukaryota; kingdom Metazoa; phylum Chordata; class Mammalia; order Carnivora; family Felidae; genus Panthera; species Panthera onca. Next base: position 126,132,379 of record NC_138344.1, read on the forward strand.
CTGAAATAAATGTTTGCTGTTTAGGACAACCCATCTGTGATATTTTTGTTTTAGGACCCTAAACGAATACACAAATCAAATCCAACATGTTTTTAAACCAGTGAGTATTCCTAGTCACTGAGTGCTGTTAGAATGTCAGACAGAAAGCCAAGAAGCTACCAAAATATCAAGTGTGTACCAGGGATGATGGAGCATTTTCTCACCCTACAATCAACATAATATTTCTCCATTGAATCAATGAATGTTTGATTATCTGTCTTTAGGAAAGCCCCAGGCCTTTTAAACATATTAGGCTAAGCCTCTTCACCCAGGAGCATCTCCCCATCCACTGATTTGGGACCTTAATTATATCTGTGAAATCTCTTTTGTCATACAATGCAACAAACATGGGAATATCTCCTCATATTCACAGATTCTATCTACATTAAAGTTTAGGAATCACAAAAGGTCAAGTGTCATTGAATGTCATCCTAGATTTCTGTTTATCACAGCATATATTCAGAGAGCATTATAGAAACACCCACTACTATAAACAGAAATCTGTACACTTTTACTATTGCTTCTGTCTTAATCCTATGTCACAAAACTACTTAAGAAATACAAAGAAATTTATAGGACAGAAATGTAATGAGCTTTGTATTGGCTGTTGTATGATGACAGTGTCAGTTAAAGAATTAATCATGGAATACGTCAACCTGGAAGCATTTTCAGTTGCCAGAGTCGGTCCTCCTAGTACAACATGTATCAATGAAATCCTCAATAACATCAAAGGAATTAACTACAGAGTAACAGCAGACCACCAACACAATCATAAGAAGCTGAGAGCAATAGTTTTTATGAAAGGAAAAAAAAACCTCCCACAGTAATTTTCAAAATCAACAATACTTTAATGAAATCGGAAGTTCCTTTCTGGAACTTCCTCTTACCCCTATGCTTCTCCTCCCAGAGGGGCATGACAGGGATTGGCTGAGCTGAGCATCAGAGGATTGACCTTTTCAGAAGAGTCGCTCTAAGTCTAGAGACTGTGTAGCTGCAGGAAATAAAAAATCTAAGTGAATGGTAATAATGATAATAACAATTTGGTCAACCATGCTAGCAGAAAGACTGAATTATCTTTGTATGTTTTAATAGAAAATATTATTAAATCATTGTGAGATGAAGAGGCAAAAAATATTAAGTAGGCAAAAATATGGGAAAAAATGTATTATGGGGGCATGCACCAGGCAATTAACTGATGATAACAATTATAATAAGTTTCTAATGTCATTTCTGGATTTTTGATGCTTATGATATTATTTAAATTTTAAGTGTGAAATTTATTGTTAATTTTTATTTCATTTAAAATATTTACTTTTGTACCTGACATTGTATTTTCAATTATATACTATTTTTTTAAAGAGTCTTTCACCCAAAACGTATGTTCCTTTTTCTATAGAACCTAGAACTACACACAAGTATTAGATATCTGTTGCTTCTCCTTTTTTTAAATTGAAGTATAATGGATTTGCAGTGTTGTATTAGTTTCAGGTGTGCAATATGATTCAATAATTCTATACATTTTTCAGTGTTCATTATGATAAGTGTACGCTTAATCCCTTTTACCTATTTCACTCATCCCCCCTCACTACTCTTATGGGAACCTGTATTTAAAAGTCTGTGTTTTTGGTTTTTTTTTCCTTTGTTATTTTGTTTTGCTTCTTACATTCCAAATATGAGTGATATCATATGGCAATTATAATTTCCTGACTTATTTCGCTTAGCATTGTACCCTCTAGGTTCATCCATGTCTCAAATGGCAAGATCTCATTCTTTTTTATGGCTGAGTAATATTCCACTGTGTCTGTTTGTACACACCACATCTTCTTTATCCACTCATCCATCAGTGGATACTTGGGTTGTTTCCATATATATCTTGGCTATTGTAAATGATACTGCAATAACATAGGATTACATATGTCTTTTTAAATTCATGTTTTTGTTTTCTGTGGTAGATACCCAGTAGTGGAATTACTGGATCATATGGTAATCCTATTTTTAATTTTTTAAGTAACCATACTGTTTTTCATTGCATTCCCACCAGTGGTGCACCAGGAGTTCCTTTCCCTCTACAAACTCATCAACGCTTGTTATTTTGTGTCTTTTTTATTTTAGCTATTCTGACAAGTGCAAAGTAAGTACTTCATTGTGGTTTTGATATGTGTTTCCCCAATGATTAGTGATGGTGAGCATCTTTTCATGAGTCTGTCATTTGTATGTCTTCTTTGGAAAAATATCTATTCAGGTCCTTTCCCCATTGTAATAAGATTATTTGTGTGTGTGTGTGTGTGTGTGTGTGTGTGTGTGTGTGTGTGTGTTGAGTTGTATACATTCTTTATGTATTTTGGATATTGACCCTTTATCAGATGTATCATTTGCAGATATCTTCTCCCATTCAGTTTTGTTGCCTTCTGTTTGGTTGGCAGTTTCCTTCACAGTGCAAAAGCTCTTTATTTGGTGTAGTTCCAACAGCTTAATTTTGCTTTTGGTTCCCTTGTCTAAGAAGGCATATCTAGAAAACTTTTTATAACCGATGTCAAAGAAATTACTGCCTATGTTTTTATTCTAGTTTTATGGCTTCAGGACTCACATTTAGGTCTTTAAATTCATTTTAAGTTTATTTTTGTGTGTGGTGTAAAAAAGTAGTCCAGATTTACTCTTTTTCAGGCAACTGTCCATTTTCCCCAGAACCATTTGTTAAACATACTGTCTTTTCCCCATTGTATATTCTTGCCTCCTTTGTCATAGATTGACTATATAAGCATGGGTTTATTTCCGGCATGTCTATTGTTTTCTATTGATCTGTGTGTGTTTTTTGTTTTGTTTTGTTTTTATTTGTTTTTTTTTAATTTGTTTTGTTTTTGGGGTTTTTTTTTTGTTTGTTTTTTGCCAGTACTGTACTGCTTTGTTTACTACAGCTTTGTAGTACATCTTGAAATCTGGGATTGTGATACCTCCAGCTTTGCTCTTCTTTCTCAAGACTGCTTTGGCTATTCAGGATCTTGTGTAGTGCCATACAAATTTTAGTGTTATTTGTTCTAGTTCTTTGAAAACTGTTGGTGTTTTGATAGAGATGGCATTAAATCTGGAGATTGCTTTGGGCAGTATGACTATTTTAACAATATTGGCTCTCCAGTCCACGAGCATGGAGTAACTTCCCATTTGTTTAATTCTTTAATTTCTTTAATTTCTTTCATCTTTAAATTCTTGAAAATCTTTCATCAATGGTTTATAGTTTTTGAAATACATGTCTTTTACCTCCTTTAAGTTTATTCCTAGGTATTTTATTATTTTTGGTGTAATTGTAAATGGGATTGTTTTCTTAATTTCTCTTTCTGCTACTTCATTATTAGTGTATACAAATGCAACAGATTTCCATGTATTGATTTGTATCCTGTGAATTTAATGATTTTATTCATTAATTCTAGTAGTTTTTTGATAGAGTCTTTAGGGATTTTTAAATAGAGGATACTATCATCTGCAAATAATGAAAGTTTTACCTCTTTCCTTACCAATTTGAATGATTTTTCTTCCTTTTTTTTTGTTTTTGTGGTTTGTTTGTTTTTCATTTTTGTGATATTTTTGTCTGATTGTTGTGGCTAGGACTTCTAATACTATGTTGAATACAAGTGATGAGAGTGGACATCCTTGTCTTTCTCCTGATCTTAGAGGAAAAGCTCTGTTTTTCACCATTGAGTCTGATGTTAGCTGTGGGTTTTTCATATGTGGCCTTTATTATGTTCGGGTATGTTTCCTCTAAACCTACTTTGTTGAGAGTTTTTTATCCTGAATGGATGAGGATCTGTTGCTTCTTACCCAGTCATGCTATGAAAAAAATATCCCCAATATGCTTTCTTAAGCCTCAAAGGAATTAACAATTTTCATGTCAGGATTTATGATAATTTACTTGTTTAAGCTAAATTACAGTAGATTTGAAATTTGTTTTTATCTAAAATCTTGGATAACAATAGAATGGGCTAACACTATAATTTGGGGGAACATAAAGTTTGTATATTTAAGAATTCACTAAAAATTATAGGAGTAACATCCACAGACTGAACTTACCTAATGCAGATGGGCACAATAGCTCTCTTATCCAGGTTTCTTCAGAGGTACTTTTGTCATTTCCATTTTTAAAATTCTTCTAAAGTTGTAGAGATATTGTCTTATATAATTTTGTGTGCAAATTTGTTTCATTTTATAATTTTTATATAAATGTATTCCTTTTTATATTTTTTAATTCAATGTTGGCATGCCTTAAAGAGTATATAATTTGAATTTTAGTCCATATAAGTACATAAGCAGAATATACTCAATGGCTGCATAATATTCCATCTGCGGTTTTACCATAGATTTTTAAAGCATTTGTCCATTAACTATAACCAAAATATCTAGCAGCTTTTATTATATCTGGTGACCCAGTGGAGGTCATTATACATACATAATTTCTCAGCTAAGTTAGTAAACTATAGAATAGGTACTAAAAGTGAAATACTTTAAAGAGTATGTAACTTTTTAAAAAAAAGTATTTGTTTTTGGGAGCGTGTAAGAGGGGGAGGGGCAGAGAGAGGAAGACAGAGGATCCAAATTGCACTCTGCGCTGACAGGCTGACCTCGCTGAGCCCAATGTGGGGCTTGAACTCACAAACCACGAGATCATGGCCATACACTCCACTGAGCCATCCAGGTGTCGCAAGAGTATGTAACTTTTAAATGTTGAAATTATCTAGTTCTCCATAACAATGTGTGAGTGCCTATTCTCTCAGACTCTCTCTAGTACTATGTTATCAGTTCTTCATTGTTTTGCCAATTGATAGCTGAAAAGCCGTTATCACATATTTTATTCTAACATTTTATTATGAAAAATTTTAAAAACACAGAGTAGTTAAAATCATTTTACAATGACTACCCATATAACCACTGTCTAGATCCTAACATTAACATGTTACTAAACCTGTTTCATGTATTTCTTGATGTAGCCAGCTTACTAACATACCATATGGTTTTATTTTGCTTTTATTAAGAACAAAATTGTGTGTTATATGAACGATTTTTTTCATACTATTTGGCTATATTTCCATTGATTTCTCTTTAGAATTTGTGTAACTCTTTATAAAAGAACTAAGTCCTTTTCCTGTGCTATGATTTACACGTGCATATTAATTTTTACATTTTTGCCACGCAGAATTGCATTTTTTACTTTTATGTAGCCTTATCTATTAATGTATTATTTACTCCTTATGCATTATATGTACTCCACAGAAAAACTCCCATTTTCTGAAACTGTAATCTTCCTATAGTTTATTCCTAAATATCATGGTTTATTTTGTTGTGATTTAAATGTACAACCTACTAATATTTATTTTGCTGCAAGGTTAGAAGTGTTAATTCAGTTTTATATTAAATGATTTGTCCCCATAATTTGTTTTTTAAAAATATATTGACCTCTTCTATTATGAAATTGATTTTTGTACTCTATTTCCATATTGATTTGGGTGTACCTCTAGATTTGCTTTTCTCTTCCATTGACATAACATTATTTTAGTCATTGAAAATTTACAATTTGCATTGGTATTCTCTATCTCATCCCCATTGCCCTTCTTTGTAAGCATTTTTTTTTTTTTTTGGCTGTTTTTACATGTTTTTTTCCTACATCACCTTTAGTATCCTTTGGACAAGTTTGAAATCCTCTTGGTAATTTTTGGAAGAAATGTGCTAAATTTATGAATTTATAAAAGATAATTGGCATGTTTTTCTGTTTAGTTTTTTTCCATCAAAATATGATCTTTTATTTGGTTGTCTTTTGTCCTTCAATATAATTTTGGTCTTATTCCTAAGGATCTTGCATGGTTTTGAAAATTTCTCCAATTCTTCATTTCTAAGTTGCTATGGAAAATGTGATCTTTTATTTCCATGTATCTTCTGCCTGCTAACATTTGACTATATGAAAACAATTTCTTTGTGTATATCAGTGTTTACCCAATTATTTATAATTTTCCTAGATTAGCAGTTGTCTGTTTTCCATCAAAAATTTTTTTCAGAAAAATATATTTTTCACCTTTCTTTACATTTACTCTCTTATTGCTGTCTGTTTCTAAGTTTGTTAGCAAGTGCTTGCAGGATAATATGAAGTAGTATAATATAAAAGTCCTCTCTGCTTTCTGACTCAATCTGGAATGTTTCTAGTATCTCCCCTATTATACATCATACTTGCTATGTATGGGTTGTTATATCCATATCTTCAATAGATAGGTGGATAGATACATAGATTAGATAGATGATAAATATATTTTCATAGTTTTATAATTAGTATACATGCATGTATCCATAGTATGTATATGTTATCATATACTACATATCCTAAACTACATATGAGTATATATAAGAAAATAATCATATAGTTAAGATTCAAAAATATTTTTAAAAATCAAGACAATACTGAATTTTATCAGGTACTATTTCAGTACTTATGGAGATAAAGATTTTCATATTTACATATTAATATGTGTATTATTGCAGTAGATATCTTTCATTTCTGAAACAAGCTTGACTTAGGGCATGTCATTTATTTAATGTGTGTCAAAACTATGTCTTAATGCTTATTAAAGGTTTCTATGTGTTAATTAGTAAAACTGATCTCCAATTTTCTTTTTGTTTGTAGTATTTTTGTAAAATTTTGGCATTACTGTTATGCTACATTTTTGTAGAAAGTACATTTTCCCTACATTTTTAGTCTGAAATAATCTAAATATATTTCAAGTTATTTGTTCTTAAGATGTTTGAAAAATAACTCCATAAGACTTATGACCAAAGTTCTTTTCTATATCTCCTTTGATAATGCTTCATATCTGGAATTTCTGTTTCACATAGGGTAAAATTTGGTAATTTCTATTTCCTCAGTAATCATATTTTATCCAGATTCTGAAATAGATTTACATATAAAGCTGAGAATATTGCCCTGGTGGTCTTTTAATTTTTTTCTAAAGTTTTTGTAATTTCAATGTTATCGTTTCTTATTTTGTACATTTATGCTTTCTTCCCCTGTTTCCTTTATTACTTAAGAATTCGAGGGGTGCCTGGGGGGCTCAGTCAGTCAAGCGCCCGACTTTGGCTCAGGTCATAATCTTGCAGTTCGTGGGTTCGAGCCCCATGTTGGGGGCTCTGACAGCTCAGAGCCTGGAGCCTGCTTCAGATTCTGTGTCTCCCTCTCTTTCTCTGACCCTCCCCTGCTCACACTCTGTCTCTTTGTCTCTCTCTTAAAAATAAATAAACATTAAAACAATTTTTGTTTATTTATCCCCATCAGTGAATCAGATCTTAAAGGGGTTTGTTAGTTTTCAAAATTGTTTTTCTGCTTTATTTCTGTTTTTATGTGTATTGATTTCTATATTTCCCCTTTCTATAGTTTTTTGCTGTTCTGTACTGCTTGAAGTCTAATGTTTATTTGCATTCTTTCAAGCTTGTTAATACACGCATTTAAGACACAAATTTTCTTTTGTCCTTGTTTATTCTTACATATGTTCTGATTTATAATGTCTTAACTATTATCATTTTATTCATATTAGGCTCTTATGGTTTTCATTTTTATTTGAACCAAGGGATGATGATGCTTGAGATTCCTTTTTATTTTTTAATTACTAGGTGATAACATTTAAAATTTTTTTTCTTTTTGATTTTCATTTTGCTTCCAAGTCTGTTAATAATAATTTCTAATTTTATTACATTGTAAATAAAGAATACTGGCCAAGCATTTACTCCATTTTGTGGGAATTTATTAAATATTCATTTCTAACTGTAGTATTATTCCTCTTAAAGCTTATTCTCAAAGAAAAATAATATTAAAATTAAGCATGTCAGTCTAAGATCCGAATGCCTAAGAAGGGAAGATTTTCGACTGCAACACTGTCAAGGAAGGCCTTCGTGAGAAAATTCTCCACCAGCTACTTCTGTCAAACCAGCTGCAGCCAATTGTGCGCAAAGAGAAAGTGAAAATGGCTCTCACTCAACAGTTACAAGGTGTCATTTAAAGAACATCAAATTCACAACCACACAAAGACCTTCCTGGAAGTGAAGGTCATCATCTATCTAGAGATGTGACTTGACTTTGATTTCCAGATATTTTATTTTTTCCCACTTGAGAAGGAACACTTCACTTTCCAAGCATGACATTGCAGGGCAGAGCTTGATTTCCCAAGATCAGAAGATATTTATTGTCCCCTTGTCATTTTGTCAATGATCTCATTCCTTGTCTTAGTTTGAAGAGTAAGACAAAAAAAAAAAAAATAAGAATCATGTGATGATACCTGAAAGTGTAATATATTTTTCTATCATCTGCCTAGAGCTGTAATGGTCTAAGATAATATTTTCATCACATATTTAATCACTAAAATTCTGGCATCATGCTTTCTTGCTTCTCCATCCTACAACATAGTGTGGTTCCAAAACCAAGGGTGATAACATAAAATGTGGAAAAGTCAAAATATAACATGTTGCTCCTTACATGTGTTGTTTAAAATAATACATACACACTCCATATAAACATTCACTTGGAATCACTCCCAGAGCATGCTAGTGTTATCAGTTATAAGAATCCTAGAATGAACTGGAAAAATAGTGTTGGATCTTACCACCTGAAGGAGACCTGAGCATTAATGTTACTGAGAAATGAGATTAACTTCTTCCAAAATATGATTCAGTGAAATACTCTTTAGTTGGCATCTTTTTCATTTTCATGTTAAATTGGAGCAGTCAACTCCCTATGTCTATGGCTAAAATTCACTGTAATGAAGAGAGAAAAAAGATCAATGATATTGAATCTGGAAAAAAATCCAAAGACTGAAGACTGTTTTCCAAATTTAAGTCTAGTTTATATACAAGTCTGTCCTCCTTCTAGTTCACTTCCTGGTAAAATGAATCCCGTTTCTGTGACCCCTTGGATGCACCAGTCTACCCTTTACTCCCCATGGGAACTGACTATATTTTGTGATCATAGGGCCAAAGAAAATTTAGAATCTGCTATCTTTTTCTAACCAAAACAAAAGGCTCTTGTGACTTACGTAAATACAATAAACATTTATTGGGGAAACTTATCCTAGAGTTTTTAAATTTCTCATGTACGATTTTATTGGTCTCATAATTCACATATTGTAATGAAGCAAGATGATTTGTCTCGGAAATTTCCCAGTGAGAATAAAATTATTAAATATCATCATCACTGATAATAATTAAACTTTATTACCTCAACTTCAGTCCTGTCAGATCAGGCTTCCCAGAGGGGAGCCTATGTGTGAGAGGCCTTAGAAGATAGTATAGTGAAAAGTACAGCATTGAAACTAATGGAACACCTGGTTACAGACAGAACCTAACAGCCCAAAGATGATGCCAAAGAACTCTTTGGATAGGTTTGCTGCACAGCTATGTTCCATTCTTGCTATCTTTAACCAATGTTTGGGAAAGAATATGCCTTCCCAACAAGGAATAAGAATGCTAGAAATCAAAATTAAAGAAGACTAGCAGGAAAGGGACAACGGGGAGGGGTCATTAGAGATTGAATGATAGCCACTGTTTTAAAACATCACTTCAGTGCTGGGCACTTTTTCTCTTTTAAAACATTTAGCAGGAGCTATGTAGCAGGTTATAGATATTAGGTGATTTATCAGAAATGCATTTAGCTAATAACTGCTGAAAGCAGCATTCAAAACAAGGGCACCCTGCTTCAAGGTGCATACACATTTTTAGTTTTCAACTACACGGTGCTGTTTTTCATTGGTGGGAGGAAGAAAATATGTGAAGGAGATAAATGAGCAAGAATCTGTTTCGTTGGCATTGGTAAATATTTGGCTGCGGTTAATTTTAACTCAGCTGCTTAAAGTGCACAGTGATTAGCCTGGTCGCCTTGAGGATAGTCTTAAATGAGGATGCCTGGATGGATGAAGATTGTTATGATGAGCGGAAGTAATCAAACTTGCGAAGTTGGCAAAGATGACGCTAGGGGAACAGGGAAAAAGCAAAGTACAGTTTTGCATGCTGATGACTTCAAAGCAAAACTCACCAAGCTCATAGGTCAATGGAATGTTACTCTAGGCTGGTGGAGACTCTTACACAATCTCCAACTTTGGATGCATAGAAACTCACATGATTGGATCAAGTTAAAGGCACAGCAATCATATATTTATAATTCTTGTGGATCCAGAATTTAAAAGGCCCCATGGATACTGTGCTTAGCCCTCATTTGTTTTCCTTATCTTATTTGAACTCTAGATTCCTGTTTTAATTTTCACAAAATTTGAGAAATGGGTGCTCTCAATGTCACCCTGACACATCTTTTGTATGAATTCAGGAGAATGAACCAGTCAACAAGCTAAGAATGAGAAAGCTTCAACAAATGAAAATATTTTTCAAGATGAGGAGCTTCATCTTTTCTACTACCAGTCTAATAGGTTAAACTGGAAATAAAGACAAGGAGATATAGACAAGATGATATAGGAGAGTTAAAGAAAGAAGAGGCTAAAAGAGGATATAAGGAGAGGATAGAGGAGTTCCTGGGTGCTTCAACTGGTTAAGCATATGACTCTTGGTTTCTGCTCAGGTCATGATCTTATAGTTTGTGAGTTCGACCTCCACGTCAGGCTCTGCACTGACAATGCGCAGCCTGCTTGGGATTCTCTCTCTCTCTCTGTCCCTCCCCTGCTCACACACTCTCAGAATAAATAAATAAACTTAAAACAAGTAAGAGGATAGAAGGAAGAGAAGTCAAATACCAAAGAATGAAAAGAAGAAAGAAATGTGTTGAGATTTATGATCTCCAATATGATGATTTAAACATCTTGAGGAACTGAAATAGGACTGACTTCTAATCCACTACCATTTTTTTGTTTTCATTAACCAATCTGACATTTCATATAAAGATAAAGCATTTTTAACTGGTTGATTTATGCTTTTAGTGAGACTTCAGATCATCACCTCAAAGTTAATTTTAAAAGTAAGAATGGATGGGGAGGGGAAAGCAGGGAGACAGAAGGGCAAGAGTTCCTTAGAAGAAAATAGCAATTTTTACTCTGTAACATGAACACTGATTTCAGATAAGTAGTCACTTTGGTAGCGGGCTTGATGTACAGGCCCATGGGGATGTTTTCATACCTGAAATGGGGATATACTTATCTCTGTCTTTCCTTTCTCTTGAGCTCACATAGGCTCCCAGATTTTAAGCAGTTCTTAAAGACACACACTCACGTACACACAACCCTTCATTGTTCTTCAAGTAATTTGGTAATCTATATTCACACCACGTTAAACATGTAGAATATGGTTACTGGGCAAGTCTTTCAGCTGTGAACTGTGTGGTAGCCAGGGAAGCAAGATTTAATGCTAGAGAAATTTAGTGCAGCCCAAAGAGGAGGGCTTAAATCCAGGAGACCCTGGAGACCCTCCCCACCTCCAGTCACTATGGAAATGACAGGTCCTTTAGACACTAGGCCTGGGGAGCATCTTGTTTATCCCTCAGGGTTTTCCTCCATCTGAATCCTGCTTCCCATCCTGTACTGCCATTACCTCTCTCTGGAGGATGTGTGGGCTGTTGTCTCCAGAAGACTGAGATTTTACCTTTGACAGTGATCCTCTGGCAAAGTTAATGTTTGCTTCTGTATCCCTTCACATAGGGCATCTTTTGAAATTCCCTAGTGCAAACTCTGTTAGTAGTCCCCAGTATTTGAATACTTGGTATATACCAATGAGATCACAGTTTGGCTCTGACTTCTAGATGGCATCTATTTTATAAAACTAATTGACTTTTAAGGAGGTCTGTCCTCCTGATGATGTGGCATAGTTTCCATTAATGTACTGGAGTTAAGTGATCAGCAAAGAGATAATAGACCTCATGGTGAGAACAGCTGAACTTAATTTACAGTGTGTCAAGACAAAAGCTCCTAAAGAGGAACTCTAAAATTGACATTTTAAGACTCCTTAAAATTTTTGTCAATGGTGCCAGAAAGGAGTAGTAAAGCTGCTGTGATGTGGATTCTACAACCTCCATCTGGAGTGGAGAAGCTACTGGTTTCCTACAGACAAGCAGATATTCCGTGAAGCTAATAAAGCTTAAGTTTAGGGATCCTCATTTGCATGGGCCAATTCCTGGGCTATTAACACAATTTTAATTTGTAATTTTGCATTCTTTATAAACTGGATCTATGCTGTAGTGTGAATGCCCCCCCCCCCCTTCTTATGATGAAATATGAACCCTTAAAGATGATGATATTTGGAGTGAGGGGTCTTTGGAAGGTGCTTAAATCATGGGGGTGGAGCCCTCATAAATGGGATTAATGCCTTTTAAAAGAGGGTCCAGAGAGAACTGTAGCCCCTACCACCAGGTAAGGACACAGAGAGAGGATGCAAGCTATGAACCAGGGAGGCAGCTTTCACCAAAACACAACCATGCTGGCACTTTGGTCTTGGACTTCCCAGCCTCCAGACTATGGGAAATAAATTTTCATTGCTTATAAGCTACTTAGTTTGTGCTATTTTGTTTTAAAGGCCTATATGGGATAAGACAGTCTCCAAAGTTGTGTAAGTCACAAGTAGGATTAACAGATTGAACAAAATCCAAATCAACCGATCAAGCAGAAAACAAATATCCGGGATGTTCAATTAAATTTGAATTTCAGGGCTTCTGGGTGGCTCAGTTGTTAAGCATCTGACTTTGGCTCAGGTTATGATCTCACAATTCTTGAGTTTGACTCCCACATTGGGTGACCTCAATCCCTGCTTCGGGTGAGCACAAGCCACGGGTGAGCCCCGCTTCTGTCTCTTCCCCCCCATCCCACCCCTAAAAGGATTCTTTCTCTCCTCTCTGCTCCCCACTCATTTACACCCTCTCTCTAATTCTCTCAAAAGAAAATTTTGAATTTCAGGTAAACAATGATATTTTTTACTCTAATATCCACTAAACATTTGTTGTGGGTTTTTTTGTGTTTATTTTTGAGAGACAGGGAGAGAGAGAGAGAGAGAGAGAGAGAGAGAGAGAGACACGCAGACTCCAGGCTCTGAGCTGTCAGCACAGAGCCTGATGCAGGGCTCTAACCCACAAACCATGAGATCATGACCTGAGCAGAAATCAGACACTTAACTGACTGAGCCACCCAGGCTCCCCACTATTTGTTGTGTAATATTTGGGAATAATAAAAAAAAATCCATTCTTTATCTGACAATCTTCAAGGCCCTGGGGAATCAGTATGAACAAAATAAGTAAATTCTTTTTTCTGATAGAAGTTATAAACAATAAGCCAATAAGTAAAGTATATGTGTCTGATGTTGATTTTATTGATCTAAACCCATATATGTTTTCCTATAGGTATAAGATAGAAGTGGGAGGAGGAAAAAGAGAAGGGGGGTAACATGGGGAAAAATATGGAGACATTATAAAAAGCAGAATTTTTTTAAATTATAGTCTTATTTTTTAGGACAATCTTAGATTCACAGAAAGTTGAGAAGATAGTACAGAGGATTTCCACATATCACATACCTATTTTCCCTCATTAGATACACATATCCATAAATATTCCTGTGTGTAACCATATGCATCTGCATAAAACTAAACTTGAATTGATACTGGTGTCTCCAACTGTAATTTGTTATCGCATAGGTTATTGCATCCCTCTTTTGCTTATCTATAAATTCCTACTCTTCCTACTCCAACAAGTGAGAAACCTAGCTCCTACCATCAACCATTCATTTACCTAATTTTTCAGTTCAGTATCCATTTATAGTAGTTCTAGCATTGTTAATTGATGCCCCTAGGATATAATTTTATCAACTAGAATGCAGTGCTTTTGAGCAGTTCCTTTTGCCTTTGGTCTTACAAATTTCATTCATTTATAGAGTTACTTAGGTGGGTAACTCCTTCCCAAGCCCCCTTCAGTGAGGTTGTTTCAGACGTGGGTAATACAGTCAGATTCTCTTGTCAGGACTGACTGACCTCTTACATGATTTCTTTAAATCTGCCTACATTAATGGTTTACTCTGTGCTGTAAACTGTAAAGTTCTGGGGGTTTGACAAATTCACAATGTCATGTGTCCACCATCACAGTGTCAAACGGAACAGTTTTACTGACCTAAAAATCTCCTGTGCTTCATCTGTTCATGCCTATCCTTCCCCCCAACCCCTGGCAACCATGAATCATTTTATTGTCTTTATTGTTTTGCTTTTTCTAGAATGTCATATAATTGGAATCAAATACTATGTAGCCTTCTTGTTCACTTAGAAATAAGCATTTGTGTTTCCTCCATGTCTTTTTGTGGCTTGATAGCTCATTTGTTTTTATCACTGAATAATATTCCATTGCATGGATGTATCACAATTTGCTTATTCATCTGTTAAAGATACATTGGTTGCTTCCGGTTTTTGTGATCATGAATATAGCTATTGTAAACCTTTACAAGCAGGTTTTTGTGTGGACATAAATTTTCAGCTGAACTGAGTAAACACTGAGGAGCACAATTACTGGGTTGTATGGTAAGACTATGTTTAGGTTGTAAGAAACTGCCAAGCTGTCTTCCAGAAGGGCGTTCAGTTTTGAAAGGCAACTATGCTTGCCACTGTGCTACCAATGCCCACTAGCATTTGGAATTCCCACCAGCAACGAAAGATAGTTCCTATTGCTCCATACCTCTTCAGTTTTTTGGATTTCATTTATTCTTATATACTGTGGTAGCTCACTGTTATTTTAATTTGAATTCCCTGATGACACATGATATTGTGCATCCTTAAATATGCTCAAAGGAGCAGAGGGTTTTTGTTTTGTTTTGTTTTGTTTTTTAGTTTATTTGAGAGAGACAAAGACAGCGTGAGTGGGGGAGGGACAAACACACACACACACACACAGAGAGAGAGAGAGAGAGAGAGAGAGAATGAATCCCAAGCAGGCTCTGCGCTGCCAGCACAGAGCCCAGCACAGGGTTCGAACTCACACATTGTGATATCATGACCTGAGCCTAAACCAAGAATCAGATGCTTAACCAACTGAGCCACCCACACTCCCCAGAAAAACAGTGTTTTAATAGATATTTTTCAGAAAATATCTGTAAAAACAGAGTGAAACCAAAGCCCAATAAACTTCATGGTCCAGAATTTTTCTCTAGCATAGGTGAAGGTAGAGAGAGAAGTGACAGATAACTCAATTCAGTGGTATGTTGTACATTTCAACCTGTGCTGGGGGAAAGTCCTCATAGACGGAGAGAAAGGAAAATTCACTTTTGTTTTTATAACAATGGATGGCTTAGCTTAAGTACTTTGCTAGATTAGAGATGGTTACCCAAGTTTTATTTGGGTGATTAGGAAGGACTTTCCCCTACAAGAGGATTCCACGTCAGTCCTTGTGCTGAGGTTAACCTTAAAATAACATGAGCATATGTGGAACACTTACTATGTGCCACATGCTGTGATCAGCTCTTTACATGTATTGGCAGAACCCAGAGAGATCCTGGAAGGCATACCCTATGATTATGCCTATTTTTGTTCTAAAGCTAAGTAACCAAACAGCTAAGTATCTCATCTAAAGCCCATAGCAATGTGTGACAAAGCTTGAATATGAAATCAGGCAGTTTGACCACAGCATCTGATTTCTTAATCACTTTAATGTTTCATCTGCCTCACAAACCATGTCCTATTACAAATCAAGAAGGAAAGCTGAGAAGGAAGATAAAAGGTGAGACCTTTCTTGATAATGGGATTGTATTCATTTCTTCAAAGCAGACACCTTCTCCACCGTGAGTTAAAGGACTCATCAAGAACTTATCTCTTTGTGATTATAAAAATTGAGAACTTTAGATTCAGGTATCATCTTGAACATCTCCATTTTATAAATGAGGACTTTAAAGCCAGAAATATTCATTGTCCCAATATCTGAATGGATAGAGTCATGGGTTGATGGCTAATAGGTCTTTAGAGCTAGTATTCTTTCCACTACATCATTATTTCTCTATTTGAACTTTAGAAAAAAATGTGGATTGATGACTGTTTCCTTTTTTTTTTTTTTTTAATTCTGACCAACCTGTCCTTTTGTGGCCAAAGCCTCAAAGTGCATTAAGGGGAGGGTAGAATCTAGGACCCTCCACCTGCATGTCTCATCGCTATTGTGTGTCAAATAAATGTAAACGAAAGAAGCCTTCTGTGTGCCTGGCTGCCACTATAACCTCCTAGACTAATGCTCACTTTATTTAAAAAGAAATTATTCTCTTCCTTCCAAAGGAAGCCATGTAAATCTAACTAGCAGAGAATATTTCTGTTTTCTTTCCCAAGTGAAACAGGCAGCAGTGCCACAGTAATTTGCTCTTGATTATTACAGTATAAGAAGAAAACTTTTTTTTTCTTAAAGAGATCAGGAGGAAGATGATAGTTCTGTGTTTTTAATTCATTGGGTAGCATACAAGTCTCAATATGAGAACAGAAAATGAAAGAGAGGCAACTGTAAATAATGCATGCAATTATTTCGTTATTAAGATTTTATTGGTGGAGTAGGAAGGTGGAAAGAAGCTAAGAAAACAAAGCTCAAGTTAATTCCAATTCATAGCTTTCATAACATTTGATAAATCTTTCTGGGACGTAAATAGCAGCAAGAGATAGCTGGGGAATCCTTTCAGTTTGTTTTGTAAATGGGAGAAGTATATTGGAGCCTAATTAAAAGTTTTAATAATATAATTAATGAAATTTTGAATGTGTCTATCACTAGATATTAATTATCTTGTAGCTACTAGAACAAATAATGATGGTATCGTTCTTCGTGATTAGCACGGGTACATCTTCCCCATATGAATGTTGATTAACTAGAATAAATTGGTTATCAAACTAAATATTTTTCCAAAAAACAGACATCTTCATTAATATTAGCTTAAGGTGTTGGAGGATAATGGAATCTGCCAATGAACTTGTTTTCCTGGCCAAAAATCAAGTTAATGAGGAATCTAAGGAAAAAATGAATACACTCAATAGAAAATGAATATGATGGAAATGAATTAATGCAACAGAAGAAAAACAGGTCTTTTAAAGGTATAGGAAACGGATATACTCGTTAAATTAATTAACCAAGGAGGCTGTTAGACTGAGGTGGTTCTAATGCCTTGACAACCTATGTAAGCCAATCAAAATCTAAGCCTGTAATACCTCAAGGTTAAAAAACAAATTGAAACCTAAGGGCAAGCAGTCAAGGCCATTTACCTTTTCCCAAACAAGGGAGCCACTTAAGCCAATCAAATAATTTCCTTGCTTTGTTTCTTCCTTTCTAAAAAAGTCTTTCTTCTATGTCCTGTGGGTAGAGTGCTCCTACTTCCTGTTTGATACTGACCTTATGGTATAGATATTTGCACAGACTCAATACCTTTGATATACCTCAGTTTATTGTTTAACATACTGTAATTAGAACATTTTTTTCAGTTATTCTGTCATTTATTCTAACTATCCCAAATTTTCTTAATTCATATGATTTTCATTTTGAGAGGAAACCATTACAATCTTTGAATCTAATGGTAAAAAACATCAAGCAAAATTCTCAGTTTTGAAGTCTTTTAAAGTCCACCTTAGACTTTAAGTAAACTGTAAATTATTAAATCTAGAAGACTAAGTATTTTAACTTAAGATAATTCTAGAAATAGTGTCATACAGAATGCTAAGCTCTTTTTATATCTTTATTTTTTGTTATAAGTTTATTCTGAGAGAGAGAGCATTTGTGAGCATGAGTGGGGGAGGAGCAGAGTAGGAGAGGGAGAGAGAGAATCCCAAGCAGACTCTGCTGTTAGTGTGGAGCCTAAGGCAGGGCTCGAACCCATAAACTGTAAGATCATGACCTAAGCTGAAATCAAGAGTTGGACACTTAACCCACCAAGCCACCCAGGCACCCCTCTTTTTATATCTTTATATATTTTATAGCCTTGTGAGATAGGTGGTATCAGAAAACATTTTACAACTGATAAAACTAATGATTTATTAGGTTAACTAATTGACCCAAGCAGTCAGCACAGAAAATTATAGATCTGGATTTGAATTGCAGCCTGAGGCCAAATGTCATAATACTTCCTTACCTCAACTAAATGTTAACCAAATATTTTGCCAATTTTGAAAATGCCTCAAATTTAAATTATAATTTACCATGAGATACTTTCATAAACCCTGATTAACAGCATTATAGGGAGCACAGATCATTTTAAAGTGTTAAAGTTTCACATAGTAAAGCTCTTGATTAAAAAAAAAAAATCCTAAAAAATACGATTTTCCACCCACACTGTCAAAGAACAAAATTATCAACGAGTCATGACTTAGGTGGTGAACTATTTAACAATCCAATCACATTTGTTAGCCACATGCCCCCTCACCACTGGTCCCATGGTAGCATTCTCTCAGCTTCTGGGTAGAAGAAATGTAGCTGGTACCAAAAAAGGTGATATTTGTTACTTCTGGACTCCAGTTCTGCTGGATTAGATCACCAGCTCATATCATTTCGGAAAGGAGTAAAATGGTGTTATGGCTCATGATCAGCCACATTGTTGTTGTGATTCAGGAAAGACCAGCTTCTTTCTGGCTGCTTTTCTCCAAAGCTGTTCTATAAGAAGCAGGTGCTTAGCTTTTGTTGGCTTACTTCCCATGACTTTAAAGAGGTCCAAAAGTCTATATGTTCAACTATTTCATGACCTAAAGCATTAATGTTTAAGAATTAAACATTCATGGCCGACTTTGGTGATAGGACCGAATCCCAACAGAACATAAATCCCAGCAAGAGTAATAGAAATAAAAGCAGTAGGTGGTAAAGAAGTGTTCTCATACCTATATTCTGTCACAATTAAGCTCATTCAAAAAATGGTTTGTGTGTTGGCTTGGGCCTCTAAAAACTCAATGTATTCAGTTCCAGTGTAGAACATGAGTTCTGGGAAGCAGATTTATTTCATTATTGGCACTGTACAGTTTCCAAGTTGAGCTGTTATTTGAAGATAGACATGACTGACTCACCTCTCTAGGAGTCTGAGCCACAGAGCACCATTAGCTATGAAAGATAACAATGTTCTCTTGGGTATATTGGAATGCTGATACTGCATAACAAAGCACTGGAAATCTCAGCGATATATATCAATAAAAATTGATTTCTCACACATCTGCAGCATTCAGTATGAGGTTGTTTTATCTAGGCCGTGTACAACTGGACAGTTCTGGTTCATATATCCCTTATTCTCTCCCCGAGCCTACTGGGCTAATCCACGCATGTGCATCTCTTAGCCATCACAGAAACACTGGAGTGAGTATAATTGCATAATTATTTTCTGTGAAAGTACTTTTTCTAATAACATCGTGCCTACTAACATTATCTTGGCCAAAACAATTCATATGATTAAGCCTAGCCTCAGGGGCAGAGAAATACACTCTATGCTTTACTGGGAGGTGCTGCAAAGTTAGAAGTCAAAGGTCAGCTTTATAGGGAGGGATGAAGAATTGAGGACTTTAATGCAATCTATTATAGCAATAAACCAAATATATAAGAAGCCATAATAAATGCTAAGAGTCAACAGTAACATTAAAATTATTCCCCAAGATTATTTCTTAAATGACTCTGTAATTACAATGATTAGTTATTGTCACATGCAATGATTGTCAATTGTAACTGTGTCGAGGTTAAAAATTATGCAGGTACACAGAGAAAATGTAAGTACTATGTCCTGACTTTATGTCTGATTTTGTCTTATTTCCTCTACCTTTGCCTTCATCAACCCTTACTTAAAAATGTGATTTTGCTTTTACCTTCACGTGGCACAGCAGATCTTTCAGGAATAAGGTAGAACATAAACATATTATCATATGAAATCTTAGCATTAAAGTGGAAAATAAAGTTAGCATATTCTCTGGTTTCTTCCATATTTTACAGATGATATAACTGAGATACAAAGACACTATATGACTTGCAAAGATTTAGATGAGATAATTTCGAAGAAAAATCTAGTTTGTGATCTAATATCACTTTATATTTCAGTTTTATTGACCAAGTTGAGGAAAAAGAATCCAGTTTGCTTCACCACTTTTTCTCATTTTTTCTTCTGCATCAGACGTAACTATTCACCTTTCTGTAAATGTCTATAAAAATTATGAGCTTAAAATGTTGATTACATTTTATTGCTTTTTTACATGCAATTTACCTTTTTTTTTTGGTAAAGAGTTTTCTAGCTTTAAGCTTCTCATACTAGAATCTGCTTTTTCTCAATTTAACTATATTTCTCGAGCTGTGGATAAGAGTTTAGTCAAAATCCTTCAGCTATATGAGAGAAATGCTTTTGCATATATATACCAAAACTAAAACCAAGATAACCGAAAGTGAATTAATTTTAAGGATAGAAGTATTTACCTGGGACTGTCATATTTCCCAAGGTCATTGGAATTCCACTATTACAAGAACCCATAAATATGAGCTGAGACACATAGTGGTTTCACCTGGACAGGGGCACAGGGATTCTGAAATAACCAGACATACATAGGTAGCTCCAATTATTTGCCTCTCAGACCAACAAAAGCAATGGCTGCTGAAATAATGGTAAGAAAAATGGTTCTAGAGTTTTCCCCCATGACTCAAGACAAGCATTTACATTATTTAGACACTCGATGTCTCTTCTGACTTATGATTGCCTTACCATCTATGGAACATATTTAGTGTCCCCATGGAAGCAATTACACATGAAACATCAACATATATTTATTTAGTAGACAGTGTTTTCATAGGTCCCTGCAGTGTATTTTAACAGTAGTGGAAACGAACATTTTGGTGTAATGTGTTTTTATCTATCATTCAGATCAAAGAAAATCCAGTCCTTGTAAATCTTAGAAAGCAATTGAAAGTTTCATACAGTAGTTGAAAGTAGTGAAGTAGTAGAAATTAATTAAAAGTAGTAGGATATAGAAGTAGTAAGTAGAACTCTGTGTATTTATGTGGAAAAATACAGCATTACATATACTGTCTTAGGAATTTTTAAGCCTACAGTTCACTGGCATTCACAGTGTTATGCAACCATCACCACCACCCATCCCCATAAATTTTCATCTTGTAAAACTGAAACTCTGTATCCATTAAACAATAATTCCCCATTCTCCCCTCCCCCTAGCGTCTGGCAACCACCAATATACTTTCTGTTTTAATGATTTTGTTTGACTACTGTAACTACCTCAAATAAGTGGAATCATAAAGTGTTCATCTTTTTATGATTGGCTTATAACTCAGCATAGCATTCACAAGATTTATTTACGTTGTAGCATATTGCAGAATTTCCTTTTTTAAGGCTGGATAATCTTCCATTATATGTATAGGCCACATTTTGCTTACCTGGCCATCTGTCAATGGACCGTTGGGTTGCTTCCCTGTTTTAGCTATTAACATAAGTGTATAAATGACTCTTGGAGACCCTACTTTCATTTCCTTTTGGTATGTACCTAGAAGTAAAATTGCTGAATCATGTGGGAATCCTATTTTTTAATTTTTATAGAACTACCATACTATTTTCCACGATGACTGTACCATTTCACAGTCCCACCCACTAACAGTGCACAAGAATTCCAGTTTCTTTACATCTTTCTAGTACTCATTGTTTTCTGGTTTTTTATTTGTGTGTGTGTGTGTGTGTGTGTGTGTGTGTGTGTGTGTGTGTGTGTGTGTGTGTGTGTATTTTATAGGAGTCATCCTAATGATGTGAGGTGGTATCTAATTTTTTTATATACATTTTTTAAATACATTTCTCTAATGATTAATAATGTCAAGCACATTTGCAGTTTGTTTTGTTTTGTTTTTTTGGGCCATTCATATATCTTCTTTGGAGAAATATCTATTTAAATCCTTCCATTTTTATATTGTTTTTTTGTTAAGTTTCAAAAGGTCTCTATATGTTCTGGCTATTAATCCTTTATAAATATACTGTTTGCAAATAGTTTTTCCATTCTGTGTGCTGCCTTCTTACTCTGTGGATAGTGTCTTTTCATGCTCCAATTTTTTGAATTTTCATGAAGTCAATTTATTCTTTCTTTTATTACCTGTGCCTTTGTTATCATGTCCAAGAAATCATTGCCAAATCCAAAGTTGATAAGCTTTTGTCCTATGTTTTCTTCTAAGAGTTTTATTGTTTTAAGTCTTACATTTAGATCTTTGATTCATTTTGAGTTCATTTTTGTATATGATATTAGATACGGACTAAACTTCACTCTTTTGCCTGTGGATATCCTGTTTTCTGAGTATCATTTATTAAAAATATTGTCCTTTCCCTACAGCACACTTTTGGCACTCTTGTTATTCTTGTCAAAAATCATTTGACAGGGCGCCTATGTGTCTCAGCTGGTTGAGCGTCCGACTTCGGCTCAGGTCATGATCTCGTGGTTTGTGAGTTCGAGCCCCACGTCCAGCTCTGTGCTGACAGCTCAGAGCCTGCCGCCTGCTTCGGATTCTGTGTCTCCCTCTCTCTCTCTGCCTCTCCCCGACTTGTGCTCTGTCTGTCTCTCAAAAATAAAAAACAAACATTAAAAAAAATCGTGACAGTGTATGGGAAGTTTATTTTTGTACTCTCTATTTTATATCTATTCCATTGATATATATTTTTATGGACGTACCATATTTTTTTGATTACTATAGCTTTGTAGTAAGTTTTATAATCAGGAACTGTGAGTACTCCAGTTTTGTTCTTCTTTTCCAAGATCTTTTTGGATATTCCATGTGAATTGTAGGATACATTTTACTACTTATGCAAAAAATAGTATTGGGATTTTGATAGTGCATTGAGTGGGTCAATTTTTGCAGTATTGACATTTTAACAAGATTAAGTCTTCCAATCTACAAATATGAGGAATGTTGGAATTTATTTACATGTTCTTTAATTTCTTTCAGCAGTGCTTTGTAGTTTTCATTGTACAAGTCTTCTACCTCTTTGGCTAAGTTAATTTTAAAACATTTTTTTCTTTTTGATGCTATTGTGGACGCAATTGTTTTTGTAATTTCCTTCTTACATTGTTCACTGGTTATTCATAGAAATGCAACTGACTTTTGTGTGTTGACTTTATATCCTGCTACTTTGCTGAGTTCATTTATTAATTTTAACATTTCTTTTGGTAGAATCTTTGAGGTTTTCTACATATAAGATCATATCATCTGCAGACAGAGTTAATTGTATTCCTTCTGCTGGAAGCTGCGAGCTTTCAACAGACTCCAGAGCTCAAAAATAGTCACATCAGACAGATAATTCTAGTATAAATGTCTAGGTGGGAGACAAATTCCTGGTGCGTCTTATTCTTCCATCTTCCCAGAATCTTCCCAGTAGACTTG
This sequence comes from Panthera onca, assembly GCF_046562875.1. Taxonomy (NCBI): domain Eukaryota; kingdom Metazoa; phylum Chordata; class Mammalia; order Carnivora; family Felidae; genus Panthera; species Panthera onca. The sequence continues at coordinate 126,155,733 of NC_138344.1, forward strand.
GTTTTAATATTTAGTTTCTGAATTTATGAAAAACATTAGCATAATCCCAAAATGCAGAAGTAGGCAGTTGAGCATATTTATAGGTAATTCATGCTTAAAACAGTATTTATTAACAAAATATCCAGGTCATTAAGTTGAAATGCTTTAATTATTATTCACTTGATAATAGAAGACTCCCTTATAATTCTATACACCTAGAATAAAATAATACATGTAAGGGTGGGATTATCTCAAAATAATTAACATCTTTGTATTGAAAATGTTCATTTTCTCCTATAATTTAGTAATGTTATTAAAACAGTAAGGAAAACAGAAGAAAAATGAAGTATTAGGACTTCATTAAGATAAAAAGCTTCTGCACAGTGAAGAAAACAATCAACAAAACTAAAAGGCAACCTATGGAATGGGAGAAGATATTTGCAATTGACATACCTAATAAAGGATTAGTATCCAAAATCTATAAAGAACTTACCAAAATAAACAGCCCCCCCCAAAAAAATACTCCAGTTAAAAAATGGGCAGAAAGCACGAACAGATGCTTTTTCCAAAGAAGACATACAAGTGGCTAACAGACACATGAAAAATGCTCAACATCACTCTTCATCAGGGAAATACAAGTAAAAACCACAATGAGATACTACCTCACACCTGTCAGAATGGCTACAATCAACAACTAAGGAAACAACGCATGTTGGTGAGGATGCAGAGAATAGGGAACCGTCTTACACTCTTGGTGGGAATGCACAACTGGTGCAGCCAGTCTGGAAGACGGTATGGAGGTTTCTCAAGAAGTCAAAAATTGGGGTGCCTGGGTGGCTCAGTCAGTTAAGCATATGACTTTGGCTCAGGTCATGATCTCACTGTTTGTGAGTTCCAGCCCTGTGTTGGGCTCTGTGCTGACAGCTCGGAGCCTGGAGCCTGCTTTGGATTCTGTGCCTCCCTCTCTCTCTGCCCCTCCCCCACTTACACTCTGTCCATCTCTCTGTCAAAAATGAAATAAAAACATTTAAAAAATTAAAGAAGTCAAAAATTGAACTACCTTAATACCTAGCAATTGCACTACAGGTATTTATCAAAAGTACACAAAAATATTGATTCAAAGGGGCATGTGTACCCCAATGTTTATGGCAGCACTATCAACCTAGCCAACTTATTGATTATTGAAAGAGCCCAAATTATTTATTTATAATTAATTCATATGTTTATATATATAAATATTTATATTTATACACACATCTATATACATGGAATATGTGGTATACACACACACAGTGGAATATTACTCAGCCATCAAAAAGAATGAAATCTTGACATTTGCAAAAATGTGGATGGAACTACAGTGTATTATGCTAAGCAAAATAAGTCAGAGAAAGACAAATACCATATGATTTAACACTAGTGAAATTTAAGAAAACAGATGGTTATAGGGGAAGGGAAAGAAAAATAAAATAAGATAAAAACAGAGAGGGAAGCAAACCATAAGAGACTCTTAACTACAGAGAATATACTAAGGGTTGCTATAGAGGAAGTGGGGATGGTTGGGCTAAATAGATGATGGACATTAAGGAAGGCACTTAGGATGAGCACTGGGCGTGTTATATGTAAGTGATGAATCACTAAATTCTACTCCTGAAACCAATACTACACTATATGTTAACTTGAATTTAAATATTATCTTGGGCGGCGGGGTGGGGGGGGAAGCAAACAGTAAAGCTTGAAGAAAAAAAAAACAAGAATGATTAGATATTCACTGGCATTAAAGTCTTCTGTAAATGTGCTCTTCAAGGAGAAAGGAAATGCTGATCTGAGCTTCAGTCTCTATTTTACTTGGAGTGTTTCTCCATTCCTAGATTTTTTCACTACTGCAATGTATTTTATAAAGTTAGCCATTTGGGTTTTTGTCTCCCTATGTGCCAGAGCAGAGTTGTTACTACTGATGTAACCAATTTGTCATAATGTACACAAATTTAGGTTAATAAGTCAGTAAAAAGATCACTGTTTGGAAATACATTAAGTGTTTCAGGTTTCAGATAAATTTTATTGCATGAAATTAAACCATGGTAACACAAAAGCAATATGAAATAATTTGCTAGTTTCTAACAATATTAAAAATGTTTTATTCATAAAGGTTTAAAGACATTAACAGTAATCAAACAATCCAGAAAACATCTTGTATATAAAATTCTTGAGAAATAGTTATTTACAAAATGACTCCCACTGGTGAAAAACCAGGACACTATCATAATTCAGTTGCTGAACTTCCATGAATTAGATATGTCTTAGAGTTCTTTCAGCAATAAATATTCTTTATAAATAAAGAGAACTGAATAAAGAACTCTCTTGTTTATATCCTTTGTTCCAATAATTCAGTTTCTAAGAATAAAATCCTAGGGGGATAACTATTTTTTTAATGGTTTATACACAAATAAAACTATTTACACCCAACATAAATGCTTATTTATAGAGGAAACATTTAAGTAAATTGTAGCATACCCTTATCATGGAATACCATGCAGCTATTAAAATGATGCGTATAAAAAATGACGCTTATAATTTTTAAAGAAGTAGATAAAAATCTTATAAGATTATAACAAGGCTGCACGGTTTTATGTGCAGTATATCAATTATGAAAAGATGCATAATACTCTGCAATAGAAGGAAATAAATATGTCTCTTTGCTGATGATTGTATTATAAATTATTAAGTTTCTTTTAATACTTTTGTATATTTCATTAAGCCTATATAATACCATTGTTATTTTTTACTTGTTTTAAAAAAAAAATTTAACTTTATTATTGAGTATCTTCTAAGTATAATGAACTGACTATGTGCTGAAAACTTAACATTTTCTTCACCCACTGCTCTGGATTTCTACCTTGTTCAGAAAGCTTGGTTACAATGCATGATTAGATAATGCAGAGATTACTTTATTTAATATTTATTCACCCTTTCCATAACTATTGGGAAATAGTTCCAAAATTACTGGAATTTAAAATCTTTTGAAAAAAAATCTAGTTTACTCTGTATCTAAAGAAATCCTTAAGGTGCTTGCTCCTTTGCAGTTACATAGGACTTATAAAACTGAAGATTCACAGTAATCTTCCATTGGCTGTTCTTTCCAATGAAACACAAATGATTATGTACCAATGTAGTTTTCTTAGGTCACTCGCTTACTGCAATAGTTGCTTTAGGTAATACTTGTTCAGAACTCATAGTGTACTAAGGTTTTAAAAATGCATTTTAAACAACAGTTCTTGTCTCCTGAGTTGATATTCCCCTAAGACTAGAGAGCTATAAGGTTTCTTTCCTTATTTTTAATTGAATCTGTCTACTTGTTGCAAAGTGGTTGCAATTTAGAGTCCTGCCTTTCTCAGGCATGTTATTAGGGAACAGATTGTGTTGTTTTCATGACAGACTTGAACTTCTTTCTGAACCAAAACACAATTGAAAACTTCACTGAAATCAGTCCCTGAAATGATCCAGCCCCTCTCCCTCTCCTTCTCCTTCTCCTAAAACTAGGTTCTCACTAATTTCCCAAGGTGTAGCAATAAAAGTGAGTTTTCTGAAATCATTAGGATGGTGCCAGTTTGCCAGATTCAAACAACTCGAAAATGCTTGTCACTGAGCATTTTTATTTTTTCATGCCTGAACCTCAAACAACAATCAATGGTCTATAAGGTTTGCAATGTGATATTTGAGGAAAATCAGATGGGATGCATTTAATGGAACCAGAACTGGGAAACCCCACTTCTCAAGTGAGTGGATGGAAGGAGAAAGACGAGATGTTCCTATTAAACTACGATTCTACAAGGGCACTGTTTCCGTTGTTGTAGAACAGAATTTTCTGTAACCTATCCTATGTTTCTAATGTGCTCCTAAGACTACATAATTCTTGAGGTCCTACCAGTCAGCACTCAGGGAGAAAAATGGCTTCTTCTAAACAACCTCCTTAAGACCATCCTGTAGAACCAGAATGCTTGAAGGATAGCCCTACAAGCAAGGGGAATTTTATTAGAAAGAACTTATTCACTTGGAATGAAAATAGTACACCAGAGGCTAACACCACCAATCATAGAAAAAAGGATTGTAGAGTCAGAACTGGGAAGAAATGTAATTTATCTAGATCCTTCTTTAAACTCCAGAGAGGATTGTAATTAATTCAAAGACTGTGAACTGAATATTTCTCCTAAGTATAAAGTTGGCCAGAGTGAGTTTGTTCTCCTGTGATTTGGGGTCTAAGGCCATAGATTTTGTAGACCTTCAATAAATATTAATTATTAGTAATGATTCTATATTTTCAGTGAAATACCATTCTACCCTACAGTTCTTTCAGTGGCTAATGTAAAACGTTTCTGTGACAACAAATTCTAACATAACTAATGGCTTTCTTAGTAGCTTCTGTATACAAGGTCATATCATGACCACTGTTTTTTCTAGATTTTAAACATTTACTATTAGTTTCCAGTTTTAGTCCATTATTCTCTCCATCCTCTATGAAGTCAGTGTCAGTGAAACATCAATGAAACCTGTTTGCTACAAAATATTCCCCTGCACTAAAGTGAGGGAATAAAAGGAAAGATGTTATTTATGGTTTTATTAATAAAATTTAAGGAGGCCCTTTGTGACCATTTTAACTGTGTACCCCACATTTAAATTCTATTGTTCAACCATTTTTTATTGCTGTTAATGCATGAAGAAGGACACTTTCAGTTTTAGACTAGGCAAAACTATACCTTCTCAAATCATAAACTCACCTATCAACATATTTGGTCTTGTCAGATGTTTCCTATGTTCTGAATTACCAACTCAGTTCTTTTGCATTTCCTATAGTTCATCATGTGATTGGAAAGCAAGGACATTTGGCTGCAGGTTATAATAAAATAATTGAGATCTATTTGATTATCTTGCAGATATTTCAGAGAAGAAAAACTCATTCAATTGTATTACTTTAAAGAAAACAATGCTCTGAGAATACCTTCAAGAAATAATCCCATCCTAGTATTATCTTTAGCTCATTAAATATAGGTTAGTAATGTCCTGGGCATGAATAATGGGGAAGTATTTTGCCTTTTTAGATTGCTATTAACAAGTAGAGATACAAGCCTATCTTTATCTTGATAAGTTATAGTGAAAGTGAAAGTGATAGTTTTGGAAGTGATAGTGAATGGTGATTTCCACTCATGAAAGGTTTTGAGGTCTGTAAGCCTCTTTGAAAACCTAGTACTTTTAAAAAATAGATTTATACAATTAGTCTAATTAGGATTGAAAGTGACCAAGTCTGGGTTAATACTAGATGGAACCATGCAATTTTGGAGACATATACTATAGTCTCTGCCTTAGAGAGCCACACTGCATTTTAGCATATAAAGGTTGTGAGTGGTCCTGCAGTAAATATGTTAATATACAGTGTAGTTTCCATGTTTCATGAATTAAGCATGGAGTTATTTTCATATGCTTCTACATATAATTTTGTAGTCACTTATAACTTAAAGATGTTGCATGAAAGACACTTTATACACAGTATAGTTTCAGTGAGTTAGCACAAGTCTACTCCCATAAGCCTCCACACTTACGTTTATAAACCCCTGTAACCAATGAAAGAAGATGTTTCTTGAAAGACAGTTTATACACACTGTAGTTTCAGTGAGTTAAACATACGGCTATTCCCATATGCTTCTACACACAAGTTTACAATTATCTTTTTTTATTATCTTTAATTCTAGTTAGTTGACAGTGTTATATTAGTTTCAGGTGTACAATACAGTGATTCAACAATTTAATACATCACCCAGTGCTCATTACGACAAGTGCTCTCCTTGATTCCCACCACCTATTTCAACCATTCCCCTCACTCCCTTCTGGGAACCATCAGTTTTCTACAATTAAGAGTCTGCTTCCTGATTTCTCTCTCTCTTTTTTTTTTCTCTTTGCTCATTTTTTTGTTTGTTTCTTAAATTCCACGTATGAGTGAAATCATATGGTATTTGTCTCTCCCAGACTTATTTAACTTAGTGTTATACTTTCTAGCTCCATCCACGTCATTGCAAATGACAAGATTTCATTCTTTTTTATGGCTGAATAATATTCCATTCATCCACCACTGGATATACAGGCTGTTTCCATAATTTGGCTATTATAAATAATACTGATATATGCATAGGGGTGTATATATCCCTTTGAATTAGTATTTTTTATATTCTCTGGGCAAGTGATGCCAAATAGATTGCTAGTTCTTATCTAGGTAGGTCTATTTTTAAATTTTTAATGAAGCTTTATACTACTTTCCACAGTGACTGCACTAGTTTGCATTCTCATCAACAATGTAAGACTGTTCTTTTTACTCCACATTCCCACCAACAACTCTTGTTTCTTGTGTTGTTGATTTTAGCCATTCTGACAGGTGTGAAGTGATATTTCGTTGCAGTTTTTATTTTCCTTTCCCTGATGGTAAGTGATGATGAGCATCTTTTCATGTGTCTGTTGGCCATCTGTATTTCTTCTTTGGAGAAATATCTATTCATGTCTTCTGCCCATTTTTAATTGACTTACTTGAATTCAATTGAATTTACTTGAATTTAATTGAAATACACACACACACACACACACACACACACACACACACACACACACACTAGCTCTTTATTGGATAGGTCATTTGCAAATATCTTCTCCCATTCTGTAGGTTGCATTTTAGTTTTGTTGATTGCTTCCTTCACTGTGCAGAAACTCTTTATTTTGATGAACTTCTAGTAGTTTATTTTTGCTTTTATTTTACTTGCCTTAGGAGACATATCTAGAAAAAAGTTGCTGTAGACAATGTCAAAGAAGTTACTACCTGTGTTCCCTTCTAGGATTTTAATAGTTTCAGGTCTCATATTTAGGTCTTTAATCCATTTTGAATTTATATTTGTGTATGGTGTAAGAAAGTGGTCCATTTTCATTCTTTTGCATGTTGCTGTCCCAATACAGTTTGTGGAAGAGACAGTCTTTTTCCCATTGGATATTCTTTCCTGCTTTGTAGAAGATTAATTAACCATATAATTGTGGGTTCACTTCTGAGTTTTCTATTCTGTTCTGTCGATGTATGCGTCTATTTTTATGCCAAATCAAAACATACTTTTTGATTACTAAAGCTTTGTTGTATAATTTGAAGTCCAGAATTGTGATGCTTCCATCTTTGCTTTTAATTAATTAATTAATTAATTAATTAATTTTTATTGCTTTGACTTTTTGAGATCTTTTGTGGTTCCGTACAAATTTTAGCATTGCTTGTTCTAGTTCTGTGAAAAATGCTGTTGGTATTTTGAGAGAAATTGCATTAAATCTGTACATTGCTCTGGGTAGTATAGATATTTTAACAGTACTTATTCTTCCAATCCATGAGCGTGGAATGTCTTTCCATTTGTTTGTGTCATCTTCAATTTCTTTCATCAGTGTTTTACAGTTTTCAGAGTTGCAGGTCTTTCACATCTTCCAGATGCAGACGTTGGGTTTATTTCTAGGATCTTATTATTTTGTGTTGGATTTATTTCTAGGTATCTTATTATTTTTGGTCCAATTATAAATGGAATTGTTTTCTTACTTTCTCTCTTTAATTTTTTTAAAATTTTTATTCATTTTTGAAAGAGACAGAGTGTGAGCAGGGGAGGGGCAGGAAAGGGGAAGACACAGTCTCTGAAGCAGGCTCCAGGCTCTGAGCTGTCAGCACAGAGCCCAGTATGGGACCCAAAGCTACAAACTATGAGATCATGACCTGAGCTGAAGTCAGATGCTTAACTAATTGAGCCACCCAAGTGCTCCTCTTAATTTCTCTTTCTGCTGCTTCATTATCAATGTATACAAATGCAACAGATTTCTATACTTTTATTTGTACCCTGTGGCTTTACTGAATTCATTTATCAGTTCTAGCAGTTTTTTGCTGGAATCTTTTGAGTTTTCTCTATATAGTATCATGTCATCTGCAAATAATGAAAGTTTTACTTCTTCTTTACCAGTTTGGATGCCTTTTGTTTTTGCTGTCTGCTGTGGCTAGGACTTCCAGTACTATGTTGAATAATAGTGGTGAGAGTGGACATCCTTGTTTTATTCCTGATCTTAGGAGAAAAGCTCTCAGTTTTCACTATTGTGTAAGATGTTAGCTGTGGGTTTTTCATATAAGATGTCTATTATATTGAAGTATGTTCCCCCTAAAACTACTTTGTTGAGGATTTTTATCATGAATGGTTGTTATGCTTTGTCAAATGCTTTTTTCTAAGTCTACTGAAATGATCATATGGCTCTTATCCTTTCTTTTATTAATGAGATGTATCACACAGATTGACTTGAGAAGACTGAACCACTGTCAGAACCAGGAATAAATTCCACTTGATCATGGTGAATTATTTTTTTTAATGTATTGTTGTATTTGGTTTGCTAGTGTTTTATTGAGGATTTTTGCATCTATATTCATCAGGGATATTGGCCTATAGTTCTCTCTTTTAGTGGTGTCTTTATCTGGTTTTGGTATGAGGTAATGCTGACCTCATAGAATGAATTTGGAAGGTTTTCTTCATTTTCTATTTTTTGGAATAGTTTGAGAGGAATAGATATTAACTCTTCTTTAAATGCTTGATAGAATTCACCTGTAAAGCCATCTGATCCTGGAGTTTTTTGGTTTGTCTCTTTTTTGTTTTTGTTTTTCTGATTCAATTTCTTTGCAGGTTATTAGTCTGTTCAAAGTTTTTATTTCTTCTTTTGGTAGTTTATATGTTTCTAGGAATTTATCCATTTCTTCTAGGTTGTCCAATTTGTTGGCATATAGTTTTTCATAATACTCTCTGCAATTGTTTGTATTTCTGTGGTGTTATTTCTCCTGTCTCATTTGTGATTTTACTTTTATGAGTCCTTTTTCTTTTTTTCTTAATCAGTCTGGCTAGAGCTTATCAGATTTTCAAAGTATCAGTTCCTGGTTTCATTTATCTATTGTTTTTTTTTTTTCATTTTTCTAAGTTTCTATATCATTTATTTCTGTTCTAATCTTTATTCTTTCCTTCCTCCTGCTAGTTTTAGGTTTTTTTGTTGTTGTTGTTGTCTTTCTAACTCCTTTGCGTGTAAGGTTAGGTGGTTTGTTTGAGATTTTTCATGCTTATTGAGGTAGAACTGTATTGCTATAAGCTTCCCTCTTAGAACTGCTTTTGCTGCATCTCAGAGGTTTCGGACTATTGTGTTTTCATTTTTATTTGTTTCTAGGTACGTTTTTATTTCTTCTTTGATCTCCTAGTTGACCCATTCATTGTTTAGTAGCATGTTATTTAACCTTGTATCTGCGGTCCTTCTAGATTTTTTCCTGGGACTTGACTTCTAGTTTCAAAGCATTGTGGTCAGAAAAGATGCACGGCATGACTTAAATCTTCTTGAATTTGTTGAGGCTTGTTTTGTTGGCTAATATGTGATCTGTTCTGGAGAATGTTACTCCTCTCCTCCCCACATTTTATTTTTATTTATTTATATTTTTCCCCATATTTTAAGTAGATGTTGTTCTATTTTACATCCTCTTATTTTGTGAGTTTCTTGACTGATTTTTTGTTTACAGAAGTATTCATGTTTACTGCTTTTGTGCTTCCTAACTTTTTACTGTCACTTTTCATCTCCCTTTCCACTCAAAGAGCCCCCTTTAATATTTCTTGCAGGGCTGGTTAAGTGGTCATGAACTCCTTTAGCTATTGTTTGTCTGGGAAACTGTCTCTTCTTCCATTCTGAATGATAGCCTTGCTGGATAGAGTATTCTTGGCTATAGATTTTTTCCCATTCAGCTCTTTAAATATATCATGCAACTCCCTTCTGGCTTGGAAAGTTTTTGCTGAAAAATCCCCTGCCAGCCTTGTGGGGCTTCCTTTGTATGTTACTGCCTTATTTTGTCTTGCTGCTTTAAAATTTTTTCTTTATTACCATATGTTGCGAGTTTAATTATACCATGTCTTTGTGTGGAACTGTTTTTGTTGAATTTGTTGAGAGTTCTCTGTGCCTCCTAGATCTGGATATGTTTCCTTCCCCAGATTAGGGAAGTTATCAGCTATTATTTCTTCAAATATAAATTTTCAGCTCCCTTTTCTCTCTTCTTCTTCTAGGACTCCTATAATACAAATGTTATTACATTTAGTGGAAACACTGAGTTCCCTAAGTCTAGTTTCATTTTGCATAATTCTTTTTTCTCTCTTTTGTTCAGCTTGATTACTTTCCATTACTTTGTCTCCTAGGTCATTAATTTGTTCCTCTGTTTCTTCCAGCCTGCTGTTCATTCCATCAAGCATGTTTCTCATTTCATTTATTGAGTGCTTTATCTCTACTATGTTATTCCTTATCTCTGTGTTAAGGGTCTGACTTATGTCTTCCATTCTTTTCTCAAGTCAAGTGAATATCCTTGTTCTCATTGCTTTAAATACTCCATCAGGCATGATGCTTATATCTATTTCACTTAAATCACTGACCATGGTCTTGTTCTGTTCTTTCATTTAGGATAAATTTATCTTTCTTCTCATTTTTTTCTAAGTCTCTATGGCTGTTTTTTTGTGTTAGGAAGGTCAGATATATCTCCTTTTCCTGAGGGCAATGACCTTATGAAGAAGAGGTCCTGTACTGCCCTGTTGTAGAGTGTATCTTGTTTTCCAGGGCCTGGTGCTTCCTGGAGTGTCTGTAATGGGTGCTACATGCACTCTGCTGCTTTGTCCTGGGCACTTTAATCTTCAGGCCAGTCGTCTGCAGAGGGTCTCTTTGCTTATTGGTAGCAGTGTTTGGTTCTTGGCCTGAATGTGACATGTTGTAACTAGGTGTGCTCTGATATGCTTGTGAAATGAATTCTGTCACCAGAACTGAGGCTCCACAAAACTCCTGACTTGGGAGACCTGGTGTGAGCATGGTTTTGAGCCAGTCTTCTAAAGGAGGGGGCCAGCTGGAGCACCTGGGTGGCTCAGTTGGTTAAGCATACGACTTCAGCTCAGGTCATGATCTCACAGTCCGTGAGTTTGAGCCCCACGTCGGGCTCTGTGCTGACACCTCAGATCCTGGAGCCTGCTTCAGATTATGTGTCTCCCTCTCTTTCTCTCTCTGCCTCTCCCCTGCTCATGCTCTGTCTCTCTCTGTCTCAAAAATAAATAAAAACACTTAAAAAATTTTTTAAAGGAGGGGGACTGCTAAGCTGGGACTGATGCAAGCAAGACTGAGAAGCACTATTCCACCGGAGCATGGGGCCAGGGGAAGGTCACGGTGGCAGGGCTTGGTGTAAGCAAGTTAGCTAGCAAGTGTGGGCATTGTGCTGGTTTCTGCGGGTGGCCCTGTGCTTATACTGAGGGGTGGGGGGAGGAAATGGAGCCAGTCAGTTCCTTTGTTCCCAGACCGGTCTCTCCATGAAGGCTGCCTCTCTGAGATGTGCTCCACGATGCACAAATAACCTCCCCATTATGCACCCCAGGCACTTTTCAGGTCACTGTTTCCCTACTGTATGTTTGTGGGTTGTTTGCTTGCCTTCTCTCCAAGAGCAGCATGATGTCCTCTGGGCTCCATCTCAGCCAAGCCGGTTGACCTTTAAAACTCCAGCCTTTAACCCTCATTCATTGTCAGAAGTCAAGAAATTTTCCTAGCCAATTTCTAGGGGGGGCGGCTCATTTTCCCTGTATGCTCCCCTAAGTGCTAGTCTGTCTCTTACCCTTCTTTGTGATTGTGGCTCCCTCCCCACCTTGGCGGCCATAATCCATTTCTCTGATAAACCACTTCTCCACACTTCCTACCTTCTTCTATGTGACTTCTACCTTTAGTTGTGGAGTTTGTTCTGCCTGTCTTCAGGCCAATTTCTGGGGTATTTAGGATGATTTGATAGTTATCTAGTTGTATTCATGGGGTAAGGCAAGCTTAGGGTCCTCCTACTCCACTGCCGTCTTCAATCTGTAAGTGTTTAACTGTCTTAACCAGAGAATTCACAGTTTTAAATCTTTTAACATTTTGTCGTAACTATGTTCTTTAGAAAGCTATTTATAAAAGCTTATCTAAGCCATCATTTTTTTTAACAAATAAAGATAACAGAAGAAAAGATTGGCTATACCTTCTATCCAACATTATAGAATGTTAATGGCAGAAACTTACGTCTACTTAGATATCCAGACACAGATGCATATGCTCATTCATTACTTTGGTCAGCCCCTGTTACTTGTCATTATTCTGTAACTATAAATTAAGTCATCTTTCCAAATACTTTAACATATATCATAAAATTATTTTGGGGTTGTGTTCATAGCTACAATTACTGAAAGTGTTCACCATTTAATGATGATACTTTTGGTACATTAATAACTACTACATCATGTTGAGTGAGACTGATTGTCTTCCACAACAAATAGTGATACAATGCTTTTCCAGTGAAATTTTCATAACATGCATAGCTCGAATATTTGTCTCAGTCCTCACATCTTGAATTAAATAAACAACTTCACCCATATCATCAAAAGTCATGTCCCACCTCTGGGTTTATTTTAAATTTCTGTTTTACACGTTCACAAGGGCCCCTGCAAAGAAACAAACAAAAGATAATAATCTTAGAATTCCTTTCTTTACACTATCAATTAGGATAGTGACACCATTTTTTTTTGTCCTCTTCCTGCTTATTTTATAACTCAGACAACTGAGCCAATGTTCCTTTTCCTAAATAAGCCAAATGAAATATAATGAAACCACTCTTATTTTTCCATATTGTGTTGGCATAAATTATGCAGTAAAGAAACCACCCTCATTTCTGAATGAGGGCTCATTTTAGTGAAGCCATTTATATACCTGCAAAATATTCATTTTCTGTAATTCTACCAGACTTCTCTAGAATGCCTACTGTGTAGAGTCACCATGCCTATGGAGATAAAACATACAGGCCCAGCTTTCAAAAATCTCAGAGTTTTAGATGGGAAATAGATAAATAAATAAAATGTGGTATAATAACAGAAGTGTGCACAGGGTGCCAAGAAAGAGAAGAAATTCTAGAGGATTTAATGTCAAGTCTGTGACAAGGAATTGTAGTACCATTTTCCATCTCTTTTTCAACTTTCTTGTTCTGTTTAATGGAATCAGAAGAAAAGGTGATTAGCAAATACGTGATGGGCAGGAATGGGGATGAGTGAGTGAGTGTGTGTGTATTAGTAAACTTAACTCCAGTCTGAAAAATATTTGTTAGGAGTAAAAATCAAAAATTTTAATGTCAAAATGATAACTGCATTCCAGGAAAGGTTGGTAGTATCCACAGTCATTTGCTTGCAAATGAAAAAGCAACCCCACCCCTTGAGCTCTAGCCCTCACTGGCAACTTTACAACCCCTATCTGGTGAGATTAACATGGAATGCTTTTTCCTTTCTTGCCTAGAGCACACTCCAGGAATTTCATTTAACTTTCCCACAGACAACATGAAATAGAGAAGAAATCTAAGCAAAGGCTCTAACCCTCCCTCTTGCAGAGTCAGTGAATGAACACTCTGAATAGTCATTCACATAGCTGATAACTTATCCTCCACTGGATTTCCTTGCTGTTAAAATTCAGACAGGACCCATCTAAACTCAAGTAAACTGACAAGTAAAGTTATAACCTAGATCAGTAAGTTCTGTTTCGGCCCCATGAGCAAGAATTGCTTAACAGCTTTTAAACCATAAGATTCCTAATATCACAGAGAGATAACATTCTGTTCAGTAGCTAATTACCAGGGAAAATGAACAAGCCTCAGCCTAAGCCATGTAAAACTTTAAAGCAAATCATAACCCTTATGGAAAAAGCCCATGTAATGAAGTAGACCTAAGATAGGATCATTTTTTTCCATCCTCCATGTAGCTACCTAATAACAATAATTATCATATTAGACAACTGGAAAGTACTGTGGTAAAAATTCTTTAACTGCTACTATTGAAACCACATACGCCATTTATAACATTGCTTATCAGGCATTGGTAGTAAACTTCCATGTCTATTCTGAAATCCTGTACTCTCCTTCATCTCCCAATCTGTCATTCAAGTATCTGGTGTTAAAATAAGCAAATAACCAAAAACAGAGCCTTGCCAACCACACACTACTTCCTTAAACCACCAAAATGTGTTATATTTCGCGGGAAGATGCAAGATCTTCACTTAACGTGTTTTCTCCTATAGAAGATGAGGCAAGCATGGGGAAGGACAGAAAAATGAATTTCACTATTTCGGTTCCAACACAGTGAAGGGTCAGTGAGTAAAATCTGGAAAAGATCAACTTCATCATGGAATTTCAGCTTTTCATGCCACACTGTATCCTTTCCCACATTTCCAAGTCTCTATCGTAATTTATGAAGCCCATGAATACTTTATATCATCACATTTCCTTCAGGACCTCTTTTATATTCTATACTATGCTACTGATATTTAACTTGGATAAATAGAGTGTGCTACAGGCATGAGAACTTTGCAGTGGACATCTAGAACATATGCATTCAAATTTGCTCTTGATGCTTTAAGTTTGAAACTGAAAGTAAGGTTACATAACAAAATGCCGTATGTACGGCATTACATAACAAAAAAATAATATGAAAGTGACTTAAGCAATAAAGAAAAATTACTGTTACAGGTCATTGAGGTTAACAGACATCCAGGTCCCAGGTTTTCTTCTATCTTCCATTTGTCCTCAGCATATTGACTTTATAGTAGGTTAGCCCTCATGCTTCCAAAAGGGCTGCTAGAGTGGCAGACATCATATCAGAACACAACTATAACCAAAGCCAGAAAAAATATGGGGCATTTTTCTTCATAATTTTTTTTTACTACACAGAGGAAACAGTTTCATAGAAGCCCCACCCCAGCGGACCTCACTCTTGTTTAGTGATATTATATCTCATGACTATGCCTAGCCAATTACTGGTAAAGAAAATGGAATTCCATATATGACTTAGAATTATCATAATTTGCCCTATCACCTGAGTACGACCCCCTGCCACAACCTTCCCTAAGTACATGCCCATGCAAAAGAAATATATAAGCAAAATCAGGAAGCATAAACAAGAAACAGGAGGATCTGTTATTAGGAAGACAGACAAAATTTTCTCCCTACTTCCTCATATGATGTTAAGATACCTTTTATCAAAGCACAGCATTCTACACGTCTTGACTCCTGTGTCTGTGCAGGCATCATCATGTGTTTTTAGTGGGAGAATATAATAGTGCCTTTCTGGAGAACGATCTGGAATATGTATAAAAATCCTTAAGGGTATATAGATTTTTTTTCTTGAGCTAGAAATTCTGTATCTAAAAACCTTATCCTAAGAAAATAATTACTTTTATGAACAACGTTATATGAATAAGGCAATTAAAATGGCATTATTAGTATTATTTTTGCCAACAGTGTTTATAAGTAGCATTACATTGATGTGCACTAGAATTCTAAAAATGTCCTGAAGTATTTGGTATTCTGTGATCTAAGTTAGTCTGAGAACCTAGAGGTATTTCTAATTACTCACAATAGTACTCCTCTATTGTCAATGTTAGATGTCTGTTCACATGATTCCCACTATCTTTGTACTACCATAGTGATGACCTTTATGATTTTAGTGGGGACTAGTGTTGGGTGAATGGATCAACAACAGGTGTGTGACAGACTGAATTATTGCCTATACATAAGATTACTCAGGAAAGTAAATAATTTATTTATTGCGTATACAGCAAAGCTTCATACACTATCATGACATTGCCTCTATCTACCAGTGTTACCAGGAAAAAAAAAAAAGTAATAAGTTTTCTTTATCATCAGAGAGAGTTAGAGTCAGCCACCATATGTGTCTCTGCACTTCTACAGTATTATTCTTAACCAAGAAAACACCAAAGATTCCAACTCAATGTTATTTAAAGTATGCGGATAATGTTACCATCCCACTTTGAAATATATCACCTTATAGCTGGGGCATGGACCTGAAGCAAATTACAAATAATATGACAATGAGCAAAAACAGACAATTTCAATATCATTGACCATTAACTTTCATACAAAACCTAGATAAATCCATTTGAAGAGATGTATAATTCAGAATGATCACTTTCTGATTATTCACAAACAAAAAAAAATGGCCATTTTACTCATGAAATAGAGACAAGACAATACAATGTGAAACAAGTTTCTGCCTATGAATTATTTCTATGAATGTCTTGTGAGTTTCATGAAGTCGTTTTCTCAGAGGAAAGATGATATAATTATTTAGATCATGAGATATATATTTTTTCCATTCAATTTTGGCTATTACTAATCCAAGAAATCTGGAAAAGTTTTTATAGATCCAAGTTACTTTCACGTATGACTAGCCTAACAATAGGAGATCTCAGATTGCTTAGGGACACATTTTCTTTCAGATAAAACAGCATTTTCACAGAATGCTTCGTCAGATACTTGGCGGTTCCCCTGCCTTCTAAATAAGGACCTTCCTCAGCATATGTGGGAATTGAGAGATTGCACACATTGGTTAAGCTAGAATTCGAATAGTCAGCCAACATGTGGAAGACATCAGCTCAAGTTATTTCAGTGATCTCACATTGGCAAATATGGTGTTATGACTGTTTCCAGAATAAACAGATCATTCTGCTTGAGTTGTACACCCGTGTGTGAACACATGTAGATACACAGGGATTTGAGGAAAGCAGAGTAATGAAGGCAGAGCAGAAACCCAAGAAAGAATGAAGATATGCATCACTGGATGACTATAATCATACAAGATGACCCACACCATTGGCTCAAATAGTTGAGTCATGAAGATGAGCATTCAGTCAAAGGAAACATGTGGGAGAGGAGAGTGAGACAGTGGAGAAAGAATCCGTTTTCCACTTCATCTAAATTTCATTCATATGCATGGTGAGCCACACCAAACTTTAAGAATTTTTAAACTTGGAATCTAAATGACCTTATCTTAAGATTAAATTTGGAAAATGTACAATTGGGTTTGCAGGTGTGAGAAGGGCCAGAATAAAATGCATTGACTGTTTAGATAGCAAATACTGGATTGGCTCTTCCTGAAGGAATTTGGCTGCCTCCTTTTACTGACAAGTTCCCTTATAAATAATATTAATGTGAGAAGAAAGGTACTTGTTTATTGAAAGTCTCTGACCAAAGAAAGCAGGAAATACCTTGGGTATAGCCAAGCTTTGGACATTCTTCAAGGACTCCTGAGAGTCAAGACAGACATTTGGCTTTGGGAAAGTTATTTCACTTTTGAAACATTACGTTTGATTTGGAAAATTAATTACTAATGTTACCAAGACTGAGAGAAAGATATATACCAGCCTTGTTCCCATTCTCCTTTTTAAATATCCAAGTGATATTTAACTGACCTTTCAGGAAGGAATCAAAAATTAAGACTGAAGTTTAAGGACTTACCTGAATCGTGTAAAAAAACAAAAAACAAAAAAAAACATGGTACTAAGAAAAAGAAAACACATGTCACTCCACTCTCCACCACCACCTACAACCCCCACATTAAGGTCATCCCTTTAATGATTTTATATTTCAATCAATCAATACTGTGTCAATAGCTACATGACTTCATCAACAAAATGGGCGTGATAAGATTATCTTAAATTTTTATAATAGAAGTTTGGCCAAAGTGCTTGTCTGATCTCAGTTAAGTAATTCTTAAGGCACAGTCTATCCATGAATTACATATTTAAAAAAAATGCAAACTTTAGTCATAGGAAATTGGATGTGGGTGAGAGGAGGGAATATTTACTTTGTTTACTTCTTTTGAGTTTTATTATTTTCATTATTCTTTTTTCCATTAATATTGCATGAAAATATAATGCAGGAAATAGTAAGTACAAATTAACTTGGCTCCTCTGCTAAACTTCTAAAATAAGTAAATTAGTTAATATTCTACTTAGTTGAGTATAAGAGAAACCCAAGATTATAGCCTAAATAAGAGAGAGTATATGTATTACCTATATCAATAAGGGCAAGTAATCCATTACTGCATTTAAAAACTGACTGTGAAGTCCACAGGGACCCAGTTTCCTTACAGTTTATTATTTCACAACCCACTAGATATGACCAAATTTGTGTACTAGACAGCTAAATGACAATAGAGAAGAAGGGTGCAGGGGGATGGGAGAAGTAGTAAAGGACAAGTACCAATAGTATCTTAAAGGTGATGTAAGAGTGCCTGGGTGGCTCAGTCATTTGAGCTTCTGGCTCTTGATTTCATCTCAGGTCATGATCCCAGAGACATGGGATTGAACCCCACGTTGGACTCCACAATGAGCATGGAGCCTGCTTAAGATTCATTCTCTCTCTGTCTCTGACTCTATCTCACTTTCTCTCTCTCCCCCTCTCCCCTACTCATCTTCTCTCTCTCTCTAAAATAAAAAAAATTAAAAGTTATCAAGAAGATAATATAAGAAACCCACAGTTATGTCCTATTGAGAATTAGTCATTATCTGTTTTGCTAAAAGGAAGGCTGATAAGTTTGTTCATTATTTTAGGTGTCTAAAATTATGTTATTGTAGAGGAAAGGTACATTGAGGAAGAACTAATTGTTATCAGTCTATCCCATAATAATGTAGTTTGGAAGCCTATGACAAAAAATCCATGTTTTTCTCTCCAACACCGAACAGAAGCAGCAAGCATGGCCGCTACAAACCGCCATCTGACACGTCAATTAATATTCCATTAGAAAAATAAACAGGAAAATACAATTTTCACTAGCGAATTTTGAATCTCCATAGTTGAAAAATTCTGAAGAAACAATAAAATGCAATGTAATGTTCACTCTCATCTAATTCTTTCCCTTTCCCCTTGGAGTTTGTACAGATTGTACACTGGGATACTTCGTTATGTTCAGTGAGGAAGCATAAAAGACTTTCAATGTTCTTAGGATCTAAAACTAAGTTGAAATTCCTGTTAGGTCAAGTATGTTTACAAATGACAAATATGAGATTCAGAGAGTGGTTAATCAAAATTATATAATTAACACCCATTGATATTCTGAGTATGAAAGGTGAAGGTTTTTCTACTTTTATGTTTTGACATATTTTTACTGTGAACCGAAGTGTCAAGAGTTTCTAAATTTAGGGGCGCCTGAGTGGCAGAGTCGGTTGAGCATCGGACTTGAGGTCACGTCATGATCTCACGGTCTGTGAGTTCGAGCCCCCCCATCGAGCTC
The DNA here is from genome assembly GCF_046562875.1 of Panthera onca. Taxonomy (NCBI): domain Eukaryota; kingdom Metazoa; phylum Chordata; class Mammalia; order Carnivora; family Felidae; genus Panthera; species Panthera onca. The sequence continues at coordinate 126,174,893 of NC_138344.1, forward strand.
TGTGCTGACATCTCAGAGCCTGGAGCCTGCTTTGGATTCTGTGTCTCCCTCTCTCTCTCTGCCCCTCCCCCGCTCATGTTCTGTCTCTCTCTCTCTCTCTCTCTCTCTCTGTCAAAAATAAGTAAACATTAAAAAAAAAAGAGTTTCTAGAGTACAAAGCAATAAGGTAACATAAGAGTAAATAAACCAAAAAATGAAAATACAGCTATATTCAGTGCCAAAACTAAGCTTTGATAAGCTTTTTATCATTAATGTTTGCCAAATGACTATGAAATAGTGGCCAAAGAAATTACAAAAAAAAGAAAAAAAAAAAACAGGGAATGCCAACGTTCATTTCTTCTGATGCAAAAAAATGTTAACTGATCTTTTATATAAAAGCTTTCTCATGTGCATAAACACAGTGTTCATAATTTCAAGTTCATCTCAGCTTAGAAGAGTATTGCAACATTCAGGAAAAATAAAATGAAAAACCATACGCTGACCCATATGTGTTGAGTCAAAAAGTCATGGGAAGGTTGGAACCTTTGGGAAGGGTGGTTATTACACTTTTTTAATCTTCCTTCTCACTATGGAGTATTTTCATGATGCGGATTATTATTACTTTAAATGTTCTGTCTTCATTTTTCTTTTGAGTTCTAGTTTCATTTTTGAAATCAGAAAATAGTGATCCATAAAAACAAATAAACAACAAAACCAAATAAGACATAGTGCCTTTTGTGTCAGGCCAGAAACAAATGCGTATCTTGGAAATACAGGCCCTGGCAAGCATGTTTCATTTCAAATGTGCAGGTTGGGAAAGGTCATTTCATTTACACAGAGAACAGCATCTGCCTGATGTACTTATATCTTCAAGGGCAAAAACAGTAGTAGCAAAAACATATGAGGAGCTCCTTCCTCCTCCTGGTTAATTCTATTTACTGTTTTTAGAGACTGGGCCCTCTCAACTGAGATGAAGAAATTAAGTGTATCTAAGACTTAAACACCTATCAAAATGTCCCAAAAGACTTTTCTAAGGCTTTGGGATGCTTTAAATTTAGGGTCCTCAAAAGAAATCAAACTAAGCTCAAATAAGAGCTTTTTAAATTTCATATTCCTATCAAGAAGTAAATTAAATATCTTGAGATCATTACTGTTTGGTGATGATTCACCTGAGATTCAGACAAGATAAAAATCCCAGAGAGGGTTGGTAGCTAAGGGCTTAAGACAACAACAATTTCCCAGGAGAATAATTTCTTAAATCTGAAAGCAGACCTGGATGCCACAACACATTACCCACTACAGTCAACCCCTGTGTCACTTAGATCTATTTTTATAAATTCTGAGAGTAGCTTCTCTAGGATGCTTAAGTCTTTTTGGGGAAAAAAAAACTTATGAGAAGATTTGTGCAAAAAACTATAACCTTCACGGATGGAGCTGGCCATAAGACCACAACTGATGCTCAGTGTTTCCTCGTCTGCCGTAATTTCTAGATCTCCCCCAGCTTTTGTTCATTCCTTTATTGATCTGGGTGACTTACATCGTTAGGGTGATGTAGATCTGAGCCCTACTCACCATGTTTTTCTTAGGCCATACCTGCTACATTTGTAAATTTACCATCAAAATAGGCAGAAAAGAATAACAAAAAACCCTCAGGTGCATCAGCTGAGAGCCACAAACTTCCCTGCTTGAACTCCTTATGTAACAGAAGTCTTATCTTACCCTAATTCTAGTTTCTGTGTAGAGAATAAACTACAAGAGGGCAAGGATGAAAGCAGAGAAGCCAGGCAGCTATTGTTGAATTACAGAGTAGGAAAGAGAATGTGTGTGTGTGTGTGCGCACACGCGCTCGCGGGAGTGGGGGGAGGGGTGGGTGGATGGGCCAAGGTGGCAGTAATGTAAATCATGAAAGGTGGTCAAATTATGGATATATTTTGAAGGTAGAGCTAGCAAGATTTTTTGGTAGAGTGGATGTGAGGTATGAGATGAAGACCACAATCAAGAATGATTATTTTCTAAAACGAGAAAGTCTTGAGGACTCTTTTTTTTTTTTTTTTTTTTTGACAGTGAGCTGCTTTCATGTACCAAAAAATTCATTTTAGAAACAAGGTTATACTCTGTTCTTATAAAATGGGATTCCCACTGTAGTAATGTTTCTAACAATAATACTAGCCATATTTTTTAGAAAAACAGGAGTAAAATCTAGTTAACTAATGTCAGTTCACCTCATATACGGAGTTTATTTGCTAAATTATTTTTAAAGAAAATTTATAAAATAATATTAAAAAAAATTCACGAGTGACTCCAGTAGACTTCTTCAGCTTTATCTCTTACCTCTTCTTTAATCTCATGTTTCCAGTTATCCCTTCTTTTCCAGTAATAAAGAACAAACTGCAGTATCTGAAAACAGCATGGTCTCTCTCACCACTATGCAAAACTCTCCATCTCTTAGAACCTTTCTTTAAGACTACAATGTGATGTTAATTCCTTTATATAATCTTTCCTAATATCCCTATGGCCACTCTTCCCTGAAGTTGTCATGTGTCCTGACATGTCTCATGGCATTTTTCTAATTGTAATTGAATTATTTCCATAGATCCAGAGTTCCTTGAAAACAGAGAATTTATCTGATTAGTTACTGTATTCCCAACACCTTGAGCAATTTCTAGCATAAGGAAAGTACCCAATAAGCAGTTATAAACACAGAGATGACTATTACCTCTTACCAAATCAAGGGTGTATCAAACAAATTACTAGAGGTCAACTTTAGAGCAGGTGTCTGAATTTTATAGTTCAAAATAGTCACCTAAATAATTTATTAAAAATAAAGATCAAAAGACCACATTTTTGGAGATGCTGATTTTGTATGTTTGAAGTAGGAGCAGTGATGATTTTCATCACCCAAACTTATTAGACACCCTGGCCTAGAGGTCTCAGGAAAAAGAATAAAGAACCAAACAAGTAAAACTTCTCCCATTCAACCATGTAAAGTAGTATGATTGACAGTTGGAATTATGAGGGAAAAGGGAGATCTAAACCCTAAATCATTATTTTTATTAAAAAAGGTCACAATCTACTTACAACAAAAAAGCTAACAACAAACTAGAGCTAGAATTGAATTGCATTGTAACACATAAAATGTAAACCAACTTCACATTCTTATACCTATAAATTTAAGAATCTTTATTTTTGAAAAGTTGATTTAGTGGAAGTTTATTGAAAATTGTTGTTTGTTATTTTTTAGCCATTGAAGAGTTCAACATTGTATAAAAGATTTTAATTGCTAGACTGCTGCTCGGTGTATTACAGTTGAGATTTTATTTTCTGTAATTGCACATTGAGACAAAATTTTTAAAATTTTTTTTCAACGTTTTTTATTTATTTTTGGGACAGAGAGAAACAGAGCATGAACGGGGGAGGGGCAGAGAGAGAGGGAGACACAGAATCGGAAACAGGCTCCAGGCTCCGAGCCATCAGCCCAGAGCCTGACGCGGGGCTCGAACTCACGGACCGCGAGATCGTGACCTGAGCTGAAGTCGGACGCTTAACCAACTGCGCCACCTAGGCGTCCCGAGACAAAATTTTTAAATGACATACAGTTTCAAACTCCAAAAGATAACCTTTTTACATAGGCATCAGATATATTTCCATCAATTCCTCTTTTTTTTATGGTAAAGTATATAAAAGGCAGCATTCTCCAGAAAAACTTCTAACTTGATTTCTGTTAAGCTTGAATTCTTTCTCTTTTGCCCTTTTAAGAAAGAAAATATTTTTTTCTAGAGGAAAACATTCCTAAAACTGGGGTGTTTTTCAAATCTATCTTTGAACAGGAGAAGTACTGACAAGCATAACCATCCAAAGTGAAAATACCTTGAAATATACGAGCTTCTTCATTTTTCAGCAAGGGAGTAGACACAGAGCTGAGGTGTCTCCAGGGAGAACTGAAATGCTGTGTTAATATTTTTATTTCTTTAGTATCAGTCAGTTCTAAGCAAATGGCCATCAGGCTTTAAGTTAACTTTAGTACACAAAGTGCCAGCTCTAAATGTAATGTCTTCAGGCATTAAAAAAAAAATACCCCAAGGAAATTTTTCTTCAAAAGAACAGATCTCACATTTTACCTTCAATTATGCAAACTACCTTGAATTGCCAATAAATTAAAATTAACCTGTAAATATGTGGACAATTGGCTGGAGCCTTTCAGATATCAATGTCATCCTAATTCCTTTTCAGGTGCATTTTATTCTCCTGCCATACATTGGCAGGCCCATGCATCTGTCTTTAGGCAAGCAATCATTTAGTACATGCCACACTCATACATTGCTGTAAACCCCAAGTAAGTAAATGAGAAATAGGAATAGAATTTATGATGAATCTTCAAGTTCCTAATTTCATTTATTTTGGTTTATCATGGCAGGCTTCAGATGGCTTTCCTGCATCTAGTTTCTCCCCAATTTATTTCCTCTTTTAGCCATAGGCAGATTAATCTTCCTGAAACTTCACTTTGATCATGTCACCTCATATTCCAGAATCCACATTACTGCCCATTGCTTATAAACCAAAGAATATGCGATATTATTTCTTGGCTATGCCTTTAATCACACCATCTATTCATTCATATAATGCATTCTTATTGAACCTCAATTGCGGTTGATTAAAAAACATGGCTACAATATTTTGCAGCCCCTTTCATCAAGAAATAGAGATGGTTTCCCCATCCCTTGAATCTGGGCTAGTGACACAACCTGCTTTGATCAATTCATGAAGCAGAGTGATACTGCACACTTCTAAGGCTGGGCTTTAGAAGCGTCACAGATTCTGTCATCACCCTCTTGGAACGTGGCCCAGAGAGCACAACATAAGGAAACCAGTCTGACCCACTGGAGGTTGAAAGACCATGGAGGAAGTATGAGGCATCTTAGCTGACAGACAGTACCGATTGCCCATGCATGAGTGAGGTCATTTTGGACTTCCAACTCAGGTAAACTTCCTCCTAAGTGCAGCCACAGGGGTAAGCCTAGGGGAGGCCAGAAGAAGGACTGCCCCCTCCACCCCCCAAACTGTGATGATACTAATAATGTAATACTGTGTTAAACCACTAAGTACTTGTTGGTAAGTATTGGTAGTTTGTTATGTAGCAAAATAGTTGATACGGTAAGCATGTGGTAGATATATTTTTAGGTGCCGGGTAGTCATTAATAAAAAAAAAAAAAAAAGAACCTTGATTACAGTTAAAGCCTAGCAAGCAGAGAATGGCAAAAATAAATAAATACATGCACAAGAAAATACCATATCAAAGTATATCAAGCAGTGATAGATTTTGCATGGAGACTTAAAACAGGATGTAAAAGGTACAGATCAGAGGTAATGAGAGCTCATTCTAGGATGATGTAACAAATCAGAAACCCAGCATTACACCAACCTGTAAGAATTTTGGGTAATTGGCATTTGGTTCTCTTGTTTGTTCAGTTTGGTTTGGTTTGCTGTGCTTTTAATAAATCTGAATACTTTTAAGTGGAACATGCCCTCTCTACTTAGATAACAAGCTGCCTCAGTCCTGGTATCTTCTGTCTAGACTCTTCATGCATTTCTTATCCATCCTATCCTGAGTATGCCTTGCATCTTAAATTCTTTGGTTGATACGATTCTCCATACTCGGGCCAGGGTGTTTCTTTCCCTCTGCCTCCAACAGCTCTGCTCATCCATTAAAACTCAGTTCAAATCACATTTATTTCCATAAAGCCACCTTCTGTTTCCCTAAGCCTACTCTCAAAAGTGTATTACCTCTTCAAAATTGTAAAAACGGAGATCTCTCTCAGTAAAGGGCATAATACCTATTCTGGTAGTTTTGGTGAAGATTAGAGATAATTTATATAAAATGTTTAATGTAGCTCCTGGCACAGGACGCAGTTAAAATAAATGATGGAAACTATCCTCATAATCCTCATCAGCATCAGCATCAGTGCTTTCAGCATTGTATTTAACTCTTCACTCAAATATAATTTATTTAGGGCCTTTAAGGCACAAGTTATGGTACTAGTTGCTAGGAAGACAGAAATGAGTTGTGCTCTATCATGTTATCCGTCATGGGTTAATGATCATAATCCATGCAGCACTTAGACCTGGATGTCTGGAGCTTATCCTGAGCCCAGTGCTTTGGAGGATCCCTACCCAGCCCTCTCCCAGTCATGGTACTTCCCATGAGGCTAGGAATCCACAGGACCAGGAAATATGCCCACCCAATACACCTCTTCCAGGCCAGTGCTTCTCAAACTATCTGTGGTGAAGAACCCATTTTTATTGTGCCCTCTAATTTCCAATCGGCTGTGGAGAAATGCTTTTATAAAATATATTAGAAATTAATTACTGGGGAAATTAAATCTAAAAAGCTAACATATAAAATGCAACCCCCATTTTTTTTATTCAACAGAAATTAGTTCTCCAAATTGCTACAAAAGTGTCTAAAACCCTTACATCAATTTATGCCCTTATGTTGTTACAAACCAATAACAAACATTTTTCTTTTAAAAAAATGTTTATTTATTTTGAGAGTCAGAGAGTAAGGGAGGGGCAGAGAGAGAGTGTAAGAGAGAATCCCAAGCGGGTTCTGTACTGTCACCATAGAACGTGATGCAGGGCTCAGTCTCACAAATTGTGAGATCATGACCTGAGCCAAAATCAGGAGGCATACACTTAACTGACCGAGCCACCCAGGCACTCCCAATAACAAATGTGTTTCAAACTAACAGTAGTCTGCAGGATGCATTTTAAGTAGTCTTGTAATAAAAACTATGTTCCTAGGACTCCAGAATTCCATCCCCACATAAGCAAAAAGTAGTAAGTGTCAGAGTTAAGTAACCATGGTGGAAAGGCAAAAAATGAAATGAATTTAGGAATTATTACTGAGATGGAAATGGCAGGATATCAATTATAACCCATAATATTTGACTCTTATTATTTATGTTTTTAATATAAATATTTTTGTGCCTCTCAGATGTGGCAGAATTGACACGAATATGTGCTTAGAGCAGCACTAGTATAATTAAGAGCCTCAATGCAAATATAGGACTGTCTTACTTCCAAGCTTCTGCTCTTACCTTGTATCATTCCACTATTTTCTCATTTTTATTGTGTGTTTATGCCTCAGACACATTCTTAGATTCCTGTCTAATCTGATTCATGGGATCTACTTAGTAAAAATCTTGGACTACTTGTGCTACTTAACAAAACTGTGTGTATCATTTCTTCTGGCCAAAGACACCATGAAAAATTAGTTGAACACTAAGGGCTCCAGGAACAAAGAAAGTTTGAGAGCCTCTGATATAAGATATTTAAACCCCTAAACCCCACCTTTGTATGGGTTTTATATATATATGAATATATATATGAATTGAATATTAGCCACCAAAAGAATGAAATCTTTCCATTTGCAGGAGTGTAATATACTAAGTGAAATAAGTCAGAGGAAGACAAATACCATATGATTTCACTCCTATATGGAATTTAAGGAATAAAACAGATGGACATAGGGGAAGGGGGAAACAGAGGGGAGCAAGCCATAAGAGATTCTTAACTATAGAGAATAAACTGAGAGTTGATGGAAGAAGGTCAGTGGGGATGGGCTAAATGGGTGATGGGCATTAAGGAGGTCACTTGTGATGAGCACTGGGTATTATCTGTAAGTATCAAATCACTAAATTTGACACATGAAACCTTTTACATATATGTTAACTAGAATTTAAAAACTTGAAAATAAATAAATAAATATATAAATAAATCCCACCTTCATTATTAAGTGATTTATAGTTTGGGGCAAGTTTCTTTACCCCATGCCCCACTTTTATTTTTTACTAAATGTGGTAACTATAGTACCTACTTCCAAGGTTTTCTATAAATATTAACTGAGGTTATACTTAGAAAATTGCCTAGAAAGCAGTAAGTGCTCTGTAATGTTAGCTATTATTTTTTCTGAGTTTGTAACCCCAGTTCACATCCTTTCAAAGCACTGATATACTTTGTAAATCCAGTATTACTATTCGTGGTGTGTGTCTTAAACAGTTATTCCAAGATAATTTTTTTAAGGTTATTTATTTGAGAGAAAGAGATACAGTACATGTGAGAAGGGGAGGAGCAGAGAGAGAGGGAGAGAGAGACTCCCAAGCAGGCTCTGTGCTGTCAGCAAGAAACCTGATGTGGGCCTCGACCTCATGAACTGTGAGATCATAACCTGAGCTGAAATCAGGAGTTGGATGTTTAACCAACTGAGCCACCCAGTGGTCCCTCCAAGATAATTTTTTATTAAAAAAAAAATAATGTGGTATATTTCAAAAGAAACTACAGATACCCACTGTATCTGTTATAGAATGAGATAATTAGATGAATAGATGTACTGGAAAGCATTTTTATTATTTTGCCACTTTCCAATTTATTTGAAAAAAGGTACCTTTAGAGACATTGGCATGGGTACTACTAAGAACAGAGCCAAATAGAGCCCTATCATGAACAAAGCTATAAAAAGTTAATTTCTCTATTTGTCTGAATCTCTCAGCAACACAGATAGTGATGTTTAACAAGGAAGACTACAAAATACAAGTATAGGCAGCTTTATGGAATCAAACCAGGTGTTGGCAAATTGTTTCTGTAAATGGTGAGAGATGAAGTATTTTGGGCTTTGCGGGTCACACCATCTCTGTTGCAACTGCACAACTCTGTAATAATGCAAAATCAACTGTAACCAATACATAAACCAGTAAATGTGGCTATACTTTGGTAAAACTTTATTTGCAAAAGCAGGTGGCTCATATTTTGCACATGGGCAACAACGGTTTGTCATCTCTGTTCCAAGTTATGAGAGAATATGAATCTAAATAAATTGGGATGATTGTACACTGGACTTAGGGTGTTGGGAGTGAGTTGCTCCAGGCAGTTTTGATTCTTTTTGTTGTTTTGTTTTGTTTTGTTTTGTTTTGTTTTGTTGGTTTTTTTGGTGTGTGTGTGTGTGTGTGTGTGTGTGTGTGTGTGTGTGTGTTGGGAGGGAGTGGGAGAGATCCACCATGATCTCTCGTGGGTGAGTCTGCCTTGTTTTCGGGGTAGGTTTTAGTGGGCTCATATTTCTATAGATATAAGCTATGTCTTTCAACTCAACCTTTATCAATGATAAGGTTGATATTTTGGCCTCCATAAGCCTTATTCCTTTGTCTCATCTCTCAGTTTATAACTCAAGTAACAAGAGATGCTCTTTATCAGGCCAACTGGAGACTTCAGAGTTGAACACAACACACATGAACAGTGTTCGCATAGAAACCACAGGAAGAGATAAACATTGGGAAAAGTAAAGAATTATTAACTGGTAAGGACTAAAGGTAAAAAACAAAATAGCCAACAAGAAATACAACTTCTACTCCTGGAGGTGAGAAAGTAGTAGTGCTCAGAAATGAACTCTCTGAGAAAGTAACATTTGGATTGAGCTGGAAATGATGAGTACTTTCATGAGGCAAGATTTGAGACTGAGAAATCTACACTTGAGCAATAGCATGTGCAAAGGCCTTGATAAGAAGTAGCACATGATATTCCAGGATCAGTCTGTCTTAAAACATAAGCAGGAATAAGAAGTGAGAGAGATGGTGCTGCACAGGGAAAAGAAGCCAGTTCGTGAGGGGGCTGATAGGCAAATACTGTAGGTGTTAAAGAGCAAAGGGGAGGTTTTCTTGGTGTTTAAGTTACCTAGTACCATTATTGGAGTGATTTATTTTTAAATGGAAGAAAAGGAGCTAAAGTGGACACCGACTGAGGATTTAGGAACTCAGTAAATAATTCTTTATTTTTTTAATTTATTTTGAGAGAGAGTGTGTGTCTGTGAGTGGGGGGGAGAGAGAGAGAGGGAGAGAGAGAAGAGAGAGAATGAATCCAAAGCAGGCTCCACGCTGGCAACACAGAGCCAGCAGGAGGCTAGAACTCAGGAACCTTAAGATTCTGGCCATGAGCCGAAATCAAGAGTTGGACGCTTAACCAACTGAGACACCCTGGTGTCACCCCCCCATAAGTAATTCTTAGACATTCATCACCTCCTTGTTCCTTTTCATATACCCTGATGACTGTGATTTATATTTCACTGGGAAGATTTTAAAAAACTAGAAAAAACTTGCCCATTTCCATCATCACCTCTTAAATTGTATGAGTCCATTTCCATATCTTTGTCTCCTCTTTAGATACCATGCAGGGAAGTTCCCTCTCTTCTACCCAAGGCTAATTCCTTAATCTGTTCGTTAGATCTCATTTCCACATTAGCCATCAGCCTTCCCATTTATCTGCTCCCTTCATTATTAGCAAAGCTTTAGAAGAAGTCTACTTACTATGCATTTTCAGGTTTCTTTTCAGCTGCTTTAATCCCCACCAATATATTCTAGCTATCAAAGTCATCGATAATCTTTACAGTAAAAAAAATTCATTCTTATTTGACCTATCACTATTTGGAAAAGTTGAATAAAATTTCCTGCGAAATACTTTGTTTTTCTTGGTTTCTGTTATTCTACTTCCTCTTGTTTTCTCTGTTACTGGCTAATCTTTCTGGCTCATTTTCCAAGCCTTTAAATATTAGATTGCCTCAAAGATCAGTCCTTAGATCTTTTTCTTTCTTCTACTTCCCTTCTATTCTGCTCCCTTCTCTATTTTTCTTTCTCTAAATACACTTCCTGCGGTACTCAGCCACTCTCAAGGCTTCACATACTACCCATTTTGTTGTTGTTTTCTTCCAGAAAATCACTTCCCTGAATACTAAATCCATATGCCCAACTGCTGGTGCAAAACCTGCTCTCAACTGATCTCTTATCTCCCCTAGAGACTATAAAACTGCGCTCTCATAGAGTTTCTCAGTAAAGGGAAACTTCATTCTCTTAACTGGTGGCCAAACTTTCTTGGTGTCCTTCACTTCTCTGAGTGTCTTTCACCAACATCCAACCCATTAGCAAAACCTTTTGGCTCTACCTTTAAAATGTGACCATAATCAAATGACTTCTCAATTTTTGCATAATTACCATTGTCAACAAGTTCATAAATAACCAGATTAGAACCGATGAATCATTGAAATGTTAATTAGTAAAAGTTTATTGTGCCCACACCAAAAAGATTGGGAACACTCTAACCAAATCATGGAAAGAGGCTCAGGGTTATATTGTTATAAAGCAGACTCTATCATGAGAAAGCAGTGACTATTCTTCACAGTGATTAGTTACAATAGTAGTATTTTATTAAATGATTTAAAAAAATGGTCAATAGTTACCTCATGTCAACCTTGGGAAACAGTTCAAGTTTTGCTTATGATTTTCAAAGACATAAGCAAGAGATGACCCAAGTCAAGTTAGCCTTGCAGAATAAGCTAAATTAAGCTTTGTTTGTATGACTAAACTAAATTGAATTTTCATCTCTTCAGGGAATTTCCAAGGTTGGTCTCTGTTTTTATTTTAATACCATCTTGTCTCAAGCCAGTTCTCATGTCTTTCTGGACCATTGCTATCATCTCCTACTGTTCTCCCTGCTTCTATCTTTGCCTTTCTACATCTATTTTCCATACATAAGCCAAAATAATACATGACAAGTGAATATGGCTGTGACATGATGTTCAAAACCTCAAATGACTTCCCGACTTACTTGGAGTAAAATCTGATGATCTTCCCCTGGTCTCAAAGGCCCTCCAGGTATAGCTCCTGGTTGTCTCTCCAGTCATATATCCTCTGATCCTGTCTCACTACACTGTAGCTATGCCAGGATCCTGGATGCCCCACTAACACACCTCTTGCCTCAGTGTCTTTACACAAGTGGTTCTATTTTCCTGAATTTCTCCCACCTATTTGCATTTTTAACTCACAACTGTTCCATATAATGTTTTTATTTTTTTTTCAAATTTTGTTTTTTGTTTTACTGATACTTCATGGAAATAATTCCACTTAAAAATGATTCAGAATAGGGGCGCCTGGGTGGCGCAGTCGGTTAAGCGTCCGACTTCAGCCAGGTCACGATCTCGCGGTCCGTGAATTCGAGCCCCGCGTCAGGCTCTGGGCTGATGGCTCGGAGCCTGGAGCCTGCTTCCGATTCTGTCTCCCTCTCTCTCTGCCCCTCCCCCGTTCATGCTCTGTCTCTCTCTGTCCCAAAAATAAAAAAAAAAAAAAAAAAAAAAAAAACGTTGAAAGAAAAAAAAAAAAAAATTAAAAAAAAAAAAATGATTCAGAACACAATTACAAATGAAACACAAAACACATGCATATACATATATACTGATATACTGCCCTTGACCCACTAAATTGATTTCATATCCTCCTTATTTATAGTTCGAAGACTACAGCTCTATGAAATGGCACATATGTAATGGCAATTCTTTATCATATTATATTCTGCTTTAGTCTTTGGTAGTACTTTTCTTCAGCTTATATATGTTTCTATTTGCTTACCATCCTTACTTGCACTTTACTAAAATGGACACTCAGGATTGCAGAAAACTGTTTTGTTTAGAACTGTATATTCTGCATCTATTACAATGGCAGACACTTAGTAATCACTCAAAAGGCATGTGTTGATAGATACTTCAGGCATGAATAGATTTATGAGATATGTACTAGGCTATCCTCACAAAGTTTGAGATGGACTAGATTTCAGTCATGAAGAAGAAAGTTTTAAGGGTCTGCTTTATGATTCTGGCTTATTCAGCTAGCTAAATTGTGATGCTATCCCCTAAGGAATAACACTCTGCTTGAGACAAAGTATTTATAGGAAAAACACAAGTTCAGTTTGGGATTAGTTGAGGTTGAGCTGCTTTAGAGCATCTAAATGCAGACATCGAGCCCCAAATCACGTGAATAAAATCTTTGCAGGTCCCATTCAAGACATTCAAATTAAAAAATTCAAGTTCAATATGTCGTTTTTATACTACCTTTTTCTTTCCCATATCTTTTTTTCTGTACAACTTTTTTTCTTAATCACAAATCTAAGAATATAGATTATCCTCTCTTCCACACATCCTGAAATATGAAATTATACTTTCTCATTGTAGAAGCCACATAACATAATATTTTGAAAATTTTAAAGCTTACATAGTTATGTGGATAAATAAGAAAAAGATGAAATTTCCCACAATTTCCCTGACAAAACATATTGGAATCTACAATATTAATGTCAGAGAGATATTACACTTTTTAACTCGGAAATTGGGGCAGATATGGAATAATTCAGAGCCCAAAACTTCTCAAGCTATTGATATGAATATCACTGAGTGAAGCCATTGCTGTCACAGAGGTTGAAGTCCTCAGCTTCCTGGCCAGAGGAGTCCTGGAGGGGGAATGTGACGAGTCAAGCACTGGCAGACTTGAGCATAATAAGCTAAGAGAACAAGGTTGTCCTTTAAGTCCAACCACTGTCTCTTGGGCTATGCCTCCCTCTTGCTCTCAGTTTGCTTTTAATTAAACACTAAAAAGTAGCAAAACAATACAAATAAAAGGTTTTGTTGAGAAGGACTTGAGGCAACAATCCCTGAATGTTCAGTAACAGTAGTTCTGCATTACAGAAACAATACAATTTTGGTTAAAAATTTTTGAGAATTGCAGAGTTAAATAGAAGTTGACTTCTCCAGAATTCTTCAATAATATGATAATGGGCATTTTATGTCTCCAAGAAAATTATCTAACATTCAGATGATCCAAAACTTTTCTGACAATAAATTATTTTTTTACCAGACAACATCTTTAAAAAATGATTCATGGGACATATTGAGACATGCTGGTATGGATTGTTTTCTGATGGCTGTTATATTAAAAATTACATTTTTAAAAATGGATATATCACCAAGAAAGACCCAGATTATGGTAGGAAGAGAATAAGGACATACTTCTGATTCTCATACATGAACAGTGTCATTTTTTTTATTTGTAAAAAGATAACAGTCACCATAAGCTAGAGAATTAAAAAGAAGAAAATCTTATATTCTGCAGCCTCACAGAGTTTTTACGGGTCTGAGGATATCTAAATTTTGAGGATCTTCCTTTTCACTTACATTTCTTCCCATGTCCTTTTATTCACCTCTTTTTCTAAATTTCAAACACTGCAGAGTCACTGCTCCTTCCTGCTTAGTGAAGGAATTATTGCCAATGGACTCCTTCTGTTCTCACTTGACACAGAAATTAAAGACTTGCTGTATTGTTTTTAAGTTTCAAGCATGGCTTCTAAAATCAAGGTTCAAACATTTTGTTACTATCTGTAGCTAGAAGCTTAATGGCTCTTCTGAGGGCAAATTATCTATGTTTCAATGAAGGCAGACTCTTACCACCAAAGCCCCCACATTCATAGGATAGATAAAAAGAACAGAAATATCACTTGCATGTTTACACATTTTGGATGGCCTGATTCAAAGGCATTCTTTGGAGACAGAAAGAATCTGGTTGCAGAAGCAAAGTGAGATCACAGGAGCCTGAAGGATTTTGTTGTTATAGAAAAAACTTAATAGTGCAAGGATAACAGATTAAATATATCCATAATAAGAGTGTTTGGTTCATTTAGGACTGGGGAGATTGGGGGTGGAGAAGTGCATTTTACACCACTGTCACTTGTCACAGGAAGGCATGTTTGCATTTATAATTGAAGAAAAAACAAAGTAGGAGTGTTAAGACATCTTTCCTTTTTTTAACCCAATTGATAAAATCTCTGAAATAGAGTAGGTGTCTGATGGTAGCTTTTTAATTTTTAAGTGTTAGATTTGAAATAACTGACAGCTTTTCAGAGTAGATATTTATTTTTAAGTAAATCTGAACAAAGAGGTTAAAGGGGAAATTTTTTTTTTAAAGATTTTTTTAACGTTTATTTATTTTTGAGACAGAAAGAGACAGAGCATGAATGCGGGAGGGTCAGAGAGAGAGGAAGACACAGAATCTGAAACAGGCTCCAGGCTCTGAGCAGTCAGCACAGAGCCTGACGCGGGGCTTGAACTCACAGACCGTGAGATCATGACCTGAGCCGAAGTCGGACGCTTAATTAAAGGGGAAATTTAATGTCTTTTTGTTTCTCTTTTAATGTGAGAGTTGGGGATGATGGTGGCAGGTGAGATGTTCAGTTTATGGAGCAAGCAGGTATATATTATTATTGTAAAGTTTTAAGAGATATGGTGATGGTTTATATGCTATAAATACTATATATAGCATATTAAAGATAGTTATTTTTTTTTCTAATCATACAAAGTCCTAAGTTAGTTGCTCTGTAGGAATCATCCTATTAAGAAAAAAGAACTTTTGACAATTGATATATGCATATCCAACCATACCATAAAAAGCTAAAGAGAAGTCTGCAAATGTGCAGTGTTCTACTTGAGTATTCAGCACTTGCATGTGAGGAAATTATACCAGGCTGAGAAAAGAGCTGCCCAAAAGGCTTAGCAGGAAGAATGCCTAGCTTTTGCATAATGCCTAGAAAACTATTGATTTCACCATCCAAACTGGAAGAACTCATGATTCATGGCACATTGGGTAGGTCCCACATATTTATTTTGTCTCAGTACTGGGGAAAATAGTCTTAGAATGACCATAACTCTAGTCCCTCGTAACAGATATTAAAAGCAAGACCATCTCTTCCACCCAGATAAAACTATTTCCATGTAACATAATTACATGCCAGAAAAAAGCTCAAGTTTATTAATAAGAATTTTTAAAAATCTAGCTCCCAATAAGGTAAAATACAAAATGTCTAACATCCATTGAGAGATTAAGCCCCACATCTGTCTCTATACTGAGCCATACAGCCTGCTTGGGATTTTCTCTCTCTCTCTCTCTCTCTCTCAAAAGTTAAAAAAAAAAAAAGTAATAGGGTGGTCCAAGGTGATGGTGTAGGAAATCCTAAACTTACCTCTTCTCACGAATACATCAAATCTATAGCTACATATGAAAAATTAATTCCCTCTGAAAAATGACTTGAAAATTAGCCAAACAGCTCCTTCAGAATAAACAGTAAAAGGGTCACACAGAGATGGTAAAACAGTCAGAGATGCACTCTCACCACAAACCCCACTCCTGGCATGACGACCCACAATCAGTAGGGATCTCACTAATTCACAGCTTTTCCCTGAGGAACAAGAAGTCTATGCCCTATATCATATGTCTCAACCCTTGTCTGCAATGGAGAGATCAGTCCTAAAATGTCTAGTTTTGAAAGCCAATGGAGTTCATGTCCAGAAGAAACACAAAGGCTGTAGGGAATCAAGATACTTTTCTTAAAGAACTCTGGCACAGACTCACTTGCCATAAGGACCAACAAAAAAACAGTAGCTTGAAAACCACCTATAGAGTATTTATACGAGGTACATTTTATAATCTTAAAGCATCTGTTGGAGGAACAGGGGCCTGTTGAAACTTTCTCCAGGGATGGAGATGCTGTTGGATACCATTTTTGTATTCTCCATCTATCTTGATAGTGCCAGCATGTGTACCCTGGCCTTGCATTCTCCCATGGCCCTGTGACAGCTAATGGTCATGCCCCATCCCTATGCTTTCCTGCTGCCTCTCTAAAGCAACAGGTATATGCAGTCCATACAGAGGATGCTTTTTGGTCACCTGGCTCTAGTGGCTAGGAGACTTTGCATTCATGGGTCCCAGGGGACTGTAATAATCAGAGAGATAATTCTTGGAAGGCTACCACCTACAGGGCACTACATGGCAGACTGACACGCACCCCAAGTCTTTCTGTGAAAAAGGCTAATTTACTTGTCCTGGAGCTTTAATCTGGGGGTGAAGACTTCAGGTTTTACACATATATGAAGGCTAAAGAAGTGTTCTCAGGGAATGTAGACTGGAGAACACCATCTTTATGCTGTCCCATGGCTTCATTACAGCTCACCAGTACCTCCTAGAAAAGAGCTTATACATTTGTCTAAAGCCTCAGATTTTGCAACTGCTGTCCAGGGGACATCTTCTTACCACCTGATATAAAGGCCACCAAGGTTGACAATTGCAATCCTATAGAACTGTATATTTTCATAATATAAAAGCAGCTGCCTTATATTCTGGCTTCCAATCAGCCTGAAACTAGGTGCCAACTGAGATTCCCTCCCTTTGGAATACTGGCAAGTCTTGGAATACTCTCAACACCTGTAACCTATCAATAAATCAGCCTACTTAGATGATCATAAAGGTTCATGGGCCAACCAAGAGTTAGGACAAGGTTTATCTCCTACACAAGGCCCCTCCTTCAAGACTGAGAGAGGTTGCTATTTCATCTAATATAGAGAAACAAACAAAGAGTCAAGCAAAATGACAAAACAGAGAAGTATGTTCTAAACAAAAGAAAAAAAAATAAATTCTCAAGAAAAAAAAATCCTTAATGAACTAGAGATTAGTAACTTACCTGTTAAGAGTTGAAAATAATCATCATAAACATACTCATATGCTCATCAAACTTGGGAAGAGAATGGATGAACATAGTGAGAACTTCAACAAAAAAAGATAGAAAATATAAGAACGTGCCAAACAAAAGTCACAAAGCTAAAGAGTACAATAACTGCTCTGAAAAATACACTAGAGGGGTTCAAAGGCAAAATAGATGACTGAGAAAAAGTGATAGGTGAGCTACAAGACAGGGCAGTGAAACTCACCCAACAGAGCAAGAAAAAAAAGTTTGAAGATAATTTAAAGACCTATAGGACAATATCAAGTAGAACGACATTGCCATTATAGGGGTCCCAGAAGAAGGAGAGGGAAAGTGAAAAAACAAAACAAAACAAAATAATGATTAAAAACAAAAATCATAGTTGAAGAAATAATGCCTTAAAATATCCCTAACCTGGGGAAGAAAACAGACATCCTAAGCCAGGAATTCCAGAAAGTCACAAATAAGAGCTCAAAAAATCTACACCAACACGTATTATAATTAAAATGTCAAAAGTTAGAGTCTTAAAAGCAATAAGAGAAAAATAATTTGATACATACGAAGGACCTCCCATAAGACTACAGCAGATTTTTCCAGCAAAAACTTTGCAGACCAGAAAAGAGTGGCCCAATATATTCAAAGTGCTGAAAGTAAAGAAAAAAAACTTACAATCAAGAATACTCTATCCAGTCATATTACTGTTCACAATTGATGGAGTGATAAAAAATTTTCCAGGTAAGAAAAAGCTAAAGAAATTCATCTTTACTAAACTGGCTTTATGAGAAATGTTCAAGCTTTAAGCTGAGGAGTGCCTGGGTGGCTCAGTCAGTTAAGCCTCCAACTTTGGGTCAGGTCATGATCTCAGGATTCATGGGTTCAAGTCCTACATTGAGCTCTGTGCTGACAGCTCGAAGCCTGGAGCCAGCTTTGGATTCTGTGTCTCCTCTCTCTGCTCCTCCCCTGCCCACACTCTGTTTCTCTCTTTCTCAAAAGTAAACATTAAAAATGTATTTTAAGTAAAATATATATTTGATATATAATATAAAGAATATTTTATTTAAAATAAAAGCTTTAAGCTGAAAAGAAAGGGCATTAATTAGTGACAAGAAAGTATATGATAGTATAAACTTCACTGCTAAAAGTAAATATACAGTAAACGTGGATAAATTACTTATAAAGCTAATATGAAGGTTAAAAAACAAAAGGTAAAAAAGAATAACTATAATAATCAGTTAAGAAATATAAAAAATAAAAAGATGTAAAATGTAATATCAAAAACATAAAACAGGGGCACCTGGGTGGCTCAGTCCATTGAGCATCTGACTCTTGATTTCAGCTCAGGTTATGATCTCATGATCATGGGATCAAGCCCTGCATCAGGCTCCACGCTCAGCACGGAGCCTGCTTAAAATTCTCTTTCTCTCCCTCTGCCCCTCTTCCCCATGCACACTGGATCACTCTCTCTCAAAAAAAAAAAAAAAAAAAGGAAAACATGAGAGATTAAAATGTAGTTTTAGAATGTGTTCAAACATCAGTTGGTATCAACTTAAAATAGACCATATATATAGGATGTGATATGTGAGCCTCATAGAAACTACAAAGCAAACCTATAGTAGATACAAAAGACATAATAATAAAGGAATCCACACATAACACACTAAAGAAAGTCATTAAACCACAAGGAAATATAGCAAGAGAAGAAGAAAGGAACAACAAAACAGCCAGAAAACAATTAAGATGGCACTAAGTACATACCCGTCAATAATTACTTTAAATGTAAATGTACTAAAATCTCCAGTCAAAAGACATAATAGCTGAGTGGATAAAAAACAAGATCCACCTATATGCAGCCTATAGGAGGTTCACTTCAGATGTAAGAATGAACAAAGACTAAAAGTGAAGAGATGGAAAAAAATGTTCCATTGTGGGGAAATAGATTCAATAATGACTTATACTTATATAAATGGGTTAGAAAAAAAAAGCTTAGGGTGGAAAGCCGCCACCACTGGGCAAAAGTGCCCAAGGTTAGTTAGCAAGGTATTATAAAGGGATCATGAATAACTTGTTATATCACCTGCAGGAAATTACTTTCTGTCTGGTACCAATAACTTTGATCATAACCACTTGCCCCCAAGACCCTTTGCTTCTTACACACACAAGTTAATGATTACTATCTGATTATTTTCTTCACATTCACCACATGTGTAAGATCATGAGAGCTCAATAAATGTGGAGACAAAACCCCTGATTGGGGCTCTGATCTCCTCCCAGACATTAGACCTCTCTTGTATTCAATTCTGTGTCCACTCTCTTGCTTACAAGAGAGAAGTCCAGACTCATAGTCTATGACATTCCATAAAAATGGAAACCAAAAGAAAGCTGGGGTAACTATACTTATATCAGACAAAAGAGACTTTAAAGCAAAGATTGGAATAAGAGGCAAAGAAAGGCATCGCATAATGATAAAGAGGTCAAGACAATAATAGGACATAATATTATATAAAGCAAATATTAACAAATCTAAAGGGAAGAATTGAAAACAATACAATAATAGTAGGGAATTTTAATACCCCACATACATCAATGAATAGATCATCCAGACAGAAAGCCAATGAGGAAACATCAATCTTAACACATTAGACCAGGGGCACTTGGGTGGCTCAGTCAGCTGAGCGTCTGACTTTGGCTCAGGTTGTGATCTCATGGTTCATGAGTTTGAGTCCTGCATTGGGCTTGCTGCTGTCAGTGTGGAGCCAGCTTCAGATCCTCTGTCCCACTTTTGCTATACCTTCCTTGCTTGTGCTCTCTCTCTCTCTCTCTCTCTCAAAAATAAATAAACATTTCGGGCCACCTGGGTGGCTCAGTCAGCTAAGTGTCCAACTTCTCTCTCAGGAACAGAGAGAGAGGGAGACACAGAATTTGAGCCCCGCTTTGGGCTCTGTGCTGACAGCTCAGAGCCTGAAGACTGCTTCGGATTCTGTGTCTCCCTCTCTCTCTGTTCCTCCCCCATTCACACTCTGTCTCTCTCTCTCTTAAAAATAAAATAAAAAGATTTAAATTTTTTAAAAAAATACATAAACATTAAAAAAAACACATTAGATCAGATGCTCTAATAGACATATACAGAGTATTCCATCCAAAAGCAGCAGAATAAACATTCTCAAAGTATGCATGGAACATTCTCCAGGATAGATCATATGTTAGAATGACGCAAAACAAGTTTCAACAAATTTAAGAAGATTGAAAGTGTATCAATCATCTTTTCTGACCAGGATGGTGTGAAACTAAAAATACAAGCAGAAAACTAGAAAAATAACAAATATGTGGAGATTAAACAACATGTTACAGAACAACTGATGGGTCAACAAAGAAATCAAAGAAGAAATAAAAAAATGCCTTGAGACAAATAAAAATGGAAATACAACTTAGCAATATCTATGGGATGCAGCAAAAGCAGCTGTAAGAAAGAAGTGTAATAGCAATATAGGCGTATCTCAAGAAACAAAAATCTTAAATAATCTAAATTTACACTTAAAGGAAATAGAAAAAGAAGAACAAACAAAGCCCAAATTAGTAAATGGAAGGAAATAATGAAGATCAGAACAGAAATGAGTGACATAGAGACTTAAAAAAAATAGAAAAGGTGAATGAAACTAAGAGCTGCTTCTTTGAAAAGATAAACAAAATTGACAAACTTTTAGCTAGACCCACCAAGTAAAAAGAGGGTTCAAATAAATGAAATCATAAATGAAAGAAAAATTACAACTGACACCACAGAAATAAAAAGGATCACATCAGACTACTATTGAAAATTGTATGCCAACAAATTAGGTAATTTAGAAGACCTGAATACGTTCCTAGAAACATATAACCTTCTAAGACTGGATCATGAAGAAACAGAAAATCTGGATAAACTGATTACTAGTAAGGAAATTGAATTAGTAATCAAAAAATCTCCCAACAAACAAAAGTCCAGAACCAGATGGCTTCACTGGTAATTCTCCCACACATTTAAAGATTTAATACCCATCCTCTCAAGCTTTTACAAAAAAAAAAAAAAAAAAAAAAAAAAAAAAAAAAAAAAAGATAATGTTCCTAAACTCATTTTTTGAAGCTAGAATTACCTTGATACCAAAACCAGACAAGGACACCACAAGAAAAAAAAAATTACAAGTCCATATCCCTGATAAACATAGATGAAAAAAAAACCCTCAACAAAATATTAGAAAATCAAATTCAACAATATATTAAAAATATCATGCACAATGATCACGTGGAATTTATCCCAGAGATGCAAGAATGCTTTAACACCTACAAATCAGAGTGGTGTACCACATTAACAAAAGGAAGGGTAAAAATCATATAATCATCACAATAGATGCAGAAAAAGCATGTGACAAAATTCAACATCCATTTATGATAACTCTCAACAAAGTGGGCTTAATGTACCTCAACATATCAAAGGCCACATATGATAAGCCCACAGCTAACATCATACTCAACAGTAAAAAGCTGAAGGCTTTTCCTCTAATATCAGGGTAAGACAAGATGCCAATTTTAGATATTTTTATTCAACATAATTTTGGAAATCGTAGCCAGAATCATAGCCTTTTCTTAGGCAAGAAAAGGAAAAAAAATTAAGGCATCCAAATTGAAAAGCGTGAAGTAA
This sequence comes from Panthera onca, assembly GCF_046562875.1. Lineage (NCBI taxonomy): Eukaryota > Metazoa > Chordata > Mammalia > Carnivora > Felidae > Panthera > Panthera onca. The sequence goes on from NC_138344.1 coordinate 126,196,929, forward strand.
AACCATCACTATTTGTGGGTGACATGACTTTATATGTAGAAAACCCTAAGAACACCAAAAATCCATTAGAACTAATAAACAAATTCAGTAAAGTTTTAGGGTCCAAAATCAGTATACAAAAATACGTTGTATTTCTATACACTATCAGAAAAATTAAGAAATCAATCACATTTACAATTGTATCAAAACTAGTAAAATATCTAGGAATAAATTTGATCAAAGAGGTAAAAAGACCTGTACACTGAAAATTTTAAGACACTGAAGAAAGAAATTAAAGAAGACAAAAATAAATGGAGAGATATTCCATGTTAGAGATAAGAAGAATTAATAAAATGTTCATATCCAAAGCAATATGGATTTAATCCAACCCATATCAAAATCCAATGGCATTTTTCAAAGAAATAAAATAAACCATCTTAAAATTTGCGTGAAAGCACAGAAGACCCTGAATAGCCAAAGCAATCTTGAGAAAGGAAAGAAAAGCTGAAGGCATCACACTTTCTGATTCAAACTATATTGCAAAGCTATAGCAGTCAAACAGTATGTTATTGGCATAAAAACAGACACATAGATAAATAGAACCTAATAGAGAGTCCAGAAATAAAACCACACATATATGGTCAGTTAATTAAAACCAGAGGAGGAAATCATATACAATGGGAAGGGGACAGTATCTTTAGTAAATAGTGTTGGTAAAAACTGGACAGCCACATGAAAAAATGAATCTAGACTAATATCCTACACCATACACAAAAATGAACTCAAAATGGATTAAAGACTTGAATGTAACACCTGAAACCATAAAACTCCTGGAATAAAATATAGATAGTAAACTCCTTGATATAGGTCTTAGCAGTTATTTTTTGGATCTGACTCTAGAAGCAATGGCAACAAAAGAAAAACAAATGAGAATATGTCAAACAAAAAACTTCTGCAAAGCAAAGTAATCCATCAACAAAATAAAAAGGCAACCTACTGAATGAGAGAAATATTTGCAAATCATGTATCCAGTAAGGGGCTATCCAAAAAATATAAACAACTCATACAACTCAGTAGCCAAAACCACAATCAGTCTGATTTAAAAATGGACCAAGGATCTGAATAGACTTTTTTTCCAAAGAAAACACAGATGACCAACAGGCATGTGAAAAGTTGCTGAACATCACTGATCATCAGAAAATGCAAATCAAAACCACAGTGAGATATCATCCCACACCTATCGGAATGGCTATTATCAAAAAGACAGGAAATAACAAGTGTTGGCAAAGATGTGGATAAAAGGGAACCCCTGTGCTCTGTTGGTAGGAATGTAAATTGGTTCAGCCAATTTATAAAGCTTTCTCAAAAAATTAAAATTAAAACTATGTATGATACAGCAATTCCACTTCTGAGTATTTACCCAAAGAAAACAAAACACTAAGTTGAAAAGATATATGTACCCCCTGTTTATTGAAGCATTATTTATAGTTGTTAAGACATGTAATTAACCTACGTACCCATTGGTAGATGAACAGATAAATAATATGTAAGATTAACACAAATGCACGCACACAAAGGAATTCTACCCAGTCTTTAAAAAGAATGAAATCTTGCCATTTGTGACAATATGGATGGACCTCAAGGACACTATGCTAAATGAAATAAGTCACAGAAAGGCAAGTGCTGTATGATCTCACTTATATGTGGAATCTAAAACACACACAAGATAAAACTCATAAGTACAGAGAGCAAGATGGTGATTGCCAAGGGGAAAGCGCATTATGGTTGGGCAAATGGGTGAAGGCAGTCAAGAACTACACATTTCTGACCATAAAAGAAATAAGTCATGAGAATGTAATGTACAGCATGGTGACTATAGTCAATAATATTTTAGTGCATACTTGAAAGTAACCCAGAGCATTAATCTTAAAAGTTCTCATTACAAAAAAAATTTAATCATTTTGTAACTTTGTATGGTGACAGGATAGTAACTAGACTCTTTCTGGTGATTATTTTGCAGACTATAGAAATATCAAATCATTACATTGTACAGATGAAACTAATGTGTCAATTATACCTCAATAAAAAATAGGCATTCAAAGAAGCAGGAAAATACCACTCATAACCACAAGATAAGTCAAATAATCAAAACCAAACCAGGACTGACATAGACTTAGAATTAACTGACAAAGATAGGAAAACAGGAATATATTCAGGTGAACTGGTAGAGCACAATGAGGGAGGTGGAGCTCTAACTGAAGTGAGAGTTCTCCATCTACAGCAATATTTCGTCCTGCTTGCACTCCCTCAAACCTCCACTAATGACAAAAGGAGGTGAGTGGATTAAAACCCCATTTTCTCCAACCCCATTGGGGCAACTCTGAGGCTTACTCTATGTCTCCTAGAAGCTCTTTGATAATAATGAGTTCCATTTGCCCAGAATGGATGCCATCTTGGTAGTGCACTGTGTTTTTCCTTCAGTTCTCTATCTCATTTCCTCATATCCCTAATTGTGCCGCATACTATCATCTCTTAAATAAATTACTTGAATTCAAATCCTTACCTTGAGGTCAATTTCTGGAGAAATGTAAACCATGACGGTGACTATTTTGAAGTCTTATACTAAGTATCTAGCTGAAGCACTAGCTGGTGTTAGGCACACAAGTGAGGAGCTGAGTCAGAAGCCCCATGATTTAGAGGCTGGTTTCCTTTTCTTATAAGAACTTGGATATTTCAAATTAACAAGTTATTTTTGCCCACATTTTCTTCTCTCTTCTCTAAAGTTGAGCTTAACCTTATTCATTTTATGCTAAGTGTGGGGCAGTAGGAGAGGTGACTGAGCAATCCGGTCTCTTTTCTCTTTAAATATTAGCATCCTCCAGTAGACTTAGGCTTTGAAAATATCCTAACTGCTTTAGAATTAGAACACCCAGTTGCAAACTAGGACCTTCACCTTCATGAGTTGAATTTTAAATAAGAGTCTGCCAATATATTTACCTTTAGACATTATTTGACTCTCTTATAGCAGGAAGGAAGGAAGGAAGGAAGGAAGGAAGGAAGGAAGGAAGGAAGGAAGGAAGGGGATAAAATGGGGGAAAAAGAGAGGACCTTATTCCAGCTAGATATTTTCCTCATTTCTTAAGTTTTCTATAGGTGCCATAAGTCTGTTGAGGTAAGACTCATGGAGTTATCTCTACAAATGTTGTCATTTTAAGTTAACATGTTAGAATTATTAAAATGTAGGATTTCCTTTCATTAATGAGTATTTAGTCACTGTATTTCATTCAAGCAAAGGTGAAAGAGATGACTTCTTTGTGTGAATATTTGTAGAATGCAGTGAGGGAAACATGTTGTGATAACTAAATGGTCCTCTGTTGATTGGCTATACAGTATGATTTCCTACCATGGTCAAGAACAACTGATAAGCTCTTCTCTTATTTATAACATAAAGAGTCTAAGGAGTTCATGTCTCCTCAGGCAGTTTTAAATTTTTGTTAATTAGAGTGAGTGTGGTTTGTTTGAATTTAATTTGCTGTTTGATGGAACAAGACACTGTGTTTTGACTTGGATTTAACATTTAGCCCAGCTGCCTAAATCTATGCTTAGGGGGATATTTATAAAAATTTGGAAACTCTCAACTCCTTCCCAGGTGCTATATGCCTTTATAAGGCAGTGAAAGAATGGCTCACAAATCTACAAAAGACGCTATTCAAAAGACTATTCAACAAAAAGCTTTTATTAAATAACTAAAATAACATTAGTGATTAGTTATTACCTGTAATTGTTTTTCACAGCTCTTTAAATGTAATACCTTACTTTAAACTATTTCAAAGAGCTGAGCAGAACTGGAGTTCCCCTAACCATTTTATCTGCCCAATGTCTTCGAATGGGTAGACCTAGAGGGGACCATTCACCATCTAACCCTAGTAACATGATCTCATCACCATCCTTTTTTTCCCCATATATGTATAACTGAAATCATATCATGCTTTCCCTCTTTCCCTTTTGCAAATGATAAACAATATCTCACAATGAAATAAATTAAGCCTTACGGTACCATGCTCTCCTAGTGACAGTATATCAAATCTCTTTTCTCACAAATGAAGCAAACATTGCCAAAAGGAAAATAGCTAAGGGCTATCACTACAGGCTGATACAACACTGCTCAAGGTCCCCTGGCATATTCCATCATCTGAAATACAACTAATGATGTTTTAAACATTAAATGACTTCACTTATGCGAGGCATTCAGAATAGACCTGACATATAGAATATATGTCATATAACTCAATATCTTAGTTGGTATTATTGTAAATCTTCACATTTGGGCATTATCCAAGGCAAAATGAAAGAAAGAAGTCTTTGGCTTTTCAACAGTGCAGTGTTAGTAAAATAATGCCAATGACACATCAAGAGTCTAAAAATGGCTGGTATGGATTATTTTTTCCCTTAGCTGATTCAGAGCATTTAAAATTGTTATTAATTTAGGTAATATACTTGCTTTGGAATTCACTTTATGAATTTGATTTCCAACTTTATGAACTCTTCATTTTGTATTAACTTCTTATATAATGCAGATAAATATATTTCATTTGGATTTCAACCAGATTAAGATGATTTACAAACTAGGATTGCTTCCAATTCACCAGGGCACCATTCTATTAAATCTGGCCCTTATTCAATGATATAAACACTGTGTACTCCTGAGCTGTCCATTTTTCTTTATCTAAAGAAAAAGGCTGGTCATTATAGGTTCTCAACCTTTGTAGGCTCAGATCTTTATGGAGACTTTGAAAGTAACATTAATCTTCTTAATTACCTTCTCATTCCCTAGTCCAGTGTTAAGTTGTCTATTCTTTCCCTAATATTAAAATAAATGCACTATGTAAAATATGCTTCCTTAACATTTATTTCAATCCAATGCCTGATTGCCTTCTTCAGTAGAGCAGCTTTATCCTTCCTCGAGTTGAGAGAATTCTTATACAGTTCCCTCTTAACCCTCAGAAACTTCCCAAGTTTATGAATGGGTATTGTTCACAATAATTGAGCTTAGCTATAGATATAGATATAACAGTTAACACTTGGCAAATAGGAAGTACTAAAGAACTGTTTGTTGTTATAATTGTTAAAGATTGGAATTTGGTAATGGGGCGATGATCTATCATGGGCATGATCCCCATTTGGTAATGGGGGGGCTGCTACATATTCAATTCTTACAAGCAGATGCATTGGAGGGATTTTGTGCTATGTTGTTTCCCACTAGAATGAGTCACTTTTTCTAGATCTTGAGTAATGTGGCCACATACTGGAAAATCAAAAATGTCAACTGAAGACATTTCTTATTTCAAATGATTACCGGGTCTTAAATCATATCTTTTATGCCCTAATGAAACTATATACCAATATTTTCTGGGTTCTCAGCTGCTACATTCACCTCTGTGGTTTGATTCTCTGCTTGTTAATCACAACAATTTGCATTTGGCTAAAGGGGGTGTTTGTTTTATTTTATTGACCAAGAAGTGTACCATGTTTACCCAAACCAAATTGTTCTAGGGTCCTTGACACAAGTGGTGAAAATAACAAAGTTAACAATTGTAGCAACGTTTTTCTTACCTGAATGTGAGTTCATTTAGTACAGGGACCGTTATAAGTATGCTTCCCAACTTGTAACTCTATAAAAATTTGTTTTTTCCAGACTCCATAGAATGAGAAAGTAGAATTACTATTTTATTGGATATCCATTGATGTTTCCTTCACCCAGCATGGCTTACACAAGTCATATGGTCTAGAAGCTACCTTAGGTGGTAACAGGATAGTCTAAGGTTTATCAACAAGCTCTATAAAGCGAGGCTTAAGACACTGAAAATCATAGAACTCAAAGCTGAAGCAGCAAATGTATTCATGCTCACACACTTGGGAGAGTTGCTCTGACACTTCCATATGTAAATCCATAACTAACTGCTAGCAGGAGCTATGCGTGCCCCACCCCCCTACTTAATGCTTACCTATCTGCAGGGATGGAGGGATGCTCTGGCTAGAACTCCACATGTAGGTATCTATGTGGATATCACTAAAAGTGACTCAGAGTGATCCACAACAAAAAGCTCAGTGTGTTCCCCACAGTTGGTTACATGAAAATAAGGCAAGGCCTGGGGAGGGTTTTTGTTTGTTTGTTTTTGTTTTTTGTTTTTTCTTATCAACAGAAGAAAAGGAAAAAGGATTTCTGATTTGGGACTGTTTTGGCCTTGGAATGTGGGACTGTGTAACATGTTGTATGGTATACAAAGCAATGTAAGACCTAATCAAAATTATGTGTCTTCCTAATTTTATGGGTTACTCCTTTCAAACTCTTATCATATATCCTGTATCTCTTATTATACACTTAAACATGTGTCTTCATGAATGTTTTTTTGTATCTTTTCTTGTTGTTTGTAGCTTCTGGGTTGAGTGCAAAATTTTCTTAGGATTAAAACAAAAACAAACAAAAAAACATGAAAACGTGGTTGCCATACATTTCATCTAACATCCAGTTGAACACATAGTTGGTGCTTCATTTAGTTTTTGCAATAGTTTGCAGTTGAATTTTTCCTTTGAGAAGCCTGGATTTTAGTTCCTCCTTATTTTCCTCCCAGAAAATTAGGGCATTTTCTTTTTCACCAATTCTCTTTAATATCCTTTCCCCATTCCTAAGTCAAATAGAGCAAACAGAAGCACATACTTTAAATTTATGTTTAAGAAATGAACATGCTTGGGTTGCCTACTTGGGCATTCGGTGGCCATCTGACTCTTGATTTCAACACAGTCATGATCTCATGGTTTGTGAGATCTAGCCCCACTCTGTCAGCTCAGAACCTGCTTGGAATTCTCTCTCTCTCTCTCTCTCTCTCTCTCACTCTCTGTCCCTCTTCTCCACCCCCCCCCCCCACTCTCTCTCAATATAAGTACATAAAATTTTAAAAAGAAAAGAAAAGAAGGGCCAGGATTATGGAGCAGCATGGAAGGTTTTTGTTTTTTGTTTTTGTTTTTTGCCTCTCTCATCCCTGAAATGCAGCTAGATCAACATCAAACCATCTTGCACACCTACAAAACTGATTTGAGGATTAACACAATAGTCTGCACAACTTGAATCACAGAACTCGGCAGAAAGAGAAAAAAATATTTTTATTTTCCATTTTTATAAAAAATATTTTTCTTTAATTTTTTCTACTATATTTTTTACTTTTTATAAATGTTTAAATTCTATTTACTTTTACCATTTCATTTTATTCTATTTTATTCTATTCATTTTTTTCAAACTTTTCCCTTTTTATCTTTTTCCTTTTTTTTTCTTTTCTTTCCTTTTTTTCTCAATTCTATCAAGTTTTTTTCAACAACCAGACCAAAACATATCTAGGACCTAGCATCCTTTATTTGATTTTTTTGTGTTGTCTTTAATTTTAAATTTTAATTCTTTTTAATTTTATTCTTTTTCATCATTCAAAATGACAAAGAGAAGGAATTTACCACCCTCCCCCCCCCCCAAAAAAAAAAAACAAAGAACAGGAAGAAATGACAGCCAGGATCAGCACAGATGCAAGCAAGATGTCTGAACCAGAATTTAGAGTCTTGATAATAAGAATACTAGCTGGGGTTAAAAAAAAGCATAGAATGCCTTTCTGCAGAGATAAAAGAAGTAAAATCTAGTCAGAATGAAATTAAAAATGCTATAACTGAGATACAATCTTGAAAGGATGCCACGGTGGCTAGGATGGATGAAGCAGAGCAGCGAATCAGCAATATAGAGGACAAACATATGGAGAATAATGAAGCAGGGAAGAGGGAAAGAGGGAAACTAAGGCAAAATAGCACAGTATAAGAATTAGAGAACTCGGTGACTCATTAAAAAGAAATAACATCTGAATCATAGGGGTCCTAGAAGATGAAGAGAGAGAAAAAGGGGTAGAAGGTTTATGTGAGCAAATCTAAATCTTAGTGGAAAATTTTCCTAACATGGGGAAAGACACAAACATCAAAATCCAGAAAGCACAGAGAACTCCCAGTAGATTCAACAAAAACCAACCATCAACAAGGCATATCATAGTCAAATTCACAAAATATTCAGGCAAGGAAACAATCATGAGAGCAGCAAGGGAAAAAAGTCCTTAACCTACAAGGGAAGACAGTACAGGTTCGCAACAGGTTCGCAGCAGACCTATCCATAGGAACTTGGCAGGCCAGAAATGAGTGGCAGGATATATTCAATATGCTGAATTGGAAAAATATGCAGCCAAGAATTCTTTATCCAGCAAGGCTGTCATTCAAAATAGAAGGAGAGATAAAAAGTTTCCTGGACAAACAAAAACTAAAGGAGTTCATGACCACTAAACCAGACCTGCAAGAAATTTTAAGGGGGTCTCTTTGAGGGGAGAAAAGATGAAACAAAACAAAAAAAGACCATAAGCAAAAAAGAGTAGAAAGGACCAGAGAACACCATCAGAAACTCCAATTCTAGAGTTTATGGCAATAAATTCATATCCTTCAGTACTCACTCTAAATGTCAATGGACTAAACGCTTCAATCAAATAACATAAGGTAACAGAATGGATAAGAAAACAAGATCCATCTATATGCTGTTTATAAGACACCCATTTTAGACTAAAGACACCTTCAAATTGAAAGTAAGGGGATGGAGAAACATGCTAATGGTCGCCAAAAGAAAGCCAGAATAGCCATACTTATCTCAGACAATCTAGATTTTAAAATAAAGACTATACCAAGAGATAAAGAAGGGCATTAGATCATAATTAAGGGGTCTATCCACCAAGAAGACCTAACAATTGTAAATATTTATGCTCCAAACATGAAAACACCCAAATATATAAATCAATTGATCACAAACATACAGAAACTCATTGATAATGATACCATAATAGTAGGGGACTTCAACGCCCCACTCACAGCAATGGACAGATAATCTAAACAGAAAATCAACACGGAAACAAGGGGTTTGAATGACACACTGGACCAGATGGACTTAACAACTATATTGAGAACGTTTCATCCTAAAGAAGCAAAATACACATTCTTCTCGAGTGCACATGGAACATTCTCCAGAATAGATCACACTGGGACACAAATCAGCCCTCAGCAAGTACAAAAAGATTGAGATCATACTGTGCATATTTTCAGAAAACAAATACTTGGAGACTAAAGAACATCATACTAAAGAATGAATGGGCTAACCAAGAAGTTAAAGAGAAAACTAAAAAGTACATGGAAGCCAATGAAAATGATAACACCACTGCCCAAAACCTCTGGGATGCAGCAAAGGTGATTCTAAGAGGGGAATATATAGCAATCCAGACCTTCCTAAAGAAGGAAGAAAGGTCTCAGATACACAACTTAACCTCACACCTTAAAGAGCTGGAAAAGAACAGCAAATAACCTCCAAACCAGCAGAAGACAGGAAATAATAAAGATTAGAGCCATTGGGAAAAAACAACAACAACAACAAACAGTAGAACCCAGGAGCTCCTTCTTTGAAGGAATTAACAAAATTGAAAAACCCCTACCAGTTTGATCTAACAGATGAAGGAAAGGATCCAAATAAATAAAATCAATAATGAAAGAGGAGAGATCACAACCAACACTGCAGAAATACAAACAATAATAAGAGACTATTATGATTATACACTAATAAATTGGGGAATCTGGAAGAAATGGACAAATTTCTAGAAACATATGAACTACCAAACTAAAACAAGAAATAGAGAATTTGAACAGACCCATAACCAGTAAAGAAATTAAATTAGTAATAAAAAATCTCCCAAAAAACAAGAGTCCAGGGCCAGATGGCTTTCTAGGGGAATTCTACCAAACATTTAAAGAAGAGTTAACACCTATTCTTTTGAAGCTGTTCCAAAAAATAGAAATGGAAGGAAAACTTCCAAACTCATTCTATGAAGCCAGCATTACCTTGATTTCAAAACCAGACAAAAACCCCACTAAAAAGTAGAACTACAGACCAATTCCCTGATGAACATGGATGTAAAAATCCTCAACAAGATATTAGCCAATCAGATCCAACAATACATTAAAAAAATCATTCACCACGACTAAGTGGGATTTATACCTGGGATGCAGGGCTGGTTTAATATTTGCAAGACAATCAATGTGATTCATCACATCAATAAAAGAAAGGACAAGAACCACATGATCCTCTCAATAGATGCAAAGAAAGCATTTGAAAAATACAGCATCCTTTCATGATAAAAACCCTCAAGAAAGTAGGGATAGCAGGATCATAGCTCAAGATCATAAAAGCCATATATGAAAGACCCATCACTAATATCATCCTCAAGAGGAGAAAATTGAGAGCTTTTTCCCTAAGGTCAGAAACATGACAGGGATGTCCACTCTCGCCACTGTATTTCAACATGCATTGAAAGTCTTAACCTCAGCAATCAGACAACACAAAGGAATAGATGGCATTCAAATCGGCAAGGAGGAAGTCAAACTATTCACAGACAACATGATACTTTATATGGAAAACCCAAAAGATTCCACCAAAAAACTGCTAGAACTGATCCATGAATTCAGCAATGTTGCAGAATATAAAATCAATGTACAGAAATCAGTTGCATCTCTATACACCAATAATGAAGCAACAGAAAGAGAAATCAAGGAATCTGTTCCATTTACAATTGCACCAAAAACTATAAAATACCTAGGAATAAACCTAACCAAAGAGGTGAAAAATCTATATAGTGAAAACTATAGAAAGCTTCTGAAAGAAATTTAAGAAGACCAAAAAATGGAAAAACATTCCATGCTCATGGATTGCAGAACAAATATTGTTAAAATGTCAATTACTACCCAAAGCAATCTACATATTCAATGCAATCCCTATCAAAATAACACCAGCATTCTTCTCAAAGCTAGAACAAACAATCCTAAAATTTACATGGAACCAGAAAAGACCCTGAATAGCCAAAGCAATAGTGAAAAAGAAAACCAAAGTTGAAGGCATCACAGTCCTGGACTTCAAGATGTATTACAAAGCTGTAATCATCAAGACAGTATGGTACTGGCTCAAAAACAGACATTCAGATCAATGGAACATAATAGGGAACCCAGAAATGGACCCACAAATGTATGGCCAACTAATCTTTGACAGAACAGGAAAGAATATCCAATGGAATAAAGACAGTCTCTTCAGCAAGTGGTGCTGGGAAAACTGGACTGCGACTTGCAGAAAAATGAACCTGGACCACTTTCATACACCATACATAAAAATAAACTCAAAATGGATGAAAGATCTAAATGTAAGACAGGAAGCCATCAAAATGCTAGGGGAGAAAGCAAGCAAAACCTCTTTGACCTCAGCTGCAGCAGCTTCTTACTCAACACATCTCCAGAGGCAAGGGAAACAAATCAAAAATGAACTATTGGGACCTCATCAAAATAAAAAGCTTCTGCACATCGAAGAAAACAGTCAGCAAAACTAAAAGGCAACTGAAAGGATGGGAAAAGATATTTGCAAATGACATATCAAATAAAGGGTTAGTATCCAAAATCTAGAAAGACCTTATCAAACTCAACACCCAAAAGACAAATAATCCAGTGAATAAATAGGCAAAAGACATGAATAAAGACTTCTCCAAAGAAGACATCCAGATGGTTAATAGACACATGAAAAAATGCTCAACATCACTCATCATCAGGGAAGTACAAATCAAAACCACAATGAGATACCACCTCACACCTGTCAGAATGGCTAACTTTAATAACTCAGGCAACAACAGATGTTGTCGAAGATGCAGAGAAAGAGGATCTCTTTTGCATTGTTGGTGGGAATACAAACCGGTGCAGCCACTCTGGAAAACAGTATGGAGGTTCCTCAAAAAACTAAAAATAGAACTACCCTATGACCCAGCAATTGCACTACTAAACATTTATCCAAGGGATAAAGATGTGCTGTTTCAAAGGGCACTTGCACCCCAATGTTTATAGCAGTGCTATCGACAATAGCCAAAGTATGGAGAGAGCCCAAATGTCCATTGGTGGATGAATGGATAAAGAAGATGTGGTATATATATACAATGGAATAATACTCAGCAATCAAAAAGAATGAAATCTTGCCATTTTTAGCAGTGTGGATGGAACTAGAGGGTATTATGCTAAGCAAAATTAGAGAAAGACACATACCATACGACTTCACTCATGTGAGGAATTTAAACAGATGAACATAAGGGAAGGGAGGCAAAAATAATATAAAAACAAGGAAGGGGAGAAAACATAAGAGAATCTTAAATACAGAGAACAAACTGAGGGTTGCTGGAGGGGTTGTGGGTGGGAGGATGGGCTAAATAGGTAAGGGGCATTAAGGAGGGCACTTGATGGGATGAGCACTGGTGTTATACGTAGATGAAGAATCACTGGAATCTACTCCTGAAATCATTATTGCACTACATGCTAACTAACTTGGATGTAAATTAAAAAAAAATAAAATTTTAAAATAAAATAAGTTTTATATAGAAAAAAAAAAGAAAAGAAATCAACATGTTAATATACAAGTCTGCAGTAGAATCCAGGAATGAAATGTGACAGGCTGAAAAGATGGTGATGAACAGCCAGACTAGACATTTTTGGGTCAATGAGGAGCAGTAGGGGAAAACAGATTTACACCCTACTCCTGTTCTTCCTGTCCACAATTATGCCATTTAGGATAAGCATTAGAAATAAAGGAAACAATTTAATCCTTTCAAAAAATTATAAATTGAAAACAAAAAGATAATACCGGCAAGGAGATATACAAATTACAGGAACACCGTGTTAGAGCTCCTAATTTTGTATCCCAGTAAACCACAATATTGCAGTATTTATTTCTAAAGGCACAATTAGTGTTTCCATTCCCAAGTGTGGATAGAGCTAAAGGGTATTGTGTATATGCATTTTACCATTACAGCATTTCCTCACAGTACGATGTGTCATCTAAAAGCTTGGCTTCATTCCATCTGCATATGATATAGCTACTCAGACATATATATGGTCATAGACAAAAATCCACATAGTTTCATGGTAACCAGGCAATTATGGTGTGTGTATCCATAAGAAGGTTATTAAATTTGATGTGAGAAATAACAGATTAGTCTAATCATGCATATATATATATATGTATTTATTTTTATTGTGGTATTCTTAACTTCCTGAATGTAAGTTATATTTGACTTTTTAATATACTTATAACAAAACAAAACAAAAAAAGGAATTTGAAGCAACTGTCTTGTATCTAGAGGAGTACTAAACATAAAATATAAAAACATAAAACAGAATACAGAGGCTTGGACTCAAGTCTTATTTCTGTAGTTTATTCACAGTATAACCTGGAACAAACCACTTAACTTCCTGGAACTTAGTATTTTCATCCATAAAAGAAGTAATATTTTGCAGTGTAATGCAAACTGCTATTTAGCACTTGGGAAGACTGATCTCAATGTTGTACAGACAGACAAACACAGTCTGAAAGAAACGACATTCTCCCTTCAAGTCCAGCATTCAGCAGACATACTGAGGACCTACTGTGTGCAGTAGGACACATGCTGAACAAGAGCAGTAAGAGAGTAAATATGCCACTATCACAGTATATATTTTATTTGATTTGTATAAAAATATATGCACAAATACACACACACAAACACACACATGCAAAACACCCCAAAATGTTAATAGTTGTCAGCTGTATGTCATAATGATATTAAATTCCTTGGGTAAGGTGTTTTCTATTTCCTAAATCTATTTTTTTAATGTTTTTATTTATTTTTAAGAGAGAGAGAGAGACAGAGTATGAGTGGCGGGGGGAGGAGCAGAGAGAGGGAGAGACAGAATCTGAAGAAGGCTCCAGGGTCTGAGCTGTCAGCACAGAGCCCAATGCTGGGCTCAAACTCAGGAACCATGAAATCATGACCTGAGCCGAAGTCAGACGCTTAACCAACTGAGCCACCCAGGCACCCCTCCTAAATCTTACTAATGCACATTTTTTAAGCTTTAGAGTCACATAGTAAAATCACTGTGATTTATTAATCACTTAATAGGATAATTTTGTCACTCAGAAATTTGCTGCATGTTATAACTCATTTTATAACAGCAATTTCTAAGAAGCCTAAGCCTTCCTTCTTCCTTTCTTTCTATCACAAACAAATCTTAGTATCTCTAAAATTTCCTCCTGTCTAAAATTAAAATAACAAAAATACTTCCTGGGGTCACTTCAGCATGGAATTTGTAATCTTAGAAAGGTCTATGCAAATGTTCTTCCATTTTCATTGGTACAGTCATTGAGAAATTGACTTCACTGCTTCTAGGAGAAAAGAAGTAAACTATTTTTAGAAATGGGATCAGTAGTCCCATCCTCACCCCTTCACTGGTACTCTAATCCTTTATTTACACAGGAACAATGGCACACGCCTGAAGGCATTTAAGGACAGGTTAACTCAATGTTAAACAAATGCTACTCTTAAAAACCAAATTTACTTGGATTAGCAAAATGTACATAGATAATTTGGAACATAAATGGGTACAGATTTTCTGAAAGACAGCTTTGAACAAAAATTCTGTACATACACATACATTCATCATCTTAAAACCTTAAAATCACTGAACTTGGACCAAGTATTTTTACTTGTAGGTAATTTCCACTAAGAAAATCATTAGTTGCTTGTATAAAATTTTTATCACATTTTTACATTGATCATAATATTCAAAAAGTATAAACTGCCTGTATTGATGGCTCTAAACAGGTTAATATTAGCATTGCCAGATAAAGAACATTGATTTCCTTCATCCATTAAATGCCAGACATGCTGCCACACTAACCTCTGGTACAACCAGACAAATGCACACATATATACATATACACACATGCATATACATATATACACATATATTTTACATATATAAATTATGTATATTATATATAATATATATGTTATTTTATACATATTATATATAATATTTTATGTTATTTTATGTATTTATAAATTTATATATGAAAATAGAATTTTTCAAATTCTAGGAATCACATTCTCATTCCAGGAAAGAAAAAATGAGAAAGGTAAAAGGAAAAGCGTCAAAGGGATTTGCCTTTGTTAACATCCCATGGTTGAACTGAGTCCTATGGCTACCATAGCTGCAGGGAAGCTCCAGGGAAGACTGGGAACTGAATTCTTGTGAAGGACTCATTGCTCAAACAAAATCATTATTTCATTATATCAGAAGAAAAGGATCCTTGGAGGTAGATAAGCCACCATCATTCTTCCATTTATAGAAACATACAAATATGTTTTCTTTCATCATCTATTGTCTTTTTCTATTTTCATTTTTTTCCCAATTATACATGTATATTACACATTGTAGTTCCTCCCTCATATCAATTCTTCCTCTCCCCATTGGATACACAGAACAAGGGTCTTTGACCCAAGGAAGTCATTTGTTTTATTAAAAGGAAATTGAATTCAAGCAGGAGGAAAGAGGCAAGAGATGGAAAAATTGAGGTCTAAAGAAAGAGAGCAGCCCATTTCAACTAATGTGAAGAAGCAAAGTACCCTGAGGGTGGGAGTGAGAATTGAGAAGATGCCAGGAAGGTGTGGGACCACCTCTCAGGCAGGGATCAATTGCCAACATGCAAGGTGGAGAAACACTGAAAGCCTCAAAAAGGAAGAATAGTTAAGACACCACCTAGTCATTAGGCTTCCTCTGCAACACCTTTCCGCCAGCCAGGGAACTTGTTGCGAAAGCAGACTAAGATAGCAGTGTTGTGAAGGCTGATAATCTTGGACTTTCTGAAACACATTTCCTGGTGATAATTTAATCTTATTACCCAAATTCAATTCTCATTTTTTCCCCCTTCTCCTGAGGGGCTTCTTCATGAGCAGTACTTAGTTTATGAAAATGTGAAGTGACAAAGTTCTGTTTTGAGAATTTTGGGAGAGAAGAAAAACGTTTGCCTTTGATACTTCTTTTCAAACTTGTCTCCGATATTTTCAGGCTTGGAAAGTGCAAGCCAATGAATTAATCTATTTTAAGTAAATAAATGCATGTCTTCCTGTCCCTTCAAAAAAGGCACAATATACATGAAGACTGAATGCTAAGAAAATAAACTTAACCTCTTTTATTAAGCTTGTTTGCAAAGAGCCTTAATTAAGCTCTTTACATTCTTACTTTTTTCCCCTACTAATCTCCAAGGAGGCAAAGACAGGTTAAACTTACACAAAAGAATGGAAAATCATGAGGAACAGAGGTCTCAGGCATACTGTTCTTGATTAGAAAACCCATTAGTAAAGAATTTCCTTTGACTCTTTATCCTTTCTTTTTGTTTTATTGGAGCAACCATTTGCCATGTTTCTTCATGACTCAAATTCTTCAAAATAACCTTTTGAATTCCAGGATCATTTATTTCATTATAACATTGCTGTTTCTTTGATTCAAGTATATTTTTTATGAGAGATTCTATTTAATATCTTTTGTTTTTAATTCAAGATGAAATAAGACCTCTTCCCCCTCATCTCTCTTTTTCTCCCTCGCTTATTACTTCCCTCTCTCCTCTCTCTTCTATGAGCCACAATAGCACTTTCAGTGATATATTTACTAGGACTCTTTTGGTTGCAAGTGACAAAAAACCCAACCTAGACCAGCTTAACCAAAATCAGAGAAAACACAGAATCTGTTCTTATTATCTTGCCAGTGTTTCTCTCTGTGTTGGCATAATCCTTACTCAGTCTCTCTTTTCATAATGGTAAGAGAATGAGTAGCTCCAAGCTGACCTCTATCATGGTTTTAGGTCCATTGGGCACGAAAAGTTACTACTATTGATTACTCTGTCAGTAATGGGTTTCAAATTCATGGACCAATTGATCAATTGGGGATGCATAACACTGGTTTAGCTAGAGCTAGATCACATGTATACCTTTGGAATAGGGTGAGATCAGCCATTCCCAGAGCAATGTAGTTCAAGTCTGGTAGTGGTAATGAAAGGAAATCTCAGATTCTGGTATAAGGAAAAGAATCTATATTCTGGCAAGATGAAAACATCCACATGTACAGAAGGACTGCTTAAAGTTCTTCTAGTTTTGAAGCATTAAGGATGTGTCTTAGATCTGTTTAAACTTAGATTAGGTACAGAATCCTTTACTTCTGTCACCATCTATAGAACTTGAACTAATGTCTGTATAATAACAAACCAGGAACCTAACTACATATATGGGAAAAGAAGAAATGGGGAGTCCCATGCTTTCACTAGCAAATTCTGTCAGTTTCCAAGCTGGTTGCAGTCCCACAGATGGCAGAGTTGACCATTTGGGGACTGAATGTACACATAGCTTATTTTAAGCAATTGCCTTTCTATGTTCAAGTTCCTGTGTATAGGCTGAATCTGAATGAAGACTTAGTATGGTATTTAGGAGACAATATGTGTTTCCCCAGGAGACTTAAACCAGCATTTTTATTGGGTACCAGTGTTATGTTGTGTCATATACAAGAAATTTAGAAATATCAAAGTTGTATTAGGTTGTAGTGTCCTCTGATGTTCCTTTCTATGCTCTTTTCAACTTTTCTTCAAAATATAAGTCATATTTATTATTATTATAATGTCTTCTGAAGGTAAATCTGGATGAAATCAGACTTAGGAGCCAGGGGATCTTGGTTTTAGGACTGACACAGACACTTGCTACTTGGGCAATATTGGTCACATTATATTTTCTGATCTTGCAATCTTCAAAACTAGCACTTTGGAGTAAATAATCAAAAGTCTTCCTTGAAATTATGTGATTATTCCAGGTTTTATTAGAACCTGTATCTTCCTCTTGACTATAAACTGATTAGGACCTTTTACCAAAACTTCTATTTCTTCTCATCATATAGTTCTAACAACCAAATTTAATGCTTCCCTAGAAAAGAAAAGCCAAAAACGTATGGAATTAATTTATTTCAATTTGTTGGTTTCCCTTTCTGGTTACACTGGTACTCACTTCTTTTCTTCCTTGACACCTTTCATTTTTTCCCCTCATATTGATGACCTTAGCTTCCAACATGTGGCAACTGACCCCAGCCAGCTGAAAACTAATAGTTAAAATCCTGGACCTTTGCCCAGCTGGACCAGAGAAGCCCACACATTATGTTTCTGTCTTGGGAAAGCCTCTGGAAACAAAATTAACACTACTTAAAAAGAGAAAGTGTATTTTAATTCTGCATGTTTGTTTAAAATTGTATAGTAAAATTTGGGGTGCATAATATTAAAACTAGTAATTTGCTTCATCCAAAAGAACAAGACAGAAATCACTAAGGCAGCTACCAATGCATAGGAAGAAACATCCACAACAGTTGGTCATTCTAATCTCTAACACTTTAAAGCAGAAATATTTTGGGACACCTGGGTGGCTCAGTCAGTTAAGCATCCAACTTCGGCTCAGGTCATGATCTTGAAGTTTGTGGGTATGAGCCCTGCCTCAAGCTCTGTGCTGACAGCTCAGAGCCTGGAGCCTGCTTTGGATTCTGTGTTTCCCTTTCTGTCTGCCCCTTCCCCGCTCGTGCTCTCTCTCTCAAATATAAACAAACATTAAAAAAAATTAAAGCAGAAATATTTTCAGTAAAATTATCTAATTAAAAAACACACTTTTGAAACTTAAAAAAGAACAAAGTTGGAAGATACATGCTTCCCAATTTAAAAATTCACTATAAAATGTAATCAAGACAGTGTGGTACTAACATAAGGATAGATATATAGATCAGTGGAACAGATTGGGAGGGTGGTCCAGAAATGAACCCTTACATTTATGGCCTATTAATTTTCAATAATGGTACCATAAGAATTCATTGGAAGAAATTTTTTTTAACAAATGGTGCTGAACAACTATATATTGACATACAAAAGAATGGAGTGGTGGGATTGGATGACTTCTTTACATTATATCCAAAAATTAACTCAGAATAGAACACAGAACTAAATATAAGAGCTAAATTAAAAACATAAATAAAAACACTCTTAAAATATAGAAGTAGGAGGGGCACCTGGGTGGTTTAGTTGGTTGAATGTCCCACTTCGGCTCAGGTCATGATCTCGCAGTTTGTGAGTTCGAGCCCCACGTGGGGCTTTGTGCTGACAGCTCAGAGCCTGGAGTCAGCTTTGGCTTTTGTGTCTCCCTCTCTCTCTCTGTTCCTCCCCTGCTCACACTCTCTCTTGGTCTCAAAAATAAATATTAATTTTTTTAAAATATAGAAGTAGGAAAAAATGTAGAAGTTAGGGTGCCTGGCTGGCTCAGTCAGTAGAGCATGTGACTTAATCTTGAGGTTGTGAGTTCAAGACCCACATTGAGCGTGGAGCGTACTTAAAGATATATCTAGAGAGAAGAAAATCTTTGTGATGTCAGTTTAAGCAATATCTTCTATACACCAATAGCAAAAAAAAAAACAAAAGAAAAATTAGATAATTTGGACTTTAGCAAAACTGTTTTGTTTTGTTTTGTTTTGTTTTGTTTTGTTTTTGGTCTGTTGCAAATGATGTCAAGATAGTGAAAAGAAAGCACACAGAATGGGAGAAAATATTTGCAAATTATATAGCTAGTAAGGGATTGGTATCTAGAATATATAAAGTACTCTTACAATTCAATAATTAAGAGATATGTAACCCAAGTAAACATTTGGCAAAGGCCCCGAATAGTCATTTCACCAAAGAACATATACAAATGGCAAATAAGTACATGAAAAGATGCCTAATAGCATTAATCACCAGGGAAATGGAAATTAATACCATAATGAGATACCACTTTATATCCACTAGGAAAGTAATAATAAAAAAGATAGATAATGGCAATGTTGGAGATGATGTGGAGAAACTGGTACTCTTACACATTACTGGAAGGAATGTAAAATGCTTTGGAAAATAGTTGGCATTTCCTCAAAAAAGTTAAACACAGAGTTATCATATGACCAAGCAATTTCACTCCTAAGTATATACTCAAGAGAAATGTAAACATATATTCATACAAAACTTGCACCTGAATGCTCATAGCAGCATTGTTCATAATAGCCAAAAAATTAAATAACTCAAATGTCCATTATCTGATTGATGAATAAATGAAATGGTATGTACATACAATGAAATATTATTCAGCCATAAGAAATAGTGAAGTACTGGTACATGCTACGACATGGGGGAACTTTAGACACATTATGCTAAATAAAACAAGCCAGTCACAAAAGACCACATATGGTATGATTCTATTTATATGAAATGTCCAGAAAAGGCAAATCTATAGAAACAGAAAGTAGATTAGTAGTTCCCTCAGCTGGGGATGCAGGAGTAGAAGCGGGGAGGTGGGGGGTTTCTTTTGGGGTGGCAAAATGTTTCCAAAGTTAGATTTTGGTGCTGGTTGTACAACTCCATGATATACTAAAATCCATTGAATTCTTCAAGTTTAACAAGTGAAATGTATAGTATATAAGTTATAATAAGGCCTCAATAAGGCTGCTTTAAGAAAAAGAATAAATGATTAAGCCAACCATCAATGCACAGGAAAAAATGGACATAAGATTCATTTAAAGCAAAGAAATATTTTCGGAGAAGTTGTCCAATTTAGAAATATACATCTGAATACTTGGAAAGTTGAATAATATTTGTTTTCACCTGTAGAATAGAAATTTAGTTTTTGATTGTTTCTGTACAACAAATCTGTGTGTGTTTAAAGCAGGAGAGACTTAATATATCTTGATCATTCCAACTTCTCAAACCTGTTGAATACTATTAGATTCAAAATGGATACATCTGGAATCTACCTAATTATTAGATAGATGATAGATAATAGATGGATGGATAGACCAAAATGGTAATGAGAATACTTGTAAAGTCAGCTATAAAGTATTATTTTTGAGATAGCTTTGGATTCTGATGTTATCAATAAGTGGTGTTTTGAATGTTCAGTGTGGATATCTTCACAGTCACATGGATTCATTTGTAACAGTATAGACATACAAGGACTTATGTAAAATTTTGTGAGAAAATACAATTCTGACATCCATCTAACTAACACACTTAAATAACCTTGTTTAAGAGAATAGTCTTTCTCCAGAATAAGTCGGGCATTAATTTTTGCTTCAAATACATTTTTCAAGTCTGAGTTTTGCCACATGGCATGAGGCCAGGTGCAAGAATATTTACTTTTCTTTCACTATGTGTTGAAAACCGGTTGAGTCCAGAATTAAAGGAATACACACAGCTGGTGGAAAAATACTTCACTGTCTCAAACATATGCAGCTCCTACAAATTTTTGAGGCACATTAATAACCTAGAAGCCACTGAGACCCTGGTTATGTTGACAGAGATATCCTCTCTTCCCTGCCAAATTCACGCTCATGGCTTTTCTAGTGTATGATTCCATATGCTATAAATATAGATAAAATCCCAAGTCTCCTCCAACTTAGCGTTAATGGAAAACAGGAAAGGGAACATTTGACTATTCATGATCCACTATTTCAAATGGGAGGCAGCTGACATATCCCACCCGTTACAAAATAGATCGTCTTTAATATTTCAAGCCAGAATAGATCACATTGACTGCATATGAAGTAAAGTCTGGGGCTGAGGTCCTGTGCTTGAAACAAACCAATGAATATTTCAGACACTGTTCACCCTTAACTGTGGGGAAAAAACTGGCATAATTTAACTGGTCTTTTGCTTTAATTTCTCCTCCCATAACCATGAACCCACAGGCCTGATATCCCCAACACACACACACACACACACACACACACACACACACACACACACGCACTCACGCACACACCCCTTTTGGCCTTAGTGTTTGCCTAGGATATGGTAGCATCAGCACAGAAAATTGTGAGAGCCATTTGCTGAATTTAATTCCTAAATGTAATAGATCTTTTGTTAGTGTCCTTTACTTGCATGTGCTGGAACCAAAAGAACTAAAAGGATCACAAAATTTGCCATTTACCCTTCGGTCTGAACACATCTTAAGAATAGTCCCACCAGCAGAGGGCAGTGGCAGACTGCGCATAAAATTTGGCTGGGGAAAAGCTTCCAAAGTGCCTTGCAACCTGTAGTTAATAAAGAACTGGGCAGGAGAGGAAAATAACTGGGCTTAGAAGAGATTTATTTCAACTCCATAAGCTAGAAAGCTATACAGCTGCCCGAGAAAACTCCATCGGTGGAATTCACATCAGGGCAAAGTGTGCCAGTGATCAAAGGCTACAGTGAAGTTCTAAATCATTGCTGCTCCAGAGCCATTTTATCAGTGCTGCTAGCCTCTACCCATGTGAAACCCTTGAAGGTGGACCTAAGAGACATTATAATTTTAACAACAAAAGGAGGATGGACTCTGTGATCTTGGATTTGGAGAAGTGGATAGTTTATAAGTAAATATGAATCGAGAAGCTATGGGCTGTCTCCAGACAAAATTAAGAAACATGGGTTATTGTACCAGCTTTGCAATTAAATAACTGTGAATCTAAGCAAGCCTCTTAACCTCTCTGAAAGTCAGTTTAATAAAGAGTGAATTGGAGGGGCACCTGGGTGGCTCAGTTGGTTAAGCATCCGACTCTTGATTTCGGCTCGGGTCGTGATCTCCTGGTTCGTGAGATTGAGCCCCACATCAGACTCTGCACTCACAGCAAGGATCCTGCTTGGGATTCTCTCTCTCCCTTTCTCTATGCCTCTCTCTCTCTCTCTCAAAATAAATAAACATTAAAAATAAAGAATGAATTGGATTAGACAATTCTGAAGGCAAAACCAGGTCTTGTATCTTTTTGCCTGTGTATCTGTGCTAGGGAGTGCCTATCAGCCTTCCTCTGAGCATACTCTGAAGACAGATATAAGTGTAGAGTTAAGATATTTTGAATAGGCACTTTAAGCAGTACATTTAAAAAGTACAGTGAAGTGTTGCTAGTTTGGAATCATTCTATGACTGGGGAAGGCATTGGCTGAAATTCCCCTGGTGTTCTTCAGTGATCATGATTGAAGAGATTCCCTCTTCTCCCTCCCCCACCACCTTCTTTCTCCTCCCCTAGCTACCTCAAATGTATTCATTTCATTAGGTATAGATTATGGTACTGATTTTTTTTATTATTTAATAATTTGTCAACATTTAAAAATTAGGAAACTTCTCATAAGAATCCTGATTTCCAACTTCTTTTTCAAACCACCAAACAAATACCAGTCAGCACTAGGAGCTCATTCCCACATAGCAAACAATTTCCAGAAACGAGGCCTGCTGCAACCTTTAGGTCTACCTCCTTGACTTACTTAGATCTTCACACAATGGATTTCTCCCCCTTAAGTGGTCATTCCTGGCCATGGTAGGCATTGAAGCATGTGACCCTTGGATGAACACCAATGCCAAGGTTACTTTGGGGCTGTTGGTAAGGAATTTTGCTTCCATTTTCTTCAGATTTTTGACTGAGTTAAAATTTCAAAGTCTCCCCCACACACATCTTTTCTTCTCCTCCCCCTCCCTCTTCCCCTCCTCCTCCTGACTAGCCCTAATAAGAAGCTTTAGTTTAGGGGCACCTGAGTGGCTCAGCTGGTTAAGCATCTGACTCTTGATTTTGGCTCAGGTCATGATCTCACAGTTCATGAGATCAACCCCTATGTTGGGCTCTGTGCTGACAGCAGGGAACCTGCTTAGGATTCTTTCTCTCCCTCTCTCTCTCTGCTCCTCCCCATTCATGTTCTTTCTCTCTCAAAATAAGTAAACTTAAAAAAAAGAAGCTTTAGTTTATTTTCCCTACTTAATGATAACTGATAACAGAGGTACTAGCTTATAGGCTTAAGATATCACTAATCCCATCAACAAAAACCACACAGCTTTGGGGTATGTAGGTGGCTCAGTTGGTTGAGCACCTGACTCTTTATTTTGGCTCAGGTCATGATCCCAGGGTTGTGGGATCAAGCCCTGTCCCAGACTCTGTGCTGACAGCATGGAGCCTGCTTGGGATTCTCTCTCTCTCTTCCCCTTCCCTGCTTGCTCTCTCTCTCTCTCTCTCTCTCTCTCTCTCTCTCTGTCTCTTTCTCTCTCTCTCTCTCTCAATATAAATAAATTAACATTAGAAAAACATACACAGCTTCATCTCACTAACATTTTAGTGATAAATTCTTAAAAACTTGAGCCTTAGTGATTCCAAGGAAACAAATATAATACAATAAGAACAATGGAATTTATTGAGACCAAGAAACCCTGTACTAGCTCTTTAAATCTTGCCAGCAAGGCTATCTACCCTAAAATAACAATAAGCAAAATTACACAGATAGCCATCATTTACTGATCACCTATTATATGCCAACACTGTACTAGGTTTTACTAAAATCTCCATTTTTTGAATGGAGAAATACAGCCTTGTATTGATTTGCCAAGACATGAATACTTCAGGAGTAGGAGGGAATTTAAACAGCATTGGGTTCCGTCTCTTTACAGATGAGAAAACTAAACCAAAAGATGCTAAGATTTTAGAGTGGATTCTGCAATGTATAGCCCCAGTGATCCAATTTAGAATGTAGAAGTCGGCTGCTTCTATTTGCCTGTACTATCCTTGGGCATTCTATTTTATTAAATCCTTTCTTGTTATTTACATTTCTGCCCATCTTTCTGATGGAAGGTTAGGGCTTTGGGGGGCATGGCCTATATGTTATTTATCTTTGTAGCTCACCTCAATAATTCTCATGCAACTTGCACCTTGATACTTTGTGATACTAAATCTTAGAGACTACACCAGGGCAGATATCCAAAGGCTGTGACAGACAGCTAAGTGGCTGTATGACAAATGTTGCAAACCCAAATGGAGCATCTGAGAAGGGCATGGCAGGGGCACTAGGGATGACAGCTCTACACACAGCTCCCGCCGAAACTCTCCAAGCACTTTTGGGGAAGTGGAAAGAGAATTAAGTGACAACATTGGCAAATAAAATGCCCTGTGGGCACATTCTATACATCCAGGCTGCCATGCCTGGAACAAAGCAGAGTCCATTAAGAGAGAAACCTTCACCACTCACCCTATCAAGCCTCATTGATTTTTATGCACAAAATAATGACACAGTTGAGGATGATAAAGTGATACAGCCTGTAAGTAAGGAGCGGGATAACAAACCCACTAGAGGGGTTGTAATTAGGGTTAGACTTTTAAAAACAAAATCAAGGTTCCATTCAAGTTTGTGCTTCTCCTATTATGAACATATTGCCACCAACATCCTGTACAAAAAAAGTAATAGTCTTGAATGGTTTCAAGGATGTTAATAGCAAGGTAAACTTAGCACAGAGAAGAGATATTAGCCATAGACTAAATATTTATGTCTTCCCACATTTTACACATTGAAATCCTACCAACAGGGATGTCACCAACATGATGACATAGGAGGCTCCTGAATTTCCCTCCTTCTACAGATGCACTATACAGCTACACAGATCAATTTCCTTTGAAAGAAACCCAGAAACTAGTTGAGTGACTCCTACACATTGGGTACTAAGAAAATACCCACACTGGGTGGGAAAGGCTAAGACATACTCTTGCCATAAAAAGTGGCACACTGACCGCTCAGCACAGGCTGTACAATGGGGAGAGACCCCTAATCCTCAGCGTTTCTCTGAAGAATGAGCCACTGGACCACAATACAGAGCCCCAACGTTTAAAGCTGCCACCCAAGGAACAGGCCCCTAAATCATATAGTTCTGAGAGCCAACTGGGGCTTGTGCTTATGAATCCCACAGGACTATACCACACAAGGAAGCAATTGTTATGCAGGCCACCTACATACCCCAAGAGTGCACTCTTGGCCACCATTGCCCTCAACCCACACTGGCTCAACACAGAGGAAACAGAAAAAAATGCCCATCTCCCACATTTTTTCCCAGAAGGATTTTCACTGCATACTTTACTGAGTCCAGCTACTAATTAGTATGCATCTAGGTACTGACTAGGATCATCTCAGCAACCTGGTAGAGCTGGTGGGCACTTCCCCTGCCTTCTCCTGCTGGCTGTCTCCAACAGTTAAACCAAGTCTCCATCTTTTCCCTGGAAGGTGCATGTCCAGGCATCCAGCACCCCAACTATTAAGGTTGCCCCCAGCCCCAAGGCACTGGCTCCCAAATCACATAGCTCTGGGAGAGGCATGAAAAGGTAACCTATGGAATTGGATAAAATACAGGCAAATCACATAGCTGATAGGAGATTAATATTCTAAATATGCAAGGAACTTATATAACTCAATAGTGAAGCGAACAAAAACCAACAAATAACCCAATTTTTAAAATGGGCAAAGCATCCATTAAATATTTTTCTAAAGAATGCATACAAATGACCAACAGATACATGAAAAGGTACTCAATATCACTAATCATAAGGGAAATCCAAAGCAAAACCACAATGAGATATTACCTCACACTGTTACAATGGCTATTATTGAAAAGACAAGAGATAATGAACACTGGCTAGGATGTGAAGAAAAGGGAATTCTTGTGCCCTGTAGGTGGGGATGTAAACTGGTATAGCCACTATGGACAACAATCAGCTGGTTCCTCAAGAAATTAAGAACAGATCTACCGCATGGTCCACCAGTCTCACTTCTAGATATATATCCAAAAAACCAAAATCATTATCTTGAAGCACGATCTGTTCTTCCATGTTCATTACAGCATTATTCAAAATAGTCAAATATGGAAACAACCTAAATGTCTGTTGACAGCTATATGGTTAAAGAAAATGTGACATTTGCTACATATAATAATATATATAATATATAGTGTATGTTATGGATGTTATAGTATATGTTATACTAAAAAAAGGAAGGAAACCCTGCCATCTGCAACAATATGGATGAACCTGGAACACCTTATGCTAAGTGAAGTAAAGCAGACAGAGAAAGACAAATACTGCATGGTATCATTTATATGTGGAATCTACTAAAAAAAAAAAAAAAGAATTGAACTCATAGAAACAAGAAACAGAGAGTAGAATGGTGCTTTCCAGGGGCTGGAGGATGAGAGAAATAGGAAGAGGTTACTAAAAGGGTACATACTTTCAGCTATAAGATGAATGAGGTCTGAATATCTAATGTATAACATGGTGACTAGAGTTGATAATACTGTTTTGTATAATTAAAATTTGCTGAGAGTAGAACTTAAGTGTTCCCACCAAAAAAATAAAAATTAAAAAAAAGTTGTAAAAAGGTTAAACATATGAGGTAATGGATGTGCTAAGTAATACTATGGGAATCCTTTTATCATGTATGCTTACGTTGTCAGGTTGTTCACTTTAAATATATTAATATTTTATTAATTATACCTCAATAAAGCTGGGGGGAAAAAGAAGCAAATCCTAACTCCCAATGTAATCGTATTCAGAGATGGGATCTTTAGTAGCAGAGTGGAGCCCTTGTGAATAGGACTCGTGTCCCTTACAAGGATCCCAGAGAGGCTTCTTGCTTTTTCCACCATGTGAGAACACAAGAAGAAGACTTGTCTATGAACCAGGAAGAAATGAACCACACACTAGACTGCTAGTGCCATGATCTAGGACTTCCAGCTTAACATTCTTCTCAACACATAGTGCCTCATGCAAATTATTGATGTATAATCTCAAATTCAAGAACCAGAAGGGGCCTTTATTTTGCAGCCTGGAATATGAACTACCTAAAACCACTAACATGACCCAGAAAGGTAGTATCAGAGTTTAAATCTTAGTTTCCTGACTTCAAATCTAGTCTATCAGTCCTTTGATGACAGACATATTGCATTTCTCAGAATGAGGAATATGAAAATATAAAGAAAACAGACCTAAAGTACTCAACTACTTAAAAAAAAAAACAACTTTGCTTTCAAAAGAAAAGCATGACCATTTGTTTTGAATACATTCTAAATCCAACATCATTTTTCCCAGATTATCCCCAAACCAAAATTTTAAAGACCTTACACTTCTTTTCCATTTCCTATTGAAAAGGGATTTTAGAGATGCGTCCAGCAGTACAGACCCTAGAGTCAGGATGCAATTTATTTGTTCTGTGATCTTGAACAATTTATTAAACTCTCTGCCTTATTTCCTAAGCTGTAAAATTGTGGTAATAATTACTACTTCATAAGGTTAGTGTAAAGATTAAAATATATATACATATATAATTTATATGTAAGTATAGAGAATTTGTATAAATCTCTAATTTACATCATTGTGTACTTTTACATATAATTTATATATTTTATATACTATATGTGCTTATATTATATATAATTTATACATGTAATTTGTAAGTTATTGTATTAATAAATTACACATAACTATTTTGTATTAAGAAATATTTCACATACGTATTTTTAAGAAGTTGGTATCCACAGTTCATCAGTTGACTTAGCTTCAGCAGGGCTTTTAGGGCTCATCATGGTTAATCATCAAACACTTGATTCTGCCCATTTTTTTAATTGCATTATATGTTTATGTGAAAACATTTCTCTGAAGTAGAGAAATTCGCTGTATTATAAGAGCATACTGAATTTCCTCTGTGACTTGGAACTCACTTTCAGTTTTACCTTAGGTGATCGAAGTCAAGGAGAATGTTCCAGGGACTGAAACACGTAGGTTTATATAACATAGAAGGGTAGGTCTGTGTGGAGGTGTAAATTATTTTGGACGTTCTAAAATCGCGCTAGTGTTCAAAGACTGTTTTCTCTCTACTCTGCAAACATGGCAACGCCTTTTTCAAATAAAGCTGCATTTCTAAGTGGCATTAACAATGCTACGACAAGGCTGTACAGTAAAGTGAGCAGGAGCTGAGTGCCCTAGTACTGGCTCCATTCCTCATAGCATTGTTCCCCAGTGCCTGGTGGAGCCCTGAATATCCGAGGCAGAGGTGCAGGGACCTCGAGAGGATGTTGGTCTATTAACCAGGAAAAGTCGTGGAGGGATTAGCCAGACTTGGTTGATGAAAATGAGAAGAAACAAATTCACCAATGGGAATTTTGTTGAGTCCTTCCTTCCCTCTTTTGTGGGAAATAATAGTTTTCCAGGACATATGCTGTTTTATGGATGACTTCACAGAAATACCAGGTCTGGCCACACTGCTACATGGTAGATAGGAATTCAGGCCTCCCCCACTCTTCTTCACTATCCAGTCTCTCTCTCTCTCTCTCTCTCTCCATCTGTCCCTCTCTTGTCTCTCTCATATTCTGCCATCATAAACAAGAAAAACAATGTTTTCAAGAGACTTGAAGAGGGATGAGTTTAAAAAAAAAAAAAAAAAAGAGTAGTCCCTTTCTGTCTCTAAACATGAATATCTTTGCTGCCTCAGGCAACTCTCTGAACACTCCCTGACATAATCCCCACCCTCGTGTTCTCTCTCTCTCTCTCTCTCTCTCTCTCTCTCTCAGCTTCAGGGTTCTTCTCTGTCAAGGGAGGAGGTTAAGTCTAGGTTTCCTTCCAATGTGACATTCTCTGACCTTTATTACCTCTAATAAAGTTGCTCCTCATCCGAAGGGATTTGTAAGTGGATGTTGTTGATCCGATGAATAGATGATTAACGTGCTGAAGACTAACAAGAAGAAAAAGAAGATAGGAATGGATAGGATATTAAAAACTCAATCACAACATCTTGGGGTTGACTTGGTAGATTTATAAATACACATATGGGAGAGTTGAACAATGGCGTATCCATTTGGTTTAAAATATTAATTCCCATTATCATGCAAAGGAATTACAGAGGTGAGAGAAAATTAATATTCATCATCTTGATCCAAATGTGAATGATGTTTGCACTACCATCTGTAAATGTATTTGTGTATGCAAACATTTACCTCCAGTGTGTGTGTATGGCTATATTTACCTACATTTAGAAGTGATAAACATGCATCACTACAAATCATATGCATAATAAACATATATTAAAAATTAAATTTTGGGGGCACCTGGGTGGCACAGTCGGTTAAGTGTTCAGCTCTTGATTTTGGCTCAGATCATGATCACTCAGTTCGTGAGTTCCAACCCGACATGGGGCTCCGCGCTGATGACGCAGAACCTGCTTGGGATTCTGTCTCTCCTTCTCTCTGTCCCACGTGCATGCACGCTCTCTCTCTCTCTCTCTCTCAAAATACATAAATAAACTTAAAAAAATTTTAATTACTTTTTTACCCACAGAAACCCAATAGTAAAATGGGCAAATAACTTATTCAGGCACTTCATAAGAAAGGAAATAAAGGTTCACAATTAACATATGAAGGCTGTTCAACCTCATTGCAACCAAGGAATATTTAATAATAAAGTTACAAAAGGTCATAATTTCCCTCTTATCATATTGCCAAAACTACAAAGTCTAACATTCCAGGTATTATTTAGGATGTGGAGCAAACTAGATGTGGGATATCGAGAATGGAATTCTTCTATACTGCAAATAAGGTGTAAATTGTTGAAACGACTTCAGATCTAGTTCAACTGACAATACATACCCATAATCGGTGATCCAACAGGTCCATTTCTTGGCATATGCCTTGGAGTATATTTTGCATGAGACATGTGCAAGAATATTAATATCTCTTTAAAATAGCCCCTCTGTTGGGGTGCCTAAGTGACTCAGGTGATTAAGCATCTGACTTCGGCCTATGTCATGATCTGACCGTGCCGGAGTTCAAGCCCTGAATTGGGCTCTGTGCTGACAGCTCAAAGCCCGGAGCCTGTTTCAGATTCTGTGTCTCCCTCTCTCTGTCTGCCCCTCCCCGACTCACACTCTGTCTCTCTCTCTCTCAAAAATAAACATTAAAAAAATAAAATAAAATAAAATAGCCCATCTGAAACGATTTGACCCACAAAGATAAGCTGTTTTTTCTTGTTTGCCTGTTTTTACTCTATATCAATCAAAAGAACACTGTCTGGACTCTTTAACAAATAAAGTTTTGCTGACCCCTGGTAAAGACTAAGGAAAGAAGGACCCAGGATCCTAAGCAGTAAACAGAATATTAAAAAAATGGGTTTCCAGGGGCCGAATGCAACAACGTCTACTTCACAGTTTCCCCAAGGTTGCTACAGATACATGACACTTTGCTTTAGCAGCATTTATCAGAACTGTGTCACCCAGGCTAAGTGCGCGGGCAGCTCTGAAGTCAGAGCAGGCTTGTCCTCCAGGCTTTAGCACCGGATGCCTCCCAGTGAAGGTCTGTGTCTGCCTTGAGGACAACCAGCTAGCGGAATATAAATAAGGAAAGCATCCCCATGATGTCTTTGACAAGTACTGCCTGTGACTTTTCAGGGACGACTCTCTTTTTCTTCTACATCAGAAATCCTCATACTCCTGTTGTGTTTATTATTCCATCTTTTAAAAGAAAAGACCTCTCCTTAGATATCCTTAGTACATATATCTTACTGTCTTGTAATCATCTTTGGAGAATTTGGTTATCTACATATTTTTTTCTTGGACCTGGAGACGGGGGAACTGTCGGGTGTCTCATTGTATACAAAGCCCACTTCTATAAAATATATTGATGAGTTAAAAATTATATGGGCAATTTTAATGTGACTGTTAGCTAAACTTTTATTTACAAAGTAGTTTAGGGGCACCTGGGTGGTTCAGTCACTTAAATGTCTGACTCAGTTTCAGCTTAGGTCATGATCTCACTGTTTGTGAGATCGAGCCCCACTTTGGGCTCCGTGCTGACAGTGTGGAGCCTGCTTGTGATTCTCTCTCCTTCTCTCTCCCTCGTTCTCTCTGCCCCTTTCTTGCTGTGCACAATTGTGTGTGCGCACACTCTGTCTCTCAAAATAAATATTTAATGCATGAATGAATGAATAAATAAATATTTTAGAATGCATACTGAAAAGCATGAATAAACAAACTTGTCTAAACACATTTCATCCACTTACATGGAGATTCAGTCTTCATTAGTGCACAGCATTTGCTCATCAACTCAACAAGCATCTACTGACTGCCTCCAACGTTGGAGTGTGTGGGTTAGCATTTCTGGGACAGAAATAAAGCCAGTGTGAGTCCTTACTTCAAGAAGCATAGCAGTCACTGTATGTTAATGGACTGGAATTTAAATAAAAACTTAAAAAGAGAAGAAGAAGAAGCACAGCATTCATCTGAAATCCTGATTTGATAATTAACATGCAAAATATTTAAGTGCTGAATTCAGGAAATGTAAAATCCCTTCTACACCATAGTCAGATTTATTTGACATACCCGGTAATTTAATGTTTTTACTATTTTTCCTTCTTTTTAATATGACTTGAAAAAAATCTTGAGTCGTATGGAGAAAGCACAAATTGTCGTGGATGACAGAAGGGAGATAAAATTTAAAAATTAAATTTGTTACAGATGTTTAAAGGCAAACGCCAGGTAAGAAATGTGGAGTTGGCTAAGTGAAAGACCCCAAAAGGATCGGGACTTAGAAAGGGAAATCCCTACTGAGACTTGTATTTCTCACTTACCGTCCTACCTCCATCCCTGTCAAACCGTACTATACACATGGAACTGGAACGGGAGAGAATGTACTTTGAGAATAGTGTTTCGCTCTGAATTCATATGAGATAATTTTATTATTTTAATATTTTTAAGTAAGATATTGTGTCATTGTAATACGAAAGCAAACTTACAGAAACTTTATAAAATACAGAAAAATATAATACTCAACTTTAGCCTCCATAATTAGTCATCAATATTTTAATATTTTCCAAGGATTGTTTTATTTTCCAACCAGAGAAATGTCTTTGAAAATCTCAAAATATCTTACAGAATTAAAACAACATTATCAGCGGATCTTGCTGTTTTTCTTTTATTCGTTATGCTACGGTACATTTACATCCAGTGAAATATTCTTTGAAAATATGCTTCTTGGTGTCTAAATAATATTCCATTCATGTGTCATAGTTTATGTCTATTAGCAGACATCCAGTTGCAACCCAAACCTCAGAACACTTTTTAAACATTAAATAACTGTGCAAAACACTCTCAGAGTAGATCAAAGATAATTAGTCCACTCTCAAGTGCTCTAATTGCCTCAAATATTTTCATCCTTAAGGAAAAAAGAATGGAATCTAAGAACACTGCTTATGGACTGCAGCAAGACTTGTTTAGCAAGGCGCATTAATTTCTATTGTTCCTTTTCACATCACTGAGCTTGGGTTTTGTTTTTTTTTTATTATTTTTAATGTTTATTGTTGAAACAGAGAGACAGAGTGTGAGCGGGCGAGGGGCCGAGAGAGAGGGAGACACAGAATCTGAAACAGGTTCCAGGGTCTCAGCTGTCAGCACAGAACCCCACGTGGGGGCTTGAACCCAAGAACCGTGAGATCATGACCTGAGCCCAAGTCGGACACTTAACCCACTGAGCCACCCAGGCGCCCCTGCGCTTGGGTTTTTATAACACCTCTAGTGTCTAGTCCTCCTATTGTTTGGTTGCAGGGACACATAACTTTAAAATACAGGTGGTTCAACGGGGATGAAATGTACTCAGATCCAGTCACCTCCTGAGCTTCATCACCACTTGGCTTTGTCATGGATATTAGCTCTTTGGGACCATAGCATCCATTCCCCCTTCCTCTTAGTAACGATGCTGGAGTTTGTTTTTTTACTGACTTTCTTTTCCTCACATTCAGTCAGTGTGATTTGATGGAAGCTGAGCCTACCGCCAGCTCCAGGTGTGGCTAAAGAGCCTCATTCCTGTGACCCCACTGACTGTTTGATTCAGGCACTGGACTCATTTGGGAGCAAGGACCCCTGTGTACATTTTTCCAGGAGCTCTGGGAAAAGAGCTGCTTTTCTCTTCTCCTGAACTACCTGAAAAAATGCTTTTCTTGGTTGGATATTCTCAAGCAGGGAGATCTAGTCACCAATCCCAAGTGAGGATTCCCACCGCAGGAAGGATGGCCAAGATCATAAAGATGTCAGCCCCCAGAAGTAGGAGCTCACAGACCTCTACTCAATGCTTTTCCATGGGTTGGCAGTCGCCAAGAAGAATTCAACCCGTAGGAACTACATTTTAGTCACAGAAAAGAGAGACAGCAAGATAAGCATCTGCTGTGTGTGGTGGTCTCTTATGGTCAGCAGGTCCCTCCAGATAGCCACTGCACCTACTCCTCTCCTACTACTAGGAAGACATGGTTTCCTTTCTACACCTGGGGAGAAGGGGATGTGCCAGTAATATTGATGAGATGGGCCAGGTGTCAATACAAAGAAGTTCACTGCATACCTAGAAGTTCCTCCTAATAAGGAAACAGAATCAGAGGCCAAGAAATAGTGTGGCACCCAGTTTCCATATTGGTGAATGTTTCAACGCTAGGTTTCTAGTTGGGCAAACCTGAAGAGGGGTGGCAGGTCCCACGATGTCTGTTTCCCCAACAGATATGGTTAAAGAAACAGAGGGAAGCAGGAAGGCAGCACATCTGGTATTGCATTTACTACATGTTTGACCCTAGGTTTCCCTACTGCATCATTACCATAGTGATCATGGTTGTTATTATCGCCATTTCTTTTCTTTCATTCCTATTTTGAAAACTATGTTGGACCAAGATAGAAAAAGTTTGCTGAGAAAGAAGTCAAAACCAGGAAGAAGAGGCACGAGATACAGAATAATAATGTCCTCTTCCTATGATTTGAGTTGTTGGCTAAATCCCTGAGTGTGGACTTTTCAATACTAAGAATTAATAAATTCCTTTTGCTGTTTAAGCCAGTTTGAGTTGGTTGTTGAACTACTTGCAAATTTAATATCCCATGTTATACAGACATTACATTTTATTTTTTTTTTATTTTTATAAACAGTTTTGAGAGAGAGAGAGAGAGAGCGAATAAGTGAGGGACAGAGAGGGAAAGAGAGAGAATCCCAGGTAGGTTCCCTCCTCCCTGTCAGCACAGAGCCCGATGTGGGGCTCAAACACATGAACCGTGAGATCATGACCTGACCCGAAATCAAGGGTCAGATGTTTAACCGACTGAGCCACCCAGGCACCCCATAAACTACATTTTCAAAATGATGCTTAAAAAACAAACAACAGGGGCGCCTGGGTGGCTCTGTCAGTTAAGTGGCTGACTTCGGCTCAGGTCATGATCTCACAGCTTGTGAGTTCAAGCCCCGCATCAGGCTCTGTGCTGACAGCTCTGAGCCTGGAGCCTGGTTTGGATTCTGTGTCTCCCTCTCTCTCTCTCTGCCCCTCCCCTGCTCACACTCTGTCTCTCTCTCTCTCAAAAAATAAATAAACATTAAAACATTTAAAAAAACAAACAAACAAACAACAACAACAAAAACCCTAAAAACCTGATATCAGTAGAAATTACCTGCCCAAGATAACAAAACTAGGAAACATCAGAGTCAGGACTTAAATTTAGGCTTTTGGAGTCTAAATCCAAAGGCTTATTAGCCTTCCCTGATAGCTGATTGCTTGTTTAGGCATAGTTGGAATTATTTTAAAAATCAACTTGAAAATTGGTTATTACTCTCAGAAGTTGTTTGTTTTGCAAATACGTCTGCACTTGTTCGTGAGCTATTTGTCATTGTGTGTTTAAAGAATTGTACTTAAGATTATATTCTTCTCTGACCACCAGGAGCAGCTGAATGCAGCAACCAGATAAGGGTGTTTTTCTCCTTTTTCCTTTGTAGGAGAGGGAATGGGATTTGGTGACTTAACAGGTTGTTGTTCCCAACTTCAATAGCTAAAGTCTTAGACCTGATAATGGCTCCTCTGGAGTCCTGTAATCTTAGTCTCTGCACAACCAGCATATCCCAAAGTGAGCAGGGTTTCACAGAGCAGGAAGGCTCCCCAGATGATCAGGATTTCAGAGAGGTTCTTCTTAGAAAGTAATCATTTGTCTTCCTCTCCTTGTTTCTCTACAGGTAGCAGCAGCAAGCTTCCAATTCAAAGGCAGAGGGGTCTTTCATTTCAGACAGGAACCTTCAAACCATGGCACTGCCCTCCCTGTACCGCCACCAAATTCTCCCAGGCAGGGACTGAAGACAAGCCTAATAGGGCAGAGATGTATTTTTCTCACAGCCAGAATTGTTTTCACTTAGAATTCAGCTAAAGCAAAGCCATTTATTATTGTCTGCTGGTTTTGAGTGTTAGCTGAAAGAGATGAATAGATAGCCCAAGCTCTAACAACGAAGATTTTTAAGTCAGGCAGTGTGGTTGTTTCTTCCCAAACCCTAACACTGCAGCTTTGGGCTAAGTGGTATTTGTCCTGGGTTCTAGTCAAGCCTGAGGCTTTTCAAAAATGAAGTTTTATTCCCTACATCAAACTCTTGTTCCCTATACTTAGGATACTTATACTTTTTAATCTTATGTTTTATTTTGCCAATCCAAATTGCTTTCTAAGTTGAAGTTTGATTCACTCATTCTTAACTGCTTTATATTTTGTGGAGTCCTCTCTAACATTTTATTATAAAAATGTTTAAATCTGCAGAAAAATTGGAAGAATTGACCATGTACACCCATATACATGCTCTCCACATTCAACAATTTATATTCATTCTATTTGTATTATCATACATCTATTCATCCATGTACCTTCCTATCCATTCATCAGTTAATCTGTTTATTTTTGGTGCATTTCAAATTAAATTTCAGACATCAGTAATCTATTCATCCAAAGACATCATCAATATTTATAGTTTATAGTTCCTTTTTCCTGGTGTAAAATTTATACACAATGAAACACAGAAGTCGTAAGTATATCATTGAGTTTTGACAGGAGCCTACACCTGTGTAAACCAATTCCCTCTTGAAATCCAGAAAGTTCCCTTCTATCCCTATCCAGCAATTCCCACACCTATATACTCAGAGGGAGCTATTGTTTTATGTTAATATTGTTTAACCTATTCTAACTTTGTATAGATGGTATCATACAGAGGGTCTCTGTTGCTTAAGATTTCTTTTATTCAACATATGTTTGAAATATATCTATATTGTGTGGATCAGTAATTCATTTCATTGCTGAATAATGAATTTTATTAAATGAATATATTGCAGTTTATCATTGTCTTGTTGGTAGACACCTACTCTATTTCAAGGTTTTGACATATTAATAAGGTTTCTATGAACAATTCCTGTACAAGTATCTTGTAGACATATATTTCCTCTTTAGCAGCTGGGGCCTAGGGGGATAAGTACCTAAGAGTGAAATTGTTAGATCACAGAGTTGACATATATTTAGTTTTACAAGAAACTGCCAGACCTTTTTACGAAGTGGTTTTAACATTTCACATTCTCACCAAGAAGAGAGCATTCTGAATGCTCTAGATTCTTGCTAACATTTGCTGTTGTCAGTCTTTTTAAATTTTAACCTTCCCATGGGTAAATACTGGTATCTTATTATTTTATTTTTCTTGAGATGGTTTTAATTTGCATTTTCCTGATGCTATTGAACACTTGTTCCTGGGTTTATTGGTCATCTATACATCTTCCTTGTTGAAGTGCCTGTTCATATATGTTTCCCACTTTCATTTTTTCTTTTGTTTTAATAAACATCTATTGATTGCCTATCATGAGCATGACACTCTGTTAGACTCTAGGAAAACAATGGTATATTAGTCAGTGCTCTCCAGAAAAACAGAGCTAATGGGATATATAGAGGTATATAGAAAGAGATATCAAGGATTGGCTCATGCAATTATAGAAGCTGAGAAGCCCCATGATCTGCTGTCTGCAAGCTAGAAGCCCAGGAATCCAGTGGTATAGTTCTAGTCCAAATACAAAGACATGAAAACCAGAAGAGGCAATGAAGTAAGTCCCAATATGAGTCTAAAGGCCCAAGAACTAGGGGATTAATGACACAAGTTCTGGTTCAAGACCAAAAGCCCAAGAACCAAGAGCATCCATGTCTCAAGGCAAAAAGATGGGTGTCTCAGCTCAAGCAGACAGCAAATTCCCCTTTTTGCTCTACCATTTTGTTCTATGTGGGCCCACAGTGGATTGGATGAGGCCCACTCACAATGTTGAGGGCAATATTCTTTACTTAGTACCAATTCAAATGCTAATCTCTTCCAGAAGCACCTTCCCAGACACACCCAAAAATAATACTATAACAGCTATCTGGACATCTTTTAGCCCGGTCAGGTTGACACAAAATTAACCATCACAAATGGTAAAAACAAAAAACCATTATCCTTGCTCTCATAGTATATGAGCTGGTTGGAAACTCAGAAAAAATAAATAGAAAATTCACAGTTGGGTGATTTACTGAGAGTGCATGCATCAGTGGGGTATTTGATTCTGTCTTGTTGGCAGGAAGCAGAGGGTGAAACAGGGATAGTCTCTCACTGAATATGATCGGTTAAGATTTGCCTATTATTGATGGATAGTGTGTCCATTTATTAGGGTGGCTGTAACAAATTACTACAGACTGGTGGCTTAAAACAGAAATTTATTATTATGCAGTTCTGGAAACTAGAAGTCTGACATGAAGGTGTTGGCAGGGACAGGATCCCTGTAAAGGCTCTAGGAAAAAAAATCCTTCCTTGCCAATTTCTTGCTTTTGGTGGTTGTCAACAGCCCTTGGTCCTTGGTTTGTACACACATTACTCCAACTTCAGTTTCCCTCTTCATATGGCCTCCTTTCCTCTGTGTCTTCTCTGGGCCTCTGTGCAAATGTCCCTCTCCTTTCACTTATAAAGATGTCAGTCATTGGATTGAGGACCTTCCCTAATCTGGATGACCTCATTTTAACTACTTTTGCAAAGACCTTATTTTCAAATGAAGTCACATTCACAGGTACCATGCATTTGAACATATCCTTTAGGGGGATACAGTATAGCCTGCAACAGAAACAGTGGAAGAGTTAATTCATGGTAAAGAGGGTTTTGGGGTTTTTTTGTGTGTGTTTTTGGTTTGTTTGTTTGTTTTAATTTTAGAGAGAGAGTGTGTGAGCAGGGGAGGGGCAGAAGGAGAGAAGGAGAAAATCTTAAGCAGGCTCCATGCCCAGCATGGAACTCAATGTGGGACTCAGTCCTATAACCCTGAGACTATGACCTGACCCAAACTCAAGAGTTGGACACTCAACCAACTGAGCTACCTAGGTACCCCAATAGGAAGAATTTAAAACGAGGCACCTAGGGATATCAAGTCCTCTTCCAAGTTCTGTTTCTGTCAAGCACTAAAAAATGGAGTAATTAAAAAAATTTTTTAAAAAGAGATTAAAAATAGAAATTGAGTAATTCATTCCATCTATCTAGATTTCATATGTCTCATTTGAGAAAAAATTGATATTAGACTTGATATTTCTAAGGTTATTTCCAAAGCTAGACTACATAACACTGTCTTATCTTGCTCTTGCCCTTCTGGCAACTCCTGCTTTCTCCTCATTACACTTGAGTGTCCCTCCTGGATAGTCCTATGCAGCACCCCAGGGACATTGATATCAAAGAATCTAACACTATGTCTTATAATCACTAAAATGTCATGTGCAAGCTTTCTTTTGCAAGAAAAACACTGATGTCGTTTTAGTCTAGTTCACTGATGTTGCCTTTTATTTTGGATCAATTCATTACCTTGCTCATTTTGTATATGAGAAATGTATTCTAGATTACTTGAATTCTTTAAATGCTCTTTTTTTATTTTAACCTGCTTCTCATTGTTTTGTATCCACCAGCTATCTCCCTGTGCCAGTTTTACCCCCCTGAGGTTAATATTCTAACTGTTCAAGTGAAGGGAATATCTAATCTAAACTGTCAACGCTCATCACACTGTGTTCTTTTATTTTGACAAGTGTGGTTTAGTTTGTATTTGTAAAAATGCCTCCCAGTAACCTGTAAATGTACTGCAATATATTGTGTGAAAATAATGGCATCTGAGTAATATGAGCCAACACAATTTCCTGAAAATATTCTGGTGTACATATTGGTCAGGAAGATTAATGTGGTTTGCATAATGATGCAAAATTACATTGCATGTTTAAATCAGTCATGCAAATACCCGTTTACTGTATTCCTGAAAAAAATAAAGAAAATAATTATAAGTTGAGGTAAATGCTAAAGAGGAAGTAAAGGGCCAAAAGTAGGAATTAGGGATAGATGAAATACTCAGAGCAAGTGGTCAGAAAAGATTTAGCTGAAGAGCTGACACTGAAGTTGAGCTATGAAAGATGAGAAGAATCTAGCCATGTGCAAAGTGCATGTGTGTGGAGTGTGTGTATGTGTGTTTTTGTTGCTGGAAGAGTATTCCAGAGAGAAAACACAATATGCGAAGACCTTGTGTCAGGAAAGAACTTAGCCTAATAATGATGTAATTAGGCTAAGTGAGTAAAAGAGGACATTGTACAAAATGAGATTTTGCAATAAGCAAAGGCCAGATCATGTAGGATTTTTTATTTCATGCAATAATTTGGATTTTCTTCTAAGTGTTCTGGAAAGCCAATGAAGGGTTCTTAAGTGAAACATTATCTGATTTGATTTTCTAGGGACATGATGGGGGGTGAATTGAATCAAGGAGACATGTATATAAAGCTATTAGTGTAGCTAGATTGAAAGATGATTTACAACACAAAATGCCACAAATGTTCAAAAATCCAAGGTACAGATACTTCTGAAAATGGAAATATAAAGGCTGTTATAGATAGAAGCATTGTTTGAAAATTTATATAAAAAAGATTTGGACTCCTAAATCCCTTCTGTCATTAACCTCAGACTAGTAATTGCATGTCCTTCACTGTTACGGAACATTAGGGATTTAAAGATCTCTAAAGAATTTGGTGAACCTGAAAAGTTATCAACTCAGGGCAGACTCGATCTCACAACTGTGAGGAGGAAACCATATTCATAAAGGAGGATAATGTGAAAGTCTACATACAAAATAGTGACAGACCTGAGTTTCTTCTACTCAGCTCTAAGAACATGGCATCAAGGCTTACACTGTCCAGGAAGGGGTTGAAAAGTTCTTCTGGGGAACCAATATCTTCAAGAGAAAGAATCTTCAAATAATTTACAGTTGTAGGTCCCCAAGAAGAGTCCAGCCAAGTAATCTTCACTGATCCAGTACACGTATCTTCCTAAGAGAATTTTAGTGTATCACTTTTAGATATGACAGACATCAAATGATTTCCAAATATTTGAGGAAAATCTCAGATATTAAATAGAATAATCAGAAACTATGTCAAAAGCAGTAGAAAATCTAGACAGAAGAGAAACTAACACATTTATTAAATGGAAATGGGTTGCTATAGAAAATGCAAACATTCAGGGGTGCCTGGGTGGCTCAGTAGGTTGAGTATCCAACTCTTGATTTTGGCTCAGGTGATGATCTCGCAGTTGTGAGATCGAGCTCTGCATCAGGCTCCACTCTAAGCATGTAGCCTGTTTGGGATTCTCTCTTCTTCTCTCTCTGCCCCTCTGCCCCTCATGAGCACGTTTTCTCTCTCTCTCTCTCTCTCTCTCTCTCTCTCTCTCTCTCTGTCTCTCTCTCTCTCTCCCTCTCTCCCTCTCTCCCTCCATCAATAAACAAACTTAAAAAAAAGAGAAATGCAAACATTCAGGAAGCAAAAAGTTTCTTGTAAAATAAAAATAAGATA
Organism: Panthera onca; assembly: GCF_046562875.1. Lineage (NCBI taxonomy): Eukaryota > Metazoa > Chordata > Mammalia > Carnivora > Felidae > Panthera > Panthera onca. The sequence goes on from NC_138344.1 coordinate 126,238,399, forward strand.
GCACACATAAAAATATTAAATACAAAAGTGCAAGTGGGAGTGGAAAATTTATGGGAAAAAAAGGGAAAATATGGTAACTAGAAAAGATATAATTAACCATCTTCTCAGTCCAGAGACTCAGCATCTAAAAAATGTTGCATCTGAAAAAAATTAAAAGAATTAAAAGAAAAAGGAGATAATCATTAAATTATTCAAGAAAACTTCCTACAACTGAAGTTCATGATGTTGCAAATTTAGAGGACTCATCAGTAAAGTGACCCAGTGTCCTCATTTGCCTAAAACTGGGGAGTCCTTAGGGTATGTGACTTTTAATTTTAAAACAGGACTAATCCCAGGCACACTGGGAAGAGCTGGTCACCCTATATGCCAATTGCCAGTGTAATAGATAAAAAGACCCATCCCAAACCATATGCCATCATGAAACTTCTGGGACAACCTGATGATCTTATGTAATTTCAGGAAGAGGAAAAGACTTGTATACAAAGGATATGAATCGGAAAAGTATCAAACTGATCAGTAGCACCACTGGAAGTTGGAAAACATTGGAGCAAAGCTGGGGGTAAATGCTTTTCAACCAGGATTCTATATATAAAGATGCCATCCAGTGTACAAGATCTCAAAAATTTTCCTCATACGCACTCTTTTCCAGAAATTTACTGGATGATATGCTTCACTAAGAGACAGGAGTGAAAGAAGAAAGTGGAAGTCAGATCTAGAAAGTATCTAAAGTGGAAGTGGTATCTAGAAAATTGGGGTTTTCACATGTGGGAAAGGGCAAAAGATATCTTTTTTGAGCAACCATAACCAAAGAGAATGAGGATCTCTAGAAAAGATAGCACCGAGAAAAAAATTCTTAAAATTAATAAGAGGAATTTTATTTATTGCAATACATTAAGAATGAGTCCAGAAAAAACTAAAGCAAATAAAAAGTGTGACAAAATATTTTTAAAAAAGAAAACATATACTCCATGTTTCATTTGTGAGTATTTACCCAGCCATAATCATATAGAGAGGGCATTGGGATTCAGCTAAAAACTATGCCATAACTTTATCAAGCAGAAAGGGGGAAAAAAATAATTCTTATGTGCAGGTGTGTGTGGGGTAATGTAAGAAATTACGGTAGTAGCTTCTTCAACAGGAAGTTGATCGGTTATTTTAAAACTGGAAAAGTAAAGCAAAAATATTTTAAACATATTATTTAGAAATTAGGAGATATACCAGGTATGGAACAGGGGAAGGTAGTTTGAAAGTTAGAAGCCATTGTTTCTAGAAAAATGGGAATTGGAATGGGGAAAGGTAATGCAGGGGTCTACTACTATTTTATGTGAAACTTGTAAAGTTATTTGACATGTGTCACTTTGGTAACCGTAACAATTCAGAACAATCTGTGGGAGAGAAGGACAATGAAAAAGGAGTGGTGGTATGCCTGCTGAGAAGTGAAGTCAGATGAAGACAAAGAACTGCCCACTGAATTTGGCAACAGAGAGATCATTACAGACCTTGACATTGCCATCGTCACTGGAAGGCACAGGCAAAGCCACACTGTACTGGATTGATGAGCACTGCAACAGAGTGAACCTCACAAGGCCTAAAACTAAAGAATCAGTCTTGATCCACGATGTCTTAGCAATGAGTGGCTACACGTATACTCTGTTAAGACTGGTTCAGTAAGGCTTCAGGAAGGAAAGAAATGACTTAGTTAAAACTGTTAGTTAAGAGAGATTTTTTGAAGGGGCCATTAACACAAATGTAAAGAGGTTAAGTGATACAGCCTGGGGTTGCAAGAGAAGGAAGCCATGGCCACCCCTTAGGCCTAAGGGAGCAAAGGGAGTGCGGTGATTACTGAAGTCTGGCAAGACCCATGGCTCTAGCAGTGTGCTTTCCATCTGATGCCATGGCCCTTTATACCAACTGCCACACTGCAGTTTTGCAGAGGGGAAGCTGAGGATATACAATCCCCAATATCTCTCTTCATCTTCGTCCAGTTTCCTACCCACACCTGCTATGATGATGCCCAATCAGAAGCCAAAAGCAAAGTAGCCTGGGACCAGCTGTAGATACAGCTGTGTCCCTGGGAACAAAGTAGGTCAGCAGAATTTGAGACGTATATTTGGAAAGGCAAATAGAAACTATCCACCACAATACCATGAATTTAAATGACCTACTATGATGCATTTTCTTTGTTTTCTAAGCCTTCTCATTTTCAGTTGATTTTTTCATGCACTTCTTTAGAGCATCTATGTAATTCTAACTTTGCTTTCCTAAGTTTTTAGCTCACCAATGGCAAATGGTGGACTCTGGTGGATGTTTACCTCATAATTATTTTGCTTCCTGTCTTGCCACAAACTGCCCAATTTTCACTGTTTCCCACTCCAACTTCTGAAATAGAAGAATCCGTTTGGACCTGATGTTCCCTATTTAGATAGAACTTTATTAGCCTTCCTATGCCTGTCTTCCAAAAAGTACTAAAGAGTACAAGATTGCTTCAGAAAGGGCGGTGTAGGAGATGATTCAGAATTGTCACTTGTAAGAATATAAATTTACATTTGTAGAGAGTTTTCATATGCATCAACTCTTGCATGTGAAAGAGACACATGATAACATATATATTTAATGGCTTGTCTAAAAAAAGTCACTTAGCAAACTTACAGCAGAACCAGGAGAGATAGGAAACCAAGTTCTGTTTAGTGACATTAACAGTGATACAGACTAGAGGAGTAAATTTGAAAAATTATTATGTTATAGAAGAGAGGAATTAGAAGAGAGGACAAGTAGGAAAAACATGATTTGAAGGAATAAGGGAATTTCACATTTTCAGTGGTATATAGTAATTTTTTTTCAAAGGTAAGTCTGTCGGGTCACATTGGTGGCTTATCCAGTTGGGCATCTGACTCTTGATTTCAGCTCAAGTCATGATCTCATGGTTTGTGAGTTCGAACTCCACATCGGGCTCTGCACTAACAGCATGAAGCCTGCTTGGGATTCTCTCCCAGTCTCTCTGCCCCTCCCCTGCTCTCTCTCTCACAATAAATAAATAAACATTTAAAAAATAAAAATAAAGATATGTCTCTCTTCCTTATTTCCTCTAAACGTTTGAGAAATATGGGCCAAATTTGGACAGATAACTTGAGGGTATATATAAATTTGGAGTTGTGTCATGCGCCCATGTGATTCATGTACCCCAGTACATGCACAGCCTTGTCAGTACAAAGGCCAATTGGTACAGATGGAGTGAGTGAGGAAAGATAGTGGTAATATGGTTTAGGAGGGAAATGGGAAGCAGCAAAAGGTGAAGAACCAGGACTGTGAAATTCATGGGCTGGAAGAAGATAGGCCAGGTGGAAAGTGAAAAGATTAGGACTTGAGACCCTGTGTGGCTCATGAAAAAGGCACAATGCAGTGAGACTGGGAGTTAAAACATAGCAAGGCCTAACTAAGGGCAAGGGGGCAGAAAAGACAGGGAGAAGAAATAACACACAGGGCATTGTGGGACTGAAAAAACTCAGATGATGCATTCTTTAAAAAAAATAATTCTAGAAAATTCTATGTACATTCTGTATACAGAACTTGGTTCTATGCCTGGACTTAAAAGGTAATAACTAACCTCAGCAATATAAAGTGTTGCACTAGATTGTTTTATTAATCTATGTTTACTATGACAAAGGCAAAAGAAATCAAATGCGTGACTTCTGTCTGAAGTGTTCCACTGGAGATGAAAATGAGATAGGGTAAATGGAATGAAAGGTAATTTTATTTAGAAGGCATTATACAAAAAAAAAATGGCTTTTTGTTTTTAACCCATTCTTTGTTTCCTTTTTTTTTTAATGTTTATTAACTTTTGAGAGAGAGAGATAGAAACAGAGCAGGAGCAAGGGCAGAGCAGACAGAAAGGGAGGCACAGAATCTGAAGCAGGCCCCAAGCTCCTAAGCTGTCAGCACAGAGCCCGATGCAGGGCTGGAACTCATGAACTGTTAAGATCGTGACCTGAGCCTAAGAAATCTGAAGCTCAACTGACTGAGCCACCCAGGTGCCCCATTAACACATTCTTTTCTAATACTAGGAATATTCCTTCCCCTGGTCCCTCCACCTTCTCCCCCATCCTCTCCCCCTCCTCTTACTCCCCCTCCTTCTCCTCTTCCTTCTTCCCCTTCCCCTTCCTCTTCCTCTTCCTCTTCCTCTTCCTCATCCTCTCCTTGTTGTTCTCCTTTTCCTTTATCTTTTCCTCTAGTAAACTATTTCATCTTGGCAATGTTGTAAGTAGCAGACTGTGAAGGAAGCCTTCATCTTGAGTCATTGCCTGACTGAAAAAAAAAGAAAAAAAAAGCCCAGTCAGTCCTCTCCTTGTCACCCCATACATTTCATGTAATAAAACCAATCACCATTTGAAATGAGACATTTGTGGGCTGAAAGTCAATGACTGAGGAAATAGCTATCAAGAGAATAAACCTATATTCCCAAACCAGTGGTTAGACTCCAGTTGGGCTGGGAATACAGAAGAGTATCTGTCATGTGGGCTTAGAAAGTACTGTTACCAAGGGGCTTATATGGTCTGATCACAAATACATTTAGTCTAGAATCAGAATCAGTGGAGTTGGAAAAGCAGAAGACTTCAAATGAATCTGTATATAATTATACCTTGGAGTTCATCATTTGCCTCACTTGTTCCCCTTATATTTTTGGAAGCTGAATTTCAATTGAAAAAATAGTGAATTGTGTCAATAATAACAGCTTTCTTTTCCTTTGTTCTAAATGAACTTTGTCAGGTTTAAGGATATTAGGGGAAAAAGTATACTAACATATTCTAGTCATTTTGACATATAAATATAATGAAATGCCAAAGACCTTTGATACAATCCAAATGGATGGCCTTAACTGGTCATTTAAGCCAAGACAGATCACTTAATTTGACTTTGGTTTCTTTATCTATTAAAAAAATAGGTATAAGATCTCTTTGTATTTTTAGATTTTATTAGTTCCATTTAGGCACAGGGCACTTCTGAGTTTGTTGTTGTTGTTTTTTCTTTGTTGAAAGTAGGAAAAATTATGAAGATTGTGAATATATATGCATTTGTATTTTCCAAAACACCCAGATCCCTAGGGGTGCCTTAAAGGAAAAGCATTCACATAGTCCATATTTAGATGTTTACTGGTATTTGACTTAAGACTTGGCTATTAAGGTAAGAAAGCCTATGTCTCAGGATTGTATTTTTTGATGCCTTTTTTTCCACACAAATTAATGTGTTTAGATTCTTAACTTGGAATTTTAATTTACATTTCAAAAATCAAATCAAAGCGTAAGAGGGGTTGTATAGTGAGATAGACCCTGCTAAAAGAGAAAAATGAAGGTTAATGAAATGATAAAGCTATTTGGCCTCCCCTTGAGGCCCTCTGCTATCAGCTGATTTACAAGTTGGTCTAAAGTTCTAAGGATGTAGGAAATTCTTTTTTCCCCTATGATGGGGACTGTTTGCTGCCAGTGGTATTTCTCAGAGCATATCCATCCTGTTTCTGAGAAGCACTTTTTATTTTGTTTTGTTTTATTCTCCCCTCTGGGATCCTATTCCATGAGAGGAAAAGCAGACCTGGTGGGAAATAATAGCAGGCTTTTTATGGGCTGTAATTGATGAAAGAGTGAAATGCATTAACTAATTGAGAACAGAAAATTGGAGCCCAGGATCCCATTAGAAATCTCTTCTACTTCCTAGATCTTTCTAAAGATTTCCAAAATACTTTTGGTTGGCCCCCTCACTGTTTTCCATCTGTTTTGTTTCTCTTACTAGTTTCCCATTTACCCCGAAACAATGAATTTGGCCATAAAACCAAGCAGATAATGTTTTTTTCAGATAGATTAGAAAGAATGGAGGGAATGACTTCTTAATTAGGTAATCATCCATCACCTCATGTGACCAAGGATTTACCATTAACTACTTCCGATACCAGGGTAGGGTGAAAAATAGAACAGAATGTCGTATCACTGGGTTTCCCTGGAGCAGAAACTTTGCCTGAGAAAACATTTACCGTCTTCAGTCTGCCCTGGAACAATCAGCCTTTGTACTTTGGGTATAAGAGCAGCATTGTTGATGCTAATACAGAACTTTATCGTTTACAAACTATTTTGCATGCTTTATCTTTTTCAGTCCTCATGTTCACCCTACAAAATCGCTGGTATCCATCCATTTTGCAGATAGAGAAATTACGGCAGGAAGCTTTAGAATGGTCTATTGGTTCACCAGCTCCTCCAAAGCTTACCAGATATAATCAGAAATTTTTATTTATTTTATTATTTTTAAATAATCTGAATAAATTAATAATAATAATAATAATTAATAATAAAATCTGAAAATTTCATTATTAAGTACCTAACAAACTACTTAATAAAGACGGTAGAGAAAGACTGAAGAAAGAGGCAGGCCACTCCAGATTAGTAGATGGCAGGTTTAATAAGCAAGGGAACTTACACACAAAGCTTGTCTTTGGGTCGCTGACAGACAAGTAGATCTCCACACCTGCTCGCCAAATCTTAAAAGTTTGTATAGAGGCCTTAACTAGGTTCAAACATGTATACCATCTAGATGGTCTTAACACGGCATCACTGTCTCAAGGTCATGTCCTTGGGGCAGCTTCTGGGAACAGGGAAGGTAAGCGGAATGCACATTCCAACGACTGGTGGGGGGGCAGGTTTGAGAAGTCTCAGATTGCCTGGGTCAACCTGCAGTCTGTCTTAGCAATGGCCTCCCTAGCAATGGTAGTCCAAGGTTGTACTACCAGAAAGCTTGCAAACCCAGCAAAGTTCTCCATCACAGAGTAAGATGATCTTTTGACTCCCAGATTCTGAGGAGAAGAAAGAAAGACGTGTTCCTTAGAATTCAAAAACATGCCTAAGGCAACCTGTACTTGCTGCCTTCTTTCATAAAGGACTCTTCAGGGTGCATGTTTTATTGTATATTTAGTGTATATTTTAGTGTATATTTAGTATATACTTTATTAATTGGCATTTCAGTCCTATCTCTGTTTCCTGGAGTCACTCCAATTCCTAGGATCCTTCTTACTGGAAGTTTTAGCCAGAAGAGTTGGCACCATTAGATGTTCTTGGTTTGTGAAAGATTGTTAACCCAAATTGGGAAAGAGTATTATCTAGCTAGTAATTTTAACGTTAAGGGGAGTTTTGATGAAAGGAGATCTGTGCCACATTCTGAGTGTTAAGCCTAAATAAACAAGAACATTGTGCAGAGAGGACTGAGTCTAATTACAGCTCACCTCTAAAACCATGGATATGTTGACTTTATATATGGGATTTAACTTCTCTTGTGTCAATGTCTTCACTTAGAAAAATATGGCAATACAACCCTGCAGAATACCAATCCTCTGTTAAACTCAACTCACCTTGTGCTTTCCTTCATCGAATGTTTTCTAAGTACCGCCAGCCATATCATAGTCACCATTCCTTCTTTTGTGTCACCAAATGTTGCTCACATATGTATAATACATTTGTAGGAGCTGATATATTTATTGATGAAGTTTTGGGGTGATGGTGGAGTAGTCCAGAGCTGACACAAACAAGGTGATTTTATTAAAACACGGAGATAGGACCAGTGGGCAGAAAGAGCTGCCCAGACCCTGTGGAGATATTGGTTATATATTTGGGAGCTGGAGGAGGTAAAGCCAAGGGGAAGTATCCAAAAAGATTTTCATATGTTAAAGAAGATTCACAGGATACTAGAGACCTAGCTATTGTCAAGCTAAGTACCTCTGGCAAAGAATTAACATTAAGGCAGTAGGAAGTTCCTGGAGAAATATTTTACTCTGCCTGCCTCAAGTATCTATCAATGGGGTGCAGATTATAAGGAAACTTAATTTTACCTGCCATTTCCTTCTTGCCTTTGTTCCCCATATTACTATGGAGGGGTGATATTGGGGCTCCAAGACACTGAGTCTATGCGTTTCTGGAGATTAGTCTATTGATAAGATTGCCTTTTTCTTGTAATTGACTAAGATATTGGTAAATTGACGGAGACCCATGTTCTGCAGGACTGTGATCTCTATCAGTTAACCATTTGTTTTTTCCCCTTTAATTGTTCTTGGGCAGCCAGGAGTGCCTGGGGAACATCACACATATCCCACCTAGGGGTGGGGGGTGGGGTGGGTTGCAGCCTGTCAGCTTGCCTCATGCTGCCTCATCATTTATCACCATAGATAACATGATGACTACACTCTCTGTGGAAACTGGGATTCAGAAAAGTGAACTGACTTGCCCAACATCATACAGCTCTTGTGTACAGAGATCAAGATTTTAACTCAACACTGGCTGATTCCAAAGCCCCTCCTCTTAATCCTGTGAATTATGTGCATGTCTAGACCAATATTTCATTTAAAATACTTATACTTTTAAAATAATATTTATTACTTTACAATTCTAACTCATTGCTTGCTACTTATAATTTTTTAAAAGTTGGATCAATAAGTAAACTATCTCAAAATTGTAGAAAAACTATATAATAGATCTAAAAGTACCTAACAAAATACTTAATAAAGAACATGCTTGATGAAACAGATGTGAAAATATTTATCATAAGCATGAAGCCAGTGGAGGGTACTGCTATTTTATTGAGCAGCAGAGGAGGGCTGTGATATCTTAGGAAAGAGATGGCTTTTCCCTTTCCTTCGGTATAGCGTCATTGAAGTGGGGACAGAGTCCTTAAATCCTACCTAATTTTAATTGCATGGACACCCAGTCTTCAAATCAGGAATCAATCACATATGACTAACTGCTCATATGATCTGTATCATTTAATCTCTGGCTAATCCTTAATCTCTCTATACTTGCTTCATCTTTTAGAGGATACCTAGGCAATAAACACATAACAAATAAACTTTCTAGGGGTAGAATCCAGGTATCAATATTTTTTAAAACTCCCCAGGCAATTTCAATATGCAGCCAAGTTTGAGAACTAGTTGCTCTAAAGTCTCTTTAAGCCTAAAGGTTTTAATGTAAGCCCCTGCAGATGGTTTTTCTTTTATTTTAATACAAGAGCCTAACTTAAACTTTGATTGCCAAGGCATCCATTTCAAAGAGGCATCCACTTCAAAGATGGTTATCTCAAACAAACACATTGCCAGTCACAGGACTAGTAAAGAACTAGGCAATCCCCCAATCCCCACCCAACTCCTACCCTAGGCCCCTTTGTTTTAAAGATCTTGGCTGATTTTGATAACTGACTCCTGGGGATTTTGGTTTTCCTCTTCCCATGTTTTAAATTCCTGCTCTTATGTTTTAAATTCACCAAAGGAAGTGGACTCCCAAAACCCTAGGCCACCACCTTCCACCCAAATAAAAACAATTGCAGGCTCAAGCTTTCTCTCTCTTTCTCTACCCAGGACCTTAGGTATGCCATGTGCTTTCCAGGACTTCAGAATAATAAACCTTTTTTTTTCCTCAAAGTTTCCTGATTTTTAGAAAAAAAAATTTTGAAGTTTATTTTTGAGACAGAGAGCACGGGCATGAATGAGGGAGGGATAGAGAGAGAGGGAAAGAGAGAGAATCCCAAGTAGACTCCCAAGTAGGCTCTTCAATGTCAGCGTGGACCCTGATGCAGCACTCGAACTCATGAACCATGAGATCATGACCTGAGATGAAGTCAGATATTTAACCGACTGAGCCACCCAGGCGGCCCATCAAAGTTTCCTGATGTCTTTTTGCTGAGGACATTTTGCCATCATAGTAAGAACCACAAGGTCTGATCCAACTACAACATTGGTTATTGATAGGCTGAGACTAGCACAAAACAAGGTGTATATGTATTGGTTCAAATGGAGAAAGTTAATAGATTACCATAATTGTCCAAACCATTTTGGTGATTCTAGTGATGAAAGATATATCAAATATGTGGTGGAGTAAAAATGAGCATGCATGGAAATTTCTCTGTCCCTTATAAATAAAACTTATAAGGAAGTTAGTATGCTAGATTTCTGTACACCATGGATTACATTTAAGCAGTGTGGCCCAATGAATAGAGGACAGAACTGGATTTGAATTTTGAGTCTACAACTTACTGGTTTTGTTGTCATAGGAAACCACCTAAATTCAAAGGAGCACAGAGAAAAGTAAACAGGAAATTAGAATGCTTCTGGGTTATAAGTGCTGCCTGTGACAGAGTTATGTGTTATGGAGGACCTTTGTAGAGGAATCACTCAGGGAAGTCTTCAACATGGAAGAAATGGTAGAGCTGAATCCTGAAGACTAAGTGGTATTTATTAACCCAGGACAGAGATAGAGAAAAGATAATCTTGACATAGGGCTTAACAGGTGTTCCCATTTAGAGGTGACCAAGATCATGGCATGTTCAGGTGGAAATGGAATGTAGAGCGTGTTGCAGTGAGAGAGAAGATTGCAAGTGGAGATAAACGAAGCTGCTGAGGTAAGCAAGAGTCAGACCATGAAGGGCCTTGTATACTACACTCTACACTGACCAGCTTTGAATCGATAATGAGTCTATCAGGAATCTCTGACAACTTCCAAACAAAAAGACGTCTTGATAAAGTAAGCATACATGTCTGGAAGGCTCCTCTGATTTTTGTGTAGAAAATAAATGAGAGGCAGAGACTCTTGCTGGGACAGCAGTGCAGAGAAAGGACAGTGGTGGTCTGGAACAAGAAAGTAGAGGTGGATTTGTGAGATATTTAGAAGGAATCAACAGGTCTTAGTGATTAATTGGCCAAAGGGCCTGACTGAATGAGAGAAGTCAAAAATGGAGAAACCAGGTGGATGGCAATAATGAGAGAAATAAAGGAGAAGGGAAGAGTCTGGGGATAAATATAACTAACTTTTGATATTAAATCTTTGAACTATCCAAGCAGTTATGTCTAGAGCTCAGCCGATCTGATTTGGGAGTCATTGGCATATTTGTGGAATCTGAACCCTAGATCTGAGAGCTTCACTAGGAAGGTTAGAATGAGAACCAAAGAGGCCTCCAGAAGAAAGGCAACACTTAAGGGGCCAGGAAAGAAGGTGAAGCCAGAAGGAAGACCAAAGAAGAAGTAGAAGCTCAAGAGAAGAACCCACATGAGGGGTTATCATGGATATAGTTCTTTTGGCTTAATTCCAAAAATGGAGTTGGAGCTCTAAATCTCAAAAAGTTGTTGAGAAGAATAAATGAATGAGGTGGGTGACAGCACCAGTTTTAACTCTGCAGCCAGTTTTAATTCTCAAGGATCTAGAGGTTCTTACATCTGTCATCACAGATTTTTCATTTAATCTCTCACACTGTACTCCCTCAGCTTTTTCAAAATATAACAGGCAATGAAAATGAAGTTCAGGTTCTGTGTTTAGCAATCTGCCTGTGTGGCTTCAAATGTTACGGCACTAACCGTGAAGCTAAGGCTAACGAGTCATCCCAGATCCTGTCAGTCACTAATGGATGTACATCTGTGTATCTGTCTGCCTAGGGAGCTGGTCATTAGGATGATCATGATTTAACTTGTAAAGTGGAGCAAATTAAATCTGGACACCATCCATAGGTTTGTATTCCCAGTCCCATCTCTGACTTCCAGTGCAGTTGATTTCTTCTTCCTGGAATACTAATCAGATTTCTTTTCTTTTCTTTTTTTTCTTTTCAGTTCTGCCTTCTCTTGTGGCTGGTGATCATTTGGCCTCTACTAAGCAGAGAAGATTTTCAAAGTATCAGGTTCATTTCTTGGCCTCATCTAAGAGTACTTTGAAGCATTTAGAACAGTTTCAATAGGGAGAAAAAAAATAAGATGGTGATAGACTAAAAGATTAGTTCCCATATTCAGATATTCTTTGCATTTCAGGCAACCCTGATGCCCTGATTTCTGATACACTTGTATAGACATCCTTCATCTTGCGCAGGGGCACCAGGTCTGATAATTCAGCAAGGCATGACAAATACTAGGAGCTAAGCTTTCACACTCTGCATTATAGATGATTTGAGAGGTAACAAGAGCAAGATCCACAAAGTTTTTAAAAGAATTCAGGTTCCTACTGAATTGACAGTCATTTCAATTTCTTATATGAAGAGTTTAAATATGCTTTTATGGTCCATAGTTTAGCAGTGGACCCTTATGTCCTTTCTGTCCCTCTTACTCTCTTTCCCTTCCCTCCCCTCTTCCTGGATATCATATATCTATAGATACTGTCATATATATTTTATTTTTATCTAAACTTTAATAGTTTCCTGCATTGTCTTTCATTATTTCCCTATAGTTTACATCTTGCAATCTAGCCTTTGTCTTTACACCAAAACCATTCTCATTGAGAACATTATTACCTCTGAATTCTCAAGTTCCATGGGTCTGAGTCATTGTCTTTCTGGACCTGTATTGTGCTTTGGCCAGCGTCTACCATCCCCTCTGCTATAACTTCTCTTAGATGTCATAACACCGCTCTGATCCCTGCTTATGTCTGAGCATCCCTTCTCCCTATTTAGACAAGCATTCCACTCCATTCTGTTATCAGTTTAGTATTTTCCTCCCACTCTGGAGTTCTCATTCTCTCACCTTGCAGCAAATATCAACAATAATACATAAAATCCCAGGTCTGAAATACTTTTGAGGTATCTTCTCTAGGGTTTAGACCTCCATAATGTTCTCTGTAAGACATATGCACTTTGTCAGAGCATGATCACACATCCTCACATCCTCAAATATCTTTTTCCTTAAATGTGTTGAATTTAATGTTTTGTTAAAACTCCTCATTCCACCTAACCAGTTGGGCTGTGTTATTCAACTTTTGATGATCTACATTATCTGTTGCTCATAATATCAAGAAACATCTCAAAAATTAGTGTATGAGATATTTTAAAGAGAGCTCTTCCCCTTGTTTTTCTGTGACTCACTAGTTTCTTTCATACATTAAAGTTGCTTAGTGTTAAATCTTTGCAAATCTTTATAATCACCCTTTTATCACTCCTTCACAGGACCATGAGTTCCCTTTGTGGTTATGGCTCATCAATGACTTTTCATTTTGTAAAATGGTGACATTATAATCCCCATAAAGGAGATTGGCATTCCTAGAGGCAAATAGTATGGAATGAAAGAACATGGACATTGGAAGAAGTCAACTTTGAGTTTCAATTTGGCTATGCTACTTGACATGTGATACATTGCTTAGTATAAATTAAGGATATAAATAGTTCCCATGTGAGGGTGTCACAAGAACATACAAGACATGTTTGTAAAATATTAAACAGCATGCACAGATGGATAAATGATAATTACTGATTTTTTTTTTGCTTTTTGTTGTTATTATTACATTTTATATGCATGTCTTAGTTACTCAAACTGATTTTTACTGCTTCATTATACTCTTGTCCTTGTTTAAGAATTATGTGTGTGGAGAGATTGGGAGTATCATGATAAGATGGCCTCCATCTGTGCAACAAGTAAACATTAATACCAGGATTGGGACTGACCAAATATGGCCTCTTTTTCTTTCTTTCTTCCTTTCTTTCTTTCTTTCTTTCTTTCTTTCTTTCTTTCTTTCTTTCTTTCAGAGATAGTGTGCTAGCAGAGAAGGGGCAGAAGGAGATGGGTAGAGACAACACTAAGCCCAGCACAGAGCCCTACATGGGGCTTGAGGTGGAGCTCAAAATAGGGTTTGAACTCACAACTATGAGATCATGACCTGAGCCAAAATCAAGAGTTGAACACTTAACCAAATGAGCCACCCAGGCACCCCAAGCATGGCCGTTTTCATTGTTTTTCTAATAATGAGCAGATACCTGCACTGAAAAAGCCTTGTCATCATGTTTCCACATTACCGAATACACTGGATAACAGACTAAATAGAGGGACCTATACATTAATACCTGTGAAAATGTTTGTAGAGATATAAAGTTGGAATCTAATTATTTCTCTCTTGCCCCTTTTTGGATTTGAACTGGTGGCAAATGTTAGAAAGTCTTCCTTTCTGTATGTGTAAGGTTCTGTGCAGAGATACCAACATAAGACAGTGTCAATGGACCATTATTGGCAAAGATGGTGCGACTACGATATAATAGTTACAGGTCTCCAGGACTCAGGCTTACTTTTCAGGCAGAATAGGAAATACTTAAGTTATAAATTTTAACAATGACAATTTACAGGCCATGTTTTCTGGGTGATACTAGACTAGATACTTGAAGAAGGAGAGTGATTTGGGAGCTAAGCTACTCTATAAGCTCTCTTCTTGTGATAGCATATGATACAAAATAAAATTCCTTGTCAAATGCAACAAATCCCCAGAACATGTCAACGACACTGACCCCGGGCTTCCCTGATTCTCTGTAGAGGAGTGGAGCCCTTGTGACAACCTCATTATTCCATGGACTCACCTTTTATTTCAAGGCCTACCGCAAAATCACTTTTTATTATTGAGCATTAAAATATAGGAATAAGCTAAATATGTGGAAATAAATTAAATGTCTCCGCAGGTGCGTTCTACTCTGGAGCGAACGTAGTTTGTAGCTAAACCCTGTCACCATGACATGAGCAAAAGCATCTCCAGCCATTTGGCACAGTTTTTCTGTCTTTGTCATTGCCTGTCTTCCATCTTCTCTGACACAGCTTTCTTGGCTACTGAAGCTGTGAATTCATTTTTCATCTTCCGCTCTGTTCTTTGCTCGCTTCATTTAATAACTTACTTGCTCTACTCGGTTAGTCTTTTGTGTGAAAGAGAATGTGTAGAGTTGTGTTTTGCAATGCTTTATGCTGGCGTGACATCTATAGACAACACTAGTGGTTTATACCTGAAAGAGCTAAAATAATTGCATTTTTTTCCAAGCGCAGTCTTTGGCATTGAACTAACCAAAATTTAAACCTCAACTCTACCAGTTGGTCAAAGCCAGGCAACTAGTAAATTACACAATCTCTGTAAGTCTGAATTTTCTGAACTGTCTGGTGAAGAATTTATGTGTATTTTTAGGACCACTTCAAAAATTAAATTAGTTAATTTCTTATTTAACTATAATAAAACACTTATTATTATATATTATATAATAATTATCACTTCTCGACCTTTTGGCTAAGATCAAGTGTATATAATAATTATTATCAAATTATTATAAAATATTTATCACAGAAACTTGGTAAAATATGCTCTAAATAAATGGATAATATTGAATCATATAGCTCTAATCCACTAAAATTTATTTTGATTTTATTTAAAAAGAAGAAAGCCCATTGGAAGACATTAGCATCACCCTAATATCAGAATAGTATCAGAGGAATAGCACAGAGCCAATGTTCAGATTATCCAAGTTCTAATTATAATTTTACCACTTACACATTTGATGACCTTAGGCAAGTTGTTTAAACTCTTTGAATATAACATTGTAAAAATAATGTTGAAGCTTTTAAATGTTTATTTTTGAGGGGGGGGGGATGGGCAGAGAGAGAGAGGAACAGAGTATCTGAAGTGGGCTCTGTGCTGACAGCTGAGATCCCAATGTGGAGCTTGAACTCATGAATCACAAGATCATGACCTGAGCTGAAGTCGGAGGCTTAACTGAGTCACCCAGGTCCCCAATAATGTTGAATTTTCTAAGGAGTCTGAAAAATATAGAAAACAAAGTGCTCAACTTTGTGTCTGCTATCCCAGAGAAGTACATGTATTGGCTGATGCTCTCTCCCCATTAGGCCCCTTGTAGACAAGCTACTAAAAATTCTCAACTTGGGCACCAACAGGAGGAACTCTTCAAAAGGAACTTAACTATACTCTTCTCCTAGGTAAACCCATTGCAAAAAATCCCTCTCATCTATAGCAACCCCATCAATAAAGACCATCTCAAGTTAAGGATAAGATTTGTTTCCTTCTCCTCAAAACTTATCACACCACATAGCTGGTCATAGGAGCTTCACGGACATTTCCTAATGAATGAATGGATAACTATTGCTATCCTGCCAACTTGAGAGACACTTTCTGGATTTCTCCCCCTCCCTCCCTCCCTCCCTCCCTCCCTCTCTCCCTCCCACTCAATCCTTCCTGGTCCTTTGAGCCAAACAAGTGAGGTTTTGTGCATGTAACAGACCATTGTTCTTGACCTCACCCTGCCATTAATTAAGAATTGAGGCAAGTAAACTGTCTAGACTTCATGTGAAAATCAGAGGCTGTTTTAGCTCTCAAATGATGCCATAGTTAATATTTCTTGGCAAAAGATAGAAGTTTACCCTGTGGTTCCAGAATGAAGCTAGGTGATCAACCTAGAAGTGAAACTTAACCTCAGTGTATCAAATTCTAAACTTCTGAGACAATTAGTCCCACTCAAGCAGGAACTTTTAACAGTGCATGTCAAAAGTGAAGAAAAATCATGCATTCTTCTGGCTTCAGTTCTATATTCTACATACAATTCTAAGTTCTTTTTCAGAGGGAGTTGTTTTCATTCTTTTCATTGAGATAAACAATAGGAGCAGACAAAGTAATGAGCGCTTTCCTCTACCAACTTGTCTTGGCTGTTTGGGGATTGTAGATTTTTTACTATCCATTCTTCTGGAAGTTGAGTGTAGAACATGAAAGGTTGAAATTTTTATAGATAAATCATCTGCCCTTGTCTGAGAAATCTGTGCATCATAATGCTTTCCAGCCAGTAGTAATGAGCCAATCTGTCTCTTGCTTCTCAGAGACCTTCCTTGTATTATTAAAAAAAAAAAAAGTAGTTTGTTATAAATGAAAGTAAAGGCTTAACAATAGAACATGCAATTAAAATGAAAAGATTTCCAGAGTCCAAAAATGACCAAATTAATTTAAAAAAAAAATGAAAAGTCCACGGAGGCAAAGATGCTGGCTTCAATAGTTTGGGATAAGGCCATACAAAGAAGAAAAAAATAACTGTCGAAATTTTTAATGATATATGACAATTTATTAATTATTATTTTCATTTAACAAAGACCAAGAAATATCCCTCAACCATGTTACTATGTTGACTTCTAGCTGGAAGTTTTCATTCAAAGTTTCCATGATAGGAAGGAAAAATGGATCAAACACTTGTTCATGCCTTTATTCTTTTACAACACCATTAAGAATGAGAAAAGAAAATTTTGCCCCATTTCTGAGCATTCCTTTTCATTTGGCTCTGCAATCTGTGCATGTCTATGTGGCAATTTGTATTTGTAACAGATAGTGCCATTATGCTCTGTGATAAACTCATCTGGTAAACACAGATTATAGAAATACAGGCTTATGAAAATAAAATCTTATAATATTGTAAAATAATTGTTTGGAGCTATTACAGTATAGTTATAGATACTATAACAGAAATAATACAGAACTAGAAGATATTCCATACACACAATTTCATTTAAATGGAGATTCTCCTAACACATCTAAAATTTAAAAGTAAATGTTGAAAATAGATTACAATCATCTATTTTTTCTAATAAAAAGGGAAAAAATTAGTTTATAATTTTATTTTTTTTATTTTAAATTAGGCATTAAATTTATATTTTCTGAAAGAATTAATAAACTTAAACCAGATAAATCATTTTAAAAGATAGTTATTTTAAATAATTTTTAAAGTGTATTTATTTTGCGGGGGAGGGACAAAACGAGAGGGTGAGAGAGAATCCCAAGCAGGCTCCACACTGTCAACACGGAGCCTGATGCAAGGCTCAATCCCATGAACTGTGAGATCATGATCTTAGCTAAAATCAACAGTCAGACATTCAACCGACTAACCACCCAGGTACTCCATTGTAAATAATTTTATAATCATTGCCTTGAATATTTTGCTCAAAAAAGTGATAATATGTGTGTAATGTCCTTTTAAATAAAACATTTACCCATTGTTTCCAATAGTAGATACCTAGTAATCCCTTTTACAATTGTCTGTGCTCTGGTTATGATTTCATCTTAATGTAAGATTTTGACATAAAATTTAATATTTTAGAAGCACACAAGCCTTTAATCACAAGACAGAGTTTCTTTTCTACCCAATGAAGATATACTAATTTATAGCAGAAGAAATATTATTTCAATGGTTATAAAATTGCAAAGATTAAAAACAAGCAAAAGAAGGTAGAAGTAATTATTTTCTAATGTCATCCAGATTCCAACCAGTAGAACAAAAAAAGTAGGAAGAGATGTTCTTTGGATTCTGGAGTGATTAACGGATTTGGTGCTTTTAAATTCAAGGTCTTTCACTTTAATTCAAGAGGTTTTTGTGAAGTATTAAATATCACTGTGATAGTCACTTTGTACTTTAGATTAGGGATATCTAACCACATAAATAAGTAAATAATTTAAATTTAAATTTTAAACTTAATAATAATCATTAATATGCATCCCTATAACCAAACCTGGATATCTCAATTTAGAATCTTTTGAAATATAAAAGTGTTTTTTCAGAAGTAGTCATTCATATAAGAATATAATTAAAGGAAGGGTGCTAAATGTGAAATGTAGTCGGAGGCCTTGGATCACCATTAACTGAATCTGTGTGAATATGGAAAACTTAAACATCCCTGGGGGGCTCCAAAATGCTAAATAAAACATTCTAGCTTTGTTGCATTTTATAACTTGAATGTTCAAGTCAGTTGCATCCATATAAAACTAACCTGCACAATATTTTCATGTTCGATCTGCAATTAAAAGAATAATCAAATATCACCTTTAGCTGTAGTCTTAAGGGTTGTCCTTCAATCACATAAATCATTGTAAAAGAAACTAAATACAAGCTGTCATACAGATGATGTTTTGTTAAAATCATAACCATCTGAAATCAGATGAAAAAGAGTCAGATAGCTCTATGTTTCCAAATTCGTTTCTTAACATTTTCAGTTCATTATCAATATGTTTTGGCCAATTACTCTGATTTTATTGGGCATTACTTGACTCTTGCAATAAGCAGGTTATAGTGAGGTATACACTATTGCTTTCAAACTTTTGAAATGATATGGAATCAATGTTTAGAAATCTAACATGAAAATAGCACTCTTCTACATGATATTTCATGGAATCAGGGTCTTTTGTGTTTATAGTATAATGAAGAAATTAGCTTGAACCAGAAGTAATGATAATGATGATGATGACGGTCCTGGTGGGGTAGCTAGTGATAATTGCTGCTAGTTGAGTCCTACTATGAATTGGTGCTGTGAAGTACATTTGAAATAGAAGATTTCTCATCATTAAAATAACTTTGCAAGGTAGAATTTTTCCTCCTAGTTATGAATGAGGAAACTAACACTGAAAGATAATAAATGAATTCTCTAAGACAGGCAACGGGAGAAAAATAACTGGCTCCAAAGCCAGCCTTTATGCCACGAATCAGTCAGATAGAACAACACAAGATAGGTAAAACAGTCAAGAGAAATAAAACTGGATTTAGAGGAAGTTATCAGTGTACTCAGTGACATTTGTTTGAACAGTGCTGAGCTCAGTAATAAAGCAAAGAATGAATCAGTGACATATAAATGCAGGAAAACCATCAAAGAGTAATTTTGCTTATTTATGGAAAACTGGAATCATGACTAGGAAAAAGCACTTAAAAAGGTGTTTCTTGAGCATCAGTTATTTGAATAATACCCTATATGTTATGATGCCAAAGTTTTGAGGACATTTTTCAAATCATCTTACTACTAAAACTAGAGATATACATGATAGCTGTTAAATAATATAGAAATATTTTACAGATATGGAAGAAAATGTTCGGTACCTCCTGTAAGCTTAACATGAACTCTTGGGGAAAAAAGATGTTCCAGTCCATTGCAGATGTTCTCAGTTGAAATAATATTCTCATGGAACATTGTTTCAGCTATTTAACTGGTATAAAACCTGAGGGGAAATTAAATGTACTTGCTTTGTGAAATTTAAAAACTAAAAAAAAAAATTAAATCTACAGGTGCCTTTAGTCATGTGCTTTGATATTGGTCATTCTATCCCATAAGAGGTATAACAGTTGAATTGGAAAATGTTACTTTTTACTGATTAATTTGCTTTTTGTTTCACCTTGTCATATTTGCATATACAAGTTGAGGAAAATATTGATCATAGAGGTATGCTAACCTTCAGTGGCATTTAATTAAATATTCATTACATGTCTCTCTATTGTTAGGAAAAGCAGATTCACCAAATGTCCCTATAATGAGGAGTAGTATGGCCTCAATGTGAAAAACTAGTATTTTGTAGCAACACCACCTGTGTACCTGCTGGGAATCTCTTTCTTCCACTAGCTCTGTGATCTTGGGCAAGGTATTTCATCACTCTGTGCCTCAGTCTCCTCTATGAAGTGAGGACTCTTTAATTATTTCCTTGTAGGTTTGTTGCAAGGATTAAATGAGTTGTATAAATAAAGTGCTTTAAACAGTACTTGAAACATAAATCTGTTATTATGTTCATCTTGCTGCATCTCATGGCCTTTGACACACATGCCTGAGTTGTGAAAAACCTAGTAATAGTCATTATGAATCTCAGTCAATAGCTAACCCACAAAGTGATTATAGAATGGCTGGTGTATCTGAGAGTGAACAAAATGAGAAAGGCAATTGTTGGAATTGGCTAATAAGAATTATAGGTCAAGAAGACAAGATTTTCAACATAAAGAGAGAGGTATGGTCCTCTTCCAAAAGAGGAAGAGACAAATGCTTTCAGTATTCATTTGCCCAATGGTTCCCATGGAGAGTGAAAGCAGTATTTAATCTGGAGGAAAATCTGAGGAATACATTATACAGCTCAGCAGTTCCTCACCAAGCAAGTAGAGGGTGCAGGAGATCTTAACATTAGCACAATTCTGAGACTCAAAGTGTAGGAATTATTGGAAAAGCTGTGGTCATATTTTTATTCATTCATTTATTTCATTTTAAAATATAATTGATGATGAAGAAGATGATGTTTAGAGTAACAGATGTTCAAAGTACAAAAATAATTTAAAATGACCAAAATTGTATTTTAAAAAAGTAAAAGTTATCCTTGGTGCTGTGAAATCTGTCCAATGTTACTCATGTAATCAGTATTAAGAATGTAACCAAAAAATTTTGTAGTGGAGTGCATATAAACATAGACGTTTACCCAATGATACCAATATTGGATTATCTCTGCTTCCGTTTCTGATGAGTTTCTCATAAAGTAGAGACCAGAATGTTAAAGTTAATATTGTGCAATCCCAAACACCACAGTATATATATGAAATTTATTGCAGAAAATGAGAAGAATAGTATGACTTTTGAACCCCATAATTCACTTGGAGAATACAGAAAGATGGAGAAAATGGAACGAATATTGTCAGGATGTTAGAAAAGATATTACTTTGGCAGTGATGGACATATAGGTGAGAGAATCACCTTAGGGTCACTTAGGTCCAATAAAATTGAGCTTTTTTAAGACACAGGTGACCCCAGCAGATAAACATTAAAGGAATATCATGTGATACTCAGGGTTTAGGGAAGAACCACCTTTAACCATCTTCCAGGCCCACAGTGCTCTCTACATTTCATTGCATTTCATCCATCCTCTCCCAACCTCTCTACTATATCTGGGAAAGAACAGGCAGCTAAAAAAAAGAAAGAAAGAAAGAAGGTAATTGGAGGAGAGTAGAGATGCATTAGGACCCCATCCTCCCTCTCCACTGTTGTATTACAGATTGAAGAAGGTCCAAATTGGGGGAGGGGGGAAAAGTTTAACACTGTTTTAAGTTAGGACTTTCCATCAATATATTTGATTGATTAAAAGTGATTGTACAAATGTCTTCATTAACTACAAATGAGCAGAGAAGGTGCCAGTTTTCAGAGTACTAAAAAAAGGAGCTGGGGTGTATAACCTCCTCAGAATACATTTTAATAGATTAATGGGATCATATCACATGCACTGCCTTCACATTTCCATGCCACTCCTTTTTTGTAACCTATTTATTTATAAGGAATATCTTTTTACGTTAATATATACAGGTAACTCTACAATTTCTTTCAGGAGATAGAAGCAAATGGAATGTTTCTTAACTCATTCTATGAGGCCAGCATTATCCTAATACCAAAACCAGACAAGCACATTAAAACAAAACAAAACAAAACCACAACTACAGACCAATATCTCTGATACATGCAGAAATCCTCAATAAAATGTTAGCAAATTGAATCAAACAATGTACAAAACAATTGTACAGAATGACCAAGTGGGATTTATCTTGGATGTGAGGCTGATTCGACATTTAAAAATCAATTAATATAATCCATCAATAACACACAAAAATATTTGGCAAAATCCACTGCTTATAAATGATTTTTTAAAACTTTCAGTAAACTAAGAATAGAGTGTAACATCCTTAACTTGACAAAGAATATATTTTAAAAAACATTATCTACAAATAATCTACAACTAACATAATAGTTAATGGTAAAAAACCCAAAACATCCCTACCAATCATGTACAAGACAAAGGCATCCCCTCTCACCACTCATCTTCAACATCATTTGGGCAGTTCTAGCCAATGCAAGAAGACAAGAAGAAGAAATAAAAGGTATACAGATTGGTAATGAAGAAATAAAACTCTTGCTCACAGATGACATGATTATGTAGAAAATCTGAAAAAATTGACAAATATATGGAACTACAAGCTATTATAGCATGGTTGCAGGATACAAACTTAATATAGAAAAGTCAGTTGCTTCCTATATACTAACAATGAACAAATGGAATTTGAAATTAAATACACAAAATACACAATACCATTTACATTAACACCCTCAAAAATGAAATGTTCAAGTATAAATCTAACAAAATATGCACACGACTCTTATGAGGAAAATTATAAAAACTATTCTAAGTGAAATTGAAGAAAAAGTATGTAAATGGAGACATAGCCTATGTTCATGGATAGGAAGACTCAATATTGTCAAGATGTTGGTTTTTCCCAACTTGATTTATAGATTCAACACAATCTCAATCAAAATCCTAGCAAATTATTTCATGGATACTGACAACCATTTCTCGAAGTTTATGTGGAGGAACAAAAGATCAAGAATAATCAATACAATATTTAAGGAAGAGAACAAAGTTGGAGGACTAATGCTACCTAAATCAAAGCTTACTATAAAGCTACAATAATCAAGATATTGGTGAAAGAATAGGCAAATAGATCAATGGAATAAAATAGAGCTCCCAGAAACAGATCCACCCAAGTATAGTCAATTGACAAATTGACAAATAGTCCTTTGGCAAAGGAGTACAGACCATACAATGGATCAAAGATAGCCTTTTCAACAAATAGTGGTAGAACAATTGGATAGCCACAAACATGAATACCTGTCTATATACATACACACACAGATCTTATATCTTTCACCAAAATTAACTCAAAACAGACTATAGACCTAAATGTGAAACACAAAATTATAAAATTCCAGAAAATAACTTAGGCAAAACCTGTATAAACTTGAGTACAGTGATGACTTTTTAGGTACA
Source organism: Panthera onca (assembly GCF_046562875.1). Classification (NCBI taxonomy): domain Eukaryota; kingdom Metazoa; phylum Chordata; class Mammalia; order Carnivora; family Felidae; genus Panthera; species Panthera onca. Next base: position 126,261,780 of record NC_138344.1, read on the forward strand.
ACACTAAAGGCACAATCCATGAAGGAAATAACTGATAAGTTATATGTCTTTAAATTAAAAGCTTCTCCTCTATCAAAGGTAATTTCAAGAGAATGAGAAGACAAGCCACAGAATGGGAGGGAATGTTTGCAAAAGACACATCTAAAAAAGCACTGTTATCCAAAAAATACAAAGAACTCTTAAAGTCCAACAGTAAGAAAACAAACAACCCAATTAAAAAAATGGATCAAAGACTTTAGCAGACACCTCAATAAAGAAAATATATATATATGGCAAATGGGCACAGAAAAAGATGTTCACCAAGATATCTTATTGGGAAAATGCAAATTAAAACAATAAGATGCCACTACACACCTAACAGAATGGCCAAAATTTGGAACACTGACAACACCAAATGCTAGTATGTATGTGGAACAACAGAAATTCTCATTCATTGCTGATGGGAATGTAAAAGTATATAACCAATTTGAAAGACAGTTTGCCAGTTTCTTAAAAAACTAAAAATACTCTAAATATACCAAATAATCCTTAATTGCTCTCCTTGGTATTTATTCAAGTATTGAAAATATGTCCACACAAAGCCTTGCACATGATTGTTTACAGCAGCTTTATTTATAATTGCCAAAACTCAAAAGCAACCAAAATATTCTTCAGTAGGTGAATGGATAAACTGTGTTATATGCAAGAATATTATTCAGTGCTAAGAGAAATTACCTATCAAGTCATGAAAAGCCATGAGGGAAGCTTAAATGCATATTACTAAGTGAAATAAACCAATCTGAAAAGGCTATGCACTATATGATTCCAACTCTATGACATTCTGGAGGCAAAACTATAGAGATGGTGAAACAATCAGTTGTTGCCAGGGGTTGAAGAGGTAGAGGAATAAAAAAGGTGGAGCACTGAACATTTTTAGGGCATTGAAAATACTCTCTATGATACTACACTGATTGATACACACCAATATACATTTGTCCAATCCATAGAATGAGTGACACCAAGAGCAAACCCTTAGATGGACTTTGGACGATTATAATGTATCAATGTAGGTTCATCAAGTGTGACAAATGTACCATTCTAGTGGGGGATGTTGATAATGGGGGAGTCTGTGCAAGTGTGGGAGCAGTGGATATATGGGTAAATTTTGAATACCTTCCCCTCAATTTTGCTGCGAACCTAAAACCGCTCTAAAAAATTGATGTCTTGATAAAAAAAGAAAGAATTCCTCTTTGAAACTAGCACTCAGATAAAGAAACAGAATGTTATCCAAACCAAGTCTTCCTCATGCCCTTTTCCATTAAATAATTAAAAGTTGGCTATTACCTTGACTTCTAATATTACCTATTTTGTCTTTCATAGAAGTTGCTCTACATTGCACATACTGTTTTATCTGCTTTCTGTCTCACAATGTTGTTTGTGAGGTACGTTCACATTTTTTTGTGTGGTTGTGGATCAGTTTTATACTGCATTGTATTCCACTATGTGAATATATCACATTTTAATGACTTAGCTCATGGGTATTTGTGTTTGCACTCATACAAGTAGTGCAGCTCTAAACATTCAAGTAGATGCCACTTGAGGTACATTTTATTTCAGCCTTCAAAATTAAGTAGGTATCTTTGGTGAAAAGAAGGAAAATATTGTAGTTGAAAATATTGAATCTAATCTAATGGATACTTAAAATAGCAGCCTGATGATAGTATATTTGATTATAATTATTAAAATATACACTTAGAATTAAAATGTTAAAAACTGTAATCTTAGAATAATAAATGAATAAAGTAACTAAAATAATAAAAATAAAATAACTCTAGGAAAAGGAAAATGTAATATCTACTCTTAAAATAACAAGTGTATGTACCAAAGTAATACAAAGAAGCTAATACCACTGACCTTAAATTATGACTTCACCAAGTTTTAGCTTTTTAAAATTGTACAAATTAACATAATTTCTCTGTGCCTCCGTTTCCCTATCTATAAAATGGGGATAATAGTAATATCTATCCAATAGGATATGTGGAAATCAAATAAGTTCATACATATAAAATGCTTGGAACAGTACCCGGCACGCGGTACCAATAAATATTTATTTTATAGTACTGAATAAAGGCTCTACCTCAGGAAAACATCCTAAAGTTGTAAATAGCATAAGGCAAGGTATCCAGGAATTGTGAAGCAGTAACTCCTTATAGTAGAATAAAGTTCAGTAGTTTAAACACTCTTTCACCTGCCTCAGTTGTTCCAAGGGGATTTTTATTATTCTCATTTTAAAAAGGAGAACACTATGTTTCAGGGAATTTATATGTTTAGTTAGAAGTTGACTTTTTCCCCTTAGATAAAAAAAAAATCAAGATCCACTCCAGAAATGAATACAGCACCAAAAATAGAAAAAAAAATAGATAAATCAAGACAAATGGAGTAAGCAAAAGCAGTACTGAAAGTAAAAGGTAAAAATAGTGCATGAAATATACACCACATTAGTGTATAGTTACTAGAAGGGAAACATTCAATTCTGATACCTTAGTAGCCAGATCCAAGAAAGAAGCATGATTAGTGTTAAGATTCACCATGCACTTAAGAACACATACAATCACACATACGTTCTCCAATTCACATACTCATGCATTCTGACTCACTTTTACACAACCACATATATTTTATTACACATGCATTTACACACGCATGGACCTGGACACACACACACACACACACACACACACACACACACCAGCAGTTGTAGTATCTGCACAGATTTTCCTTGTATTGAGTGTTCAAAAAAACATCTCCCCTTTATAGGGAGAGACGCAGTAAAATTAAGTGGCCTCCATTCCTACAATTATCCATGAAAATACATGAAATACTTTTGCAAGCCACAGACAACACAATGCCCCACTGCAGTGAAATCAGCTCTGAAGGGACGATGGTCTGTCACAGACCCATCTCTCAGCTCTTGAATGCTTTGGCTGGATGCAACAACTTTGCCAGCAAATCTTCAGTCGTGACCGATAGTTCACAATGGCGATAGAGGAATTGCAGTCCTTTACCCAGGAGACATCTACTTTTGAGAAGTGTAACTTCCTAATGTTGGGTAAAATTAACTCCTTGACGTGACATGCCCCACTATGTCAAGTCGCTGGTTATAAAACAATTAAATGTCAGAGGAGTTCTTGTACAGGCTCTGAAAGCAGAGTGATTGAGCAAATTTCCATTTTCACCTCTTCCTGAATGAGAGACTATTTAACTGCCTTCAACTAATTTCCTCATCTGTACAATAATAGTATTAATAAACACCTGACAGAATTGGTATGAGGATTAAGTGATATAATTGATGTATATTGCTGAACATAGCATCCAGTACATAATAAGCATTTAATGTTAATGATTATTAATTTTGTTATTTGTAAAAAAAAATCAGAGATGAAATCTTGAGGTAGTCTTTCTGGCAATTATCAGCTTCACTATTTTTTAGCATTTGTTTCTAATTCATAGTAAATCTCAGTATTATCTGCCTAGTGGAGAATAAACTGTTCTCTACATATAGGGTCCATGTATTTCACTCATAAACAATGCATTTTTTTTAATGATGATCTAAACACATATGTGTTTTGTGGAGCTCAAAGTGATTGGAAAACTTGTTTTGACAAAATGCCTGCTGACCTTGCTTCTTAAGATTAAGGTATAAGGTCTATACCAGTAACTATACCTCATATTGAAAAAAAATAACTACTTTTGACATGAATTGATTGACTTCATAATGCATAATGATATGCATTTACAATAATGCATATACATTTACAATAATGCATTTACAATAAGTGTTTTTGTATGTAATTGATTTACTCTTCAAATAATTTGATACTTTCTTAAACACTTTGTCCAGGAGGTAATGAAATGTATTACTAAGACCACTAGTTGATAAATAATAAGATTAAAGCTATCTGCTCTTCTGTGACTGTGCCTGTGTCTATGTGTGAGAATACACAGAGCTTCAGACATGCAGATTTACTTTGGACAAAGAAACTGCCGAAGAAACCAGACAAATGGCTACTAAAAATTTGAGCCCCAAACTGTAGGAGATAACCGGATTGCCCTTTAAGATTAGGACAAATTGGGGCACCTGGGTGGCTCAGCCGGTTGAGTATCTGACTCTTACATTTAGCTCAGGTCAGGATCTCAGGGTTTCTGAGATAGAGCTCCATATCAGGCTCTGCGCTGACTGCACACAGCCTGCTTGGGATTCTCTGTCTCACTTTCTCTCTGCCCCTCCTCTGCTCACATGCATGTGCGCTCGCTCGCTCTCTCTCTCTTGCTCTCTCAATAAATAAATAAACTTTAAAAAAAATTAGGACAAATTGCATCCAGAGCTAACCAAACATAAATTATTACAAAGTTACCATGGGTAAATAGACAACCATTTTTAGATAAATTTGTTTAACATTCTGAGATCACATAGCTAATAAGTTCTAAATCTGTGACATATGGGTTTTCTAACTTATAACTGAATTTTTTAAAATTTAAGTGGTTTTTAATTCTTTAAGTAAATAGACACCCTTTTTGGAGCAAACTGTTACTAAAAAGTCCCAAAATATAAAACAGATACTGAGATGCTTTGGTTGATTTGAGACTACGGGTCCTGATTGCTGTCCCTTTAACTCTCCAATACCATCTAGAAACTCCTTATGAACTTCAACAAAGCCCTAGGCAAAGTAACACAACTTGAAAATCCTCTTGTGTGCTCTACATAGTTCTAATCGTTTATATGCTTTACAAGATCCTTAAGTTACCATATCACATTTTGTGCCCATAAGAAACACCATAATATAAGTAGATATTATTTCTTTTAAACAAAATGTAACTTATATTGAGATTTATAAATTATGTGTTTTGCTCACAGCCACACAAGTAATTAGTAAGTGGCAAAGCAAAATTAAGACTCAGATCAATGACACCATGATGCCATGGTCCAAGAATGGTTCAAGAATTAGTTTCAGTACATTATAACTATCAAGGCAAATCTAGTTTCTTGACCCAAAGAGTTCTTCAAAGATCATATAAGCACCTCTACTTCGCTTTCATTCTTTTAACTGTAAATTCTAAAGACTTGCTTTCATTGCACATATAATTCTTCCCTCCTATAAACTCTACTATGATAATCCCTCTTATGGAAATTTCTCAATCTTTTCCCCTCTTTTCTACCACCTCCTTAAACTGCATTGAGGAGCACTGGTGTTTTTCAAGAATAATACAAAACGCATCAGGCATACAGGTGTGGTCTTTAAACTGAGGGTAGAGTTATCAGTGACAGAAGCAACCAATCAACTTTCAGATTAATGTTAGTTATAATTTTTTAGATAATTCCAGATTGAAAGTGATGAGATGCTGGAGTATTCTGCCTGGAAAGCTCCACCATCCTGGAGGTCCAAGGTTGATGGGGGAGGGGCAGTTGTACTCCAAGAAAAGAACAGTGGATTAGGGTTATTGCACTTTAGGAAAGGGAAGGTAAATGGTTATCTACTTTACAGATTCTTCTTCTGTATTTTTTTTTCTTTTTAGCTCCATATTGGTAATATCTAGGTTTGATGCATCTTCTTCTTGGGGCAATTCTCAAGGTTTAGACATTTGCCAGAGCTTCTATGTGATCTCTTTCATCCTCATACTTGGATGCTTTCCTATGTAGAGACAGTAGTTCTGTAGACAAAAAAGAGGAAGGAAGGAAGGAAGGAAGGAAGGAAGGAAGGAAGGAAGGAAAGAAAGAAAAAGAGAAAGAAAGAAAGAAAGAAAGAAAGAAAGAAAGAAAAAGAAAGAAAGAAAGAAAGAAAAAGAAAGGAAGGAAGGAAGAAAGAAAATAGTTGTCTGGGGAAAAAATTACTGAATGGAAATAGAGTGTGCAAGACATTTTTAAAAGTATTTAGAGAGACATGCAAAATAGTGGGGCTTCCAAGATCCTAGGGAAGAAACAGCATGAGCTCACAGGAAAGCCCTGCACTAATAAACTGGGTGACCATGGCAAGGCATCCCAAACTTCTTAGACTCCAATTCCATGTCTGAAAAGCAACTTGCTAATTGTCCTGGCTCAAATCCAAAGGAGATGGTGATACTAAGGAGCCATCACTACATACTAAAATTGTAGTGAAAATCTTGATTTTGCTTGGTTTTCATCTCAAACATGGTTAAAACACTTAAGATACATAATACAGAACTGAAATTGTATTTCTATGGCATTATTGAAGAATTAGAGATATCTGATTTTTACCTAAAATGTAATAGAGATGCTGAAAACCACATAATAAAATTAAGAAGAAAATTATAACATAAAATAAAAGGAGGAGGCACTAAGAATAATCCTGGGGAATAATTCTGGGAAATGATGTCAACTTAATATGAGTATTTCTTCAATATGGCCAGAGCATTCATGACAAGTATAAGGAGGGATATTTTAATTCACTTAATCCAGAAATATTATTTATGAGCCAATTTTTCACAGCAGAAATTCTTTGGAAACTTTTTCTTAACTTTCTAAAACAGGGAATATCAAAACCACAGTCCACGAATCAAATCTTGTCCTTCACCCATTTTTGTAAGTAAAGTTTTATTGGAAAAGAATCACATTCGTTCATTTACATATTGCCTATCGGTGCTTTCATAGTACAATGACAGAGTTGAGTTGCCACAAAGATCACATGACTTCCAAAACCTAAAATATCTACTGTCTGGTTCTTTAAGAAAAATTTTGCCAACCTCTGTTCTGAAACATATTTTACGAGTCTCTCTAAACACAAGTAATATTTAATTAATACCACAAGCATCATTTTTATACATCAGAATAGGAATTAGCAAGATATGTGATAAAAGTATAAGATTATATATAGTTTATCATGTTAATATATTAAATATTAGAGAGTCTTGGACTTTTACCTTTCACCTAGTTAGGCACTGTAAATCCTCTATGTCTTTTGTTACTTATATGAAGAGAGACTGTTTAAATGTCTCTGGTTATTTCTCTTGAAAACACAAATAAGATAGAACCTCCTGGAGAAAGGCACCTTATATTAGTTACTCCTTCTTTGTTAATTCTTTCATTCAATTACTGTGCTTTTGAGCATCTACCATCTGCCAAGCAATTTTTTTGATGTGAGGGATGAAAAAGTGAATCAAGGGGAAATAGATCTCTGCCTTCAACTAGCTTCCCTTTATTGTGTAGCCCAGGGCCTTCCACACTGGCTACTGGACAAATGTTAGTTCAGTGAATTACTGAATGAATCACTGAGTGATATTAGGGCCTCAAAAGTGATATTAGGGCCTCAACAGCTTGCTTGTCGGGAGAAGGGAAAAAACACTCTTGGGGAATCATCATAATGACTGTCTCTAGACCATCTTGAGGCTTTTGAAAATTAAGAGAAATCTAACATCTTTGAATGTTTTCCATGGGAAAAGACATATGCTTGTGTGTGTATCTGTTGACTTAGGGAGAAATTCTGTAAGTCAAATCTATCTAATATATGGGGAGTAGAATTCTCTGAAACACACACATGCACACAGAATTTTTAAAAATTGGTACTATTTTTAAAACTCTGACTTATAATAATAATAATGTATTAGGTCAAAAACAATATATGAGTCTAATTTAAGGGGAAAGTTTGCTCATCTACCTAAAAAAATCCTAGTGAAGATGCTGGAATTCTTAAATATGTCTTTCCAATATGATTACTTCTACTTATTTTGATGTATTTTTATGTCATGTTTATATGAATGTAAAGCAAAATTAAATGCAGCTAAAAGAGCAAAGTGTATCTGTCACTTCTCTACTTCTGCCTAAATATTCAAATTATCACTATTACTACACACCTCTTCTAGTTATTTTGCTTGGATGTCTTGAATGTTAATTTATAGCACGATGTCAAAGTGGTTATTTGTTTCTCAGGTCCTTGTAAAGATCTCAAATAAAAACTTCCCTTTAAACTCAAGCTCTGGATCTAAGGTCACTAACGGGCATTGCATTTAAGAAGTTCTTTTCTGGTGAGCCTGGGTGGCTCAGTCAGTTAAGCGTCCAACCTCAGCTCAGGTCATGATCTCACGGTTTGTGGGTTTGAGCCCTGCGTCGGGCTCTGTGCTGACACCTCAGAGCCTGGAGCCTGTTTCAGATTCTGTGTCTCCCTCTCAGTCTCTGCCCCTCCCCTGCTTGTGCTCTGTCACTCTCTGTCTCTCAAAAATAAACGTTAAAAAAAAAAGACTTAAAAAAAGAAGTTCTTTTCCATGCTGGGAATCATTTTGGCAGGGTGGGGAGACTGCATACTTACCTCTCACTTTGAAGAAAGTGGATTGAGTTTCTGAACAACTACACATTGCTAAAACTTTGGCTTTTGCCCTATATTCCAAATGATGTTTATCCCTGTGGCCATTATAAAGGATTGCTTTGCCATTTTAATAATCAGATCTGCAAATTTCCACTTAGCATCAAATCCAAACAATTCAATCTGAAGGTGATTGACATCCCTGCCTGTGCATCAACATCTATTAAACCAGATGTTTTACCTCTTCCCCTGCCAAGAGTGAGCATCTTTTTATGATCAATTGTCAAGGCAAGCCTGTCAATGGAGGCAGCATCACTGATGTTTACATGCAAAAGCATAAGTCATTCAACTGCAGTCATGCTATATCATCTATCTAGACTGTTCCCACTTCACAATTAGATTTTTTTCTTAACATGAAAATCAGCTGGAGCTCTCCCTGAAAATATTTGATGTCAAAAGTGCCTTCTGACCCGCAACAATAAAATCTTCTAATTGCAATCAAAATGAAGCTCTTGTTTATGTGAGGGAATAACTTGGGCACCAAGACTGTGAGTCTGAAAATTTCCTTAATTCGCTCTTAAATTTAGAAGCCTGCGACAACTTTCCTTTCTAAAAATTATCTTTCCTTCTCTGACTAAATTGGGGGCAGATCTTGGGAAAAATCGTTGCATAGCTAATGATCTTTCAGAGCATCCTATCCACACTCCCCTTCCTAATATAAAATAACTCGTTGCTCAATGAATGCAAGAAGATGGCATTTTAACACAGAATGGAATTATACTGAAAACGTCAACAAGAAAACTTTACTTCCTACCTTTAAAACAAACTGAAAATACACTAAACTTCTTCAAAGACTGTTGGAAAACAGTCAAGGTAGACTCCCTTCCTCTGGGAGGTTTCATAGCATCTGAAGAGGCCTTTGGAAAATACATAGTTTAAACCTTATTCTGAAATAAAATATAAAAACAACAATAACAAATGATTAATTGTGGGAGTTTTTAGGGATGGTAATAGAATGTTCAATTTCAACAGTCATATTTCAAGCCAGTTTTCTCAAAATCCAAACAATTTCTACTTGGAGTATGTATTGTATTTTTGTATAGAGGTTGTAAAAACATTTGAGGAAATACAAGGAAAAAGGAAAGTTGATCAATATTTTTGAGAAGACACTGAATGGAAATCCTTAAATAACAGTAAATAATCCCTTTGAAGTTCAAAAATGTGAAGTTCAGAAACAATCAATGCCATGTGAGTGTGGCTTCGTTCACACATACATTCAATTATCAAGAATCAGTGGTGGCTGAAAACATCTGTCAGTTTTTAGTTGTGTTAATGTAGGAAATCCAAGACTGTACTCAGTTCTGAGATAAATTGAAAGATGAGTAAGTTTCCCTCTCTAGCAACATTTCTTTTAGAGACAGAATCAGGAAAAAAATGGAGCAAAGTTTGACACAGAATGATAGCTCTTACTTACCCTGTACAATTAAAGTAGCAAAGTAATAAAATATGGCAACATTGAAAGCTTTGTGATATTAATTTTCTTGGTCTTTATCTTTTACAGAGTACTGTATTCTTTTCCCACCTTTTCACTTCTTTCTTTTCCTCTTCTACTCACGGCAGATAGGCCAAAATCTTTGCCTAGAATTAAATCTGAAGATAAGAAAGTAGCTTAACAAAACATTATGACATGCATGCTCTGTTTAATTACATGAAAGCTTTTAAAAGTTATCTGAGCATACAGAGTCCCTATGTGAATGCATTCATATAAATTCTTCCAAGGGAAGTGCAGCTAGTTTAGTGGAAATGTGGGTAAACTGAGTTTTAGTGGCAGCAAAGCATAAACTATGTCCAAATGAGAACCAACCTCTTCTGGGAGTTTCAATGCAAGTGTAAAAGTATCCCACACATCTGCTAGTGCATTTCCTTTAGTGAGGCATGTTTCCAATGAAATAGCCGCAGGAAGAGTGGCCTCCTAAACAGCCTGACTGATATGAGCAGAAAGAGAGCATTTTCCAGTGCCCAGAATGTTCACCCTTTGTCTTTAAAACATACCGCTCCTCCTTGGGATAATTCTCCATCTGTAATGATGAGTGCTGTTTAATTTGGTTTTACTTTATGTGTAGCCTTGGAGGCCTTTGTAGTGCAAGGATTAGAGGAGTTAGCAGGAATATAGTGAGGATTTAAGTCAGCGATAGTTGTTTAGTGGGATTGTGAAACTTAATGAGCCCCTTCAAAACTCTGTGGGAAAGATGTCCTGGTGACCACTGGGTAAGAAAACATAAATCTGAGCTGTGCTCATGTTGTTCCTGAGATCATTTGCTATAGAGAACATTTGCTTCACCTAAATTTTCTAGGAGGAAAATGACAACGGGCCCTGTTGTTGGCTGAGGTTAGCAAGCCCTCCTGATGTTCTATGTTATCTGCTCGACAATGGTTTCCCATCTCTGCAAACTGCTGTGATGGAAGGAGGAGAAAGCATGGGAGAAGAAGGAAAGTGAAGCTTTCATGATAAAAAAGGAGCATATTATCCTCTTAAACAATTAAAGCATAGTCACTAGCTGAGATGATTGTGTTTAATCTTTGAATGTGTCCACGAACCTAGAAATGGTGAAGGAGGCAGGGAGAATGGCAGACTAGTAAATCTAAGGTCCAGCATTAAGAGACCACGTTAGCAGAACTCATAAGTGTAGTTTAGGGCAAAAAGGAGATTGGAAGCCAAGTTAGTAAGCAAGTTAGGCAAAGAGCACCAGTGTGTTGAAACAGGCTCTATTTTTTTTTTTTTAAATGCTTCTACCATTGCCAGATAGTCTTAATGTAAGCTAGATACTTTACTGGGGTCAGACTTTCTTTTATTTTGCCGTTGACTAGTTCAGAAAAAGAAAGCAGAGGTACCTGGGTAGCTCAGTTGTTTGAGTGTCCAACTCTTGATTTTGGCTGAGGTCATGACCCCAGCCACGGTCATGGGATTGAGTCCTGCATCGGATGCTGAGTGTGAAAACTGCTTAAGATTCTCTCTCTCTCTCTGTCTCTCTGTCTCTCTCTCTCTCTCTCTCTCTCTCCCCACCCTCTGGCCTTCTCCCCTGCTTGCACTCAATAACTTTCTCTAAAAATAATAATAATAAATAATAGTAGTAATAAAATAGCAAAAAACAAAAAAAATCCCACATCTTATGTTACAAATAATATTAGGTAGGAGGCTGAATCTTCTGTTTCTTCTTACTGGGAAACTTTTAATTATAGGAGTTATTTAATCTTTCCATCACTGACATGATCCTCAATAACTTTGTCTCAGTTCATTTGCAGTATAGAAACTAAGGATTTAATTTTGTGAGTACTAACAATACTGTACTTAGGGACTAATTTTGAGTTACAAATACTTCCATAAATTTTCTAAGTTTGAAATATCCTTTAGTGAGCAAGTAAAATTTCTCCATTGGGTTCCTTCTCTGTGTGCAATTTACTGAATCCAAAATACTTTTGTGGTAGAAAAAAAACAAGAAAATAAATCAAAATAGACAAAAATAATAATGCCCTCAGCATATGTTGAAGAGAAAAAACACCTAAATGTCAAAATCACTGAAGAAAAAAGAGGAGAAATTCTAGGGATCCAACGTACAGCATAGTGACAATGATTACCAATATAGTATCATATAATTGAAATTTGCTAAGACACTAAGTCTTCAATGTCTCACCCCACACACAAGGTAACTATGTGAGGTTAAGGATGCATTAACTACCCTTATTGTAGTCATTATTTTATGATATATACATATACCAAATCATCACAATGTACACCTTAAATTTACAATTTTACACAATGTTATTTGTCATTTATATTTCAATAAAGCAAGAAAAAAATCACTGAAAACTCAAACAATGTAACACAGCTAGTATTTAAAGTTATAATCTAAGAAAACTTTCCAGAAATCATGATAGAAATGAAACTTCATATTGTAAATTCCACTGAATACTTTGGAAAATTAATCTAGAACAATCAATTCTGAGTAATATTATAATTGATCTATTGTCTTCAAAGTTAAATACCTTATTCAATACTAAAAAAAAAAAACTCAATTTAAATGGCAGTGAAATAATTTTGACACCATCAGATTGGAATAATTGTAGTTTCATAGTATAAGTCATGTCAAATGTGTGATTGTAAGTATGTCAGTTTGTACAGTGTCAGAGTTTATTGTGTATATATTCATTCAAATTAAAATTCTACATAGTTTTTATTCAGCAATTACATTATAATAATTCAGTAATTGTATAATAAATTGTCTAACTCTATATAAATGAAGAAAATCATTGAAATCTTTTGGAAAAAAATTTTTTTAAAAAAGAAAAACTATACAATGAAAACTAAAAATAATAAAATATGGACCACTATTTTATTTTATTTTATTTTATTTTATTTTATTTTATTTTATTTTATTTTTAAAATTTAAATCCAAGTTAGTTAACATATAGTGTAATAATGTTTTCAGGAATAGAATTTAGTGATTCATCACTTACATGTAACACCCAGTGCTTTTCCTAACAAGTGTACTCCTTAACGCCCTTGTCCATTTAGCCCATGCCCCCACCAACCACTCCACCAACAATCCTGTTTGTTCTCTGTGTTTAAGAGTCTTTTATGGTCTGTCTCCCTCTGTTTTTTTTATTTGTTTTTATGTTTATTTATTTTTTAGAGAGAGAGAGAGAGTGAGCAGGAGTGAGGGAAGGGCAGAGACAGAGACACATAATCTGAAGCAGGCTCCAGGCTCTGAGCTATCAGCACAGAGCCCAATGCAGGGCTCAAACCCATGAACCGTGAGATCATGACCTGAGCCGAAGTTGGACACTTAACCAACTGAGCCACCCAGGCACCCCTCCCTCTCTGTTTTTATATTATTTTTGCTTCCTTTCCCTTATGTGTATCTGCTTTGTATCTTAATTACACATATGAGTGAAATCTTATGATATCTGCCTTTCTCTGACTGGCTTCTTTCACTTAGCTTAATACACTCTAGTTCCATCCACATTGTTACAAATGTGACAAGATTTCATTCTTTTTGATTGGCAAGTAATATTCTATTGTGTGTATATATATATATACATATATATGTATATATATATACATATATATGTGTGTATATATATGTAATATACATGTTATATATACACCTATATTATATATACCACATTTTCTTTATCTATATATGTTATATATATATATATATATATATATATATATATACACACACACATACGTGTGTGTGTGTGTGTGTGTCTGTATATATACACCACATTTTCCTTATTGATTAGTCGATGGACATTTGGGCTCATATGTTGGCTATTGTCAATAGTGGTGCTATAAACATTGGGATGCATGTGTCCCTTTGAATCAGCACAACTGTATCCCTTGGATAAATACCTAGTAGTGCAGTTGCTGGGTCATAGGGAAGTTCTATTTTTAATTTTTTGAGGAACCTCCATACTATTGTCTAGAGTGGCTGCACCAGTTTGCATTTCCACCAGCAATGCAAAAGCGTTCCTCTTTCTCCACATCCCTGCCGACATCTGTCATTGCCTGAGTTGTTAATTTTAGCCATTCTGATTGGTGTGAGGTGAGATCTCATTATGGTTTTGATTTGTATTTCCCTGGTGATGAGTGATGTTGAGCATTTTTTTCATGTGTCTGTTAGCCACCTGGATGTCTTCTTTGGTAAAGAGTCTATTCATGTTTTGCCCATTTCTTCACTGGATTATTTGTTGTTTGGGTGTTGGGTTTGGTAAGTTCTTTATAGACTTTAGATACTAACCCTTTATCTGATATGTCATTTGCAAATATCTTTTCCAATTCTATCAGTTGCCTTTTAGTTTTGCTGATTGTTTCCTTCATGGTGCAGAAGCTGTTTATCTTGATGAGGTCCCAGTGGTTCATTTTTGCTTTTGTTTCCCTTGTGTCTGCTGTGGCCGAGGTCAAAGGGATTGTTGCCTATTTTCTCCTCTAGGATTTTGATGGCTTCCTGTCTTACATTTAGGTCTTGCATCCATTTTGAGTTTATTTTTATGTATGGTGTAAGGAAGTGTAAACCACTGTTTTTAAAGAATGTGATAAATGCTGTGTAATTATATACAAAGATTTTTAAGATATATTGTTAATTCAAATTACTAAGTTATTAAATAGTATCTAAAGAATATGTATGAATGTGTTATTTGTGTGTTTAAAATAAATGGGAAATTTCTTCAAGGATATTCAAAACAAAGTGTTTTTGGATTTAGAGAGAAAATCTATTCTTGTGTACACTTTCGTTTCATTTGCTTGCATAAGGTGCATGCATTATCTTTATGATAATAACAGTCCAATCAATAAAAGCAGAATCAATGGGCACTGTGCACTGGGAGTTCAGACAAAAGTGAGAAGAACTCAGAGAGAAGTCTAACAAATTATTGGAATTTATTGGGAACAGGTAAAAGCTTTGAGGACTTGAGTGCAAACTTTAAAATATAGAAAAATGCAACTAAATCAGCCCCTCTTCTGCAAAAGTTTGTTTAGTTTTCTCGACTCACATCTGAGCAAATGGTCCTAAATTTGTCTCTGAACTTGGAATTACAGAGTTCCAGTGTTGAAAGGGACCTTTGGGATCATCTAATAGGACTTGGCATTTTATAAATGAGTAAAGTAGATGTACACTCATCCCTCCTTATCCATGGTTTCCCTTTCTGCAGTTTTGGTGACCCACTGTCAATTGTATTTAGAAAGCAGATGATCCTTTTTTGACATATGGTCAGAAGGTCAGTATTCACCTAACATTATTGATCTCACCTCATCTCATCACATAGGCAGTTTCTCATTTTATACCATCACAAGAAGGGTGAGTATAGCACAATAAGGTATTTTGAGAGATAATAGTTCTATTTTATTATTAGTTATTGCTGTTAATTTTTTTCTGTGCCTAATTTGTAAATTAAACTGTATCGCAGATATGCATGTAAAGGGGAAAAACACATATACGGTAAAACCTTGCAAACATAATTTGTTCCAATAACATGCTTGTAATCGAAGCACTTGTATATCAAAGTAAATATCAAGAACCATGGCTCAGTTGTGATCATGTGACATTCAGGTGTTACTCACTGCTCATATTTCAAGACATCGCTCATTTACCAAGTTAAAATTTTTTAGAATTGTTTGCTCATCTTGTGGAACACTCACAGAACAAGTTACAATCCAAGGTTTTACTGTATAGCTTTCGGTACTACATGGTTTCAGGTATTCTCTGGTGGTCTTGGAAACTGTCCCCTGCAGATTAATGGAGAAGAAGGGATTACTGTACTTTGCAGATGATGTGTGCTGACTAATTCAGCTTGGGCAGGTGGAAGGGCCTACAATTCAAGCCACCTCTATCAGAACTCCATCACAACACAAAATTGGCCTAGCAAATTGACAAATGCAGGATGGATTTTTCAACCTCATTTGTGGCCTCCTGAGTCACAATGGGATGGGAGTGTTTCCTGCTGGGAAGTAAATGTACAATGACTCTCCTGAGGGAGAATTCAATACAATATAAAATAAAAATCAATAATAAGGCATCTGTTGTCACCTTAAGAGAGTTGAACTATGGTTATTCTATTAACTCACTTTCAAACAGAGTAGAAGTTGGTAATGGAGCCATGATCCTATTTTTGTTTGTTTTTCTTTTATTATTTTTGGGGTTTGCTTGCACTAATGTGTTTTTTTCAAATGTTTATTTATTTTTGAGAGAGAGAGAGAGAGAGAGAGAGTGTGTGCACGCACATGAGTGGGGGAGGGGCAGAGAGAGGAAGGGAGAGAGAATCCCAAGCACGCTCGGACTGTCAGCGCAGAGTCTTATGTGGAAATTGAACTTACAAACCGTGAGATCATGACCTTAGTGGAAATCAGACCCCTAACCGACTGAGCCACCCAGGAACCCTGCACTGATGTTTAGAGCACCACAACATAAGGTAAGGCTTGAGTGGCCAAGAATCATCTTTTAAAATCTTGTTATGTTAAGTTACTGGATTGAGGGCATGTATGACATCTAAAAGTAGCTAAATTTTTTTTAAAAATTTCACCTTTCTTTGTTAAATTTTTTTTTTCTGTAAGAGTCACATAAGAATGCTGGCTAGTTTCACTCATGTTCCTCCTTTTAGTTTTGCGATTTCTGGGTGAAATAATAACACCTAACACTTCTACAGCACTTACTACGTATCAGACATTCTTCCAAAGACTTTGAAATTATTAAAACCACCTACCCTTCCAACCGCCTTGTAAGGAAGGCACTGCTATGTTTCCCACTTTACAAATGAGGAAGCTGAGGCACAACGTGCTTAAGCCACCTGATTACGATCACACAGCTGAGACGTAACAGAGCCAAACTCCAGTGCTCATGATCATGACTCCAGAGGAGTGTCTGTGGAAAGCAGTATGGACCTTGCCCTAAAAGCCTCCTTTTTTCTTATACAACAGAGAAAGCATGGTCAAATGCAGGAATAAAATCATAATCCCAAATAACTATTCAGTAATTTATAGTCTCAGCTGCTAGGCCTCCCAGTGCTTTTCTGCACTGAGAGAGCAGATGATCTGAGGAAAATAGCTCTGTCCCATACACTTTTGTATAATAGGCAGAAATTTTCACAGGATTCAGAATTAACATGGATAGATGCTTACTAAATCAGTTTGTATTTTGCGCCCTCTTTAACCTCACCTGTTGGTGTGTGTCTATCCCCTACCCCATCACCCCCACCCCCACCATGATTACTTGTGCCCTTTTGTCCGAGGTTCCTATGCCTGCTTGTGTGCATGAATGTGCAGTTCACCAGTTCTATGCCACCTTTCCACGACTGCCTTTGGCAGCCAGTGTCTCATCCTCTAAAATCATTCCTCTCCTCCCTTCCATTGTGAGCTGGAAAGAGGAGTGATTGATGGACTGGTAAATTCAATACTCTACTCTCTGGAAAGTGTTTTGTTGCTGCTATTGTTTATTTTAAAGAAGACTCTCTGATGAGTCTCTAATGCTTGTATTTAAAGCAGAATGCAGTGTGGCAACGGGGGAAAGGTTTAGGTAAGAAACAGTCCTTCCAGTTTCTGGAAACAGGCGGTATGGGCAGCTCTCTGTGTAGGTGTGTAAGTGTGGTCTGATTCTGAGGGCAAGCCATGTGAAGGGGTCCTGGGACTTCAGCTGCCTTTTCGGGCTAAGCTTCACACAAACAGTCCTGATTGCACCCTGACTTACTACCCTGTCCCTACTGCTGTGCTTGGTGCATGGTATTGCAAATGTTAGCCCCACAGCGCTGGCTGCATTTTTTGAATATGCAAAGCTGCTGGCCTTTGCGGCTTCTGTCCCTCTGCCTGAAATGACCTTCCTTGCCTCTCCCCAGCCCCAGTCCATTCTCCCCCCTTCCGTTGAGTGCTGCGAGGGGCAAGCTGCAGTCTCCATTCAAAGTCATCCTTCATGGCAATATAAAACGTTTCCTTGTGCTCATGCCATACACTCATCTCCTAAATGTCCCTGTAGGAACTGGACTGTTTGCCTGCATCACAAATGGTCAACGAATCATCTCCGTACGTAGCCTTTGAACGCACACAGGGTGCATGCGGTACTGTGATTACTTGTTCACGTGTAGTTTTCTTTGCCTTATGTTTGCCATTCTCTAAATCCAAGGCATTATTTCTCTCAAGGTGTATGAACACTGCACTCTCTCCCTTAACATGTCTGTGTAAAAAAAATAAAGGGGGATTTAAAGAGAATTATTTTCATTTTGTGCATTTTATGAGGGAGGGTGGAGGGAGAGAGGAAGATGTCCAAATTGTCTGGAAAATTAAATCTATAATTCACTTTGCCCTTTATGAGCTGCTATAGGAGATATTTTTAGTATTGAAGATGAAATAAAAATGAAAGCAAAATATATTTTTAAATAATGTGACCTTAAATTTCATTCTATTTGATACTTATTAAGTTTGCTATGGCCCAGTACCTATTCTAGGTATTTGGAATACAGAGCTAAATAAGAAGTCCAAAATAGAGGTTAGAAAGAAAAAAACAATGGATCTGGTTTAATATGCTATCTTAAAGGGTAAATTTTCTGAAATCAAAATTAACCTGTAATGGAGGCTGACTTGAATTTCACATCAAAGCCTTTAAAGACTCATTTTTTTTTTTTTTTCTGGTCATGTTTACAGATTTCCATGATTGTTTATGAGTTCTGCTATCTGTACCTTTGTGAGACTCTTTACAGGCCTGGCTAATTGCAGATACTTGAAGTGGAAAACACCCAAAGATACTACGAGTGGATGCATGAGTAAAAGGGGGATGTGAGGCAGTGAGAGAAAAGGCTGATAAAGAATCTGTGTCCTGATTAGGGCTTTTAATGAGACTCCATTAAGGCAGATATGCAAGTAAATCTAAAATATGGCTCCTGTATGCTTCCTCTCAGTTGAATTATTAGGTATCTTCAGGGCATCAGAGAATAAGGAAGAAAGGGGACCAGGTTAGAGAAAAAAGTGACAAGTGTGACAAGAAGGAAGGAAGGAACGTACCTCTAATGAAGCCTGTACTTGTACTGTATTCCTTCATCTTAAAGTTTGATAGTTTCTATTGAGCCAACATCTTTAACTATTCGTCTCCCATATAATCATTAGGAAAACCTTCTCAGAAATTTATTCTTTTTTTGGCAGTCTTGGTGTTAAATTTTTTCCTGTCCTTTGAGGCAAATAGATAAGCCTACCTGGAGCCTATTTGTTCAGGTGGTTTAGAACAAATCACGTATGCTATGCTCCTCCATGGAGACACGGCTGAACATTACGTCATTCTCTCCTCTGTTTCCTGTATTTTTTGAAGTCACTCAAGCAGCAGCTGTAGTCACTCTTAAAGCGTGCAAGAGGCACTTCTCCTCCAGGTGCTGTTCCCCAGTTGTACTAATGTTTTCCTTCCACATCCTGTGTATATTGGTCAGCCCTTGCCAAGTGTAATACTCTCCTTTCATGTAGAAAATAATTTTCAAGCCTAGTATCCATCTGAGAATGACCTAAGAACTTCTAGAACATATGATAACTTTGCTAACATATTCTCTCAGGAAGCAATGTTTATAGAGGTTCTTACCTGTAGATTTTCAGATGCTTCACTTTGTTAGTGAAAATAAAATCATTTACCAGAAAAAAAAAAAAAAACATGAAAAGGAGAGAATTTTGTAGTCCTAATAATCAGAGAGATGTGTTGGAATAACTGAGATTCTGGCAATTTTTCAGGAAGATAAATTTCTTTATTGGAAGAAAAAACATATTGTTATTAGAACTAAGTAGAAGGTCAAAGTCTAGTCATAGGAATAAGAAAAAAATTGCTTGAATTGGTCCTTAGGTAAGAAGTACCCCAGCTTGTTCAAATTTTATTTGTTAGAGTTTAAATTCTTCTGGATTAGGAGAAGATTAATTTCAGAGCCTGAGTTAGCTTTTGACCTGTGTATGGGACCCAAGTGGCCACAGCTGTGGGGAATAGGAGCCCTAGTGTGGCAGGGATCATAGTCCTTTGTGTAAAGTAAAGAGAATTCACACGTGCTGTAGCCATCACACTCTCATAGGTACTCTGGAAATTGTTATCGTCAAAGTCATCCAAATAGCCATACTGGAATTAGATTTGCAGAATCTAAGAGCTAATTTTAGTATATTGGAGTGGCAAGGCATAAACTATCTTGGGTAAGAAATGAGGATGACTTCACCAAAGGAAGGATAACCAAATTTACATTAATCAATAAAGCAGACATATTTCATATGAACTCTATTAACACAGTGCTTTGAATGTGGTATATGCCATTTTATTATTTGGATGCAATTCTGAGCCTGCCATTCTTCGAACAGCATGAAATTCATTTCTTACTTTCTATTGTTGTTTGGAACAAAAAATAATACAAGAGGAGAATTTAAAGGGTACATAAAGTCACTTATTATATTTCTTCAGTTCCAATGCAATAAATTTCTAGTTTCTTTTAGTTGCCTTGTGTCTGTGCAAGTTTTTGCCACCTCCAGACTCTGAAATTCTTTGATCAACCCTTCAGAAATTATAATAACCCATATATAGTAGGAATCATCTTTCAAAAAATGAAAATTTTGTTAAATGTGTTATGTATGACATTAATGTGAATACTTAAGTGAATCCAACCTTAAAATTGAATGCTAATAAGGATTTTTTTTCTAACTATTTCAGATCAGTTATTCTATGAGATGAGAATCCTGACCAAATGTTAGTATGAAAGACAACTGGTCAAATCATGCCTTAGTATAATCACAGGTAGAATTCACTTAAACAATTAAAATATAAAATAAAGCATCAATATAACATAAACAAACATAAGAAAGTTTTAATTGTACTTTTTTTCTGCAAAGTTAAATTGAGCACCTGCTGTTTACCAGGTTGTGTTACTACTTGGCTTCTATGCTTCAAATACCTTCTCATTGACATTAGAATGAACTCCGATTTCCTTACTATTCCCTCCAAATTCTAAGCTGAACACTTACATTTCTCTGACTCCCTATTCCCACCAAAGAGCTCTCCCCTCTGTTTCTGTAAATCCCCAGAGCTCAGTTTTGCACTTACTATTATTACTCTTGGTAACACCCCTTCTCTCCCCAACCCTGCTTCCAACCTCCACTCCTAAAATGGTTCTACTTTTCTTTTTACTTATATTTTGATCTTTCTCCACTTTTGTGGGGTAAGAATTTGCAGATTTTGTGCCTACTGTATTCTGAATATCCAGAATAGTGCCTATCACAAAATAGATTTTCAATAAATAAGTTTTGTATATTCTAGATGCAGGGGATTTAATAGTTTGTCCTTAACAGAGTTTTACGATCTCTACTGAATAAGATACATTTTTTTCAAATACATGACCAAAGCACATGTATGTTTTTGTTGCTATCTTTCAACATCATCCAGTCTTGCCATGTGAGTACATGGTTTCATATGTCTAGTCATAGGTCTGGCATTATTGTTGAGTAAGTAAACCCCTCCACCTATCAAGTAGTAGAAAGACATATCGCTCATACATAATGCAAAGAAAGAAAATTTTAGGTTTGGAATTTTTTAAAGAAAGTTATAATAGATTTCTAGCGTCTTATTATTCCTAGAAGACAAATACGCTTTCATTCTTGCTGATATCGTACGGTCAATTGTTTTGTCAATCCAGCAATGCTTCCATTATAAAGGTAGTGAGTTTTGGGGCGCCTGGGTGGCGCAGTCGGTTAAGCGTCCGACTTCAGCCAGGTCACGATCTCGCGGTCCGTGAGTTCGAGCCCCGCGTCAGGCTCTGGGCTGATGGCTCGGAGCCTGGAGCCTGTTTCCAACTCTGTGTCTCCCTCTCTCTCTGCCCCTCCCCCGTTCATGCTCTGTCTCTCTCTGTCCCAAAAATAAATAAAAAACGTTGGAAAAAAAAAAAAATTTTTAAAGGTAGTGAGTTTTTAGTCAACTGTTTTTACTTTATTATCTTAAAGTTGGAGTTACATGTAATATGGGTTACTACAAGGTTTATATGATGAAATAATGAGTATTATCCCTCCATTGTTGGATTGCTGAATATTAGGAGAATGGAAAGGTTGGGGAATATAACAAAAATATCACTACATTATAGTTAATGGTTAAAGTTATGTTTGCAGGTAAGCAAATATCCAGGTAATAAATAAAACTTTATTTAACTATTCAGATGTTTTGGTGTAACAGCATCGAATAGATATGTTTCTAAAACTTGTCAGATTTTCCCATCCTTAGAAATGAGACTTCAGCACTTTTCCTTCCAAAAAAAAAAAAAAAAAAAAAAAAAAAAATCCAAACGAAATGCTTAAGCCATTTTTAAACTTTTATTTTGTGTACTTTTTTTTTTAATCACATTTTTGGTCATGTTAATTTTTTCCCCTTATTTGCCTTATTATTCCATCTCTACCTTCTAAACCTTACCTGAAAGCCTTGTCACTTCTATGTAATAAGTATTTCCTCAACCCTTCCCACTACCAAGAGATTATGATCATTGGATTAATTCTCATTGCACTAACTCTGTTCAGGTCTGTTTGTGTATTTGTCACAGTATTAGATTTTAAGATGCCTGAGAGCACATAATGTTTACATCCATATTTTCATTTCTGTAACCCCTAGAATAGCTTCTGAGACATACCATTGTTTAGCACATCTTTTATGAATTTAATGTCTATATGACTTGAATTTCATGAGCATTGCAAAACAGGTCAAGTCTTGAGAGCCAGCTGTGGAGAAATGAACAGTTTTAGTTGACAAGTACAGCTGATACCAGTAAATATTCTTCCTCCAAAAGATAAAGCATCTATCTTATTTTTTACTAATGTCAACAAAAGAAAAAAATACCAGAAGTTGAAACCAATCACATATTAGCAAGAGAATTGAACATTTCATTTGAACTAATTTTATGTTGTAACATATTAAAATAGAAAACTACTAAAATTTCCACAAAACACCCCATGGCTTAGTAACTTATGAAACAGATTTCAAATCAGATGAAGCAATTCTTTTTTAGAACAAAATTTCTGCTATGTACTTTTCATTTTGCTAGTTAAATTGCATGTGGTATAAGCAAGAAAGCATTTTCCCCCTCTTGAGACATCAGATTACCAAAAGCACTATAAAGACTCCTCTCTTAGTCTTTAGAAAGAGAATGAAGCCAACATCAAATATCTCACCTAGGGAATGATTGAAGGAAAAGTCTCATGTCTAAAATTTGTAAGTGTTCAAAGATTCTCCTCAAATCTTAGATGTTGAGGGGCACACGTGGTTCTAAAAAGTGCATTTAGATTCATGGTTAAAGAATTGCTAGGACCAAATAAATTAAGCAAGAATGGGATGCCTTGACAAGATACTGTAGTGAACAGGAATAGATCTAAATCCTGAATATTCCATAGTGGTAAAGGAAAAATATCAAATGTGAGAAGCGAGGGATGAGGGCCTTAATCATGACTTCACAAAGTTATGATTATGGATTTATTAAACCTAACAAAAACAAACTTTTATTATAATTACCATCACCCAGATAGCTATATTGGACATGTATTTTATACGCACCAGAAGATGATGCGATTGATCAATAAACAATGGATTTGCTGAATATCAAAAAAGTAGAACTAGTCATCTGGTCAAATGCATCAGTTATTTGTAAATTTGATAGTCATGGGTTCTCAGTTTGGGAAATAGACATAATCTTTACCATTCTCCACCATGTAATCGATTATATACATTTTATTTATGAAACAAATGTTGATAAAAATGAGACAAAAGAAACTATTATGTTATAAGTTTATATTATGACAGTTATACAATTATTCCCTCATCCACAGTGGCTACTGGAAGCCAAATGCCATATTATTATAATTACTAATTATATTCTTTCCCCCCCGTACCCTAACATATAATAAATTGGCTGTTTTGGAAAGTAACCTTCATAAACTTTGATGCATTGCCCTTCTATTTTTGCATTTTTCCCATCACCTTAGTTTAGACTCATATCATATCCATTATGTAACTTCCATATAGTATTCTCATCATTCTCCCTGCCCCTAATACGCTGCTGTTCAAACATTTCTCCATACAGTCACTGGAATTTTCTTTCTTAACATCCAGATATGTCACTCTTCTGTTTAAAATGTGACTATCCCTCCCCTTACTTTCAGAATAAGGAACAAACTCTTAGGCATCATAATTCTCACTGACCACTCTTTCTGCAGCCATACTAACTCATTATTTAACTGTTCAGATGTTTTTGTGTAACAGCATCATTTGTTTTATTGACTAGATTTATTGCACATCCCCTGTCTCCCAATTACTGTGCTTATGCTTCATGTATATCATATCATGTGTATCATCATATTTATTCCTTATAGTGGACACTATTGATGCCCCAACCCAATCCCCTTTACTGGCTGATGTGCCACTTCTCCAGTTGTGAGGATTAGCTGCTAATGACTAATAGACACTTGCCCTCCATCAAATGGGAGCCACTTCATCCAGGAGTTTACACACTTCATTCCCACTCCTCCTCCCACCTACAGCCCATGACTGACAGATTGACTGACTGACTGACTGACTAACTGACAGACTGAAAGGAGTTATGACAGCTAGCTGCCTTGCCTCAAAGTGAGACCAACTCTATATACTTCTTGTTCCTTAAACTTTCCATGGGATTAGGCCAAGGGTGAAGCTGGTCTCCAACTGAAACCATTTCCTTGATTAGCTTATTTTTCCCTGTTTTATCCGTGCTTTTCATTCCCTTTGTACTGACAGTACTCTTTCTATGAAGAGTTGGCATAAGAATCTGCTTCTCAGGTTCCTGATTTAGGAAACCCAAGCTAAGATATCCTTGAGATGAATTTTGTGAAGCTCATATGCCTACCATCATTTTACAGATGAGAAAATGAAGGTTCAAAAATAATAAGTTGTTTCTTCCTCTATTCTTTCATAATAACTGATACATTGTTTTTAAATAATTGGCAAAATATTACAGTGAGTCACAAGTGCAAATAGCTTTAGAGTTCAGGGAGGTAATATGCACAGGAACAGGCTAAGATATAAGACAATATACCTGTGGAATAGTTGTTGAAAATAGATCTTGGGTCACCAAAAAGCCATTCAGATGTTCTTGATTTTTTCAAGATGATGCCTGTAGGTCCAAATTGATCTTTGTGCTATAGGTTTGTATTTTAGTTCCAAAGTCCCAAATGAATGAAGGCACACATTTCAATATATTTACTTTATTCCAGGCACTAAACTAAATAATGTAGCATGTGACTTGATTGAGCCTCCATTGTACTGTGTAAACTGGATGTTTATGATAGATGGAAGCTGCTGGTTGTGAACCCTACAGCCATCTCTTTCTCCTTCTGAACTTGCCAGCAGAGCCTACTTTGTACCATAGTGGCTGAAAATAATCAACACACTCCCAGGCTGCCTTGAGGCTAGGGACAGGCATATAATCCCATTAATATCCCATACAATATAATGGGCATATAATCCCATTCAATGGAATTGTGGGCATGATTCTCCTACTGATAGAAGAAGAAGAAGGAGAAGAAGAAGAACAAGAAGAAGAAGAAGAAGGGGAGGAGGAGGGGCGGGGGAGGGAGAGGTACAACCAGTCAGAAAGGGCAACCCATTGTTTTTCTGTAAGAATGGGATACCCAGGGCGGCTACAACCATCTTTCTGATTGATTGATTGATTGATTGACTGATTGATTGAGCAAGAGAGCGAGCGAGCTGGGAGAGGCAGAGAGAGAATCCCAAGCAGGCTCCACACTGTCAGCACAGAGCCCAATCAGGGTTCTAACCCATGAACCATGAGATCATGGTCTGAGCCGAAATCAAGAGTCAGATGCTTAACTGACTGAGCTACCCGGCTGCCCCTAGCCATCTTCTGACCATAAAGGTTGATCCCTACAATACAGTGAGGATGGAGAGCAGAGAGATAGGAAAAGCCAGAGCACCCAGTGATGAAGATAAATGTGAGCACTGAATCAACTCTGAGGCTCCTTCCCTTTAGTTTCTTGTTAAGTAAAAACAAACAAACAAAACACACACACTCTTGCTTGAGCCTCTGTTAGTTGGTTAGCATTTGGTCACCAGCAGCAGAAAACATCCTGACTGACATGATATGGAAAAAAGTAAGCCTCAATTAATTTTAGTGGCTTAATCATTTTTTTACTGCTAAATCTGACATGTAACATTGTATAAATTTAAGGGGTATAATGTGTTACTTGCACACATTTTTATATTATAATATATGAAATATGTGATATATAATATGCATGTAATATATAAAATGTATGTGATATTTATCACATTACATACTTAGAGTACAGCACTATTGTCTATGTTCCATAGCCTGTACGTTAAATCTCTATGGCTATTTTGGTACTTGTTACAAGTTTGTACTCTTAAACACCATCAATCTTATACTCCCACCTCTGTCCTCTGGTAACCACTGTTACCAAGAGTGTTTGGTACCAACCCAAAAAACCTCAGTGTTTTGTTTGTTTGTTTGTTTGTTTTGTTTTGTTACATGCTTGATTTTTTTAGATTCCACATATAAGTGATATAATACAGTATTTGTCTTTCTCTGTCTGGCTTATCTTGCTTAGCATAATGTGTTCATGGTCCATTCATGTTGTCAATTTTTTATAGGTAATAAGTGGCAGTGTTAAACATTCAGACTTGGATCACCTGACACTTATATGTAGAACATTTCTCCTTCTGTAGCATTCAATGTTTATAAAGGCTTCCCCTTTTTATATGGTTTTCATTAGGATTCTTTCAAATGCTACATTGACCAAATGGTTCAGGACATCTGGATTTCCCAGGGAAATAATGTGCATAAGGAAGGATTTTCACTGAAGTATTGAGGATGAGCACCCAGCTTATTTTTCTTCTCTTTAGAATAAAGCTTTTAAAATAAAGCTTTGCTATCTCAAGTAGCTGGACCTTCAAAATAATGTACTTTTTTAAATCTTCTGTTCATATTTCTTCCATAAAATAAAAGAATATTATTCCATTTGAGTGATGAGCATGATAATTTGATTGGGATATTGATTCTCAATTTTTCAGTACCTAGGCATTTTTTTTTTCCATACTCAGGAAATTTCTTTTAAAGGCACACTTAAGCAATCTGGAAAGTTTAGTCCTCTACCTAAGCATAAGCAGTGTAAAGAAAAAATAAAAACAGGAACATTTTTTGGGGAAATAAATTCTCAAAATTGTTTGTAGGAGATAAATATGTATGGATTCAAACAGAGATTTGTATAAAATCACCATAAATAGCATTTGTATCAAAGAATAGTTTTCATAATTCAGGTGTCTCCTATTTAAAAGTTTTAAGTTTGAAAGAGTAAGTGATTTTTACAATCAACTGTGTATTTCACAGGACTTTCATCTGTATATTGCAAAATGCTTACTAGTTCTTTTTTGAGAGACACTGCGGAATGAGCCTCAATAATCATGACCTTATTACTCCAGTAAAATTTCCTTCTAATATATCACAAATAATCACTGCTTTGGCAGAAGAGCCAGAAAAGCATAAATACACAAGGGGAAAGAACTTAGAAGGGAGATATTTGTTAACAGGATGAAATTGAATAAGGGCAAATGAAGTATAAACAGCTGATTATTAGAAAGAACTTCAATAGTTTCCCAATCAAGAGATAGGAACTATTTCCTTTGGGGATAAATCAGATTGATTTATTAAATTTGAAATATTCCAAGCTAGTTTGAGAAAACAGGTAATACTTTTTTTTTCTAGTTCTTTACAATTTAAAATGGATTACTGTATGCATTTGATCATTTGATCATTACAATTTTCCTGTAAGGTAGATAAGCTAAGGATTATTACTTTATTATTTTATAGATTGTGAAACTGAGACGCAAAAAGAATACTTGTCTAGGGCTTTAGGCAGTAATTGGCATATTTTGTTCTAAACTCTAGAATTCTATTCTACTATTTTTACAAATGCCACTGTTAGAAATTCTGAATAACTGAGCCTGAATAGAACATACAGTTTTCTGCAGT
Organism: Panthera onca; assembly: GCF_046562875.1. Taxonomy (NCBI): domain Eukaryota; kingdom Metazoa; phylum Chordata; class Mammalia; order Carnivora; family Felidae; genus Panthera; species Panthera onca. The sequence continues at coordinate 126,289,637 of NC_138344.1, forward strand.
TTCCTATTTTAGGTTGTTAAGCAAAAGAGCTTTTCTTTGAATATTTCAGGGCTTTTTCATTTTTATTATTATGGAAGAATAAAGAAGGTTAAGAATCAAGTTGCCCCCCCACCAAATTGAAAAATAATAAAGACAACTAATAAGAGATACGACTCTTATGAACTGGAGATATTTTATATCTTGATCTGAGTGATGATTATGCAGGGTATGCAAATATAAAAAATTATCAAGCTGTAACTTTAATATTAGTACACTTTACTGTGTAAGATTTAGCTTGACAAAGGTAAAAATAAGTGTGTGTGTGTGTGTGTGAGTAATCACATCTATAATCTCATTCATACATGTAGAACTCTTCTAGATATAAAATTAATGTTGCAATGGCAACTTTGTCCAATGCTTACTTTGTTACACAGGCATATTAAAACTCGTTGTTTTAAGTTTCTTTATTTATTTTGAGAGAGAGAGGCAGAGAGAGAGAGAGAGAGAGAGACAGAGGGAGAATCCCAAGCAGGCTCTGTGCTGTCAGTGCAGAGCCTGACATAGGACTCAAACTCATGAACTGTGAGATCATGACCTGAGCCAAAACCATGAGCCAGACGCTTAACAGACTGAGCCACCCAGATGCCCCTAGAAAAACTTACCTTTTTAGTGTACACATGATAAACTGTTAAAGAATAATATGAAACCCATTGTCAGTCATGAATGAAATGGTCTATTTACATAACTAAAACTTTTTTGGGAATTGTTTTGCATTCTCCACTTCTAAGGCCCAGACCAATGGGCACAGAAAAGATAATAAATATACACTCATTGATCAAGTGAAATAAACATCAAAAACACAGGGTGTGCCTTTGACAAATCTTACAAGCTCCATTTCTTTCTCTCTCCATATCTGGACTACATCTTAACTTGGTATGATTCTTGGCTGTCCAGAGTCACCAGACCTTCCTTGGCCAATCATCCTTCGTGGTCCAAAGTTTCCCGTGAATCTGTCTCAGTTCATTTCAACAAAGCATATGTGCATATGATCACCATCTTGGCTCCTATCTGTGAAGTAACCTCTCTTAGCTCTAAAGAGGAGAGGGGTAAGGCGTCTGTGTGCAGGTGTGTGGGGGAGGGTGAGAAGCAGTAAGCTGGTAACAAATGATAGTATAGGTACTATACTAGATACTGGATACTTCATATATCTTAAAAATTCTCACAATATTATAAGCTAAGAATTGGTCTCAAGGTATATACGATGCCAAAGTATTTCCATTTGAAATAAAGTTGAGAAGAAAAATCAGCTTTGTCTCACTCTGAAGGGCAATCTGTTGTTATTTTGTTATTCTTCTTATTCATATTCGACTTAAATTACAGAACATGAGGGCAACTTTAGGGATTTCTAGATAGATAGACAGATAGATGTTATATATTCATATATATGGATTCCGCAGAACATATATATTCTTCAACGTTTTTTATGTATTTTGGGACAGAGAGAGACAGAGCATGAACGGGGGAGGGGCAGAGAGAGAGGGAGACACAGAATCGGAAACAGGCTCCAGGCTCCGAGCCATCAGCCCAGAGCCTGACGCGGGGCTCGAACTCACAGACCGCGAGATCGTGACCCGGCCGAAGTCGGACGCTTAACCGACTGCGCCACCCAGGCGCCCCTATATTCTTTATATACACTAAAAGGCATTCAGTGTTCCACAGTTAGTTAAAAACATAATTAAGACTAAAATGTAGATCTTTCAGTGACTGTTGGAATGTGATTTCTTTTACATGAAGCTCTAAGGTGCTGAATGTCCATCTAATAATGCATCACCTCTCCTAAAAGCTAGTAACAAGTTTTAAAAAAAATTTCTTGGAAAGAAAAACAATTTCAATTTCAAGTAAAAAGTTCTTAATGAGGTTGTAATCCCACCCCTCTCTTACATGCATGATAGACCTTTTCTCATTATATTTTAATTATGTATATTTTCTCATTTCTCATACTAGACATGAAGCTTTGAAATTGAAAGCTCTATTATTTGTCTCCGTTTTTTGTTTGTTTTATTTTGTTTTCTCTGGGTTTTTTGTTTGTTTGCTTGCTTGCTTGCTTGCTTGCCTGTTTGTTTCACTCTAGTAGGGCTTGGCATATAATTAGTCACTTAGTTTGATGCATGAATGAAGAATGAATGGTCTCCTGGATGGATAGTGGCATTTTGGTCAACTTGATTGTCGGTAAGGAATCTATTATTATTATTTTTAATCTAGGGAAGCCTTTGGTCTATCTTGAAAATATCACCTATTGACAGCCTACTTAAACTACAGGTAAGTATGGCAGCCAGAGTAGAAATAAGTCTGTCATTCCTACAGTGGCTATCAGTCATTGTAAGAGGTAGTCATGATTTACTCCCATGGAGAGAGATACAGTACTTTCTTTTACTGAATTTCATTCCAAGAAAATAATGCTGTTGAAACAACTCAGAATGTTGGCCAAAACAGACATGTTAGTTTTAATCAAACTTTGTGATCAATCACTTGGGAAAGATCATTAGTTCTCCTATAATTCATTGTATATGCTAATATATCATATAGGTTTTTTTTTATCTCAAATGGAGGAGGGGATGTTGTCTATTCCTTCCACTTTGCTTATAAATGGCCAAATCTACCCTTCTCTTCAATGATCAGTGCTAAGTGTTTCCTCCACAGATGCCTGGCCAACTAAGATTAGATGCAAAACTAAAGTTAATTTCTCCCCAATAGTAAGTGTGTTTGCTGTGTTAAGGACACTGTCTGGGCTTAAGGATATGGATGCAGATGTAGGAAATTGTCAAGGGGAAAAGACTGATTTCATTAGCTGGAAGTGGCTGAAACTTTTCCCATTACAATAATAGTAAGGTCAGAAGTCTGATTAAGAATTCATATTGCATATTGGTTAGATTTCATTATAAAAGGCAATTTGTCAAATTACCGGAAAATTTTATCAAATGCCATCATCATCTGAAATGACACTGGCAAACTACGCACCCCTGAAAGTAGATGCCTGGCATTTGTGGTCACCAAGAGAAGTACTAAGACACAGCTCCATGGGAGAAGAAGAAAAATGGATTATTTGGTATAGGAAATGAAATGATTAGAAAGATTAACCATTTTGCTTTTTGTGGTTAAGGAGGGCCCTCACAAACAAAACAAAACAAGCAAACAAAAACTCTGTGTATCACTGAACTTCACATTGGTAAGAGGGGAAACCAGTGAAAGCCCACACCCATCACTACAATAGCAAAAACAGGAAGATTGTCATTGAATTCTGTTTTCTAGAAGAAGATGAACAGCAGCTACCTTTAAGATTCCTGTATACCCTTCTGATGGCCAGAGTCTCCTCCTGATTGCCTCCTTGTGGCCCTGATGTTGACTGGATGTTAGCACTCAGAAAAGTTTGGCAGCTTAAGAATGTGCTCTCTTTCTTCTCAGCTATAAACTGCTCCCAAGGTGACTCTAAATCCACAGCTGTAGGCTGTGTTACAGTGAAGGGAAAAAGTGACACTACCCTACTAGGAATAAAAAGGGACCTTCTTTCACTGCCCCTTGTTATAAGAACCATCTAGGCCTGGATAAAGTAAGTTTTCTCTTTGGTCTGCCCACTGAGAGTGTCAACATGTTCACTACAATTGTCATGCGTGGTTAACTTGGGCCCCTGCAAATATACTAATGACGATAGCTGGAAGGGTCTTTTGTTTTGTTTGTTTGTTTTATCTGTAACTTCACAAGAAAATATTTTTCCAGAATAACCTAAATAGTATTTTGAGATGTGAATTATATAATGGTTACTCTATAGCTGCCTTTATGCTTATGATGTAATAATATTCTGATTTTCATTTCCCATGCTGTTTTAGTAGTATTTCCAAGTCTTCATGAGTAATTAATAAAAATCCTTGTCTGTTAGGGCTATCTTTTTTTTCCTGACATAAATACTTTCCTACTCTCCCTCCTCCACCTTCTGCTACCCTCCTCTTCTTTTCTTTCCCCTTCCTCTTCTATCCTCCTCCTCCCCCTCTTTCTCTACCTCCTTCTACTCTCTTTCTCTTTCTTCTTCATTTTCTTATTCCCCTTCTCTTCCTCCTTCTCCTTCTCCTCCTTGTTGTTATTTTTCTCCTCCTCCTCCTCCTCCTCCTCCTCCTCCTCCTCCTCCTCCTTCTCCTTCTCCTTCTCCTTCTCCTTCTCCTTCTCCTCCTCCTCCTTCTCCTTCTCCTCCTTCTCCTTCTCCTCCTTCTCCTTCTCCTTCTCCTCCTGCTCCTCCTCCTTCTCCTCCTCCTTCTTCCTCTTCCTCATCTTCATCTCCTCCTCCTCCTCCTCTTTCTCCTCTTTCTCCTCTTTCTCCTCTTTCTCCTTCTTCTACTCCTTCTCCTTCTCCTCTTCCTCCTCCCCCTCCTTCTCCTTTTCTTCTTCTTCATCTTCTTTCCAATTTAACTGTGTGTTCTTTTATATAGAAGTATGTGTATATGTGCCACATATAATGGTTTCTTACAGTGGTTGCCTTGACTACTATTGCAGATTGTCTCTTTGTATTCCTGTTTAAAGTTGATGGCCCTTTTTCTCCAAAATTTTAAAATTAAGTTGAAAAGAAAAACAATGAAGATGGCGTATCTGTTGTGATATCAAAAATATCAACACTGTAGGGGACAATTGAGTCAAGGAGTGAAGATTAGAAAGCAGATGTTATTAGGTTGTAAAGTGTGTGGTTGTGGGATATAAATATACTGGCCATATGGAAAGGCAGCCCTGAAGAAAAATGCAGTAAACTCTGCATGTCTGGTTAAGTGAATTCAAATATTTCTATAGGCCATACAGCACTTTTGTAAATCTTTGAAAAATAGAGTGCCTTACTCACACATTTGTTTGAAAAAAGAACTGAAATCTGATGGCAGTCAGATTCTACAAGTTTGTCTCCATATCTTTAAGTTGAAGTGTCTAGGAGATTAAGGGACAATAAGAAGAAGAGATACAGATTAGAGCAGATGCTGGTTACAGATTGGAAGCAGAGAGTTTGGAGGACGCCCAATTAAAAGCCAATAACAAAAATCTATGCAAATACTGTGAAAGTCTTAACCAGCAAAAATAATATTTGACAACTGACAGTGAAACATTGAGAGAGGATACTTAGTCTGCCGGGGCCTCCATAACAAAACACCACAAACTAGGAGGATTAAACAACAGACATTTATTGTCTCACAGTTCTGGAGCCTGGGGAGTCAAAGAGATTAGGGTGCAGGCCAATACAGTTTCTGCTGAGGGCTCTTTCTCTGGCTTGCAGATGGTGGCCTTCTGGCCATGTCTTCGCGTGGCAGAGACAGGGAACAAGCTGTCTGGTGTCTCTTCGTATAAGGACACTGGTCCTAGTGTATCAGGGATCCATCTCTATGATCTAAGTAACCTCAAGTATCTCCTAACAGGCCTCCTCCTACAATATGATCACATTGAGTGTCAGGGCTTCAACATAAATCTTGGGCGGATGCGATCCAGTTCACAGCAAAAGGAAAGAAACCGAATCCAGGTGCTGTCTCTCTTCAGGCCTGTTCTACATCACAAAGTCCAAAATGTTAGGCCACAAGCCATGTTTAGCACTTTGTTCTAATCTTATAGGCTCTGGAAAGAACTCTAATGTTTCAAAAGCTGTGTTTCACATCGGAAATAATCTTGGATAGTACTAAAATATGCGCTACCAAGTACAGGAAAAAATTAGGGAGAAACTTCAGGAATTAGGAGTCAAAGGATTTTGCTTGTTAATGCAAAGTTTCACCATCATAACCTGATAGTTGCTGCCCACTTGACAGCTCAACCAGCCTCATCCAAAATCTCCTCATGGTCACAGATTTCAGGTGAAAAGAACAAGTGGCCCTCTAGCTCAGTCATGCAGGGAAGTCATATGGTACTTCTTATTCCCATAATACACTAACTCTATATAGGGGAAGCCTGGAAATCAGTACAGAGATTTGATGGTTTTAAAACCCCAATTAGGGAAGCCTTGTTAATCATGTGGGAAAGTTCAAGGAAAAGATTTGAATCCTTTGGCTTCTGCCTCCAAGACCAAAATGAACTGGCAAGAAACTGTGTCTGGTCTCAGAACCCATACTTTGCCCTGAGCCTTATGCTTGATGGTGTCTTCCCCCTGTACCTTATTAGGATGGGATGGTGGGCATGCTCAGTGCAGAGACATGTAAGCTGCTGGTGGTATGGTTTTGAAGCATGTTCTCAAAGCTAAGTGCTGGGCTCCACCTTGAATATCTCTGGCTGAAAGTAAATGGCAGTTGGACGGTTTCATTCGAGGCTTCATGCAATGTTTGTGGGTCCAAGCTCTTCGAAATGCAAACAGAATCCTACATCCTTTCAAATACAGGACACACAATTATATATCTGATCTTATGTATAAACAGCAAGTAATGTGACAGTTTTTCATCTACTCTATTTTCATTCCGCATGACCTGCATTTTTAAAACCTACTAACACTTTCATTATCCCTAAAACTTTCATAATTTAAAGGTGTGATATTATGCAATAGGCAGAACTGTTTATCTGGTGGTTCCTACCTGCCCCCTTCTTTTATTTCTAGGGAACTAAACTGGTTTGAACTGCTAATAGGCAATGGCATTAGAATCAATTGTGGGGAAATGAGACTTTTGGATTAAGTTTGATCTTGGACACACAGGTAAATCTCTACCAAGTGAGCATTTAGCTCCTGTACATTGATTCCCCTAGGATAAAATGCAGGTTGCTAGAACAGCTAATATATATTAATTTCATGAAATCGATCAATTATTATTTGATACAGAATTCATAGTACAGTGAATATAAGCATGTCTGAATTGTCATTTTTCCTCCTGTTGTTTATTGGGCTAGGACTACATGATTGGGAGGAGGGAAATCATTGGGAGAACATCCATTGATTTGGGGATCATTAGCTTGAACCATGCTACATAAGACATACGTCAGTTCTGAGTACATCACATGTGTATTTTAAAACAATTTTTCTTTCAAATATTATTAAGTAGGATATCTTATATTTAGAAATCTTATGCCAGAGAGTATTTAAAGTAAGTTTAAGGTCAGTGTTTCAGGCTATTTGTCCACTTTTCCAAATAGCAAACAAATTGTTTAGTTGGAACATAGCCATTTCACTGGTATGTCTTGTTTCAATATTAAAGTCTGAAGATTTTTATTCTAATCCCAGTAATGCCCTCCCCATCTTGATGGAATCTGCCTTGTTTTTTTTTTAATTGTTTGGGATAAAATATTAATTGAAGGTGAAAGATGAAGAAGTGAAGTAGTGAGTATTTATAATTCTGTTGGGGGATTTTGTTGTAAAGAGGAGATGAGAAAGTAGGTAGTAGCTTGAGGGGATGCAGGATCAAGTGAGGTTGTGCTTTACTTTGAATGCTTGTTTTGCTCTGCTTTTTAATTTTTAATTTGCTTTTTATTCTTGAAGATGGGCTATTCTATAGCAAGTTGGTGTGATGCAAACTCCAGAGTAAATGAGAGAGGAATCCAGACTGCCACCAGAGGAGAGTAGTTACAATTGTTCCGTTGTCTCTCTATTCTAGTCCATTTTTTTGGTTAGCTCTTTCCTACGTACTAATGTGTGGATCCAGTTCCAGCTCCCATTATCGAAATTTGCCCTATTTCATTCCAATGACTGCATTTCTGCCCCAATTTTATACGTAAGATTAAGTTACAAAATCAGTGAACTCAAAGATCTCTCACTGCATTTGTCTGTTTATGCCCACCATTGCTCATGTGACCTTGCTTGTGACTGAGCTTGCTGATGGAGGACAGAGGAAAAAGGCTTGGGCAGGACCTCAGACATGGCCTTGCTTCCTGCGCATGTTTCTAACACTGTTATAGATGTTCCACATGCATTGCTTCATTTCATCCTTACAGGGAACCCATGTTAAGATTGTCAGTATACACATTTGGCTGATCAGGAAACCTGAGTACTACTTGCAAGTACTTGTTTTGCAATTAGAAATCAGATCTCCTTATTTCTTCTAAGGGCTGGCCTCAGCCCTGTTTATCTCACTAATACATACAATTTTGCAGGGCAAGGGGAGGGGACATAATTGGGATTAGTCACAGAAAGGAGTATGACATCTGGCTGAATGGCAGCAGATAAAGGACTGTTAACTGCTGGCATTTAACTTTCCCCCTCCACTAACCATTAACTTCTTAACAAAATTATAGATTCTACCAGTTACTAGTATTTTCCAGTATGCTAAATCTTAACCAGCTACCATAAAATAATTACCAGCATTATAGAGTTGGATGCCATTTATGTCCTCAAGGCCCTCAATATCTGCAAAGTGTTAGTAGCATCACTCTCTCAGATATGATAGGTTCGTTTGTAATAGTTCTCTAAAGTTCATCACTGAGAGACTGAAGAAGAATGAACTAAAAATATGTGGCAACATACACATTGCAAGCCATCTGCCAATGCAGACTCTTCGAAATATAACAACCTCATTCCTGGTGTCCTCCTTTTTAGAATGGTAATCATCTTGGAGTCCTTTTTCCCTTAAAGTCTTAGGGGTAGAACAAAAATTTCATGGTCAAATACCTCAGTTCAGTACAGTAAAATCAGTAGAGTTCAGACTATGTATGAATGGGGGGGTGGAATTATTGATTAATGGAAACATCATTGCTTTCCATATTGTTCCCCTTGGCCATAATGCCAGCAACCTTTTAATTTTTATGATATTTGTAAGAAGTATTTACAAAACCTTCCTTAACATTTTACTTATGACAGATGCGATGTGATCATATGCAGTCGGGTCCAAATTGTTTCTATTATGGAAGAAATCTGTGGTTTTCAGAAAGACCTTTTTTCTTTAGGATAAACCATGGAAATCTTTCAAGGATGCTGGATTTTTTCTTGTAAACAATTCCAGCTTTCATTTATCTGACTGCCAACAACCCAGGCTACTTCATTGAATTGAATGGAAGTTTACTCTTCAAAATTAACTCTTTGGGGCTATGACTTATTAACTTACTGCCAGGATAGAATCAATATTCAACTAATGTAAATTTGTTGTCTAGCTTTACATCATGTATTGCTTGGAACCAAGATTTTCAGAGCGCAATGCATTTAAAGAATTCTCATGTCCAATCATTTCAACCTATGAATGGGGGAGCCAAACCCTACGGGGAAAAGCTGCAATACGTTTTGTTCTAAATCACAAAGCAGGGAAATGGCAGAGCTCATACTGGAGCCACTTGCCACCCTTTAGTACTGAATTCATTTCTCTATAGCACTCCTTAACAGCCATGACTGGCTTATAGATGAAAAGCAGACAGTGTCATTGAAAATCCAAACAGATAAAATGTTTAGAAAGAAATAATACTATCAAGTGGGGCTTTTGTTTTGTTTTCTACACTTCCTTAGAGAAAAAGCCCAAACTCCATTGCTTTGTATTCAATCCACTTAATAACTTTGTTTATTATGAGAATGTAAGGCTCAGTCTATGAATTCTTTTCACCAAAGGCCCCCTTTTGTAGGATGGCATTTAAATGGCTTATTTGTAGGTTACTTGTGATTATGTCCCCAGAGCAAGCTAAATATGTATGTTATTGTTATTGCATTCGACAATGGGATGCCAGGAAGAGAAAATTGTATGTAGTACATTCTGCCCTTACTTCTTATACCTGAATTTGTCTCATTTTGATTTCTTGGGAGTCAGATAAAACATAGGGAGCCAGAGTTCCTACACCATGACCTGAGAGATGAGAGTCACATTTCACAGTGAGAAATAAGGGTGTGAGGAGGGAAGCGAGGCTCTCTCTCTGCTTCACTCTTCTTGAGTGTCCATGGTCGGGTTGCTTCCTAATCTGATGTGTTTTCCTTCAGCTTTGTGGGAACCTTCCTGATGTTTCTAGTTCATAAAATAGACTTCTCCTTTGAATTCCTGCATCCCTTCAGGGGCCTTAAAATTTAATTTAACCAAGTTTTATATTGATGCTAAGGAAATGTTCTTGGGTATTAAGCAAATATTTATGTATAAAGAATGATAAATTTAAGAAAATCTTAAAAGGACAAAAATAATACTAAGTGCCCCATCTCCAGGGAATATTCATGTACAGTCTTGTATGTCATTCAATGGACTTTGTATGACTACTTAAAAAATTTGTGAAGACTGCAATAATGGAAAAATCTATGTTATAAAAAGTGAAAACAAGGCATATAATTTTATATCGGTATGATAATTATGGAATGAAAAATCTTTACATAAAAATGCTAGGAGGATTTATAAAAATACGTTACAGTATTTTTACATGGGCAGTAATATTTTGGATGATTTAAAAAGTATCTCCTACTTTTGTACATTTCTCAAATTCTATTTAATTTATTCATTCAACAAATATTTAGGGAGCACAAAATATGTGTCAGGTTCCCTGCTAAGTGTTGAGACAGGCTAAGGAAGTTAGCTAACCATGTGCAAGGGCTAATGAAAAACAAACAATTCAGAAGAAACAAGAACAGGATAAATGAAGTTCAAGGACAGGGTAAGCCAAATTTTCCAATAGAACGTAAGAAAGGGTGCCTGAAATTTGTAAGGCAAGGTAAGGAGAAGAGTATTGATTAGGATACCTTCAGCTGCAAGTAATAGAAACCGTGGAAAATATTTTTAAAAATAAGAAATATATTGGTTCATGTGGTTTGCATTGTGTCCCTGAAAAATGTGTGTTGAAGTCCTAAATCCTGTATCTATGAACCTTATTTGGAAATAGGATTTTTGCAGATACAATCAAGTTAAACACGTTAAAATGAGATCATGCCAGATTAGGGTGGACCTTAAATCCAATAATTGGTGTCCTTATAAGGAGGGAGAGATTTGGAGACAGAGACCCCAAGGAGGCACACATGGAGTGAAGAAGGCCACATGAAAATTGTGGCAGACACTGAAGCTACAAGTGAATGAACACCAAGAATGCAGGGGGCCACCAAAAGCAAGAGAGGCAGGGAAAAGATTCTCTCTCAGCGTCCTCAGAAGGAATCAACCTGACTGACACCTTGATTTTGGATTTCTGGCCTCTTGAACCAGGACATTTATTCTTTTTATTGTGTGAAGCCACATAGTTTGTGTTCATTTGTCACAGCAGCCCATGACATTAGAAGTCCAAAGTATAGGTAGAGTTCAGGATTAGCTTAACTCGATGGTGCTTTTCCATTTCTTCCTTCCACACTCAGTTGTTCATGCCCTTTCTTGGTGACAATATTATCTTCACACAGGGGTAAATGACTGTGGCAGTTCATAGCTTTACTCTTACACAGAACATGGAGAGGAAGAAAGAGGTGTCTATTTCAATTCCTATTTCTTTAGAAGGAAGAAAAAACATTCCCAGACACCCTTCACAAACTTCACATTGTTTTCATTAACCCCAATTAAGTAACATGTCTGTCTTCAAATCAATATCCTTGGGTAAGAGAATGCTATGAATAAACCACTTAAGCCTGGATTCCCACAACATTCACTGGAAAGACAGATAGCATGACTGTTTTATGATCAGGCCACATGGGGAGCTTAGATGGAGTCCTCTAATGTGGCTCATGGGCTCTATGGGAGCAAGGTGGACACTTGAACCAAAGCAATGCTTCATTGGGTATGAATCTTGGGTAGAGGGTAGGAGGGATGGATGTTGGGGAGGCAATAAAATATTCTATTTTTCATCTGAGGTCAATTCCTACCTGAGATGGGAAAATGATTAGGATTAAAATGACAAAAAATGAAAAAGCAAGTGAGGGACTTATGGAGGCCTAGAGACACCTAGAAGGAACAATAGGGTGCTATGTGAAAAGACTGGAATGCAGCAGGGTGGGGATGGTGGGTGATGAGCATGGCCTTAAAGACCCCTGAAGACATTTAGACTCATCGTAAGAGCTATGAGGAGGTTTTCAAAAGGAATTATGTAGGCAGATAACATTTTCAGATTTGTGTTTTCAATAGAGCATTCTGCTTTAAATATGATGAGAGTATTTTAGAATTCAAATCTAGAAATAATCATATTGAGGGAGGGAGGTTGTTGCATTAACTTAAGTAAGAGAGAATCATGGTCTAGTTTAGGGTGTTAGCATTCAAGATGGAAATAAGGGGATAAATTTGGATCCATATAGCATGAGCTATGTACTATTAAATATTTAAAATTGTGTGAGTGTCTCAGTTGGTTAAGGGTCTGACTCTTGGTTTTGGCTCAGGTCATGATCTCAAGGTTTGTGAGTTTGAGCCCTGCATCAAGCTCTGTGCTGACATTGCAAAGCCTGCTTGGGATTCTCTCTCTCCCTCTCTGTCCCTCCCCTGCTCTCTCTCTCTCTCTCTCTCTCTCTTGCTCTCTCTCAAAATAAATAAACTTTAAAATGTAAACAAAATTAAAATAAATTTATGGGTGTAGACAAACACACACGCACAGACACACAGACACAAGTAGAAATCAATTGCCTCATATGATTGAACATTTAATTTTGTATGGAAGTTGAAAAATCAACAGGGGCTGGGTCATTCATTCTTTTTTAATCTCCTCATTGTTACCACCCTCCCCTACTCACTTAAGCCTATGATAGGGATGGGCACATTTTCACTTACTAAAATGCTAACTAATTAGAAGAACACGTCCTACTTATCCTAATTCCTTAAATCAGGCAGTTATCCTATTCTTCATACTCTCTATGGTCCCACCAATAGCCCTGAATGCTGCATGATAGACAACCTTGGGTACAAAAAACATTCAGGGTACCCAGGGATCAGCTTAATTAGAATTTGTTTGGACCAGCTTAGAAATGCCAAGATACTCGGCACCATTAGGAAGTGTAACCCACCCGCCCTGCCACCCACCATATCTCCATATATTAAATAACAGTCCTTTTATTTTTATTGTTTTAATTCCTCTCCATATTTTCCTGTTCTTCTGTCCTCCATTCAGGCAGTGTGCTCAATCCATGTGTCATCACCTTAGGGGAAGGATGAGGCAAGAATGGAAAACCAGAAGAGCACAAAACACTTGGGCTTTATTTCTAAAGCCTAATTGGTTGGGAAAACTGAAAGAGTCGTGTTCCTGTGAATGAGGTACAGGAAGAAAGAATGGGATTCCTAGACATAGAGAGAGTCCAATGATGGTACAGGAAAGGTGAAGGATTTCTACCAACTGGAAACATCTTCCCTGGGGCAATGAGGGAGAAGGAAGGAAAGAAGTAAAGAGGGAGAGCAGGAGGCTAGAAGAGATCTCTGAGTTTCACATGGAAAATGAGAACTAGCATCAAACATTTTGCTTCTTAGAAGTACCACCAGGGATGTGTCAAGACTCTAAAAAGGAACAACTGTGGTATAAATCTGGGAAAATAAAATCATAGGCAATCTCACAAAAATCTGTGGACATTTAGTGGGTAAGGAAGCAACAGAACTCTCCTGGACTTGAGGCCATGTCGATGGGCACAGTAACATTTCCCTTCATCCCGTGTGAATGAGGACTGAGGGAGCTCCCCGTACTCCTTGAACCCATACTATGGCACAGCACAGGACTTGATTAGGACTTGATTAGGAGTAAAATTGGGACTGAGTTAATTTTTTAGCCTGATGGTGGAATTTTAAAAAAATCGTGTTATTTGCACACCTGAACTTGTGGACTGAAATTCATACCCACATGCCATTAAAAAAAAACTATAATTATCAACTAGTTGAAATCCAGTGCCATTATCAGGAACTGACTCTTATTTTTCACCTAGTTTGTATTATCCTACAGGTAAAGAAAAATTATGGCTTAGGTAAACAGTTTTTCTGTTTGCTTTGTTTATTTATTTTTCCCAATGTAATAAGAGGTAGACATTTTCAGATGTTGATTTCAGATATATGGTGATGTCATTTGGAGCACAAGCATGTTACTTCTGCCTTGCTCACCATGTGGATGTCACTTTCATGCCATGTCATTATCACAACCTCAGACATCATGTTCATGTTCAAAGTAAGTTTAAGAGGGAAGATTGGAGCCAGCTGTATCTGAACCTTTTTATTAGAAAAGAAAAAGATTTCCCAAGAAGCTCTAATTTATTTCATTGAATATCTAATGGTATGCCTAGCTATGAGAGATGTTGGGGCTGAGTAGATTGCTATAATGAACACAATCAGGGTTACATTAGTAAGGAATCTGAGGGAATGTTTATGGGTTATGCCCCTGACAGTGTTTGCAACTCACTAATGGAGAAATAAGAAAGGGATAAAAAGCCTTTCCTAATTGTTTCCTATTACTGTCAACAATCACTGTTACTCACAAGCCCAGGGTTTACTTTGGACAATAAAGTGAATAATTTCATATGGTTGTGTGTTAATGGTGGATTTTACATTCATTATTTGATTATTTTTACACTGCCCCATTTATCAAACACTGATTAGTATCAGAGCTGTAAGCCTCTAATAAAAAAGAAAAAAAAGAAAGAAAATCTTGGCTCTTTTCCTGTTTATTTCCTATTTATATTCTTAGAATTAAAATAAACTTCAGCCATAAGAATAAGCCATATTCTGTCAGGGTTGATGAGTTTTGATAATACTGGACAAATCCTATGTTGTGAATGCACACTTGAGTGCTGATTGGGAAGCCCAAAGGCATCTCCACATAAATCCCTCTGTAGTCATTCCCATATGTGAAAGGTGGAAGGAAGGATGGCAGGGCTTCGGGACAGTCCTTTAGATGACTTATCTAGCACCTTTTCATTGATGATGGTATGATAGCCAAACTAGAATGTATCACACTTTGATAAAAATGACTTACAAAAGTGCAAAGTACAGGCAGGTGGAAGGAGAAAGAAAAGAGATGATGTGCCTTTGCAGAGTTCTTCCCCCTAAAGTTAAAACTGAGAAAACATAAGTCCATATATTTTACTCCTCTGGGAGAAGGACAGAGGAGGCCAGTAAAATCTATGGCATAGTCTGGCTTACTTTGGCATTTACTTTTAAGCCTGAGGTCACATTTCTCTGATGAAATGTTCCAGGGCCTTCCTTAGAAATGTAGACTATCTCATCGTGGCCTAAATATGTTATCTCACTTTTCATTTATTTTGCATTAGTCGTCTCTATTGACATTCAAGCCATAATGAAGAGATATCCTCACTCCAAGTTGTATGTGTGGGTAGAGGGGTGTTCATGTGTTGTTTGTCCTAGAAGACTTCCAGTTGCATTCCTGCACTCACTAATTCTGTCAATCACCAAATATCTATTTGATATCCACTGACATGCTTACTGCTTCAGAGAGTGTGGATAACAAGACAAAGGAGGGTTCCTGAACTTCTGAACCCATACAGCTCTTTGTGTAACACAGCCTAACATGGTGAAGAACTTAGGACACCACATCTCCTCCACACACATGGATTTAGTCCTGCACAAGACTTAGTTTTTCTCCTCCGGTCTCTCTCCTGCACTTGTAATCATGCATGAAAAGACGTATCTTCATCTGCTTCAGAACAAGCAAAGAAAGAAAAGAGGGTGGGTCAACAGCCTTTGTAAATATCACTTGGTTTTAAGCTCTTCAGGAAATGCTGGCATAAGCCCTCAACTTTGTGTAGCCCTAGAATCCTCCAAATGACTTCTGCTTCAAAAATGTGTATCTTGGAAAGTAAACTCATTCTGTAGCGATTTGGTATTTGTTACATCTTTCCATATCTACTTCCACCACTTTTTAAAATTCATTTCTTTAACAAATATTTACATGTTTACTACAGAACATGGAGCAGAAGAAATGCTTTGCCCTACAGGCTATTTTGCAGTTCTCAACTACAATTAGTAGAGTAATCTTGAAGATAGGACTTTCATTAGAACAACAGGGGTGGAAGAGAGATCGCAAGGGTTTCAAAGGCAAATAAAAGAGTGAAGAATGGAACCATTAGGTAGACCCCAACGGTTTAGCCAACGACGAGACTTCAGCCTTCTAATGAGTATTGGGCTACATACATGTCATCACTTTTCTTCAGCTGACTTGCTCTTGGTCCTGAAGGTAATTTCCCCCTAGCTCTATGCCTCACTTCTTCCCTGACCCCTGCCTTGAGTGATCAGGATACTCTAGCCTAAGATCTGCCGTCTCCTAAACTAAAAGAAAGAAAAATAAGCTCCTTTCCCTCAAGTTTCTCTATTTTTATTTCATCCTGACTTAAAATCCCATGATTCTGTGCAAGGAAAATGGGAATCTGACCACCTGCTTCTACCTCATCGCAATTTACTCATTGTCAACCCTCTGCCTTCACTGATATTTAATTGCCAACATGAGGAATGTATTCAAGAAGGCAGGCTTCCCAGAGGAGCTTTCGCCAACCTGCTTCAGATCTCTTGAGTCACTTGGTCCTATCTTACAGTATTCTAAGTTTCAGTTAAATGTGTTTAAAATATTTAGACAAGAGAACAAACGGAACAGTTTAAAGCATGTTTACAACACAGTGTCATTCTCTTACTTGGAAAAGGAAAGACATTTCAATATTGTCTTAAATAATGAGTTCATGTTAATCCAAGAATAACAGTGGTTAAACATTTGCTTTTCTATAGCTGAAATGGCCTCAGGAGATTATCTAATTTAACGGGCACCTTTAGGTGATAATGTAATTCTCACATTTTACAGAAATGCCTCAGTGGAGGCAGTAAAGGTTAAATGTTTTGCTGAAGGCCACAGCAGGGGTTTCTAGCAATTGAGGGTTCGGGGACCCTTTTTCCTTTTTTTCCTAGTCATCATTCTAACTTTCTTCTGGAAAAAACTTGTATTATGACCTCAGACTGACTTATTTCTTACACCTCTTATGAGCTACATAGCCTTCCACAAGCCACTTAATGTGTTAGCGTAAATGTCCTTGTTTTGTAAAATGCAGAAAACAGCTATTTTGAAGAGATGCTACAAGGAGACTGCATATGTAGACCCCTTTTGAAAAAGATGCCCCCCAAATGATTGTCATTTTCACATCATTTAATACACAGTATTTACTGAGTACTTAGACTATGAAACAGTACCAGACACTGGGGAAATATGGATAAAAGATGCGGCCATGTGTAAGAAGAACTCAGTCATGGAAGGGGAAAAAGCAATCTATAATTACAATGCAATACAAGGTGAAATTTCCTTAAGAGATGTCCTGAATCCACCTGAGAGGAATCAACCCAGTTTGTCGCAGCTTCTATTTCAATAGCTGCAGTGAGAGCTAGACATGGGAGCAGGAACCTTTTAAGAATTTTATGAGATTCCACGTGCAGTAATGGAGTGAGTTGCTTCACCTTTGGGTTCATAAAGGTCAACCACTTTTCAGGGGTTCCCACTTTGTCCCAGACAGAGAAGTCTCGGGTGGATGAATGGCCCCTACTCGTTCTAGTTGAGCAACGCGGCTGGTTAATGACTTGTGGCAAATCGATATTTACACCCTCGAATTTTACCAAGGTCGCCAAAACCAGGGCTCTTATTTGAGTCAGTCTTGCTAAGAAGACTGCTTTGCCTCTGGGTAATGTATTTCCATAATCTCCTGACCTCAATCTCACTGGATATTCAGAGAGACTCAGGCAAAAACCCACAATTCCTCCAAGTGCGTGTTTACTCTCTAGTGCTATGTCCCTCTGCCCGAGTGACTGGCACCCCTGAACTGTCCTTTTTTTATCACCTGCAGGTTGCACTGGCATTTCTGCTTCAGACCATCAAACTTTAAAACATCACGAGGACCCCGAGCCAACCCAGGAAAAGTGTGCCCTTTCTGGTCCAGCACCTGTCTGTTTGCTCAGCTCCATAAACTGCTGACTTATAAGAGCTACTCACACAGTGTGTGAGTAATCCAATTATTGAAGTTTAGCTGGGAGGGCTTATCCCAAACAAAGCCATGTCCGCTGGCGTTCAAAAGAAAGGGGGCAGGCAAGAGGAGAAGGCGAGTCAAAAAACTTCGGAGCTACCAGAGCAGCAGTGTAGAGTGAGTGATTAAATTCTTTTTGTCTTTTCAATCAGAGCTTTCACATAAAGAGTAAAGAGCATCTCTACTTGCTGCAAATCTGGCTGTTTTGACAGACGGATTTAATTCGGCCTCGCTTTCTGCCTGATGTGGAGTGACGTGCAATACAGGCTGGTCTGGCGTATCAGATGGATGAAATTGCATGTGGGGCTTTTCAGCTCCCACCTCCTCCCTCTTGTCTGATCTTAGGCAAGAACGGAGGTGCAAGGTACTGCATCTGGGTCCTAGCAATGAAGATGGCCCTTTCTCTCCAGAGGCAACTTGGCAAAGCACAGAGTAGAATTCAACTGACAGGTGACATTAGTGCTCAGCTTTGCTCCGCAGTTCAGAGAAGTGATAAAGAGCACAGGTTCTGAACTGGATTCTGCCACAGCCCCACGAGGCAGCCTTAAGAAAATATACCTGCTAGCCTTAGTTTCCTCATCCCTAAAATGGGGCAAATATTAGTTCATACCTCACAGGACCGTAGTGAGACTAATTCCTACCATGTTCTGGGCAAATTGTCTGATGCAAACTGTGTTAACACTTCATTAGTGTTAGCAATCAGTGAAGTATGTTATGATGTAATAATAATAATATCAATAGTGTGCACCATTTCATGGTTCTTAGATCAAAACAATCTAGGTATTTCAGTGGTACTATCCTACAGATTAGGTTGGCCTGATGAAAACTATAGCTTTAACCTGTAGAAAGCCATCAGATTGTGATGCTTTATTTAACATGAGCAAGATTAGCATTTTGCAGCAGATTCTGTGGGGCCTTTAACTATTAGCCTAGGAAGAATCAGAGATCTCTCGAAAACGGGCACATTAGCAGCTACTGTGATAGCTCAGCTAGCAATGTGGGTGGAGACCTGGTTGACTGTAGGAACAAATGATTGCTCACTGTTGGGCTCCCCAGGAGAAAGGAGAGAGAGGAAGGGGAGAAGCTAACTTCCCGGTTATCTCCTGACTGTTCATCCACAGTGCTCTGTAAATGTCACAACACACACCTGTAGGGAAGGGTTGATACCATAGCAAAGGAGAGTATTATAAAGTCTAGAAGTCAACGTGAAACTCTAGTCATTGTGTTCTTTTAAATCCAAAGGGAAAAAACAACTTTGAGAAAAATACATTTTTCTGCCTCCTCATGTTTCTGCTTTCTTTAACTGGTGTAATAAAAGATTCATGAATTGAGCAAACTAAATAGAAAACAATAGGCACAACACATGAATTTGTGTAAGAATTGTATGACAATATCTATATGTAATATGCATGCTTTACTGGGTGTGTGTGCCTTACATGTATGTAATTCAGATGTCTCCACCTCCTCTGGCCTTCTGGGGTCATTGTTTCCTGTAATACCTGCGTTCTGTTCACCCTGGACATTCAGAAGCCTGCTCAGGTGGGCTTGCATGTTGCAGCAAGTGGCCCTATGACTTTCTGCCCTTAATTGTTGGGAAGCTTCCAGTGGCTTCTGCCTTCCTTTCTCCCTACACCACTGCTTTCCCCACTTGCCGCCTCTGTTCCCTGCTTTTGCACAACACACATCAGCGAACGGTTCATTAATGAAAAAGACATTTACTGAGACTTGTAAACAGTCCAAACAAGGTAACAGTCTCAAAAATCACTGTCCTAAAATACCTCAATTTTTTCTAATATGACAAACTTGTACCATCTTTTCCTCTAACCTTCTACTTGCCGATAAGTTACTGGAAATTCTCTCCAATTGTCTAATTGGATCTTTCTTTCCTCTTCTTCTCCTACTGCCTTCCTCCATTACCATCACTGTCTTCACTTCCATTTCTAAGAAAGAATTAAATCCGGGGCACCTGGATGGCTCAGTTGGTTAAGCATCCCACTCTTGATTTCGGCTCAGGTCATGATCTTATGGTACCTGGTTCGAGCCTCGTATCAGGCTCTGTGCTGACAGCATGGAACATGCTTGGGATTCCATCTCCCTCTCTCTTTGCCCCACCCCTGCTCTCTCTCTCTCTCTCTGTCTCTCTCTCAAAAATAAACATTAAAAAAAATAAATAATTAAAATCCTTGTTACTTTATTATTAAGTGTATTTTAGCTTATTTCTGTCATGTTCCAGAACTGCATATGGGTATTTTAAGACTCACTAAAGTACTAGGCAAACAATGAGCTCATCTATCCTGGGTTTCAAACAGTCCCCTCTTTTTCTTTCTTTCTTTCTTTCTTTCTTTCTTTCTTTCTTTCTTTCTTTCTTTCTTTTCATTCTTTTTTTTTTTAAGTCATGCTGTGGTTCTCATTTCTAAGAAAGCATCCTTCCCATCCAAGCAAATCCCTGAGACAATGTGTGGATGTGGAAAGATCTCTTTCACTTACAAGAATGCAATATATGTGTCTATGACAATGGCAACCCCTAACACCTGTGGAGAGCTTTCCGCCTGCCAGGCACTGAGCCAAATGCTTTATTTGCCTCAATTAGCAAATCTTTGCAAAAAGCTTTGGGGGGAAATGTGATTGCATTTCCCATATTACATTTGAGGAAATGGAGACTTGGAGAAGGAAAATAATTAACTAAAGGTGATGGTGATTAAGCTGGGGACGAAGCCCAGTGGGCCTGACTTGGGAGCTCTCATTCCTGTCACTGCACTGCTTCCTGTGTGTTACACCAGGGGAGAATGAGTGGGCAATTCATAGCAATCCCTGGCCATTCACATTGGACTCAGCCTTCCCTGCATCCTAAATATTTGCTCTTTATTTTCTGACTTTGGTACAGCAGGTGCAAAGAGGACTAGAGTCATAGGTTCAATAGATACACAACATTAGGAAATTCTGTTAATATATCTGGGACTCATTTTTCATCTCAACATTGGGGGAACAATAACTTCCCAATACTCTCCAATGTCATGAAACACAAAAGTTGAGTTTGAAAAAAAAATACGCAAAATTTCCTCAAAGTTGAAAAACTCTACAGAAATGTTTTCCACAGGCTCATTATATTATTACTATTATTATTTTATATAGTTGCTTATATCCATGTGTGACTGCAAATGACTAGCCTGATCATTTCCCTATCTCTCCAAGGCTGATATATTTTTTTAATTGCCATTCATTTTATATCAAATTTAGCAGAATGTAAAAGATTTTCAGACTAACTTATGAAGAGAAAGTTACTTAGGCATGGTTTCCTTCGATTTAATATCATTTTAAATTGCATCAAACACTCAGTAAGGGGCACCGTTTATATTGGTCCCCGTGGAAAGACTGAGAAGAGACTGGTACCAGAGAAGTGCCTGGCTCTCTATTACTCATATTTTTGGTAACTAGCCCACAGAAACTTCAAGTGTGCAATCAGGCTTTGGGCTGATCTGCAGCTAGCCCCTACATGCTAGAGTCTTGGATTCTCCCTGCATACTTTACTTTCATGGATGAATTTCTAAGCAGATTCATTATCAAACATCTGCCAGGGTCACTTTGAGGATGATGTGGGTATTAGTGCTAAGTTAGCATCGAAAAATCAAAGACAGATGCCCCTTTTTTATTTTAAAGGAAAATGGATTTTTTATTTCCTTTAAAAAAACTAAGATCATAGGACTTGATTTTATTTCTTTTTAACCAATCAATTTATCCCTCTGCTTAGGAAGCAGAGAATAAACCCCAGAATTCAAGCCCAATAAAAGCCATTTCAAGAGTATGTCTATCAAATACACTATCCTCTGTCTCTAAGGGCCGTATGTACTAACTGTAAAGCTTTCTTGTTATTCACATAAATGTACTTATCAGATGATACACCTAGTAGATAGAAACACTGCTAGGTTCTGGGGTACCCAATGTCGGTATCACTTGTGGTAGCTAGAACTACAGAGTGGCCCAGAGAGGATGGCAAAGCACCTTCACCAGCTGGTGACATAGAAGACCTAACTTGGGCCCATGTGCCAAACCACAAGGCAATAAAGGAACAATCAAGGTTATCTATTTAGCAATATTTTTCCCTCACTGTGTACATTACCTGCTACTGAGCAAAACTTCACTCAATAGTACAATTAATAAATGTAATAAAACAATGATTAAATCAATAATAAATAATTGAATAAAATGAAAGGCAATTCAATCTTCACTTCAACTTTCCACTTTTAAGCTACATCCATCCCTTTTATAATTTCTTCTCCTCTTTGCTTCCCTTCTAAAAGAATCTTGCAGTTCATTTAAAGCAGACAAAGCAACACACACACACAGACACACACACACCTGGGGTAATTAGGCAGAAAAAAGAGCATGCTGGTATTTGTGCAGTAGCACGTATGCCTTTTATAATGACCTTGGCTTCACCCAAAAGTACTTAATAGAGCAACTGCCATCACTATTCAGTCTTACATAAACCAACCCAGGTAAAGAACTATCATGTATTATCTCAGCTGTTAGTCTCAAAATCTCTACTTGCCCATGGCTGAAGGCAGGGGTATGACTCCAGCAAGGGCTATTCTTTGCTAAAGACAATATTGAGAATAATGAATGTAAAGGTTTGAACACAGAGGACGTGGCCCTTCCTCCTCTGGCTTTTACACATACCACCATAAGTATGACATGCACACACAGGTCACTTCTCTATTACAATTTATTCTCAGCCAAAGGGCTTTAAGAGGGAAAAATGCTCTTTAATGGGATTTTCTAGAAGTGCTTAAAGACAAAGAAATCTGAGCTGGTAACTTGTTTCAGAGGACTGCAGAATAGTTAGCAATGGCAAATATCTGTTCAAGGATTTTTGTACTCTCCTTGGAAATGTCTTAGGGTCTTTAGAATGTTCAGATGTTTAAATAGAGAAATATATATTTGTATATTAGAAAGTAAAAACATATGTATACATATTATATATTGTAGATTATATGGATGTGTATTATATATAGTAATAGATATTATACATATACATTTATAACATATAGAAGGTAATATGCACATATATGTACATTTTTACTTATATTTACATATATAACATGTTTTTAGTACTTTAGCAAATTCTAGATTCTTTTGTAAGTTTTGTAAATGAAGGCATGTTTGTTTTACTGTAGTAATTCTGGTAACTATACTTTTTATCTATAGGCATCTTCCATATTTTGGAAGTTGGGGTTAGGCCACTTCACTTTTATGAAAGACCTACATCATGACTTGTTTTCACTAACCCAAAGAAAATCCAGAGAGTTTTTCAGGGGCGCCTGGGTAGCTCAGTCGGTTAAGCATCTGACTTTGGCTCAGGTCATGATCTCAAGGTTCCTAAGCTCGAGCCCCACGTCGGGCTCTCTGCTGTCATCATAGAGCCTGCTTCAGATCCTCTGTCCGCATCTCTCTGCCCCTCCCCTGCTACTGCCCTCTCTCTCCCTCAAAAGCAAACAAACATTAAAAAAAAGAGGATTTTCTATTTTGTGGATCAGAGCAAGAAGTAAAAGCAGTGTTCAACCTTTGTTCTGCAGTGAGCCGTGATAGAGGCAGCACATACCTCCAACAGTGAGAGTGGTACCACCAAGCTCCTTCCCGGAAACTACATCAGCATCTCAGCATCAAGCTGCCAGAGCTTTGAGCTCTGTCTGTGAGCATCTGTGCTTTATCTCCATGTATTCGGAGATCTGTTAGCAAGATGTGTGCTAAGGTATCAGAAAAACCTAAAAGAGGTTATTTTTGGGGTCTGGGAATGCTCAAAATTCTTTCTGTGTAAATTAATGGCAATTTCTTCTTTGCTTTACATTATTTCTGCTTACAAAAGTTTTCACAGGTATGTTCTACTCTTGGATAGCAAGAGAAACTGGTAACCATTCTTTATTAGTTTTTTCTAACAATGGCATTTCTTTTTTCCACTTGATCTTTCCCCATTTCTTGTGTTCTAGGGAAGCAGTCAATCATGGAGCCCAACGCCCCATGGCTATATAGTGGGGGTGGGTAAATGAGCCAGGACCAGCCATTGTAACCCGTCCCCTAGACTGTTCACAGTGACACCCAGCATGTACCTCTGAGCTGGGCTGGTCAATCAGACTCCTCACTTGGAATTTCCAGTCTGAGACTTGAATGGCCACTGTCTTCTCTACCTGTGGAGAGACTGTATAAAGCATGACACTTCAGCGAAGAAAGACAGAGACGTATGATCCTTTCTTTTTCCTGAATCTTTGCATTACATTTGACTGAAAAAAGCTGCACATCCACTTATAGGAGCCACAGCAACTGAAGGAACTGAGAATAGTATCTTGGTAATAATTGAACAAGATGGAAAGTTCTGTGGTCTTGGAGGTGAGAATGAAAATGTCTTCTTTATTGAGAAAAGAGCTTAATAAACTTCTTTGAGGTAAGGCAACTTAAGCTAAGATTTCCGAGTGGAGAGCAGTTACTCTGCACAAAGGAGAAAACCGTGCAGGATGTGGAACACTCAGGGAAGGAGGGTATTAAGAGAATATAGAGAAAGTAGGAAGGAAGGAAATGAGGAGAAGATTCCAGTGAGCACAAGGAGGGTCAATCACACATGGCTTACCCTGCCCTCCTCTCCCTCAAAGACACACTAATGTCCCTAAAACCACTGGAGTTTTGAGGTACGTGTACTTTTGTATAAAATGATGAGGGGGTGATACCTTCACTACAGAGGAATGAGAGACAACAAATGTAGAATAAGTTGTTGCTTATCCTTGACTATAAAATCATAAGTCTTGGAAAGGAAACAAAGAATATTTGGGAAGAGATTTGGATTTTTATAGACTATGGAAGTAATTCCTAACTAATTAGACAGAGATTACCAAGAGTTGAGTATGTACCAGCTGACCTACAGGTTAAAGTTATAAACTGAAGGAATACTACTCTGAATACTGGGAAATGAGTTGGGCAGCATATTCCTCATTTTAAGAAACATCATTGTCCACAGGCCCATTTCCAGCATTGTCTACCGGTATCAGGTCCTTTGAAAGCCCTCATAAATAATGATGGTGTAGACCCTGATAATGCCTGCAGCTTTTCAATCTTAAATGGCTTTGAGGATGTTGCTAACAGATGATAAGCTGTGTTCTGGACAAGAAATTCAGACTGCACAGTACTTCACCAAATGTCTATGTTCTGCTCCTTAACACTGGTGAAGATTTGGAGCTGTCTTCCCCGACCTCCTCGTGCACACCTACTCTCCCCTCAAAGTGCATGCTTAGTCAAAACTGAGCAGGGAAAGGCAGATCTAGGGAGGGTATATCACTGTCAAAATGCTGGGCTAGTAGAACCTCCCCTTTCCTCCTCCCACTAAATGGATCCCACTATATCACTATACCAGCTTCCCAACACATTTTAACGGGGCTGAAGGATTTCATTATATGGGGAAGCAACACTCTAAAAGGAGACTGAACTTCTGGGTGTTGTATGTAAGTGATGAATCACTGAATTTTCCTCATGGGACCAAGACTGCACCATATGTTAACTAACTAGAATTTAAATGAAAATTTAAAAAATAATAATATACAATAAAAAATAAAAATAATTAAGCAAAAAGAGACCAAGCTTGGTGAGAGAACATTTTCTTTAATAAATCTGATTGCTCAGCTCCTACTAGCTCTGAAAGGCCCTAGAATCTTCTCCTCTTTCTCTGCTTTCACCCATACTCTGTTGGATCTTGAACTCCTTTTCTCAGCACAGATGCCATGTCTACATATGCAGTAAGAACTCAGAATTTATTATTTTGCTAAAATGTACTTTTCCCAGGAGTTTGCCTGCTATTTCTTCTACCTTCTGTATTACCAAATTCCCCTCTCCTTTATTATTTCCATCAGCATTCAAAGATGCAGTCATACTCCCTTACTTAGTTTCCATGTCTTCTACCTGCTCTTTGCTATTATTTTGCCCTCCTGTAGAGAAGAGCTCCCTGAATGGCTTGTCTACACCAGCTGCTTCAATTGTTGCATATGCCATTCCTGTGTTAGTTCACTCTGAACAGGTTTCACCCAACATCATTCAAAGTACCACTGATTTCTATCCTATGTAATCTTTTTAATTATTGGTCTGTTCCTTACTAAGCCCCTTCACAGCATTAGTCAGAGTTGAACAATCCATAACCTGTAATGGATAGTATTAATAATGGCCTGCTCACACACATAATTCTAGCCATTGTCACAGGGTTGAGGATCCAATGAGGCAGCACATGTAAAAATAATTTTTAAAAAGTAACCATTAGGTACACATTAATTTACTCAGAGAATTATACAAAATCCAGTTTACTGGAAAAAAAATCCATTTTATTGGGTTGTTTTAAAAGCTAGCACAGCTGAAGAAATACAGATGACCATATGTCATCCCTTGATCTTTATAAACTCTCATCTTTGGCATGAGATTTTATTTACTCTATTTAAGTAGGAGCCTTAATTTTACACAATTTATAATTGTTCTTTGCCTCATTCCCTTTCTGGAAAGCAGTCCTATAATGAAAATCATAGAATATGAAGATGAAAATTGAGATGGTCTATCCCTCAGAAAAGTCTGTATCAAGTGTATTGTTGTAATTTTATGCTTAAGCCTCCATTCCCATTCTAGTGGCCCCAACACTAATCTTCAAATTCCTACACTTTGAAAAATAGAGATGTTCCAGTTGGAAGGACACTCAAGAACAAAGAGTTTGAGTTTCTTAGTCTGTTGATAAAGATTTGAAGTCTCAAAACAAACTACTAGTGAGTTAGAACCACTATGACTCGTGGATTGTTCTGTGAACCTTCCCTTCCTCTGCCTCCAGGCTGCCCCTCCTAAGTGCCTCGATGTCAGAAAGTTTGGGGTATGGTAAGTGACTATGGTGGTGTATTGAATAAAAATAATTTTCAAAGTGGATTCTGGACTAGACTCTTAAGCCCATCCTGGTATAACCTTATTGCTTACCTTAAAGTGATCAACACTTATACCAAATTCTTTCTAAAAGTGATCAACACTTATATTAAATTCTTTCTAAAATCAAGTGTATAATTTCAGATGTTGTGGAATAAAAGGGCAGAGGTGGAGGAAGAGATTGCATGTGATTTCTTCTTCCACCGCCACTTCTAAGTAGGACACTCTCAAGATTCATTCATTTTCTTCTTTGGAACAGATGCAACTGAGATTGAGTGATATTCACGGCCTCTTTACGTTGTGACTTGTTTACACAGGTCGCCTATGTTTGGTTACTTTCCTTGTTGTCATGTGGAAAATTACTGAGTTAAATCAGTTTCAAATTATCAACGGGAAAATCCACCTATGACTGATGTTTCAACCCTGTTTGCTACTTGTGCCCTGCTTCTGTTTGTATCTAGCTGATCCCTAAAGATTTCTACCAAATAAGAGGGCTATTAATCATTGACTAATTTGCTCCTAAGATCTACTTGTGGACGTAAGTTATCTATAAATCATCATAAATTCAATTGATTCTTTTTAATTAGGAAAAAATGGTGTTTAATATTTGAACATAAAATGTGTTTTTTCATCTGAATATCTTTATTTTACTGTAAATGTTGATTTTTATTTGGAGATAATTGTAGATTCAGATGCAGTTGTAAGAAATACTACAGAGTCATTCAATTGTACTCTTTACCTTGTTTGCCCCCATGGTAACATCCTACAAACCTGTAATATGATATCATGGCAAAATATTGACATGAATAGAGTCAATACAGAACATTTCCATCAAAAGTAAGATGTCTTATGGTGCTCTTTTAAAGACATACCTATTTCCTTATAGCCTACCACCCCCTCCTTAATTTTAGGCAGCAACTAATGTGTTCTCTATTTCTATGATTTTGTTGTTTCAAGAAAAAAGTCCATATATGCCATCATATCAGTATGTATCATTTTAAAAATTGGCTTTTGTCATTCAACTTAATTTTCACAAAATGTTTTTCTGATCAGATCATGGTTGCCAGTACAGGGTTATCTCTGATGGACAATAAATTGGAAAACAAATGTACACAGTATCTAGCCTTCGCCTAACTAATGTGACTTTTCTGTTTGTTTTTTCTAAGAGGAACAGTCATAACAATATTCTGTAAGAAAAATTCCCATTCCTGGATATCTCATGATCCTTTTCATTATTCTGCCAATTAGAATTTTAGGAAACCACCACAGTTGGACAGCTACTATTATTGTATTATTGTTGCTGTTGTTGTTTGTAAGGGTTGTCCAAGAGAAACAAAGCTGGACATTAGTAGAAGGTGGTAAAGGCAGATTTTATTCAGTGATAATGACTGCAGCTGAGAAGAGTCCAGAATTAACTGAGCTCAGCTTTGCCAAAACAAAGGGCACAAGACTTTTTAAATCTAGGTGTACTAAAGGAAAGGCACCAGAGCACTGAGGTCGATTGGGTCCATGTGAGTGAGTCAGTCAGTCCTCTGGGTTTGCTAATTGGTGCTTATCCAAAGGAGAGACTGACTTCTTTGTGATGAAGGTAGTTGTGTAAGTTAGAATAAGGTGCCCAATGAGATTAGGCCCTTACTCTCCCACCAGACCTGTCTCCTGAATGTTTACATTTCAAAGAGACTGACTCTAGGTCCTTGGGAAGACAGTGCTGGGTAGTAGTAGATTTACATTTGAAAGCAGCAGAGAAGGGATTTATTGGTGCAAGGTTTTCTGAAATAAGTTATCTGAGAGGGGGTTCAGGGCCTATCTACTTATTACCAGGTTTGAGCTGACACAAACAGCAAATTTACCTGGCAGTGTTGAGTTTTCTCAGACAGGCATTGTGAGGGGGTCTGGGGTCATTTTAGGAACATGGCCTTATACTTCTACAAGCCATGCTAGAAGTTTGGTCATCTTGGTTCAAAAGTTTGGAGTCATTTTGTGCTGAAAGTTTTTGCAGTTCTAGGGCCCACTCTGGGTCAGGTGTAGGATTTGTTAGGACATTCGCATGTACTATTGCAAATCATCCCCCAAACCCTGAGAGGGCTATTTTCAATCTCTTTCAATAACCAAGGTAACGTAGATTTATAGAAAGAGCTATGATAATTAATTGGTAGGCGTAGGATTTGAAGCCAGTTATATCTTCAAGGGCATAATCTTACTGATTCTCCAAAATTTAAAATCTATAAAGTTGGTAATTTTTTCAGATTCTTGTTTGAAGAAAATTTTTTGATGTGGTATTGTTGTAAACTTACTTCCAGCTTCTTTTTCTGTATTTGTCGTTGCTTTTGTTGTCGTTGTTTTGAATTGAACATCCTTGTACCATCTCTCTTTTCAATTGAATTAGATCTTTGGATAAAGCCAAATGAAGAGAAAATGAAATCAGTCTTTTATTTTTTTGAATATTTTCTATGCTCCTTAACTTTATTTTCTCCATGCATTCATAATTTTCTCTCCTTCTGTTAGGCTTGAAAAGGGGATGAATAGCAGAGGAAAGAGAAAGACGTGCACATAATTGAATGAAAGCAATGAAGTGCATTTTAAGAATTAGTTAAGATTAGGCAAAATGCTAGGATTTTTAGTTTCACCAGTATTCGCATTTTGGACCAGACAATTCTGTGTTGTGTGGGCCTCTCCCATGCATTGTGAGATGTTTAAGAGCATCCCTGGCCCCTCCCACACAAATGCCAGTAGCATCCTCCCCTATGTGATAGCCAAAAATATCTCCAGATATTGCCAAATGTCCCGTGGGAGGCAAAGTAGTCGCAGGTGACACTGGATGAAAGGGAAAGAAAAGAAAAGAAAAGAAGAGAAGAGAAGAGAAGAGAAGAGAAGAGAAGAGAAGAGAAAAGAAAAGAAAAAAGGAGGAAGGAAGGAAGGAAGGAAGGAAGGAAGGAAGGAAGGAAGGAAAGTAGAGAGGATTGGAGGGGAGGGAAGAGAAGAAGAAAAACATTCTACTTACTCTGTGCCCCAACTGCTGCCCTGTTTTGGTTAGTAAAGTCTTCTGAATTTCACCATAGTGCTTTTGGATCCTGCCCTGTTTCAAACTCTGTCTAATATTCTCACAGACGAGTAGGCCTGGCCTTGGTGTGACCTCATTGCATGGCCCAGGCACCAGTTCATTGATGAGTTCTTGCTTGTTCAGTTCTTTGTCTCATACTCCAATTTCATGTGGCATATTTGCATTGAAATGCCAGTTTTTCTAGGGACTAAAGTACTGCCCTGCCTCTCCGCCTCTTTGGCTGATCTTCATTTCACAAGTAACCTATGGCCTTGCTCCTTGCCCGCCTCCTGGGGCATTCCCCACAGTCTCTGCTGCCAACACTCTTGTCGCTGTGCTCTGTCTTGTCTCTCTGCCTAGGCCTCTCATTTTTGTGTGGCACTTAATAAATAAAACCCCTCACAGATGTGCTTCAAAAATGAAAGGCAAGAGCTAAAAAGTAGAAAGAGCCAATCCCAGCAAAAGTTGCAGGGACTGGCAAAAATAAATAAAAGAATTGATTCACAGAGAGAAATGGGACAAATTAGCTTCGGTGAGGAGACCACACATTTCTGTAGAAATAACTCCCTGACTATACAATGCTGCAGTCAAGGAAGGCAAACTGAATAAAATTAAATTAAATTTTGAAAAGACTCCCCATTAGTAAACTTCTGTTTCAGTTACTTTTCTCTTTTCCCTTTTCATATGTTTGTACAGGCCCTTTCTCTGTTATTAATTGCTTTCCTCATTTTACGTGCTGTCCGGTAGTGGGGATGTGTTCAGTAGGTCCATGATAGGGTTAGCGTGTGCCACATCATTAAACAGTGGCCGAATGCATCCCTCAGTTTCAAAACTCTAATGGATTATGGGCAAACTAAAGACATCTTGATGGTTTTTGTCTGTTTTGGTTTTGAATACGAAGGAGAGGATAAATCTGTTTTAATTCAGAATTCAAAGAAGAAAGCTGGGGAATTTAATCAACAACCTCAGGAATTAAATCAATAAATAAGCAAATCTTCCACATGCGGGCACTTTATTTTAAAGCTCCTTTTAGTGTCTGGCCACACCTTACCTGGTCACCATTCCCTTATGCAACAAGCACTTCAAGAAATGTATGCCATTTAATTGGAGCCACCTTCATAGCAAAGTCTGTCTTCGTTTGAAGGGCAGACACATAAAATATCATCTGTTTTGTACCTTTATCTGAAAAGTGCATGGAAATACTCAGTAATCCACATGTTTGTTTCATCTTTACCAGGTCTGGTTCCATAACAAATTTAGAACAGAACAGCTTCTAGATACTTAATGCACTTGAACTAAAATATATTCCCAGAGGACTCACAGTGATTTGCATCAATTGTACATTTTGCAAATAAACATTTGAATGCTTTAGAAAAAAAATCTGTCCATCTATCAGTGAAAGGAACCAATTGCAAATACTAAGAATCTAAAATTGGGGATGTATTTCTTTCTGATCTCTTATTGTTGGTTACATTAGCTTATTCAGTACCTTGCTTGTTAAGAAAAGGCCATTGCCCTACTTAGTCTGATTAGGTTTCTAGAGAGCTTATCAGAAGTTTTTCTTCCTAGAATAATCATTGTTATTAGAAATCATTATTAATGTCACAAACTACTAGGTAACACTCAATATGCATACTCCTGATCTTACTGACAGGATTATGTAAACTGTTTCCTTGTATTTCTTCTGTTATTTGGGGTCACCATTATTATTAGGTAGTTTACTTGATTTTTGTTTATTTACCCATATATATTGTTTATTAGGCTTTCAGCAGAGAGGCAAAATAATTTAAGGAGTGATTCTTGGATGTGTTTGAAAGGAGAGTAATATTTCCACTACTGATCAAGAAGACAGGATGTAGTAGCAAATAGAAATTTTTAAGGGTCAGAACAAAAATGCACAATCATATATTTCAATAAAATCGGTGTGCTTTCAAGTAGAAGCCACAGAGTTGGGTTTGGGGGATAACTATAAAAGAAAGTCCCTATTTCAGAAACTACATAATTGCTAATTAAAAAGCTCATCAGAACAAAAAATGGCAGGTCTGCAGTGTGTACAAAGATGTAGCTGTGACTTTACAACATGAAGAAGAAGAAAGATGCATGACCAAGGTACAGGTTTAGAATGGAAAAATCTCAATAACTTATGACCAGTCATTCGTTGTAATAATATGTAAACTCCTAACAATGCAATACATTGAACAAGTCAACATGTGAGATACAGTCATCAAGCGATTTTCTTAATCTCCCATTTTTTTTTCTTTTCAAACAATTAGAAACAAATCTTCATCAGTAGGTATTAGATAAAATACGGTACATTAATATAATAGAATATATATGTCATTTTTAGAATGAAGTAGATAAACATATTTGGACTTTGAAAGATGTCTAGATAGTTATGTAAAAAGAAAAGCAAATTACAGAAGAGAACGTAGAGTATAAGCTATTTGGTAAAAATATCAAATCAGTAGGTATGACAGATAATATGTAACATATATTAGATACTACATATCAAGATGATGTATATCATATATAATTATATAATTATTATAATATAAAAGATAATGTATGTATAATAGATAACATCTTTTCACTTCTTTAGGTTGGGATTATAGGAAACTATTTGTAATTATTATAGGTTGGGATTATAGGAAATGTTAGTTTTTTTTTAATTCATTTCTGTATGTGAATTGTTTACAGTAAGCATGCTTTTATTATATAATTCATACAATTTATAATACAAAATACATAAAATTTCAACATAGAAAAGGACTGAGAGAAATATACTAACATGATTACAATAATTATGTCTAGTTGATGAAACCATGAAAGATTTTTAAAAATGATTTATGCTCTAACAAATCTTCTTCCATGTGTATATGCCACACTGTTTTAAAAATCAATTTATTTAAACTAAGTCAAAATCAAAAACAAAAACAAAAGTAGTCCACCCATTCTCCCATCCTCCACACCCCACCTCTGGCAACCACAAATCTGTTCTCTATATGTATGAGCTTTTTTAAAATTCTTTTTTAAATTTCCATATATAAGGGATATCATACAGTGTTTTTCTTCTCTGACTTATTTCACTTAGCATAATGTCCTCGAAGTCCACCTGTGTGGTCACAAATGGCAATATTTCATACTTTTAGGACTGAATAATATTCCATTGTGTGTGTGTGTATGTGTGTGTGTGTGTGTGTGTGTGTGTGTGTGTGTGTGTGTCACAATTTCTTTATCCATTCATCCATCATCACTTAGGTTGTTCCCATATCTTGGCTATTGTAAATAATGCTTCAATGGACATGGGGGCACATGTATCTTTTTGGGCTAGTGTTTTAATTTTCTCTGGGTAAATACCCAGAAGTGAAGTTGTTGAATCATATAGTAGTTCTATTTTTAATATTTTGAGGAACCTCCACACTATTTTCTCCCATTTTAAATACCTGCAGAGGGCAAATTCTTTCCTTGCCCTTGGGTAAAAACAGGAAGCCCCCACAAAACCAGTGGCTAGTTACTCTATCTCATTCAAATAATAAAAATATCTATTCCCAGGAAAAAATTAAGGTACAAATTTGATTTAAAGTCAAGTGAGAATTTTTTTCTTTTCCAATCTGAATCTAGAAGCAATCTTGAAATTTGGCAAAGTGAGCAACAGATTACTTTTTTTTTCCCCATCCCTCCTTCCAAGCTTACTAACCTGTCTTTTTCTTTTCCCTCTATAGCTCTCCTATTCCTTGCCATCAGCATCTGGGTCAATGATGAGCAGAAGTAAGGGGTAAAGGAAATCTCTCTGTGGACACTGAGGTAGGGATTGACTGATTGTCTCTGGATTTGACAGATATTCAAAGCTGACTCAGTTTTGTAGGCTCTTCAGAAACCATCCCCATCCATTTGAAGAATCATTCACCTATAGTCCTTCTGACAGAATTAAATGCATCTCTACTTCTGCTGGTCCTTCCATTTTCATCACTAAGAATCCACGTCACTTCTGCGTTTTCCTGGCTAAAGCCTACTTGTCTTTCTAGAATGTCATTTGGACAAGACCTAAATGACCATGAATCTCTTGCCCTTAGATCCTCCAGTCTTCGTGCTCCTTCAAGCTTCAGGAAGGCGCGTTAAATTTTAAATGCTCTCCTGAAGTCTCTTAATTTATTTAAAAAGGGATAAAAGCTGCACTCCTTTATGGATGGAGGAGACTCCTAATCCCCCAACAAATCTCTCTACATGAGGTTTTTGAATAATTTCCTCCAAGTTCTTCTAGCTTGTTTTGAAATTTGGAGGTGGCAACCAACCTCGTCCTCCTCAGTGAAGCAGGACAGCGAGAGAGATTTCCAGCTTGGCTCATTCCAAGGAAATCATTTAAAATCCTTTCTCAAGTTCAAAGTTCCCTCATCATATCCTTTTTATAAGTGAGGAAGTCAAAGGTTATTCTAATGTAGTTCATCAACGATTCTAAACCTTTTCATTGCTTTTTAGGCTCTCCTTTGGAGTTTACCTCATTCATTTTAATATTTTTCTTTGTATTCTGCCTCAAATAAATTGTGATGTTCCTTATAATGTTAGAATTGCACTATGAAAAACTCTTGTATTCATTTGTATGAACTATTACAGTAGTATAATTTCTTTCATTCATCTTTTGTTATCATGGTCCATCCTATTAAATGTTCTGGGAATATTTTTTTCCTTACATGGACTCCAACTCTCTTAATCTTCATCAAAATAATATCACGTCTCATTACCAAAACAAGTCATTTTCTTTTAAAGTCTTTTATTATGCTCTTTTCTTCATTAAAACACCATCAGTCTCATCCCTAATGCTAAATCATTGTGAGTGAAGGAAAAGTTCACTCAACTTCTCTATGTGAATTACAAAATCAATTACAACATTGTCAAGGAAAGATTGATATAAATTGGGATGAATATCCAAAATGAAATAATACTGAAATGATATATGCAGCCTGTTGAGTAATATTTGAGATTACTAATTTTCTGGGAATACTCATTCTCTCAATATTTAAATTTCAAGCAAAAACACTTGAGATGAAGCACATTTTATCCTCATGGGTACTATCATTACATGATTATCATTTAAGGAAATGGTACATATAATAATATTTCAGACCTTTCTAATATTGTGTGCTACTAAACTTAGCTGTTTTATTTGCTTAAAATTTTTGGACAGCTTTTGTGAATACATACATTAGTAAGGAAGATTTTCCCAATTTGTCCTCAGATTTTGCTTTCGGGGTGGAATAGAAGAAATGGTTTGTTTCTCTTCTCCCTCCTTCTCTTCTTCCCTCTCTCCTTTTCCTCCTTTTTTCTTTTCAAGATATATTTAAGTGAAAAAGAAGTTGATATATAAACCTATTTTCGCTAGATCATTCTCATTAGCAACGTACAACACATCTACCCAAAAGTTTGGTACAATCAAGTGTCCACAGGCCATTTACTATAGGAAGTCAGTATTTGCAAGCCAGAAAGGGACATAACACCTAATACATGCCATATTACTCAATTTCCTCCCTCTACACAGAGAAAAGACATAGGAAAGAGTTTGCCCAAATGCCTCAGACTGCTTACTGTTTAGTGGGGGGGAGAAAAGTAATTCGGAAGTGCTTTTAAGAGAAATTAGTTTCACTTGTCAACTGTCATTAAGATGGATTACACTCAGCTGCATTGCAGAAGCAGCAATGAAATCTAACATATTTGCAGCCAAGACAATAGTGTGCATATTTTTAAATTGCATCAGGTAGGGCCTATTATTTAAGATTCGTTGCTATTGTCATTGTCACAACATCCTACATTATTCAAACCAAGCATCAATTCCATTAGTCAGTCTCTCCTTTGCTGTCAAAGATGCAAATACAGGTTTGTATTGCTTAGAGTAAATGCATCATCTGAATGGAAATGTGTCAAGAGATATTAAATGATATAAGGTATGATTTGTGAAATAAAATCAAATAAATATGAGTCCCTTTCTCTCCAAAAAAAGGGAAATTCATTATTAAAAAAATCCCATAAGATTATGAGCTCAAATATAATCATCTTTGTGTTTCTACCATTTGAAGAATAATAGGTGTTCTCCAGTCTCATACTTAATAGATGCTCAATATATATTTTTTCATACAATATTTAATGAATGAATGAATGAAAATCAAAGAATGTATTGATATTAACAATACATTAAGGAAATAATTTGACCTATTAACATTTCCCTGGGTGTTCAGGAAAACATGAAATAAACATACACCATTCCAAATCCCCAAACATTCTATAATGAGTCATATTTATGTCAACTTGTGTGCTTAGGAATTGGCAATATTTCACTCTACTGAACAAGAGTAAAGTGCTGCCATAATTAACTATATTTGAATAGATGTTGTTGTATGCCTGCTACTTGCATGCTTTCATCAACACGTACATCCAGGGGTCCAAAACACCAGGGGAAATTACATCTTTTGTTGCTGAGAAATATTAGATCAAGACCCATTTCATGAGTTAAGGATGAAACCCACAACACTTTCCCCAGAGCTGACCTGAGGCTATCCATCAAAAATGGATATTGGTCAACTGCTTTCAAAGATTTTTAGCTACACTGTCACAAAAGTGATTCCATTAAACCTTTAAAACTATTCGTTAAATTTAATCAGGTTAGTAAAATAGCCTATCTAGTTTGCTTAAAAATTTAAATAAATACTATAAAAATTTGCATCTATTCAACTGATTATGTAATTCTTTTACACCATTATATCTTTATAGTTAGAAAACAACCGGCTTATTTTAAGTTACTACCACTGCTTATTATATGAATATTTTGCTAAGTATTTTTAACTTTGCATTAATGTCTCATGAAGTCCAGGATAGTTTGAACTAAAGTTGAAAAACAGAATTTGTTTGCAGTACTAAGAACTGAAAATCTTATTATTTATTAAGTATCTACTATGTTTCATGGGCTTTATTTTATCTTTCAATTTAATGAGTTTGGTGTTATAATCTTTATTTCATGACTGAAAAAGACACTCAACAAGTTTGGGTAACTTGCCCATGTCTAGACAACTAGTAAGGTATATTCAAACCTTAGCCTTTCACTATGCCATCATCCCTCCACTTCTGGTGGAATGAATTGGATATCCTCTCATCGATGAACATCACAGCCAGGCTATTTTTCTATTGCATCCAAAGCTATTCCATGCCTTCCCTTTAAGGTCTCTTTTCAAATAAAAGTACAAGAGACTATCAAATATATAAATAAATTCGTAGAATGTTGTGGGATAATGTGTATTCTGCACTTTTAACAGTTCCATCCATATGAACAAAGCCAATAGTATAATATCCCTGGCCTGTCTCTCTTCCCCTGCTTATGTTCCCTCTGGGGAGGCATAGTCACTTATCTGATTGATGCATGGGGAAGAGCAGATTTGGAAAAACAAAGCTTGACCCTGCAGTTCCCTTATTCCTCTTAAACCAAGCTACCTGTTAGGACCAGAAATTCTTTCCTGCTTTTTAATGTCTGAAGTACGACCTGGACAAGATTCACCTGTGGCAATGCCCGCCCTAGTCCAGCCTATGCTTGCCTGTATCTGGGCTTTATATGTTATGCACGTTTGTTCTCCTACTAATCACTATCTACCATCTTAGTCTTTATCAGAAATAACACTGAAATTGGGTCAGCACCTAATACTTCTTTAGTTTATGTCCCAATTTGTATTCATTTGGGTTAAATAAAAAAATGCCGTTTATTAGTTCCCCTCAGACCCTTCAGAGAACCTCAACAAATGATAAAAAAAAAACAAACAAACAAACAAAAAAAAAACACATGGGGGCGCCTGGGTGGCGCAGTCGGTTAAGCGTCCGACTTCAGCTCAGGTCACGATCTCACCATCCGTGAGTTCAAGCCCCGCGTCGGGCTCTGGGCTGATGGCTCGGAGCCTGGAGCCTGTTTCCGATTCTGTGTCTCCCTCTCTCTCTGCCCCTCCCCCGTTCATGCTCTGTTTCTCTCTGTCCCAAAAATAAACAAAAAACGTTGAAAAAAAAAAAAACACATGTAAATTTACCTACATAGGGACATAAATACACAAACACACAAAACCAGAAATCAAAAAAACCCCTTTATTAATTACTATTTTTAGATAGTACTTTGCTATAAGAAGTCAGTGATTTGCCTAGTTTTATTGGTCTAGTCTTATTTTCAATATTCAAACAAAGAGAAAAAAATGAGTGATAGCATGAGTACTATATGCAGTATTGATACTTTTCTTTCTACCTCTTGTATTTGCCAAATTATAACTCACACGTTTGGTGTTTTCACTGAAATTAAACTTAAAAAAACTTTTAAAAAGACCACTTTCACGCTTTATTTAGGCAACAACCTGCTGTGTTATAAACCTGTGAAGGGAAAAATTGATGCCTGCTATTTTTTTCTTTTTGAACATATGGGAAAACATACATTTAACTACAAACGACATAAATATTGACATACAAGTGCCTATTCCTATGTCGGGCATGAAATATTTAATTTTAATGACCTAAATATTTTACATTAGCATCTGTTTTTGCAAGCATATGCTTATAAATTACACTGGCATTCTGAATAAAATATCTTCCTAAACAGCAAAGTTTAGGTAACCCACAGGGTTCAAGTACATAAGTACTGTGTTTATATTAGAGATACCTCATATTTTTCTTAGTTAGTATTTTGATAGAGCTACTATATTTTAACTTAACTTCACAGTAATAATATAGCACCTTTGGGATATACATGTCTGTATAGCTAGGATTTCAACACCAGAATAATTTACATCAAAAAATCACTTCTGATTCAATTCTGGTGTTTGCCTCTAAACCAAGATGGGAATAAGAAAACAAAAATTTAAATATGACTACTAGTGAAATAACTTACTAATCAGATGTGACCTATGCTCACTCTTTCATTTTAGCTCATCTGGTTCTCTGCTTCACTACTGCCAGGATTTCAACTTACCATGTGATGTAATGTGTAGGATAGAAAGCAAGTCTCAGTAACTAATTTTTACATGCACGTTTTGGCACTTAAGCAATATATACTGCCCAAAAATAAATGTTTGGAGAGTAAAATTACTATAAATTTTCAGTGAAAAT
The DNA here is from genome assembly GCF_046562875.1 of Panthera onca. NCBI lineage: Eukaryota > Metazoa > Chordata > Mammalia > Carnivora > Felidae > Panthera > Panthera onca. Next base: position 126,328,528 of record NC_138344.1, read on the forward strand.
GAATATGAATCTTTCCCAGTTGGCTTTATATGTCATAGTAGTACAGTGGAATTCTTGGATAACCAATAAAAGGATGAAATTATCTTCTCTACTTATAAAAATCCATTACTTTTAATCCTTCTTGTGTATTGAGAATAATACAAACGAAACCAAAACAAACAAACAAACAAAAAACACGGTTTTGTAGAGAAAGGGCATGTGAGTGTTCATAAAATTGCAAGCACATATCTTCTAATATGTTAACTCAATGAAAATGAATAAAGATATAAGCAAGGGATTTTATTTTATTTTTTTAACGTTTTATTTATTTTTGAGACAGGGAGAGATACAGCATGAACGGGGGAGGGTCAGAGAGAGAGACACACACAGAATCCGAAACAGGCTCCAGGCTCTGAGCTGTCAGCACAGAGCCCAACGCGGGGCTCGAACTCACGGATCGCAAGATCATACCTAAGCCAAAGTCGGACGTTCAACCAACTGAGCCACCCAGGCGCCCCACAAGCAAGGGATTTTAAAAGGTGCTTTTAAAATGGCCTTTCTTTTTGGAGTGCAGGGATTTTCCTATCAGTTCTTAAATGTTTATAAGAGATCACTGGTTGGCCAGCATTCAAAATGGTTACTCAAGTTAACCTCCCACTGCAGGCTGCGATAGAACTAGACAAATACATATAGCAACCATGATGTGCACGATTGTGACCCTTAAAGGAACGAAAACACACAAGATGAGCTCCATATTCACCCTGGGAGTTTGTCTGGGATTCACTTTCTGAGCTGAGGCAATGGAGCCCAAAAAGAAAGCAGGGTCTTGCCTGGCAGAGGAAACTGAGATTTGAATTGAGGGATGCAGAAGAAACTAGAATAAGCCTTATAGGATATGAGAGAGAAGAGAGTTGCATAGACAAGGGACACTAGAAATCTTCAGTCCCTTGGAATCTTTGACTGAATATGATAAGCTCTTTCTGTACAAGGAGGGGCCCAAATCTATCATAAATACAGATATAAAGTTGCTTAATAATGTTAGAAAATTTAGTTCAACTATAGAAAAATATAATGCATTAGAATCAAGTGGAATTTTCTCAGAAATTCACTAATCATTAGTGTAATTTGTGCACACTTGATTTAAGAAGAAAAATTATAATGTCCTCTCAACAGGTATATAAAAAGTAGGTGAAAAATTCAATGCATATTTATAGTAAAAGTTTTTTCAGCATAGTAGAAATATAGAAATAAAGGGCACCTACAACAAACTTGCAGTTAATATCATAGTTGATGGTAATAGACTGAACACTTACCCCTAAGATTTGAAACAAGGTGGGAATGTGTTAAAGTGCTTTATTGAGCATTGTATGGCAATCCTATCCAGTGCAGTAAAGACGAATAAATACTAAGGGAAAGAGGAGGAGGAAAAGGAGATGGAGGAGGAGGAGGGGAAGAGGAGGAAGAGTAACATACAAAACACTAAGGAGTCTAATATGAGGGAAACTGCATAATCAATACATCACATGGTGCTTTGCAATGATTAAAAACATGACTTATCCACCTACTCTCTACAAGGACTACAGAAATTTTGTCAGTGACTCATCCAATCCTTTTTCTGATGAGAAAGACCTGAGCAATGTAAAAGCCATAAATAATGTAAGATGAAAAAAATGGATAGAGGGATAGAGAGATGAAAGTTTATAGACATATATAGATCTATGAATATGTAAGTAATTATATATAAACAGATATATATATATATATATATATATATATATATATATATATCTAGGTAATCAGAAATATAATAAATAATGGTACATATATACATATCTATCTACCTATCTGTTGGTTTGCAAACTGGCCCCCATACACAGAGGGCTAGGAGAGAAGAAAAGAGGCAAACTTCTCCAGATTGGTAGGTGGCAAGTTTAATAAGCAAGGAAACTTACATATAGGAGGCTTGTTTCGGGAGGCCACAAGGATGAGTACATCTCTGTACTGCTCCCCAGAATCTTAATAGTTTACATAGAGGCCTTAATGGTACTCAGTCATGTATTCGGTCCAGATGGTCTCTATAACACATTGCTCTCTTAAGGCTGCATCCTTGGCAACAGCATGGCTTTGAGAATAGTGGGCAGAACGTAAATTCTAAATGCGGGCTAGGAGGTCAGGAGTCTCTAATTGCCTGGATCCCCTGTAGGTCAACCAGCAGTCATGTCTTCTCAATGACCTCCTCCAACTCTATCATTCATCTATCTATCTATCATCTATCTATCATCTATCATCTATCTCTAAATATAAAAAGGAAATTTTGCTACCATTGAGAATACAAAAACTAATAAATATATCTCAGATTTGCAGGCTTCTTAAAAAATAAGAAACAATGAGGAAAATTACTCTCATGGAAATAAACATCTGTCTTCTAAAAGTGACTACTTTGAGGAAAGGAGAATGTATTCATTTAGATGTAAAGTTTCTCATCTGTCTGCAGACTAAGACAATTCATTGTTCTTGTTATATATGCTGAATTAGTAATAATTAATTGTCACAAGGAAGACTGGGCACATAAAAGAAATAGATAGTATACATTAAAGATCTCAATATGTTTGTAATATCTATTGGGTGAACAACAGTCATCAGCTATCTCTATGTTTTGAGTTATGCATATTCTAAATAAAAGTGTGCCGTGTGATCAAAAGAATGAAATCTTGCCATTTGCAGCAACATGGATGGAACTAGAGAGTATTATGCAAAGCGAAATAAGTCAGTCAGAGAAAGACAGATATGATATGATTTCACTCATATTTAGAATTTAATATACAAAACAGATGAATATAAGGGAAGGGAAGCAAAAATAATATAAAAACAGAGCAGACAAACCATAAGAGACTCTTAAATACAGAGAACAAACTGAGGATTGCTGGTAGGGTGTGGGTGGGGGAAAGGGCTAAATGTGTAAGGGGGATTAAAGAGGACACTTGGGATGAGCACTGAGTGTTATATGTAAGTGATGATCATCAGATTCTATTCTTGAAATTATTACACTATATGTTAACTAACGGATTTAAATTTATTAAAAAGTGTACCATAATTCCAAGCATCTTCACTAATTAATTAAATTAACTTTTTAGTCTTTCCACAATGGCATGTGCAAAGTGAAAAATCACAATTTGACGCCATTAGTTTTTAATGTTAATGCAGAATAAAGATAATTTTGGAGTATGAGTGGAGAATTTAATATATTAAAGAGATATTATTGCACAATGTTTTAAGAGCTTTGCACTGCGCAGGGTTGCTTTAGCTCAAATACTAGTCTGCTGCTTAGTGGTTTTTGTTTTTCTTTCTTTAACCTTTATAAAATTAACTTATTTATGCCTTAGTTTCCTTATTCATAGAAGGTGAGTGATTGTAGTTTACCTATGTCATTGGGTTATTCCGTGAATTCAATGAATTGATACAGGGAGAGTCTGAATTAGAATACAGTCTTAATTAGAATACTTTCTGACCATTGGTGGCTCTCTATAGGCTCACTAGTATTTTTACATCCTCTCTTTCACAAATCTGTTGTTCTTCTGTCTTTCCATTCTTATAATTGATCAGTGTTGAACAGTACTTTGAATCACATTACTATTGCATTATTATAATTATTTTAGTTATAATTAGTGGATCACCTAATGTATAGGCTACTATGATAGACCCTTTATTTACTGCTCACAACAGCCCTATAAAATAGGTATTGTTCAAATTTAAATAATGTGAGAAATGAGGTTCAAAGGGTTTACTAAATATTACTTTCAAAAGCTGAAATTCAAACTCAGGTTCGTCTACATTTCAAACCATTCTTCCTTCCGTTAGGATTATTAATTTATCACATTTTTATTCTCTTGGAACTCTATCCTCATAAATTCCTGGTTATGTAATAAAAAGTTACTGTTAACTCCTCATGAATGAGCAAGAAAACTGGAAGTAAAGTGTGTGTGGCTTTTTAATCTAGCCTATATGAAATGTTGCCAGTAATATGCGACTAATGCACTAATTAGCAGAAGCTGGTGTCTTTATTATGGGTAGGTAGGTCACTTTAATAGAAAAAAAACTATGCTAAACACAATATTGACTTGTGAATTGAAAGGAAGTCATTTAGCTAAAACCATTGAAAACAGGGGCACCTGGGTGGCTCAGTCTGTTAAGCATTCCATTCTTGAGGTGCTCAGGTCATGATCTCATGGTTCCTGAGTTCAAGCCCCAGGGAGCTTGCTTGGGATGTCTCTCTGCCCCTCCCTCCCTCCCTCTCAAAAATAAATAAATAAACATTAAAAAAAAACATTGAAAAAGCAATACGATTTGAAAACAGAATGAAAGAAAACTGAATTATATGTACTTTGGTGAGAGGTCTGGTAAAAAGATCACATGTATTATTCTACACAGCTCCCTCTCTTCACCAGGTGTCCTTCTATAACCCCTTGAAGTGGCCTGTACTTTGCATAGATCCCTTCTCTAATAATTCAAAGAGGAAGAGTGACCTTTCCATTTACTCCCCCCCATGGAAGTTCCCATTTTGTGGTCATAATTGGTATGATTAAGTTATAAAGAGAGAATAAGCATCTGTATCATGGGACTCCACACCAAACCATGGATGAATTATAGCTCTGCTTAACCTCAAGTAGTACTGACATTTAAAAAATCGAGCTTCTTAAGACACATGCATAAATCTCTAATGTTGGAATTTCGGAGGATATGTTTTTGAGTAAAAGTTTCCTCTTGGAGCCAATAAAAGTGCTACATTTGTGTGAGAACAGTCATGATTCTTTTTAAAGATAACCTTGAGTTTCCAGTGGGCAGTTTTTCATGTACGATTGATGGTCCCATGCAATACCACCACCTGCCATTAAACATCATCCACGTAGCCTTTTCCAGCCCTCTCCTGCAGCTCAATCTTTGAACAGAAGGACAGGAACACTATCGTTCTTGCCATTAGTTCACATTTGCATTCCTCAAACATATACTATCTTCTCCACAAAGGCAATGAGTGGCTGACACTGCCTCTCCCGGAAATGCTTTCTAATTTTCACATTTCCCACAACCCAGCACCTCCTTATGGCCCTTTCTGTCACAGATTAGATGCCACTGCCTGCAACGAGCTTTTCAAGAACCAGTAATTCTGTACTTCAACAACATATTCAAAATGAATTCCCCTTAGAAGTATGTACTTCTTAAGGGTAGCAACCACATCATGCCTACTTCTGTATCCCCAACATATAGAAAATAGGTGTCGAATGAATAAATAAGAGGCACTGGGGTGCCTGGGTGGCTCAGTCTGTTAAGCATCTGACTCTTGATTTTGGCTCATGTCATGATCTCACAATTCATGAATTCAAGTCCTGCATTAGGCTGTGTGCTGAAAGTTCGAAGTCTGCTTGGGGTTCTCTCTCCCTTTCTCTCTGCCCCTCCTTGGCTTGCATTCTGTCTCTCTGTCACTTTCTCTCTTATAAATAAACAAACAAACAAATAAATATTCTTATTTTTTTAGTGTTTATTTTTGAGAGAGAGAGACAGACAGAGACAGAGAGCATGAGTGGCGGAGGGGCAGAGAGAGAGGGAGACGCAGAATCGGAAGCAGGCTCCACACTCTGAGTTGTCAGCACGGAGTCTGATACGGAGCTCAAACCCACAAACCCTGAGATCATTACCTGAGCTGAAGTCAGACGCTTAACTGACTGAGCCACCCAGGTGCCCCTAAATAAATATTTTTTTAAAAGGAGAGTTACTGTGGGAAAGATAGGGAAGAATGGCAGAATATAAAGGGGCTTTATACTGTAGGAAGAACAATATTATTGTTCATTTATTATCACTTAAAAGTGAAAAAAGTTAACCTCACGGGTCAGGTGCAGATAAAATATTCTGAAAATGTGTTACACTTTCTATTTTGAGTCACAAATCTGGAAAGGCTAATGGAAATATAACCCTTCTCATCATACAATTATTCACCATTTTGCTTTTTTACTGGAGTCCTCATAACCTTAAACAGTCTTTAGGAAAAATAAATAGGAGTGTTCATAACATTAAGTACTTCTTCTGTTAAGTACCAATTCCCATAGATTCAAAACCCTTGGGGAAATTGTCAGGTGTTTTATCATCCATGATATATAGCTTGATTTCACAAAAACAGGTGTGGCTGGGTTTGTCCAAGGTTGTTATGAAATATTTGTCATAAACCGGAGACATCCTATTAGAAAAATGATACAATGTATGATTGGTTATACATTAACAGAAGTGAAGAATTAAGATGAATTAAGGTAATTGCTCACTCTATAATCTGGGCCACTGCCCCTACATGGCTATGTTCTGGTTCATGTACCTCATGTGAAATACTAGAATACATCTTAAGATGAGCAAACAGCCTAATGAGAAACCATAAATACCACTGTAAGGTGGGGTTGATGGAGAATTATGCATCCTGACATCCTCAGATGGGTAATACGCAGTTTTCTGTGAGAAAACTGCCAAATGACATGGATCCATTTATGTAAAGTGGAAAAGATATCATAGTTCTATTTGTTTTGTGATATAGTAACACTACCAAATTTTTGTAGAGAAAGTAAAATATCAAAGAAAAACTACAAGAATAACTAGACAGAAGTGACCAAATTTACAGATTTTTAAGAAACGATTTTGCCTTTTTAATGTTTGACTCTACTGATTGAAAACAAAACAGTTCCCAAAGTGAAAGTACAAGGATATACTTTGCATCCTTCCAGGCTAGGGGTCGGCATTCACACGGCAGAGAAAAAGACATGGGACTTTTCGTACATCTGTGGGCTGTGAAGACCTACATCTGTGTTGTCGGGTCCTAGGAGGTACAACAAATCTATGGGAGAGCTTCAGAAGGTAGAAAGGCAGTCGCATCAGGTGGTATGAATGTCTTTTCACCACAGGTTGCTTTAGAGGGAGGGCCCTGGAGACCTCTACTTTATGAAGCTAACTGCATATACACATGGCGCTTATTAAGTGATCCAGGTATTCAGTGATGGCAAGCTGCCTACAGCCAAGCAAATGCCAATCATTTCAAACTATACCTTTAAGGTCAATTATACTCCTTTAATTTAGACACAACACCGAGCCAGAATCCACACTAATACATTCATATAATGTTTTATCATCCTACTGTTAGAGTTTCACACTTCGATTCAGAACACTTAGAGGACAGTCAAGTGACCTCCCAGAAAAAAAAAAAAATAGTAGCATTTGCTGTGGGAGTACAGTACCAAATCAATAATTATCCTTCAGATCCATATCAGTGCAAAGATCTGAAATCCTGGTCAATGACTGTGAATATGCCTCCCTCTCACACACATGTCCCTGCCCCCTGTCCACATACATATGCTTCTCAAGTCTTTTTTTTTTTAATTTTTTTTAACGTTTATTTATTTTTGAGACAGAGAGAGACAGAGCATGAACGGGGGAGGGGCAGAAAGAGAGGGAGACACAGAATCGGAAGCAGGCTCCAGGCTCTGAGCCATCAGCCCAGAGCCCGTCGCAGGGCTCGAACTCACAGACCGTGAGATCGTGACCTGAGCCAAAGTCGGAGGCTTAACCGACTGAGCCACCCAGGCGCCCCTCAAGTCTTATTTCTAAAGTGGAATCCGTGTCACGAGAACAGGTCTAATAAAAATGCATTAATAATAGCACATACTGAGTTTTTACTATGTTGAGGGACTGTTGTATACCATTTTCCATCTTTTAATTTTAGAATAGTGTTAGATTTCTAGAAAAATTGTAAAGAAAGCACAAAGAATTTCCTTATACCCTGCATCTAGTTTCCTCTATTGTTTAGATGGTATATTCATGTGATACATTTCTTACAATTAATGAACATAGATTCAACACCCATAGATTATTTTTTTTAAGTTTTTTCTTAAGGTTTATTTATTGTTGAGAGAGAGAAACAGAGCATGAGCACGGATGGACAGAGAGAGAGGGAGACACAGAATCCAAAGCAGGCTCCAGGCTCTGAGCTGTCAGCACAGGTCCCAATGTGGGACTCAAACTCACAAACAGCAAGATCATGACCTGAGCCGAAGTCAGACGCTTAACCCACTGAGCTACCCAGGCACCCCCCCATAGATTATTATTAATTCAAGTCCATACTTCATTTGCATTTCTTTAGTTTTTACCTAATAATCTTTTTTTTGGTCTTAAGATCATCTAGATTACCATACTACATTTATTCATCATGTCTCCTTAAGCTTCTGTGTGTTTTGGACTTGCCTTAATTTTGATGTCTTTGATAGTTTTGAGGAGCATTGGTCAGGTATTTTGTAGAATTTCCCTCAATTGGGAATTGTCTGATGTTTTTCTCACAAATAGACTGGGGCTATGGGTTTGGGAGAGGAAGACCACAGAAGTAAAGTGCCATACTCCTCACATCATATCAAGGTAACACTATCAACATTAGTTATCACTGTTGATGTTAACCTTGATTACATGGCTGAGGTAGTGTTTGTTAGATATTATCCACTGTAAATTTATTTATTTTTCCTCTTTTCATATTGCACTTTTTGGAAAGAAGTTACTGCGTGCAGCTTATGCTTAAGGTGTAGGGGGTTCTACTCTACCCTCCTAAGGGGTGTAGTGTACATGTTTCATAAATTAGCATATTTAATGTCCAAGATAAAGACTATGAGGTAGGTAAAATCATTCCATTTTATGGATGAGGAAGCTGAGAAACAGACAAGTTTAAATAAAGAACAAGTGCCCAAATTACATGTCTAAAGGTTGTTGTGCTCCAATATGAACTTGGGAACCCTGGTTCTAGGTCCTGAGCTCAAAGTCAAATGTGCCTGTGATGAATTCAGACAAATGAATCCTAAGCGGTGACCTGATGATTATAGTCAAGTGGCTGAAAGCCTACTATATAGAAGAAGCTATATATTTGTACTGGATACTCCAAAAAGGCAAAACTGAGACCGATGGATGGAGTTTACAAAGAGAAAGAGTCCAACCCAAAAGTCAAGAGACAATATGCTGAAAAATGTGAAGCAATAAAATTAGAGTTAGTAAGATACTGGAGACTAGTAGCCCTTGGGTGACCGGGTTATTTCAGAAAGGATAAAGTAATAAGAATGAAAACATTTATCACTTAGAATGGTTCTCCCATTGTTATAAGTGTTTTAAATGCAATTACTCATATATTAATTACAATGATCCCACAAGGTAGCTAATGCTCTTATCTCCATTTTGCAAAGATAAAATTGGGCACAGAGAATCTAAATAACTTGCCTGGCTCTGAACTGACAGTGTGGAGCCTGCTTAGGATTCTCTTTCCCTCTCTGTCTGCCTTCCTACCCCTCAAAATAAATAAACATATATTTAAATAACTTGCCCAAGTTCACACACCTAGTACATGGCAGACTCTGTGTTCAAACAGAAGTAATCTTAGATCCTTTGTTCTTGGTTTTGCTCCTACAGACTGCCTTCTGCATGGAATTGGAGGCTAAGGTAGACCTTGCTCAGAAGCACTTCCAAACTGCTAGAAGCTGTGGTGTCTTCCATTTGACTAGTGCTTTCTCCTTAGTAGAAAACGTATAGCCTTTGGAGGTGCCTGGGTGGCTCCTTCGGTCATGATCTCGCGGTTTGTGAGTTCCAGCCCTGCGTAGGGCTCTGTGCTGACAGCTCAGAGCCTGGAGCCTGCTGCGGATTCTGGGTCTTCCCGTCTCTCGGCCCCTCCCCTGATCATGCTCTGTCTCTCAAAAATAAATAAATTTTTTAAAAAATTTAAATAAATAATCTTTTATTAGTGCATTGTACTTCTTATAATCTTGAATTTAATTTATTTGTATAAATGTAAAGGCAGATCTCCAGCTTCAGTTTTATTTCGGGAAGTAACTCAGGAAATCAGAGATAAGAGAGGAAGTCATCAGCTTAGAAAAATGAACATATATCCCTAGATATATCCATATATATATGTATAAATATCCCTATAAGTGGGGAAAAATGATATAAAGGGTTTAAATATGGCATGCAAATACAATACCCAGTGATTTTTTTTCTCTAAATGTAATAAGTTCTTATTCCTGGAGATGAAAAGTCCTTATTTTTTGACTTGTGTTTTTGAAAAAGGTGATAAATCATTCATTCATTCAACAGAATAATTAATTTGAACAAACACAGAGACCAAGATAGCAGCTGGGGTTTCCTTCCAGCTCCTTAAAGCCAAGAGTTTAAAGCAATGTCAGAAAAGGTTTAAAAATATTTCAGTTCACCAGGCTGAGTCTATGCAACGCAGTGATGTCCCAGTCTTGGCCAAAGGAAAAGGAATAAAAGCAAGGGGTTGGGAGCTCAGCTAAGCCCATGAAAGAGCACCACCTTCAGCTAATCAATGTCATTACTACACTCAGTTAAAAGGGTGAGAAATCTGAGTTTAACACAGAAGAGAAAAGGAGGAGTTATTTTGTGAACCTCTATCAGCAACAAATTGTGGCCTGAGCATGGTAACAAGCAGAGGAGATAAATGGAATCCTGTGGTTCACCTTCTAGATTTCCGTACTGCAACATTTGTTCAGGTCTACAGAATTGATCTGGGCGATGCCTGGAAACAGGAAGCTTCCAGGAAGTTCCAGTAATGAAAGGGCTTTGTCTCCCCCCCATCGCACATAGGGAGCAGGGCTGCGGACAAAGTAGAATCCATCGGGTTTCTCCTGACTGACACATGTGGTTAATTGAGTGTCACATTGTGTTCATGTTACCTCTGTTCTGAAGCATGTAACAAGCAATCACCCCTGACAAGTGATAGCTTAGAGCAAGCATAAATAAAGCATTTCATTGATCTGGCCATGGCTATATAGGTAGAACCCACAGCCCATCTGCCTGACAACCATTGCACATCCTAAGAGCATCATAATCTTTTTTTCTTTTTTCCTCTCCCTTTCTTTTCCAATATGATTTAAACACATGGCCATTTAGATTGATTTAGTGGTCACTAAGATGCTGCTGATTTATCTACAGCAGGATGTGTAACCCTTCACCATGTCACCCCACCCTACTAACCCCCTGCTTATGCTTTTCCTTCATTAAAAGTTTGCTTTCCAGGAAGAAATGCTGGAAGTATTTCCCGAAGGCTGATGGATGGAGTTGCACATGAGGTATTGATAGTCTTTTAAAGGGGATCCAGAACCAAGTGGGATGAGAAGTGGAGAAGAGAGGATGATAGGAAGAAAGGAAGGAACAGGGGTTTAATGTTGGTTAAATACTATAAGCCAGACATTGTCCATCAAGCCTTGACTCCTCCAAGCAGAGCTTGACTTATTAATCATGTGTGTTACCACAGCAACTGAGCCTCGGTCTCATTAGAATTATCTTTTTGCAGGTAGAGTTCTAACATCAAATTTTGTGCTTTCTGAAAGCTCTATCTTCACTGTTTATTACTGGAAGTGTACAAAGCAGAGCAGAGTTAAGAAGGCCTTCACTAAGAATTTGGTCAAAGAACATGTGAGTAATGAAAAGTCATAAAGTGATGAATGTCTTAAGAAGCAAGTATAGTTTATTCACCTACATAAATCAGAAGCTCTCAAACATTTTAGTCTTTAGAACTCTTTATGCTCTTTTTTTTTTTTTAATTTTTTTTTCAACGTTTTTTATTTATTTTTGGGACAGAGAGAGAGCATGAATGGGGGAGGGGCAGAGAGAGAGGGAGACACAGAATCGGAAACAGGCTCCAGGCTCCCAGCCATCAGCCCAGAGCCTGACGCGGGGCTCGAACTCACGGACCGCGAGATCGTGACCTGGCTGAAGTCGGACGCTTAACCAACTGTGCCACCCAGGCGCCCCTATGCTCTTTTTTTTAAATGTCCATTTATTTTTGAGAGAGAGAGAGAGCAAGTAGGGGAGAGGCAGAGGGAGAGGGGGTCAGAGAATCCAAAGTAGGCTCTAGGCTGACAGCAGAGAGCCCTACGCGGGGCTCAAACTCATGAACCCTGAGATCATGACCTGAGCCAAAGTCAAAGGCTTAACCAACTGAGCCACCCAGGCACCCCAAGACTTCTTTATACTCTTAAAAGTGTTAAAGTATTAACCATTCAAAATGCTTTTGTTTATATGAATTATGTTTATTAATATTGGCCATATATTTTGAAATATTAATTCATTTTTAAAAGAAGTAATCATTCTATTACATGGTAATATAAAATCTGTATTTTTATAAAAATATATATAAGAAAACTAATTTATAGGAAGAGTGGTATTATTTTTCCATTTTGTGAATTTCGAACAACTGACTTAATGGAAAACAACTGGGTTCTCATATTGATTTCTGTAATCACTGTGTTGCAATATGACATGTGATGTGTGGCCTCTGCAATACTCCACTGAACACTTTTAAGAGAATGATAGTGAAAAAGGCAAATGACGTTTTAGTATTAACATGGAAATTGTTTTGACGTTATGGCATCCCTGAAAGGGTCTCAAGGACCCTCCAGTGTTCTCGGACCACACTTTAAGAAACTCTGGTAGATGTTTTGAAACTCCACTTAAAGCTTCAATTAGCTCAACTGATTTCTCATTGAAATGTAGCTTAGAAAATGATGAGCCAGCTGTGTGATATTGACCCTACAGGACCTACTGGCAAGTTGTAAAACTTTGCAAAGGTTTGCATTTAACTCTTCTGCTGATCCCCTCCATTTCTGTAAATTCCAAGCATAAAAATGATGTTGCCACAAAACATCATTGCCGCAAAACAATATCCAGCCATCCTCAACCCCCTTAACCAATGACTTCCTTGTCAATACCCCTTTCTATGCATGGAATAGCACTTACATGCCTCTCCAACAGATCCTGGGCTGATCCTGAAATTTCAGAGAAATGGAAAGTTGTTCCTTTTCTCAAAAGGGTTGGGGAATACATAAAATATACACTGCTTATTTTGACAACTAAGTATAAACAAGGATTAAAAAAAATTTACCTGGAAGCCTGCACATGGCAGCTGTCAATCCTGGCTCTCTGACACTGTCTAAATCTAGTTCCAATTAAATAAGAATACGATTTCCAATACCTTTAAATAGCAGAATCATATGGCCTCTTGCAGCCAAGTAATGCTTAAAAAGGAAAGAGCCAATCAGAAACCCCCACCCAAGGACACGGAAGCTAACCCTATCAAACTATCAATAATTAAGGCCTTTGATGCTTTGAATCATTTAGATAATAAGATTGCTTTGAAGTAAATAAATATCAAATTAGGATTTGTGGCAGTCACAGGTGTTTGGCAGGGCTGGCCTATAATCACAGAGAAAATGAATGCATTTTATTCAGCATAATTAGAAAAAGAAATGAAGTTTATATGCAAATTGTAAACCACTTTAGTCAAAGATAACCGGTCAGACTGCTTTTGGTAATTTAAACTTTCATTTAGATGAGAATTTGCAAAGTATCTATTTTCAATGCAATTTGAGTGCAGCTGGTTGCACTCGCATAGTCATTGAGAGAAAAATGTAAATGTCCCTGATAACCCTCCAGTCTTGTTTTGGTGCTGACAGAACAACATATGCATTTTTTTACTTGACTTCTCTTACTCTTTTTTTTTTTAATGTTTATTTATTTTTGAGAAAGAGAGAGAGTTGGGGAGGGGCAGAGAGAGAGGGAGACACAGGATCAGAAGCAGGGTCCAGGCTCTGAGCTGTCAGCACAGAGCCCGATGCAGGGCTCGAACTCACAAGCCGTGAGATCATGTCCTGAGCTCAAGTCAGATGCTTAACCCGCTTAAGGGACAGAACCACCCAGGCACCTCATTGACTTTTCTTACTGTTGTCTGTGCAAGAAGCCAGTTACAGAAGGTTATATGGGATTTTTAGCACTCAGCACCCACCCAAAGGAAAGCAGGTTTGGGAGGGGATCAACACAGTAAAGATCAGGAAGAAGAAATTTATTTGAATGATTGTAACATGTAAGAGTTCTAAGAACAAAGTGGGAATGTAAGCACTGTTTATGATTTTGTTTTTCCTCTGGTAGAGCTACATGCTTCTAAACTCTTTTAACTCCTTTGTGGTAGTCTCCCATATGGTACTATTTACCTGCCTGGCTTAGCTTCTTCCCGTTAGACTATAAGCTTCTGAAATCCAGGGGCGTTTTTCCACAATTTTTCCTGAGTAGCCAGCACCATTACTTGCCCTAAATAACTTCTTGGTAAATATTTGTGAAGTTAAATGGAATCATTGACCAGTGCTAAAAACAGAGAATAATTTTAAGGGGAAAAAATATAACTTCTTGAAGGGAGGAAATGTGATATTTAAAAAGTAGCAAGTTATTTTTCATACACTGCAATATTTAGTTTGCTCCTTTTCCCCCCTGAAGAGTTGCTAGTTGGATGCAAAATGCTGCCTCTGCTTTCCTTTGCACCTGTCACCTATTCCACCAGTCACCAGCAACCTCAATCATTTGCCTGATACTAAATGAGTACATTCCTATCTTAGTGCTTTTTGCAAATGCTCACTAACTGTTGTTAAACATATGAGCTAGTCATATTTGCCTCTAAAAAAGGCATGTTCCATACCAATATTTTAAGCTTACAGTGTAGTATAACAATCCTCAAAATTAAATGGGCATCAAAATCCCTGAGGGAGATTGTTAGAAACAGATATTTTGGCTCTGCACAAGACCAACTAACTCAGAATCTCTGAAAATCAACTGGATCTCAAAAGGGTAGTAAGGATTAAGACAAATTAATGTATGAAAAGCACTTGGCATAGTGTCTGGAACAGTAAGTCTTTTTATATATTAGCTATTGCTATTAGATATTCAACAAATGTATAAATGAAAACAACGGACAAGTGAATAAATGTCCAAAGGAATAGGTAGGTATATATGAGTAGAAAAGTTTCAAAGAAGATAGTCTAACATGGCCCTGCTAAATATTTGGATGAAAATGTCATCTCCGTCTTCTTTCTGGCCCCTTTCCTCTACCTCTCTCAAACAGAGTCTCATTTATATCAAGGCATATATAAAACAAGTTTGTAATATTTCATCATTACTTCACATGGAGAAGTTGGTACCTTTCACTAATATGCTCGTGAAAGAGGATGGCCTTTATGGGACAGTGCCCATTCAGATGGCAAGTAACTGAGAGCCACACCTATCCTTTCTTCCAATTGTGAAGAAATGTGGGTCCTTCACAGATAAGCGACCACTGGCTGTCCAGGAAAATCTGAAGGACCAGGTCTTGATTCCTCTCCATTTTTGTTCACTACTTATGTCTTCATTTCTGAATCTTAGCATGGATTAATAATATACAACCCAAGAGAATAAAGTTGTTGTGGTAGAACTTTGAACACTATTGACTGAGACAGGAAGGTGTTTGTTGCTATTAGGTGTATTTGTTATCAATTGCTGCATAACAAATAACCCCCAGCTGTAGCAGCTTTGAGCAATACATATTTGTTATCTCACCATACTTCTGGATCTAGAATCTGATGTGGCTAAGATGGGTTTTCAGACTCAGGGGCTCTAACAAAGCTTCCATCAAGGTGTCACAGAGATACCATCATCTTATGGGTCTATGGGAACAGACTACTTACCAGCTTATTCTTAGGCTGTTCGACTGAGACCCTTAGTTCTTTGCTGCCTGTTAGCCACAGGCTTCTCTCTTTTCCTTACCATATGGGTTATCTCCATCGGAGAGCTTGCAACATGAATTTTAGTTTCAACAAAACTAGTAAATAAGAAGGTAAAAGAAAGAATGCCAACAAGTTAGAAATCCCAGTCTCTTATAATCTATTTTTGGAAGTGTTATCTCATCACTTTGCCATATTGTATTGGTTAGAAGCAAGTTACTAAATTCAGGTATATTCAAGGGGAGGGAATTCATACACAAAGGCATTAATATGAGTAGGTAGGGGTCATTGAGAGTCATCTTAGAAGCCACCTATCCCATTAGGGGCTGCCAATTCTTATTTAGTTATATCACGTAGACACTACTTGCTCCTTTTATCAGTTTGGAAAATAGCAAAAGAGAGCCTACTCAAGTTCAGAGAATTTGTATTTTCTTAATGAAAAAGCATTAGTATGTGAGGCTAATAAGAAGATGTATTTCTGGATATGAAGGCACTTTTAAAACATTTCCCTGACACTCCATATCATATAGGGTAAAATTCAAGAGACTTAACATAGTGAATATGCCTGTAAAGCTGGCCCTTCCCACCTCTATAGCCCCCCACTGTCTTCCCCTTGATGAAGTTTTACAGTCTAACAGTATTACATTGTATTTTCTGAGGTAATTAGGCACATATTCCTATTGTTGCTAGTGTCTCAGATGTCCCCGTACATATCTTAGCCACCTGATTACCTCTTACTCAAGTTTCAAGAATTAAATTTGACATAGTTCCCCTAAAAAGCCCTTCCTAACCTCCTCACTGGGCTATATACTCATTATCCCTATTTCCCTAATATTTCATGCTTACCCCCAATGTTGCATTATCTGTTTGTCTTCTTCAAGAGTATATGGAATTTTTTTAAAGCCAAGAATTACTAATATATTCAACTTTGCATTATCAACACCTAATGTGACACATGGGCTATAATAAATTTCAATAAATATTTGTTGAACAATGAAGATAGAAAGAAAGAGAAAGAAGAGAGTACTATCCTCCAAGCCACCTAAACTGCAAAGCTCTTATAGCCATTGCTGGTAAGTGCAATGCAAGAGATAAATAAAATATGGTAATCCAATGAAATTATCACCAACTTGATTCAAGTTCTTTCCTTGTAGTCATAGATTTGAAAATAGACAAAGAAGTAGAGATCAGAGTAGAGGCTGTCCTGCTGTGGCTAAAACTCGTGACGTAAACAATGTTTTCAATGATTACAAAAAGTACTAGAATGAGAGAGTTTCAGACTCATTGCAGTGAAACAAAGCTGCCTTGAGGAACTTCATGAACAAAAGTGTCTTTTTAGGTCAAAAATGTGAACATCTCAGAGCACATTCATTGTCTGAACATACTCCATTTTCTCAAGAGGTGAGGCTCTGTCTTGTAAGTGATTCTTATTTATTCCCATCACTTCATCATTCATCCTTATGCAAAACAAAGCACAGACCACTCAAGTTAAGAGCTGTGCTATTTAACTCACCATTGTTACTAGAAGTAGCCACTCTCCTCCAGCCAGGACTGTTGTTTCTGTTGTTAAGTGAGAGAATTCACCTTCCCCAAAATCATGTTGTTAAAGAAAATCCAACAGTTGCAATGTCCCTGATACATATGGGTAAATATAATTGGAAGAAATTAAATAATGTGATATAAAGAATACCAAAATAACACTTTATTTCTTCCTTCTTCTTGTGTTGTTAGTGGAGAGGTCACTGAATAGGCGTGATCCCGGATAGACCTGTGAGCTGGACCCAGCAGATCCGAAGCTTTGCAACTCCACCCCTGCCCTGGAAATGTGGGTTCCACTTGACCTTCCCACTCCCAGAGGCCATTCCAAGGAGATGGCCTTGAGATAATGATGTGTTGAGAACAGCTGCGCAGTATACATGATCCCAGTTAGGGCCTCTTTTTAAACTCTTAAGAAGGTGGCTGTGGGAAGCCATTCATCTTGCTGCAACCCTAGACAAGCCTCATATATAGGCTTCCTCTGCTTATTAAAACTGCCATCCACCAATCAGGAGTGGCCAGCTTCTTCCTTAGGTCTCTCCCTGCCCTCCACACAAGGGGGACTATCTCATGGAGGCCAGTTTCCGATTTCACCAGGGAGAGTCCCCATAAGGTTGCAAACAAACAGTTGTTTTATTTTGCAATCTGCAAATTGATGTTCACTGTCAGAACGATTGTTTTTTGTATTCATGTTTTTCCTTCACCTGTGTTCACTTTCGTCCTTTGGTTACAAAGTCAACACTTCCTGGGTAGCATAGCCCCAGTTCTTAACTCCGTGAGAATGTGTCCCATCTAACTGGACAGCCTGGGCTAGGCAGACAACTGTGGCAGGCAGAACAGAGCATTGGGAGGGGCAAGAGTAGCAGGTGCCCTAGTACATCAGTCTGGGTAAAGACGGCTCTGTTCAGAATGCACTCTACAGCAGATACTCTGAGGAAAATAGTATTCAGTAAATCCCTTCTGAGTGAGAAGTGCTGTCCTGTAGAATCCTTATTTCTTCTTTTAATCTCACTCTGCTTGTTTTTTCTCCTCTCGGCATCTCCTTGTAACTAAGGCTCCCGGTCCTGATTTTCTGCCCAGGATTCATTTTCCTGACTAATACAGAAACATATCACTTTCATGGACTCCTGTTTGCTATTTTCCAACCGATGATGATGCCAAATCCAGAATCTTCCATAATTGATTTTTTTGCGCATTTTTCCTACCCAATAATAACCTTGCTTATTAAATTATACTTACATCCTGAGTTGTGGTCTCTGCTTAGTACATAAATGCAAATACCAAGTAGAGTAAAGGATTACTTATAATAAAAGAAGAAAGGTGATTGGGTAACTTTGAAGAATATCCATTATTAAAACACATTTCCAAGAAGCAAAAAAAAAAAAAAAAACAACAATCTATTTCCAAGTTAACTCCTTTTTCAGGTCCCCTGAATGTCTAAGTTGTCAGGGTGTTTATTGTAGAAGCCAGGTGTGATTGGACATTTCACACTTTTGACTTTCATGATTTTTAAACTATTCTTAGCTTTTTAATACTCTAGCTGACAATATTTTCTCACTAAGGTAACATGGCAGAAACTTTACCATAAGCAAAAACTATGAAGCACCTACGTTTCAAAGACGTAAAAGGAATAATTTAACAGCTGAGGTTCTTCTAGAGAGCTGGATGTACAAGACACTTAATTTTATCTACCAAATGTTATCCTTGTATCAACTCCAAGAGGCAGATAATATTACAGTATCAGTTTACCTGTGAGGAAATAGGCAGCTTTCCAGAGTAGACGAGTAACCAAGGACATCTGCTAATTTGCAGTGTGCCCTTGACTTGACCCAATATACCGATGCTCTACCCTAGGTTCTTACCCACTACTCTGCTCCGTTGCCCAGAGTTAGTCCTGAGGTCTCAGGAACAAGGACCCCACGGAGAAACAGTATGCATTCTAATCTTTTTTGAGGGAGGGGAAGGGGTAGAACATAATCACCTTTGAGACTGTGTATGGCTTTTTTTAGTTTGTTTTTTTTTTTTTTAATGTTTATTTTTGTGAGAGAGAGAGAGAGAGAGAGAGAGAGAGGAAGGGGAGGGGCAGAGAGGGAGGGAAAGAGAGGATCTGAAGTAGACTCTGGACTGACAGCAGAGAACCTTATGCGGGGCTCGAATCCTGAGAGCGTGACCTGAGCCAAAGTGGGACATTTAACAGACTGAGCCACTCGGGGGCCCCATAAACTGGGTAATTTTTTCATAGGTCGAGAAGATCTTCTCACCCAAGTTATCTTCTTATTGTCTTAATTGACTCCAAATTTCCAGTTCATTCCTGGGGTTAAGATTTCCTGTGTATCTGTGCTGCTTCAGAAGGTTTACCATTTACAGACCTTAACTTTTTAGTTCGAATGCGTTTATTATCTTTGCCTTTCAAGACTAGAGAACCTGAGAATACTTGAAGGGCCTGTAATTAAGTAAGTTGCAATTCTTTGAGTTAAATAGCAGTGCCTAAGAAAAATACCTTCGGCAAGATCTGTATACAATATTATTCTCATATGTTTATTTTTTAAGGGAATCTTGCAAGGAAAAGGAAATAATCTAAATATACTTTGATAATGTAGGAAATGTGGTTTAGATCAATGCAAAGTTTGACATTCTTAGGTAGGCTACTATCGCGTGCCTTTCATTCCCACTTTGTTTAACCACATGCTGACCCATTTGATGTTTAAATTCTTTTCTTTTAATGTTCATTTATTTTTGAGACAGAGACAGAGCATGAGCATGAGCAGGAGAGGGGCAGAAAGAGAGAGGGAGACGCAGAATCTGAAGCAGGCTCCAGGCTCTCAACTGTCAGCTCAGAACCAGACGCAGGGCTCGAACTCACAAACTGCGAGATCATGACCTGAACCAAAGCCCCATGATGTTCAAATTCTTTTACTCAAAGGTGGGTTAATGAATTATGCACTCTTGTAATTTTAAAACCATCGAATTTCAGTTGAAAATCACACTTGTCATAATTTTTCTTCTCTTATTTTCTGGGCACTTTATGCTACTATGCTTTATGCTACATGTTATCGAACAGTTGGCTGCATCCTTTTCCCTTGTAATGTGAAGTTATTTACTTTATGTACATATTTAAAAATATTTATTTACTTACTATATTTTTACTTGACCAATTTGGTTTATACTGGGTAGTTAAATAGCCACAATTCCTTAAGTTTCCTTGAAATCATTTATGTTATATCATAAGTGCCTGTGATTTTAATGCAGAGATATAGCTGACAATTCTATAGTTCCAATTAAGAAGATATTATGTCTTAAGCCTGCCAGAAATATTATTTTTTGACCTGATATTTGGCAGAAAAATATTAAAGTAATATCTGGGGAAAGTTCATTGTAAACATGAACTGATATGAGGAACTTTTAACTCACCAGTTTCTCTTACACTGTGATTTGGTCTCAGAAAATAGTACCAATGAACATTTTCTGGGAAAACATACATACACCAAAGGAGGCTAACTCAACTGTAGAAAGACATTTTGATTACTTTTGGGTTTATAATGGATTGTTAAGGACATCATCCATTCGATTCCAGTTATTTCTTTCTTCTCTGAATCATGTCCATTAAACATGAAATAAAAGAAAGAGTAAGGGCAGTAGATCATGTAGTGATGTCAAATCAAAGTATTCTCATAATACCTGATCAAATCAACACAAACATTTTTAAAAATAGTAAACAAATCAGCTTCAGCAATCAAAGAAGGGAGAACAGCCACATATAGATCTATCACAATACACGTATATAGCAAGAGAGACAGAAAAGAACAGACATGGAGACAGACTTAGGACTTAAGCATGGATTTAGGCACACTACCTTGACCCAGAAACCAATATGGTGACTGCTAAGAATTCTTACAAAAGCCAGCAAGCCCGAGAAAGCAAACCTAACGCATTTTCTTCATTTCCTCCTTCGGGTCTCTTGGAGGAGCCAAGCAGAGCACAGAAGCCTCAGGCAAAGAGAGCAGAGAGGCCCTGCAGGTTAACACAAGTTGGAGGTCTGGTCTTGGAAGGCTTCCAGGAGGCAGCAGCCTTGGGTCTGACCAGACTCTTTCTGAGTCTTGAAAGGCCACATTGCCTGGGTCTGCCTGCAGGACCAAAGCTTATGGGAAATCCTATGTGAAGTGCCATATAATCACTAAGAACCACATGGAAGTGCTCACTGCCTCAAGATGCTGATCTTGGAGATAGCAGGTGGGCAAATCGAACTTTACTCCTAGGTGATGCCCAGGGCAGCTGCGGACCAGGGAGTCCTGCTAGAGCACTTCCTGGCTGTAGAGGGAAAATACTTATGAGTTTCTAGAACAATTTTGAGATAGCAGATCCCATAAAGATGTAAATGCTATAATGGAAGAGAAAACTCCATGATCTGAACTGGGAAGAATGATCTGAAGCTTTAGCAAAGGAAAATCAGAATTTACCCTCCTCCCAGTTAATGAGAGCACTGGTGTATGACCTTTGTAACTCCTCACAAGAGAGGAGAGATGCCAAATATTCTGGCAAATAATTTATACAACTTTATTGTATGTGCAATTTTCATTGTTATCTCCTCCTCCATCTCTTTAAATAATTATTGAAATAATGTCCAGTTAATTTAATAATGTCAAAAAAATGAAATACTTTGAGAAGGAACAGTAGTCTCCTATTCTGATATTTAGGAAGAGAAACAAAGATAAATCATCCAAATTACGTCAAAACAAACAGGAATCTAGACAAAGACATACAAGATGAAGTAAAATGGAAAAAGAATCAGATAGTAACCGTGCAATTATATGTCTCCTTCCCCATCACCAAAAAGAAAAGAAAAGAAAAAGTTGAAAAAAAAAAAATAGTTCCATAGACAACAACAACTAAAAAGAGAAAAGAAGAAAAATAGCATAAGAGTTTATATGAACAATGCAATCTAAAATGAAATATAATGCAAGAATTAAGGTGAATGTTTCTAAAGAATGATTTATGCTACAGAAAACCTTAATGAAAACATAAATGTCATAAATGCAAATTTCAAAGAGATAACAAAACAACAAAATGAGATTGTAACAAGCTCACTTATGGCTCCCAAAGGTATGTTCACCTAGAACCTCAGAATGTGGACTTATTGTAATAAGGATTGTGCAGATATAATTAAGGTAAAGATTTCAGATGAAATCACTGTGGATTACGGTGGACCCTAAATCAAAATCCCAATTCCTTTTAAGAGACTGAAGAGAAGACTCAGAGACACAGGAGAAGCAGCTATAGAGAAACAGGAAAGAAGGCCACGCGAAGAGGAAGGCAGAAGGGGGTTGAGGGTGTGCAACTACAAGCTAAGGGATCCATGATTGCCAGTTGCCGGCAGAAGCTAGGAGAGAGGCATGGACTAGTCTCTCTCTTTCTCTCAGACTCTCCAGAAGGAACCAGTGTTGCTGAGAACTTGATTTCAGACTTCAGGCCTCTGGAACTGTGAGGGAATTAGTATTTGTTATTTTAAGCCACTAAATTTATAGTAATTTGTTACAGCAGACCGAGGAAACTAAAACAGAGATGAAAGGGAGATCGCATAGCTAAAGAAGCAAATCAGAGATGAAACAAGGTTATTACAGAACTAATAATTAAATTAGAAGCTGTGGGGATAAGCTAAACACCGAATACACTAAAGAAAATGTAGCAGAAGTTCCTAGTTTTCCCCCAAATGCCTTGACACTCTTTTCCTTGAAAAAGGAAGCCTCTCTAATGACATTTCGTGGTCTCTCTTGCAAGCAGGTGTAAAGTGTAACCCAAGTTCTGATTATGGGGTAAAATAGGAGTACATGTGCAATTTCTGACATGTCTTTAAAGAGAGAATGCTGACCTTAATCTTTCTATTTGCTTGCTGGTTGACACGTAAGTGTTATGGATGGAAACGGAGTAACCCTCTTGGATTTAATAATCCTTCCTGTTCAGACTAGCAGAGCAAGGAAATGAAAGCCAAGTGGGTCTCTGACAGTGTTTTAAGAACATTGTATCCGCTATGCGTGGCTTATTCCAGGCTTGTATGAAAAACAAAGGAACTGCTATCTTGTTTAAACCACTTCTACATTCCAGGTTGTGTTATATAGAAGCCAGAACTCTTAAGCGATGTATCCAGTTTTGCACAGAGATACATGTGAAATTATATTTAAAAATATGTTAATGATGAGTATCTGCTTAACTTTTTATAATATCTATTTTTCTTTACGGAAAAGAAAGAGAACAGCTTTGAAATTAGACTGGGATTCAAATTATTGAACTATCATTTGGCAAATGATTGATCTTAGCTGAATCATTATATCTGTTTAACCCTTTTCTTCATCTGTGAAATAGAGATAAAACTACCCATTCAGCCTTCTCATACCTCACTTTTGTAAACTCCAAAATGGTCATACTAGTTTTTCCTCTTTCATAAGGTTGTTTTCAGGATTTATTTCAAGCGTTTAGAATGATGTCTGGCACATATTAAGCAATATGTAACTTCTAGTGATCATCAATATTGTTATTGTCATTATTATAACCTGGTAAGGTGTGAGGTTTAAATGTGATGAAGTATATAAAACGTTTAGCTTTATGCCTGACAAACAACAAATGGTAAGTGATGGTCACATTATTTCAACTGTTACTTAGTAATCACCTTAAGCTGTGTTTTCCCATCAATCTTCGACTGTCATGTTAATCGAGGTCCCTTATATAAGAGCAAAATTTTAGTTTCCCTCATAATAATCTGATATTCTTTCTAGAGTATCCTTCAACTTTAATATATTCTAGCCATTTCTATCAGATTAATTATTTTGAAGTTTGCCTTGGTAAAATCACTATCTACCATGGACTGAATGTTGTGTCCTCTCAAAATTCATGTTGAACCCCTAATCCCCAACTGGATGGTATTAGGATGATTAGGTATTAGGATGATTAGGATGTTATTACCTTGAGGAGGTAATTAGGTTGTGAGGGTGGAGGCTTTGTGATGAGATTCATGCCTTAAAAGAAGAAATGCGGAAGAGATGATCTCTTTCTTCACCATAGAAGGGTACGGTAAGAAAATTGCTATCTGCAAGCCAAGAAGAGGGTCCTCACCAGACAGAGTCACCCAGCACCTTGATCTGGGATATCCCAGCTTCCAGAATTCTGAGGGATGAATGTTTGTTGTTGAAGCCACCCAGTCTATGGCATTTTGTTATTGTAGCTCAATATGACTAAGACACTATTCTATTCCTTGTGTCCTCAAGAATCAAATAAAATTCCTCATTCTGTTTTACAAATCCTTTCATGATATAATCCTAACATCCCTTCCAGTTTTGCCTATTTGACTTTTATGCTGGTGTTCTAGGAGCTGGTGTCAAGTCAAGGAGACGATTCATAATTCCTAAATATTCCTCAAACTTTTCTTCTCCACACCTTTGCTTGTGCTAATGTTGCCATTTCTTGGAATGTCTTCTTCTCCTCTTTCTGTGTACATAACTGACTAAAGACTTTCTAAGTATTAACTCCTCTGCCAAGTCTCTCTAGGCATTTCTTGATTGAATGTACATTTTCTCTCTTCTGATTTTTGAATATCTGTATAATATTAGCTATGATGGATTGGATGAGAATTAGTATACAAATCTGACTGATCACTTTCCTCCCCGATAGGCAGCATGAAAAGTCAGTTGCAAACACTGTGCATAGAAGACAATAGCTAAATGGGAAATAGAGTACCTCCCCCACCAGCTCCCTACTCCCACTGGGTTGTGTAATGTTACATGGACAAGGAAGCTAAGTAACTCTTCTCTTAAACCCAACCTTCAGTTTAAGGTTTAAGAACCTTCAGTTCTTAAAACAAAGAAAGAAAACAAAATTATGGTGACATTTGGAATTATCCATTAATTTAATGTAAAAAGACATTACTGATCATTAGAACTGAATGAACTGAATTAGTGTACCTAAATTGTAATACTTCAGAGAGGTGCAGTGGACTTACGATTTGAACTTGAAGTAATACAAATATTTCGTAGTCTTCTTATCCTATAGATTACAAGTTTTCATGTTCTTGAAAAGTAACAAGAAAGTTTTGTGACAGATGCCACATATTTCAAAGCACGTCAACAATGTGAAGACAAACTCTATTGATGGAATACATAAGCTTTTATGTTGCAAAGTAGGGCTCATCCAACCCAGTGATTGACTTGATATGCTGACTATGGAATCCTAGAAAATGGTCTCAGTACTTCTTTCTCGGAGAGGTAGTGTGCTAGATACAAATGATTAAGTTAAAGTTAATTGTTTAATGCACAAGAGGAGGGACTCTGGTATAGAAGACAGAAATATAAGCAGGTACCAGTAATTTTGGGGGTTGGGAAGGGAGAGGACTACTAAATCTATCTGTTGGGGTGCAATAAAGATTAGGAAACGTTGCCTACAGATAGGAAAAGGCTATATTTGAGCTATGACTTGAAGTCTGGTCAGAGTTTTGCCAAGCAGACAAAGATTATGTATTAGGGTTTTCCAGAGAAACAAAGCCAATAAGGGACATCTATTTATCTATCCATCTACCTCTCTCTCTCTCTGTCTCTCTGTCTCTTCCTTTATTTAGATATTTAAACATATTATAGAAAAGATGAGAATAACTGGAATTGGCTCAGGCAGTTATAGAAGACAAGAGGTCCCACAATCTTCTGTCTGCAAACCAGAGAACTTAGGAAAACCAGTAATGTAATTCAGCCTGAGTCCAAAGGTCTAAGAAGTAGTGTAACTCCAGTCCAAGCTCAAAGACATGAGAACCATGGGGTCACTGATGTAACTCCCGGAGTCCAAAGACCTGAGAACCAGAAACTCAGATGTCCCAGCTCAAGAAGAGAGAAAGAATTCACCCTTCCTTTGCCTTTTGGTTTTATTTGGGCTCCCAATGATTTGGATGCTGCCTGCCCACATTGCTAAGGGTGGATCTCTTTACTAGTCTGTGGAATCAAATGCCAATCTCTCCCAGAAAGGCCTTCACAGACACCACCAAAAATAATGTTTTACCAGCTATCTGGGCATCCCTTAGGCCAGTCAAGTGGACACAAATTTAACCATCACATGAAAGAAAAAAAAATTTCCAGGCAGAGAGACAACATTTGCAAGTCTCTGAATACTAAAAGGTCTAGTCTGTATAAAGAGTCATGAGATGCCCTGAGAGGGTGGTTGTGAATGGCAAGTGACACTTGTGAAGAGAAAGAGCCCAGTGGTGAAGAATGTGGCTCTGTCTCTGATTCCTTGAGTTACAACCCTAGCTCCACAATTTATGATCTGTGCCTCATTGGACAGGGGATTTAAACTGCATCACAGCCCACTCACCTATGCAATGAGAAGAACTTTCTTGTAGGGTTATTGTGAAAACGCATGAGTTAATATTTGTATTGTGCTTAGAATACTGAAATGTGTCTAGTACAGAGTAATCCAATGAGGAATGAGTCTTAAGAGTGTTCCTAAACAATCTGCAATAGTTTAACAATTTAGCCTGTTGCATAAGTGCAGTATTTGTGTGTGTGTGTGTGTGTGTGTGTGTGTGTGTGTGTGTGTATGCGTGTGTGTATGAGAGAGAAGATACATGATATCCATTATAACCTATAATATTTTAGAGGGAGTGAATATATGTGGGTATATGTATATATATGTAAGAGTATGGGGGTTGTGGGGGGAACACAAGACAGACAGAGAAAAGGCACCCCATCTAATTTTGTAGACAGAAACCAACAAATTCCTTTTTAGATCATGGATTTAAAACAGCTAAACATGAAAATCCTTTAATGTTTTTTAAAGGCAGATTTTTTGAGTTAACTGAATATTAGAAAGTATTACTCAAGAGAGAATAAAATGCCTTTCCAGTTAGCTGGATTAATTCAGTAAAGCCACTAGGCAAGATTATGGACTCATAGGATCATAAAGAGAGAATCAAGCTCTCTCTAGCTCTCTGTCTGCTGTCCCTCCTTCTTGCCTCTTTTCCTGGTTTCATTACCACTCCCTGCAGCTCCATACCCCAACCACCAATATTATACATATCCCATTATGCTTGTTTATCTTATGTTTTAAAAAACCGAATATAGATGAAGGAGTCTCTTGGCATATGACTTTTGTTACTTATTAGGCTAGCCCAAGATCCTGCTGGTGCCATCACTCTTACCAATTCACATCTCTCTCCCTGGCCTCTCCACACTGGCTCCATTCCTCTCCGCAGAGGTTCTATCTATTGAGTATATCCTAGAGAAACACGTCGTTACTTAGGTACTCCCTTAGAACAACATCTGATGAATGAAATCACTCTGAGATACTAATGGCTCATTGCTTAGTTTTAACTATGGCCTGGTATATTTGCATTTCACTTAACTTCCCTTATGAAGGGAAGCAAATTTCAAAGCATGTATATATATTTTTCTGGTTTGTGGGAGAGACCTTCTAAACTCATACTGTGTACATAGACTCCTAATGATTAAGACTAGCCCTCCTGGAAGATTTATCTTTAACACCAAATTTTAGTGTTTCAAGTTAGGCAATCCCCTTAGAAATCTATCACTGCATACAGTGCCTTTGCTTCTACTTTTATGAGAGTTACCATGACTTAAATCTTATCACAGAGTTAACCTTCAATGGGGATTGAAGCAACTGATTCCTTTTGTCCCTTTTGGTATCTTGGTTTGAAAATCTTATTTCTCTTCAAAAATTCATTCTTGAAAGAACAGTTATACAGATCACAAGGGGTACCAGTGTTTTTCCTTAGTGGTTTTTCTTTTTATTACCACTGTTTTCTGCCATTCTTTTCAATCTTAGTATAGTCACCCCTGATGCTCCTCTGCATCCTTCAAAAACTTTATTATCTTTATTTTTTCTCAAAACAAGGAGGGCATTGATTGGACTGTAATGCTTGGACAAGTTACAATGTTGCAATTTCCTTATCAAGAGAATCTGATGTCTATGAACATCCACAGAGAGTCTTGGAATTTTCATTCAGGCTAGGATAGAGAAGCTTATTTTGTGTGCTTCTTGGTTGTCATTCATGTTTTGGGGGTGGGTGGGAGGAAATCACACGGCCCAAGAAAACTGACAACCAAAATAAGGCTGTTCTGGGTTTGAAGCATTGCATACTTCACCCATGCCTATAATTTTAAAGACATTTTAACTTTCTTTGATAGTTTAATTCAACCAAATGAGCATTCAGTGTGGACTTAGTATATATCTAGACCCTGGGGGAGGCACAATAGCTGGCACAGGAAACCTTCTTCAAGGACATAGAAGGCTTGGTGTATTTGAATTAACAGGCTTCAAGAAAAGGCAACATACTCTCAGATCCCAGCTCTATCAGCTCTTATAGGGTCAGAATCCTAATCTTAGGATTATATCTGGCTTGTGAGAGATGGGCACACAGTCTCTGATCTGTCACTAACACTTAAACTCTTCGGTCTCAATGTCTTTGTCTGTAATTAAACATTACACTAAATTGGCTGTATGGCCTTTTTTTTTTTTTACATTCCATGATTCTTGAAATAAGAATTATGCAATACAGTAAGCCACACAGTGCCAAATCAGATATATTATACAACCTTCATGGATAGGACAGATAATTCTATGTGTGATCAGGAAATGGGGGTGGGGGGGGGGGAAGCAACTGCAATAACTAGAAAGGAAAGATGGAGGATGTAAAAATGGACCAATCTTGAAGTTAGACAGAGGGTGGATGGCCTAACAGAAAGGGAACAATGGAATTAGCATATTCTATCAAATGTATGATATCATTAATTACGTGCATACCTCATTTTATTTTGCTTTGCGCATGCTTTTTACAAATTGAAGGTTTGTAGCAACCCTGCATGGAGAAAGTCTATTTGGACCATTTTTCCATAGTAATTGTTCCTTTCATATCTCTGTGTCATATTTTAGTATCTCACACTATTTCAAACTTATTATTATTACGTTTGTTATGGTGATGTGTGACTAGTGATTACAATTCATTGAAAGCTTGTTTCTTTTTTTTTAGTAATACGGTATTTTCATTAAAGTATGTACATTGTTTTTAAGACATGATGTTATTGCACACTTAATAGACTACAGTATAGTGTAACATGACTTTGATATACACTGAAAAACAAAAAAAAACTTATTTGACTTGATTTATTATGATATTTGCTTTATTGCAGTGGTCTGCAATCACACCAGCAATATCTTCATGGTATGTCTGTATAAGATACATTATTATTTTATGCATTGCTAAAAGGTAAACTACCAATTAAACTACAATCCTGTGCTTTGTTATCTCTTTCTTTTTCTTTTTAACTTTATGTATTTTTAAAAAGTTCCTTTTTATCCACTGGATGTAAAAAAGACGTACAGATTGCCAATAGGTACATGAAAAGGTGCTTAACATCACTAATCATCAGGGAAATGCCAATCAAAATCACAATAGGATATGACCTCACTCCTAACTCATTCTAACTAATGGTTATTATAAAAAAGACAAGGCAAGGATGTAAAGGGAAACCTTGTACATGCACTGTTGGGAATGTAAAGTGGTCCAGCCACTATGGAAAACAGTATGGAGATTCCTCAAAAAATAAAAAAAAAACAAAACTACTGTATGATCAGAAATTCCATTTCTGGGTATTTCTCCAAAGAAAATGAAGACACTAACTCAAAAAGCTATCTGTACTCTATGTTGATTGCAGCATTATTTACAATGGCCAAGACATAGAAACAATCTAAGTGTCTGTGGACATATAAATGAGTGAATGGATAAAGAAAATGTTATATACATATATGTAAAACATGTAATATTACACATATATATGTATATTATATTAATATACTTAATACATTAAGTATATTTATTAAGTATATAGATGTATACTATATTATATTAATATGCTTAATATATTTATATTAATCTGTATAATATATAATATGCATTATATATATACGTTTGCCATTTGCAACAACATGGGTGGATCTTGAGGGCATTATGTAGTGAAATAAGAGAGACGGAGAAAGATAAATACAATATTATTTCACTTACATGTGGAATTTAAAACAAAACAAAGAAAAAGAACTCACAGATCTGGAAAACAGATTAATAATTGCTAGAGGTGAAGGGTGAGAAGCAAGTAAAATGGGCGAAAATAGTCACAAGGTACCAACTTCCAGTTATAAAATAAATAAGTCCTAATGATGTAGTTAATACAAAGCATTACTCTAAGGTTAGTAATACTGCATTGTATATTTGAAGGTTGCTAAGAGAATAGATCTTAAAACTTCTCATAAAAAGAAAAAATTATTTGTGATGTTAGATGTTAACTAGCCTTATTGTGATGATCATTTTATAATATATACATATATAGAATCATTATATTGTACACCTGAAACTTAAATAATGTTATATGTCAGTTACAGCTCAATTTAAAAAGAAGTTTCATTATATAATTTGGATGTGACCCTCACATGAACAGCTATGACCAAATTTATCCAAGCAGTCATTGACAGTTGCACTGTAACTGCCGACTGGCCAAAAGATATGGTAGATGCTACTACTGACTGTAGGACAGCCTATTTTCAGAGAGGTTAAAATACGACAAAATAAATCTGTTTAATCTTAAAAATCAGCCAAATGGGCTAGCATGCATCTTATAGGTAAGACCATGGGGTGTTCATGCTAGTGGCTAGAATGGTAAAGGGATTGTGTGAATGCAGGGATATTGCTTGGAGGAAAAATCACAAGGCCCCGAGAAGAAAAACTGTGGTGCAGGACATATAAAAGAAGATGTGACATATAAAACAATGGAAAATCCCAAGAAGGTCTGTTGAAATGCATACGTGTATGAATATAAAAATTCCTAATGACTTTTTCTAATCTGTATCCCATACCTTGATCAAGTAGAACTTGCCAAATAAACTGGATTCTGAAAGAATTGTTATAAACTAAATAGCACCTCTAATTAATAATTGACTATCAAATGACCCATATTTATACAAAAGTAGCATTTAATTGCATGTTATATACTTTCATCTTCGTTCTTGGAGACAGAAATTAAGGATTTTTTTTATACCTTTTGGTTCACAGAATACAGGAAAAAAATGACACTTTCCCCTGTTTTTTCACTGAAACAACTAGGAGTCATTTTGGATTTTATTCAAATCTTCCGGTGAAGCTACTTCTTATACAAATCTTCTCCAGAAAACAGCCAGATGCCTGCAAGCAAACTAAAAGAGAACAAGTCAAAAAGAAGATCCTTCCTCCAGTAATGAGCAATATTTAAGATTCTTATTTTACACCATCTTTACCAAACAGACTACTCTCTGTAGTGTTGCCTGGGGAGTGGATTTCATTACTAAACCCAAGGTCACAGGTGGTTTTGCACTGAAGTATAATTAAATTGTGCAGAAGGAATTAAAATGGTTTAGCAAATAAGGTCTTCTTATTTGGACTGAATAGGACAGATATAATGCAGTGCCATGTTCAGGCTACAACCAAGCAGCACTTTGGCCCAGGGAGATTAATCTGGAGAGCAATCACTTGATGATCCCTGACTATGAATACTTAGTTGAAATTATTCCTCAGTCACCCTGGGATGGGAAAAGCAATCACTCATAATTAACAGGTCACTTTCTTTGTAGGAATATTTATGCAGGGCACGGAGAGGATGGCATAAGAGAATACCCTTCTTGTTTAGGGAAAAATTGATATGTGTGCTTGGGATGAACACGATGATCAAAAACTATTAAAGAGAAAAGAAACTTATTAAGAATGAAGAGGTATCCTTAATTGTATATTTTCACGTGTGCATGGGGCAGGCGATGAAAATACCTACTCTGAAATAGGCAGAAGAATTGTGATAGAAGTTTTTTCACAGTTTGAGAGAAATCAGTTTTCTTCAGCTAGGTCTTGAGGAAAGACAAATAAGCACATCTGACACTAGCTTCTTGCCCTGTTTCCCAAAGATATGATTTTTTTATTTTTGCCGTAAGAGAGACCCTTATGCCTGCAGACTGTAGAAAATTATAACTATATCTCCCATTCAGTCATGATGTATCATTTAAACCATTTTTACATTATCCCAGTTAGTATACTTGTCCAGTCAAGGAATCATAATCTCCAGTTACCACATGGAACAGAACATTTGTTTTTGGACAGCACTTTCAGAATATGTAATGCAATATTGGCATACGAAATACTTACATGCACTGTATATGTGTGGGGAGTACGTTGTCTGTGTTGTGTGTGTGTGTGCGTGTGTGTGTGTGTGTGTGTGTGTGGTGCTGGTAGTATAATAGCCAAATAAGTCCATGAGCAAGTGGGAGAGACTAGCTGTTGGTTTTACTTGATAGAAGAATCTAACTATTTTTTACTAGTGTACTGGAAATATTTGAATGTGACAATTTCCATGAATATTCACCAAGCAGGTCTTTTGAAAGATTCAGGTCCATGAATTGGATTAATCAGATTATCAGATTCTCAGTTATTCAGTAGACATGCAAATTATACTACAACTTTACTGCCAGTCCTAGCAAAGCTTAAAATAGGTAGTTATCCCCCACTCCTCTTTTTTTTTTAAATACTTGTTCTGCTACAGTAGAAAGAATTCAGAATATGTAAATACAAACGCAACTTTAAAATGTTATTGTATTGCCTTCCACTTAATTCAAACATTATTTCAGGTTTTCATCCAGCAGGTGGTGGGAGATAGACTTGAGGCAACACAATCAGATTCAACTAATTCACATTCATATGAATAACTGATACTAATTTACCCATGCAAGATACATAAAATTTAAAACGGGTTCAGATTAATCCAAGTAAGGTCAATTAAATCCAATTGATTTAATTGGATTAAAGTAAAGTCCAATTAAATCAAGCAAATCAATAACTATATGTAGTTTGAAAATATTCAAAGGGTTTGGGTATATTTTGGAATTGATAACTACTTTTAATATAGTAGTCCATCCTCTGTCTTCTTGGCCCGCTTCCTTGACCTATTACTGCTTTTCCCAGCTTCTCTCTTTCTCTCTCTACATATACCTATACATATATTTACACAATGCTTTTTGTTTATGTATTATAAAAACTCTACATCTATTGTTACACATTTGTGTATACATTTGATCTAAGCACCTGTAAGGAATTAACTAGAAATGAGTTACGAAGGACATCCTTTCCAAGAGTGAATCTCAATCATAATCTATATAGTTAGGATTCTGTAGAAATAAGCTGGAGGTACTTCTCAGTTTGCTCGAAGGTTGCTAAATCCCAGTTCATGTCTGTTGTCCATTTTCCAGTCCAGCTTATCATTTACCCTGACTTTGCCATTTTAAAACGGGACTCAAACGTGATTCAAACCACTTTCTCCCAGAGGACTATCGAGAGCAGGGACTGGGTAAGGCCAGAGAGGCCCCACCGTGCAGCTTTTCCGGGCTTGAGGTAGCGCCTATTTTCTTTTGGCTGTCGATCCACTGCATTCCGGTACCGCTCATCTAGCCGGTTCTCCGACGCACCATAGAGAGGCCCGAGTCACGGTAGAGCGTCCCGTCGCGCCCAGATGACGTCAATCAGGCTCCATTCGCTGAAAGCTTTTCCCGTCCACACCCGCTTTAGTTCTCTCTTTCAAGCCCCAGCCAAGCGGCAGGAGCCATTATAGGAAGCGATGTCCGTTTGGTTTGGGAAAGGAATGCACGCTTTGGAATGGATGTCACTGTCTTCGTTGGTGAGCCGAATTGTATTATTACTAATAGTTGCATTTCAGTAAGCCACGATGAGTTTGGTAGACCTTCAGTTGACATTTTAAATTTAGCACAATGAAATGCACGTGCCGGAAAGAGTTCCTACTTTAATATTACGGTAACAGGTGAAAGATGAACAGAGATGACACCTATTTCTCCCGAACCTTTCCAGTCACATGTATGTGCACATACATAAATGTACCTTCAGTTTCTCTTTCAGGGACAAAATACGGGACATTTGAATAAAACAAATGTTCTTGAAAACAAGTCGCCAGTGACCTTGATGTCGCTCTCCTCTTGTTGCTAGACACTTGTTTTAGCAGTCACCTTTGCCCTAGACTGTGTGCACTGTGACTTTAGCTGCAAGAACGGCATGGGTTTCCTAATGGGTGATGTTAACAGGAGTTTAGAGGATAGTTTTGCATTAAATGTGTTTGGGAAATAAAGGCTGAACAATTGTGCCGTAATTTGTGTAGAGAATAGTCCAATGTTCTTGGTACCTGGTTTTGTCATTTATCACAAGGTGTAAAAATACAAATATATATATTATTGCTCAGTAACTAATTTTTAAATTTTTCCATAAATCCTTTCAACAGCAATGACTTTTCAAAAGTGCATATTTAATAAAACTATATGTATTGTATTTCATTTCTCAAAAAAGTTTATGTAAATGTATAAATTTCATAAAATGTTGACATTTACTATCCACCATGGAGGATGTGGTGAAACAACTGACCACAAATGAAGAGGTCAGCAGCTACATTAAAAAGCGAAAAACAAAACAAAACAAAAACAGTCAGATTTAACTTGTGTCACTACAGAAAGCTTATTTACAAAAATAATTCTGTTAAACATGGTTTTTCATCCAGATCAAATACATGCTGTTCTCAACTAATTTCCCTTGTTTTCAGTTTTCTTGTGCATTTATAACTGTTAACATGTTGCCTCGTTAGTAAAAGAATGTAAAGACAGTGAATTATACCAATTCAATAATAACATTAGCATCAAAGAGAAAATCAGTGATATAAATGCCAAGAATGGATAGATTTTTTTTTCATTCATTACATCAGAACTATTGAATTGTCATACTGTTAAAGGTAAAAGGTAAAACATTCTATCACAAATTCAGTTGAGAAGCTTAACACTGAAAGCACATTTGTTCTTGTATTAATAATACAAATATAAATTTGATAAAGTGTATGTTGTGATAAAAACATTGGTTTTACCAAATCAATAAACTTACATAACTGGTGTAAATTTGGATTTAGTTGTGGTACAGACATGCTTCGTGATTTAATCCAAACAAGCCATAGCATTCTACAGTCTAAAGAGAAATTGCGGTTTTTAAAGTTTACATAGATAGGCGATAGATAAAAATGAATTACTTTTTTTTTGTGATGAAGGTAACGTTGTATACAAATTTGCTTAAGCATGGCACCCCACACTTCTTCTTTCGTTGCCACCCATCATCGACCAGAATTTCGAAATATCTGAGCTTTTAAAAATCGAACAAAATGCCCCTCAGTAGTACTGAAGATTTTTTGAAATGGGGTTACTCAACTGTAATAACCATATTGTTCAAGATGAGGTGGATATTTTTTCTCAGTTTTATTATTTACTTTTTTATTAAAATATAATTAGTGCTCGTCATAATAAGTGTATCTTAATCCTCTTTATTTCACCCATTCTACCCTGTGCCTTACCACCTGGACCTCCCCTCTTGGCAACCACCAGTTTGTTTTATTTTGTATTTAAAAATGAGTCTTTTTTTTCTTGGTCTCTTTTTTTCCACTTGTTTTGTTTCTTAAATTACACATATGAGTGAAATGGTATTTATCTTTCTTTGTCTGAATTATTTCACTTAGCATTATAGCCTTTAGGTCCGCCCCTGTTGTCACAAATGGCATTATCTCATTCATTTTTATGGCTGCATAAAATCATATTCCTGTGTATGTATATGTAGATGGCTTCCATGTATTGACTATTGTAAATGATGCTGCAGTAAACATAAGGGTGCATATATCTCTTCAAATTAGCATTTTCTTTGGGTATACCCAGTAGTGGACTTACTGTATCATATGGTAATTCCATTTTTAATTTTTTCAGAAACATCTATACTGTTTTCCACAGTGGCTGCACCAATTTGCATTCCCACCGAGTGCATGAGGGTTCCTTTTTCTCCACATCCTCCACTACACTTGTCATTTCTTGTGATTTTGATTTTAGCCATTCTGACAGGTGTGAGGTGATATCTCATTGTGGTTTTGATTTGCATTACCCTGATGATTAGTGATGTTGCGCATCTTTTCATGTGTCTGTTGGCCATCTGTATAATTTCTTTGGAAAAATGTCTATTCATGTCCTCTGCCCATTTTTTAAGTGTGTGTGTGTGTGTGTGTGTGTGTGTGTGTGTCTGTGTGTTATATAAGTCCTTTGTACTTTTTTGATATTAATCCCTTATCAGATATATCATTTGTAAATATCTTCTCCCGTTCAGTAGGTTGCTTTTTTGTTTTGTTGATGGTTTCCTTTGCTCTGCAAAAGCTTTTTATTTTGATGTGGTTCTGGTAGTTTAATTTTGCTTTTATTTCCTTTGCCTGAGGAAACATAACTAAAAAAATGTTTCTATGGCCAGTGTCAAATAAATTACTGCCCATCTTTTCTTCTAGGAGTTTTATGGTTTCAGGTCTCACATTTAGGTCCTTAATCCATTTCAAGTTTATTTTTGTGTATGGTGTAAGTGGTCTAGTTTCATTCTTTTTCAGGAAGCTGTTTAGTTTTCCCAATGACATTTGTTGAAGAGACTGTCTTTTCCCATTGTATATTCTTGCCTCCTTAATCATAGATTAATTGACCATATATGTGTGGGTTTATTTCTGGGCTCTCCATTCTGTTCTATTAATCTGTGTGTCTGTTTTTATGTCAGTACTAGACTGTTTTGATAAATATAGCTTTATAGTATATCTTGAAATCTGGGATTATGATATCTCAGTTTTCTTCCTCAAAATTGCTTTGGCTGATTGAGGTCTTTTGTCCACATAAATTTATGTCCATATAAATTTTGGTATATTTTGTTCTAATTTTGTGAAAAATATTGTTGGTGTTTTGATAAGGATTTCATTTAATCTATCAATTGCTTTAAGTAGTGTGGACATTTTAACAATATTGTTTCTTATAGTCCATGACCATGGAATATCTGCCATTGGTGTCATCTTCAATTTTTTTCACCCATTTTTACGGTTTCTGGAATACAGTCTTTTCACCTCTTTGGTTATGTTTATTTCTGGGTATTGCATTCTTTTTGGTGCAGTTGTCAGTGGGATTGTTCTCGTAATTTCTCTTTCTGCTACTTCGTTATTAGTGGATAGAAATGCATCAGATTTCTGTGTATTAATTTGGTATCTTGTGACTGAAACAAACTGAATTTATTTATTCTAGTAGTTTTTTGGTGGAGTCTTTAGGATTTTCTATATGTAGTATCATGAATGCAAATAGTGAAAGTTTTACTTCTTCCTTACCAATTTGAATGGCTTTTCTTTTTTGTTGTTGTTTGCTCTAGCTAGGACTTCCAGTACTATGTGGAATAGAAGTGATGAGAGTGGACATTTTTGTCTTGTTTCTGATATTGGAGAAAGAGCTGTCAGTATTTGTTCAAGATATTGTTCAAGATAAGTTGGAAATTTTTAATCAAATTAATCAAATAGTGGAGTGTAGAAGCTTCAGATTTTCAAGCTTTTAGTCAATTGCAGTTATTGAAAAAAAAAGCATATCGACAGGAAGTCAGTGACAAGTATCCTTATGAAGCAAATGTGTAGCTAAATAAGTTAAACTAAGAGCATATATTGTACATAGATTTAGTATTTAAGTCTGTGAATATTTTCTGAACTATCTCAACCTAGAGACAAAACTTAGTTTGAGCTTCTTTTATTAATTGGATAAATTTATTTTTCATTGAAAAGTCCTATAACTTTGAAATTCTAAAATTAATGAAATTTTTTTTAAGTCATAAGTAGAAGCAACTGGAATTAAAAAACAACTCTAGAAGCAAAGCAGTATCTATAAACATATTTGAGTCAAATACTAACACGTATTGATATGACTAGATGAAAAAAGGCAGTCGCTGTGAAAATATTTTGAGTGGAATAGTCACACATGTCAGTATAAAGTCTGGTAAAATTTAGAATATTCTGTACTCACCAAAATTTTATCTGAGTTTACTAATTACCCCAGAGCCTGAAACATCATTTTCTCAATTCAAAAATATTACATACGATGTACTATAGAAAGTCATAAGTTGAATATTTTTAAATTCCACATTTATTATCTATAAAACAAACTTTGAAGGGAACTACAGGCAATTTTATGATAAAGAGTAAAAGTAAGACTGTATTGAAAAAAAAGATTCTTTCATAAAAATACAGATAGAGCTAAGAAACTGATTACTTTAGCATGTAACAAAGGAACCATTTTTTTTTTTTTTAGTTTTTAGAAATAAATACAGAGATTTTTAAAATAATTTTGCTTTCATACTCAGATATGTTTTAATTTTCAACATAGATATGTTTTAACTTTCAGAAATAATTCTTGAAAATACATTCAAATAGAGCTGTAATATGTAATACAATTAATATATAAACAATAGAATGCAGTGTGAAAACATGAACAATGTAAGAAAACCAATTTATCATCAATAAATCATATTTGAAAATTTATTTTTAGTATCCCCGTTTCACTCTAAGGTTGTCTAAATTTGAATTATAATTTATGGAAGTCTTTATATATAAACCCCATATTCATAACAATCAAGAATATTAACCAAATAGCCCTTACAAGGATAAAATCGAATTTATTCTGTCAATTCTCTTTTGTCCATTTTCCATTGTATCTTTATTATAAATACTGCTCTTGTACATCCCTAGAGGACCCAGGATAATCCTGCCTCCAAGTGTTCTGGGTTGCCAGTAGCTCAGTTTTGGGGGCCAGATCAATAGGTCAATGTTCTTGCTAAATATACACACAGACAATATATTGTTATCATTCATTGAATATGCACATACACATAACATGTTAGTCTTTTCTTAAGTGTCAATTGTTTTATTTTCTAACTGTATTAAATTAAATATGCAGACTTCATTCCCAATTTAAGATTTTATTCATGATACCTTAAAGTGGTGAATAGATCTTGAATCTGCCCATTAGGAATGAGGAGGTAGGAATTCAGTAATAAAATTAGAAAAAAAAATAACCATATTCTTGCCATTCTAATTAACCCATTTACCTCTTCATGTGCCAGTGAGAAGCAGTCTCTTTCTTCCTTGGTCCCTCCTTCCTTTCCTCCCTTCCTCCCTTCCCTCTTTCCTTCTTTCAGTAGACTTTATATTTATTTTATTTTATTTTATTTTATTTTATTTTATTTTATTTTATATTATTTATTTTAGAGAGAGAGAAAGAGAGTGCGAGTGGAGGAGAGAGGCAGAGGGAGAGAGAGAAAATTACAAGCAGGGGCCATGCTTTATGTGGAGTCTCACATGGGGTTGACCTCACGATCCTGGGGTCATGACCTGAGCCAAAACCAAGAGTTGGACGCTCAACCAGCTGAGCCACCCAGGTATCCTGCAATAGCCTTTTGTTTTGTTTTGTTTTTTTTTAAAGCAATTTTAGAAGGTGTGGAGATTTCCTTTACACCCCCTGCCTCAACGCATGCGTAGCCTCCCCCTCATTATCAACATCCCCCACCAGAATGGCAATTTTTAATCTGTGCTTTAAGATACATTTAGCCTAAGTGTGTATTAAAAAGACAACTATTGGGGCTCCTGGGTGGCTCAGTTGGTTAAGCATCTGACTTCAGCTCAGGTCATGATGTCACAGTTCGTGAGTTCAAGCCCCGCATCAGGCCCTGTGCTGACAGCTCAGAGCCTGGAGCCTGCTTCAGTTTCTGTGTCTCCCTCTCTCTCTCTGCCCCTCCCTGCTTATGCTCTGTCTCTGTCTCTCTCAAAAATAAATAAGCATTAAAAAAAAAAAATAAAAGGACAACTATTTTACTTTTTGTTTTCTTTTCCATTAACATCTAAGCTGACTTTTCCCTCATTCTGCCTTAGAATTTAGCTAGCAAGTTGTCTTACAGCAAAAAATTTGGTGAGCACGGCTTATTCTAGCCGCCTGTGTTGGCAGAGTACTTACACTGCCGAAGGCATCTCAGTCTCTGCTAACTATTGATTTTAATGGATTTTGTTGGCCATTCCCAGTCCATCTGTCTGCAATAAAACAAAGATCTCTTCAGCCCCTGTAGGAATTTCAGAGCTATGAACACTCAGAAAATGCCACCAGGGAGATTATTTTACCTCCCTTTTTGGCAAAGATTAAAGTGTTCTTCTGGGATTGATTTGTGTTCTTCCAAGCTTTTGAGTAGCTACTTTTCTCACAACTCTTAAAAAAAAAATTCTTTTCCAGTGAAATACTCACTCTTGTGAACCCAGAGATGCTGGGATAGCAATAATCAAAAATATGGGCTAATGATCATCTTTCTAAGGAGAAATGTTGTAATAGGACAATATTCACCCTAAGAGACTCTGAGACAGCATCTTTGGGTATCTTCTTCACTTGTTCTGAGAAGGTGTCTCCCATTTTAATTCTGTATTTATTTAAGTATCTTCCAATAAGTATACAGTTCTTGTTTTCCTTCTATACATCATTTCACTGGGAGACCGACCAAAAGAGAACGGAGGGATGTTAACTCTGTAGATTCTTAGGCTAAAGTCACGTCTTCCCCGTTCCCTAACCAAGGTTATAATTCCATAATGTTTCTTCCATCAACTCCTGGAAGATAGAGGAGATATTTCATTCTGAATTACCATGGAAACTTCCAAAAGTGTTCAGGCACATTGTCCCAGCTCAGAGACAGTGGCAGCCTGCATGTTTAGGAACAGGTGTAAATAGTTTCCAATTCTTCTACAGAGACTAAGACTCTAAAAAAAACTCCAGGCTGTCTTTCACATCTTTAATCCTTTTCCCAACTCAGTGGGAGCAAAGTTGACTCATGGCTCCAGAGCTGCAAGCTCTCAGTTTCTGGAAAACTTGTGGATTTGAGCTTAAGGAAAACAAATGTCAAGATGCTGTAGCCACAATGATTTATATCTCTATTCATTACCGTTAATATTTTTCTTCCCTATCATAAATGCCTAGAAACTGCCACATGAAATCTAAGGAATGTTATTGCTCAGACAACAAAGGGAATAGAGCGACTTAATGCATTTTATCATTTTACAGGAGGCAAACTAAAGTGAATAAGTACCATGCATCATAAAAAGAATCATATTTTTTAAAAGCCAAATAGAGAGCTAGTAATAAAAGTGAAGGCTTTCTTATTTCACTCAGTCCCCTGCAGAGAAAGAAGAAGGAGAGGCGTTGAAGCTGAGGGGCTTGGCACCCCAAGCCAGGGATCACGCACAGATGTCTGAGGACTGCATTTCAGCCTTCCCTCCCAAAGTCAAGAGAGATACATGCTTATATGGGATAGCTGAGATTCCTGAAGGTTTAGATGATTATGTCAGCCCGTCAGAGGATAAGGAAAGAGCTTCCTGGGACCAGACATCTTTACCAAAGGTCTGTTGCTCCTGTTGGCAGAGCCTGTACCCAGCCTGGTAATATTGCAGCTCATTTTACCAAAGCAGCCACTGTCTGTGACTGTTGCCATTGGAAACACTTCCACGGTCCAGACTGGGATTTTCTTGCTACTAATCAGTGAGGGAGTAATTAGGCATGCATAGTTAACTGACAGTGGCTGTAGAGAAGGCACTGGCTTCCTTCTAAAGGGAATTTCCAGTTACACTAACATTATGACACACACGAGATGCTCTGTGTTCCATATGGAATGAAGCAAAGACTGTCACACTCATCTGATTTAGGACTGTGAACCTGGATTCCCATGGAGGTTTCAAAAGCACGAGGTCAGGACTCCTAGTTTGAAGTAATTCAGCACTTCTTTTTTTTCAGCTGTAGATTTCCCTAGGAATCCTCTTTAATATTAGGGCATCCATGGGATTGTGCTCCTAAAAGAAAAAGGCATAGATGTTTCTTTCAATGCCCTGAATACAGAGCTTACCAGTCAGCTCATTATATTCTGCATATAACGTGATGGGAATATTTTTTTAGAAAAAAAAATTCCATAGTGGGCCACTGTTTTATATTAATGATTTTCATGGGAAAATTGTCTGCTGATTATATGGTGAAATAAATTAGTGTGTGTTGTTGTGATCTACAACCCGCCGGGACATAAAGGAAAAGTAGACAGTTGAAAAAAGCTAAGCACAGGAAGCGTGCACAAAGTGGCAAGATGTGGAATGCCGTATCTGT
This sequence comes from Panthera onca, assembly GCF_046562875.1. Classification (NCBI taxonomy): domain Eukaryota; kingdom Metazoa; phylum Chordata; class Mammalia; order Carnivora; family Felidae; genus Panthera; species Panthera onca. The sequence continues at coordinate 126,370,734 of NC_138344.1, forward strand.
AGTGAAGCCAAGGGAGTCCATGTGGGTTTCATATTGACAAGATTTTCTTTTACCTTTTCCTAAAGGAGTACAAAGAATGTATTTTTTACTAAAAATAAAAGATGGGACCAAGTATTGAATGGGGTTATGCATATACTTGTGTGTCAGAGGGTGGTATTGAGAAATAAAGGGATGTGTACGTGAACAAAAATTTTGCTAAGTCTTCTTCATTAGAAAAAAAATGATAAATTTTCGAGGAAGAAAATGGGATATTCTTTGAATAAATGAACTTGATTTCTAGCTTTAAAAATGTAGTTTCAGATTTGGCCAGCAGAAGGTACACTGCATCAAGGGCTGGGTTACAAACTAGCCTGGTACGGTGCGCCCATAAATCAGTTTGCGTAGTATGTTGAATTATGTTCTTAATCATGCAAGGGTGCTTTTGCTTGAAACTATTCTTTCTCATGTTTCTAGTAGTCTTATTTATGGGCATGTTGGAATGTGGCCAAAGCTTTTCCCTTAGGTAAAATGACAACATCTTAATTGGGAATGTTTGGTCTGTGGCATGAGTTGCCAGAGAGCGGTCCCATTGTTCTAATGCACAGACATCCATCATCAGCCTGCTCACAACGCCTGTAGCCTAGTGGTGGAAGCACAGGGCTGAAAGACATCTGAATCATTTTTTGGATTCCAGCACTGTCTAGTGCTATAAAAAAAAAGGCACGTCATACTCTCTTAGAGCTCAGCCATGTCATCGTTCAAGTGACTATCCCAAAGTTTTGTGAAAATTAAATCAATTTAAGTCAAGGGAATCACTTCGCCCTCAAAAAAGTCATGGAATTTAAACAAAATGTCAGATAATGTTGATACTATTTTTTCTTGGGAACAACATATTGTAATTCTTAGATGAGCAGAACGGATCCTGTATTACGATTGTAGCTATTAGTTTCTTAGCAATATAATAGAAAATCTCATTGTTTTGTAGGATAGGACAGGGCTGCAGTCTACTCATCTCAGAAGCTGCAGAGAATGCATATTATCTGGTCAAGAAGTATTTCTGAATGCAGTGCAAAGGAGAGGATTTCACAGCAAAATAAAAACAAGCCAAAAAGCTGACTAGAAATCTGTATTCTAAGAAAACTACAAAATACTCCTAAGAGGTACATTAGGGAGGAAAACTTTCCCTTTGAGTGTCTGGAGATGACATTGTGGCTTTAAAGAAAATGAACTGGAATCTAGGAAAAAATCTCAGTACGTTATGTCACACAACCCAGGTATAAAGAAACTGATAATTATTTCTCATTTGTTACATATCTTCTAATCTAAAAATTTGGACTGTAAAGGAAACACAAAGTGTGTGTGTGTTTCATGTAGGATTGTGTGTTTGTATCGGAGGTGGGAGGAGTTCAGGGCAAATGTGAGAAAGTGCCGATCTGTGTCATATTTTAGTGACTTCAGAAAAAAGGAACACTCCACCTTTCTGAAACAAGCTACACATCTTATGACAAAATATTTTGGTATTGTGAAGACTGGCAGTTGTCAAACTTGATTCAGAAGTATCTTAATCTTTAAGCCTGTCGCCTTTGTCAAATCCCTTACAAGTGCAAAGCACGTGCTTTCAAGAAAGACCTTGGCAAATATGAAGACCTGCTCTGTTGCCACTAGGTAAGAATGTTGAATTCTGAAGGAGCTGCCAAATCATGCCCTCAATCACAATAAAAACTGATGCAAAGATCAAAAACATTAAGATGTGTTTTAGATTAAGAAGACCCAACTCCTTATTAGTAGTGTTGTCAAATATGGTTCTACTTACTGGGATGGCAATAGCTAATGAAATGCAAGTGTTCTTTTGAACTGAAAACATTTGGAAGATTAAAAAAAAGGTAAAAAGAAGGCTGCCACTTATATTCTTCTCCAGTTTCTGTTGCTCATTGTTTTCAAAAGTTAAATGACTGGTCACCCTTACCTTGCTCTGAGAATCTGTTTTTTTTTCCTTTGATAATCTGTGTTCTTTCTGTTTTAAAATATTTGTTATTTTGAAAGAGGTTAAGACTTAAAAAAGTTGCACAGACAATACAGAGAGTTTCTGTGTATGGTTCACCCAGTTTTCCCTTATGATAACATCTTACATGAGTACAATACATTGTCAAAGCCAGGAAATTGACATTGGTACAATTATATTAACACAAATACAGACCTTGTTCAGATTTCACGAGTTTTTACATGCACTCTTTTTTCTCTCCCTCCTGGGATTTGAGTTACCTAAATCCCTAACTGGTTATCAATAATAAATACTATGTGATACAGAAACAAATCATTGACCAGCAGTGACATTTAAAATGAGCAATGCTAAACCATAAGTCCCATCTGTTTTCACTTACTTCACACAGTCCCTGTCTTTAGCCTACTTAATCATTCCAACAACCTTCCCTTTTCCAGACCTCCCTCCCAACACCAGTATCCAGATAGCAACTGCCTAAAACAAGAGTTGACATTTCTGAGTGTTTTATCTTTGATAAACTCATGGGGGTCATTTCTATAAATTCAACAGATGCTTTCTGACATTAATACTGACAAATTAAAGAAATGAACACAATTTATAAATCAAAGGGCTTGCCAAGGATACTAGACATTTGTTTATTTCTACCTGGTGAACACCTGGGCTCAACTTGCTAAGGAACAATGAGCACATTGTTTGGAATAGAAAAACCAGTCTGAAGGAGACTTATTGCTGAATAGATACCAATGTAGTGCTTTGGCACACTTGAAGATGACATACTGTAAGTGTGTCATATTTAAAAATTAGAGAGATCATGGCCATTTGTGACCATTAAATGCATCATATGTGTTATTGCGGTTGAATTCAGTACCATTGCAATTCAATACCATTTCAATTCAATATTAATCAACTGAAGGATTAAAAAAGTTTATGTAAAGGAAAAACAGGCAGCAGCCTGTAGAGAGATGAGAAAATCATTATTATTATGCACAAATGTAGCAGAAGTAGACTTAGTCAACTGAAATTATGTGAGCTAGACTAACAGTTTATTAAATGAGAGATGGCCATCTCATGGCCATTTCTCTAATTCTTCAGTGGGAAGGCATGAGACCAGGGCCATTTTTTATAAGCTATGAGCTGGGCAAATTAAAAGAGAAAAAGTGGGATGTCCATAAGACAAATACCTCAATGTGTTTTCAAACATCTGGAACCCTAAAGTACCTTTTTGGGAGACATAAAATCTTCTTTAACTACTGCCTATGTATCCAACTAATAGAGGAAAATTAAAAGATTGTAATAAATCTCTCTACTTTTGCAACTCTGTCTCTAGATCCTCAAGTTCAGACCAGACCAGTTAATAGCATCTATTTTCACTTCATTCGCTTTGCTATAAATGAAGGCAAATGCTGTTGGGCTCTGGTGAGTTTGAGTGGGTAATGACTGCTGGGGAGGGGAATGTGAAGTTAGTGGGCCCAAAGGTTAGATTTATGACTCTGGGACACTTAAGTTGTTTTGAAAGCATATACTGGCAGGAGCCTCCAAATAACAAAAGAGAATGAATAGCTTTGTAGAGAGATTTTTGCCTATGTTAAAGATTTATTTATTTATTTATTTATTTTTATTTTGAATATTTTTTTATAAATAGTTTTCCTGATGACCTTACATGAAAACATTCATGTCAATTCCAGGCATTAAGGACATTGAAGTAGAAGAATAATTGGGCATTTTAACATTGAAAGGAAATTTACAGAGCACTATTACATACCTGAGCCTCTCTGTCCTTTGTAGAAACTTTGGGGTCTACAAGTATAGATTAGGGCTTCCATTTCCTCGCATTTGCTATCACAGAAATTTATTGAAGTTTTATGGTATATAAGGTAGATCCTTATAGATATAAGGTGGTGAATTATTGGGATCAGGAGGTTGTGCATTTCATGCTATCCAATTCAGTTGTCAAATGGAAGGTTTTGTCAGATATCTGAAATCTGAAGATCAGCTACAGGGCAATCAGTATTTCTGGATAGACTAGTTATGGCTATGATAACCTGTAGATTTGTGCCTGTCAAAATCAGTGAATTTAGGTTCCTTTTATGAGGATTCATTTATTATATTTAATAATGGGTAATTAACATGATAGGTAGTATGTAATACAAAAAAAATTAGATGCCAACAATAAAGACAATCTTTTATATGCCAGAGTTTGCAGTGTGGATTTAGATAGGTAAGGAAACACACAAATACCATTCAGAGTTCGGTACAATAATGATACACAATGCCTTGGGAATATGTGGACAGGTTACAGAACCCCAGAAGGAGAGATCAGGATGCAGGGGCTTCCCAAGTCTCTAATATTTAATATTTATTGCATGCAGCATGTAAAATGAAACCCACCCTTGAAACTTTCCTCATATTTATGTCTCTTCTCTGATCCCAGAGCAATTGCTGTCTGTCTTTCAAGGAGCATTTGCATTCTGTTCTCTTTTCATGTATATTATTCTGTCATCCCCATTACATGGGGAGCCCTTTGAAGTCAGAGGCCTGCTTCCCCAGGCCTCAACAGCTGTGAGCACAAATGAGGTCACACTAGCAACAAATTTCACAGTGGCCCTCCTGTGTAGTAGCCGAGAACTTGGTGTGTAACTCAGATTCTCAAATAGTGATTTCTGAGTGTCCTTGGAGATTTTCTGATAAAAGCTCAACGTGCAGTTCTCACATAACTCCCTGCATTCTCACCCTCTGTCATTGGCACTCTACCCCCTGCTGCACCGGCTCCACAGCATTGCTCCACCACTTTTGGTACCTGCTTGACAGTGACACGCAGGTGCCAAAGGTGCCGTCTCTTAACATTGCCCGCCCCACAGGGATGGCTCGTCCTATCATGTCTCGCTTTGCTCCTTGAGCACCGAAGCTGCTCGCGTTGTGGTCCTTATGTCTTTGAGTCTCAAGCGAAGCAGCTCCACCTCTTTAACTGCATCTACTGTCTTCATATGGCTGATCGTTGAGGAAAGGCCTGGAGACTTGCACCACTCTTTCTTCTTTGCTCCCCATTTCCCCAAATCATAACCACCGCTGAATCTAGTAGCTTTCCTCCCTCCTGTAAATCAGTTTGTGCAAATTGACACCTGAGGGCCACTAGATGCCCTGCTTTATTAGGTACACTCCTTAACTCAGCCTGCGTGCCTGCTACATTAGCATCAGTGCTCATGATCGTCTGTATATAATCTACACTCAATCAAGAGAAGTGTTTACTAATTGATTCATAACCACATCCGATATGAAATAGCACCACCTAATAACATGCAGTTGGAAAAAAAAAAAAGACTTTTTCTTGTACTTGGAAACCAAAGCAAATATATATGAGTAAATGGCATAAAGCAAAAAATGGAACCCACTGTGCTGCAAGACTAACAATATGGCAGTAATATGTGCCTGCCAAACTGCCATCTCCACAAATTAATCTTTCATTTCATCTCTGGATTTACTGTCACACTTCGGCTGGGAGTACGGTTATGACTGAATTGAGATTCTTTTATGTTCATTCTTCATGCTACAACATAATAAATATTTTTATTGCCAAAGTTTTCTTGATGCATATATTATTAAAAATCATAGAATTTGTCTCATAGTTGGCTATATGGGATCAAAAGAAGTAACATTCTTTAAAGTACAGAGTACCTGAAGGAGGTTCACAGAAAATCCATATGAATATATTAAATGTCATCAAACATGCACACACACGCAAACATACACAGTGGGTCAGTCTCTAGTGCTTTACAAATGACATTGGCTCTATTGCCTGTTTTAGGTTCTTTCTCAAAGTGTCCCTAAAATACTTAATTCTTCTCCATTAAAAAGTTTTCATTGGTTATTGATACTGATTGAAATGAAAAACAGAGGGGTGCCTGGGTGGTTCAGTCAGGTAAGCGTCCAGCTTCAGCTCAGGTCATGATTTCATGGTTCGTGAGTTCGAGCCCCACATTGGGGTCTGTGCTGACAGTTCGGAGCCTGGAGCCTGCTTTGGATTGTGTCTCCCTCTCTCTCTGCCCCTTCCCCACTCAAGCTCTGTCTCTCTGTCTCTCTGTCTCTCTGTCTCTCTCTCTCAAAAATAAACATTGGAAAAATTTTTTTGAAAGAAATGAAAAGCAGAATATTGGCCTCCATTTACTGAAGGACTTGGCATTTGTACATGAGCATGTTGCATATAATGTCATGGTATAAGGATAAGGATAGTGCTTAATGCAAAATAATGTGTGAGAATCCTTGCACAATATCCATGCAAGCAGATTATTATTACTGGAGAGTGTGACAGATTAAATAACTATTTTTTTTCCTTATGACATTGACAGTTAAAAGGGCACAAGAAACACATAAGAGTTCTCAAGGCCTAGTCTCAAAATTTAGCATTGATTTTTGCCTCATCCCATGGCCCAACACAAGTTTAAGTAGCCAAGCCCAGAATCAAGTGAAAAGGAAATCTACTCTGCCCATGATGATACCTTGGCAAATGTGAAGAAGGGAAAAATGAAGAATTTAGACCAATATGTCAGATAGTCACATGATTTCATGTCATGTTTCTATTTCTGATCTGCTTTTCTGTTGAACAAACCTGAGTAGAAAACTCAGTGTTTTATTCAAAGTCATACTTAAAAACTAAGAGAAAAGTACCTACAGTAATGCTTTCCTAGGTATATTATAAGGTCCACTGATGGGCTATATGGAAACTCTTGAAAAACTACAAACACACCCAGTCTCAAGTCCTTAGTTTTTTGTTTTTAAGTTTTTGTATTGAACTGTGACCATCCTCTATATATTTTTAGTTTTAAATAACGTTAAGAGAGTATTGGTAAATCATCAAGTGGTTTACTAAAAGCAGGTCTTCCAAAACACTGGGCATGGTTCTGGTTCTGTTTACCTAGGGATTTAAGTTCAACATTATAAAAAGTCTCACTGTCGTACCATATTACCTTTGTGAAGCTCTTAATGCATGTTGCAAATGGAAAATTAGAATCCCCACAATTTGGGGCAAGGATGCCTTGGTATCAGAATTGTTTTGAACTGAAAGTGGTTTTGAATTGCTGCTTTGCTTGCTTTTCAACCGTAAAAAAAACTGTTGATTTATCTTAATCATAATTTATTTGCTGTGTGCTTACTGTTGCTAAACTTACTTGGGGCAGTAGTATTTTAGACTTTTAAAAGACTCTATTCTAAGGTTCAGAGATGTTGTGGGTCAAGTAATGATCACTTGTAATTTTGTTTTTATTGTAATTCTACATAGTTCACGTGCACGGGCACCAAAAGATAAGTGCAAAATGGCAATTTTCGTAATAGTGTAACTTTTCTTTTAGAAGGTGGGAGTTGATTGATTAGAATAGAGTGGTATAGACTTGTCTGTGTAGACTAATGGGGTGTGGTTTGAGAGCTATTCTTCTAGATCAAAGTACATGATGTGATTAGGGTTAAATCAGGGAAAGCTGTACATGAAGCCCAATATCTGAAATCGCCTTCAGTTCTCTTAAAAAAATGGCCCTAATTTGACCTCTCTCATCTCGTGTACAGTAGGCAGCATCCCTGATTATATATTTAATATTCCAGTAACTTGACAATGTGTAACATAGAGGGTGTTATTTGTGCAATTCCTAAGTGAAAATTCAATCATTTGGTCAATTGTACAGTTTCTTCTAAACACATGGATGTAGTATAAGCGGTTGAAGTATTCACTTTGAATCCAGATATTTTGGTACTAATTAGTTGTAGTTGTTACTATTCTGATTTTTTTTAAGTGCTAAGGTATGTGTACTAAGGAAATGACTTGTTTTCTTTCTTTTTATTTACCTGAAAGTTAGGAAAGTGGTGACAGGAAACCCACAAGGATTTAAAAGGATAAAGTGAGATTCATAAATTTTCTTGACATAGACCAAGAATAATGCTAACAGTGTATAATAGCTTGGGTATTTATTTACCTTTACATTTTATTACTAGATACTACATAGTATAATTTGAACTGACTTGGTAAAGAATTATTTTAAGTTTTCACCTTTAATTCATCTTTTAAAACTTCTCTGGACTCTTAAAGCTGTATGCATAAGATTTGCTATGTTGAAATCTGAAGGCACTATCATGTAGTAGACTAGGTGAATATTGTAAAAAAGCCCAGATTTTGGAGTCTAGTAGAAAAGTTTAAGAATTAAGTTTAAGAATTGTGTAATGTGGGAAAGTCACTTAGCTTTGGTAAAACTTGTTTTCTTACAAATGACATAAGAAAAAAAGCCTACTTTATAAGAAGGTTGCAAAGATTAATGGTGACATACGAACTATGTTTTTTATTAAATTTGCTTAATAAATAGCTTAGAATTGATTAATATTATTTCCTTAAGTTAGGAAATGACTGGATGTTACATAGGAAGTCACCATTTCAGTTCCATTAAAAGAAGGCTGAATGAATTCTTATATTAGAATGGCTATTCCACCATGGCTTTCAGATCTCAATCATATAATAGTCCAGAAAATGTCATGAAAATGATAGCTGGATTATACTAAAGAGAAAGAAAAAGTTGATGGGAGAAGGGAATGAAGTCAGGTGTGTAAGCAATTATAGCCATGATTGGAGGGGGAAATTTTGAGGTTATCAATAGTAAAATCAATGGACTATAGTGAATATGCTCCTTTCATTCCCAGAAAAGCATAGACTAATTCTCAGTCCTTTGGGGATGGTGGTTCATCCATACTGAAAATGTTAATTTTTTTCAAAAATGTGTTGAATTACTAGTAATGAGAAGTTTACAACTGGAGGGAGTGTAAGCAAAAAGCTTTTGCTTTTAACATGGGACTCTGTCCTTTTTGTGTGTGTGTATTTATTTTTGAGAGAGAGAAAGAGCATGAGCAGGGGAGGGGCAGAGAGAGAGGGCGAGACACAGAATCCGCAGCAGGCTCCAGGATCTGAGCTGTCAGCACAGAACCTGACTCCAGGCTCCAGCTCACAAACTGTGAGATCATGACCTGAGTCGAAGTTGGACACTTAGCCAACTGAGCTCCCCAGGCTCCCCAGGACTCTGTTCTTTTTACAACAGAAGTATCTTAAAAATTCCTTTATGTGAAAAAAAAAATATGAATGGATGTCAGTTTTCAACCTTTTTGTGTGTTCCAGGGTGGGAAAGTGCTATGTAGTGGCCAAGAGGGACAAGTTATGGTGGTTGTGTCAGTGGTTTTGAATTTTGTTTTCTGCAATTTTACAAATGCTAAAATTAAAAGTCAGTATAATTCCACTGTTATTTTAAAAGGGTGCTGGGATACTGTAGTCATGGATACCAGATCATTGTAATTGATGAAATGGATCTCAGTCAACTGACAGACTTATAATAACTTTAGTGATGAGTTAATGAAGTTAATCAGGTTTGGACACAACCTTTGTATTCTTAATAATATATTTCATTTTTTAAAAAAATTTTAATGTTTTATTTTTGAGAGAGAGAGACAGAGCATGAATAAGGGAGGAGCAGAAAGAGGGAGACAGAATCTGAGCAGGTTCTGTTATGCCCAGAATTTGTGATCCCCAAAGACCACCAGGGAGCCGAGTCCGATGCAAAAGCAAAAGAGCCTTTATTCGAGCTAGCTCGAGCTCAATCCCCCCTACCTGCACCGACGCAGGGGTGAGATACCAGAGAGAGAGCGCTAGTTTCAAAAGGGCAAAGGTTTTATTGGGGCCTAGGGGCAGTTGGTGAGGTAATGGCTGTGGCCTCAGCCGATTGGCTGGGGAAGGGTTGGAGTCCTGTTACACAGGTCGCTGGGCGTGTTTTGATCAGGAAGTTTGAACGGGTGAGTGGGAGGTTACTCAAGGGGAGGAGGCGTGGTCTAGGTGAAGGACACAGAACAAGATGGAGTCGGCAGCAGAGGCCCGCCCTTTCATTTCCCCCCATGTCATGTAGCTTACGACCCAATCATGGGACCGGCTGCATTTATGGTGACAAGGGGAACAGAGTTTGGAGGTTTACGCAAAGTTCTGGGAAGCAAGTGTCCCTGGGGTGGCTCTGGGAGGTCTGATTAAGTATTGTCCCTGAGCTGGTGTTTATGATCTGCCAGGTGATATTTTGGGGGGTGTGGGGACTCCCGGCAGCATGAGCAATGACAAGCAGAGTTAACAGAGTTACCAATATTAGATGGGTCAAATGCGCTGTAGCTTGAGCTTGAGCGGGTTGTGTTGGTCCTGACTGATGGCCCATCGCGTGACGAAGTCCTTCCGGATCTAGGAGGGGTCTGCTGGCCGAACGTGGGTGTGATGGACCCAGGTCGCGATGCCGTCTACTTTGAGAGCGGTGGGGGTTGTCAACACCACGATGTAGGGTCCCTTCCAGCGTGGCTCGAGGGTCTCTCGGTGGTGCCTCTTGACATAGACCCAGTCTCCCGGCCTGTACTGATGAGGTGTCGGGGTCGGGCCAGCCTGGTAGATGGCACGGAGGCGCAGCCAAATGTCCTCGTGCACCCTCTGGAGCCCTCTCAAGGAAAGAAAAAGTTCTTGATCTTTAAACTCAGCAATAAGTTCAGTTCGAAGGCTGGTAATAACAGGGGGTGGCCTGCCAAACATGATCTCGTAGGGAGTAAAACCCAGAGTGTAAGGAGTGTTTCTAACCCGGTAAAGGGTGTACGGTAGGAGAGTCACCCAGTCCCCGCCAGTCTCCATGGTTAATTTGGTAAGGGTCTCTTTTAGGGTTCTATTTATGCTTTCTACCTGTCCTGAGCTCTGGGGCGTATAAGCACAATGTAATTTCCAGTTTGCCCCCACCACCTTGTCTACTGCCTGTGTTACCTGCGAGATAAAAGCTGGTCCATTGTCTGATCCTACCATGGCAGGAAAACCATACCTGGGTAAGATGTCTTCTAGTAGCTTCTTAGCCACCGTCTGAGCCGTTTCATGCTTGGTTGGGTATGCCTCCACCCAGCCAGAGAAGGTGTCTGTAAATACTAAAAGATATTTATAACCATACTTTCCTGGTTTGACTTCAGTAAAGTCGACTTCCCATTGGGCTCCCGGTCTGGTGCCTCTGAGCTTGGTTCTTTTTTTATTTGATGTGGCTCTCGCGTTGGTGAGTTGGCAGGTCTTGTAGGCAGATACAACTTGCTCTATTTTGGTGTCCTGTTGGTGAATCTTGATTCCGGCATGTTGGATTAAGTCTTTTAATTTTCGGGCCCCCATGTGAGTAGACCGATGCATGTGCTCTAATATTGAGACTCCAAGCCGGTCTGGCAGCACGAGCTCCTTGTTAGGTGTATACCACCATCCCTTTATCTCCTGGGCCATGGGGAGTTTCTTGATCCACTGTAACTCCTCCTGGGAGTATTTGGGCTAGTCTGGTAAAACTGGGTCTCCCGGGTCCAGTAGTTGTACGGTCATGGTGGGGACTGAAGTAAGGGCTACTGCCTTCGCTGCCTGGTCAGCCTTTCGATTACCTCTAGCTACTGGGTTATCAGCTTTTTGGTGCCCTTGGCAGTGGATAATGGCTAGCTTGGCAGGAAGCCATAAGGCCGTAAGCAGGTTAAATATCTTCTGCTTATTTTTTATAGTCCGTCCTTCTGCCGTCAGTAACCCCCTCTCCTGATAGATTGCCCCATGAATATGAGCTGTGGCAAATGCATAACGGCTGTCTGTGTAGATGTTAAGCCATTTTCCAGCTCCCAGCATCAGCGCCTTGGTGAGGGCTATGAGCTCTGTTTGCTGGACTGACGTTCCGGAGGGTAGAGCCTCCGCCCATACGGTGTCCGTTTCAGTGACCACCGCTGCACCCGCATACCTGTGTCCATCTCGCACAAAGCTGCTGCCCTCAGTGAACCAAGTAGCCTCGGCATCGGGGAGGGGCCGGTCCGTCAGGTCCGTCCAGAATCCATGTACTTCTTCCAGGATTCCCGCACAGTCATGTAGTGGAGCACCTAGGTCAGGGTCGGGCAGCAGGGTTGCAGGATTGAGGGCTGCACTGGGGTGGAACCGCACTCGTGGAGGGTTGAGTAGGAGGCTCTGGTAATGAGTCATATGTGTATTGCTCATCCATCTATCAGGAGGCTGTTTCAGGACTCCTTCAATGGCGTGTGGGGTCGTGATCCAGATCTCCTGTCCTAGGGTCAGCTTGTCTGCATCCTTGACTAGGAGTGCTGTCGCCGCAATAATTCTTAGGCATGGCGGCCAGCCGCAGCCACTGGGTCTAGTTTCTTAGACAGGTAAGCCACTGGGTGGTTCCAGGGGCCTAAGGCTTGAGTTAGAACCCCTTTTGCTATTCCCTTATGTTTGTCTACAAAGAGGTGGAAGGGCTTCGTAATGTCTGGTAGGCCCAGGGCTGGGGCACTTAGGAGGGCCTTTTTTAACCGATTAAAGGCAGTTTCTTCTTTTTTAGTCCATTTAAATGTTTTCCCCTCTTTGGTAGCTTCAAATAGGGGCCTGGCGATCTCAGCAAAACCTGGAACCCAGAGGCGGCAGTAGCCGGTTGATCCTAGGAATTCCCTCACTTCTCTTCTGGAGGTGGGAGTAGGGATCTTTAGGACAGTTTCTTTTCTAGCATCTGATAACCACCACTATCCGCCCTCCAGGATATATCCCAGGTAACTTACCCTCTCCCTGCATATCTGAGCCTTCTTCATGGCTGCCCGGTACCCTAAGGCCTCCAGGGTAGCCAGCAGGTCCTGGGTCCCTCGCTCACAGTCTTTGGCCGTGTCGGCAGCAATCAGGATGTCATCTACGTACTGTAGAAGGGTAAGGCCAGGGTGCTCCCTTCTGTACTCACCCAGGTCCTCGTGTAGTGCCTCGTCGAAGATGGTGGGCGAATTTTTGAATCCCTGAGGCAGCCATGTCCAGGTGAGTTGCCCACTGTAGCCCTCCTCCGGATCATGCCACTCGAAGGCGAACAGGGGTTGGCTCTGGGGTGCCAGCGGCAGACTGAAGAAGGCGTCCTTTAAATCTAGTACAGTATACCAGACCCTGGAGGGCGCCAAGGAGCTCAAGAGAGTATATGGGTTGGGAACAGTTGGGTGTATGTCCGCGACCCTCTTATTTACTTCCCGGAGGTCTTGTACCGGTCGGTAGTCATTTGTGTGAGGCTTTTTGATCGGCAGTAGGGGGGTGTTCCAGGCAGACTGGCAAGGAACTAGTACCCCTAGGCTTCGTAGTCTCTGGATGTGTGGCTGGATCCCGTTCCGGGCCTCCTGAGACATGGGGTATTGTTTGATCCTTACTGGACTCTCTCCTGGCTTGAGCTCTACCAGGACTGGGGTCCTGTGAGCGGCTAGTCCTATCCCCCCCGTCTCTGCCCAAACCGAGGGGAATTCTTTTAGCCATCTGTCTATATTATCCTCTCTTGGGAGCGCCTCCTGGTGGAGGCGGTATTCATCCTCCAGTTTCATGGTCAGTACCTGGATGGGGTGGCCCTTGCCATCGGTGACCTGAGGCCCCCCTTGTCTGAAAGTTATCTGAACTCCAATCTTGGTCAGTAAGTCCCATCCTAACAGCGGGTAGGGGCATTCTGGTATTACCATAAAGGAGTGGGATACCCGGCCCATTCCCAAATCTACTGTTCTTCGGGTAGTCCATGAATACTGGCTCATACCAGTTGCCCCTTGTACCCAGGACTTCTTGCTGGCTAGTTTTCCTTGTGGGGTGTGGAGGACCGAATGTTGTGCTCCGGTGTCGACAAGGAAGTCAACAGGGGTCCCCTCCACTTTAAGAGTTACCCTGGGTTCGGGGAGAGGGTCCGAACCCCGACTCCCCTAATCACTTAGTTCATCTAGCTCTAGGACTTTTACTTGATCAGTCTTGTTTCCCTTCCCGCTGGCCCTTTTTGGACAATCTTGGGCCCAATGCCCTATCTCCTTGCAGTATGCGCACTGATCCTTCTGCAGCCTCTGCTTCTCCCCTTGGTGGTTCCTTTACCTTTTCTTGCATCGTCTGCCAGCTGCCGGAGATGGCAGTCTCGTTCCTTGGGGAAGTCAGCAGTGATAGCTAGTAGTATTCTGGCCAGGTCTCGAGTCTGTTTACTGCTGGCAGCCGCCATGGCGCGAGCCTGCTTGTCCTCAGGAGGCTCCCGGTTATTATATACCTTTTCGGCTACCACCAGTAATTCCTGCAGACTTTTTTCTCCTAGTCTATCTATTTTCTGTAATTTTCTCCTAATGTCTATGGCCGATTGGTTTACAAAGGCCATGATAACAGCTGCCTTGCTTTCCGGAGCCTCTGGATCCATGGGGGTATAGGTACGGAATGCCTCCATGATCTGTTCTAAAAAGGCAGCCGGAGATTCATCTTTTCCCTGTTGTACATTTCCTACCTTGGCCAAATTGGTTAGCTTTCTAGCAGCCATTCGAAGACCCCCCATTAGAGTCTGACGGTAGACCCAGAGCCTCTCCTTACCTTCTGCCGTGTTGAAATCCCACTGGGGCCGAGTTAAGGGGAAGGAGGCATCTATCTGAGCCTGGTTGGTGGTGGGATTCCCGTCTGCGCCCAGAACTAGTTTTCGGGCCCCATTGAGGATTCTTTCTTTTTCTTCAGTCGTGAACAGGACCTGCAAAAGCTGCTGGCAATCATCCCACGTGGGCTGATGGGTAAAAAGAACAGAGTCTAATAAATCAATAAGCTCTGCCGGTTTCTCGGAAAACTTAGGATTCTGAGCTTTCCAATTGTAGAGGTCACTAAGTGGCGAAAGGCCAATAGTGATGGGGCTGATTCCCCTCCGCGTCTGGGGGTCCGGTGGCTCGCAGGGGCAGAATAGTGGAGTCGGTGGCGGAGGCGGATTGTTCCCTCTGAGCCCTTTGTCTGGTAAAGAGCGGGCTTCCCACTGGAGTGTTTCTGCCTCCTGCTCTTGGAACAGCGTCTGCCTCCCCCAGAGGGGGAGGATGGTGTTCTTCCGGCATCCTAGAGGGGTTATACGGGGGAGGAAAAAATAATTCTTCTTCAGTACCCCCCTGTAAGACAGGGTAGAGGGGTGCTGAAGGCTGGATAAGACTTTTCTTCTTCTTTGTCCCCTGCAAAGCAAGAATGGGTTTGGCTCCGGAGGGAGCGGGGCTAGGAAGGGCTTAAGCCAAGAGGGTGGGAAGAGGGGTAGTCTGAGTCTGTCCCATAATGCCCGTCCAGTAAGTCCACAGAACAAAACAGAGAAACACAAAAACAGACAAACCGAGGGCCCCTAGAAAGTCTTCCAACTCCATGGAAGCAAAACTGAAAGCTAGCTTAGACCTTCCAAAACAGATGAGGGGATTCCACGTCCCTCCAGAAGGGAGAATCGGAACGTCTTCCGAAACTCCCGGCCCATGGTCCTCCTGTGCGTCTACTTAGACCGCGTCGGGCACTACCAGAATTCCAGAAATGAGCTCACACAGAAAAGACAGAACAAACAGACAGACACTAACCATGGCCAGTCAGGCTCTCCGGTTCGGGGGTCCCTTGGGGGTCTTGGGGATCCCAGACGAGCCCCCAAATGTTATGCCCAGAATTCGTGATCCCCAAAGACCACCAGGGAGCCGAGTCCGATGCAAAAGCAAAAGAGCCTTTATTCGAGCTAGCTCGAGCTCAGTCCCCTACCTGCACCGACGCAGCGGTGAGATACCAGAGAGAGAGAGCGAGTTTCAAAAGGACAAAGGTTTTATTGGGGCCTAGGGGCAGTTGGTGAGGTAATGGCTGTGGCCTCAGCCGATTGGCTGGGGAAGGGTCGTGGCCTCGGCCAATTGGCTGGGGAAGTGTTGGAGTCCTGTTACACAGGTCGCTGGGCGTGTTTTGATCAGGAAGTTTGAACGGGTGAGTGGGAGGTTACTCAAGGGGAGGAGGCGTGGTCTAGGTGAAGGACACAGAACAAGATGGAGTCGGCGGCGGAGGCCCGCCCTTTCAGTTCCAGGCTCTGAGTTGTTAGCAGAGAGCTCGATGTGAGGCTCAAACCCACAGACTGCATGATCATGACCTGAGCCAAAGTCGGATGCGTAACCGACAGAGTCACTCAGGCATCCCAATACATTTCTAAGTACACACACACACACACACACACACATACTCACACAGATATATGCATATATACAAATGGCATATAAAAATATGTACAAATGGACATTTATGAAACAGATATATATTTATATGTTTGCTTTCCTTTAATGTTTATTTTTTCAGCTGATACATCCAGCAAAATGTGACTTTACTCTGCATTCCTACAGTATGATTCTTGTTTAACTTGTCTATTGCTGTGTGACAACATACTCCAAAACATATTGATTTAAGCAACAACCCTTTTATTAGTTCATGATTTTCAGTCTAAGCTAGGCTCCTACTTTGTCTTAGAGTGGGTCCCTCACGTAGATGTGTTTTTCAGGTCAGCTTAAGGCAGGGGTTAGCGTCTTTCTTTCCAGCTAGTCTTCGGGACTTTCTTTCTCTGTGTAAATTCTCCATTTGGTTCTTTATGTGGTCTTTCCATCGAGATAGCATGTCTTCTTACATGGAGGGTCAGGGTCAGGGTTCCCAAGGGAACAAAAAACAAGGCAGCTGTGAGTGAGATCTTCTTAAAGCCTAAGCTAGGAAATGGCCAGCATCACTTATAACACATTCTGTTGCTTAAAACAAGTCACAGGACCAGCCTCTATTCAAGAGGGAGGGCATTACATGGGAGTGTGCTTACTGGGATCATAAAAATTGAGAGGCATGATTCACTGGAATCTAGTAACCTGGGTTCCCTGGGTACCCTACTGATTCACATTCCTCCACATATAAAATACATTTACCCCTTGCCCTGGACCTTCAAACTTCTCATCCCATCAGCGCTTCAAGTCAAGCCTGAGGTCCAGGATCTCATCATCTAAATTATGAAGGTAATAACGCTTCTTGGGTAAAATTCCATTGCTTTCAGGAAATATTTGAATTAAAAAGACATGTTTTCTTTTCCACATCCACGGAACATTTGATGGTAAGACAAGGAAACAACAAATGCGATAGATACTCCCACACAAATGTTTGTGTGAGAGTGGGGTGTGGCCAGTTGTAGACAAAGCACTGGGTAATTGATGTACAGTAATCTTGAAATCCAGCCAAGCATTTAGCACCATCCTCAGCCTCTACTCTGGGGTGGGGGATGTAAATTGGTTGGGACTGATCTCTGTTCCATGTCACCTTATGTTGGTTCTTCCTGTTGCTTGATTTTGTAATCTGGGCCTTTTGACTTTTAACGATTAACTTTCCATAAGAAAAGTTCGATGTTTGCATCTGGGCAGTTTTCTCAAGTCTGCTTTCTCACATTAGAAGTTTTGAAATTCAGAGGCTCATTTGCATTTTGTACTGACTCTATCCCTTTTAGACCAAATTTATTAATTCCTTTAAAAATGTTGAGGATGTTTTAAAATTTAGATTCCATCCACTCCATTAGACAAAACCCATGCCCACAGATCTCTCCAAGATAGGCCCAACTTCACATGGATATAGAGTCAGGAAGTCATGAAACAGTATACTCAGCATCTCCAGAAGCTCTTTCTTCTAGTGGACAGTGTCTACAAGGCATGTCTTTAAAATCATTTAGAGCCCCTTTTTCTGTCTGAGAGGATCTGAGAAGCTCTCTGCCTTTTGAAATCTTTAGAAAGAGACTTACAGCCAGGTCTTGATTTTAGTCTTAAGTTCACATTTGATTTTTGCCTTGGATTTGATTTTTGCATTCAGGCCATTTCCATTTTGAGAAACTTGCTAAATGCACAACTATGAATACAAAGTTTTTATTTTCCAACCCAGCACATTCAGATTGAAAATGTTTCATGTAGATTCTGTTTCAAAATGAAAAGAAGTTCCTTCTTTAATACATCAGTCTCTGTAACCTCTTATGCAGAGCAGAAGAAGCCTGTAAGCACTTGCAGCATTGTCCATGGCAATCTCTTTAGCAAAATTCTTAAGCTTATTAGGAACATTTGCTAATTATTATAGGTGACAGTTTCTCTCATTATCCTTCCAGTAAATCATTCAGATCCCTTTCTTCAGTCTCAAGTAAGGTTTCCTTATTGCTTCCCCACCCTCCTATAGTACTCTCCTTGGAGTGAGTCCTTTGGTGGTCTTCTTACTGGCTG
The DNA here is from genome assembly GCF_046562875.1 of Panthera onca. NCBI lineage: Eukaryota > Metazoa > Chordata > Mammalia > Carnivora > Felidae > Panthera > Panthera onca. The sequence goes on from NC_138344.1 coordinate 126,388,765, forward strand.
TTCCCAAAGTCAGTGCCGCAGTTTCAGGATTTCTTTTGGCAGTCCCCACCTACCCCCCGCCCCATGCCGCCCTCACTGGTTGCTAGGTTGGTCATATTTTACTTTAATTATATATGGGTACATATCAAACCACTCCCAAGGCAGTGGATTAAAATAACATTCTTTTTACTCATAGTTCTCAGTCTGGCCGAGCCCAGCTAGGCAGTTCTTACTCTGTTTTTGTCAGCAGGCATTTGTGTAGCTGCATTTAGCTGTAGGGTTCCCTGGGGTCTGGCCTTAGCTATAACACTAGGATGGTAAGACTGTCTCCCTCTCCATCTCCCCTCCCCTTGTTTCTCCTCCCTCCCCATGCCCCTTTCTCTCTGGGTGGTGTGCAGTTTCAGGAATTCTGTTTCTCTATTTGTTCTCTTCTGGGAGGGTAGACATAGTTCATACATGGAAACTCAGTGACTCAGCACCAAAGAGCACCAAAATGGAAACTTCCAGACACTATTTCAGTTTAGTACTGGAACTGACACAACATTACTTCTGCTACCTTATCCATGCTTAAACAAGTCCCAGGACCAGTCCATATTTAGGAGGAATGTGAATCCCATGAGGCAAGCTTCACTGTGGTCCACCCATGTAAAAGAAGTCATATGTCTAAAGCAAAAACATTTTTCCCCCTCTAAGTTGAAGTCATTCTTCTAAAATCTTTTTGCTAGATTTGATGTGTTCTTAGCCAGTGAGAAATCTGCTGTTTGATAGTTTCCAGTTATCCTATCAGGAAACTTGAGGTGTTTAGGCCACCCATAGACCAACTAGAGAAGAGTCCTATGAGTTGCCTCTTAATTGTCAACAGAGCCATTAGAGTCTAATTTACATGACCATGAAAGCTCCTTGGAGGTGATGGTGCAAAATAACCAAGGGCAAGAAAGATTAACTATCCTTTAAAGATTTAGATAGTCTGAGAATAACAACTGCTCTAACATCTTTCTAAATAAGTATTGGTTATTTCACATGTGTGCACACACAGGCTTTTGTGTGTGTGTGTGTGTGTGTGTGTGTGTGTGTGTGTGTGTGTGTGAGGGGGGCGTAGAAGGTAGTTGATATTGATTGGAAGATACAGGAGCAGAGCAGAAATGGAAAGAGAAAGAGGGAACCAAGAAGTCAATAGTTAAAAGAACTTGAAAACATGATCCTTGAAAAACTATATAGATGTACTTATTTAGAGACACTAAAGCACTTGTGTAGTTTTCTCTTAAGTAATATTGTATTCAGTTTTAAGGATGATGGTTGATGGAAATGATAGAAACAATTTGAAAATATCAACTTTTTCTTCCAAATGATCTGACCTGTAGCCTATTTTTGTAAATAAACTTTTATTAAAATAAACCCACACTCATTCATTTTCATATTTTCTGTGGCCGCTATCATGCTAAAATGCCAGAGGTTAGTAGTTTCAGTACAACCATATGGCCCACAGAGCTGAAAATACTTATGATCTGGCCCTTTACAGAAAAGTTTCACTCATTACTAATCTAGGGAAAGTCCTGAAAAAGCAAAAAAGGTTACCTGTGAAAACGTCACTTATTGATCCATCTTTATATAGCTCAAATGACTAAGATGCAGCTCCATTTCTATAGGGTCTTGTTATCCAAATAGAAGGTAGATAATACACCAATGCAGGAAACCATAACTCTTTGGCATTTGGACATTTAGTCTTTAATTCACTGAAACAAACAGAAAAAGATTTTCATAAATATTGTCGCTGATGGAATGTCCCAATTCATAATTTCATTTAGAAATCTGGAAAGGAGATTATATTTTAGGGGCATGTTTTTAAAAGAAATAATATTCAATTCCATTGGCATATAGTAAATAGAATTAATTGAAAATCTGGTTCAAAACCAAATTCATTCATTTTCTACCTTTAAACTGATAACTCACTTCCCATTTATTAATTATCTAAAATATCCAAAACACATATGCAAATATCATAGACATCAGAATAAGTACAAGAATAATTTTCATCATTTTGCCAGATTAAAAAAATTACTAATGTTTTCAAAATCTCCAATATAAAAATAACAGCCAACAATTAATTCATTGCATTTTGAGCAAAATCATCAACACAGGCAAAATTTCACAAATAAATTACCATTATTTAGCATTTGGGAAATAGACTTATATCAATCAAAATGAGTATCTCTCATTTTGGGAAAACTTTCTTTTTTTTTAATGTTTATTTTTGAGAGAGCATGCACACAAGCAGCGAAAGGGCAGAGAGAGAGAGAGAGAGAGAGAGAGAGGAGAGACAGAGAGGAGAGACAGAGAGAGAGAGAGAGAGAGAGAGAGAGAGAGAGAGAAATAGAAGATCCCAAGCAGGCTGTATGCTGTCAGTACAGAGCCTGATGTGGGGCTCAAGTTTGAGAACTGCAAGACCATGACCTGAGCCAAAATCAGATGCTTCACCAACTGAGCCACACAGTCTTCCCTGGGAAAACTTTTTGCAAAAAATTCTAGAGGCACCTTGGTGGCTCAGCCAGTTGAGTGGAAGACTTTGACTCAGGTCATGATCTCAAGGTTCATGAGTTTGGGCCCCACTCAGAGCCTGGAGCGTGCTTCAGAATCTTTGTCTTCCTCTTTCTGCCCCTCCCCCACTCACACTGTCTTTTTCTCTCAAAATAAATAAACATTAAAAATTTTTTTAAAAGTCTAAAGTAGTAGCAATTAACGCTTCCTGAGAAATTGCACTGTGATAAGCATTGTGCAAGAAGGGTATATTACTTTCACAGATGAGATTTATGGATCATAAGCAATTAGACAAAAATCATAAATACAATGGCTGTGCTATTTATGTTTTGCTGTCTCTGAGATTATGTGAAGGAAGGAATGAAGATAAATTTTCAGAAAGGGTTATCTATGTTGTGAGGAATTTATAGCACTTGTATTAGAATGTAGATTCCTAGAGGGAAAGAGCCTCAGTGTGTTTATTTTGCTTTCTTACAGCTTTCTTTACACATCCAAGCAAAGAAGATAGTTGGTGTTTGCAGAAGTGAAAAAGTACCTTTGGTTTTATTTCAAGTATTACTGCACAACTTTTCAAGAATTCATATAAGCAATGAGGCATATATTCAAAACACTTATTTTTTTTATTCCAGAGATATGAAGATGTCCTTCCAAAGACGTGTTCAGTTATTAACCTATTGGATTTTATAGGCATTGTGTAAGAATCATAGTTCAAATGTCTTGCTCCCTGATCCTCATTAACTTGGGTGAGAATTTATACCTGAGGTGACTGTCAGCTCTCTTGCATTTCTGCTTATTTATCTGTGCTAACTTCAGGTTTGTAACACTTCTTTATAATTTTCCTTTCATATCTTGAGTCACAAACTATATAAGAGCTGAAGACTGGTCAGTATATTAACTGGAACAAAGTCTGACAATTCCTAAGCCAAATCCAGGGAGCTGTCTATATCCTTATACTTTCTCATCCCACACTCCAGAAGGCTTCTCTTACAACTTGGTGTAAAAGACATTGATGGATGTAAATTCTGACTACTTCGGGAACCTATTTCCAAAGCCCAAGCCTGCATCTAGCTCTGCACTTTGCAGTCAACTTTATCACATTTCTTTGTCAAAATCCATAATCCCTTATCTCAATCCTTTGGTTGTACTTCCCACTAAGTAAAATTCCTGTCTTTGTATGGAGCAGGTGATTGAGTCTATGGCAGAGACTGCTAAGTGTGCACCAAAACTATTTACTTTTTTGGGCACACAGCTAGATTACATTTTCCAGAATCCCTGTGGATAGGGGTGGTCCTATATAGAGTTTCAACTAATAAAAGTAAGTGGAAGGAAAGTATGCCAGTTCCCAGGTCTGGCTCATAAAATCACCTCCCTGGGTTATTGCTCTTTTTTCTTCAGATGCTAGTCGGCAGCACCTTGGGAGACTTAGGAAGGTATATGGTAAGGATAGCAGAGTTTCTGTCAGCTTGGGACACTGAAGGACTGCAACCGCATGGCACAGGAAAACTGTGCTCCTGCGTGGATTCAACATAAGTGAGGAATAAACTTCTGTGTGTTAAATATGGCATTCTGTTATTTGGAGGTTAGAATAAAGCATTAATGTATTCTGTCTTAAAATCGATTTTTTCCAAATGAAGATGTTTTTTCTTTTAATACCAACTTAGGGAGATACTAATTGGTAAGCGCTAATTGTTGAATCAATCAAAGGTACACATGAATAAGTAACGTATCCTATCCTTATTGTTGTTGCTTCCCAATCTGGCTTATTATTGACCTATATAAATACAAAATTTGCGGATATAAATAGTATTTAGTATTTCTAACTTGATAATACTTTTTTAATTTTTAATTTTAGGGAGAGCATGAGCGAGGAAGAGTAGTAGAAAGGGAGAGAGAGAGAATCTCAGGCAGGCTCCATGCTCAGCATGGACTCAATCCCACGACCCTGGAATCATGAGCTAAGCTGAAATCAAGAGTCAGACGCTCAACTGACTGGGCCACTCAGCTGCCCCTAACTTGATAAAATAGTTTTATAATGCAAAGACAAATGTATATGAGTAAGTATATGTCATATAGAGAGTATGTATATAAATGGCAAATGCATTATTCTTTTAACTACTACATTGACCTGCTATGCCAGGCACCGTGCAAAATCCTTCAGATACAACGGAATGCCACCAAGAAAAGTTATGTGTTTGTGGGCCTCACATTCTACTGGTGGAGAAGACAATTATTTTATCAAAGACATATTTATTATTCTTATTAACTATTCAAGTACTTATTTGTTTTAATATCTTTATATAGTTATATTCTTAGATTTTGTTCATCATACTTGATATAACTTAGGGCAGCCTGCAACAAATATTATTCTTTTTAATTTTTTTAATGTTTATTTACCTTTGAGAGAGACAGAGATAGAGCAGGAGTAGGGGAGGGACAGAGAGAGAGGGAGACACAGAATCCAAAGCAGGTTCCAAGCACTGAGCTGTCAGCACAGAGCCTGACATGGGGCTTGAACCCATGAACCACAAGATCATGACCCGAACGAAAGTTGGACACTTAACCGACTGATCCACCCAGGCGCCTCACAAATATTCTTTAATAATGCATAATATATCTGCAGTTGATAACAACATTTACAGTTTAACAGTAATTTTATTTATTTATGTATTTATTTATTTATTTATAATATAATTTATTGTCAAGTTGGCTAACATACAGTGTATACAACGTGCTCTTGGTTTTGGGGGTGGATTCCCATGATTCATCACTTACATACAACACTGAGTGCTCATCCCAACAAGTGCCCTCCTCAGTGTCCATCACCAATTTTCCCCTCTCCCTGTCTCCCCCATCAACCCTCAGTTTGTTCTCTGTATTTAAGAGTCTCCTATGGTTTGCTTCCCTCTCTCTCTGTAACTATTTTTTTCCCCTTCCCTTCCTCCATGGTCTTCTGATAAGTTACTCAAGTTCCACCTATGAGTGAAAACATGATATCTGTCTTTCTTTGACTGACTTACTTCACTTAGCATAATACCCTCCAGTTCCATCCACGTTGCTGCAAATGGCAGGATTTCATTTTCTCATTGCCAGGTGGTATTCCATTGCATATATAAACCACATCTTCTTTATCCATTCATCAGTTGATGGAAATTTAGGCTTTTTCTGTAATTGGGCTATTGTTGAAAGCACTGCTATAAACATTGGGGTACATGTGCCCCTATGAGTCAGCACTACTGTATCCTTTGGATAAATTCCTAGTGGTGCTATTGCTGGGTTGTAGGGTAGTTCCATTTTAATTTTTTGAGGAACCTCCGCACTGTTTTCCAGAGCAGCTGTACCAGTTTGCATTCCCACCAACAGTGTAAGAGGGTTCCCGTGTCTCCACATCCTCACAAATATCTTTTGTTTCCTGAGTTGTTAATTTTAGCCACTCTGACTGGTGTGAGGTGGTATCTCATTGTGGTTTTGATTTGTATTTCCCTGATGACGAGTGATGTTGAGCATCGTTTCACGTGTCTGTTGGCCATCTAGATGTCTTCTTTGGAAAAGTGTCTATTCATGTCTTCTGCCCATGTCTTCACTGGATTATTTGTTTTTTGGGTGTTGAGTTTGAGAAGTTCTTCAGAGATTTTGGATACTAACCCTTTATCCCATATGTCATTTGCAAATATCTTTTCCCATTCTGTCAGTTGCCTTTTAATTTTGCTGATTGTTTCCTTTGCAGCACAGAAGCTTTTTATCTTGATGAGGTCCCAATAGTTCATTTTTGCTTTCAATTTCCTTGCCTTTAGAGATGTGTCGAGCAAGAAATTGCTGTGGCTGAGGTCCATTCTTGTAAGTGGAGTGTTAAAGTCATCTGCAATTACCGTATTCTTACCAATAAGATTGCTTATGTTTGTGATTAATTGTTTTATATATTTGGGTGCTTTGAATTTGGTGCATAAACATTTATAATTATTAGCCCTTCTTGAGAGATAGACCCTGTAATTATGATATAATGCCCTTCTTCATCTTTTGTTACAACCTTTAGTTTAAAATCTAGTTTGATATAAGTATGGCCACTCTAGTGTTTGACTTCCAGTAGCATTATAGATGGTTCTCCATCCCCTCACTTTCAATCTGAAGGTGTCCTCAGGTCTAAAATGGGTCTCTTGGCATGTAGATGGATCTTGTTTTGTTATCCATTCTGATATCCTGTGTCTTTTGATTGGGGCATTTAGTCCATTTACATTCAGTGTTATTATTGAAAGATAGGATTTAGTGTCAATTGTGCTATCTGTAGGTTTCATGCTTATGGTAATATCTCTGGTCCTTTGTAGTCTTTGCCACATTTCACTTACAGAGGCCCCCCCTTAGGATCTCTTGCAGGACTGATTTAGTGGTTGTGATCTCCTTCAGCTTTTGATTGTCTGGGAAAACCTTTATCTCTCCTTCTATTCTGAATGACAGCCTTGCTGGATAAAGGATTCTTGGCTGCCTGTTTTTCCTATTCAGCACATGAATATTTCCTGCCACTCCCTTCTGGACTGCCAAGTTTCAGTGGATAGGTCTGCTCTACCCTTATGTGTCTATCCTTGTGGGTTAAGGCCCGTTTGTTCCTAGCTGCTTTCAGAATGCTCTGTATTTTGCCAGTTTCACTATGATATGTTGTGGAGAAGATAAATTCCTGTTATGTCTGAAGGGAGTTCTCTGTGCCTCCTGGATTTGAATGTCAGCTTCTGTCCCCAGATTGGCGAAGTTCTCAGCTATGATTTGTTCAAGTAAACCTTCTGCCCTTTTCTCTTTCTGTCTTCTTCTGAAACTCCTATGATACAGATATTATTACGTTTCATTGAATCATTTAGTTCCCTAATTCTCCCCTCGTGGTCTAGAATTTTTTATCCCTCTTTTCTCAGCTTCATCTTTTGCCATAATTTTATCTTTTATTTCACTTATTCTCCCCTCTGCCTCTTCAGTCCTCACTGTCACTGCATTTAGTTTCTCTTGAACCTCATTTCTTAATTAGTCATGACTATCTTTTAGTTTCTTGATGTCTGCAGCAAGATTCTCTGCTGTCTTCTATGCTTTTTTTCAAGCCTAGTGATTAATCTTATGACTATTACTCTAAATTCTTTATCAGATATTTTGTGTATATCTGTTTGAGCAATTCTTTAGCTGTCATTTCTTTCTGGAATTTCTTTTGAAGAGAATTCTTTTGTTTTGTCATTTTGGCTAGTTTTCTGTCCTTTATGTGTTTTCAAACTTGTTATGTGTCCTACACCTGCGAGCACTGTTATATTACAGAGGGGTCATATACTGTCCAGGGCATGGCCCTTCAGGAGGTGTTTTTTTTTTTTCAGGCGTGTTACCTACTCTCTGTTGTTGTGACTCTGGTTGCTTTATCTCCCTACTTGTAGTGATCGTTTGGACCCTCCACCAGATGTGTTTTGATTTTTTCTTTGAAGTAACCCTAGAAAAAGAAATTTAAAAAAGGGGGGTGGTGTTGGTGGAAGAGGCCTTATCCCATACAAAGAGAGAAATGACAGGGGTGGGGAAAAAGAAAATAAAAGAAAATTGACCAGGCAAAGAAACTATGCGGCCTACTCCAGAGAGAGACAGAGAGAGAGAGAGAGAGAGAGAGAGAGAGAGAAATGAAGGAGATACAGAACAGGTATAGAGAGAATAGACTAAATATGTCTGCTTAAATAAACCAACAACCAGAACAACGAGACTAGAGAAGGGAAGAAATAAGAAGAAAAAAAATGTAATAATTGTCCAAGAACTAAATCAGAAAATTCAAAATCTCTGGTTTCCTTGGAACTGGCGGCTGCGCTGGTCTGGAGGAAGTGCTGTCTGGTTGGGCGTGTCAATCTTGCTCCAGTAGATACACAGTTACCGCCAGCGGAGGGGCGTGGTTTGGTGTAGGCAGGTCCCCCCCTCCACCGCAGCCTCTTGTCTGTTCCCTGAAACCCCACCTTGTTGCTGACTGGGAGAAAAATGGCAACACCCCAGTCTCCCCTCCCCAGACCGGGTGTCCCAAACCACTCTGTTACAGGCTGCCCTGGCAGTGCTGTGCAGGTGTAAGTAGGCCATCCCTCCCCCCACCCCCGCCCGGGCTCCACAGGCTCCCGTACCTCCCTAGCACTCGTCTAGGATCCAAACCCTGATGTCTAAAGGGATCCCACTCCTCACTCCTTGGTTCTGGGGAAGTGCCACTCCTCCCTGCTGAAAAAGGGTGTCTGGCTGGTGGAAGCAGGCAGGGTCCTTTGTCCTTGGAACGGCTATATAGCTTCTTCCCACAACACTCAAGGGAGGAGACTGCTTTCTCTCACTGTGGACTGTGCCTCTGAACTAGTTACCGAGCCTGGGGTAGCTCCCCTCCTCCCCAGGTGCCTGAACAGAGCAGCCTGCCCCAGTCCAGAGATAGCAGTTAGAGATTGGATCTTTCTCCTTTTTTTCCGATTCCCAGCCTGTGGTTTTTCTCTTCTCCAAATACAATCCTACACTTCCACAGCCTCTCTTTCTCTTCCTTTTGCCTCTCCACGGAAGGGGATCCCTCCCCTCCATGCCTAGGCTGCCCATTTTATCTCTCCCAGTTCACAATCGCACCTAAGGCCTGCCAGGTTGTCCCAGTGGGCCCCTGGAGGTGTCTCTGTCACTCTGTAGCCTGGACTTTTGGAATTCCAAGTCCTCTGGCCTCAACACTGCTGTGTTTGAGGGATGAGGGAACTTTGAGTCCCCCTACTTCTCCACCATGTTGGATCAGCTCCAGGTTTGAATTCTTAAAAGAGAGCATGCAGCCTGCATGCCTGCCAGAGCCAAAGACATTCAATAATTTTAAAAATCACATTTATTTACTTCCTATAAACTAGTGTTGCAGGGTCCCTGGGTGGCTCAGTTGGTTAAGTGTCCGTCTTTGGCTCAGGTCATGATTGCATGGTTCGCACGTTTGAGCCCCACATTGGGCTCTGTGCTGACAACTCAGAGCCTGAGCCTGCCTCAGATTCTGTGTCTCCCTCTCTCTCTTCCCCTACCGTCCTCATGCTGTCTCTGTCTCTCAAAAATAAGTAAATGTTAAAAAAACAAAAAAGAAAAAAAGTGGAAAAAGAAAAGAAACATGTTGAGAATATATGGTAGTTGTACCTTTGTGTATCATTCTACTAACTTTGTTGAAGTAAATAATTTTCACAGATAAATTTTAAATAAAATCCTCTTTTATGGCTATGGAAATGTATCTATATAGTGTTTCAGTAGGTAGAGAAGGAATTGAATAGTTCCCTGTACCTGCCAGTCTTTTCACATAACATAGACATTTGTGATTTCTTTCAGGGATAATATATTCTAAATAAATATCATTTTAAAATCTGTTCCTGTCTTTTCTCTTCACAGTGAAATAATAGGCTACAAACCCCAACATAAACTCTGTTCTCCTCTGTGAAGGTTTTCTTAATGACCTTTCTCTGAATTTCCAGGCAGGTATTATCTACTGTTCTCACTGTTTAGCCATCACTATTTGTTTTCAATTATTCCAACTTCCAATTATGACAACAATAATTGGACTTCTTGTGTTGCTCGATTTTTGTCCAAGAAGCAAATTTTTAACCTTAAGTATTTGGCAGTAATTGAGTACAGATAAGTGCTTCATATCTTCATATATACTAATGGACAAAATAAAGATTAATTGGTTAATTAAAATAATTTTAAAGGTACTTAGATATCTTGCCAAGGACATACTTTAAGAATACTAATATGAAATTATCAGTGCTTCAGAAAAAAGTACAATAAAACAGTTTAATATAGTAGGAGATACTTCAAGGCATTATCACCATGACAAGTTAGTCCTTAAGCAAAGAAAAGCTAAAGAAGTCAACAGAATAAATTTTCACTAAGATGATGCGATTTCCCAGTCTTCCTTAGTGGAATTCACAGTAAGCCACCCCACTTGTTATTCTTGCTAGTGTGGGTTTTTCTTAAATTGATTAGAGCCAATAGGCACATTTCATCATGTCTTAGAGAACATAATGCTATAACATTCTGACTTAAAGAGGAAACATTTTTTAGGAACGTGCACATAGATTTTAAAAAGGCTTCTAGTTCTTCATTTTACTACCCATCTGCAGATCTTTGTTTATCACACAAATGTACCTATTCTCTTCTTTCATATAAATGCAAGTACTAATTAGCGCTCTGAGATATGTTAGCATAGTGCAATCTCAGTTCTAACTTTTCACCCATCCACACAACCAACTTAGTAAGATAATCTAGATAGCTGGTTGCCTTATGTGTCTTATATTTTCTCCCAAAAAGAATCATGGTTTATCAGGTTATTTTAAAAATATATTTTGAAATATTCTGTGTAAGAACACATGTGCATAGTTTAAAAAATAAAACATAAAAAACTAGTGTCCCTTACGTACCTCACCTCAACATTCCCCCTTTCCTTACTTTCAAGATAACTACTCTCCTGAATTTAGGATTGATCATTTCCATGGATTTCTTTATATTTGTATTATGTAAGCATCTTTCTTCAACACTGTAGGGTTTGCATGCGCTTGAACTTTATATATACATATATCAGTCATGTCCTTTTTCAACTTGCCCTTCTTTCCTCAATATTATGTTTGTAAGATTAATGCCTCCCAATATGTGTAACAAAAACTACCAAGCTGCTAATTTTTTAAATCTGTTTTTTTGGGGGAAAGCATCATACAGCTAGACTCTATTTCCTAGCCTTTATAGGTAAGTGTGGCCATATGATAGAGGTCTATGTAATGGAACATGACTGGAAAGGATGGGATATTTCTGGTCCAAGTATTTTAACTAACACTGACATCTTTGCATTTCTGTTCGCAGGATGAAGATGATGACAAGATCCTAGAGGATGGGGAACTACGAGGTGGAAAAGCCTAGTCCCCAAAGTGCCACTTGGAGAAAAGCTGACAGCTGATGAAGAATACCTGCTTTATATATTTTGTAAGTAAAGAAATAATTATCTATAGTTTTTGAGCTATTATACACAGCATTTGTTGTTCCAGCTAATAGTACTTACAGCTTTAGCTCTTTCGTTATATTACCTTTTTTCAAATAAAAATATACCACATTTATTTATCCATTCTTCTGTTAGTGCTAGTTTCCCTAGTTTTTCGTTTTTAGGAATAATATTGTGGTAATAATTTCATACACATCTCCTTGGACACAGGGGCAGGATTTGTACTGGACTGCGTGTGTGTGTGTGTGTGTGTGTGTGTGTGTGTGTGTATGGGATATTGGTTGAAGTTAAACTCTACTACATCTTCCAATTTGCTGGATTTTTGTCAAAGTGATCTCCATAGTGCTTTGACATCTTAAATACCACTGGCTGTTTTTCACATTCTAGGAATATTTTTGACTCTGAAAAACCTGAGATTCTCTTTTGAAGTAGAGAGCTAATTTTTTTTTAATCTTATTATCACTAATTCTTCATTGGTTGTACAATGGGGTTGAGAGGAAATAACAGTGATTGCTAAATTATTATCTACCAGTCATTTATCATTTTGATATCACCTAATTCATCAACTCTGGAAGGTAATCAGGATATCAGAAAAGATTTATCTTAAAAAAAAAAAAAGGAAAGCAGTTCAAGATGGTAAGTCAAAGATTATATATGGAATGATGAGCAAAACAAATCATACACATATGGGTATACATCTTTACTCTAGAAAATAATGATAGTATATAATTTATATAAATAAAAAACACAACATAGAACCATCATCTCAATCAGTCGAAAGTTAGTAGGGGTTGGGGCGCCTGGGTGGCTCAGTCGGTTGAGCATCTGACTTTGGCTCAGGTCATGATCTCACAGTTTGTGGGTTCAAGCCCCGCATCAGGCTCTGTGCTGACAGCTTGCTCAGTGCCTGCAACCTGCTTCAGATTCTGTGTCTCCTTCTCTCTCTCTCTGCCCCTCCCCTGCTCATGCTCTGTCTCTCTCTCTCTCTGTCTCTCAGAAATAAATAAATGTTAAAAAAAAAATTAAAAAAAAAAGTTAGTAGAGGTCTTATTATAGTTGTAATACTCCACAGTTTTGTGTTTCTATAAATATTTGAAGAGAAAAGTAATAATTAATGTAAGAATTTATCAATATAATGGATTTATGCTAAATATATTTTGTACTCATCAAAAGAATAGGAACTTTTTTAATTTAAGTAGGCTTCACGCCCAGCAAAGAGCCCAATGCAGGGCTTAAACTCAGGAAACTTGAGATTAAGACATGAGTGGAGACCAAGAGTCAGATGCTTAACCGACTGAGCCATCCAGGAACGCCTAGGAATGTATTTTTAACTTCAAAGCTATAAAAATTGACTTTAGTGGGTCGCTCAGCATTTTTAAAGAAGTAAATAAAAAAAATGAGATTGCAAAACACATACTCAGTAAATACTGTTTTTAAAAAATATTTATTTTATACTTATATTATATATTTATTATAATATAGTATTATATTATATTTATTATATATATTACTATTAGTAATATATACTAGTGAATTTCATAAATTGATAAGAAAATAATAAATTACTAAGTAAAAATGGGCAAAAGATATAAACATTGTTCACAGAAGAAAGGGCAGTCAAATTTCAGTTGAATAAATGGAAATATTCTAATCTCACTGATAGATTTAAAATAATAAAAAAATTAAACATCTATTTACTGATACATTTCGTTCATTGAAATTAAATAATTTTAAGTACATGTATTCAGGAAAAATTATGGCTAAATAGAATCTCACATAAATTACTTAAATTGTTCAGGAGCTTTTTGGTAGGGTATGTAAGAATGCTTTAATAATGGTTAACATTTTAGAAGTAGGACTTGTTTTCTTATGAGAAAGACATATTTTCATCACATACTCTTTATTCTCTGTTCTTTTTATCATGTTCAAGTATAAATTTTGGGGTTTCGTACTTTAATACTTGAATGATCATTTAATTAATAGCAAAATATGAAGCATATTAGCTTACTGTTGCTGCATTACAAATTACCACAAACATCATGGCATAAAACGACCCATATTCATTACATAAAAGTTATTTGTAAATCAAGAGTCCAGACAGAGCTTAACTGGATCCTCTGTTCTCAGCTTTACAAGGATATAATCAAGGTGGTCATTGGGTTGTGTTCTTAAAAAGGGGCTCAGCTGGAGAAAAACCCACTTCCAGGCTCACTCAGCTGGTTGGCAGAAATAATTTCCTTGAGGTGTTAGTACTGAAGGCCTTGACTTCTTGCTGGCTATTGGTTGGAGGCCCACCACCCTCAGCTTCTAGAGGCCACTCACATTTCCTTCTTCCTAGAAGCCACTCATATTTTCTTGTCGCTTGGGTTTTTTCAACATGGTTGCCTACATTATCAAGTCATATAGGACAATCTCTAAATAGTGTTTGAGAGTCTTTAGATAGATTGCTAGCAAGGTGAAATTTTACACAACGTAATCATAGGAGTGACATCCAATCATCTTTGCCACATTTCCTGGTTAGAAGCCAGTCACAGGTCTCACCCACATTCAGTGGAAGGGAAATAATACCAGAATTAATACTAGGAGAGTGGGGGTCATGAGGGGCCTAAATTTATTTACCACATGAAGGGAATATTTAATATTTAATGGAAGAAAATATAATGAATGGCTGATGTGATAACTAATCAGAAACAAACCATAACTAAATAAAAACAAGCAAACAGACAATATCTTAGTGTTTCTTATATGTAATAGTCTTACTGTATAGTAATACAAATTGAATGTGTTATATGCTTTATATAGGTTATTTCTCTATTTTTCAATTTTGTCAGAAATGTTTTTATCTATAAGTAGAGTCAAATTTTTAAGCATGATCTAGATTTTCTAAATATTTGGAGACCATTCATGAGACCATTCATAAAAAGTTTGAATAAATTCCTAGTGCTTCCTTTTTAATCATCCTTATAACTCTTGGATGCTACAGAAAGGCAAATTTAGATTTTTTGAATTTAAGTTGTGCCGAGATAAATTCCAAGACAGCGGGAGATATAACTCAGAGAGGTTATGTAAATAATTAACCTTTGGAAATAACACTTGGTATGCAAACACACATGTCAATAAAAATAATTACCAGATTCTGTTCACCTTTAGCCAAAGATTGCAGTGGGTAATTTAAAGAAAATTTGAAATATTTGCATATCCATTCACAGTGTTATCTTTTCTCTGGGTCTTAGTATTAATAAGCCAACCAGCAAAGCTTCCATATTGGTGCATAAAAAGGGACACGGTGATCATTTGACTGACAAGCAGTTACAGCCCTTTCATCAGACAAATTGATTTTGGGCTTTATTTGTAGACAGTTTGAGGCAATAAGCTGATTTCGTAAGGTATCGATGTTGCTCCATAAATGACAAAAGGAATTTTCTAGCAAAAAGTCTGACAAGGAGGAAATGGTGTTGCTATAAGAATAGAAGATTTACCACGAGTTTTTTTATTTGTCAATATGTGATCTTCACACAGAATAAAACCTGGGAATATAAACAGACACCTTTTTTTTGGTTGTAAAGCATTCAATTGACACTTTAATTATCTAGTTTGTTTTAGGCACTATTGAAATTCTCTTAGCTTTTTAATTCTTTCTCTCACAGATTTAAAGTAATTATCATCTTCATCCATTTGGATGAATGTTAAATGAGATTATGATGCTTCCATTGTTAAGAGTGGCTTCCATTTTTTATGACTACGGAAGATCATGCCCTTTTAGAAGGTATCCAGCAAAGGTCCTTTTGGCCTCTTTTTGAAATTTTGACAATTTTATATCTAAAGATTTCATCTTTATGATCTATTTTATTTACATTGCATTGAGGCATTTAGGGGGAAATTATGTTTATTCTAATGTCACAGATTATTTAAATGATACACTAAAAGAAGGAAGGAAAATTACCCTCCTGTGAAATAGGTATTGGTTTTGTTTTCCATTCTCATCTCCAATCCAACCTCCTCCCTTTCACTCTTGAAGTTCACACTTTGTTACTCTTCTTTCAGGAATGGATACTATAAGATATTTTGATTATGTACATAATTTTGTCTGTCAAATATCCTATGTAAGATGGGATATACTAGCTTCTCATTTCATATATATATATATGTATATATATATAATCTTAAAATATATATATGCACATATATATGAGTGTGTGTATATATACATATACATATACAATAGCTTCCCAAATATAGCACATATATATGAGTGTGTGTATATATACATATACACATACAATATACATATAGCACATATATATGAGTGTGTGTATATATACATATACATATACAATAGCTTCCCAAATAGTTTCCTGTCTTATAAATGTGACCCCAAATAATCAATGTTTGTATTTTATTAAAGTATTCTAACAGAAGTGACATATTTGCATATTAATAAAAGGGTACATAATGGTGGCAATGATGAAACTCTTTGAGTGTGCACCATATGCCACATCCTGAGTCCGGGCCTGGTATTTCACACCTGTAGAGATGCTGTGTAGCTTGATAAGGGCATGGGCTTAGACAGTGTCAGACTCTGTGCTTTCCCATCCTGGCTCTGCCACTTCCTGGCATTGTTTGTATGTGCACATACTTAATCTCTGCTTTGAGTTTACTGGTTTGTAAAATGTGAATGATAATCTAGCTACTTATGACTTAATTGGAACATTGAATGTATTGGCATATGTAAGCCACTTTTTAAAAATGCATGGGACACAGTAAGTGTCCATAAATGTTAATGAATATTCCTAACTCTAACTCTCACAACTATGCTACTTTACGAATGAGCAATCGGAGAAGGAGAAGGTTTAGATACTGTTGTCATATTCTAACAACAGAATGGGCCTAAATAGCTGAAACCTGAATGCTAGGCTCCTAACTCACATCAGCACACTCTTCCTCACCTTGCTTTATTTACATGGTTAAGTAGGTTAAACTTGTGACTTAATAGCAACTTGAGGGACTTGAGTCATAATGGGGATGAACTCATTACTTTAAAGAAATGAAGTGTGAATCCTGTGTCATCATGTCTCTCCTACTGGGTAAAATGGAGAAGAATAATGAGCTATGTGGCAATGAGCCTCTGATATAATCTTTTGTTCCCTCAAATATAAACGCTAGCCAATAATATGATTTTCTCTTTTTGTTTATTAGAAAGCCTGAGATAATGCATATTATTAAATAAATATTGTACTGAACAAGTCAAATAAGCAAGGAAGATTTTACTTAGTCTGTTGCAATAAGGGAGAGAATTTGAACTTAATGGTGTTTAGGACATTCTATCCCAAAGTATGGCATCTCGGCATATTGTATATTATAAGCTGAAGAAATTTGAGGAAATGGAAGGAACAGGAAGGTCATTCTGCTCTCCTCTTCCTCTTAGTCTTCTTCCCTGTAACACATCATAAAATCCTCATGAGAGAGGCACCTTCCAGTCCTTCTCTCCAAAGACATAGGGATGCCAAGAAGAGCACTAACAGGCTTTGCTAGTTCCCTCCAGTGGGTGACATTTTCCTCATACTCCTAACCTGACCTGTTCCTCCACAGCTCTGTACTCCTCATTGAACTGAGCATAAAAATACACAGGTGTAACTCTTCCCTTGGGTTTTCATTTCCTTACAAAGGTGTCCATCATATAAAACTTAAGTAATTTGTATGTTTTTTCCCATTAATCTCTCTCTTTGTAAGTTTAATTTTCAGATCTAGTCAGGAATCCTAAAAGGGTGAAGGAAAATTTTTCTTCCCCTCACCAGACTCAACTCCATTGAAACAGGGTGGGAGAGTTTTTAAGCGCTGAGGTGAGTTAGTGGGAAAGTGCTTGAGAGTATGAGGAGTATTTGTCAGTGTGATTAGGCCTTGTGTGTTTGCTGATTGTTGTTTATCTAAGGCTCCAACTCTCTCACAGATACTGGAAGATAGGAACACTGTCTTTATTGATGATTACATTTTGAAGAGATGGTTTACAGGTCCTTAAGAAAGACATTCCCAAATTGTCAAACAGGTGAGATTGGAAGAAGATTTAGATCTTAAAGGGCCAGAGAAAAATTTATGATTGCGAGTTTTCTACAGTAAATGCTGTAATGGAGGTCAGGAGCCTATAGTCTGGAAGAAACCTATCTAAAGTTTAGTAAAGCTGAGGGGATTGTTAAGTCTGTCTTGCTCAATATAAAGTGCTTTATTACAGATGGTTTGCATTATGCCACGATCTATACTTACCAACAAACGTCATTATTTTTATTATTGATATTATAACTTGGAGTAGGCTTGCTTTCCTTCCTGGGCTATTAATTTCAAATAATAGGTCAAATGTTGTTATGCAACATAGACAAAGAAATGACAGATATGTAGAGATGACCTAGTCCATTGCCATTGTATAGTTGAAGAATTGATGATCCATTACAATTTCTGAATAAATACATCCTTGAGTAAGAATTTTGACACAGACAAATAATTTCTCATGACAATTTGTCCAGAGAATATCAAAACAAAAGGTGTATCAGTAAAGGAAGAAAGCAAATAGAATAAAGTGAACTTGGAGGGTCATGTTGATGAAGTCATGTTTAAAAATTAGGCTCTTATGCGTTGCTTGGTTGCAGTCCTATATCTAAATTGAGTGGCCTTCCAGACTGATATTTCAGAGGGAAAAATTCTTTGGTTTCCTCTCAATCCCACTAGTAGTCCCTGTTTAGAGAAGGTAAGAAGGCAAATATATGACTTCACTATGTGGAATTTAAGAAACATAACAGATGAGCATAGGGGAAGGGAAGGAAAAATAAGATAAAAATACAGAGAGGGAGGCAAACTGTAAGAGACTCTTAAATACAGAGAACAAACTGAGGATTGCTGGAGGGGAAATGGATGGGTGGATGGGTAGATAGGTGATTGGCATTAAGGAGGGCACTTTTTGGGATGAGCACTGGGTGTCATATATAAGAGATGAATCACTGAGTTCTACTTCTAGAACCGAGACTACACTGTATGTTAACTAACTTGTATTTAAAACAAAAAGAAAAAAGGTGAGGAGGCAAAACTATAGCAATAGGTATCCAACTGCCTTAAGTCTCTTTAGCTTCTTTACAGAATAGAGAATAAAATTTCACAAAATCATTATTTTCCCATGAGTTACCAGCAAACAGAATTTGGGTAGTTGCTTTTACTAAATAAATTGCAATAACTCCTGAGGCAAGAATATGACAAAAATCATGAACATGAAATTCTTTCAATTTGAGATATTAATACTTGAATGTTTCCCATGCAGCATTATTTCACTCTGAATAGACCTTCTTTTTTTCCCCATTCTCTGTTCTGTGTACTTATTTTTTATTTGTACCTAGAAAGCTTCCTTCTTTTACCCTCCATTCAGGCAAATGGGAATAGGAAGATGAACATCATTTGGAGTTTCACTAGGAACTGTGCAAACTGTTTTACATTTGTTAATTCAGTTTATTCTCAAAAAATGTCAAAATAACCCTCGTGGATCATTACCATTATTATTTTAATTTGCCTTCAAGAAAACTGAATTTTAGAGATATTAATAATATGTCTGTGACCTCGCACACCATTCTGTCTTATTAAGTTTCCTCCTTTACATTTTACCTGGTCTCTCCCTGATTCCATTTTAACTTTCTACCTCCTTTTCATAGCTTGGCAGCAATGGCTAAGAATGGCTATACTGAAACATTATGTTTTTTACCGTTAAGAATAGTCTGGGGGCACCTGGGTAGCTCAGTCTGTTAAGCGTCTGACTTCGGCTCAGGTCATTCATCTCACAGCTCATGAGTTTGAGCCCCTCATCAGGCTCTGTGCTGACAGCTCAGAGCCTGGAGTCTGCTTTGGATTCTGTGTCTCCCTGTCTCTCTTTGCCCCTCCCCCACTTGTGCTCTCTCTCTGTCTCTCAAAAATAAATAAATGTAAAAAAAAATTAAGAAAAAAAAGAATAGTCTAGAGAAAATCCTATGGTCTAAGCAACAAAATTCCCCATAGAAAGACAATTATTTTCTTAGATATGTACTCTGATTAGCTACTTTGGATGAAAGGTAAGACCTGTAAGAAATTTCTTAAATAATACAAGATAGTTAGTGAGCTAATTTGTAAATGAAACTATAGGGTCATCACTTTTGTGGCTTTTTTTGCGTAATGGGGTACACAAGAGGTAAAGCTGAATTGTGTAGAACATTACAGGAGTCTAGAGGCTGCAGTGAAGAAGAGACAGCATGGGTGAGGGGTGAGATGACTGGCAACCAGAGAGGGCCTTTGGAAGAATAGCAGTGATGTCTAAATGGAGATTTGATTCGGGGCTCCTGGGTGCCACAGTTGGTTGAGCGTCTGACTTTGGCTTGGGTCATGATCTCACAGTTTGTGGGTTTGAGCTCTGTGTTGGGCTCTGTGTTGACTGCTCAGAGCATGGAGCCTGCTTCGGATTCTGTGTCTCCTTCTCTCTCTGCCCCTGCCCTGCTCACATTCTGTCTCTGTCTCAAAAATAAATAAATGTTAAAAAAATCAATGGAGATTTAAGTTTACTCTGTGAGGTATGGTTTGCTTCTCTAACCTATCTCTCTGTGACATTCTCAATAAAATCTATTTTTCTTGGTTGTGTATTGAGAAAATGAAAGTGTTATTTTTTGGCACAGGGCAAAGTACTGAGTATGGCCCCAAAGCTGTCTCAGAGAAGTCCTCCAAAGATCTGTGTAAAACTTAGGAGGTGTTCTTAGGGTGCTATCATATGTGTTCTGTCTCTTTTCTCATTTGTTAGTGAAGGAGAAAAAGACACATGTATTCAAAGAGAAAATCTAGTGGAGGAGAGAGGGCAAATGTGTTCAAAGGGAAAATCTAGTAAGTTTAGAGGTATAGGAGCGGCATTTTTTTTTCTCTTGGTGACTTTTGCTGCCTGGCTACAGTGGGTGGATGTGCCGATGGCAGTTCAAATGCATATGGCACTAAGACTATGTCGAGGAAGCCAGACATAGAACTTCTAGAAAGTCATATGCCTTAAGGGCCCAAAGGCATCTCTCCTATGAGATATCTCATATGAGTGTCTCATTTGAGATGAGATTGTGTCTCCTGTGAGACCCAGTGGCTCTCATTCATTAAATTTCGCAGATGCATCTGAAGTTAATAGCTTCATCAAAATCTTTCCTTCACTCTTCTCAAATCCTAAGGGGAACCCAAATCTGAATTTGATCTTTGACTCTCAGCAATGATGCTGCTCTGGGACAACAAACTTTTCAGTCTTTAGTTCATCAGGGTTTAATTCAAAGCAACACATGTTCATTAAATACTTGCTATGTGCCAAAAACATTGACTGGAGCTATGGAATATGGGCAATAAAGGGGCGATTTTCTTTTTGTTATTGTAATAGACTTGTTCTCCATATTTCACTGTCTCACTCAGGAGGCTTTTTCTAGTTTACCTGTCTTTCTAATTCTTAGTTATCTTGAGTTTTAATTATTTGCATGTCCTTTGGATGCCCAGATTTCTTGGCTTTGTCCCAATCACTGGCATATTGTTATTTTTATTCCTGTTTGTTTAAATAGAGTGAAATCTACTCTTGTCCTACTGTGTTGATTAATGTGTACCCTCAAAGTTACTAGTATCTGCTCCTTGGTTGGCCTTAACATATTGTTTGATGTGTTGGTTCATTAATGAATATTTACCATTTGGTGAGGAAAAAGGAAGAATATCCTTATGGCTTTTTTCCTGTGAGTTCTTAGACAAATATACTTCCCTCTGAGAACTGTCTCCGCACACACCTCCCCACCCTCCTTTCTCCTGAGGACAGTCCAGGAGACAGGTAAACAGAGCAGTTTGCATTCCTCTACTGAAGCACACAACAAATCCTTTCGGCAAGTCTTGCTGATGGGATATAAAAGAAACCATTAGCTTAGAAAAGTCAATAATGGTATGTAAAATGAGCCTCAGTTTTTCTTTCTTCTTTTAAGGTAATGAGAGTAAATTTAGCCCAAATGTGTTCCTGCTGTCTGGTTTATTTTAGAGTAATTTAAGAAATAATTCTCCACTGTTAGGTTCGTATTCAACTTTGAAATCATCAGTTTAGCAATGGTGAGCTGTTATCTGCAAGTTAATTCAGCTTCAATTTCAGTGGTTAAAGATACAAAGTAACTCAAATTGCCATCTTCTTGGTTCACAGATAATTCTGGGAAAATTGGGAGCCTAGATGACAGGGGAACATTTTCTCTAAAGTTAATTTAAATTAACAGATTCAATTTCATATGTGTTATGAGTTACCTGAATTTCCAGATGGGGACTGTAGCATTTAAACAGAAATCCCACCCAGAAGTTATTCCCTCCACTGGCACACAACCTTGGTAAAATCATCTCTCAGAAACATGTCAACACAGGTGCAATGGAATATAATCAGCATAATTTTCCACAACAGACGTGACTTTGCTAGGAATGCAGAAAGGAAAAGAAAGGCATTGCTGAAGATTTCAGAGGCACCATAATTCAAGCAGACTTATTTTGGAGGAGAGCAATATTTGCTAATATTGCTATTGGACAAAACCAAATAAATATATTACTAAACAAAACTAAAAAGCCAGAAATCCAATGAGTAATAAAGAATGTCAAAAGTCACTGAAGTATTTATATGCAGTAGTTAAAATATAGCTTCTGCAGAGGTTCCTTTACTTCACTTTTACAACAATTTTCTGGCTTAAACACAGCAATATTTTTTAACATTAGAATTGGGGAATTCTAGATCTGAAGATATGATTACCATGTAATAACTGAGATGAGATTTATATGACAGTAATTAAGAAGGAAAAAATATCCTTTACATAAAGTATAAACTGTGAATTCAGGATTATATGTGTATTAAGACACATACATCCACTCACAAATAGATCTCTATATCTTGGGTTATAATATGAACTATATTTTGTTTTTAAGATAGGGGCACCTGGATGGCTCATTTGGTTGAGTATTTGACTCTTGACTTTGGCTCAGGTCATGATCTAACTAACGGTTGTGTTTGAGCCCCACATCAGGCTCTGTGCTGACAGCATGGAGTCTGCTTGGGATTTTCTCTCTCCCTGTCTCTCTGTGCCTCCCACTCTCATGCTCACTTTCTTTCTCTCTCTCTTAAAATAAGTAAAATTAAAAAAAAATTAAAAAAAGATAAATTAGACCACACATTAATCTGATAGTCAGTCTAAAGCATTGGAAAGATTTGAAGTATTTTTTTTTTTTAAGTTTATTTATTTGGAAGGGAGAGAACATGACAGAGAGTAGGGGAGGGACAGAGAGAGAGGGAAAGAGAGAATCCCAAGCAGGTTCGGCACTGTCAGTGGAGAGCCCACGGCGGGGCTTGATCTCACGAACCGTGAAATCATGACCTGGGTTGAAATCAAGAGTCAGGCGCTTAACCGATGGAGCCACTCAGGCGCCCTAAGCATTGGAAAAATTTGAAAGAAGATTGCCATTTGAATACCCATTGTTTGCCAATTTCTGAAATTGAAATTTTGAATCTAAGTCCAAATTTATATTTAGGTATTGATATCTTTGAACCAACAAGTCATAATATGTACTGTCTGTTCTTAATCTTGATAGTAATCTAGAATTTGTTTTCTGAAGTTATTTCCTTCAATTTAAACATACTTATATAAGCGCCATCTCCCTCGCCCATCCCCCAGCCAAAATCCCAAAGGGAACCAGTTCCTGCCAGGGAACTTGCTTGCACTGCACGAACACCCAACTCTGTGCTTCTGCGGATCCATCCCTCCGGCGGGTCTGACTCCCTCCTGGTGCCGCAGGGCCCCTCCCAAAGCAGATCTCCAAAGGAAAAGCGAGCTGAGCCTGCCCCTCCTGCCCCTGTGCACCTTGCCTACCCACCCCAGCTAATACGCCAGATCCCCCAGCACCACAAGCCTGGCAATGTGCAAGTAGCCCAGAGGGGCCACGCCACCCCACAGTGAATCCCCGCCCCGGAGAGGGGAAGAGAAGGCACACACCAGTCTGACTGTGGCCCCAGTGGTGGGCTGGGGACAGACATCAGGTCTGACTGCGGCCCTGCCCACCAACGCAAGTTATTCAAGACAGCACAGGGGAAGTGCGCCGCAGTCCCGCACCACTCCAGGGACTATCCAAAATGACCAAACGGAAGAATTTCCCTCAGAAAAACGTCCAGGAAATAACAACAGCTAACGAACTGATCAAAAATGATTTAAACAATATAACAAAGTGAATTTAGAATAATTGTCATAAAATTAATCGCTGGGCTTGAAAACAGTATAAAGGACAGCAGAGAATCTCTTGCTACAGAGATCAAGGGACTAAGGAACAGCCAGGAGAAGCTAAAAAATGCTATCAATGAGTTGCAAAATAAAATGGAGACAACTACGGCTCAGATTGAAGAGGCAGAGGAGAGAATAGGTGAACTAGAAGATAAAATTATGGAAAAAGAAGAAGCTGAGAAAAAGAGAGATAAAAAAATTCAGGAGTATGAGGGGAAAATTAGAGAACTAAGTGATGCACTAAAGAGAAATAATCTACGCATAATTGGTATTCCAGAGGAGGGAGAGAGAGGGAAAGGTGCTGAAGGTGTACTTGAAGAAATAATAGCTGAGAACTTCCCAGATCTGGGGAAGGAAAAAGGCGTTGAAATCCAAGAGGCACAGAGAACTCCCTTCAGACGTAACTTGAATCGATCTTCTGCACAACATATCACAGTGAAACTGGCAAAATACAAGGATAAAGAGAAAATTCTGAAAGCAGCTAGAGATAAACGTGCTCTAACATATGAAGGGAGACCTATGAGACTCGTGACCCATCTCTCTACTGAAACTTGGCAGGCCAGAAAGGAATGGCAGGAGATCTTCCATGTGATGAACAGAAAAAAAATATGCAGCCGAGAATCCTTTATCCAGCAAGTCTGTCATTTAGAATAGAAGGAGAGATAAAGGTCTTCCCAAACAAACAAAAACTGAAGGAATTCGTCACCACTAAACCAGCCCTACAAGAGATCCTAAGGGGGTCCTGTGAGACAAAGTACCACAGACATCGCTACAAGCATGAAACCTACCGACATCACAGTGACTCTAAACCCATATCTTTCTATAATAACACTGAATGTAAATGGACTAAATGCGCCAACCAAAAGACATAGGGTATCAGAATGGATAGAAAAAACAAGACCCATCTATTTGCTGTCTACAAGAGACTCATTTTAGACCTGAGGACACCTTCAGATTGAGAGTGAGGGGATGGAGAACTATCTATCATGCTCCTGGAAGTCAAAAGAAAGCTGGAGCAGCCATACTTATATCAGACAAACTAGACTTTAAATTAAAGGCTGTAACAAGAGATGAAGAAGGGCATTATATAATAATCACAGGGTCTATCCATCAGGAAGAGCTAATAATTATAAATGTCTATCTGCCGAATACAGGAGCCCCCAAATATATAAAACACTCACAAACATAAGCAACCTTATTGATAAGAATGTGGTAATTGCAGGGGACTTTAACACTCCACTTACAGAAATGGATAGATCATCTAGATACATGGTCAGTAAAGACAAGGGGCCTGAATGATACATTGGATCAGATGGACTTGACAGATATATTTAGAACTCTGCATCCCAAAGCAACAGAATATACTTTCTTCTCGAGTGCACATGGAACATTCTCCAAGATAGATCACATACTGGGTCACAAAACAGCCCTTCATAAGTATACAAGAATTGAAATCATACCATGCATACTTTCAGACCACAATGCTATGCAGCTTGAAATCAACCACAGGAAAAAGTCTGGAAAACCTCCAAAAGCATGGAGGTTAAAGAACACCCTACTAAAGAATGAATGGGTCAACCAGGCAATTAGAGAAGAAATTAAGAAATATATGGAAACAAATGAAAATGAAAATATAACAATCTAAACATACTTATATAGAATATTCTTTTTATTTTGGCTTTTCTTTATTTTTAAACATGGCATAAGCCTTACTTCCTGATAGCTCAGTAGAAAATTGATAGATCCAAAATATAAAAAAATAAAATGAAATAAAATTGATAGATCAAGAGGACTGTGTACTGTTGAACTCTTTCAGTTCTATTCTCTCAAAGCTCCCTATCACCAGACATCTATGTTATCATTTCAACTAGTGACATGCTTTGTCACTATGCATGCAGGTGTCACATGCAGACACCTGTATGGTAAACAAGCCAACACTTATTGCTGCTTTCACAAGTAGTTACTATCTATGAATTTTCCACAGAATCTTCTAGCATTTTTAATGGATAGCTAAAATACTACGTATAGTATCTGGTTTCTAAATTTGGTCACCAAATAGATCATTCTTTCCAGTATTCCTGCCTTGCTGTGCTTTTTTTTTTTTGAATCTGGGTTGCCTCTTGAATTCTGAACCAAGAAAATAGATGGTTGTGGTGTTTGTGGATTTCCAAGGCCAAGTCCAAAGAAGGCTTGAAGTTTTCAACTAAATTCTTTTGAGTTTTTCTTCTTGGAGTTATCTCTCTTTGAAATCAGCCTCCTTGCTTGTGAGCAGCCCAAGCCACATGGAGAGGTCATGTGCAGGTTCTCTGGTCTGTATTCCTAGCTGAACTCCCAACTAACAGCCAATTGTCTACCACCAGCCATGTGACTAAGCCATCTAACCATAACGATGTGAGAGACTCCATGTGATGGGCTGATCTTGCTGATACATTGCTAATATATATTAATAATCCTGTTTTTACTGGTATTTGTGCAAGTAGAAACATGTCTGAGTGGTAGGATAAGGGAGCTAGCTTTTAATCTTAGAGCCACTGAAGATGGCTTCTTTGAAGTAGGAGCCATGTCTTATTATTTTTTTCCTCCAGATTTTAAATGCCTATTAGTATTTCAGAAACTGGGTAAAATTTTTATTTGGTATACAATCAAATTGGAAAGTGTTCTCCAAAGGGTAGTAAAGTCTACAAAGGATACCAGTTTTGAGAGACACAGTTTAATAACTTCTTAAAGTTTATATTTAGATTGTTATGAGTAGTTTAGCTTAGAATGACAAAAATGCCAAGGGCTTAACATTTCTTAGAATTGTAAGCTGGGAAACACTGATTTGCTAGCAGTGAAAAATATTGTCAGGTAACATGGACTTTATAGATTACTCATTTCGCTTGACATTGGAAAATAGGAGTAAAATCCTTATGGTTGCATCTTCCACTTATCACAAGGGAGTCTCTGAATGTCTTCAAATGATTAGGAAATCAGAAGTATTGAAACCCTACAGAGCATTTAGTGAAATCAGTGTAGACATATCTTCTTTGTATACTTTGAAGGCTGATCGATCACATAGAGTTGTAATGTGAAATCTGAAAAGAACAATTCTTAAGGTCTAAGAAACATTGGTTGTCGGAACAGTTGTGCTCTTCTTTTCAGAGTGAAGAAATAGGGAATAGTGGGGAATTTTGTCATTCCCCACTGTCCTGACAATATATAGTTCATATGGAGGTAGGCCTAATAGAAGTACCCTCCCAACACATACATAACTATTCCCCTAAATGTTTCTTTCAATATGTGACCACTTTACTTTAAAAAAAAAAGTTCCAGTTAAAAATATAAAATGTTTTCTCTCATGATCAGCCTTAATATTTTGTAGTGAGTTTATCAAATTGACACAGTAAAATCAATTAAAGTGCAATATGTGACAATTCTCTGTAGATTGTTAGGCTCTAAAATTTTTTATTAGTAGTCCTTTCACTGTGTAAGCTTCACAGTGAATGTAATGCAAAGAAATTTTGATGCAGGGGCTATACTAAAATGATGATTCCATTAAAATGAGCTACTTCTGTGGCTGCTAAAGGGAGCATCTGCCAATAACTGGTGGAAAGATGTGGGGGACAAAGCTCTGAAAGGAAAGCTAGGACAATGGAAAAAAGATGCAGAGAATGACTAATAGGCATTCCATACATGTCTCTCTCCTTTCGCCCTACTTTATAATTTTGATTGAAGTCAGAAACAAGCAAGATAACAACTTTTGTATACTTGCACTAGGAAGAATTCATGAAAATGAGTAGAAAAAAACTTTGAAAAATGAGTCTTGGTTAATAATATTAGTAATCTGGTGTAACCCAGGAATGCAGTGTCCTTGGAGTCAACATTATATACTCTGGTTCATCGCATGTTGCTGAGTTCTACATATTCATAGTCCTTTTGGTACATACTCACCACTGACAGCTCAACTCATTATAGCAATCCAAGGCAGACAGAAAACATAGTGCAAACATCTATCTCAGACCCTGCACTGCCAGTGAAGGACAAAGTAATAACATACGGAAATTTCTTCTTGCTCAAGTTGGGTAATATTCAGTCTTCTGTATCCAATTCAGTTTTAAGCTACATATCAGCATATAGTGTTCTGAAAATCTGAATCCAAAATTAAAATAATATCATATAACATATAAGAGTAAATACAAAGAAAAGGTCAAGGGAAAGGATGTAAAAGGCAAGAAGAATTATTATTTTAAAAAGGAATTTAAAATCATTATTTGGTGTGGTGAATACAGAACATAGGTGTCTATCTCAGTAAGATAAAACTAATAATAGCTAATGGAATTGAATAATGAATTCAATTAATATCTTCTTTATTGTCACAATGAGCATAATAAAAATAGGTATTATGCAAGGGGCAATAAACTCACATTAGACTATTGTCAAACACTCAAATAGAAAATAGTGTTTCTTGGGGAGGAGGTGGGAGATAATAAACTGATAAGCAGAGAGGTAGTAAAATATACAAGACATTCCAGCTTTCAGTATACTCCAGAGAGATAAGCTTATCCTTGGCAAAGCGAGACTGCACTTGCCATGGCAAGGATTCCAGTGGAGAGGGACCACAGTCAGTGTTTTGAGGAATGCAGCCAAGAGACTTTGATGTAATTCTGAAATAGTGGAAGTTCCTTAATCAAGGATACGGTCCTGATAGAAAGGAAGGTGTTTGAAGCTGAGGGGCTGGTTCTTTGTGTGAATTCAGACCTGACATTTCTACTGGTGGAAGTGGAGAGGAGATGAGTTTTAAATTAGGATTGGTCTATCCTTAGTGGGTCTAATACAAGCATTGTTACTGATGGGAAAATAGACACTCATAGAGGTCAAGTAACTTAACCAAGATTATATAGGTGTTTAATGACAGAGTTGATACATTAATAGAAGTAAGAAGAGCCTATAATTTTTTTTTGTTTTATTTATGATCTTCATGTAATGAATCAGGAAGCTTTCTTTGTTACCTCATGAAATAATTTGAGTACATGTGTTAATCTGTTTCTTGTGGGTTTTGTAAAATTTGAATGAACAATTGGGTAGTTTGTGGATTTTTTGTTGTTTTTTTTTGTGTTTTGTTTCCCTTAGAAGGTGATGGTGGAGGAAGCCAAGAATTTTTATTTAACAGTTCAGCTTCGTTATTATTATTATTATTATTTTTCTTTAAATTAATGTTTATTTATTTTTGAGAGAGAGACTGAGTGTGAGTGGGGGAGGGTCAGAGAGAGAGGGAGACAAAGAATCTGAAGCAGGCTCCAGGCTCTGAGCTGTCAGTACAGAGCCAAATGCAGGGCTCAAACTCATGAACGATGAGATCATGACCTGAGCCGAAGTCAGACACTTAACCAGCTGAGCCACCCAGGTGTCCCCAACAGTTCAGTTTCTTTAATTGTCATTGGTTTGTGTGGGGCTTTCTATTTCTTTTTGAATCAATTTTTGTTAGTAATATTTTCTAGAGAAATTTTCATTTCAATTATGGTATATTATAAAATTATTATAATTAAAAAATAATCTCTCCTGATCTGTCTCTGTGCATTTTTCTTTCCTTAGGTGGTTTTTTTTTTGTCTTCATTTTTTCAATAAACCTTCTAAATTTGTGTCTCTTTTATGTATCTTTTAGTTTTGTCTTCATAATGATTTCTTTAAATATTAAATATATCTGTCACAATATTAAAATAGTTCATAACTCTTTTCTAAAGTTTATTTTTCACTTGTTTATATTATTTTTAAAAAATATGTTTGTTTCTTTCTTTATTTTGAGAAAGAGAGAGGGGGACAGAGAGAGGCAGAGAGAGAATCCCAAGCAGCCTCCATGCTCGGTGAGGAGTGGGATGGGGCTGGATCAGGACTCTGAGATGATGACCTGAGCCGAAATCAAGAGTCAGATGCTTAATCAACTTAGCCAGCCAAGAACTCCCGGTTCATAACTTTTTAAAAGTTATTATTTCTGGGTATGTTTCTATTAGCTAATATTTCTACTGGGTTTGAGTCACATTTGCTGCTGCTTCATATGCCTAGTAATTTTTTAGTGAATTTATGACATAATTAATGATACATGTGAGAGTGTATGAGATTTATCTTTCTTTAAGAAGTGTTGACGTTTGTTTTGACTGGCTTGATTCTTTCAAGGTTTGGTTTTAAATTCTTTTAGGACGAGACAAAAGTGCTAGTCTAATCTTGCTTCTTCTTAAGTGTGACTGTTAAATAGTTTCTAATGAGTGCCCTGAATGTTGAATGAGATTTCTATAGTCTGGTTGCTTGGAATTTGGATGTCTCTTAATCCTTTTGAGATGTTTAGAATTTGTTCATGTGTAACTCCCTGCCTTTGTGATTTGTCTAGCTTAATAGAGTTTCCGCTTTATATTCACAGATTAGTATGAAGTCAGAGATTCAAGGGGATCTAATAAAAATGTCAGGAGTTCATTTTCCCTGCTAATTCCCTCTGCCTCAACTTCCCCAAACTCTGAAAAATATGTTTCTTCAAATCAGTAATCCCATTGTTCTCTGGTTGCCTGCCTGGGCCTAGGTCCAGAAATTTCTTCCAGGCAGAAAGCCAGAGTAACGTAGAGCCTGCTTTGTTTCTGTTCTCTTGAGAGTCATAGTCCTTCCTATTCTGCCTATTGTCCCAATGTCTGGAAACATCTTTTTTCTTATACTTTGTCTACTTTTTTAATTGTTTGCAGAGGAAAGGAGAGTTCCCCTGTAGTTACTCCTTTTTGATTGGAAGTAGTATTACACACCACTTAGTGTTTTGATAAGTCTTGAGTATTATTGTGGTTTAATCTTTAATGTCATGTAATTTTCAGTATGGTTATTTTTTTATTTTTTGTTTAATTTTTAATTTTTATTTTTTTCATTTTAGAAGAAGAGAGAGAGGAGAGAGTGAGAGATAGCACGCGTGCGAGAGAGAGAGAGAGAGAGAGAGAGAGAGAGAGAGAATCTTAAGCAGTCTCCACACTGAGCATGGAGCCCGATGCAGGGCTAGATCCTATGACCCTAGGATCATGACCTGGGCCGAAATCAAGAGTCAGAGCACTCAACCCACTGAGCCACCTGGGCACCCCTCACTATGGTTACTTTTAATGTAGAATTATTTAGAAGTGGGATTTTTATTTTCCAACAGTGTATTTGTGTATGTGAAAGGTAACTTTGTTATTGCATTGTAAGTATATTTTTCTTATTGTTCTTTGTTCTGAGTTCTTTTGAAATAGCATCCAAAATAGGGGTGAAGTAATATATTTTACTTAATTATTGTTTGCAAGGTTCTATATATATCAGTCATATACATTACTATTGAAATAATTGAACCTGTAAAGATTTGGGTTGTTTATTCTATCAGTTTCAGATTGCGTAGTATGATGACCTTCACTATAATTATTTGATGTATTTATTTGTCCTCTGTATAATTTTTGCTGTGTAGAAAGCTGCATTTAGTCAATAGCTTTAGAATTTTTATATCTTTCTACTGTATTAATTGCTTCCAGGCAATTAACTTTTTCCTCTATTTTTTTGTTGCTCCAAACATCTCTTCTTTTCACCTAGTGAAAAAAAATAATTAAAAAGAGGCAATTATTTTTTCTCTGTTCTATTTTTTCCCCCTAAGAATCTTTGTACTGTTAAAAAATGTAAATTTACTTCCTGAAAGAACTTACAACAATAAAATAAACACATCAATAGATAGACTTATAGCCCTTTTCTATTCACATAACAGCTGACAGCAGGTGAGCAACAGAATTCCAAGATCTCCTGCTTAGGAATTAGTTAAATTTTCTACTGAGAGGATTTGTATCATCTGGTTTACTATTATTTTAGTTATATATTTGCCTCTTTATTTCCCTGCAATTTTCAGTGCTAGTATTAAGAAAGTTCAAAGCAGAAGTAAAGAAATCTATAAATTAAAGAAATACTGTAGGGTTTTACCAACTAATTGCTACCTAGTTTTAAGTTTGACTCTCATTTTTATTATTATAGTGCCATAGGCCAAATTCAGTGGGAAATCTAGAATAGCAGAGGCTGAAAATAATAACTTAGAATGCTTTTTAAGACCATGCAGTGATGATATTTCACCATTTTATTTACACATTGAATTATTTTATTTGCACATTCAGTTCATTTTATTTACACATTGCAGTTGGTATTTAAAAGAGATGTCAATAAAATTGCCTTCCCATTCTGAGAAGAGGATTTTAGATTTTACTTCTACTTTTAGATTTTGTTTTATATTTTTATTTTATTATTTTTTTTAAAGTTTGTTTATTTTGAGAGAGAGAGAGAGAACCAGCAGGGAAGGGGCAGAAAGAGAGGGAGACAAATAATCCTAAGTGAGCTCTGTGCTGACATCAGAGAGCTCTATGTGGGGCTTGAACTCATGAAATACGAGATAATGGCCTGAGCTGAAGTTGAACATTTAACTGGCTGGGTCACCCAGGCACCCTAGATGTGGTTTTAAATATAAGAACTATAATGAAAAACAATGAAAATAGCCTTGCAATGTAATGGGTCAGGAGGAATAGTTTTATATCTGAGCATGTTGTTAAAACATCTCATGGCAGTAAAGATTAAAAAAGCATAAAGTCACATTCAGTAATTTCTTCATTCATTGTACACACAAAATGCCTGCCCATTAATGGAACTTACATTCCAATGGAAGAGATAGTATATAAACAGAAACACTAGGGAAAACAATATGTGTTATGTAGGGATACATGCTGTAAAAATGAATATAGTTGCAAAGAAAGTCTGAAAGGAGTTCAACTTTGGTATAAATGGTCCAGAGAAGCCTCACCAAGATATTTTAGAAACCATCTGGATCCTAGTAGGTGAGCCTTGTAGGTATCTGGGGGATGAATGAGCATTTTGGCTCTTAGAGGAGCAGGTGAAAAGGCTTGGAGGTAGAAATATACATACTATTATATTCACAGAACAGCTTGGAGACCAGTGGGGCCCAGCGTCAGAGAACAAATGGGGTATGGGGAGGGACACATCATATAGGGCACCGTAGGTTTGAAAGAAATTTGGCTTTTACTGTTGGTGAGGTTGGAGGGTTTTGACCTGAGAACTGAGATAATGTGACTTTCTTTTTTTAAAAGGATGTTTGGATGTTGCATGAAGTATAGACTATAGGGAAGCAGAGTATAGAAACTGGAAAATCAATCTGGAGGCTGTTGTGAAAATCCAGAAGGTAGTGGCTTAGACTCCAGTGATAGCAATGGGAAGAGTGAGAAGAAATCAGGTGACTGATGCATTTTGAAGAGCGTGTTGGCTGTATTTGCTGATGAATTGGAGAATTGGAAATAGTATGTGAAAGTCATAAAGGAATAAAGGTTTTTAACTGAGCAGTTAGAAGGATAGAGTTATTTATCTAAAAAAAACTTAATCTAGATATAAGATAATTCAAATAATTCAAGTCAAAAATTAATGAGTGGGGTTGGAATTAATTACAGTGGTTATTGCCAAACGTGGCTGGACAACTGAGTCACTGGAGGGCTGTACAAAAATATAGATTCACAACTTTGTTTCTAGAGAATAAGACTCCAAAAGCCTGAAGTAGAATTCATAAGTGTATGTATATAAATAAAATAAAACATGTAGGTTGATAAGAGAATAAAAGTAATATTAATGATGTTTTATTTTGCATACCTGAAAATAGAGGTATTCTCTAAATCAGTGATGGGCAGACTACTACTTATAGGCCAAATGCTATAAAAACAAATTTTTTTTGGAACCTACCCATATATGTCTGTGATTATGGTTGCTCTCATCCTACACAGCAGATTTAAGTGGTTGAGACAGAGACTATATGGCCCACACGCCCAAAGTATTTGTTATTTGTCCCTTTTAAAAGTTGCTGATCTCTGCCCTAGAAAATTGTTTCCATACAATTACTGTACTTGTTTCCATACAGTACTTGTTTCGATACAGGTACTGGTACATTTACATGGTAAAGAAAATGATTTAATGGATTAGAATGAATAATTCACGACTAGAAATGAGAATCTGAAGCTGGATAGTTTGTTTTACTACTTGATTGAATTCGCTTGAATGCAGTTGAATAAAAACATGCATTGATCACCTACTTTGAGTTTGTTCTCTGTTAGTTGGGCAATGGACAGCATCATTGCCATCAGAACCTTCATGGGTGTATTGCCATTTAGGTTGTGCATTGAACTCTATTGTGCCATTTACATAGGAGACATATGTAGAAATATGATATAGTTCATGCTCCTTGGTTTCTTGTGATGTGGTAGCTCTGATTGTCCTTTGTTCCTGAAGAGTTTCTCACTTAATTCAATGTAGAAACCTCAACATTTGAAAGGTAAACTTGGGTTTCTGGAAGATTTCTGAATGTAAACTTCTTTATTACTACTCAGAAACTTCAATGAAATACCGTCCTCTGGGTTTGTAATGTGTGAGAAACTTCTGTCTTGGCTTTTTCCCTGGACTTCCAGAATGAGCCTGCCTTAAAATGACTTTCATGACATAGAAATTCCAGACTGTGGTGTTTCCTTTGACCTACATCTACAGAATGGCAAAATAAATGCTTTGGCAGAGAAAAGATCCAGTGAATAGTTACTTCTCCTAAACGTAATCTGACCACTTGCAGAGTGGTTCACCAGAGCATTTTTGTTCTGTAGAAGAAGATCGCAAAGCCAAGTCATAAAAGCTAATGCATAATCTGTGCCTTTCTCAAGAGTATTTATATACTGTTGGTAAATAAAGGATATCTTTTAAATCCATATGACTCATCTCCTATTTGTAGTCAGTCATTGTCCATACTAGGTGAGTTAAGGAGAGTGGGTATAAAGAAGTAGAAAACACGTAGCTTGAGAATAGAGCTATACAAAAAGCTACTTTATCCTGAGAGCTGTGTGAACAAACAATGTGTGAAGCTCTAAAATCTTGCTAATTTCATGAAACCAATAAATACAAAGGAAAACAATTTTTACAAAGATTTTATGTTGAAGTAATCTCTACACCCAATCTCTTGAATTCACAACCCTGAAATCAAGAGTCACATGCTCCACTGACTGAGCCAGCAATTGTAAGTGCCCAACAATTTTTTTTTTTAAAGCACAGACTCTTAAGAGTTTACTTACTGTCCCCTGGCTTAGGCATGCACACCTGAAATACATAGTAGTAAGCACCCTACACTTTGGATACATAGATTAACAGCTACTCCTTTCATTAAAAAGGAGTGAAAACAAAACAATTACAAGCTAACCACTCATCTTGAAATACTAATTACCTTCCAGTTTCTTAAGACCTGTAGACCCATAGCATGTGTATCAGTCTTGGTCCCCTGAGGAAAAGGATTCAAACTCAGATGGTATAAACGCCTTTTTTTTTTTTTTTTTTTTTTTCTTCTGAGAGACCCAACAAGAAATGTTGAGGCAGGGCTCTTAGAGCCTAACGAGAGCAGAAAGCCATTACCACACTCTGGACCTATGGCCAAGAAGAGGAAATGGAAGTATTGAAGTTGGGGGTTGGGGGACTCCTCTACCTTCAGAAGTTCAATCCTGGAGGAACTAGCTACTGCCATCAACTGACACTAAGTCAGGAAGTGTTCAGGGGAAAGCATACTCAACCTTCTCTCAGTCTTCATCCTCTGAAAACTTCCCAGTGCCTCACATTTGGCAAACCCATTTGTTGCTGTGAAGCAAATGGAGAATAAACAGCACATCGTGGGGAAAAACCATAGGGGCAGCACTTCTTCAGGTGAATGTTTTCTTCTGTGTAGATTTTTGTTGCATTATCTTTTTTTTTAATGATACGTATATTGTACATTTTTGAGGGGAAGTTAATGAACTAATGAATGTTAGAAATTCATTTTAGTTTCTTCTAAAGCATGTCCATTTAAAAGGAATCAACAAGTGTGACATAACATTTACAACTCCCTATACTCTCTCTGAAGAAGGTAAGGAAGCCTGCGAAATGAAATATACCTGGTGAAAAGTGCCTTGAGCAGAGCCTCATAAATCTTAGACTAGCAGACAGTTGAAACAGGAAGACCTGCTGAGCTCTGATGCAGGAGAGTCTAATCCACTGGATAAATTGTTCCAAGAAGAACTCATCCTTGTGAAAATATATTATCCGTATGACAATACCAAGGCCATGGTCCAAGACAGTTATTGGCTGTGCAAATGCCAGTAACAAAAAGTGAAATATACTAGGAGACTGAAGGTGGAGAAAGAAGTACGTGATCAAATACAGCATACAGAGAGATAGAAATGCCTGCATGGGTTCTGTCAGTCTTCTCTCCAGGACATGGCATTCCTGTCATCTGCCTTGGCTGGCACCACCAAACACCCTGTTGCAGATCTATTGAAAAGATACTTGCCAAGAATTTCCTCAAAACTATAATTATAATAACTATTACATAGTTAATAACTAAATCCTGGGATAATAAACTCAGGCCGAAAGAGATCTTAAAAAGAATGATAGTGGCAAAAACAAAATACCACCAAATAATAAACAAAAACAAAAAAATCCCAAACATTTAAGTTTAGAGGACAGAGTCTATCACACACAGTCTTGGAGAGGAAATCTTATTGCCCTTTGCTTCATTTGGTGAACAGCTTTTTAAAAATACGATAATAAAACACCTTGTGGGGTGTCTGGGTGGCTTAGTCAGTTAAGCATCCGACTTTTGATTTCGGGTCAGGTCATGATCTCGTGGTTTGTAAGTTTGAACACCGCATTGGTCTCTGCGCTAACAGCATGGAGCATGCTTCTCTCTCTCTCTTTCAAAATAAATAAACTTAAAAAAAAACCTTATAAAATTGTGATTCACTTGAGTTAGCCTATATATATATATATATATATATATATATATATATATATATATATATATATATATATAGTGAAATACAAGCCAGTTAAGTTTTTGGGTGACTCAAACAAAAGAAACCTAAAGAAAACAATTTTGTTTTGGTAAAGGAGAGCTGGTATTAATAAAATCAGTAATCATTGTAATCATAACTGATCGTTGACTCATCTAAATAAATATTCAGTCTTCATTTTACCTGCACAGTTATAGTTTTAGAACATGTATTTGGCAAAGTGTGGGGATGATTAATCTCATATGAAATTGGAAATAGTAGTAAATCTCTGGGTATCTTGAGTGAAAATATCCACAGAGGAAATAGTTGGGACTGTTTGTTTAACTGGATATTCTATTTGTGTCAGAAAAACTTATAACTAGTCACCAATATCTGACGAATATGTATTATTTAAAGATGGAAAGGATTCAGACTTTTCCACCTTGAGAGACTGTGCCCAGTACCTCATCTTGGAGACACGTGTTCAGCGATATGGTTTGTCTAGTCCCTGTCTTAGTCCCAATGTCACATTCATTGTTCCTGTTCTCCTAAATCACCCCCACAGAGTCATCCTACGTGGCATTTTTGTGCAAGAGAATGGTAGGGTGGTGGTAGAAATCGTATTTTTTAACCCGGGTTCTGATTCCAGTTCTGTCACTCTGTGGGATATCTACAGCATATTTATGAGAACTCATTTCATCAATTCATGTCTCAATTTATTTATCTGGAGATGATTTATCTGTATTTTTTACCAATGAAGTTTTATGGATATACTATAGTAAAAAATTAAAGGGTATTTTTATAAAGGCCAAATTAATTGGCAATAATAAGGAATAGTTAAAATCTCTAAAAGTCCTTACTTAGTTACTTTGTTATGATAATACTAACTCTTCTTCCATTTTTTTCTAAATAACACATCACTTTTTAAAATTTTTGATAGGGTGCTTGGGTGGCCCAGTTGGCTGGGTGTCCGATTTTGGCCTGGGGTCATGATCTTGAGGCTTGTGGGTTTGAGTCTTGCATTGGACTCTGCTGACAGCTCAGAGCTTGGAGCCTGCTTCGGATTCTGTGTCTCCCTCTCTGTATACACCCCCACCTGCCGCCCCACTCATGCTTTGTCTCTCTGTCTCTCTCAAAAATAAATAAATGTTAAAAATAAATAAATAAAATAAAAATTTTGAAGTAACTCATGTTCAATAACGATGATCTGTACAGTATAAAAATGTGAGGAAAAAACGAAACTTCCTTATACCTATGAATACAGAGTCTGATGTATTTCGGATGGACACACACATTCTCACCTATAGAGACACACATTTCAGAAGAATAAGATGATGTTATTTCACATAACACTATATCACAAATATTTCCCACAACTAAACTGTTTTAAATGATTATTTTAACTAATGACATGATGTGCCATTCTATCAACATTCCACAATTTAGTAAATAATGCCCGTTTTTTTTAAAATGTGCTTTTTAATGTTTTCTTTATTCTTAGAAGCAATATTGTGATGAAAACCAGAAGAGAGTGTGGAATCTGTGTGTACACCTCTGATAATTTCAGGATTTTGATACATTTAAGTTAATTTGCTTTCCTACAATTGTCACTAGTTTACACTTCCACCTGCATTAGGTATTTGCTACGATTTTAAACAGTTGTACATACTTTTCTTGTTTTGGTGTTACTTTGCTAAATAATTTCACTAAATGTAGTTTAGGATGAATAGATAATATCACAGTTATATCATATTTAGTCTTAGGAGAATGCAGTAAGGAATATATATGTAATACAGGAGACACACACGTGCACAAAAGCACACAGAATATGTGTATATAAACAGCAGATAAGCCCACAAACACATACATACATATATACACAGAACCCACACATCAATCAAAGCTCTGACCTTAGTAAGTACCAAGGAAGATCTGAGATATTAAGAACAAGCAACAAATATGCTTATATGTCTGATTAGAAGACCTCATAGTTTTTGATTGGCTCTCTCTTGTAACATAGGCAGATTTTGGTGAGAGATGTAGAATTGTGTGGCCTTGTTGTCTGACTTGAAGACTGTGGAGATCATATTGAACCTATCAGCTTAGCAAATATTTTAAAAGGCTAAAAATAGCAAGTGTTGACATAGATGTGGAGCAATGTATATTCTCAGGCACAGCTGGAAAAGTAAATGGTAAAGGGCAGAACTACTTTGGATAGAGTTCTTGCTTATTCCTCTATTTATCTTACACAATCCTGTGGCATCACTCCTCAATGCGTCCAAAATTTATATGTCTAGGCCTCATTTCCCTTCTGAATTCTTCACCATCATTGATAATTTCCATTATATATCTTTATAAGCGTATCTCACATGCCCTTAAATTTTAACATATCCACCAAGCTTTCCTAACTCCTGGGCATGCTGTATTGGTTAATGACCCCAACATCCTATCAGTTATTCACTTTTGATGTTGTTTCTACTTCAACTCTACCTAATATTCTTCATTTCGCTTTTCCAATGCATCTTGTGTCTGTTTTTATTTTCTTTGTATATTGCTGTTTAGTGCATTTCATTTTCTTTGGTCCTAACTCATTTCCCTGCTTCTGATCATCCCTTCCTACACATTGCTATACTAGCCCCTCTCAAAGCTCACCTTTGGTCATGGAACTACCAGATTCAAAGTTTTCTAAACCTTTACATGAATGTAAAACACAATCCTGTGTCCCCTGCCTGGAATTCAATGTCTTCCTATATTAAGGACTCAACTTTTAGCCACACTTCTTTTCTTGTAATCTTCCCTACCCCTATATACTCACTCATGTGCATCGTGTTGTTTTCAGTGACCAATTATTTACCATTCTCCCAATATTTACCATTCCTTTCCTTATAAATTTGTGCCATCTAGTCTAAAATACACATTTCCTTCCTTTGTTTCGAGTGACAAACACATATTTCCAAGTCAATTTAAAAACAGTTTTCTACATAAATAATTCTTAAACTTGCTAGTAACAGTTAATCTCTCTTTTTAGCTAGAGACCAACCTCAACATACTTTTGTTCTTTTGAGAATTTATCCCATTCATTTCTTCAAACCTTGATTTTTCTTGCCTATCTTTCTTACCAGATTGTGAGAGCCAGAATCTTAGAGCTGATTCATCCTTGCTTTTCTCTTCAGCACCTCAAAGAGTATCAGGCATTTTGCAGACACCCCATGTATACATGTTGGAATTAGTCGAATTCTGCTGGAACTTTAATCAGTATACACTTTAGGGGACAATGATAGAGACACAGTGGACCTCTTCCCACAGAACAGCCTGTCAGCAGCCAAGCCTTGAAGCACACTTTCTGGGTCACACCTGGATGACAGAGCCAAAGGGAAGTAAATAAAAGGAGCCAAAGGGCCTTTCTTAGTGGCAGGAGCAGCAGGCAAGAGGACCTCCAGGTGTGCTCCCTGCCCTAGAGCCATTTCCTCCAGCACCTGAGATGGGATGGCAGGTGTAGAATTCAGCCTGCTGGGCTGCAACTTGCTTTGGGACCTGGCTTCTCTGATGGTTTTCTTCTCCACTCACTTAATGCTCACTGAAGGAGATATAAATAAGTGTAATGGGCAACATCCAAATTATGACCATCCCAAATTATGACAGTTCCTTGGAGACTGCTTACATTAACTTGTTTTTGGATCTTGAAATTTAAATTAGGTGGCCAACAGGTAATGATGAAAATAACAAACAGTGAATATAGGGAAACTTGGAGTTAGCAAAGAAAATTCACATACATGGCTTCATTTAATTTTCACGACTCCTTTAGGAGGCTGGTAGGGCATATAGTTTTATATTTTCATTGCGTGCTGTTTAGTTGCAAGGTTGTAGATTTTAGAGTCAAATGATCATAGATTTAAAGTTTATCTTTGCCAGTTACTAACATGTATCTTTGCACATGATACTATACATCTACGATAATTAAATTTTCATGTGTTGACCTGCCTGGATCAGAGGATGCCCAGCTATCTGGTTAAACATTATTTCTGGGTGTATCTGTGAAGATGTTTCCAGATGAGATTAGCAATCGAATCAGTGAACTCAGTAAATGACCCTCCCCAATGTAGATGGGCATTATCCCATCCTTTGAGGGCCTGATTAAATAAAAAAGATGGAAGAAAGAGAAATTCTTGGCTTTTTCTGACTCATTGCTTGAGTTGGGACACCTCATCTCCTCACCTCCTGCCCTTGACTGGGATTTACATCATTACCTACCCTGGTTCTTAGGCTTTAGGACTTGGACCGAATTATACCGCTGGCTTTCCTGGGTCTCCAGCATGCACGTGGCAGATCATGGGACTTCTCACCCTCCGTAATCACTTGAGTCAGTTCCTCATAATCTGTTTTCGTATCCTATTGATTGTGCTTCTTTGAAGAACTCTGATAAAACATCCCAGTCTCTTTCTGTCTCATTCTCTAGAAAATAGATAACTAGCAACATTGATTGTCCATAAGGATGGACATAAGGAGGATGAAATGACTAAAGATATTTCATAAGGTTCATTTGGATACTTTCAGATAGTAGAGTAAGCTGAGGCTTATGAAAGGAAAAATGCTTGGGATGAGAACTGTGTTAAATCATGACTCACTGTGGAAACCTGGGTATATTACAGACCACTCTGAACTGCATTTTCACTATTTACAAAACTGAGGGCTTGTCCTTCCTGTCATGGCTTGTATGGAGATTAAATGATGTAACAAATTTGAAACTATATATCTGGTAGGAAGCTGTGTTTGCAGCATTCAAATCATAGTTTCCTTCATCTTTCAATAAGCCTCCTTTTATGTTTCATCTATAAAGTGGATATGCACAATGCCCTGACTGTCAGTCTCATGGATTTATTTGTGAGGTCAAATTAGATAATGAATATGCTTTAATGAAATTTTAAAGTGTTAGTTTATGTCAGGTTTTGAGACTTATTTGATCCAATTTTCTACTTGTCTATGAATGTATCTATTGGGAA
This sequence comes from Panthera onca, assembly GCF_046562875.1. Taxonomy (NCBI): domain Eukaryota; kingdom Metazoa; phylum Chordata; class Mammalia; order Carnivora; family Felidae; genus Panthera; species Panthera onca. Next base: position 126,430,379 of record NC_138344.1, read on the forward strand.
AGGTTATTAGCTCTCTCTTCAGAATATACTGAGAGCTTGGCCCCCTCTTACATACCCCCGTTGCTCCATGCTGTCCAAGTCCCTGCCATCTTTCACTTGGGTGACTGCTTCCACCTCGCCTTGCACAGGCTCTCCTCATCTCTGCAGTGGGGTTGAGCCTTACATCTGCATTGTGCGTGTTGCATTATACATCTGTTCAAACCCTTGAAAGAGTCTGCATTTCACTTAGAGAAAGAAAGAGACTGGTAATGCAGTGCTTTCAGTTATCTGTTCCCCCACAACCCATTATTTCATTATCTTTCTGGTCTCATGAACTACAGGTCTCTCTCTTGCTCTTTCCATTTCAGTTATATCTGCCTCATGCTATTCTCTGATGGTGTCAATGTAGACTCTTGCTTTGGGCCCTTCGTAAGGGCTGCTCCCACTACCAGGGACTCTCTTCCTTCAGATAACAGCATGGTTCACTCCCTTACCTCCCTTAATACTTGCTCAAATGTCACCACTTGAATGAAGACCATCTTGACCACTCTATTTAACGTTACATCTCCCTGCATTCCTGATCCCCTTAACTCTGTGCTGCATCTTTGTCCATCATACTTATCAACTTATGTTATACAACTTATTTATTTGAAAACATTTGTTTTATTGTGTGTCTAATCCCACTGGAATATAACTTCCATTATGGATCTAAGGTTTGTTCACTAATGAATTCCAAGCTTCAAGAGAAAGTCATCACTAAATATTTGTTGAATTGAAATGAACCAATAGAGACAGAGGGGCCATTTTGTTGAATTGAAATGAACCAGTAGAGATAGCGTGGCCATTTTTTTTTTTTTTTTTAAGTTCAGTTTGTAGATTGCTGTCAAAGGGCTTAGTGCCTAGCACAGGATTATGCACACACGGATCCATGGTCAGACCATTATCACTTGTATTTGCTACATTAATTTTTGGTCCTTACTGAAGCAGCCTATCTCTCCTATAATTGAAGTTGCTGTCCACAATTGCATTGGTATCTCTTGAGAGAAATAGAAACATGGAGCTGACTTTTCAGAATTCTGATAAAAAATGCATTGCTCCACGGCTGAGTGCACTTAATTTTCTTATATATTAAAAGCTAATGCTTGCATCCCACATGAAGGTAGAAACCATATGCCAGGTAGTTATATATCCCTGGAGAATGGTCCCTAAAACTGCAAACCAGTTTGCATGAAGGATGCTAAGTTATCAAATTCTACTGACAGGAATGTATTGAATATATTTTTTAAAGGAAATAAACATAACTGCATTTTCAATATGAAAATACAGATATGTTAGAGTTTTTAATAATTAAAAATCAAGTGTATCGTCAGCCATACTCTATGATTCGTAGTAATGATTGTGAAGCATTTCTGACTTGAAATACATGTATTTTTATCATATCTGGACACAGAGTCTACACTGAGGTGCTTAGAGTGAACAATGATATCAAATGAATGACTCTGGCAGAGGAAATTAAGAGATTTCCTTTTTTAACCATAGAGGTCTATGGTAGGGATTAGAGGTTGAAAATGTCAGAAAAGGCAGATAATGAAACACTAAGCTACAGAGCCGCCCATGGTGGAAAGAACAAGACAGAGGATGAGGACACTGATATCAGAATGTATTAAATACAGGGATCAGTGATGGGAAATGGAACGAGCAGGAGGTATTCTGACAGCTTTTGCCCCTTAATTCACATGGCATGTTGATACTTTCATTTTAATCTTTTCTTCCTTGTCTTTCCTCTTCTTTCTTCTTTGTTCTGGTTCAATTCTGTGTGTATGTTTGTATGAGTGTGAGTTTGTGTTTATGTGTGCACATGTGTAGGGGTAGGTGTGGTGATAATGATCATTGTTTAAGAAAGGTAAGAGGAATAGGAAGTATTGACAGTGATTTTTGAGTTGTGACTATATATATGGGGGGGGGGGGCAGACAGACAGAGAGGGAGAGAAAGAATCTCAAGCAGACTTCATGCTGAAAGTGTAGCCTGATGCAGGGCTAGATCCCACAACCCTGAGATCATGACCTGAGCCAAAATCAAGAGTCAGATGCTCAACTGACTGAGCCACCCAGACACCCCAACAATATTTTTAGTTATATCTTTATTCCTTTCTCTGCTTCTCATTTGCCCCTATTCTCTTCTTTCTATTTTCTCAGGACCAATCTGATTTTTCTTTGTAATAGTAGCAAAAGGTGAATACCATTGGTATGACAGCATACCATTTTTTCTCTCCCCAGCAATAATTCCAGCAAATAATTTTCAGATTTCTTTAAAAAGCAACTTATTTCAATTTCTTATATCTTCATGGGCCAGAATTGTTTCAGAATAAAGATCTATTTAGACATGATAAACTGCCCTTTTGTTTATCATTTGTATCAGGTAAAAATAGGCCCATTGACCATTGACTGCGGTTTTAGAAGTAACCGCAGGCATTAAGGAACATTTATCCTCGGAGCAGCTATAGTCCTTTATGATTTGTTAAAACATTCACAGTGGAAGGAGGGAGTTACAAGTTTTCCCTGTGCAGATGGGTGTCACTGTTGACATCCTTTTTGAAGGCAGAAGCCCAGGAATTGCCTCATTGAAGTCAGCAGCACTATGATACTGTTAATATGACATACATACATCTTTATAAAAAGATGAGCAGAAGACAGAGGGCAGCTTTACCATGGGACGTGTCTTACCATAGGCAAGAGACCTCTAATAATATCCATAGATATATTGTCTTAATTATCTGAAAAGCGACTGTGTTTCATTTTATTCATTTTTTCTGCAAATGTTCAGAGAGAAGGAAAAAGAAAAAGAAAACTGTCAAGAAAGGGGCAGAGAACAAATACAAACATGCCCTTAGTCAAAAAAGATTCTGATTAGACATTTTGATTAAAGATGTAATAAACAGAGGGTGGAATCCATATATTGGAGAATTCACGAAGCTATGACCAACAGTTCAAGTGACTGTAGGGCACATATTTATGAAGTAATATAGCAAAGCGTTGCTAAATGTCATCTTTCCTAAATAGAAGGAGCAGCATTCTCATTGCCATGGCAATTTAAAGAGGGTAGAAGCAAAGAAAAGAATACTAAGGTTGTGTATTAGATGTTTTGATTGCTAAGATGAGAGAACTGAGATGAGTTACCCAAATCTCCATGAAAAAACAAAATTTCTAAGAATGATATTTGAGGGATTGTGGAAACACATGCTGTAAGTCAACCACAGCTAGGTGTTTTCCAACTCTTCTCAGTGGAATAATTAAACCGTATGCATTTGAACATTAAGGTGATGGCTTAAATAAAATGCATTCTTGACAAATCTACATTTCATAACATAAAGAACTGTCATTATACAAAGCAAAATGCAAAGCACAGTGCATTACTCTGAATGTTTTATCCTGAAGATTTGCAAAATCTTGACAGAATTGAGGGCAGCATTTCAAAATAAATAAGATGGAATTTTGCTTATATAGATACAAAATAAAATATCTATAAAAAATTTGCTGGGAAATTATTCCCTTTGAGTGTCCCATATGTGTGACTACAAATTCTTCCTCACCTAGAGGATCTATTGTAATGAGGAAGAAGAATTCAGTTGTGTGGTTTATTTATAAATTCTGATAAAAAGAATTTTATCAGAATTTCCAGTGGTATCAGAAATTTATCAGAAATTACCAGTGGTAATTTACAAAAAGGCTTTAGTCTTCTATTGTACTTTTTTTTCTTGTACGTGTGAAATACAATTACTACTAGTTATTTAAACCAGACAATACCTTACAAAGTAATTATATGACTTTGTTTAAGAAAATCATGGAAGACTTGGGGCACCTGGGTGGCTCAGTCCTTTAAGCATTCGACTTTGGCTCAGGTCATGATCTCACGGTTCCTGGGTTTGAGCCTTGCATGGGGCTCTGTGCTAACAGCTCAGAGCCTGGAGCCTGCTTTGGATTCTGTGTCTCCCTCTCTCTCTGCCCCTACCCCACTCACACTCTGTCTCTCTCTCTCTCTCTCTCTCTCTCTTTCTCAAAAATAAATAAACATTAAACAAAATAAAAAAAAATCATGGAAGACTATTATCAAAATTCAATTTACCCCAGCTGTTTATCTCTTTCAGATTATGTATGTGTATACATATGTGTATATGTATGTGTATATAGTATGTGGTGTGTATACACACACACACACACACACACACACACACACACACACAATTCTTTTCTTCACATAGTCATAGTACATTTAAACCATTTAATCTAAATATTAACTCATAAAGATCGTGACAATGAGGTCCAGATTAAAAGAATGGCTTTGACTGTAGTTTAGGCCAGTAAAATCAATTGTCTTTTATACTTACTTAAAATGCCACCTCTTTTCACAGCATCTGTGCCTATTATACCCACTGTAGTTATTGGGCATATATACTCTTTCTTAGGTACTAAGAAATATGATCTACATGCATTCTTATTAAACTCTGTTGCAATTCTTCACTGAACGTAATTTAATCTTAAGTTTTTATGTAAGGAAATGAGTTTCTGAAATGAAATACTCTCTTTAGCTACTGGTGGCAGAGCAAGAAATCTAACTCAAGCCTTTTTTTACTACAAAGCGTATAGACTTATATTGGACTACACTGTCTCTCAAAACTGTTTCTTTTTACACGGATAAAGACTAATATGGATTTAATGACAGATATTCTATATTGGTTGCTGAACAACGGAACACTGTCCAAGGAACCATCGTTAAATAAAACAAACTGAAAATAAGGCAATTCTCACATATACAATTAAATCAGAAGTTATTATTACATCTCTTCAATAAGTAAAATAAAATTCAGAACTAACATATTAGGTATAGATTGTAGTTCAAAGTAGGAGACTGGGAATATAAGGCTTTTTTTTGCTTCTTAAGAAGGACACCACTTAAACAATCCTGAATGTTTATAAATAGCTAAGAGAACAGGAGAGGGAATCATGATCAGACACAAGAATGCAACACATTCCTGGAAGATGTAGCTTCGATGAGAGAATATTTAGTAAAGTCTGATTTGTTAGTGGCAGTCCCTCAGAATCTAAAACAGTTCCCAGAGCAAAGGAGATACTCAGTACATTTTGTTGAAGGGGTCAAGAAATAAAGATAAAAGCTGGGGTCTAGAAAACTTGAAGGAGACTAAAGCAGATAGATGTGTAGAGTTGCCTTGTGGTATGTCATGAAATCCTAGGATGAGATTTGAGGGTTCAAGACAGCCAAAGGGAATTTGGAATAGGTTGAAAACAGGAAGTAATTGAAAGTTCGTTATGTGGGCCAAATGGAAAGACTTACTTCATTTTTATTATCCCAGACACGCTTGCTGAGGGACTGTCAGTTTATACTACAAGGAAAAACCAAAGGTTTCCCTTTCAAAAAGTCGACCAAACATTTTGGAGAGGTCTAGGTTTGCAAGGATGGGAATTAGTATCCCAGAGTAATGTGCTGGGGTCCCTAGTCTAAATAAATGAAAAAATAAAGAGAGGGTAAGGAAAATGAGAGAAAATGTGAGACACAGATGATTAATCAAGGGTATTTGACTATAGGAGTTTTACAGAGACAACAAAGAAATGGAAATAAAACAATAATCAAAGTGATGACTGTAGCACATTTTCCATAGATAATGATGACATAAATTGTATATTGAAATCATACCAAAATCCCAAATAAGAGGAATGGGAAAATACTTCAAGGAACTCCAGAATAAAAGGAAAGAATTAAGGAAAGATCCCAAGTTTCCAGAGAGAAAAATAGTTATATGCAAAAGAATAAAAGTCAGAAGTTTTAGTGTGTGTTTGTTTGTTTTTGCTTGTTTGCTTACAATTTTGAATCTAGATTCTGTGTTAAGCTAGAAAAGCAATCAAGTATGAGGACAAAGCAAATGTTTGGGGATATGGAAAGCCAGAGTCTGGGATTTAATAAATATGTTTTGAGTTGTGCCAGGGATTCTTGTAGGCACTGAAGGTGAAGTAGTTAATAAAGCAGACAAGGTCCCAGGCAAATGAATCATATGTTCTGGAGGTAGGACACACACACACACACACACACACACACACACACACACACACACACACACACCAGGAAACTGTAATGGGTAAAAGAGAAATCAGCTCCTCCAGTTCTCTGTTGATACAAATACCAATACCAAAGACCTTGCCTCAAATCATGGCTGTTCTTAATATCCTGGTTCCATTTACTGCTAACACCAATAAGTTAAAACTTCTCTGACAGGTTTACAATGTGCATGGAAGTGGTAGGTCTCTTTCTGTCTGTCCCTCTCTTTCTCTCCTTTCTCCCTCTTCTTTGCCTTTTGTTGTTGTTGTTCAATTTCTTTAACTCTGTGGTAGTCAAAGTACTATGAAGTCTTAAATTAGTCTTTCATTTTGTATGCCATTAAACAGCTGTTCCATACTCTTTGCTACCATTCTCTTTGGAACAAGTCCTAGGGTAACAACTGACATTGTAACTAAACCATTTTGTGTTACCATTTCTCTCTGTGAATTTAACTTTGTTACTGTAACTATGATATTTTCTTTAATTATTTCATCTTTAACATAATTTGTGGTCTATTATTTCCTTTTTTAAAAATTAGTTTCTTTTTCTAACTTCTCATAGTAATTCTCTCCTATCTTAGGATCTGTTTGCTATTTTGGGCGATGAATGCCCTTCTGCTCCCTGCTGGGATTCATAATTGTTACTTGGCAGATGAATCCTGGCATGCCTAATCACTGCTCTGAACTTTCCACCAGCCCAATTAGCAAACAGTGGTAGTGCACGGTTGCTTCTCGAGAAAACCTCAGAGCAGCCTCCATGAGTTTTCAAATTTGCAGTGACTCACTATAATTATAGTTTTTCATAAGTATAAATCATTTATGTCTATAGAAACTACAATCCTGATGTTATATAATCCTTATACCTCTGAACATAGATGAGGCCGGTGCTTATTAAGGAGTACTGGCCTACCTCAGTAAATATTTGCAAGAGATTAGTTGATGGAATGCTTAATATTTCAAGCAAAGACATCTTTGACTTAAGGAAGGTGGAAATAGTAGGCTAAAACTTACCAAAAGCTTCTGCAAATAATATCTTAATGGAAAGTAACTTACTAAATGAGAAATACAACAGGTTATCAGAAAAATACAAAGGTTATCAGATCTATTTTTCACCTCCCTACATCATGTTACTATCAAGGTGTGAGACATTCTACTTCAAAAATAACAATCCTGAATGATGCATATGTGTGTGTTTGGCAGGGATATAACATGATAGACTGTAAAGCCACAGATGGTATCCTGCCTGTACCATTTGACAGTTGGGCATTTAGCCATTGGGCAAATTACTGGTATAAATCAGCAGCAGGTACCAAATATAGGGATAATAGTGTCTTCCTTGCAGAGTCTTTATGAGGGTTGAAGATAATGTAAGTTAAGTACATGACAGTTATGTAGTCAAGAGTTGGCAGTTCATTATTAGAGGCTTATTAGAAAACTGGATCAAAGAAATGGAGAGAGAGAATTTATTAAGGTATTGGATTATTGTTCTTTTGCTTGACAGTAATAGGAATCTCAAAGAGTTAAATAATTTCAGAACTCTGGATTACTATATTAAGGAAGGCCATACAGTGTTTCACTGTGTCCCATGAAAACTTGCTGTTCTACACTTGGGACTAACTTTATTTAAACTTTAACAAGGAAGGAAACAGCTAATAGTAATTGATATTTGGTAATTATCTATTAAAAAGACATTGAGGGGCACCTGGTTGGCTTGGTGGGTAGAGCATGCAACTCTTGATCTCAGGGTCATGAGTTTAAGCTCCACATTGGGGGTAAAGTTTGTTTAAAAAATACAAAAATATGAAAAAAAGACTTTGATATATATTCATTGTAATCTCATCAAAATCCCAGCAAGTAATTTTGTGTATGTTGGTGAACTGATTCTAAAGTATATATGGAGAGGCAAAGGAGAATATTGAATACCCCACACAATATTGAAGGAGAACAAAGTTGAAAGATCGGCACTCTCTGACTTCAAAGCTTCTTATAAAGCTACAAAAATCATGCTAGTGTGTTTTTTGGTAAAAGAATACTCAGTGGAAAAGAATAGAAACCTCAAAAATAGACCTGCCAAATATAGTCAAAATTTTTTTTTGAGAGAGAGAGAGAGTGAGTGAGTGCATGCACATGGTGGGGGGCAATGTTGCAGAGGGAGAAGGGGAGAGAAAATCTTAATCAGGCTCCACACTGTCAGCATGGAACCTGAGGTAGGGCTTGATCTCACAACCATGAGATCATGGCCTGAGCCAAAATCAAGAGTTGGACATTTAACTGACTGAGCCACCCAGGTGCCTCAGTCAAGTGATTTTTGACAAAGGAGCAGAGGCAATATAGTAGATCAAAGATAGTCTCTTTAAATCATGCTGGAACAATTGGACATCTACATGTGAAAAAAAAAAAAAGAATCTAAACAACACAGACATTATATCCTTCACAAAAATTAACTCCAAATGGATCATAGACATAAATTGTAAAACACAAGACTAAAAACTTCTAGAAGATAACTTAAGAGAAAACCTAGATGGCCTTGACAATGGCAGTGACTTTTTAGATACAACACCAAAGACAATCCATGCAAGACATAGTTGATAAGCTTGACTTTATTAAAATGAGAAACTTTTCTGGTCTGTGAAAGACAATGTCAAGGGAATGAAAAGATAAGCCACAGATTGGGAGAAAATGTTTGCAGATGACACATCTGATAAAGGACTGTTACCCAAATTTTACAAAGAACTCTTAAGACTCAACTATAAGAAAACAACCCAATTAAAAAATACATCAAAGACTTTAACAGACAGCTTACCAAAGAAGATATGACGATGGTAAATAAGCATTTAAGAAGATTCTCCATATGGCATTAGGAGAAATGCAAACTTAAAAAAAAAAAAACAAAAAAAACATGCAATACCACCACACACCTATAGAATGGCCCAAATCTGGAACACTGACAATAACAAATGCTGGCAAGGATGTGGAGCAAATAAGAAGTCTCATGTATTGCTGGTAGGAATCCAAAATGGTACAGCCACTTCAGAAGACAGTTTGGCAGTTTCTTACAAAATTAAACATTCTCTTACCATATGATACAGTAATTGCACTCCTTGATATTTACCCAAAGGAGTAGAAAACTCATATTCCCCCCAAAACCTGCACACAGATGTTTACAGTAGCTTTATTTGTAACTGCCAAAATTGTAAGTAACTGTATGTCCTTCAGTAAGAAAACAAAAAAATTGTGGTACATCTAGATGATGGAATATTATTCAGTGCTAAAAATAAATGAGCAATCAAGCCATAAAAAGTCGTGGAGTAACTAAATGCATATTACTAAGTGAAAGAAGCCAATTTGAAAAGGCTACATACTGTATGATTTCCACCACTTAATTTGGTGTCCAAATATGTGGGTGGTGCTATGTAATGATACATATTTTGGATATGCTATGCCAGATTTTATGTATTATATGAACCAGCCATGAGATTCTTTGTGGTATATCATGAATAATTACTTTCCAGATTAGGGCAATATTGACATAATGACAGAATGAATGATTGTGGAGGAAAGGAGAAAAATAAAAATATAGTTAAATTCTGCACTTGTTCAGAGAGATTTTATAACTAAACAAATATTTAAAATAAACAGATATTTTATTTTCATTTATTTAGTTGACACTCCTTAATTTGTGGATGTGATTGCCTTGACATAATGATCAACACACTGGCATTTGTATATGTATACTATGTGTCAGACACTGGGATAAACATTTTACATGCATTAAACTCATTCAGTCTTTTAATAAGCTATGAGTTAGGTAGGATTGTTATTGTCATTGTATAGATGAGAATATTGGGACTTTAAGTTACTTCTTTCCTTTATAGTTATTTGATTATATCATTTCATTAATTTTTATCCCTCCTACTCTGATGTTAAGTACCATAAAAGCAGGTGCCATGTTTATTTTTACTTTTTGTTGTATTTCTGCACATATTATAGTGCTGCAGACGTGGTATATGTTCAAAATACATTTTATAAGTTATTTATGTCTTTCACATTTATTGTTAACAGTTTTAATTATAAGTTCACTAGAGTTAATGGGTTAATGTTATTACTATTTGATATATAATCACAATCACCCAAAATCTTGAACAAAAAATTGGTGACTTTTCTGGCATTAAATCTGGGAAAAATATTTAGTGACATACAGGACCTGGGTGATTTGCATTGATTTTTATTTCTATTTTTATATTTTTATTTAAAGTTTATTTATTTATTTTAAGAGATAGAGAGTGTGCACATGCAGGGAAGGGGCAGAGGGAGACAGGAAAGAGAGAATCCCAAGCAGTGTCCATTCTGTTAGCACAGAGCCCCACATGGGGCTAGATGACATGAGCTGCGAGACCATGACCTGAGCTGAAATCAAGAGTCAGACACTCAACCGACTGAGCCACTCTGGAGCCCCACGTATTGATTTTTAGAATAAATGTGCAACATGCTTTCTTGAGGAGAGCTGGACAGAAGAGCTAGGGAGAATAAAAGTTCACCTGGTTACATGACTCTTGCTACCATTCTCAGAGGTACATGGAATTTTAAAGTATACTGATGATAAGGTTAGTGTCCTTGGAATGCTTTCAGAGTTAAGACTCAGGAAATGAGGATCTTTAGGACATATTTCTCCAAGCCCATCTAATGGTGCCTACCATGCCTAACTCACTGTGAACCAATTAATCCCTGTGCCTAGCTCACTGTGAATACATTGGTCCCTGTGACTCACTTTGGGTGCCATAAATGAGGTAGTTTAATGCTATGGAAAGATGTAAAACTAAATTAGGAACTAGATTTCTCAACCTGATGCTGAGAGTTTATTTAATCTTGGAAAAATGTACACATTTCCTCATCTGTAAATAGGCAAAGTCTTGCCTTGATTGTCTCAGACTTTGTTATAAATGTTGAAATAAATGTTGGATCTTTAAGTTTTTTTAATGAGCTATCAAGCATTATCCAAGGATAAGGCATTTTTTAGTAATTGTCCATGAATGCAACAAATGGGCCTAAGTACAGAACAAATATGGACAATGAAAAGCAAAGAGAGAATTGGGATGGTCAAGGATGTGTGGGGGTGGGTGGAAGGGTGGATGCGGACTGGGGAGAAGAGAGGTAGAGTGGAAATACATAGACACCACATCAGGAACTTTGATTTCTCTAAGTATTTTTAACTTTATATTAACCCTTTATGAGGAAAGGGCCAGTGTATAGAAAAGAAATAGAGTCCTGGGGATTTCTCTTTGACACACTGTCTTATTATCTTCAACTAACATTTCTTAATTGTTCACCCTAGCAACATTTTGAAGGCTCAGTATGTCTCTTCCATTACAATTAACCCCACATTTTTTAAAAGACTGTGTTTGGAAGGAAAGTTAAATACTAGAGAACGTTCTAAGGTTAATTGCCAATTATAGGGGATGCTCTTAGGAAAAAAAATAAAAAGCAACCCATTTCTGATTTCTGGAGTTGTTTGAACATAGCTCTAGCAGGTCAAGATCTGTTGACCTAAATTCAGCATATTTCCTGAAGATAGAAACAATGACAGCTACCCTGCAGAGAGGAAATCAAGAGAAATGTCACATTTCAAATGAGAGAATGAGTTGTGTTTTTTCACTCATTTTATTGCTAGAAGTTGGCTGTGGCTAGTTGGAAGGGACAGACTTGCTTGCTATTGGATATAGTATTACAATGACCTATATTCTTTTTTTGTTTTGTTTTGTTTTGTTTATTTATTTTGAGAGAGAGAGAGAGAGTGTGTGTGCACATGAGTGTGGGGAGGGGCAGAGTGAGTGGGAGAGAGAATCCCAAGCAGGCTCCATGTCGTCAGCACAAACCAGGTGCGGTACTCAATCTCTTGAACCATGAGACCATGATCTGAGCAGAAATCAAGAGTCAGATGCCATCCAGGCACCCCAACAATGACTGAGCCATCCAGTCATTGGATGAGTGAGCCATCCAGGTGCCCCAACAATGACCCATATACTTTTTAAATTTATTTTCATTTTTTAAAATGTTTATTTTTGAGAGAGAGAGAGAGAGAGAGAGAGAGAGAGAATGAGAACGAGCAGGCAGAGAGAGAGAGGGAGACAGAGAATCTGAAGCAGGCTCCAGCCTCTGAGCTGACAGCACAGAACCCAATGCCAACTCACGAACCATGAGATCATGACCTGAGCCAAAGTCGGACGGCTAACTGACTGAGCCACCCAGGCACCTCTTCAATGACCCATATTCTTAATGCCTTAAATGCCTACTCACTGTTCTTAAAATTTCATATTTTTAAATAATTTGTGTCAATCACCATTAACATTTTCTTATGTTTCTTTCTGGAAATGATCTCTGAATATATAGACGCATATATGGGAGCACACACGCATTTTTACTTTTGTTTTTCCCTCTTATCAAAACATTGTTCCTATAATTCTCAGCCCACAAATTCATATTTTCAGGAAATATAGCTTTATTTGTTAACCTTTTCACTTACATTTTATTTTGAACATCCATTCTACCTTCTGCAGAAACAAAATCTTGGTAAATTTAGCAATCACCTGTTGTTTCCCCTGAAGTAGCATCTCAGGAATGTAGGAAGTGTTCAGGATGAAATGTGGGAAGGGCATAGGAGCTGGACTTTCTTCCTTCTGTGCATTACAGTGCTATCTAACATAAGAGATATGTATCTCCACAGGTTGCTGGTGAGCCATCTCATTGCTGTTTACCAGGCCTCTTTGAGGCTTGCTTTGTATATTTCCTGAGGGCACAGGAAACATTTTTTTTTTCTGATTTATCATGCTACTCTGATGTGCTAGATCACCAATTCTATCTTAGGCACTTTTTCTCTTCTGTGCTACACTTAAATTCACCAGAAATTTTCCCACTTGATTCCCTTGTTCATGCTGGGGCTTGCAGAGGTTTGTCTTTGCAAATCTGCCCAGACTATCATGCAGTCATTCTTTTTACTTTTTTTTTTTTTTCTTAACGTTTATTTATTTTTGAGACAGAGAGACACAGAGCATGAACGGGGGAGGGTCAGAGAGAGAGGGAGACATAGAATCTGAAACAGGCTCCAGGCTCTGGGCTGTCAGCACAGAGCCTGACGTGGGGCGTGAACTCACAGACCACGAGATCATGACCTGAGCCGAAGTTGGATGCTCAACCAACTGAGCCACCCAGGTGCCCCCTAATGCAGCCATTCTTTCTGCTGCTTCTTGGTCACTCCAGGTGAGCATGTGTGGTGGTGGGATGGAGAGGTCAAGATTTTGATTTTTTGGGGGGGGGGTTTAGCTACATTTGGGAACTCAGATCTTGTTTCTTCTTTGTTAACTCCAGTTATCTTGGGGTTCTTTTGTTTCATAATGGATGGTTAGATTAGAGGAATACGAATCTAACTGCAAATAATTTGCATCTCTTGTTATTCTCATTGCTCTTGGGAAGGAAGCCCTAGATCTTGGCATTTCATTGATTTCTTGGTTTCTTGTGTTCTCTCTTCCCTGGAACCATGAAAGCAGGATGCCTTAAAACCTAAATCTCAAGATGGTAGGGGAAATAGGAAATTTGGGGTGGGGAGAGAGGTGTTGCATGGGTAAATTAACAAAAGAATGTGTATTCACACTGTATGTTGGAAAGCTTTTTTAAGGTATACTATTTTAAGGTAGTTGATGGTATTATTTGCGTGTAACATTTTTTTTAATACTTTTTCTATTGGAAGAAATTTAGTTATTTCCATTTTTTTTTTTGCTAATATCAAATAATGGTATAAAAAAAGCCTGATACATTCATCTTTTTTCCACGTATGTAAATATATCATTCTAGTTAAATCCCTAGAAATGGAATTCCTGGGTCAATAGACAAATGCATTTTGCATCTTAAAAGTCATTGCCAAAATGCCCTCCAAAGAGGTTGCGTCAATTTAAAATCCCATTAACAAAGTGTCACCTGATATTTTTAAATGCATGTTTCATAGTGTTGAATTCATTAATGCTCTCTGAAGTTCACATCACAATTTTGATTTTATATTGGAATTTATTCAAGGGATAAATTGGACATATCTTCAATTACTTAAAATAAAAATGATGGTAAGAGTAATAATCATATTGTGTTTGCATTTTGCAATAAATTTTCCTACATAGTCCTTTTTGTGTTAGTAAATACATAAAATTATTTTTATTTTTATTTATTTATTTTAAAACTTTTAATGTTTATTTTTGCTTATTTTTTAAATATTTTTAATGTTTATTTATTTTGGATGAGGGGCAAAGAGGGAGACACAGAAGCCTAAGCAGGCTCCAGACTCTGAGCTGTCAGCACACAGCCTGATGCTGGGCTTGAAGTCTCGAGCTATGACATCATGACCTGATCCAAAGTTGGATGCTCAACCGACTGAGCCACCCACGTGCCCTAATACATAAAATTATTCTTAAAGATTAACTAGACTGTAAACTCTATGAGGCAAGGAGCTAGTCTATTGCTTCGGCATATAGACAGGGCCTTGATCAATAAATATTTGTTGAATAAATACATACAAATATTATAAATTTAATAACCAAATTGTTCTGCCCTGATCTCCAAAAATATTATACAAATTAAAAACAATGGTGATTTACTTCTTTCAGTAGATAACTCTGTAGATGTGATTGCCTCAGCAGTGAGCTTTTTAGAGTTCTCTTTGTGATAGCCGTTACTAATTCGAATGAATTTGAAACCTTCAGGACACATTTTAGCAGGAAAAATGGAAATGAGGAGATAAGGGCAGTGAGGTGTATCATAGAATTAAAAGTTATCCATTAACTTTACCTCTGATTCTTGAATGTGTTCTATTGTTAACTCAGTAATATCCAGACAAGTAGCTGATGGAGTGTTTCAGTTTATTGTAGAAGAGTAATGACTTTTAGAAAACTTCTATGTTTATTAAGATAAAATCTCTAAATTTGACTTTTCCTTTGGTCTACAGAATTCTTGTACCTAATATCTAAATATTGAAGAAATATTTACATTTTCCAGATTCTCCTCTGGCTCTATCATCAGGTTAAATAATCCCATATTCCTT
Organism: Panthera onca; assembly: GCF_046562875.1. Classification (NCBI taxonomy): domain Eukaryota; kingdom Metazoa; phylum Chordata; class Mammalia; order Carnivora; family Felidae; genus Panthera; species Panthera onca. The sequence goes on from NC_138344.1 coordinate 126,445,545, forward strand.
GATCAGTTCCCATCTCTACTCATCTGTGCTGGTAGGACAGAGTCTTCCATGAAAATAATAATAAACTAGGCACTACATTTGAAATATGCTGGTATTACCTTGAGATCTTTTGGAGAAAAAAGGGATAATAGATACTGTCTAAGTAAGGATTTGCATTTTCATATTTGTATAGAGAAAACGAGAGAACACACATCTAATTGAGTTAGAATAGAGTACTAAACTGAACATGTATTAAACCAGGAGACTCAATAATTTTTTTTATTTTTTTTTTAAATTTATTTATTATTTATTTTTTAATTTTTTTAATGTTTATTTTTGAAAGAGAGAGAGAGAGACAGCGTGCAAGCAGGGGAGGGTTAGAGAGACAGGGAGACACAGAGCCCAAAGCAGGCTCCAGGCTATGAGCTGTCAGCACAGAGCCTGATGCGGGGCTCAAACTCACAGTGCCGTGAGATCATGACCTGAGCTGAAGTCAGATGCCCAACCGAGTGAGCAACCCAGGTACCCCTAATTTTTTAATGCTTTATTTATTTTTGAGAGAGAGACAGAGTATGAGTGGGGGAGGGGTAGACAGAGAGAGGGAGACACAGAATCTGAAGCAGGCTCCAGGCTCTGAGCTGTCAGCACAGGGCTCAAGGTGGGGCTTGAACTCCTGAATCACAAGCTTACAACGTGAACTGAAGTTGGAGGCTTAACTGACTGAGCCATCCAGGCTCCCCAAACCAGAACACTCAAAATGCCTTCTAGTACAGAATATTTATCTTATTCAGGTAGAGTCTGGGTAGAAAATAAAACAATTCCTGAGAATTTATAATTATACTTCTCCTGGGATTGAAGTATCAATTTACGCCATCCATGGGGACCCCCAAACCAAAAACCATAAATCTTAAAATAAATTTAAATGGTCTCTGACCAAGGATGAGCCCGAAGTGCTCATTAGAATCAGAAATAAGATCAATATGGAGGTTTATACGCTCAGTTACTGACACATAGATGAAGCCCTGCAGAAGATGAGTGGAAGCTAACTTGACAAGTTAGGGTGTGATGTAACATGAGTGGGAGTGAAGAGCTACAGTATTCAGTGGAAAGAACCTCAAAGAATATATATAATAGGGAGACTGTAAGTATGTTATAGTGATTGAAGTTATGAAAGGAGATAATTTAAAACTTGAGCAAACAACCAAACAGGAAAATAAAACCAGTGGAATTATTTTTAATTGTATTGTTTATTTTTATTATTCAAGTATAGTTGACATACAGTGTTATATTAGTTTCAGAAGTACAACATAGTGGTCAGATAATTCTTTTTTTTTTTTAGTATTTATTTGTTTATTTATTTTTAATATGAAATTTATTGTCACATTGGTTTCCATACAACACCCAGTGCTCATCCCAACAGGTGTCCTCCTCAATGCCCATCACCCACTTTCCCCTCCCTCCCAACCCCCATCAACCCTCAGATTGTTCTCAGTTTTTAAGAGTCTCTCATGGTTTGGCTCCCTCCCTCTCTAACTTTTTTTTTTTTTTCCTTCCCCTCCCCCATGGCCTTCTGTTAAGTTTCTCAGGATCCACATAAGAGTGAAAACATATGATATCTGTCTTTCTCTGTATGACTTATAATTCTGCATTACTCAGTGCTCACCGTGGTAAGTGTAGTCACCATCTGTCACCATACAATATTATTAAGATATTACTGATTATATTCTCTGTGCTGTGGTTTTCATCTTGGTGACTTATTTGTACCTCTTAATTCCCTTCACCTATTTCACCCATCTCCCCACCCACCTCCCTTCTAGCAACCATAGTTTGAGTCTGTTTCTCCATTTATGTTGTTTTTGTGGATTGCACATATAAGTGAAATTATACGGTATTTGTCTTTCTCTGTCTGACTTTTTTCATTTAGCATAATGTCCTCTGGGTCAGCCTAAGTTGTCACACATAGCAAGATCTCATTCCTTTTTATAGTTGAGTAATATTCTGTTGTATAAATATGCATACCCATACACACACATATATATGTATCTAAACCACATTTTCTTTATCCATTCATCTCTTGATAGACACTTCAGTTGCTTCATATCTTGGTCATTGTAAAAAAATGCTGGAATAAACATAAGGATGCATATATCTTTTCAAGTTAGTGTTTTTTGTTTTGTTTTGTTTTTTATATATACTTGAGAGAGAGAGTGACAGAGTGTGAGTGGGGGAAGGGCAGGGAGACAGAATCTGAGGCAGGGTTCAGGCTCTGAGCTGTCAGTCCAGAGCCTGATGTGGGGCTCGAACTCACGAGCCATGAGATCATGGTCTGAGCTGAAGTTGGATGCTCAACCAACTGGGACACATGGGTGGCTTTTAAACAGATTATTTATGATTTTTTTTCTTGTGTGTTGAATTTTGAAAATTCTTTACATATTTTGGCTATTAATCCATTATCAGATATGTCTTTTTCACAAATATCTTCTCCCATTCAGTAGGTTGCCTTTTTGTTTTGTTGATGGTTTCCTTCACTGTGCATGCATGATTTTTATTTTGGTGTAGTCCCAATAGTTCATTTTTGCTTTTGTTTCCTTGCCTGAGGAGACATATCCACAATTATGTTGCTAAGGCTGACGTCAAAGAGATTACTACTTATGTTTTCTTTTGGAAGTTTTATGGTTTCTGGTCATACATTTAGGTCTTTATCCATTTTGAGTTAATTTTTGTATATGGTGTAAAATAATGGTCCAGTTTTATTCTACATGTAGCGGTCCCCTTTTCCCAGCACCATTTATTAAAGGGACTGTCTTCCCCAATATATATTCTTGCCTCCTTTGTTATAGATGAATTGACCACATAAGTATGGGTTTATTTCTGGGCTCTCTATTCTGTTTCCTTGATCTACATGTCTGTTTTTGTGTTAGTACTGTATTGTTTTGATTGCTACAGCTTTGTAGTATGCATTGAAATCTGGGATTGTGATACTTCTGAGTTTGTTCTATCTCAAGATTGTTTGGCTATTCTGGGTGTTTTGTGGTTCCATACAGATTTTAGGATTCTTCTAGTTTTGTGAAAAATACTATTGGTATTTGGATAGGGATTGCATTAAATCTGTAGGTTGCCTTAAGTAGTATGAACATTGTAACTATATTAATTCTTCTACTCCGTGAGCATCATATATCTTTCCATTTTGTCTGTGTCATCTTCAGTATTTTTCATCAGTGTCTTACAGTTTTCAGACTATAGGTCTTTTACCTTGATTAAATTCATTTTTTTTGGTACAGTTGTAAATGGGATTGTTTTCTTAATTTCTGTTTCTGTTACGTAGTTATTTAGTGTCTAGAAATGCAACAGATTTCTGTGTATTAATTTTGTGTCCTGCAGCTTTATTGCCTTCATTTATTAGGTCTAACAGTTTTTTTGTGAGGTCTTTAGGGTTTTCTATGAAAGTATCATGTCATCTGCAAATAATGACAGTTTTGCTTCTTCCTTACTAAATTGAGTACCTTTTATTTCTTTTTCTCTTTGATTGCTGTGGGTAGGACTTCCAGTACTATGTTGAATAAAAATGATGAGTGTAGACATCTTTGTCTTGTTCCAAATCTTAGAGAATGTGAAAAGTTTTCATCATTGAATATAATGTTAGTTGTGAGTTTTTCATATATGACCTTTATTATGTTGAGGTATGTTCCCTCTAAACCCACTTTTTTGAGTTTTCATCCTGATTGGTTATTGTATTTTGTCAAATGCTTTTTCTGCATTGATTGAAATGACATGATTTTTATCCTGATTCTTATTAATGTGGTATGCCACATTGATTGATTTGTGAATATTAAACTATCCTTGCATCTCTAGGATAAATTCCACTTGATCATGGTGAATGATTTTTTACTGTATTGTTCAGAATTCATGCTGCTAATTTTTTTGTTGAGGCTTTTTGCATCTATGTTCATCAGGGATATTGGCCTACAGTTTTCTTTTTTTGTAGTGTCTTTGGCTGGTTTTTGTATCATGGTAATTATGGCCTCATGAAATGAATTTGGAAGTTTTTCTTCACTTTCTTTTTTTTTTTTTTTTTTTCACTTTTTAAACTTGGTTTATTCATCTTTATTCAGGAAACAGTGTTGATATCAAACATGGCAAAGAATATTGAAAAATGTTAAGGAAAAATTTGATTTAGCATCAGTAGTCATTCTAATGGTATCAAACTATAAAATTTTAACATCCTTGCATTTTAGTCACTTAAAAATAAATCTTTTAATGACAAAAGTACATATTTTAGCAATCTGGGATTTCATATGGGAGAAATATTGATTCTACATTCCATCTGTATGTCACCTCACATACTTCTAATATTTCTGAGTAGGCATGAAATCATTTTGAACCTATTAAAATGGACATGGGTGACAGTTGATTATATGAAATGCAGTCTTTAAGTCAGCCTGTGACAATTTATAATTGCCTGTTGCGTGATACATTTTCATTGGAAACTAAGTTCTAAAGCATATGAGAGTCAGAACGTATATTAGAAATGATTTAGCCCATACCCCTTGATTAACAGATGAGAATGCTGAGAAATGAGCAAAATGACCAAAGTCTCCCCACTAGCCATTGAGAGATCCAAGACTTAAATCTAGACAAAGCATTTATTTCCCTACACAGGGTAAACATTATTTAAATCACTTTTATTTGTTTATCCATAGATAGTATGAATATTCTACAAATATTTTCTTTTTTTTATTTTTTTTATTTTTTTTTATTTTTTAATATATGAAATTTACTGTCAAATTGGTTTCCATACAACACCCAGTGCTCATCCCAAAAAGTGCCCTCCTCAATACCCATCACCCACCCTGCCCTCCCTCCCACCCCCCATCAACCCTCAGTTTGTTCTCAGTTTTTAACAGTCTCTAATGCTTTGGCTCTCTCCCACTCTAACCTCTTTTTTTTTTTTTTTTTCCTTCCCCTCCCCCATGGGTTTCTGTTATGTTTCTCAGGATCCACATAAGAGTGAAACCATATGGTATCTGTCTTTCTCTGTATGGCTTATTTCACTTAGCATCACACTCTCCAGTTCCATCCATGTTGCTACAAAAGGCCATATTTCATTTTTTCTCATTGCCACGTAGTATTCCATTGTGTATATAAACCACAATTTCTTTATCCATTCATCAGTTGATGGACATTTAGGCTCTTTCCATAATTTGGCTATTGTTGAGAGTGCCGCTATAAACATTGGGGTACAGGTGCCCCTATGCATCAGTACTCCTGTATCCCTTGGATAAATTCCTAGCAGTGCTATTGCTGGGTCATAGGGTAGGTCTATTTTTAATTTTCTGAGGAACCTCCACACTGCTTTCCAGAGCGGCTGCACCAATTTGCATTCCCACCAACAGTGCAAGAGGGTTCCTGTTTCTCCACATCCTCTCCAGCATCTATAGTTTCCTGATTTCTTCATTTTGGCCACTCTGACTGGCGTGAGGTGGTATCTGAGTGTGGTTTTGATTTGTATTTCCCTGATAAGGAGCGACGTTGAACATCTTTTCATGTGCCTGTTGGCCATCCGGATGTCTTCTTTAGAGAAGTGTCTATTCATGTTTTCTGCCCATTTCTTCACTGGGTTATTTGTTTTTCGGGTGTGGAGTTTGATGAGCTCTTTATAGATTTTGGATACTAGCCCTTTGTCCGATGTGTCATTTGCAAATATCTTTTCCCATTCCGTTGGTTGCCTTTTAGTTTTGTTGGTTGTTTCCTTTGCTGTGCAGAAGCTTTTTATCTTCATAAGGTCCCAGTAATTCACTTTTGCTTTTAATTCCCTTGCCTTTGGGGATGTGCCGAGTAAGAGATTGCTACGGCTGAGGTCAGAGAGGTCTTTTCCTGCTTTCTCCTCTAAGGTTTTGATGGTTTCCTGTCTCACATTCAGGTCCTTTATCCATTTTGAGTTTATTTTTGTGAATGGTGTGAGAAAGTGGTCTAACATCATCCTCAACGGGGAAAAACTGAGAGCTTTTTCCCTGAGATCAGGAACACGACAGGGATGCCCACTGTCACCGCTGCTGTTTAATATAGTGCTGGAAGTTCTAGCCTCAGCAATCAGACAACAAAAGGAAATCAAAGGCATCAAAATTGGCAAAGATGAAGTCAAGCTTTCGCTTTTTGCAGATGACATGATATTATACATGGAAAATCCGATAGACTCCACCAAAAGTCTGCTAGAACTGATACATGAATTCAGCAAAGTTGCAGGATACAAAATCAATGTGCAGAAATCAGTTGCATTCTTATACACTAACAATGAAGCAACAGAAAGACAAATGAAGAAACTGATCCCATTCACAATTGCACCAAGAAGCATAAAATACCTAGGAATAAATCTAACCAAAGATGTAAAAGATCTGTATGCTGAAAACTATAGAAAGCTTATGCAGGTAATTGAAGAAGATATAAAGAGATGGAAAGACCTTCCCTGCTCATGGATTGGAAGAATAAATATTGTCAAAATGTCAATACTACCCAAAGCTATCTACACATTCAATGCAATCCCAATCAAAATTGCACCAGCATTCTTCTCAAAACTAGAACAAGCAATCCTAAAATTCATATGGAACCACAAAAGGCCCCGAATAGCCAAAGTAATTTTGAAGAAGAAGACCAAAGCAGGAGGCATCACAATCCCAGACTTTAGCCTCTACTACAAAGCTGTCATCATCAAGACAGCATGGTATTGGCATAAAAACAGACACATAGACCAATGGAATAGAATAGAAACCCCAGAACTAGACCCACAAACGTATGGCCAACTCATCTTTGACAAAGCAGGAAAGAACATCCAATGGAAAAAAGACAGTCTCTTTAACAAATGGTGCTGGGAGAACTGGACAGCAACATGCAGAAGGTTGAAACTAGACCACTTTCTTCACTTTCTATTTTTCAGAATAGTCTGAAAATAATAGTTATTAACTCTTCTTTCAATGTTGATGGAGTTCACCTGGGAAATTTGGTGTGTTGGTTTTCTGATTATCGATTCAACATTGTTCTGGTAATCAGTCTCCTCAAATTTTCATTTTCTTTCTAATTTATTTTTGGAAGTTTGTGTATTTCTGGGAATTTATTTATTTGTTCCCGGCTCTTAAATTCTTAACATATAATTTTTTAGGGTATTCTGTTATATCTTTTGTATTTGTGTGGTATTGATTGTTATTTCTCCTCTTTCATTTTTCATTTTATTTATTCAAGTCCTTTCTCTTTTTTTCTTCATAAGTCTGGCATAATTTTGTTGATCTTTTCAAAGAGCCAGCTCTCTGGTTTCATTGATCTTTTTTATTGTTTTTTAAGTCCCTATTTAATTTATTTCTTCTCTAATCTTGTTTATTTTCTTCAACTAAATTTGGGCTTTTCTTGTAATATTTCTAGGTCCTGTAGGTATAAAGTTAGATTGTTTACTTGAGATTTTTCTCGTTTCTTGATGTAGATCTACATCACTGTAAACCACCCACTTAGAATTGCTTTTTCTGTGTCCCAAAGATTTTGGACTGTTTTGTTTCTGTTTTTCTTTGTCTCTCTTTTTTTAATTTCCTTTTTGATTTATTTGTTGACACATTGGTTGCTTAGTAGTGTAATGTTTAGCCTCCATGTGTTTGTATTTTTTCCAGTGTTTTTTCTTGTAATTGATTTCTAATTTCTTACTGTTGTGGTTGGAAAAGATACTTGATATAATTTCAGCCTCCTTAAATTTGTTGCATCTTGTTTGGTGGCCTAACATGTGATCTTTCCTTGAGAATCTTCCAGGTGCATTCGTAAAGAGTGTGTATTCTGCTGTTTCGGGGTGAAATGTTCTGTGTATATCTGTTATGTTTATTTGATCTCATGTGTCATTCACAGCCAGTTTCCTTGTTGATTTTCTGTTTGGGTCATCTCTGCATGGATGTAAGTGGGTATTAAAGTCCCCTACTATTATTGTATTACTGTCAATTTCTCCCCTTATGTATGTTAATGTTTCCTTTATGTATTTAGGTGCTAGATATTTACGATTGTTATATCCTTTTGTTAGATTGATCATTATATAATTTCCTTCTTTGTCTCTTGCTACAGTCTTTGTTTTAGTGTCTATTTTATCCGATATAAGTATTGTTACTCTGGCTTTTTTTTTTTTTTTTTTTTTTTTTTTTGCTTTCATTTGCATAGAATATCTTTTTCATCTCTTCACTTTCACTCTCTATGTGTGTTTAGGTCTGAGGTGAGTCTCTTGCAGGCAGCATATAGATAAGTCTTGTTTTATTTTTTTATCCGTTCAGTCACCCTGTATCTTTTGATTGCACAATACAGTCCATTTAAAATTGTTTTCTGATTGTTTTATAGTTCTTCTCTGTTCCTTTTTTGTTCCCTTACTCTCTTCCCTTGTGGTTTGATGGCATCATTTAATGTTATGTTTGGATCCGTTTCTCTTCATTTTTTGTGTATCTGTTATAGGTTTTCTATTTGTCATTACCATGGGGTTTATATATAACATCCCATGTGTATAGCAGTCTATATTAAGTTAATGATTGCTTAGGTTTTTACACATTCTAAAAGCACTAAGTTTTTTACCCCTCCCTCCACATTTTATGTATGTGATGTATATGATGCTTATGTATATGATGTTTTATGTATATAAATTTACATGTGTATGATTTTACACCTTTTTATTGAGTGTATGCCTTGAGTAGTGTCTGTAGATATCATTGATTTTACTACTTTTGTGTTTTAATCTGCATACTGACTATAAGTGATTAATCTTCTTACTACCTTTACTATATTTATATTTACCCAAATTTTTTTCTTTTCATAATTTTCTTATTTCTAGTTATGGCCTTTTCTTTCCACTTAAAGAATTTCTTTTAACATTTCTTGAAGCAAAGCTGGTTTAGTGGTGATGAAGTCCTTTAATTTTTGTTTGGGAAACTCTTTATCTTCTTCAATTTTGGTTGATACTTTTTTTGGTAGAATATTCTTTACTGTAGATGTTTTTCCTTGCAGCACTTTGAATATATTATGCCACTGCTTTCTGAGCTGCAGTTTCTCTGAAAAATCAGCTGGTTGCTTTCAGCAGTGTCCCTTGTATGTAACTGTTTCTTTTTCTCTTGCTGCTTTTGAGATTCTCTCTTTATTGTTAATTTATGCTATCTTAATTATGGTGTCTTGGTGTAGACCTCTTTGGTTCATCTTGTTTGGGGCTCTCTGTGATTCATGTACCTGAATGTCTCTTTCCTTTCTAGGGAAGTTTTCAGCTATTATTTCTTCAAATAAGTTTTCTGTCCCCTTCTCTCTCTTCTCCTTCTGGGATCCCTGTAATGTGAGTGTTACTATGTTTGATGATGTCATGGAGGTCCCCTAAGCTGCTCTCATTTTTCATTATTGCTTTCCTTTTTTGCCATTCATCTTAGTTGCTTTCCATGAACCTGTCTTCCAGATCACTGGTGTTCTTCTCTCTCCTCTGCAATTGATTTCCTCTAGTGTGGTTTTCATTTTACTTATTGTATTCTTCAGTGCTGACAGGTTCTTTTTGTCTTTTTTCTTCTTGGTGAAGTTTTCACTGACTTCACTTCTTTCTCAAGTTTAGTAAGCATCTTCATGATCATTACTTTGAACGCTTTATTTGGTGGATTCCTTACTTCCATTTTGTTTAGTTATTTCTCTGATGTTCTGTCTCATTCTTTTGTTAAGAATATATTCATATTCCTTTGTCTCCTCATTTTGTGTAACTCTCTGTGTCTGTTTCTATGTATTAGGTAGGTCATCTATGTCTCCGGGTCTTGAGAGTAGTAGCCTTCTGTCAGAGGTCCTGTGTTGCCCACTAGCACAATCCTCTTGGTCTCCAGAATCAGGTGCTTTAGGAGTATCCACTGTGTGGGCTGCATGTGCCCTACTGTTGTAGCTGCAATTACTGAGGGCACATTGGTGGCTGGGGTTGGCCTTCAGCCCAGCTGGCTGCAGTGACCTGCTTTGCCTACTGCTGGTACACTAGGTGGTTTTCTCTCTTCACTGTTGACAGTCCGGGCTGCAGCCGTTATGGGTTGACTGGTGGGTAGGGCCAGCACTCCGTGTAACTGTCTGCATTTAGCCTCTGCAACAGTTACCGGCATGCTGAAAGGCAGCTCTTGCCCCTTGCACAGCCAGCTAAAAGGCCAAGCTGCAGGAACTGTGGTTGTGCTGGTGTGTGGGGTTGTCTCCCTTATTTCCCAGGGCAAGAGTCACTTTGGAGGGGCACCATCACTAACCAGGGCTGCCTGCCGGGTATAGTGGGGCAGGAGCCACTTAGCAGAGTGCTTGCAGAGGCAGGCAGTTTGGGTGGGGCAGGCATGCAGGGAAAAGCCAGGTGGGGAATTTGGTGCTGACATGGTAGATGGAGAGTGTGAGATCTGCCTCCTGCACACGTTTAGCTATCTAGACTGGGGGAGAAAAATGGCACCTGCTAGCACTTTTTTTCTTTGAAAAATCTCCTGCAGATACCTGCCCCTCCAGCGCAAGTCCTAAAATTAGTTAATAAACCTTTCACGTATACTTTAGGTGCTTTTCAAACTGCTGCTTCTGTGTTGGCTTTTAAGGGCATGGAGACTTGGTTTCCTGTTACCCTTCACCTGTCCTGGAATTAAGCCCTGTTGATTTTTAATACTCCCTGAGTTAAGCCTCACTTGTTTTCAAAGCCAGATATTATGGGAACTTGTCTTCCCAGTCCAGGTCCCTAGGGCTGGGGGTGCCCAGTGTGGGGTCTTGATCACCTTGCTGTTTGTACCTGGCATGTCTCTCTTGTTTGTGGTTAATTGCACTGGGGGTTTAGTTCCCCGGTGCATGTCCACCCCTCCTACTCTGTCAAAATGATTTTCTCTCTACAACTAGCTGTGGAATATCTGCTCTGCCAGTTTTCAGTTCATTTTCAGAGTCATTTGCAACAGATGTGGTTGTTGCCTCAGTGTATCTGTAGGATGAGGTGAGCTCAGGGTCTTTCTTCTCTGCCATTTTCCCAAACTGGTGGAATTTTAAAATATTTGAGTCGAATTTCTATAAAAAAATTTTAAAATTTTTGAATGTCTTAATATGTTTAAGTAATTTTAAATGTTTTTAAAATAATTAAACTGAAGAATAGATTAGTGTGCTTGAAGAGCATACTGAGGAAATTGAAGAAATTTACAGAATGAAAGTATATATATAGTTTCATATATATATGAACTATATAGTTTGCATTTCTTTATCTCAAATTTTTATATATCTATATCTATATATATATATATATATATATATATGATTAAGATAACTGGATGATCATATCTTTTGAAGATTCAGAATTCATTTATGAATTACAAATGGAAAGGTCAGAAAGAATGCAGGAGAGGTAAAATTGAAATGACAATTTATGAGACATTTCTAGACTTGATGGAGAATATAATCCTCCATTTTCAAGACAATAATGAATTTCCAGCAAGATAAATATATGCTTAATGTATACTTAGTGTATTAGTTATCTTTTGCTGTGTGATTGGCTATTCCAGTTGATCTCAAAACTTAGTGGGTTGAGATAACATTTATTTTCACAGTTTATGTGTGGGTCTAGGACTGTTGGGCTGGTTTTGGCTTAAGGTCTTTCAGAAGGTTGTAGCCAGAACATCAGTCAAAGCCACAGACATCTGAAGGCTTATGTGGGGCTGGATCCACTTCCAAGATGACTTATTCACATGGCTGTCTAGTTCTGCTCCACAAGACCTCTCCCAAGAATACCTGTGAATTCTCATGACATGAAGAGTGACTTATCCCAGGACACATCATTCAATAGAAAGAAGAGAGCTGGGAGCTATATACTTTTATCATCTAACCTCAGAAGTCACATAGTGTCAGTTCTACCACAGTATTATTTTTGGTGTTAATAAAATAGTCCAAGCAGATAATATACACACTGCAAGTCATGTAGAACATAAAAGGAGTAATATACTTAATATTTGCAAGAGAGGGCAGCATAAAAAATGTTTATGTAGATACTATAAATAGAAAACAAAGATGGAAGAAACAAATATTCATATCTAATTATCACAACCAATAAAAAGTTGAAGATTACAAAAGGTCATTAATGTATAATCTTTATATATAACTGTCACAGCTAAAATCAAGGAACAGAAAGGTAAGATATAAAATGATTATAAAGATAGACTATACATTAAACTGTAGAACCTGGATAATTGATAGTCATATCAGGAAGAAATCAGCTTTAATACAAAATTATTTTTTTGCCAAACGATGATTTCTATGTTATGATGAAAAGTTCAGTCCATCAGGCAGGTATAAAATCCTAAACTTATATTACCTATTTAAGTAATATCAAATAAAAAGACAAGACAGTTCTCAAAATTAACTAGAACATAGATAGTGGGAGATTTTATCACCTTCTAGTAATCAGTAGAAAAAAAAAAGAAAACAAATCAGTAAAGTTAGAGAATATTTGAACAAGAAAATGAAGCTCAACCTTAAACATATGTAGACTTCATTATCAATTACTATATATATATATATATATATATATATATATATATATTTAATTTTTTAAATGTTTGTTTATTTTTGAGAGACAGAGAGAGACAGACAGACAGACAGGAAGTGGGGGAGGGGCAGAGAGCGAGGGAGACACAGAATCTGAAGCAGGCTCCAGGCTCTGAGCCGTCAGCACAGAGCCCAATGCGGGCTTGAACTCATGAGCCTGAGATCGTGACTTGAGTTGAAGTCAGACGACTGAGCCATCCAGGCATGCCACAAGATATATATTTTGATGAGCTACCTTTTGGAAAGTGCAAAAATTGCCCAAGTACCATTTCATATAGGAATTCCCAACAAATACCAACAAAGTGTTAAGTATTTATTTTCTGCACCTAATTCAGCTCCATATGAAATTAGTAATAAAGTTAATAGAAAATTAACAAAGAAAAACCTGCATATATGGATATTTAAAGATCATTCTACCTTGAAGATATTAAGATATATTTTAAAGTTCTGTCATTTCATGCATTCCTGTTTTGGAGTAAAGAACAAATGAAACACAACAGAAAGCCCAGAAATAGACTGTACATATATGAAAACTTGAAATATGACAAATACGACATTTTAAATGACTAAGGAAAGAAAAGCCTTTTGAATATGATGTTGAGCCAGCTGTTTATCTAGATGACAAATAAACAAAGAAACAGCCAGAAAAGATTCTTGCATTATCATAAACAAAAATCATTTCCAAATGAATTAAAGGCATAAAACTGAAAGAAAAGGTTATACTTTTAGTGAAAAGCAAGAAATTATCTTCATGGCCATATGGTAGATAGGGAATTCTTACACAAGAGGAACAAAGAAAAAAATTAATGCAAGTTATTAAATATTACTGTATTAGCATTTAAAATATCAGTATAAAAAATGTTACCATGAACAAAGGAAAGAAAGATCTTGAGTGAGAAAAGAAATTGTCAACTTCTGTAAACAAAAATGCATTATTTTTACAATGACAAATTAATGACTCCTGCAAATCACAAAGAAAAGACAACTACAAAAATACAGAATAACAAAACAGATATTATGTATGAAAGGAAATTCAAATGAAAACAAAAACACATAGACACATTTCAGTATCATAATACTCAGAACAATGCAAATTAAATAGCAAAGTAATACCTTTTTTGCTCCATAAGACTCAGAAGTTCCACACATATATATCAGGAAACATGTATAAGAATGTTCTTTTCAATACTGTTGATGATAATAAAACATTGACAGAAATCAGTGGACAAAGAAACTATTTTTTATGAATGATGATTGACTTAGAAGCCTGGATCAATCAGTTTAGAACAGTAGTGCATAAAATATACATATCTAAAGTTCCAAAAGTCGCTAGACAGTAAAATTTGTTATGTTGTGAGATGTACATATGAGTAGCTCTATGTTTATAGACTGTTAATATTTATATAAGTTTATTTGACAAATCTGTATTTATATTGTGATACATTCATTATTTATGTAGCCTGCTTAAATTGCAAGATTGCAACTTGATATCCTCCCCGAAGTCTTTTTGCTCTTTATTAAAATTGCACCGTTTTAAATTATTTTATTTTAGCTGTTATTTTTTTTAGAATTGTACCATTTTTAACATTTTTGTGAAATTTATCATTTTATATGTTGAATTATAGTTTTCATATGCCTTATATTTCTAACAGTTGTGTTCTATAGATGAATTAAAAGGTTTGCCATCAGATTTTCCTTTATTCTCCAGAGCACCCTAGACAAAGTAGGTACTTAAAAAAAAATGTTTGTTGAATACAGTACTTACTATGTCCTTGGATTATTTGCAAGTGAAAGCCTTTTTTTTTTAGTGATATAATGAATGCTATTTTCTATTGAAGATGATTAAGAAAACATAATCAAATGTCCCACCAATAATTCAAGCACCATGAAGATAGTAAGAATGATAGAGGCTCAATTTCCAATGGAAGCAGAGCCATAAAAGGCTTTCTTGCCTTTTTCCTATTCATTTTACTTACCAGATAGGATTTCTATAGGACTTGGAACACTTCTCTGCATTTTCTATCATTAAAAACATTTCATAGGATTTTCTCTGAAATTTAGCCTTCAAGAGTTATCACTAGGGAGATTGTGATAATCATCTTTGCCTTGCTAATATGCCCTAATCTTTTTCTCAACCAACTGCACATTTTATTTATGGTTCATAAAATTTCCATTTGAGAATTTTTTAATGATTTAAAATAGCTTTATGTAACAGAGTTCTGAGGGAATGGTATAATATTAAAGTATTCTGGAGATTCTAAAGTGGTAAAAAGTTCGTAAATCTATTATTCAGCTCTCTTTATTCTCCTTCCGATAGCACTAAGAAAAGTGGATTATTTTTATAAATTTGGTCTTAAGTTGGTTTCATAAACCAATTATAAAATTATTGTACTTACTAGACAATGCAGTTAGAAGACTTCAGAAAAAAAAATTCTGGAAAATACCAGAAGATAAAATAATACTGTTTTTATTTTAAATGTATAAACTTGGTAACATGGAGTAGAGATATTTTGGGCTGTGTTCACAACTTAGATATCCCACTTTTTTTGGAACTCATCCTGCCTTGATTCCCTTCTGAGAGCCAAAGAGATGGACCGATGGCAACTGTGTTTTCTCTTTGTTACACTGACCCATGCATGCCTTGTTGGCCTGAGGTATGAACAGCTGACTCAGGCAGGGTCAGTCATATCTATTCTCTGGGAATTTGGAATTAGGTCGAAGAGATACTGTCAGGTTCTCCGTGTGGTTACAGACTAGAAATTAGAGAATAGATGTATGATAGCTTTGTTGCTTAATGGATTCTTCCAGTGACTCTCAGAATCCTAATCTCAGAAAATAAGAATAAAGATTTAAAGGAAAGTGAAATTGAAATGTGAGGTGAGTGTACAGTAAATTCATTAATCTGTACATTTGTTTAGTGTGACTTTCTACAAATATGTTATATTTAACAATAAAAATTTATAAGGTAGTAGATAAAAGCATATTTTGTCAGTTAAAAAATTTAGAGGAAATAAACATACTCTTAGCAAAACACAACTAATCTGTAGTAAAATAAAAATATAATTTCTGGATATATCTAGTAAAAGTATTGTGTCAGAAATAAAATCATTTCCACAGGTAAAGCCTCAGTTCAGTAATTCAATTAGTCATTGAAGGAAGAGGTAAACTCTTTTTCAAAATTTTCCAGAGAGAATACTGTCTAGCATTATTTGTTGGATGAGCACTGGGTGTCATATGTAAGTGATGAACCACTGGGTTCTACTCCTGAAACCAATACTACCCTGTGTGTTAACTAACTTAAATTTAAACAAATTAATTAACAAAAAATAATAAAATAAAATGTAGCAACAACAATAACACAAAAGAATATTGTCCAGCATTTTATATGGTCTGCCTGACCTTGATAGAAACATATAACCTGCCAAGACAGAATCATGTTGAAATAGAAAATCTAAACAGGACAGTTGCCACTAAGGAGACTGTATCAGCAGTTTAAAATCTCCCAACAAACAGAAGTCTAGGACCAGATGGCTTCACTGATGAATTCTGCCATTCAAAGAAGAATCAATCAAACTCTTCCAGAAAACAGAACAGGTTGGAACGCTTCCAAACTCATTTTATGAGCATTACCGTGATACCAAAACCAGACAAGGATGCCACAAACAGAGGAAAATTCCAGTCCAATACATTGGATGAACATATATGTAAAAATTCTCAGTGAAATGTTAGCAAACTCTGAATTCAACAATACACACACAAAAGGATCATATGCTGTGATCAAGTGGAATTTATTTGAGGGATGGAAAGATGGTTCAGCATTTGCAAATCAGTCAGGTTGTACACCACATTAACAAAATGAAGCATAAAAATCATGTCATCTCAATAGATGCAAAAAATCATTTGACAAAATTCAACATCCATTTATGATAAAAACTTTGAATGAATTGGGTATAATGTATCTCAACATAATGAAGGGCATATATGACAAACCTACAATGAACAACATTCAAAAGGATGAAAAGCTGATATCTTTTCCTCAAAGATCAGAAACAAGACAAGGATACCCATTCTCACTACTTTAATTCAACATAGTATTGGGAGTCCTAGTCAAAGTAATCAGGCAAGAAAAAGAAAGAAAGTGATATAAATAAGAAAGGAAGAAGTAAAACTGTCACTATTTGCCCATGACCTATTTTATAAAGAAAACGTAAAGACTCAGTCAAGAAACTGTTAGAACAAATAGACAAATTCGGTAAAGTTGTAGGATACAAAATGAACATGCAAAAATCTGTAGCATTTCTATACACTAATAATGAGTTATCAGAGAAATTAAGAAAATAATTGCATCAGGGGCGCCTGGGTGGCGCAGTCGGTTAAGCGTCCGACTTCAGCCAGGTCACGATCTTGCGGTCCGTGAGTTCGAGCCCCGCGTCAGGCTCCGGGCTGATGGCTCGGAGCCTGGAGCCTGTTTCCGATTCTGTGTCTCCCTCTCTCTCTGCCCCTCCCCCGTTCATGCTCTGTCTCTCTCTGTCCCAAAAATAAATTAAAAACGTTGAAAAAAAAAATTAAAAAAAAAAAAAAAAAGAAAATAATTGCATCAAACACAGTGAAATACATCGGAATAAATTTAACCCAGAAGGGGAAAGGACACTGTATAGAAAACTATAAAACATTAATGAAAGAAATTGAAGAAGACACAAACAAATGGAAAGCTATCCCATGCTTAATTTATGGATTGGAAGAATTGATATTATTAAAATATCCATACTACCCACACCCAAAGCAATATACAAATTCAGTGTAATCCCTATTAAAATTCCAATGGCATTTTTCACAGAAATAGAAGAAAAAATCCTAAAATTTGTTTGGAACCATAAAAGACCCTGAATAGCCAAAGTAATCTTGAGAAAGAACAGAGCTAGAGACATCACACTCATTGATTTCAAACTATATTACAAAGCTATAGGAATTAAAACACTATGGTATTGGCATAAAAATGGACACAGAGATCAATTGAAGAGAATAGAGAGCCCATAAATAAACCCACACATACGTAATCAATCAGTTTACAGCAACAGAGCCAAGAATTTATAACAACAGAGCCAACAGACGGAAAGCACAGTCTCCTCAATAAATAGTGTTTGGAAAATTGAACAGCCACATGCAAAAGAATGAAACTGGACCACTGTCTTACACATGCACAAAAATTAACTCAGAGTGAATTAAAGATTTGAATAGAAGACCTGAAACTACATAAGTCCTAGAAGAAAACGTAGGTGGCAAGCTCCTTGTCATGGGTCTTGGCAATGATTTTTTGAATCTGGTATCAAAAGCAAAGACACCAAAAGCAAAAGTAAACCTGTGGGACTACATCAAAACAAAAAGGCTTTTGTGCAGTAAAAGAAACCATCAACAAATGAAAAGGAATCTGCAGAATGGGAGAAAATATTTGCAAGTCATGTGTCTGATAAGATGCTAATATTTAAAACATAAAGAACTCACAGTTCAATAGTAAAATAACAATCTGATTAAAAAATGGGCAAAAGATTTGAATAGACATTTTTCCAAAGAAAACATAAAGATAGCAAACAAGTACTTGAAAATATGCTCTATATCACTAATTGGAAATGTAAATCAAAACCAAAATGATATCACCTCACACCTGTTAGAATGGCTGCTTCCAAAAAAACTGACAATAATAAGTGTTGGTGATGATGTGGAGAAAAGGGAAGCCTGGTGTGCTTTTGGTAGGAATGTAAATTAGTGCAGCCATTATGGGAAACAGTATGGAAGTTTCTCAAAAATTAAAAATAGAACTGCCGTATGACTCAGCAACTCCACTTCTGGGTATTTATCTAAAGAAAATGAAAATTTTTGTATTTGGTAAGATATACACAACTCTTTGTTCATTGTAGCATTATTTACAATAGTCACAGGTCCCCTCCTCTTACAGCATGGCAGATTACTTATTTAAGATTAGCAGGAAAGTGCTCATTGCTATATTTTGTCTCCTTTAACTAATGAGTTCAGGCCAAGCCCACATTATCTGTTTTTGTATTAATTTAAAACCAACTGATTAAGGGCCTTAATTACATCTGCAGATATCACATCTGTAAATATTTTGCTAAATAACAGTAATGGGAGTGATATACCCTTATGTTCATAGTCCAGTCTGTATTCAAAGGGACAGGATTATGCAGTATGTCTATAATCTTGGAGATCTTAAAATTCCGTTTACCGTAGTCATTACTGTGTGAACTAATGAAATGGAGGAGTCACATACCGTATCTCCTGTATTCCCATCATGCGGTACAGTGTTTGGTGAGTATTTGTTGAACAAAAGAAAAAAATGATTGAATGAGTTAATATTATTATTATGTAACTTGACAATGCTGAATATACAAGGAGCAAGGACCTAAGTTATGTGCTGCCAACATACATTGACACGACTAATTTTTCAGAGATTTTGGACTTAGAAGTACTGGTAAAAGCAATCATTTTGAGTTCTTTCTTGCCTTCTTGTTGATTTTGAGCATCTTTTTAGGGTCCTGTTTTTCTCCATAAATCAAAACTAGTCAGAATTTTATGGCTTCTCTAAATAAAGATGTACTAAAATTAGGGTAATCTTTCAAGCCCATCCTGAAACTATTATTGCTATCAGAAAACCCATATCAATCTGGATTCAAAACCCTTGTGACTGGATAGGGTTCCAGGATGCTCCAGCATGTTGGCTGGTGTCTAATTGTTTTCCCACCAGAGTATAAGGATTAATACATCAATGGATTTTGATAGGTTGGCCTGCAGAAATGAATATTTATTTATCTGACCTATTTCCTAAGAAATGTCCAAATGGAACACTACTGAATGCAACTTTGTTGGTAATTCAATACAGGGAAGGACCAGCCGGACCAAAAGTATGATTTTGAACTTCTAGTATATCCTGTATCAGGTATACAGGGCAGTGACTGGAATCAAACTTGTCTGTTTTAATTGTTTCTTAAATTCAAAAGACCTGTTTAAAGATTTTCATTTCAAAACAGCATAGCATTTACACATAGGGAGAACAGAATATTTTAACTTCCCAGTTGTTAGCAGCTTCAGGAGAGGTCAGGAAAATGCTAACTCCCCTTTCAGTTTGCCCCCATTCTCCCTAAGATACTTCTTTTGATCTGATTCAAAGTTCAGGGTCACTATTATTATTTTATATTTTGAGGAACATTCTAAATCTTAATACTAGTGACATAGACCAAACTAATTTGGAACAATGTTAAAATAACAATAGCCCTGTAACACAAATAAAAGAAAGGGCAATAGTGCAGGAAAGTGTTTTTATTCATGCTTTTGCATAATTTTTCTGCATAATTGGCAATTAACCTTCCTTATCCTTCAGAGCTTTACCTTCAAACTGATTTCCTTTCCGAAGGGGGGTTACTTATTTTTTTTGTAGCATCTCCATTTTGGCCTTCTTAAACTTTGCCTACTGAGAATAATTAGCATTTCCACTGAAGAATATGCATTAGGAGTTCATTCGTACTAATTTGCATCTAGAAGAAACCACTTGAGTAAAAATTAATTTACTAGAAGGATATAGGTTGTACCATGAGTTTTGCTTTAGACTCTTTACCAGAAAGATTTTAAAGAGGGACATCTATAAGGCTACCTACAGTACATTTTAAAATTGTGGATATTTAGAGATCTAGGCTCCTCATCTTCTTATCTACCTTTACTTATTTGAAAATTTTGCTTCCACTAAACTCAACACTACATGACAAATGAGTACATCAAAGTTTCTTAAAAATCTTGTAAAATTACTTTATTTCTTAGGTCTTCCCTTGGAACCTTATTAAATCTGGTTTAGAATAGATTTTTAAATAAGCTTGGAAGCTTGAAGGAGTAATCTTCAGTTATCTCAAAATGCATATATGGGGTTAATCCCATTTCCAAGTGATTCTCAAAATGATTACTTAATCTGTATTTTCAAACTGCTTTGGCAAACAGAGAAATATAAGTTTGAGGCATATTGGTAACTCAGAGACCTCTTATGAGTAATATAGCTTGTTGTGCTAGGTCTTTTTCTTTTTCTTTCTTTTTTTTTTTTTCTTTTCTTGAATTTCTCATAACTAAAGCAATACTAACTGCGCATTGAATTGCTTTATTATTATTTTTCATACAATGATGATGCATAGTCTTCACATCATACCAGTGAAATAAATTCTTGAGACGGGGCCAGCTATTAGTATTTTTTTTAGTTTTCCAGAGGCTTCTAATGCGAAGACAGGGTTGGTAATCATTGGGGGTTGGGGAGAAGCATGATTCTGACTTCAATGCAGCCATAATTGGAAAATCATAAGATATCTGTAACATTTCATAAATATATCAACTCAGTGAATCCAGGAAGATACCAGGAGAAAAAGACAAGGAATCTTTTTGCAGCCATAATCATGAGGCAAGTCAAGAACAGAGTTGGGGCTCAGATGCCTGAGTTAGGAGAACCCTTTCTGTCTTATCCAAATACGACTCATAAATAAACCTCAATATAAAACTACAACGATCCATAAAAACTACATGAAGATCAATATATCCAGCTCTGTGGTCTTCAAACTGGAACACACATACGTCTGAGAGTACATGGAGACTTTCTAAGCAGACAGTCTTTAGAAAATAATTTCCCAAATCCTCAGCTTCCATGTGCACTCTTCCTTAAAATGTGTCTTCTGGAGAATGGCATTGGCACTCTGCTGCTTCTCCTTTCTCACCTCTTCTCTCCTTTTTCAAAAGACAGTCAGCCTCTCACACATACAGAATCTTGCTTTCATAGTGCATTGGCCTGGTGTGTAAAATCCTGAGTGTCAAAAAAAAAAGTGCTATGCAATGATCATGAGTGAGTCTCTCTGTAAAGAAGGCTAGGAGAAATTTTTTAAAGAAATAGTGAATGGTTTTATACAAGAAACACACTCATGGAAAGATCATGTCTAATTCTTTCCTGTCTGTCTATCTATCTATTTATCTATCTATCTATCTATCTATCTAGTGTGTCTATCCCATAGATTTATATCTTAGAAGTGAGGATAATTGTCATATATAATTGTCATATATACTTGACCCCATTCTGAACTCAGGTTTGGCTGCTTGCCGCTCAAAATTAGATAACTGGAGAGACAAGTGATGGTGGGAAAGAAAAGATTGCTTTCTTCAGAAAGCTGGCAACCTTGGAAGATGATGGACTAATGCCTCAGAGACCATATTCTCTTCTGCCTGGGTGAAGCTGGAGGGCTTGAAAGGGGAAAGCATGGGAAAAGGGAGGGGGGGTATATGCAGGAGAAGCAGGTGCCCAAGCAGTTAATTGTAAGTCAACATGACCCTGAACAGACTTGCTGGCATCATCAGCAGCTGTTTTCGAATGTGGTCAGACCTTATCTTTTGGCAAAGTTTGGTCCTTCACTCCCCAAGGCCAGTGTTTTTTGCAGATCTCAAGGAAAGTAGGTTAGTTTGCTACAGACTAATGGGCTTAGTTCAGCAAGTAAGGAGTACATTAGTTGGAAGCAAGTTAACCCTTAAGACTGGTTGAGGGCTCAGGCTCTGCACTGGTGACGTGGAGCCTGTTTGGGATTCTCTCCCTCTCTTTCTATCTCCCTCTGTCCCTTTCCCACTTTCTCTCTCTCTCTCAAAAATAAATAAGTAAACATTTAAAAAGAA
Source organism: Panthera onca (assembly GCF_046562875.1). NCBI lineage: Eukaryota > Metazoa > Chordata > Mammalia > Carnivora > Felidae > Panthera > Panthera onca. The sequence continues at coordinate 126,467,781 of NC_138344.1, forward strand.
AGACTGATCGAGTGCTGTTACATTAATTTACTTGAATTGGGAAAAGAAACCTCATAGATTATATTTTCTACAGAAGTCTGATCTGACTGATGGCTTGACAATGAGGTCTGACTTATTGTCAGAATTATATGTGTCTTATATGTATTTTTATATGTCCTGTATGTTATATAACTATTGGCAGCAGACATTCTCCATAACTGAATTAAAGAAACCAGCTCCTTCAAATGTTCAGGATATATTTAAATTATATATACATATGCAATTCATGAGAAATTGCATATTTTATTAATAATATTAATCTTATGAGAATTGTTAAAATACCAATCTAAATATGTACTAAGGAATACATAGTTTTACAAAAAATGTTTGAAGATCCCTGGTATAGCCCATGCTACCTTAGGGGACTGATTGAGAGAGAATTTTGAGGTGTTAATAAAATGTACAAATAAATCTAAATGAGGTGGACTTATGTTAAAAGACCAAGAAGATTTTTTGAGCTTTGTGCTGGCTGGAGAACGTCTAGGGTATTGCTGATCTACATGGACAGGGGCAGTAAAAATTAATGAAATGCTTATCAATCAACATAGTCTCTCTCTTCTAAAGTTGGTTCCATCTGCAGGAAGAAAACATCAGAATTCATTTGCCTGAATTAGGATTTCCTGAATTTAGGATTAGGCTTATGTGATATTGATTCAGGATTCCTTGGTCTTTTTCTGCCTTCATGTTTGGTAACCCAACCCACTGGGGCTCTGATCACTTGGAGAAGCTGTCAGAGCCCATCATTTAGGGTGAGTGACCTTCACTACCTGTGGCATCATCTCAAAAACTACAGTTTGACAGCGGATGTTTCTATATGTCTTAGTGTGTGCCAGAGGAATCTGCCCATGTATTAAACCCATCGGCAGCTCCTCCCGTTCTCATTTCATCCATGCCATTTGATGGAACTATTCAATATAGATTTCTCAAAGTACAGCTCACTTTGCCTGTGAACTCCCACATGTGTTCTCCTTTTGTTAGCTTACATAGTTCTTTAACTTTCTCAGCTGGTGGTTGTATCCAGTAGGCTTAAATAAGTTAATACATGACCTAGGTCTCTCTTCCCCCTTCTAATGCAAAGCCCCAGCCCCTTGAAAGTCCTGTCTTTCTTATCCAAGAATTTCTGTGGGTCTTCAGGTTGTCTCTCAGTTGTACTTAGAACCTCAGGCCCCTAAATTCTAAGTGTCATTTGGACTCAGGGGCACTATTGCGATTTCTGCTAGATATCCACCTATTTGCTGCACGTGGCTGCCATCTCTGCTCTGGAAATTGCAACCCAGCAAATGTTGAGCAGCAATGGTGCCTGTTCAAGCAGACAACACGTTGGCTTCCACTGGGTTCTCTGCCCTTGCTGGGATCTGCTACCTCTTACTTGACATTTTTACACTGAAGATCTTAAGTGCCAGTGCTGAGAGTTTGCTCAGAAGCTGGGGTAACTTTCTCTCTCCCCTTTATGTTAACACTATTAAAACTGTTTCCAGCTACTTGCATAATTTTAGAGTACTTTGCTTTTATTTACCCTCTTCCCCTTTCAGTTGGTTGTGGGACTGGGGTCAGATACACATTGAAGCAGTAAATATTGAGTTTTATTCAGAATCATCCCTGCTTTCCAGTAGATCCTAAGAGTTATTTCTCCATTCTAACTTCCTTAGTCCTATTTGGAAATAAGCTTGGCTGCTGGAACACGGATAGGCACATACTTCTGAATTTCAGTGATGGACACAAATTGGGTGTAAATTAGAAGCTTCATGACATTCATAAAAAAATCTAGGATAGTTGTGGCATATAGTACAGGCTCAAGAAAATTGGATGTCTTTCCTTCATCACTTTTCTACTACAAATTCAAAAACATTTTAGAAAAAAAAACTTTCAAAATGAAGCATATATATATATATATATATATATATATATATATATATATATAAATAAATATATATATATATATATATATAACAGCATTATTCCTAACAGCACACATACACAAAGTAAATGTGCAACCACCACTGAATGGTTAATTTGGGCAGATATAATTTTATCCTTTCAAATGATGTCTCACTTTTTTTAATGATAGGAAAATACATAGGCTATGATTCAGAGTAATAAAGCAGGATATTGAATTATAAATGTGTTATGATGTCAAATACATGTGTGAAGAAAACCTGGATGGAAACAAGTTTCAATTATTAACATGGTTTTCACTAGTGAGATTTTGTCTGATTTCTCTTATCTTCTTTGTACTTGAAAATATTTTCCAAAAATTCCAGAAGGTCGATATATTATTTTTAAATTGAAGAGTGAATAATATGATTAAAGAGACACCCTAAAAGCAGTCTATTTGCTGGTGCTCTCCAGAAGGAGGAATTTTCCTGATGATAAGTTCTTAGGAAGTCATTCACTGAAATATTCACCTTTCTGCCAGCTCTTTCCTGCTGTCTGCTCCTCAGCTATCTTTAGGACAAGCACAGAGGACTAAAAGTCCTCATTCCCTTAGTCCATGCCTAATTTGAGAGAAGAAGGAGCTTCTTTTCAGGCACCTTGAAACCATTGCTTCAGCTAATAAGCTGTTTTTCTATAGGATTTGATATCTCTTCTTTCATGATTAGAGGTTTTCTTGATTTCTGCATATCTCATTATTATTTCTAAATGAATTTCCTTCACTGGGGTACACAATATTTTGCAATCAGCTTGCCTAATTTAACCTTTTCTTTTCTATAATAATCCTAATACAAGGACATTCGAACTATCCATTAATTATACCCACTGTGGAGGAGGCTTCTTCTCATTTTGAAATCCAACTCCAGAATCTAATAAATTCTGTCTCTTCCTCAATAAGTAATTGACACCTATAGTTGGGGAGTTACATGTTTCACTTATCTTGGTCAAGTAGCAAAATTAAACTTGGCTGCCAAATATGATCAATGCAAACCTGCCTGTCCAAGGTATAATCAAAGACCCATTGACAGGCTACATGGTTCTCTAAGCCCAGCCTCACTTCCCAAATGTATGTAGGCAAGTCTCTGCCTCTTTCTTATCTTTTAGCTTTCATTTTGGAAATCCATCTGTTTGTAATTTTTAAATCATAATGAATTTTGTCTCTGAAGCTTTCAGTATCTGAGACTTAGAAATGAACTAATTTCCTACTAAGAAAACCATACTGCATAATAAGGGATTTAGGTTATTGTAGCCAGTCTCCCAAAATGTTTGAACAAATTCATTAACTAAAATTACAAATGGCATGTATTTATAAACAATGTCCCATAGGCAAGAATTCTGAATTAATTATCAGAGTGGTAAAAAATGTTATCCTGTAGGCTAGCTGGATCCAAAAACTACAATGTCTCAATCAAATGATAACATGCATTTTTGTTGCATTTTATAGATTATTGGTAGAGCAGGGAATGTAGAAAGAGCCAATGTGGGTTTCTCTGGGGTTTTGAATCTCAGTGTACTTTCCTGCATTAGAGATTTGCATGTGGTCTGTGGTGTGGAAGGCTTCCGTGGCAGCCTGGGGAGACAGCTGTGGAGACGTACCGAAGTGGAGTGCAGTATGGATGTTGTTCTCTTGCCTGACTACAAGAAATGGATCTTATTCCTTACGGAGAGAAAGAAGCTCCTGGGATAAATTTAAGGGGTCTCCATTCTCTAGAATCCACTTAAGACTGAGAGAATAAGCAATATTGCTTTGAGACAGAGGTGACTGATGCCGCACATTACTGCTGGAGAGGGTGATTCTGCTCATTTATGCATGAGATTCACCATCACAGTGAAAATGGGAAATAACCCTGTAGGACTTAGCGACTTTAGTATTGCAGCCTTGGTGGCACTGGGAATTGGCCCTCTAGACGGGAAGACAGATAGTGTTCCCATGCACAGCAGCAGCAGCAATGTGTTGTGCCAGCAGGAGAAAGGACATGGGCCAGTGTAGTTGACTACAGCATGTGTAAGACAAGCTGGGGCTTCTCAAAAATACGTGATGAGGCTTCAACTTTATGGATATTTGAAAGCTTGTGGTATTTGACAATAAAGACCTCATTCTTATCCACAGATTCCTGAGGATGATGGACACTAGTTTTCCACAAATAATCTGGTAAAAACCTGATTTTTTTCAATCTTTGCAATCCTATAATGAAGGCAACATCATTCATATGTCAATACAAATAGATTATATCTGAGAGATCAATAAATTGCCCATTCTCATTCAGCCAGCAAATGGTAGGGCTGGGTCTGAAATCCAGTTCTCTGATTGCAGATCCCAAATGTTTTCACTGCACATACTGGATCTTTCTCAAGAGCTTTATCTGATTGAAAGACAAGGATACTATACCTTCAAATTCTAGGATTCTCCCAATTCAGTTCTGTTCCCTTCTTATGCATAAATAAAGCCCTTAATTCTCCCTGAAACGGATAGCGATGATGATTATCATCTAGGTGAGTAACACATTTGTAAGTTTTCAGTGTCAGATCAAACAATCAATTTATATGGAGAGAGGTGAGGAATTATGTGTGCAGTTTAGGTCAAACCTGTGACTCTGTCAATCACTCCTGTTTTCCACCATGCTTCATGACCAATGTGGTGGGACTATTCTCTGGTTCAACATGGCACCTCTCATTTTCAGGACCTGGTTCACTGCTAACTCCTTTGAGATTGAATCTCTAGGGAACTACTGAAGCCAGATCATTCACTTCCCACAAATATAGGAATTCCACATATTTAAAAATATATAATAATTATATGCTGCTGAGCCAGGGCCAGAAATACTTTTTTTAAATGTTTATTTATTTATTTTTGAGAGAAAGAGGGAGAGCAAGCACACAAGCGGGAGATGGGGAGAGAGAGAGACAGAGAGTGGTGAAATCCAAAGCAGGCTCCAGGCTCCGAGGTATAAGCACAGAGCCTGACATGGGGCTCGAACTCATGAACCACGAGATCATGGTCTGAGCTGAGGTCAGATGTTTAACCGTCTGAGCCACCCAAGTGCCCCAGTTTTTTAATTAATATATAATACCAGAAGCTGAGTCTGAAATATGAAACATGTGGTGCAAGGTCACACAGCCAGCAAGAGGCAGAGTTGGCAGTATTTTCAAGGTCTCTTCATTGCCTTTTGTGTCTTCCTGGACACCAGCTCTCAAAGAGTCAACCTGTCTCTTACCAGAGAAAAGAAATATATTTAGGGAAGTCCTTTATGTATCCTATTAAAAATTTCATTAAGTAGTCTTTATTAGTAGCAACATTTGTGTAATCAAACTCCCAAAAGCTTCCTGACTTGGATCACTCCTCTTTATAACTCACAGAATTGTGGCATGGTCTTCTAATTCTTTCTATACACAGAAAAGTTAGTCTTCTTATTCAAACATGGTTTGTTCACTTTTTTTTTGTGAGTTAGTAAAGTCATAAATGCAAGGTTGATGTTTCCTTGGAGAATATTGCAAGGTTTGTTTAATTGAGAATCAGGGCATTAACTTGATGATCTCCTAGTGTTTGATAGGGTCAATAAAAGTCCTTGGTAAGAGGTAAAATGAAGGTTCATCATAATTGATTTTGTTCTGTTTTGTTTCCTTTTAGATACTTATCAGTTAGTAAGGAGAGGGGCTATTAGAGAAGTTATAGTAAATATATGTGGTTAGCATTCCCAACATCCATTGCCACTTCCAGCAAGAGTCTCAACTTTCACTTGAGAATTCTAGTCTCTTCAACTCAATTTATGTGGTCTAAGTGGAGCTTTATCTGTACATGACCTAGGCCAAGCTGGGTAGTGCACTGTATTTTCCTGGCCATAGTGGGTGGCTCAGGCATGGCAGTGACACACTCTGATTTTATCAGAATGACTAGGAATTTTGCGGGCTACACTTGAAAATAGGAATAACTTTTGCTGGCGATATTAAACATGAGAGGATATGAGGGAGGCTAGGGTTACTATAGACATATTGTCACTAGGATGCAGTAGTCTATGGCACTGGGAGACCACCAAATGAAGCTTAAGAATGAAGCCAACACAGAGATAGGCAGATTCATGAGAGAACCTAAGTCGTTATAGCTTTCTTGAAGCTCTTACTAGGATCTTTCGATTTATAATTTTATATAAAATGTAAATAATTTCTTTCTTCCTAAGCCATCAAGAGTGTGTGTGTGTGTGTGTGTGTGTGTGTTAATATATCTGTGTATGTTCTGGTTAGAAATAAATTGTCTTAACTCATAAAATAAGGAAACCAAAGTTATTTATAGGTTGGATAAATGTGTGCTCATCCGTCAAAGCAAATTTCATCATTCCTGATGGTTTTCCTCATCCAAAATAGTATTATAATGGTTGAATCCTTTGGATAAGTGCTTGTCATCATGGGATAATTTAATCTTGTTTTTCAGTTTCTGGTGGTCTGGCTTGGAAGAGACAAATTAAAATTTTTTAAATATTTTATTTTTCAGTTTTATCGACATGTAATCAATTTACTGAAGGTATTGTCAGTGATTTCTGGAACATTTGAGGAAATATTTTAACTTTCTTCTTTGCTAGAAATTGGAATATGATGGGATTATAAAGGAAAAATAAGTACAACACCCATACCCTTCAGGTAAAATGTCCATAGACAATCAGTGTAGATCAAAAAGAAATAGGAGTCTTAAGGTAATTCTCCTAAAAAGGAGAGAGAAATCCCCACTTGCCCCTTGGAAAACTCTAGTAGATGGACAATTTGGCATTGCCTTTGGGCTGCCCTTTTAGGTTACCTATTAGTAAGATTCCTTCTTAAATTCCTTTCATTTTTCTGTGACTCTGGGAAAATATTTGATGCTTCAGCAGTGTCAGTAATTCCCAAATCTCTCCTTAATACAAAGTAAAGGAAAACAAAGGGAAAGTAGTGCATTGCACACTTCTTTAGGATGAAGCAACCAAGTGCTGTGATCCACCAGAGGTAGTCATATGATAGAAATTTTCTGAATTTGGAGAATGTGGAAAACTCTTTAAAATCTTTAAGTATAATTATTAAAGTATTCACAGATCCAAAATAAATTAATGCTCCTAGAAATGAAAATACTGATGACTTGAAATACATTTTTGCCATTTCTATAAAATGTGGCTTATTTCTTATGTGCACTTTTCTAATTTCTAAAATAATAAATGAACCTTGAAAACACTGAAAAGATCTAAATGAAGAAACAGTATGTTCATAATCTCATCACCTAGAGGGAAATATTTATAACATTTCCTAGTTCGTCTGTAGCTTTTCTCCTGTTGTACCTCCATGTAGATGAGCTTCATTGTGTAATGGCTTGAATATAAGAAAACTAAACTGGTGTGTGTGTGCGTGTTTGTGTGTGTGTGTGTGTGTGTGTGTGTGCGCGCGCGTGGTGTGTGTGTGTGTGTGTGTGTGTGTGTGTGTATGTATATATATATATATATATATACACACACACATATATGTGCATGCCCCCCACATATGTATCTATATGTATATATATAAAACTAAACTGATACATAAAAAAATATATATATACACACATATATATATATCAGAATACAAACAATACAAAACAACATACTATCTGTATCTATATACCGTCTACACATATATCTGTATTTATATAGATAATATGGTGTTTTGTATTGTTTCTCTTATTTACTGAAAAAGACCAAGTTAATGAGTATCAGTTGATCACATGACTTTTAATGGTTGCTTTTAGTATACACACACATATTCAAACAATTCTATATTGTACTTTTAGATATTTCCAGAGTTCTCCATAATACGATAAACCATACTAAGCATTCTTCCTGTCTCTGATACTGAAATTCTTCTTATAAATTTTAAATTTGCATCTTATAGCAAGTAAAGCAGAGATTAATGACATTAAGTTTCAGTAGGATGCTCCAGGAATAATTTCACTATTAATTTGTTCATCGATTTACTTCTACTTACATATAGTAATTGATTATTTGCCATCTCCTTCACTAGAATATAAGCTTCTAGTGGGTGAGGTGAAGGTGTTTTTTTTTATTGTTCGTTTTTTGTTTTTAAGCTCAACATAATATCAGAAGCATACCTCATGGTATGTTGCACACTGCAAGGGTTCAATGCTCACTATTGATTAAGTGAGAAAAACATGGATTAAGTTTTCTGAGGTAATAAAACATGACAATAAGACAATGTTTCAATAGTAAAATCACATGTATTGAGACTTCCCATTTTTCAGACACCATGCTGTTTTAAATATATTATTGTATTTTAAAAAAGTCAATGATGTATTATAATTCATTTTATAGATGAGGAAGAAACATAATCAAACAAGTTAAGTAACTTATTCAAGTTTATAGAGACCCTAAGTTAAGACTAATGACGCAGTATACAGTTATCTGTTTCAGAGTCCATATTCTAAATCACTGGTAGTTTGTAGTTGTATTAGCATACCTATTCCCAGACCGTATTCAGAGTGCCTCAAAAGCTCTAAATTGACAACTGCTCACAACATGCAATTTCTATATGTAAATAATTTACATAAACAACTAACTAAATGAAGGTAGATAAATTTTTGTCTTAGAGAACACTGAATGCATTTCCTATACTACCGTGCGTAATAGAACATTGTCTTTCCTCTTTCTGCATCTAACCTTCTGGTCCCCCAGCACCCTCCTGTTCATGATGTGCTATAATGGCACCATTATGCATGTTACTGGATTTCCATCCCGTGGGAGATACGTTCTTGCTTCTGCAAGGCTGGAGATTTAACATACATGAAATGCCATCTTTCTTTGTCTTTGTTGCAATTTTTTCTTTCTCCCTACATATCTTAGAATTTCTTTCATTAGAGCATAAGAGTATATAATTTAAGATTTGACCACACATGAGGTCTGCTTAGAATCCCAGTGAGGGTCTCTACATTTTTTTTCATTTAACATGAACAAATTAGGGTTGCCAAATTTACATAACCATAAAACCTACAGGCAAGTGATTGGGATTAGAAGAAATACCAAGTACATGAATCATATCTCAAATCAACAAATGTGGGTTTGCTTATTTGCATATAGGCTAGAAGATGAACACTAACATCTCTAGAGAAACTCGTCACAGATAGGAAGTTTCCCACTATACAGTGTAAGAACCATGAGCTTTCGCTGTCTTGTGTTATTGTCCCCACTGCAGGGCTTTAAGTTGCCCCTGCACTCTCTTAATGTTATAAGGTTCACGCCAGTGGATCCTCTGGATTTGTCTCTGACAGAGGCCTTTGTCACTGATCTAATCAGCAGATTGGCCTGGGAGGTTTCTTGGTAAAGAAAAATTATCTGTATACACAAAGTGACCAGTGGACCTAGCCAAGGCAGCCCGTGGGCCATTCAAGCATGTACCTTGAGATAAAAATTCTGTGGCTTTTCGTTCTTATGTTTATCCCAGAAGTGTGTTTGTGTGTGTGGGTAAGTATTAATAGAAAGGTTAGTCAAGATTTATTAGATAATTTTGTGTTGAATGAAGTTTATGTTGAATGATCATATTAAAATAAATTATTTGTACAAGTTGCCTTCATTTGGTTTCCACATACTATATCAAAGCTGGTGGAGCGAATGTAACAAAGTTCAGTGTCAGTTCCTAGATCTCTGTGATTTATCTTTAATATGTCTACTAGGTTAAAAAGGCCTGGTAAGGCCTCCGGAACCCTCTCTGGAGGGCTTCATTATTTTGTAAATGGCCTAGTCATGGGGGGAGACTACATCCACCTCCCCTCATGGGAAGGCTTCAGCTGGGTGACTCATACCAGCCCCTCTAAGCAACTAGGTAAAACTTCTTTTTTTTATTAAAAATTTTTTTAACGTTTATTTATTTTTGAGGCAGAGAGAGACAGAGCATGAATGGGGGAGGGTCAGAGAGAGGGAGACACAGAATCTGAAACAGGCTCCAGGCTCTGAGCTGTCAGCACAGAGCCTGACGCGGGCCTCGAACTCACAGATCGCGAGATCATGACCTGAGCTGAAGTCGGCCGCTTAACCAACTGAGCCACCCAGGCGCCCCTAAAACTTCTGTTGCTGGAGAGTGTGTTTGTCTCTTACCAGAAACTAGCAAGATCTATACCTGACTTAACTCATATTGGAAAGTTAAGAGCCATTTTGGTACAACGCTCAGAATCTCCTTTTGGGATGGAAACACTTATTTCCATAGCTGCTGGCGGAGTTGGTGACCGCAAGCTTGCACCTGGATCTGGAGGGTCTCCTGGAGATGTGTCTCAGTTTGAGGGAGCTATTTACCCAAGGTCATGCCCCTTCCTGGAGTCAGGCACCATTAAGTCACTGGTTGATATAGGGATAAAGGCCTAGCATCTTCATACTGATTAAGATGACTATGTAAGACCATCCCAGATTTAGTACTCTGTCCAGTCTCTTCCTCAGAATCTGTTTCCTGGGGAACCAAAAATGCCACAAAGGCATAGGAGAAAAGGCAGACAATAGACTGCCTTTGGTTCTACAAAAGACCCATCTCTCAGTCAAAAAGACTTTTCTAAATTGGTCAACCTACATGAGAAGAGACCTGTATTGGAATTTGGGTACAAAACTTAAGAGTCATTTACTAGTTATTGTTCAACGCCCAAATATTTTCTTAGTAGATATCATGAGAAAAAGTAGCTAAAAAAGGAGGGAATAGACTATTTTGGGATGTTACAGAGCAGTGATGGGAAATCTTAATGCCTTTAGCATTTAGGGCATACAATCATAATCTTCTCCCACACACATAGCATTCCAATAAAAGGTACTACTTGCAAGAAGCTATATTTTCTCTGTAGCTTTGCACATTCTGTTCTTTCTGTATGGAACACCCCCATATTTCAGCTTCTTCTTTGCTAGGTCAATGCCTGTCTGTCCTTTAAAACCCTGTCCTGTTGTGACCCCTTCTAAGGGGGGCTTGATGCCCTTTCCCTATACTCTCCAAATGTACACTCCAAAGCCTCACTGTGAATGTGTTACACACTTGTTTATCATGTCTCTTCCATTAGCGTATGATGTCTTTTACACATCAGTTTTTAGCACCTACTAGGGCTTTGCACTAAACATGCACTCTGTTGAGATAGACTGTGAGAGTTCCATTTGCGTGTTATTATAGATTTCCTATAGGTCTATGAATTCTATTGATTGTGCAGATGGCGATTACTGAGTAGTATTATTAGAGGGCTCTAAATATCTTAAACCATGATATTATGTACTCTATTTTCTCTCGCTAAACTTCCTGAATATTAGTTGTTAACTTTAAAATATTGGCATGATTTTCTAATCTTGTATTGTCAACTATATCATTGAACTCTTAGTTATAAGCTATTGTTTGTTTGATGTGCCTTGTTTTTCAAAATAGATTGTAAGCTTTTTATAACCAAGGTCAGGAGTTAATACTCCACTTTCTTCCCTCACGTGAGTGGTACCATCTTAAATCCATAGCAGGATATGTATTTGGTAATTGGCCAGATGTCACGGAATAGCTTTCATTTTTTTCCCCATAAATTTAAATATTGTCCAGGGTGCCTGGGTGGTCAGTTGGTTAAGGTTAAGTGTCTGGCTCTTGATTTCAGCTCAGGTCATGGTCTCAAGGTTTGTGAGATTGAGCCCCACATCAGTGCGGAACCTGATGGCTTTCTCCTTCTCCTCTCAGCCCCTCCCCCTGCTTGTGTGCATGTGCATGCATGCTGAACACACCTTCTCTCAAAATAAAAAAAACAAACATTTAAAAAATATATAAATATCATCCACGTTATCTATACTTTTCGAATAACTGAGAATCTTCTCTTTTTGTTGTTAACAAAGATAAAGTGGCTTTGGCATGAACATTTGTCTTAAGTTTCTTTCAAAAAAAAAAGGGGGGGGGGCCTGGGTGGCTCAGTTGGTTAAGTGTCCGGACTTCCACTCAGGTCATGATCTCACAGTTTGTGACTTCAAGCCCCACATCGGGCTCTGTGCTGACAGCTTAGAGCCTGGAGCCTGCTTCAGATTCTGTGTCTCTGTCTCTCTCTGCCCCTCCCCCACTTGTGCTCTGTGTCTCTCTATCAAAAATAAATAAAATGTAAAAAAAAAAATTAAAATTACAAAGTTTCTTTCCAAAACTTCAGTCTATTTCACTGAGACAAAATAGCCATAGACAAAAAGCTGTATTTTTTTTACTCAAATTTGCCAAATTATTTCTTACAGGGAAACTACTGCTAATTGTCTTAGCTTTATAAAAAAAATCTCATTAGTAACAATGTTATGTTGTAATTACCTAGAAATCTATGAGTGCTGAAATGCGAAGGCTTTAATATTCTTCTAATTTGCTTCCCTAATTATAGTAAATATCATTAGCTATGATTTCACATACTCAGACCTTTAAAATAATTATTTGTGAGCTATTCTGATCTTTATTTTGGCATTAGTTATAAGGAACCAATGTGATGGTTTATAAATGGGAGTAGATGCAATTTTATAAATCATTTTTATACTGTGAAAAAACAAGTGTTTTAAGGGTTTTATAGTTTTCAGTTACACTTCACTTATACAGAGGGCAAATATTACCTACATACAAAATAACTAAGCACTTGGATGAAAGCAAAAATGGACTCTGAACAGCTAAAATAGAGGTCACAACTTTTCACATTAATAAGTTACCCTTTATGCAATCATTGCAAGTCTGTTCACACAATTTAAAAAGCACTGTTGCTTAGGGTCCTACTCACACAAAATAAAGGATACCAGAGCACGGTGGGTGAGAGTACTATAGAAACTGAGAATCCAAAGGAGAAAAAAATCCCACTGACAGGCAGACTTCAAGTTGGGGGGTCATAAATAAAAAAGGTATGGGTACATGAATCCAAGAGGAGTCATTTGGTACTATTAAGGTAGAGAAAAACAAATCTAGGAACATACCTGGTCCTTTATTTAATAAAATACCACATATTTGCCAAATTATAACAAATTATTACTAAGAATAGAATTTTACATTTTAAAAAAGCATTTTTAATATATGCTCAGGGGCTGATGATGGTGAGTATCCATTCATATTGGATATTGCCATTTTCCTACCTGTTTTTTAAAAATCTTTAGTATTATCACTGCATGTGTTAACTCTTTTTAACCTTTAGGTAAAATCTCTACTGCAGTTGTAACAGGTTTCTTTCTGTTGCAAATAGAAATATATAAGAAGCAGGTTATTTTTGTCCTCATGCTTATTTTTTTTAAATGTTTATTTATTTATTTTGAGAGAGGGATAGAGCACGAGTGGGGCAGAGAGAGAATCCCAAGCAGTCTGCATGCTCAGTGCAGAGTCTGATGTGGGGCTCCATCTCACAACTGTGAGATCATGACCTGAGCTGAAATCATGTAACTGGACATGTAACTGATTGAGCCACACAGGAGCCCCAGTCCTCATGCTTATTATTCCAACTATCACATAGGGTGACAGGGTAAGTTCTAACCCAAGAAGAGGGGGAGTATGTCTCACATATATGTCATGTCAGAGATAGGTAGATGCTCTCCAAAGACATGCTCCTATTACATTCATTCGAATTTTTGTTAGGAAATGGGTGCTCAGCTAAGGTCTGCATTCTCCTCCCTGCTTTCACTACTTTCCCCTCCCCCTACCTGACTTCCCTCGTGACTAGCTCCCTTGTATTCCTTCCAGGCTGAAGTGTAAGCAGGTGTTCTGCTGCATATCACCACATTCCCATTCCCTGTTCACATGTTCATATACATAGGATACAGCAGAAGCACTAGGGAATAGTTGAGGCACAGATAGAAAGAGCCTGGATCCCTGACTCTCCATGCGGAAGACCAGCTGCCACCCAGAAATAGAAGCAATGTACTGTTACATGTGGGTGAGTAATGAATACATCCTGATGTATCAACACAGTAAGTTTGGAATTTACCCCAAGAAGTTGGGGTTTATTGATTAAAGTAGCTGATGTGTAACTACTACTCTATTTAACTACATAGCACACTTTTTTCAGAAGCTGCCAGTGGGCTTCTCATAAGCAGTTTGTAAGGAGAGGGATGTGTACCTATACCCAAGGGAAAGTAAACAAGATTATAGATTTAAAACTCACTTATTTAGCACCGGGAAATAGGCTGGAAATAACTCATATCTAACCATCACCACAGCTTCTAAACTCATTAATATTAAGTTTGGTGTAATCTTGTCTTTGTGGATAGAATAACTACCCCAGTAGAGACCAAACCTCGTGTTAGATCCTTTTCTAGATTTTAATTATCCTGCGCAGCATTTTCAGGTTGTAATCACCAGAAAAATGAAAGTAAGCTACAGAACATCCTCCTCATATTAACCTTTATTGTCCTAGAGACCTTGTAAAATCATCCCTGAGTTTTATACCTTTAACAAGTTCAGTGCTTTCTTTTTCTTTCTCATTTAAAAATTTCAGATACTGTTCCAACTCTGTCATTCTCTAGTTGTAACTTTATAGACACATTACTGATGTTCATATGTTTTTGTCCTCACCTATAACATGAGAGAAGTTATCTCCAAATTATCATCCAGCTATAAGCAATAGAGAATGTATTTTATGTGTGTATATGGCAAATATATATAAAATATCAGGCCCCTTTTCCATTCATGTCCTATTGATAAATGTCATATTGCAATTTAGTAGAAATACTTTCTGCTCTAAGTATTCCTAGACAATGGTGTAGTTGGTTCTTATTTATTGTTTCTTTTCTTTTAGTGTACTCCAGCCTTAATTGGAGGCAATTGTTAAGCTTTCATGGCATTTACATGTGCATCCAACAATGTAAAATGTTGATCAAGGTTAAGAACAATATCATAAGCCGATTTACACATATTTATATGCCCCACCCTCTACACACACTTGTGATCATTGAGAGTATGAGCTCTTTTTCTTCTGCCTTACAGTGGAAAATTTTAAAAAGGACTGAATAAAGTTATTGAACTTTCTCTGTCATAAAAAGATTAAATTATGTTAAGCCTCAATGGGAAAATTAAATTAATGATACCACCTTATTCTCCAAGCTACAGAATACTTAATTTTTTTTTTTTGTAATTGGTTTTTAGTTTGTAATACTTGGATTTGTTTACATAGGTCTCTCCAGAAACACTTTGCATTGTTTAAATGGCCCAATCAAATGAAACTTCACTGTTGAGTTCTTGAGAAAATAAAATTCCTGGTACTTATGGCATAGAAATGAGTGTACAATTGTTTTCTGAGAATGAAAAGCTCTGAGCTACTGAGATAAACACAATTGAACATTATATTTAATGGAAAACTCAGCCAAAGCCAAGTGAAGTAAAGTAGGCAGCCCAGGTAAACCATTGTTACAACATCAAAAAATAGCACAAGATAGTTTCAGTCAATAGACTCTAAATAAAAACTCAAGATAAGGAAGGAGAGAAGTGGAAGTAAACCCATAAGGAAGAATGAGAAGGAATGAATTGGTTGAGTATTTTCTCTTGACTATAAAAAAATGCTGCATTATTTTTAAACTGTAGCTGGTTGGTTGAAATGGCATTATAATTTTCCATCAGCAGTCATGCCTCCAGTGAGGTTTGTAGACCCTAGCTTTGGGGCGTGTGAAAAGAGCTATCTCTTTGAGAAAACTGTGCAAATTACTCCCAATATTATAAAGGGAGTTAGGCTTTGTTGAATGAGATCTATTAATTGTAGGAAAAAGGCATGTGATGTACCATCAGTTTTAGAAAGTGAACATCTTTGCTGTTCCCTGATGATTTTTAAATCCCTGTCCTCTAACAATGAGCAAATAGTAACACTTACTACCAAGTTGAGCCACCAAGAAGAAACTTTATTCAATGAAAAAATAGAAAAAAACATAGCATGTTATGACTTAATCGTCTCATAATTCAGGGCTTAAGCATGTATGAGTCAGTCAGTTTTTATTTATGCTTCTCTTGGCTCAATAAAAAATTTAGTTTTGATTAGCAGTTGTGTCACTTAGACGCAGCATGAACAAGTGAGCTGCCTTGGAACCCCGCCTCTGCCATTCCTCTGCTCTTGGGTCTTGGGTCATGATAAAGAAGCTAATTTTTATATTAAACATTTACTACATCCTAGTCACTGTTCTAATTATTGTAATTATGTTATCTTATTTAATACTGACTACAATCATGTACATTGGTTACTACTCTTAGACTGGTTTTAAAGATTAGAAAAGCTTAGGGAGATTGTCATTAGTTTCCGTGGGATATCAAGTCAACAAGAAGAAAAATCGGGGGAGGCAGTAAAGGAGCGGGTATGAAATTGCCTTTATGTCATTATTTAATGTCATTTTGTCAAAAGGGCCTCTACCTAAATGTGTAAATAAACCTTCTGTCTTCTATGGTTGTTCTGTATCTCTTTTTACTGCTGTTTTTTTCTGTATTGTACTTAGCACCACCTCATGTTTAATGGTTAGGTCTTCTTACTATAAAACCATAAGCTAAATGAGGGCAACTGTCATTTTTGTTTATCTTCCTTCTGTGTTCCCTGAGCTTGGAACAGTGCCTTCATAGTAAGTATGTTAAGCAAAGCAGTATTTTCTGGTTTGCCAAGTTAAAAAAAAAAAAAGTGTCCTTAAAGTGCCATAATCTACCCCTTTTATAAAAGAGCAGTATTGATCGTAAAAATTAGTAATGAAGGATTATGAAAGTCATGAGGAAACTTTTTGGGGTTATGGAAATGTTAACTATTTTGCTTTTCGTGATTTTGGCTATGAGTGTAGATATGTCATGACTTATTACATTTTACACATAAAATATGTTATTTATTTTATGTCAGTTATACCTGAACAAAGCTGTTAAAACTAAGGATAGAAAATATCATAGAACCAAAGATAGAATGAATTAATTAAATTTACTTTAGGAAATTATCACCAAAAGTATGTATGTATGTATGTATGTATGTATGTATGTATGTATTTATGGGAGAGCGAGCGAGTAGGGGAGGGGCAGAGAAAGAGGGAGAGAGAGAGAATCCCAAGCAGACCTCACACTGTCAGCACAGAGCTCAATGCATGGCTCAATCCTGGGACCTTGGGATCATGACGTGAGCTGAAATCAAGAATGGGACACTTAACCGAGTGAGCCACCCAGGCTCCACTAAAAGTGTCTTATTTTATGTTCCCTTTATTATTAAGTTATTTTAACAGACTGGCATTTGGGATCTAGTAAATTAAATTACAGGGGCCTTATAATAGTGTTTCCAACCCAGAGACATTTGCTTCAGTGTCAGTGAGCTTAACTATTAAATATCAAAATATGTCACCTTACATGCCTCAGCTTAGTTTTATATAAAATGGGTTATGCTAAAGAATGTGAAATATATTGAAATTACTCTGAATATTAGCTCTTTTCCACCCTCTGAATTGTTAGGAGTTCATACACATAATGACACTAAGGCTTTAATGCATACATCATCTTAAAGAAGAGCGCTTGTAATAAAAATGTAAACAAGATCTTATATATGAATTTGCACTTGTTATTCCCTGCTGTGTTTGAACATCAAGTTTACAACTCGTCATTATCATTATTATTCGTTATTATAATTATAGTAGTGCATGGGATAGATAATCCCAAACAGAATAATGTAAAAACCACTCATACTTGATTTTAGATTATTATTATGGAAGCAAGGGAAATAAGTTTAGATTAAAAATGGAAATCCTCATGTGAGCAATCATAATTAGCTGTGTGTATAAGATAACATAGAGTTTGTAACCTAATGTTGGGCCTATTGAGTTAACTAATGAAGCTGCAATGTGGGGGTCTTAGGATATTAAAAGCATATTTAAGACTTTATTAAATAGATCCCAGAAAGAAAAAAAACCTTGCATGATTTTTCATATTTCTAGATTCTCTATATACAATTTTGATATACCTAATGAAAACTACTTCCACAAGTCAGATTATTCAGCACATTTAAAATAAGGAATAAATGGTAGTTTTATTTTATTTGAAATGTTTAATCATTTCATATACAGTGCTAGGCTTTGGTAATAAAAATTGAGTAATATGTGCTTCCTGCCATGATCTCTTGGTTGAGCACTTGTGATGCTAATGTTCAAGAGAGGATCATAATTTAGTAAAATTTAAATTATCTTGCCATTATGAAAAGTAAGATTTTGTCTTTATTAGGAAGGCAGTTAACACCTGAACATCGTTTGAGTTACCTAGCTCCTTAGGGTAAAATTCATGTCCTCTAGCATTTACTTACAATTGTTAATGTGGCAAACTGTAATGTTATAAGACTTGCATTAAAGTAACTCACACTTAATTTCATTGACATGGAAGAATAGAAGAGTAATACAAATATAGTTATTCGATATGCTAATAGATTTTCTTACCCTTTAAAATTATTGATTAATATTTGGTTCAAAAGTAGAAAAAAAGAGAAAGGCATAGAATGGGTAGGTCTTGCTCCTGATCCTACAACCATACTCCAAATGCTAGTCCCAACCCCTTTTAAACACACACACACACAGACACACACACACACACACACACACACACACACACACACACACCCCTAATGTACCCGTTCATTAGTTTTAGTATACTGATTCAAAGATTGTTTATGGCAGTATAAACAAATAGCATGCACGTACTTATTTTATATAAAAGAAGTACACTAACTTTGTTCCTCTGTCTGCTTTTTTCATCAGATAATACACTTTTGAGATCATTTAGTTTTATTTCATTTTTTTACTTACAGTGTCTTCCTTATTAAAAATAATTTTTATTGAAGTGTATTTGACATGTAGTATTAAGTTGGTTACAGGCATAAAACAGCATATATAATTCAATAATTATATACATTATGAAACACAATGATAAATGTATTACAGTATTGTTGACTATATTCTCTATGCTGTACTTTTTATCGCTGTGATTTATTTTATAACTGAAAGGTTGTACCTCCTAATTCCCTTTATTTTGTCTATCCTTCTAGCCTCCCCTTCGGCAACCACCAGTTCTCTATATTTATGGTCTATTCCTATTCCTCTCTTTGTTGTTGTTTGTTCATTCATTTTGTTTTTTAGATTCAAATAAGATCTATTTATACTGGTGCATGGATGAATTCCCCATTCACCTTTTTTTAAAGTTTATTTATTTATTTTGAGAAAGAGAGAGTGGGGGTGGCATAGTGAGAGAGAGAGAGAGAGAGAGAGAGAGAGAAGCCCAAGCAGGCTCTGCACTGTCAGTGCAGAGTGTGATGTGGAGCTCCAACTCATGAACCATGAGATCATGACCTGAGCCAAAAGCAAGCGTTGCATGCTCAACTCACTGAGCCACCCCAGCACCTGACCCATTCACCTTTTAGTGTGAATGTTATTCAGTTGCATATATACATATATAGTATGTATATATAAAATAAAACATTCAAATACTCTTAATGGTGGCCATGCTGGTTGTTTTCAAACTTTTCTATTACAAACTTATGCATATTTGCTATATACAGAATAATATATAATTTTGTACATGTGTGCTTTCTTGCACGTGGAGGAATATTTATAGGGTTAATGTGCCAAGGTGATACCTTGCCAAACTGCCTTCCATACATGTTGCACGCATTTGAACTACTATCTGAAATGTATGGAGTGCTGGTTTTCCCTAGCACATATGGTTAAACAAAGTACATTTCCAAACTTGGATCTTTGCCAATCTCCTAGGTTAAACAGATATATTTATGTAGTCTTAATTTGCATTTTTCTCATAGTGAGAGCAGTTGAGCATCCTTTCATAAAGAGGCATTTATATTTTACCTTCTGTGAACTATCTATTCAATAGGTTGTCATTTATCTTTTGAGTTGTTTCTCTTTTTCTTACATACTTTTAGGATCACTTTATGTATCAGTGATATATTCCTACTGTGAAATAAGTTTCAAATACTTTTCACAATTTAACTTTTACTTTTGATTTTGTTTATAGTATTTTTATGTCAAGTAGAGTTTTCATGTTATTATTTATACAATTACATGTATCAATGATTTCTTTAAGTTTTTCAATATTAAAGTGTAATAACAAGTGTTTTCATATAAATATAAAGGAATAAACATCCATTCATGATAAAAACCCTCTGTGGAGTGGGCTTCGAGGGAACATACCTCAACATAATAAAGGTCTTATATGAAAAACCCATACCCACCATCATACTCAGTGGTGAAAAACAGAGCTTTTCTCCTAAGGTTAGGAACAAGATAAGATGCCCAATCTCATCACTTTTATTCAATATAGTATTGGAAGTTCTAGCCCCAGCAATTAGACAACATAAATAAAAGGCATCCAAATTGGTAAGAAAGAAGTAAAACTTTTACTATTTGCAGATGACATGATACTATATATAGAAAACCCTGAAGACTCCACCAAAAAACTGCTAGAATTGATAAATGAATTCAGTAAAGTTGTAGGATACAAAATCAGTGTACAGAAATCTGTTGCATTCTTATACACTAATAATGAAGCAGCAGAAAGTGAAATTAAGAAAACAGTCTCATTTATAATTCAACCAAAAATGATAAAATATCCAGGAATAAACTTAATCAAAGAGGTGAAATATCTGTACTCTGAACATTCTAAAATATTGATGAAAGAAACTGAAGATGACACAAAGAAATGGAAAGAATCCCATGCTCATGGATTGGAATAACAAATATTGTTAAAATGTCTATACCACCCAAAACAATCTACATATTTAATGCAATCCCTATCAATATACCACCAGCATTTTTCACAGAGCTAGAACAAACCATCCTAAAATTTGTGTGGAACCACAAAAGACCTGGAATAGCCAAAAGCAGTCTTGAAAAAGAAAACAAAACTTGGAGGTATCATAATTCCAGCTTCAAGTTATATTAAAAAGCAGTAGTAATTAAAACAGTAAGATACTGGCATAAAAGTGGACACATAGATCAATGGAATTGAACAGAAAACCCAGAAATAAACCCACAGTTATATGGTCAATTAATCTTTGACAAAGGAGGAATGAATATCCAATGGAAAAAAGACAGTCTCTTCAACAAATGGTTTTGGGAAGACTGGACAGTTATATGTGAAAGAATGAACTGGACCACTTTCTTTCACTATATATAGAAATAAAGGCAAACAGATTTTTCAACTTGCCAAAAATGCCACATAGAACCAGGGCCAGGGGGATTGGACCAGAGGCCTGGGATGGTTGGAATCATCCTTTCTAGAATTGATCCCTAGACAGGAGCTGTGGCTCTGTTTGTAGTGCTGAGATGTGTAACTTTCTTTTTCCCACCTCTTCTAAACTCATTTGTCTTCCTTCCTTTTTATTCTGTGAACTTCCTATATCTTTCAGATAAAATTCCATTTAGATTAATTTAGCCAGAATCGGTTTCTTTACAATGCAGTATTAAATATTATCTCTGGTTTACACAGCTAGAAGCATCCCATGCTATATCACTGAACAACAAAATGTGGATTTAAACTGATGGAAACTTAGCTTGAAGTTTAAAAGAGGTGATTTACAAGTAAATCATATCTGATTTAGACATCTCCTCTACAGGAAACTGCTCTGAACTCAAGGTCTCTAATTCTGTTATAGGATTTGCTCTGGTTCTATTTTATTGAATGAATACTCTTGAAGAATATTACCGTAATTATTTTTGTTAAGAAATATGTATTTTTTGTCAAGACAACTAATTGCTCAGAAATATTGTATTGAAAACCTTCCAAGCAAATTTTATTTGTTTCTGTTGTCATTTTTGGGTCCTGATAATAATCTTAGACATTTGACTGGAGGTGGGCTTCATTAGTGGTTTTAATATATATATTTTTTGCCATATCTTCATCTGCTATTTCCAGCATTATTATTCAGTAAGGGCCAATCATAGGCATTCTATTTTGAGTGAAGTCAGAATCCCATTAATTTGTTACTTGATACTTGTTAATTTGATACTTTATTTTCTGCAACCTGGTAATACTTTAGAAGTCATTGTTACCTCATTTTCAAAATGAGGTCCAATGAATTTTCTCTGCTTCAGAAATTGCAAAAAAAAAAAAAAAAAATCTAATTGGTTTAATAGCACCTGGTTTTAAATTACTAGCCTGGCTTGAGGTTAAGTGCTTCTGGTCCCCAAGAGACCTATCTGTGTGCTTCCCTTTAGTTAGGACCCCTCTATGTGCCTATAAGTAAGAGACCCCATGATGAGACAGGAACTTCCTGTCCTTAAGGAGCAGTTTGCAGTAGATCCCCCGCTCTTGCTTTTCTTAGCATTGCCCTAGGTCATTGGGTTTTGATTCTGTATTAAAATTCAGTTATGCAAATATTTTGAAAAGCCTAACAACTAAAGGTGTGAGGAAATAGCTGGGCAAGTTTTCTCCCAAAACATTGGCTGATGTCTTATGTGGGACAAATGATCTAGATGATATGGTCCTGTTGACTTCTCCTGAAGGTGTCTTTTTCTCCACCTTCTAACATGTAATTACTGTCAAGTGTGTTAACAGGAAGTTAAAAAGATGACAGAATAGAAAGAAGGCCAACCAGACGCCAACCTATAGAATTGATGTTAATTTTTACTTATGTTACATGCGCATTTGAGGATTCTAGATGGCAGTTCTTGAAGTCAGCCCTTTAAGTGTTGCTTGGAGCTCTGGTATGTAGAGGTGTTTGTAGTAGAGATCAGAATCATCAGGGGCAAGTTTCATTCTAAACAGAAACAAACTACTGTGCTCGACATTAGGCTGTAGAACCAACCTCATCCAGTTTTGAAAGCTTTCAAGGTGAATTCTCTGCCTCTCTCTAATTGAAGAACAACTTGCTAATTAAGAGGACAATTTAGTGCTCCCGAAATAACTGGAGGGGAGGCAAAATAAAAACCCTGCATAAAGCCTCATAGGTCACAACTCTACAAGTTAATAATTGTTTCTTAATTCCTTTGAGCCTCCATTTTCTCATCTGTAAAGTGGAGAATCCGGTCTACTCTGCAGGGATAAGTGAAACATTTGTAAAATGCCTAAAATTCCTTCTGGCTCATTGATGTGCTTGTAGATATTTTCCCCACACAGTCTCACAGTTTTAAAAAAAGGAAATAAATAATCTACTGCAAATATTCAGCCATATTAAAATAGGTCCTCTTGGTAATAGTCTTAAAATTTTAAATCTTTTACTGAGGATGGCCTTTCAAATTTTAGAAAACCCCCAACCCTAGCCACTTACTGAATTAAGGAGCATTCTAGTCTTATGAAGATATATAGATGGATGAAAGTAAAAAAAAAAATGTTCATGGAACTCGATAAGTATATTATTAACTTGTCAGTCTTTAAAGAGAACAGTGTTTGCATATTTTTTTGGCCTGTCAGATACAATTTTTTCTGTGGAAATAATTCGTAATTTGCTTGTAAAGCAGACATGAGTCTGCAAACTCCTGTTTTGCTTTTGTACTAAATTTGGATTTAGAAAATATAATGATTTGAATTATTCAACACCACAGAGGTTCTCAGATCTTCACAATTGTTATAACCCAAAGACCCAAGCAGAGTGAAATGAGGCCTCAGACTTCAAAGAAATTAAAAAGATAAGTCACAAATCTGTTATGGACAGATAACAGAAAACGAGTAGGATCAACATGTGATAGCTGGTATGAGGCAAGACAGAATCTGAGAAATGAGTTCCTCAAAATGAAAGATGAAAAATGTGATATATTTTATAGTTACCTATTTTTTGCTTTGAAGATTGGATGGGGAAAGCTACATCATCTTTGTTATATTAGGATGCAATAAGTAGATATTCATCTGTAAGTCGATTCAACCATTCCTTTAGCAATGATAATAAGAGGTGCTGCTGACAAATAGTTAAGAATGCAAGCTCTTGAATGAGGGGAAAAAAGCTGTATTTAAAGTTGTTTCCTCCCTTTATTACATTAGATGAACATGACTTCCTATGTTTGTTTCAGTTTTCCTATCTGCAAATTGAGGATGCCTACCTCATAAGGAACCATCTTCCTATGATTAAGTGAAAAAGATACATAAAACATTTAAAGTGCTTTTAGTTCAGTGCTTGGTATACAGTAGGAGGTAAGTAATTAAATAATTGTTACTGTTTATTGAGTTTTTCCTGTGTAGTAGGTATAGTATCTAATATATTAAATGACTTGTGTCATTTAACTTTTACATCTTTGGCTTGCTAAAAAAACTAATTAATCTTTTATTTTAAAGATAGGGAACCCAAGGCCCGGAGAATTTACATGATTTGCCCAAGTTTACAGAAGTGGTAGGTCCTTGAATTGAACCCAGAGCTTTCTGACCTTCAAGTCTCAGTGCTGTCATTTCTCTTGTTTTCCTCATGACCTTGCTACTATTTTGTCCTGCATCTCTCAGTTTAAAGACTTAATTGCTTTCTGTGCAGCCATTATTACAAATTATTTAAAACTACTTTATGATACTGTTCTCCGGAGTTTTCTACATGTTTATTCTTCTCCTCCAGACACTTCACTGATTTCCCTAAAGAAAGAAAATGGGTCATAAAATATTTACATTCCCATTTCACCTAGGACAGAACTAACACAGGGGTACATTATTACAGCAGCTAAATAAATAGCAAAGTAATACAGCATAGGCTATATTTTGCTACACTGTAATTCAGGTTAGAGGTTACATTTAGTACATCTTTTAGTTTTCGGTGTCTAGACTAAATGAATGAGGAAACAATTCCAATTTAGATGAGGAAATAACCAAACATAATCATAAAGGATATTACTTGATTACAAGACTTTCTAATAAATGAGTTTTTTAAATAAAATGTTTCTCCCCATTTATAATTTCCTCACTTTTCCAGTAATTGACCTATAACTATATGTAACTGAAACTTCTGGAAATGGAAGAAAACCCTTGCCTCAACCAATACCTGTTCAAGTCTAGTCATTCTGACTTACAGTGAGATTGATCAATTCCTTATGTTGTAGTTTTCTTTCTACATTGAAGCTGACTGTATAAAGCTGTTGCAATGAAAATAGAGTAAGCAGAGCCTTTGACCTAACCACCTCAGTTTCAGATTTGGGTTCTATCACTTGCTTGATGCTGTTCTTTCTTGTTGAGAACTGTCTGAATGATTAGACTCTATTTTGGAGAGAGCTGGGTGCCTAGATCATCTACCCTGGCAAAGAGCCACAGTAAAAATACATGAATTCATGATATATGTGTGTGTGTGTGTGTGTGTGTGTGTGTGTGTGTGTGTGAAGTTCTCTTTAAACAGCTACTTTCCAATCAGTTAATCAATAACCATTTATTAGTACATGCTCTATATCAAACACTACTAAAGTATTATTGGAGATACAAATTTATAGCATAGTTCTTGGAGTATATACTTACACTAAAGATGCTAAAAATGAATAATAAAATACATAAAGACTTAATAAATATCATGATTTTTAAACATAAGCCATAGCATTTAGTATGATTAATTTCCTAATGCATTGTGTCAACAATAACTTCAATAGGTGTTCAGAAAAGGAGAGATCATTTTTGGCAAGGGGTTTCACAGAGAAGATCTGAGTTTTTTTGCCCTTGGCCTTGGCCATGGCCACTTCTTTCTAGAGGTTGCTGATAATCTCAGATGCTATTTCCATTAGAAACCTGCTTCACTTGAACTCTTCTAATCTCCTATTGTCTCTCCTAGTCTTCTCTGCCTACTCCCATGTGACATTTTGGACCTTCTCTAGCTCCCCAGAATTGGGGCTACCAGTGATAGGCTGGTTGTGCTTTGCACAGTAACCATTCTACATGAGCATTGTGGATTTATCTCAGGTGGATGTTTTTTCTGCATCTTTCTCTAGATTATATGCTTCCCTTTTGAAAGTGTAATTAATTCACTGTCCCTGGGTTAAACAGTTCTGGGATCAGGAATATTTTATGGCCATGTCTTAAACCGTACTGAGACCAAGTAAAATTAACTTAGCTGCTTGATTCTGGAAATATCTGCTTCTCAAAGATTAGGCTGAATCTACTAATGAGTTTACCATTCAAGACTGTGACTAACAACTTTTTCATGAAACATTGCTTTTCTTTTTTTTATGTATGTATGTTTGTTTATTTATTTATTGTGAGAGAGAGAGAGAGAGAGAGAGAGAGAGAGAGAGAATAAGTGGGGGAAGGGCACAGTGAGAGAGAGAGACAGAACCCCAAGCAGACTCCACTCTTAGTGTAGATGGAGCCCAATGCGGAGCTTGATATCACAACCGTGAGATCATGACCTGAGCCAAAATCAAGGTGCCCCAAACATTGCTTTTCAAGACTCTCATCCTACTTTGTCCACCAGTAAATTTTACTCAATTCCATCTCTTCTCCTACTTTCCAAGTGCATGTTAAATTAATTCAGCTTAGACTCAAAAACCCTATACACATCCTTCCCTATTTTTTTCACTTTTGGGATACTAGTAGGACTCTGCTAAATTGGTGTTCTCGGTTACTACAGTAAACCTAATAAACTTAGCTTTTGGGGGGAGTCAGTAGTCAGTACCTTCTAAATGGGGTTTTCTCTCTAATCCTGTGACCTCTTCAAACTAATATGATCTCAGGTAGCATTGTAACCAAACAGTTTGTGCAGTAAAAATTCTAATGATCATAGATGATCACATTCTAAAAGGCAATGCAGAGGAAAGAGAAGGAAAGAGAAATAACGATGATAAGGAAACTGTAAAACCTGTAAGTAACTGTAGATTCTGGTTTTAAGAATGGATTATTTAGTTCTGAGTTCTGCAATTACAGGATTCCATAAGTACCTGAGTATTTTTCCTCTTTAATATTAACTTTAGTAATCACTACACTGTGCACCAGGCATGAATCTAAGGGTCTTATATATATCATTTTATTCTATTGTTACAACAAACCTTTAAGGCTCCCTCCCCCCCCCCCCCACTTCATTTTATGGTCAAGAAAACTAAGTCACAGAGAGATTAAGTTTACATGTCATTAGGTACAAAGTTTGTAATTTGCATGGCAAGGAATAAAATCTAGGTGATGTCACAGCAGATATGAGACTTTAAGCCTCTATGCTGTACTTCCTTCTTGAAATATATGAAGTTCTGGTTTATCTTAAAGTGGTATATGGGTACATTGATTGTGACCGCGTTTGAAACATTAACCAGAAGGGTAATAGGTGATTGATTCTTCTTATATTATAAATTTAAACATAATTAAATACCTCTCACTGTTATCAATTGTGCATTCTAATTTCTTGTATGAGAGTTTTATGTAAAATGTATGAGCATCATTTGTTTGAAAATTCTGAATATCTACATATATTAATACCATTTAACATTTTTTTTTCAAATTTTTGTGTCAAATTTGAGTGGTTTAAGATGCAAATAATACATAATATATATATATAATTAAAACTCTTGATTATAGTATGACTATAAAATGCTTAGTTATTTTTAAAAACAAGGATAAATTGTGTAATAAAAATTACTAGAATAAATATAGCAAGATTATTTTTGTCACCCTGTCCTCATTTCCAAGGTTACTCTCCCTGATGTTATGATTCTAATTGTCTTTATGTTTATATTACAAGACATGGTGGATTGAAAAAATAAGCCATAGCTCTGATTAAAATTTGAGAGGATGGCTTATAA
Source organism: Panthera onca (assembly GCF_046562875.1). NCBI lineage: Eukaryota > Metazoa > Chordata > Mammalia > Carnivora > Felidae > Panthera > Panthera onca. The sequence continues at coordinate 126,495,362 of NC_138344.1, forward strand.
TTACTATTACTGAAGTGTGAAAATATATACACACTATGCTCTTCATTTAACATAGACAATTGTATTTCTGAAGTATAAATATTTTATGATATTAAAAAAATGAATTATAATTTATCTTTCAACTTAAATGGTAAGAGCAGAATAATCCATTTTAGGAGCAAGAATGTAACCTATGTTCATAAGACAATGCTTATGTCCTCTTCTCTGTGTTATTATAATACTTCCTGACTCCCTTGCCTCTACTTCTAACTTTCTATCTACACTGATGGCAAACTAATTTTCTTAAAATGTAAAAACAGTCTGGGGTGCCTGGGTGGCTCAGTCAGTTGAGTGTCCGACTTCGGCTCAGGTCATGATCTCACAGTTTGTGGGTTCAAGCCCTGTGTCGGTCTCTGTGCTGACAGCTTGGAGCCTGCTTCAGATTCTGTGTCTCCCTCTCTCTGTGTCCCTAACCCACTCGCATCCTGTCTCTGTCTCTCTCAAAAATAAATAAACATTAAAAATTTTTTTAAATGTAAAAACAATCTTAAACCTCTTTATGAACAATCATTCGCTGACAAAAAATGTAAACTTTAAATTTTCTTGCATGACATCCGATGTCCTCCACAATTAGACCATAACTACAAGATATGAAAACCATTCGGGGTTGTTTTGTTTGTCTGAATTAATATATATCTTTGGTGTCCTTGTTCTTTGCTCCTATTATTCCTTTACCTTGGTATTTTTTCTACTCTCTAGTCTGCTAACACTTTTTATCTTCAAGGTCTATTATCATTGAAAGCTCAAAGATATCTGCTTGGTCAAAATTAGGCATTTGGGCTTCCTCAGACTTTTTTATATCTCTTCATTGAGCATGTGATTTGTTTCTGTTTTATTGACCTAGGATATTATTTATATGACCACTATTTACCCTTGAAGATAGGGTAAATAGTAGTCATATACTACTTTGTTTGTCTTATATTTAAGACAAGTAACCACAGTGCCTTCGAAAATGAGGTATTTTATCAAAGTTAAATTGTACTGAGTGATGGATTCTCACTTATTAATTAATTCCTAGGAGTCTCATTGAATAGTGTGGTATGTGCTGTTTTTAAAAGAATGTCTAAAAAATCTCAAAAGGTTTTTAAATTTTGTACTATAAAAAAGATACCAACACTAAAATGAATTATTTTTAACTTCATTTGAATACAAACATGAGAGAAATTAGAACTTCTCACTTTCTAAAGATAAGTGTAGAAGGAAAAAACATGAAATATTTTTGTAAAGAAAAACACATGAGAAATACAGTGTGATAAGTTTTAGTATGTATTATAATTTTAGTAAAGAAGGCCAAATATCAAAGTTAGAATATTTACTTGTAGGACAATAAAAAACAAATTTTATTATGATAAATAAACAAGCATTTAACATAGGTGACAGCAGCTAAAAGATGGGTAAGTTTTAGCAAGATTTAGTTACATGTTATGGATCATGAGCTCTTGAGTAGTTATTTTAAATATTTAGAATTTAAATAAGAAAGTGTATTCAAAATACTTTTGATAATACTAAGGATGTGTACAAAAGTATTGTAACCCTGAAGGAAGCCATAAAAAAAGTACCAGTAATTAATATTTAGAAATTAAATCTGAATTTTGGGTATTTAATATTACAAATAATTAAAAACCAGGGAATCTAACACAGTGACAGCAACCTAAATCTGCCCTCTAATATCCTTCGAACAGCAAATAAAAAACCCCAGAACATCAAGGAGAACACATAAAACTACCAAAAAAATGTGGTTTAAAAATAACTGGAAGACAAACAAACAAACAAACAAAAACAAAACAAAACAGAAAACAAAACACTGGAAGACAAAAAATGCCCAAACTTTTCATGCAGGTGAAAATAAACAAATACCAAATCCCAGCCAGCAATCTCTCATACCTCATACTCTTGTTGCAATCTTTGTCATGAACAAGGGTAATTTAAGAAAAATTGCAAGGGAAAAGAGAAGAGGGGACCTATCAGCATATCTCAAATTGCTCTTTAACTTCTCCATAAAGATCACTTTTACCCTATATATGAGAATACCAAAAAAAAAAAAAGGAAAAGAAGGAAGAAAGAAAGAAAGAAAGAAAGAAAGAAAGAAAGAAAGAAAGAAAAATTCCCAGCTAGGTCAGAGTATTGCTTACAGAGCTTAAAACACATGCAATTTGAGGTGGTCGTCTTTCAGATTTATAACTTAAGTGGTAAAAAGTTACGAATAGGTGTCACTTGGAAATTAAATGGTTAAAAGCAAAAGAAATAAATGTGGCAATTTGAGGGCACTGAAAAAAATAAACCGAACAAAGAAATGGAGTAAATTTAATTATCTTTCTAGGATCAAACAAAATAATGTAAACTAAACAAATGGAAACTTCCTGTACTTATAGAAGGGAATCTTAGTGAATTAGGAATCTTGTAAAGAACCTCAAGTCCACAAAATGAATAGAGACTAAGTAAGAATACAAAAACTTAAGAAAGCATAAAATAAGGAATGATACACCTTTGATAAAATTCATTCATCCAAACTGAATTAAATATATTAAAACTGATTTTATATACTCAGAATGTATTTAGGGAAATTAGAAACCATTTTTAATTACAAATTCAAAATTTAAAAAAAATTAAAAAACAGATTGATTGAAACAGGGTTGGTTGGGAAAAAAACATAATCACCTCCATATGAAAGGTAATTTATAAGACAATAATAGACTAAGTGGAATAGATTACAATAGAAAATATAGTAAGAGACATTGAAGAAAGTTAAATATACAACCATGAAAATTAAAGTGAGAAGTGAAACAAATCAGAAATACAGTGGTGAATAATTAATTGATTGAAATAATGTATACAATTGAAAGCCCTGAAGAAGAATAAACAATACATTTAAATATTTAAATCCATAAACCAAGATCATTCCCCAGGTAACAGAAGGCTTGAGTGAATGTATTGAAAGAACATCTGAATAATTGTGAAAAATTAACCAAAAATGATTAACCCCAAGTCATATATATTAATAAAATTATTCAACTCCAATAAGAAAGGAAAAATCTTTAAGGCCTCCAGACCAAATATCCAATAACTTATTAAGACACAGCTACGAGACTGGAAATGTCATCTCATAACCAGTGAGCACAGCTAACACCAAGATCTTGTCTTCTTAATATCCATTTTCCAATAAAAGAAACCAGGGCTCCTGGAGAAATGGCTGACTCCTTCTTAGGAAAGGACAATATGAGATGAGTCTGGAAAGATCCTGTGCACCCATAAATAAATGCTAAAAAGGTGACGGGAAAGTGTCAAAAAGATGTAGGAAATGCTTTTTTTTCCCTTGCCAAATTGAAGTAACAAGCAATTGGATTTAATGTCCTACCTAAAACATTAATAACAACAACACAGAGAATATATGAGATAACGGGTTCAAGACACAGGACCTGAGGAGATTAAAACAGTGACCCTGAGAGATAGGGAACAAATGAGGTATGTACTATGATTGCTTCAGCTTACAACTTAAGATGGTTTCCAGGCCATCTTTGAGGTAATGTGAAACCTGCAGAGCTTGCAAGATTCCTAGGGTTAAGGATATCCTACTGAGAGTCTAGAGCAATTGAGATGGCTAGAGTTTATGGAGCAGAGTATTGCTGATGGGCCCATTTGAGGGTTGGGGAATGCATTCTGTGTTCTAGTAGTATACACAGGCTCCCCAGTTTTATCTTTCTTTTGAGCTCTTTCTTATCTTCTCTGCTCTTGCATATGGTCTTACATTCAAGCAGGGATGTATACATAACACTCCAGTCTGTCACAAGAATGTATGCATCTTTGCCCATGTCCACAGCCTTCTAGAGCTCTGCAGTTATATGTGAACGTATCAAAGCACGCTATGTCTGTCTCATTCCCCAGAGTGTCCTGATCAATTTCAGGCTAGTCTGTCAGTTTCTTGTTTTTCCTAGTCAGGATTGGTGCATTATTGGTCTTTTCCATTCATTTTTCATTGGCATTGCTATGAACACCCAGGGGCATGGAGGTTTTGTGCCCCTTTCGGTGTTAATTGGTTGTCCCAGCATTAGTGTGCCCATGTGGAGGTTGGTGAGGAGGATAAAGGGATAGCGTGGAGCAGCCATGAGCTAAAACTGCATTTCAGTGATTTGTTTGAATAAATGCCTCTCAGTTTGTTATTTGCCTTAGTTTCCATTCCTGTTCTTGAAAATCTCACCCAGTGTTATCACTGATTTGTGAAGACTTTTTTGTGTGTTTCTCTCTGTGCCATTCTGTAGTTCTTTTTGTCAGAGTCACTCTTCTTTAGTTCCAGACTATTTGGCTGAAATGGTCACACTGAACCTCTCACACTGTCATTTTTAGTCAGCATTATAATAAAATAATGATGAGAAAACCTGAGAAGCCCTTCGTTAGGAGAAGTCCAACCATTGAATTATTTGTAATAAAGTCTTTATGTATACAGTTTGAGAGGCAGCATATTGATCTGTAGATGTTTGTTTTTTCAGTCTCATAGGCAATTTACTTTTTATCTTCAAATCTCAATTTCCTTTTATAAGGTAAATATAAATACTTCTTTATAGAAAATAGAGTTATTTGCCTACATTTTTTAAAAGCTTTTTTTTTTTAAAGCACTTATTTTTGGTCTCTGAAATTCTATGGCCCCAATAGAAAATAGCTAGGATATCAGTTTTCACAACAAATATGGGGAAGAGTAAAATAAACATGGTTGATGTGTAAGCTGTCCCCAACTTATGGAGGCAGAAAATGGGGCTGAATTCCTATTGTTATATGTGAATGTTAATATTAAAATCAGTGATTAATTTGAGATATGTGTTGGTTATGCATAACTAATCTTAGATGTCAATCACGAAAAAGATTGTACTTGCCAGCAGTCTTTTTATTCAAGATTATTATAAGAAGGGTAAGAAAGTGTGTGAAAAAGCACTGGGATTATATGAGAAAATGTGTGAAAAAGCACTGGGATTATATGTTAGATATGGTGACATTGAACTGGCAAGAGATAGGCTAATGTGTCTTTTGGATATTGAAACTCCATGCTCCCCAGGGTGGATATTGTGAAACTCAAACATCATTAAGTTGAACAATTTTCCTTCAAATTTTTCCCTAAATGAATTTAATTTCCTTAATTAAAGTGACTAAATATAAAATCATGTGATGGCTAAAAGGTCAAATGCTTGCTCTATTTTAAGAAGTATAAAACTATTCAAATTGAATGATTTATTATAAAGGAAATTAAATTCAATTATTCATTTGAGAAAACTGCAAAAGATTGTCTTCGGTATTTATAGTTACTCTTAAATACTGGCACTTGATACAGAGTTGGCCCTAGCATTGGTCTCTGGACTATACATGATGTTAATACATGAGCATAATTTGTTCTAGATGCCCAGGACAGGAAAAAAAATTAAGGTTTCCTAATCAGACTCCAAAAGTGGCCATAATGAAAAATAAATAATACTTATGTATGTTTATATTCTCCATAAATTCTCTAAGCACTACTTTCCACAATGAAAAGGAACCATGTCACTAAGCTAAGATGTAATGATGCAATGTAAGCATGAGATACATACAGGATCACTGTAAATCAATGGATAGAATCAGTCATTTTAACAAGCTGTTTCAGTAAACAATCTGCAGTTATTCATTCCTTTGATTGTTTACACATTTATTATTGGGCAAGTTGCTACGTACCATTGATAAGAAGTAAATAATACAAGGCTTAAGCTATATATAGTTTAAAGTTGAGATCATTTAGTTTGTGCTTTCTATACATTGACTTTAATGAGCATACTAATTATCTTGGGGTTTGTTAAAATGAAATTCTAATTTAGTAGATCTGGGGTAGGGTCTGAAATTCAGCATTTCTGGCAAGCTCCCAGGTGATGCCAAATCTGCTGGTTCATGAACCACACTGAGTAAAGAGCTAGAGAACATCTTCAGTGTTCTTACACAAAATATCTCAAAAAAATCACTTTTAGAATACATGTATTAATGATTGGAAATTTCTCTTTTATGCCATAGTCTTAATAAATGAATTTTTTAGTGAGATGAAAAAGGAAATAATTATCAATAAATTATTCTCACATGTACTTTAATTGTGATTGTTTAATATTTGTTTGGTTGTGGTCTTTCCAAGTTTGAAAATGAACTTTATTCATTTTATCTCATACTCAGTTTTTAATTCCCCAAACAACTAACTCATTGTTTTATAAATAAGCATTCTTTGAAGAGGTTGAATGCCTATCAAATGCAGAGGAATTTCCTTTGTCAAAAAGGCATGAGGAATCTGACTTAGATCTGGAAATGTTGGAAGGGACATTAAATAAGCCAAGTTTAAAGAAATTATTTTTGTTCTAAAAATAGATTAGTCTAATCTAAGCCATTAAAAAACTAGAAAAAAAAGTTTTTTTTCTTATTTGAAATAAAAAACATTAAAAAGCTTTAAAAATGTTGGACATGTATACTCTTTAATGTTTGTCACATGAGTTTCTTATGTTAAGACTGGTATTTTGGTTGAGCATGACTTTTTCTCTCATTGCCTAGACAGTTTTCTTTCTTTTGCTTTTTCTGGGAACATTTTAATAATAGTCTGAATCCAGTCAGTCTTGGCTTTCACTTTTTTCTTTTCTTTTCTTTAACGTTTATTTTTGAGAGAGAGAAAGAGAGAGTGTGAGTGGGGGAGGGACAGAGAGAGAAGGAGCTACATAATCCAAAGCAGGCTCAGGGCTCTGAGCTGTCTGCACAGAGCCTGATGCTGGGCTCGAATCCACAAACCAGGAGATAATGACCTGTGCAGGAGTTGGAAGCTTTCCAGCTGAGCCACCCAGGTGCCCCTTGGCTTTCATTTTTAACTCCCATCCCTTTTCTTCCTTCTTCTGTCTTGGCTTTTGCCTATAGTTTTTCTACTCCAAATATCACCATGTCATTTATGAACAGATTCGCTTCTTTGATTTCATCTTGCTATGAAAGATTATGATAGCAGACGCTGAAGAAAAAAAAAAAACTAAAAATCAAAACTCCATTAGAGTTAGGTTTTCTCTAGGGATTGGTAATCACTTCAAAATTGATAATCATTGCAAATCACTAAAAATGTTGCTTTTAAACAAGTTGATTATAAACAACAGGAAGTCATGGGGAAACTTCTCTAATGAAGGAGTTCACCTTACCTCCCTTCCAACCAAGAGTTGGAGGAACTATGGGGACAGCATCCCTTTCCTGGCTGATTAAAAGGCTGACTGTATGTAAGCCCCCCCTTAAGATCCCCATGAAGGAGGCAGGTGCAGGCTCAAAAAATGCAAAATATCACAACCAGGAGTAGAGTAAGGGATACTGAGAGAAGTAATTTTTTTTCTTTGGGAAAAAGATGGAGGAGCGTCATGTGAAAAATAAATATACTCTCATAGAATTTGGTACTGAAATTATTTGTGTTAAATTGTCAATAGAGTCTAATTAATTTAGACAGATGCAATTAAATTTTTGTGGTTCAGTATGCAAGATGAATGGTACATGAGGATATCCAGAGGATAGGAAATGGGTCAGAAGGGAAGAGAACCTACCTGTTTTGGGGAGGATATTTGGTCCATCAGGCAAAGGGACATTTTTCATTCTTTGTGTACATCCAACAGGGCATTAAAAAATCTAGGATTATGTGAAAACTCTGCTTGGTTTAATAAAGTTCTAACACATACTGGTAGAAGGACATATACAGAGAGAAATTATTCTGTCAATCATCAAAATATGTAATGCTATTATCTTTAAATGAGAAGAGTAGATGGAGGGGTCAGGTCATGGCGAGCAATTTGTGTTACTGTTTATGCAATAAATGATAAAGGCTTATAAGAAAAATGTAACTGATGTTTCAGGTAAAAGCAATTTGTTTTCTTTCTCTGTGAAAAGTACACATAGTGATTAGGCCAATATGACAGAATTAGGAGGTCAGGAATTAGCTTGCTTTAAATGTCTGCAGGTTCATTAAGGTGACATTAACTAGTATATAACAGGCCAAATATGTGAAGCCTTTATTCACATATGAAAATATCTGTATGAATGTTATTCAGTTTCATACTACTCACTGTTCTTTGGGTTAGGCAGAATTCTGAGCTGGTTCACAGAATTCCTCCCCTGCTTCTATGTAATCCTTTCCCCTTGAGTGAGGATAGGACTGTGAATATGATGAATTTCACACCCATAATTAGCCTATGTTACATATGAAATGAAGGGATTTTGCTTATATAATTATGGTCCCAATTCAATTGATTATGGGTCAGTCAAAACTGAGCTGTTCTAGGTGGGCCAGAACTAAACAAATGAGCCTTTCAAAAAGGCTGGGCTCTTCTCAAAGTTAGAGATTTTTTTTTTTTTTTAATTTTTTTTTCAACGTTTATTTATTTATTTTTGGGACAGAGAGAGACAGAGCATGAATGGGGGAGGGACAGAGAGAGAGGGAGACACAGAATCGGAAACAGGCTCCAGGCTCTGAGCCATCAGCCCAGAGCCTGACACGGGGCTCGAACTCACAGACTGCGAGATCGTGACCTGAGCTGAAGTCGGACGCTTAACCGACTGCGCCACCCAGGCGCCCCTCAAAGTCAGAGATTTGAAGCATGAGAGAAATTCTCCTGGTGGCATGGTGAGAGGATCTATAGAGGAGGTCATGTGGTAAGGAGCTGTAGGCGGTATCTGGAAGCTGAGAGTGACCCCCAACCAATAGCAAACAAGCAAAATGGAACCTTGGTCCTACAACTGCAAGGAATTAAATACTGACAACAACCAGAGTGAGCTTCATGAGAACATTGAGCCTCCTATGAGATGCTAACCAGGCCAGTATATTGGTTTCAACCCTGTAAGGCCCTGAGCAAGAAGCCAGTTAATACACCCCAGACTCCTGACTTACAGAATCTATGAGATAATCAATGAGTGTTTTTGCTAAGCTTCAAAATAGTGCCACCATTTTGGAAGAAAGTTTAGCAGTGTCTTAAAAAGCTGAACATAGTCTTAACATACAATCCAGCAATTGCACTCCTTGGTATTTACCCAGTTAATTTGAAATGTTATGTCCACACAAAAATTTGTATGCAAATATGCATATTATATTTATTCATAATTGCTAAAAAGTGGTACATCCATATGATGGACTGTTTTTCCACAATAAGAATAAACTAGCTATCAAGCCAGGAAAAGATATGAAAACACCTTAAGAGCATATTCGAAAATGCAAGAAGCCAATCTGAAAAGGCTACATACTGTTTATGATTCCAAATATATGAGATTTTGGAAAAGGCCACAGTCCAGTGAGAGTAAAAAAATAAATAAATAAATAAATAAAATCAATGGTTGCTACAGATTTAGAGGAGGGGAGGAAAGATGAATTGGTGAAGCAGAAGGGATTCTTATAGTAGTGAAATTTTTCTGTGTGTTACTATAATGATGGATATAGGACATTATGCATTTGTCAAAACCCAAAGGTAGAAATGCACAACACAAACAATGAACCTGAACTTAAGCTATAGGCTTTAGTTAATAATAATGTCTTAATATTGATTCATCAGTTGTTACAAATGCACCACATCAATGCAAGATGTTAATAATAGAAATTATGTACATACGGGAGGTATTTGGGAACTGTATTATCTGTACTATATGCTCAGTTTTGCTGTAAATCTTCAAACTGTAGAAAAACAGTCTATTTACTTTAAATGAAAAGTAGCAGCTTCAATGTAACTGAATTATGGCCTCAGCAAGAAGGCATGGTGAGTATAAGGCATTCTGAAGGTAGGGTTCTTGTTATCCAACTCTGAAATTTTTGACATACAGGAAACTGAGACCCATGTCTCAAAAAGTCTTATTTCTCAGGAAAAGCAAGAAAAAATGGGTTTCTGTGTATAATCCCCTCAGTTTGAAATGTTGTAAATAAATTCATTTAAAAAAATTTAAACATTATTTTGGAGCTAGATTTGGGCCCAAAGCAGGTAACTTCTACCTTTGATTATAGAAAATTCACTGGTTGGTAAAATGGCAAAAATTAACAAATGGCCGTGGCAGATTTCATTTTCTTTGGTTCTCTCAACAAATGAAAACTCAGTAAATCAGTGTATCACGTATCTGTTGTGTCTTATACGGGCCAATTCCCTATAAGTTGATCACCGTTGAATCAATGATCCAGGGATGCCGTCTAGGATCATTTCTTTTTGGGTTGCTCAAAAAAATCTAATTTAGTGGCAGTGAACTCTTTTCCTAAGTACAGGAAATGCTCTTCCTCTGTCACAGGAGTTACAAATTATACCATTAAAAAAGATATGTTGCAGCTGCGTTGGTCAAATAGTAGGTATACTGCAGACTAAGGAGACATTTCCAGAATGAATGGTGGCCTTTAAATCCCTTGATGTCCATCTTATAATCAGTTAAGCAATAGTGCTATAGTGTGGCCTACTAACTGTATTTTTCTGGCCATAGAGCTAATAAGAGGATTAATAAAAAAAGCCAAATTGCAGACTGCTTTTAAAGAAGTGAAATTTTCAGTCACATAAAAGAATTGCAAAAAGTAAAGCAAAGCAGTGCCTAAGTGAGATTCTTAGCTCATTAGCTGTTGTGGACAGGAAAACATGAATTATAGAAGGTCATGCACTGTAACTTGTGTAATTACAATAGATGATTCTTAGAATTTTGAAAATATACTGTATTTGGTTATGCTTTAAATATGTACTTTTCTGTTAGATACAATTAACCCTAAATTAATATATACCATATGGTACCTAAAAAATGTTGATTGAGCATTTACAGTGAAAAATAACTGGATGAGATTTATAGATAATGCAGTAATCCGATTTGGTGCTTTCTCTCAAGGAACTTCCATTTTACAGAAGAGACAGTTATGTGCAGTATTAGGACAGAAGCTGAGGGAAAAAATTGCTTTGGGGATCCTGAAGGTGGAAGAACTAATCCCAAAGAGAGATGAGAGGAGGCTTTCTTAGGACGAGGTAGCATTTGAGCCTCAGTAAAAATGGAGGGGGTTCTAATAGATGAGATGGGTTGTAACCATAAACAATGGTATAGAGTTTGGAAAATCTAGATGAAGTTTGTGTCCTAGAGAGATAATGTGTTTGGTGAAGAAGGGAAGGTTCAGTCGGTTACAGAAGAAACACTGAAATGTTAATGTTGTTTCAAGTGGCCCTCTGTTATAAAATAAATTCAAAATTTTTAGCATAAAATTATGCTGTCATCCCTGACACCTGCCAGATTTAATTTAGGCCTTTATGTATTTATGTATATTTCCAAAGATGCTGGCATAACTAAATGTACATCACAGATATTAACAGAGAAGCTTCATGAATATGAACTAAGATTATGCTTTCTGGGAAATCCTGGGTATGGGACTATCATAAGATTTTGAATAGCATATAGTCACTAAAATCTAACTGAAAAAAAAAAAAGAACTTGTTATTTTCAGGTGCACAAAAATCCTAGGGAATCATCTCATCAGAATCATTAAGAAAGTCCTATCTATACCAGAAGCTCAGGACCACAAAACTGGACCCCAATGGATAGAGTGAAAAGTTCCTTGATCAGTCTGTACATTAATCAGATGTACACACATTTATATACTGTGAAGATTGTATTAGTGTCCCTCCTTCCTCACTATTGTGGCACTTAGCTACTAAAATCAGTGTTAGGCCAAACAAAAAAAGTGCTTCTAGATGCACATCAAAAAACGTTTAGTAGGCCAGCAGATGAGATTTGTAATGAGTAGATTCTGAGAAATAAAACGGGTGCAGGTAAAGTTCCTAAAACTCAGAATTTTCTATTTAAATTTCTCACATGTATTTTATACTATCTGCATATAGTTAAATGACACCTATTAAAATGTCACTGAAGTTAGTGGTAGCATCAGGATAAATGTATTACTTGATTTATATATTTATTTTATAATAATGTATATAAGCAATATATGTTTATTACCATGCTCTGATAAACGCAAAAAGGTACAAGGAAAGAATCAAGAGATTATTTAGAATCCTACTACTCTAAAATAACCAGTATTAAAATTTGAATGTCGTAATTTTTGACATTCATTGATGCCACAATACAAAAAGAAGGATGGGTAGCAGGAAGAATATGTGGACACAAAAATAATTATAAGAATTGGATCAGATTTTACCTATTATTGTTACAGTACCATATACTTTACTAAGTTAATTTGAATTTAACCAAAGAAAAAAGAAGCTAAATCAAAATGGAAGAAGTTACCAAACTGCAATATTAGGGTTTCATGACACAATATAGTTGTTGAAAGATCCTTCAAGAAAAAAAAAGATTAAAATATTTGAAAGATTATTAAAAACTTAGAAGTATTTTCATTTTAATTGAATATTCATTATACAGTATTAATAAATGCCCTGACATAAAGATCTTTTAATTTGCTTTTTTTATACTTACTCCCACCTCATTTCCTTTCTACCTACCCATTTTTAATACAGATACTATTTTTTGTTTTGTCAGAGATTTTAATATTTATATTTATTCCTTAACCACATTTTCTTAGCTGTTTAATCTTAATTTTTGTATTTAATTAATTTGAGGTTTACCATTGTGCATCATTTTTCAATTATTTATTTCAGTTCATCTCTTTTTAACTTGATTTCATCTTCATTTGGCTTTCTTTTCCTTCCCTTCCCTTCCCTTCCCTTCCCTTCCCTTCCCTTCCCTTCCCTTCCATGTTCATATGACCCCAGTGGAGTAAATCCACTTTTATTATCTGAAATGTCTGGTTATTGCCTTTCTCTTTTGAGTTTTTTGTAATGTTTATTTATTTTTAAGAGAGAGAGAGAGAGAGAGCAGGGTGGGGGAGCAGAGAGAGAAGGGGACAGAGGATCTGAAGCAGGTTCTGTGCTGACAACCTGATGTGGGGCTTAAACTCATGAACCCTGAGATCATGACCAGAGCCAAAGTCTTAATGCTTAACCGACTGAGCCACCCAGGCACCCCTATTGCTTTTCTCTTTTAAAGGGAACCTGGCTGGGTATATTTGTGGATAATACCATTTCCCCCTCACCAGTCTTTGGAGGCATTGAACCACTGTGTTCTGACTACAGAACAGATGTCTGAAGGTAGTCTAATTTTTTTCCTTATGGGTGACTTGATTTTCCAACAGGAGGCCTGAACAATACATTCTTCCTCTGTGAATTTCAACGTTAACCAGGGTTTACCTCAATGTCAAAGTAATATCCTAGAGTATGGCACTCCTTTTTAGATACAAAGTCTGTTTTCTCTTCCTTGGTTCCTACCTGCTTTTTTTTTTTTTTTTTTTTTTTTTTTTTTACTTCTGAAGTTATGGGATGTTTTGATATTGACTGTTTTGAATTATTTTTTGTTATCATATGTATAACCTATGCTTTCACCATATAGACTCAATTACTTAATGTCGTAACACTATTTCTGTATTCTATTTCTGAATAACTTATCTCTTAATATTGTATTGGTTGGCTAGATTTGCCATAATAAAATACCACAGGCTGGGTGGCTTAAACCTACTAGAAACTTATTTTCTCATAGGTCTGGTGACTAGAAAACCCAAGACCAAGGACCAGCAGGCTGCAGTTTCTAATAGGGGTTTTCTTCTTGGCTTGCAGACAGATGCCTTCTCACTGTGCCTCACATGGTAGAATGAAAGGGCAAGCAAGCTTTTCATAAGGGCACTAATCCCATCACAGAGACTCCAACCTTATGGCCTCATCTAAACTTAATCAGCTCCCAAAGACCCCATCTCCAGATACCATAACATTGAGGTTTAGGGCTTAAATATGAATTTTAGGGGGACACAAACATTCAGTCCATAACAAGTATATTGAGCCCTCAATTTCAGGGTACAAGTGAAGTATAGGTTACATTGTTTTATATGGCATTTATATTTATCATCTTCTTCCTAATTACTTTATTCTTTTTTTCTTTATCCCTTCACAGCGATTGTCTCAAGCTTTTCTTTCATGCCATTAATTTGATTTCTCTCCATGTCTGTTTTGTTCTTTGTTTTTTTTCCAGTGTGTTTATTAGATTTATGCTTTTGCTCAATACATTCCCTTAGCTCTACTTTCTTTTTTTTTTTTTTTTTTTTAATTTTTTTTTCAACGTTTTTTATTTATTTTTGGGACAGAGAGAGACAGAGCATGAACGGGGGAGGGGCAGAGAGAGAGGGAGACACAGAATCGGAAACAGGCTCCAAGCCATCAGCCCAGAGCCTGACGTGGGGCTCGAACTCACGGATCGCGAGATCGTGACCTGGCTGAAGTCGGACACTTAACCGACTGCGCCACCCAGGCGCCCCTCTACTTTCTTTTTTTATCATTATACTTTTTCATGCATAATTTTTCTTTTTATATATATTTCATTGAATTCAAATTGTCACCAATGTCTAATCCAATTCTGGTATTGCAGGGAGCTCCTTTGCAGAATTTGTTTCTGTTCCTTTGGTTATGTTTGTTCCAGGCAAGGTTTGAAGAGTTGCCAGCTCATTTATTTTTCATCTTGTTCCTAATGTAAGTTGCTGAGTTCAGATTAACTACGTGTTGGGACACAGTTTTAGCAATTGTTTTTGACTCCTCATCTAGCTAGTCTGGCTGGACCAATAGATATGGTCCTGGTTTTCCAAGTTTGTGACATAATATCATTTTCCTTTCTTTATTAGATTGTTACTGATGAAATCATGGATTTTTAGAATATTTTAACTTTTTCCTTCTCTGCTTACTTATGAACTGAAGGAGATCCCATTTGTGAGTCAGCTTTATTTTTTTTTAAATCTTTACCCAGCATCTCCAAGGCCATGGAACTAAAGAGCAGTTATTGCGGGGACAAAATTTTCCAAGAGAAGACTCCAAGAGAGAGCAAGAAGAAAAATCTTATATATGGAGGTAAGTTAATGATGCTTAAGAGAAAGAAATAAATTCAAGTTCTTTTTAAAGAACTTGGTATGAAGAGCAGAGTTTGCATTTTACCTAGATGCATTCTGCAGACTTTAGAAAACAATAGTAAATGGCCAACTAGGAGGATTTCAGTTGTGATGGTGACTGCTGATGCATTACATTTCTGCCCATGACAGAAGCATGGGTAAATAAGAAAGCGATGTTTGTTTGATAAGGTGTATGTGGAAGACTCCAACACATTTTATACAGAAAAATGTATATATGTTAATAATCCATAATAAACTATATGAGCATTATCTTGAGGAAATGAGCTCAATTATTAAAAGAAGTGACATTTATGAACTATGTAAATTGATATCCAATTAACTTGCTGCAGCTCTCTTATTAAATGCCAATTAAGTGTATTAACCTTCTTTACAATTTCATATATCAATACGAATTTAACTGTACCTTTATTGCCATTGTAATTTTGAATTAATTGCATAGCAAGATGATTTATCTTTTGCATAATTATGAAGCCTTACCCTCTGTTCTTCAAAAAAATAAAATTGATAGTTTTATAAACTCTGAAGGTACGCCCCCAAGATGTCACTTATTACTTAGCTTTGTATAAATCTTTGTTTTGAAGTAAAATGCAGATTGCACATGGTTTGTGGTAGCTGGATAGTGATTTTAGTTCTTTATTTGAAATAAAATATGAAGCAACTACATAATGCACCTGAAAGGCATTATTAGGTCTACAAATTGTTTTCTCTTATGATTTTTGTTAGCGTCTTTATAGACAGATTTTTCTGGCAACTGAGAGCTTTCTTAATCAAACAGGATGCAAAATCATCTATTAGAAAATAGGTATCTTAGATCATTATGGTGAGACATGTTTTATTTTGCTTCCACAATCCCCTGAATATCTAGCATGGTTATAGACATTTACCGAGTTTGAAGTAGTTGAAAAGATCATGGGTTTTGAGGTCAAATAATTTGGGGTTCGGTTTCTCTCCCAGTTTCTATTTCTGGTCATAGAAATCAGTGACATTTATGGCTTTTAGCCTATTCACTCATTAGTAAAATGTGGATGGTAACAATTCCTGCATATGTTTATACTGAATATTATATCTAAGTAAATGCACATATACACAAAAACATATTACTATGAGTAATATGCATGGGAGTCTATACTCAGTAAAAGCTAGCTTTTATTACTATCTTTTCTGATTTTTGATTTTTGAAACAATTTCATTGCTTTGTATATACCATGAGCCTACTGCCAAATAAGTTTATATATGATTTATGAATGGGGTGGACCTCAGGGCATCTCTTAGTCTTGAAAGAGGGAAATAAAACATTGCATGCATATGAAAGACAAATTGGGGTATATGCAGGACTATTGTGTCATTTATCTCATTGAAATTACACTGAAATGTTTACTGGCTAACTCTATATTTATACAACGAGAGCTTCTTACACATATATTTACTTACGGTTTAAAAGTCTGTGCACTGATGAATCTAAATCCAAATTATTGAGAGCATGTTGCTAGAAAATCAGTCCTGACTCCATGCTAACTGGCAGCCCTTCCGTGGAGTCATGCGAGTATTTTGGCTGTGGTACCTTTTGTTTTTCTGCTTTAGCATCACACCGTTCAGTGCTCGGCAAATGTGGCCTATTCGTCACTACATTGCTGTGTGATGTTCACATGTACCCTTCAGGTGCCAAGGTATAACTTCTATGGGCTGTTTTCGTGCACTCTGCCCTGTGCTATTTCCCTCATCCCCCCCATCCCTCACATTGTCTCCGTGTGGAAAGACCAAGTGAAAGTCAGACGGCTTCCCTTTCCTCTCCGTTCCTTGCTTAAGCAGCGATGATCTCTTCCCTGCTTGGCATTGTCACTTGTTTCTTTGCTAATCTGTGCCCGTTTAAGTCTTCCGTAAAACCTCCAATAAAGTCACCCATAAAGCCATCAGATGTCAGGTACAATAATAAATGTCTGTGGAAACAAAAATCACCCTAATGAAATAGAAGGAAACCTAAAGTCCTTGCCCATGTGCTTCCAATTAAAAATGTTTCCTCTGGCTTATCATTATTTATAGCATTGTTAATGATGGAATTCACACTGAAATAAATGTCTTTCTTGTTGGTGATTATTCATGAGGCCCATGTGCCTATAAGTACCTCAAACAGAACATTCTCTATGGAGGTTTGAGATTGAGGGTCGCTGGGAATTGGTGTAGAAGGCCGAGAAAGGATTTCACCTGCAGCTGCACAATAGTCTCATTGAGGTCTGGATCTGACTGATAAGGATGAACAATTGTGACCACTGGAGTAAATTTATGGAAATTAGTTGAACAATTCCAGTGTGGCTCTGGAGTATCAGAATTACAATTTGTACAGATGGTGATTCTTCACAGTCAACTAAGCAACAAAAATAAAGCTCCTGCTACTTGTCAGAAAACCAGCACTTGGATAAAAAGTTCTTGTAGCACCCATAGCCCACATGGCAGGGAGGTAGAAGGCACAAGCCTGACTTGAAAGCTGCCAGCTTTTCTTTTCTAGAATTCGATAGCATACTGTCCTATTTTATTTCTTTTTTAAAGTATTTATGTGTTTGGGAGTGGGGGAGGGGCAGAGATAGAGAATCCCAAGCAGGCTCCGTGCTGTCAGCACAGAGCCTGATGTGGGGCTCAAACTTGAGAACTGTGAGATCATGACCTGAGCTGAAACCGAGTCATACGCTCAGCTCAACCAATTGAGGCACTCAGGCATCCCCTATTTGTTTTTCCCAGAGTTCTCAATTTAGAAAGGGATTTCAAGGTCTCTCACCATTTAATAACTAACTGCAAAAGACTCCCATGAAAAGAGAAGGATGGGATCAATCTTAATGATAAGCTTTTATCCATTGTCTACTCTTAAGGCATTTTACATATTCATAGTTCACAAAATAGCTCTGCAGTGTAGGCATTTTTTAGAGTGACTTTACATATGAGAAAACTAGACCTGAGAGACTAATCATTGAGTAAGCTATTATCCAAACAGACTCGTTTGTCTCTTGAGCTCATATTCCTTGTGCTACACTATCCTACTGGTGAGTTAATTGACTAACCTGTGAGTTCATCTTTTCCACATCATTACAGATCTCATTCCTATGAATATATATCCCGAAATCCCCACAATTTTCTTGCATAATTACTTTAATATCTTCTGGAGTCTGTATAAGTTTAGTCACTCAGAAGTATCTCCTGTGTTGTCAGGAAGATATTGTTGCTTTTGTATTCTTTGTGTCCTGTAATTATCTGGTTTTGAAGGATTCCACCTGGTAACTTAATTCTAGTGGAATTAATGTGGAGGGAATACATGAATGCCACAGTGATTGAACCTCATCTGCTATGTCTGACAGTGCGTGCATGGTGTGGAGTGGTAGGAGTAAGGTAAACATTCACCATCTCAAATACTTTAACTCTCTTCTACATTTCCCTTTTACTTTTTTCCACACTTTCTTTGGTTTTCTTCCCCCAAAGAGAGCATGGACAGATATAAGTAAGCAGTCCCCTAAAGTCACGATATATTGAGAAATAATTATAACAATGGTGATTGTGCCAGCAAGAAGTTTTAATTTAGGTAAATATTGTACTTAATATTTCATTCAAACATCCCTTAAAACACTGTATTTTTTTTTTAAATTAACAGTGTTCCCTTGAAGTTGCTAAAAACTGCCCAATTTATGCTGCAATATTCATTCAAAGATTCTAGTCTTCTCTCTTACTTTTCATTGGTTTTGATTCTTTATATAGCACTTCAATTTGTAAGCCCCTTAAATGGTTCTTAAAAGTTTTCATTACTTACATTCATGCCATTTCCAGCGGCATGTTCCACATTTCCCAACAATGGTTCCAGTGTATCTGGGGTTTCGTGTACTGCTGTAACCTGCTAAAGTTCTTGTGTATCTTGCCAAGGTCGTAAACAAATGCTTTCTTTCTCTCTTCAAAAAAACTTTTTTAATGTTTATTTATTTTTGAGAGAGAGAGAGAGAGACAGAGTGTGAGCAAGGGAAGAACAGCAGAGAGAGAAAGGGAGACACAGAATCCAAAAAAAGTCTCCAGGCTCTGCGCTGACAGCACAGGGCTCGAACTCATGAACCGCGAGGTCATGACCTGAGCCGAAGTCGGGGACTTAAATGACTGGGCCACCCAGGCGCCCCCCTTTCTCTTTTTTTTTTTTGTTTATTTATTTTTGAGAGAGAGAGAGAGAGAGAGAGAACAAGTGGGATAGGGGCAGAGAGAGAGGGAAAGAGAGAGAATCCCAAGCAGGCTCCCTTCTGTCAGTACAGAGTCTGTCTCGGGGCTTGAACTTATGAGCTGTGAGATCATGACCTGAGTCGAAACCAAGAGTCAGCCACTTAACCAGCTGAGCCACCCAGGTGCCCCACTTTGTTTTTCTTTTATCAAAGCTTTTGTCTACTGCAAGAAACCATTGCTGATTCTGTGGGATGGCTTAACAGAACTTGCTTTTTTTTAGATTTAAGGCCACCACCTTTCTTTTTGAAAAGTTATTTCCTCTCCCCATTGAATGATCCAATCACTTCTGTCTTTCTTAGTTTGCTATTTTAATACATTTTTGGATTCTAGGCTTCCTACATTTCCAGACATATAATGGAGTCGGGGGACTAAGTCCAGGAGATAAATTTGTCATCATAGTAAAGGTGACTAGTAAAACCTCCTCTCATACTTTTCCTAAAGATTAGGGTAAGGTTTTATAGTTTTCATCAAAGTCTTAAGGGGCTATGACCCAAAATAGGACAAAATGATCTTTTATGCAGATATTTAGGTATGTTAGAAATAGGTATTCACTTAACATTTAATAGTGAAAACCATAAAGCTTTCAGACGGTAGGTTAGGAGAATATTCTCATAACTTGCCGTAGGTACATTTTCCTTAAACAGAACACTAGTTAAAAAATGGATGTCATTAGAATTCAGAATTCCATTTGATGAAAAGACACCATGAAGAGAAAGAAAATGCAAAGCAGGAAAGGATGTTTGCAATACATATATCTGACAAAGGACTTATATCTGGAATACATAAATAAGTCCTAGCAAAGCAATAAGTAAAGGACAAACAGTTTCGTGGAAAAAAAACATAACAAAAAAGGAGCAATTCACAAAAGAATATATCTAAATGATCATAATAAACGTGTAAAGTTTGAAAAAATCATTCTTCATTAAATTAAAACCACAATGAGATCAATGAGATATTACCTTTATTCACCATAATGGTTGAAAATAAAAAAAAAAAAGAAAGAAAAGACAGTACCACATGCTGAGTAGATGTTAAGCAAATGCAAATTATACTAATGGTAATATCATTACAAACACCTTGCACAGTGCAGAGTCTCCTAAAACAATACATGTATCCTAACATTCTGTACACACATGTGAATAGTGATGCTGTCTTATAGTGTGTGTGTGTGTGTGTGTGTGTGTGTGTGTGTGTGTATGTGTCAATAGATCTGTCCCTATTTGTGCATCAGAAGAAATGGAAAGGAATGCATACAGTAGCTTTGTTCACAGTAGCTTAAATTGGGCTAAAATGTTCGAATGTTCCTCATCAACAGATGGGATGAATAAACCGTGGTACTTGTAGGCAGTGAAACCCTACGCATTAATGAAAACAACAAACTACTGGTATTGGCAAAAACCTAGATGAATCACACACATATGATTATAAGTGACGGAAATCACTCACAAAAGAGTACATACTGATGTCAATATATATTGCTATAAAAGAGGAAAAATAATCTACAGTGATAAAAGTCACAATAGTGGTTATTTTCCTGTGGGTGGGTAATGACTCTGAAGGGGAGTGAGGCGGGTTGCTGGGCTGCTGATAATGTTCTACGTCTTAACCTGGGTGGAAGTTATTTGAGTTTGTTTGCATGGGTACATTTTGTACAAATGAATCAAGTTGTATAGGAGATGGTTGTGTACTTTATGCATTATATCTTAATACAATAAAGTGGTAAAATACCCAAAACTCGATACACAATGATCATATCTAACAAGGAGTATATGAAAGTACCCAAAGGAAGAACACTTTCCTGAGTTTTGTATTTGCCCCGTGGACAGAGCCAGATTAAATATGGCCGAAGAAACTCTTCTAGTTATAGCTCGTAGATACCATTGTGAGAAAAACAGTACACTCATTCTGGCTCATTCTGCCATTTACTTACTTATTGACTGTTACCAATTTTCCTGACATGTAAAATTGTGTACTGATATCTATTTTATAGAATTATTTGGGAGATTTAATAAAATATTTCAGTGGAAGTGTTTATCATGGTGCCTGGCAGGTAGCACTCACGTGTGTTAGATATTGTTACTATCATTATTACCATTTTATGTTTATTAACATTATTATTATACACCCCAGCTGATTTTGCCCAATATATATTTTAGAGGTCTATATTTTTCATGTTTATTTATTTATTTTCAGAGAGAGAGTGTGTGTGTGAATGTGAGATGGGGAGGGGCAGAAAGAGTTGAAGAGAGAAAATCTCAAGGAGGCTTCATTCTGTCAGTGTAGAGCCTGATGCAGGTTTCGAACTAAGGAACCGTGAGATCATGACCTGAGCCAAAATCAAGAGTCAGATGCTTAACCGACTGAGCCACCCAGCTGCCCCAATATTTTTAATTTTAAAAAATGGTACTATTTTCTTGGCTTTCCCTGTATTTATTACACATTTCCATTTAAATATCTTTGGAGAAACAATTAGAAAACTATTTTGTATTCTGCAAAATGTAAGTATAATGAAACAAAATATCTTATAAATATTTCTTTTTCTTTAATTTTTTTTAAATGTTTATATTTGAGAGAGAGAAAGAGAGACAGTGCATGAGCAAGGGAGGGGCAGAGAGAGAGATGGAGACATAATCTGAAGCAGGCTCCAGGCTCTGAGTTAGTTTGTCAGCATAGAGCCCGAAGCGGGGATCAAATCTACAAGCCGTGAGATCATGACCTGAGCGGAAGTCGGATGCTTAACCGACTGAGCCATCCAGGTGCCCCGCTTATAAACATTTCTTTATACAAATACATACACATACATTTCTTATCAAGAAAACAGCTGTATTTTTGTATTAATTCCTTTAACAATGTAAGCATCCTTGGACTAGTATCAAACAATTGTTTAGAATAACCCACCAATTGTAGTAATATTACCTATTTGGAACATTTTTAATGTCATGATGACCAATTCAAATGTATACTCTACAAGCCTGACCCTATTTTAGTGTACCTTTTGATTATATTAGTGCCCTCTTTGAGAGCAAAGCAAGACAATAGCTCCTGAGTAGAAACATAATGCATCTTGTATACCCTTTCTGAGAAGGCAACAATGAGACAAATGTTGCAAGTGTCAAATAGAAGGGATTCATCAATAGGTTCTTTTCTTTGAAATAGACTTACTTACAGAGTTCTCTTTTTAAAGCAAGCTGTGATCTCTACACAAACTTGCAGGCCAAACTCATTGTAGTCCACTCTTGCATTAGACCGTGAATTAGCCTACAACACATAAATATTAGTGTTGTTAATCACTTAAATACCTCCATCATCTCCTCTTATCAAAGCCTCTAGTTATTCGAAGGTTTTGTTAGTAATGGCTTAGATGATGATTTTTCTTTCTGGAGAAAAGTCAAAGACATTGCAAGTGAATATTTCATGTAATTTCCAGAGATCTGTGTTGTTTGCAGTTTTTTTTGTATTAGAGGAGGTGGAAATGTTCTCCAAAATAAATACATTATGTAGTGGGCAATGAAGGGGTAAAGCCACTTTTCTTTTTTAATCACAGTTTTTTTCCAAAGTCATATAGTCCCTACAGATGAGATAATAAAGTAACTCCACATTGGTTCCTTCAGTTCCCTGGAGTTTAAAGTGTATTAATGGCTATTAGATTCAGAATAAATAAACTGGATGGAAAAATCATTATTTGAGTTCTATTTTCCAAATATCAATTTGGTTCTTAAGCACTCCAATAACTTACCCTTAATTTCCAGCTTGAAGCTTCTGAGAAAAATAGTTGAAATTTGGGGCATCGTTTATTTTTCCTCTTTTATAATAATGGGATGTGAATTCATCGGCTGAGTTCATTGAATTTGGCATTAGAAGCTGAGTCATCTCTTAAGAAAACACATATTTTACATATTGAATTTCATCCTTTGGGTGATAACAAACAATAAAAAATGCATTGATAACGATAAAACATAATAAATTGAATTAATTGGAACGGTGGGATGAATAGACCCTTTCTTTTTTTGTTGTTGGTGAATTCAGTAGTATCACGTGAACCCCAGTTCTCTCTACTAAGATTTAACATTGAGAATTAGTGAGCAGAACTGTTAAACAGAATTATGTCTTTCCTTGGATACATGTTTAAATTTCCTTGTTTCCAGTTTGCATATACTGGGATCTTTCTGTTTCACAGCATCACAAACAGGAAAGGTCAAACATGGCAGATCACAGTATCAGGACCTGTAGGGCAGTATGTATGATCTACGTGCATGCAAGTACGTGGATCTTAGGGGAGACCTGCTGAAAGAATTCATTTTTTTTTATCATTAAAGCTCCTTTACATAGAAATAGAAGCAGTTAATTGGCAAGAGTGACAAAAAGATAAGTTGCATCACACAAAAAGAGCAGACCAATAATTCATACTCACAGTCCGAGGTCTTGTAAACTGCTCCAAATATTCACCAAAGGCTAAGTTTCTACATTCAACAAGTGTTACTGACCTCCTACCACTTGTGTGGCTTTCCCATGCAGTTTATTTTTCCTACCCAAATCTCCAGTTAGGGAAACCATGAGATTATTCACCTTTTAATCGCCTTCTTCTTTAAAAAATAAATAAATAAAGCTAATTAAAGCTCATCTTTCTTTCCTTCTCTTACTCCCTCACTACCTGCTGCCCTCCCCTCTTTCCTTCCTTCTTCCTTCCTTCCCTTCCATGATGTTTGTAATTGCATAACTGTTGAAAAACCTAGAAGAATTTAATAAGTACCCATACACCTCACCTTCCAAAGGCAATAAAAGTAATATTTTTATGTAGTGACTCCCCAAATTTCCTGTATGTATTAAAAGCTTGTTGAGTATAGAAATATGTGATAGTTGAATCATTATATATACAAATTTTTGGTGTTTTCTTTTACTAAATATGCATTTTGGATTATATACTTATAAATAATTTCTAGGAGGTGCATTACTTTATCAGTTCCAAAATTTGGAATCATGGCTTACTGATGTTCCAAGTGATGCTTCAAGTATTTTGCCTTGTTTTGAGCCTAAGCATAAAAACATGCTACTTTTTCTAAATGTATATACATTTAAGGCTGCACATTGTTCCGTAAGTGTAGATTTAACTCACTTGGAATATTGATCATCTTGAGCTGCTGTTAAATTAAAAATACATTTTGTAGCGATTCAGGTGGAATATATATATTTCTCCTACTGTTACTGTGTTCATTGAGGCAAACTTCTAAGTGCTCTCTCTATCTTCTTAACCAGATATATTTTCTGAAACAGACCTGATATAGCACCTTCTAGGTGCCTCAAGTTACTTTAAAATTGGAGCATGCATTCTTCATAATTTAAATTTTTATGGCATCCCTTTCTTGCATCTTGGTTATTATTTTTATTATTTTATTTTATTTTTAATTATGATAAGTGTACTCTTTAGTCCCCATCACCTATTTCTATACTCCCCAAAACAGTCCATAGATTAAATATAATCCCTATCAAAATATCAACAACATTTTTCACAGAATTAGGACAAACTGTCCTAAAATTTGTGTGGAACCATGAAAGACCTCAGATAGCCAAAGTAGTCTTGAAAACAGAAAACAAAACTGTAGGTATCACAATTCCAGATTTCAAGTTATATTACAAAGCAATAGCAATTAAAGCTGTATGTGTGGTACCTCTTGGGTATTTCTTGAAGAAAAAGAAAAATGGCCCTTCACTTCCAATAATATGAGACTACTGAAGATTTCTTAAACATACAATATATTTTCACATTGCCATATATTTATCAAATTCAGACTGTTTCATCATACACATAAAAAAAAAAAAAACAGAACAAAACAAACCATGACCCTGTGCTCTCCCCAAACTTTACCCTTCCCACATACTGACAATGCAACACTAATATACAAACTCATTTTTCTCTTTAGTGGAATGCAATCAACTATTGTTTATAGCCAAACTATACAGCTTTCTCGGAGTTGGCTATCTTGCCCAAATGCCCCTGGCAGTTGGAGTAACTCCCATCTTTGTTCATGTGGTTATTATATGACATTAATCACGACACGTTTTGCCACAACCTAATTTACGCTTTTGAAGGCCAAGAACTGAGCCTTGCTTACTATGTATCAAGCATTGCAGTAAGACTTCCGGCTTTTATTGAATGAAAGAGTAAATTATTGCGATCAATATTTATATTTAAGACCCAGAACAAAAGCCTTTTACCTCTGCGTGTGGCAGGAGAATTGCTTTGGAGGGGTAAATTGATGAAAAACATCAAACTAGACTAAGCTCAAAGAAAATAAAGGACAATGATTTGAACAACTTGAAAACAATTTGGTTCACTTATTGAAATCTTTAAGAGAACAATAAACAGTGACTTTCTTGTATAAGGGGAAGGATCAAGGCAATGGTGAATGTGCTGGATATTAAGAGGTTAATGAAAAATCATGACCTACAGTTAAATGGCTGTCGTTCAGCTACTGTCTGAAAGTATCTAAACACTCCCAAATTCTCCAGCCATTATTAGTCATTTTTTTTTTTAGCAAATTGCATTTTAAACAATGAATGGTGTTTATTTGAGCCCAGAGATTTTGTGGTGATAGATACCAGGTATTTTTTTTAATATGAATTCACTTTAAAAAGTAACACATTGAATTAGAATCTGTCTCCCTAGTACCTGTATTTTTCCGTTTTGAAATGCTCGTGATTACTTTCTTAGGAAAAAAATGTTACATTTAAGCAGAAATGAATAAAACTGGAGAGAAGAAAAAGAGCCACAAGGTTAAAAAGTTAGGAAAAAGCTGAAGGGAAACCAACACAGCTGCCCAGAACCATGGAGAAAAGCCTTTTGGGGATCCATAATAAATGAACATAGGTGATTAAATTTAATTCAGTAGTTGATGGTTCCCAGGGGCCACGACTGGCTCTCAGTATATAAAATATATAACTCTGCGTTGGCTTAAACATCCGCTGCCAGGCTATAGGAAACACACTTAATTCCACCCCTAACCATCTTTCACATGAGAGGTAATTTATTAAAGACCTTACCCTTCCTTTTGGTATACAGTTCAGATTGCCTGTTTCTCTTCTATCATCATTGTATTGTTTCCCAGAAATGGTGGTTTTGTCAGGGAAATTTCCAACGGCAAGGATGAGGCAGATGGCTTCATCATTCTTTTATTGTTGTGGCCTTCTAGATGGACTGAGGATGGCCTTTTGCATATAAGCTAAACCTACATAAAAATAAGAAACATCATGGGGCGCCTGGGTGGCTCAGTCGGTTAAACGTCCAACTTCGGCTCAGGTCATGATCTCGCGGTCGGTGAGTTCGAGCCCCGCGTCGGGCTCTGTGCTGACAGCTCAGAGCCTGGAGCCTGTTTCGGATTCTGTGTCTCCCTCTCTCTCTGACCTTCCCCCATTCATACTCTGTCTCTCTCTGTCTCAAAAATAAATAAACATTAAAAAAATATTTAAAAAAATAAGAAACATCATTCTTTCGTTCAGCAACACTTTTTGAGCCCCTGCTAGGTGCCAGGCCATAGGAATATAGGGCTGAATTAAGGCAGCAGTGTACCCTAGACAACTGTACATTTCAGACAGAAGAGACATAAAAAATAATTATGATAACTGTACTATAAAAGAAGTTCTCACTTCCCATGCCAGCTTCTGAGCGACCGACCACAATGGTGCCCAGAAATTGGTGGGTGTGTTTGGTTTCATTTTGTGTGTTTGTTCATTGTTTGTTTTTATATAGATAAAGTGGTGAGAAATGGTTAAAGATTTTATACTGCCTAGGTAGTTGGGGAGCCTAAATCCAAAAGACATTGAGAGAGAAGGATATTTAACATACTGCTGATTGTCATGTTATGAAGAGAGGAGCAGGGCTGAAACATGACATGGTTGATGGAATCATACCTAATTCCTTGGGATTTAAATAGTTTTCGTAGATGGCAGGGGACAATTAGCTATTCTCTGTAGATTGATTGATTGATTGATTGATAATTGCCCAAATACTTGTCTTCCATATACTTTAACATTGGGTCATCTTTTTAGTTTTAAGACATAGGGTCAGGATTTCCAAACTGAGTTGTTGATCTATAACTAATGTTTTGCAGTCATGAAAATTGCATTGCATGATTGCAAATATCTGAATATAAAATGAGTTTAGTTCATCTGAGTGTGTCAAAATGGCTACATGTTTAAATCGCATAGATTAAGCTCCCCTTTCCCTTCCATGGTGGCCATTTGTTGTAGATATAGCTTAATATTTCCCTGAGTCATAAGCATTTTGACAATATTATATTTTATATTGGAAGAGCAAATTATGGCGCTGAGGACCCACAATATCAGCCCTTATCCACAGTGCCTCCATTCCTATATCAACTATAACACATTATTTTTAAGATGTACTTTAACAGTATAAATTCCCATAGATGTAGTGTTTTAAAAAGTAATTGCATCAAATCCTCAAAAATCATCTCGGGATGTTAATTTTAAGCATTGCTATCAAGTCTTAATTTTTTACCCAAGCGTCTTTGCAGGTCAATAAATCATATTTTTATATTTGTTCATATAATTATCATCAGTCTAATACTTTAGCTCTATGCTATCTCACATTCCTGTTGCTTAGCTTAGTTCTGTGTTTCATAGAATCTCTTCCCTTGTTCTACCTTTTTAACAGGATAAAAGGTAGAACATAAACGTCCTTCAAAACGAATTTGATATTTTATCTTAAAATCTTTCCCGTCAAGTCTTTCTCTCCTTGACACCTCTATGAATTCTATCAAACATTTCTGGATTTACAGAAAATACTGATATGCTTTTGTGGTAGAAAAAACCTGAGAGGCTCACGACTGAATGATGAATGGGAAATTTTACCACTGTGCTGTGCCACCTAAAGTAAAAGAGAGTTAAAAGGCTCTGGAGAATGAGGTGTAAAGGAGGAAAGACTTTGAACTGTCCCTGTTCCATATTAGGAGAAGGAAGACTCTGGGTGTTGCTGATTGGCTGGCAGTATCTGGGCTTGTCCCCAGGTAAGCACTTGAGCTGCCTGGAGGTAATTGGCTGCACAGATGGTGTGGGGCCCCTGGGGATTATGCATTAGGCTGCCTAAGTCAAGGCTGTGATACCCAGTCAGTTCTGTATTGCTGACAACCTTAACCAGGTTAAGGTTGGTCTATTTCTTTGTTACAAAGTGAATAAAACCAAATGTTTAACTGACCGTATAGTTTTCCTTTTTGCTCCTAACACATGTGTTTCATGGATTCATTTTATGAGCAAATAAAAAGTGTCTGTAAGGTGCTCTGGAACTCTCTCTTTACATCCACAAGCTTGAGTGTGGAACAAAATGAGATGTTTCTTACTTTCTCCCCTCCCTTGAAATTAAACTAAGTCAACCTTAGAACTCTTTGCTGCTAGGGCATCAGGATTTCTCAACCTCAATCCTATTGGCATTTTGAGCCAGTAAATTTTTTTGTTATGGTGGCTGTCCTCTGCACTGTAGGATATTTCATGGCATCCTTGGTCTTGTCAAAGTGAGTAAAAAAAACCTCACTTGAAATCAAGTTGGGAGGCCCTAAAGGGGGGCTCTTCTCTCCATGCAGCCTGCATAGAGAGCAAGAAGATAAGAATTATCTTGACAAAGGAGGTCATTTTTTTTTAACTACGAATTTTATCTCCTGTCTTTAAGAGAAAGGAAGATGATCTCTTCCTGTCTCACTCAGCAACCACACTTTCACCACAGCTTGCAGCCAATGAGAAGCTGTTACAACTCCAAACTTGTTCTTCTCCAGTGAACTTTTATTCAAAACAACCATCTCCAATTTCCTCCTAAAGCCTAATAGAAGCTGACCTTGCCATTGTCTCATCTGACTTGCCTAAGGTTTGCCATAGTTGGCTTGTCTCAAATTGCAGTTTTTCTGCTATTCCCAAATGAACTCATTTTGGTAGTAAGACGGCTATTTTTTTTTAAGGTTGACAGTCTCTACCCATAGATAACCAGTAGCAACACCCCACCCCCAGTTGTCACGATCAAAAATGTCTGTAGACATTGCCAAATGTGCCTTGGGAAGGAAAATCACTTTCAGTTGAGAATTAATGTGCTAGGCTGGTAGAAATACCAGTTTTCTATCACTATTTGATCTCCTTTCTAACTCCTGTAGGGTTATTGAAAGGTCCCCAAAACTTATATGAGTAAAATATCTGGTAAAATATCTACAGTCTTGGATGGTTTCTGACTAAAATATTTGTCTGAGCTCCGTTAAAGTTTGGTGACTCTGCTTTAGGGCCATGCTGGGAATCAGACAAGCTATGCTGAAGCTGAGAGCCCCAAACCTGGCTTAATTCTCCCTAGTTCTGCTCCACAGCTGTTCCCCTCTGAGCCTTGTGCCACAGAACAGTAAAGGGAGTAGCAGTTGAGTAAATTGCCCACCCACTCATGTGTGACCATGTCCCATTCTCCTCCTCTAGATCTTTGAGATATGACCTCCCTGCCTCCTTCCTCCTGAACAGTTTGGTTGCCTAGTCTTGGCAATAGGTATACATTTAGAAATAAGGGATAAGGGTAGTTGAAAGTGTTTTCTGCTTGCAAAGTGCTAAAGTTTTGGAAGCAAAGTATTATAAGGGTCATTTTTAATGCTTTAGAATGGGAAGGGAAGAAATAGAACAAAATGTGTGTAACTTGTAAAATTTGGGGCAGGAGCAGAAATCTGTGGCTGAAGAGGCCATATGTTGTCCCGAGAAAATTGTGAGTTTCATATATTTGGATAATGTCTTAATCTCTGTCCTTGGACACAAGCCTCTTCCTGCCTTCCAGGCAGTGGATTTTAAGACAAGCTTCTTAGCTCTTTGAGCAATATGAAGATAGTGGATTCCTAAGACTAGTCAGGAGTCATTATTGTTGTTTCTTAATGAAAAACAGATATTGGAAAATCTGATGTTACTGAGACAAGAAAGCAACATGGCTGGGTATACACTTTGGAGCCATCCTGCCAGCTTTTAATGTCTAGTTCTGCCTCTCATGCAATTTACTTAATTTCTCTGCAGTTTAGTTTCCTCCATTACACTAAGAAAACTACCTCTTTTATAGAATGATTAGACAATGAAATAAGTTAATACATTGAAAATTTAGAATGGCACTTGTAGTCAATACTCCATAAGTATAAGTTGTTAACTCTATTATCACCTTGGTAAAAAGGATTACATCTTCTTAAAATGAATCAGGCCATGAGAAGGGACTGGAGCAAAGACAGAATCCGGAAAAATCACTCAGAATGACGTGGAAGAATGTCCTCAGGGAGTATTCAGAATCTATCCGTGCCTTGCCCAAACCTCTCCGTGGCTTATTAAGTCAAAGCCTGGTTTATGTCCGTCTCTAATCCACTGTTCTGACTGCACATGGCCTGATCTGTTAAAAGTAAAATGCACCCAATATGCAATATCCAACTTAGTTTTAGTTTTAGTAGGGGTTGACCTCAGATAATCCCAATACCTACCTCTTCCTACCTCAGCCCAGCCAGTGTCAACAGCAGCTGTTCCGTGGGTCTTTGGGCCAGCAGCCAAGAAGTTAGGCACAAATGCTTCGGACCTAGTT
This sequence comes from Panthera onca, assembly GCF_046562875.1. NCBI lineage: Eukaryota > Metazoa > Chordata > Mammalia > Carnivora > Felidae > Panthera > Panthera onca. The sequence continues at coordinate 126,526,183 of NC_138344.1, forward strand.
AGAGATGCTATGGAATAAAGAAACGCTTTTCACTTCATTTCACTCAGTTTTTTCAAACCTCATTTCTCCACTGAATCTTTTTTTGCCTTTTTCCTCAAGGGACTATCCACACCCTGTGGAACCCTGCATCTGAGGGATGCAGTTAGGGACATGCATTCTCGTGTGCCCATTCACGTTGATTAGTATATGCTCTGGTCTCTGGTCATTTTTGTGATCTGTGGGTTACCTTTTTATTAGCTTTTTGCCAGCCTGTGCTTATTATGGTTTTATCTCACCACGCATTCATTAAGTTGTCTCCATTGGCTCTGTGTTTTATAAAAATATCCAGTCTTCTTCACTTATTTTCCCAGTAAGCATCCTAACTCAGTGCAGGTGCCACCTTACCTGCCACACACGCTCTCTTTCTTTAGCTAACTGCGCGCACCTCCCTCTCTTACTTGTGTCCACCCCTGAGATGGAGGCCATTTGGGGACAATTAGTGTTTCACCATAATCGCTTTGCCTTTAATAATGGCTGACCATGAAAGGTTCATATTGAATTACAGCTAAATACTAATGTGCTTTTCTGAAGCTAATGAGCCACCTGTGCCTCAAGAGAAGAAAATGAAAATACTGCTGGTTTTGCGAAAGAGTGTTCAGCGCTTTGAGTTCCTTTCTTATGGATCAGATAGAAATAGCTCAAAGGTGCTTGTTCTTAAAATATTTCAGGATGCCAGTTTTTTAGTAGCTCCCTTCTAGTCCAAGTGCATTTGATTAGGATGGGGTCAGCCACGTGGGCAGAGAACCCAGCCTGCCAAATCAGAGCACGAGACTCTCCCAAACACACCACAGCATTTCGGGATGTTACATGTGATGGAAACCAAACTAACGAAAGCCAGCTCGGGAGCTTTTCTGGGAACTCTTTCAAGATGAATGTTCCATTTTGCTGGAGTTGCTCAATTGATAGATAAAAGGAACAGACTTGTTGCTTGACTCTGTTCCGTGACAGAGCTTGGTCAATGTGAAGCCAGGCTTGGGTGGAGGACATAGTGAGACGTGAAGAGACTGCCTTGTCAAGAGACTGTTTGAACCTCTGTATGAAGCCAGACCTCACAAGAACTGTTGCTTGGACTGATCCCATAAGTTTCCATTTGGCTTCAACTAGTTTAAGTGAATTTTTTTGTCACTTGCCAATAAAAGTGTCTGGCTATACAGATTCTAATGTATGCAATTTATGATAGAGCCACCTCATGAAATGCAAAGCAACAAAACAGTGAGGTCAAATTTATAAGACAGGAAACTTAGCAACTCTTACATGTAAAAGCACCTTGTAAGAGAGCTATTGTCACATATCTTATCCTGGATTACCCATCGGCATTTCTATGCCACTAGATAATGCTTAAGTTTTGTTACCCCAAGTGCCATTGTATATCTTTAAGCCTCCCTCTTTTGCATGAATATTACTGTCCTAGATACCATAGGAGGAAAATGAACTTTTTTGATTGAATAATACAACAACATGATTAAGTGATGAGAGTTTTTCAATTAAAGTTATTATTTTGGGGGCGCTTGGATGGTTCAGTTGGTTAAGTGTCTGACTCTTGTTTTGCTTGTTTTGGCTCAGGTCATGATCTCATGGCTTGTGAGTTTGAGCCCCGCATTGGGCTTTTCCTGTTTTAAACTCTGTGTTCATTCCTGTTTGTTTTTGCACTCTTATCATAGAAAAATAGATGATAATCTATTAGAAATATAGATGATAATCCAGTTCCTAACTGCAGTTACATGCAAAAATTAAAAAAAAAATTTTTAATTTAATGTTTATTTATTTTGAGAGAGAGACAGAGCACGAGCAGAGGACGAGCAGAGAGAGAGGGAGACACAGAATCCAAAACAGGCTCCAGGCTCCGAGCTGTCGGCACAGAGCATGAGGCGTGAGATCATGACCTGAGCTGAAGTTGGAAGCTCAATCAACTGAGCCACCCAGGCGCCCCCCCCCCCAATTTTTTTTTTATATAATAAAACAATCAAGCATAAAAAAAGAGTTCATCAAGATTGTAAGAGTGCCATTGCCATTGTTGTCCGCACTGTAATCGTCATTATCGCCAGCGCAGGAGCAGCAGCATCTGTCACCTTCCTCGATAAATATATATACTTGGCTACATGACAAATGTCAGATGTTTATTTTATTTTTTTTATTTTTTTAAAATTTTTTTAACGTTTATTTATTTTTGAGACAGAGAGAGACAGAGCATGAATGGGGGAGGGTCAGAGAGAGAGGGAGACACAGAATCCAAAACAGGCTCCGGGCTCTGAGCCATAAGCACAGAGCCTGACGTGGGGCTGGAACTCACGGTCGGTGAGATCATGACCTGAGCCGAAGTCGGGTGCTCAACCGACTGAGCCACCCAGGCGCCCCAAATGTCAGATGTTTAAAATTGCTGTATGCCGGGGCGCCTGGGTGGCGCAGTCGGTTAAGCGTCCGACTTCAGCCAGGTCACGATCTCACGGTCCGTGAGTTCGAGCCCCGCGTCAGGCTCTGGGCTGATGGCTCAGAGCCTGGAGCCTGTTTCCGATTCTGTGTCTCCCTCTCTCTCTGTCCCTCCCCCGTTCATGCTCTGTCTCTCTCTGTCCCAAAAATAAATAAACGTTGAAAAAAAAAATTAAAAAAAAAAATAAAAAAAAAAAATAAAATTGCTGTATGCCAATAGAAATGCAGCAAGGTAAATGAAGTATATAAGCATGTTTTTCATGAGTTAATTTTAGGTAATATTACCCAAAAAGAAAATAAGATAATGGACATCATGGACTTAGGCTTTCAGACATTAAAAAGGCATCTTTTATGGAGTTTCTCTTGTGAATTTTTTTTTGTCTGATTCGCACTCATAATTGTTAAATAGTTATATATGCCTAGTAGTCAAATGCATATAGACAGAATTAGAATAATATTTGTTTTCTTAGGCTGGCAAATCTCAGCTGATAGCCTTATTGAAAAAGATTTGATGGAACATAGAACTCTCATATAGTGTTGGTAGGAGTATAAATGTCTATCTTTTATGGAGAGCAAACTGGAATTATTTATCAGTTTAAAATAGACATACTCATTGGTCCTGCTCTTTCATTTCTAGAAAAAGACAAGATTGAAATGTGTATGTGTAGGAAATTCGTTGTAGCATTGTTTCTAATGGCAAAAAAAAAAAGAAAAAAAGGAAACAAAAGAATATCATCACATGTGCTCATAATATTTCATTACTCAGAAGTGATCTACAATGTTGCCATTTATATCCTTGAAATTCTTATTCTAATTGTGTGGTATTCCACCTTCCACTTTGGCTACTGTTTCTGTCTCACTTTCAGGATTATCTATCCAGTTGAGAGGCCTCTGGAGCCAGACTATCCGCTCTATTACTCTCCAGAAGTATGACATTGGGGAAAACACTCTTTCCCCTCTGTAGCCTCAGTTTCTCCATTTGTAAAATGTGTAACCGTGTATACAGTGCCTGTCTCAATAAATACAAGCTATATTATTTTTAATATAAAAAAATGTTGACATTTTCCAAGAATAGGTATTTGTCTCTTTACATGCTTCTTGTAAAAGCTCATGTCCATGGATTTAATTTTTACAATAGCACTGTTCAAAATGAAGTGGTCATAAACTGGGATAGTGTGGTTTCCTAGACCTAGTACCCACCCCTAGGTCTGAAGGGGGAAATGGAAGGAGCATATACCAAATCTAGAAGGAGGGCAGGGGGTGGCCCCCCAATAGGAGTTATGACTTCTAATTGAATTATGTTCACAATGTTTAAGGGAGGAAACAAAAATAGTACTCTGACTTCACCTCCTTCTCCTCTTACCAGTGCTCCCCTTTGGTTAAGTCCGGTTCAGTACCTGAGGCCAGAAAATCCCTTCATGGAGTCCATACAGATGAGCCTGCAAAAACACAGGCCAATGGGGAGAAAGGATAGGATTTGGATCTGGAAAGAATGGAAGATTTTCAGCACAAACCCGTGTACCCCTGCTTGCTAGTACTCTTCCTGAAATTTCCTTGTTCGAAGTAGCACATTCCTCATGGACGTTTTTATTTTAATTTCCATTGCTACATGCTTTATCCTTTGTTTAATCTTCTCTCTTTTTTGTCCTAGATTATCGCAAAGGCTTCTCAATTAGTCTTTCTGGTTTTTTTCTGCCTATATTCAGGATTTCTTTCTTTTTCTCCCTCTTTTCTCTCTTTCTCCCTTCTCCTCCTTTTCCCTCACCTCTTCTCTTCTTTTTCTCAAAGAGGGAAAATTGTAACATGCAGACTAATTACGACACTTCTTTGCCTGATAACGTCCCATTTGTTTATTTTTTTTATTGCTGTGTCAGTAATTACTAGATGCTTAGTGATAGACATTTATTTATTTTGTTATTTCACAATTTTGGAGACTCACCTGGATTCTCTCCTCAGTGTCCCTCACAAGGCCAAGATCAAGCTGGGATCTTATCTGGAGATTCTGTGACACAATGAACTTCCAAGCTCTTTCTTGTTCTTGACAGAATTCATATTCTTAGATTCTGCAGCCTCCTCCCACTCGGCGTAATGCATCGTTCTGTGTGCACTGGCCACACGTATCTCGCTCTCGGGGTCTTTATGGGGTCTCAGCCCCTCAAATACCAACTCTGCTGAACAGCCCTTTCTATCTTCCACACCCCTGCCCTATAGCCTCCCTCCCCACACACAATACACAGTAATGTTTTGGGACATGAATTTGTATGTAGAAAACGGTGTCGAAGAATATATTTGGAAATATTAAGGATTGTCTGTGTGCTGGATTTGCTGGCAATTTTCAGTTGTCTGGACAAGCTTGATCTGTTTTATAAGTATAAATTGATTTTTCTAATCAATTCAATGCAGATTTTATGTTAAAGTATCTAACAGAAACCCAGCATATGCCAGATGCCTCAAAGAGATGATCAACATTTACGATTCAGCAATAATTAGATATATGATATGATTTTAATATCCTTAGTTCAATGATATGTGTATAGTAAAAACTAATAGGCTAAATGATAAACCATCCAAATGCCAGTCATTCTAATATTAGAAAATTTGTTCTACAATCTTAACTACAAGAACATGCCTGTGATTTTAAACTTCTGGTCTCATTTATTATCATAATTACATATTGATCATCAATAAGCTCAACCCACAGGATCTGAGAACTTTTTACAAACATAAATATGTTGATATACTTGGAATTTCACTGGGCTTTATGCCATGGTTTTACGTAATCATTTGGAACTCATAGATGATATGAGTATTACAGTTGACACAGAAAGTTTAGAAATTAAACCTGTAGAAATACTGTCATATTAAATTAGAGAACACAATTTTCTGGCCATTAAAAATATTCCCTTTTATGTTACCAAATATTGTAAAGATAAGTAAGTTTTTTTTTCTCTGAGGAATTGTATAACAGGGACACAGAATTGTTAGAGATCTTCCTTAAAGGAGGAGAGAAAGGAATGGGGGTAGGAAGAGAAAGCTATGATTTTAGTTTCCCATTTCTTTGTCATTTTTATTACATATCTGTGATAGAAAACTGCAGCACAAGCAAAATGTATTTCAATTGCTGGATCTAATGAGAAACAGCTAATGGTGAAAAAAATAGAAATTTTAAATACATACTGTAATTTTATGTATTCCTGACATATCTGACATATGCTTATTTATAGAATCAGAATGAAGTTTGAAAAATATTTGAATATGAAAAGACAGTAAATTTTTACTACTGTATATTATGCCCCTGTATAATTCTCTCTCCTTACTCCACTGCCCCTCTTACACACACACACACACACACACACACACACACACACTCACACTCACACTCTACAGAATAACTTTCTTTAATGTTATGCACTCATATTTCTATTAAGGAGACACTTATCAAGTGTCTCCAATGTGTTTGGTATTGGGCTAGTTCCCAGATATTCCATGGTGTTCCCAATGCACTTGGAGTTTATAAACTGGTCCGCATTTGCATGTACGTAGTTTAATGGTCTCATCATGACAATCTTGCCAAGTAGTTTTCTTCCTGTTCCATGGATGAGTAACTAGTTTAAAGTCACTTCAACAATTAAGTGGTAGTGGTCTCCCAACTGAAATTTTTCTAGAGATACAAGTTTTAAGGTTCACATTTTTCCCTGATTTATTTGCCATCTCACATACATGATTAACTTAAACATAAAATCTGTTTAAAGCCCAAAGTTGGTTCTGTTGGTTCAGTTCTTTTAATACTTGGTATAGAAACTTTTTAAATCTGCATGTCTAAAACATGGCATTTGCTTTTATTCATTTATTTGTTCATTCATTTATTCATTCCTCTTTTATTAAGCACTTGCATGGGACAGGTTTTATAGCAAGATAAAAGGGATTATAAGATAAGCTGCTTAAGTTCAGACTCTTATTATGAAGAAAGTGGAGAAAAATTTGCATAACCTGCATGTTAGTCACTACTACCCTGCTTTTAGAATCTAAATCAAATGGACTGCTTAAGCCTTATAGTGGATAATTGCTGTTTGCTTGCTTGCTTGTTTGTTTTTGGCATTGGTAACTCTTCTTTTGGAAACATTTGCCCAATTTCTTCTCAAAATTCATTATCTTTTGTCAGTTATTTCAGTGTGAGATGACTTCATCTATGGGTATACAGCTCCGGTCTGGCCAGTCAGAACATTTTGTCCCTGGTCATTTTACTGAATTTAGGGATAATAAGAATATAATTCAAATAACACCAAAGCAATTTATTGAAACTTCTCCAGAGCTGTTGCAGAAGAATAGATAAGCCTTCCTACTCTGTTGAAACATGAAAAATGGAAGATGGGAGATGCCCCAGCCATTTTGCCACCTTGAGAAAGCAGCAAGTTCTGAAGTAATGGAGAAATAAGGTCCTGGTGATGGTTGCACCCCTAATTTTAGCCATGCTGAGATGAGGAGCGAGCATGATTTTGTAAATTATTACCTTAAACTAGTCTTTACTTTTCTTTTTTCCCCCCATAATTTCCTGTGTGTTAAACCCTTCACCCCATCCAAGTCCTACTCAAGCTTTCTTTAGTGGATGTTCAGTGGGGTATGGGACTCTAATGGAGGAGGGGTGTATTATAGTGCCATAGAACATTTAGTTTAAAACTGTACAGTGTTCTGCATCCACTGGGTGGATATTGCATTCTGCCATTTTGTCTGTTCTCTCTTTTCTTTTCTTCACCAACACTCATGTCTGCCTTCTACCCAAATTCTAATTCAGGTAGGTTGCTGGATAAGTACAGGATGCCGAGTCAAATTTGAATTTCAAATAAACAACAAGTAATTTTTTGGTTAAAGTATGTCCAAAGTATTGAATGGGGCATAATCATGTTAATAATACATATTTATTTAAAATTCAAATTTAATTTAGTGCCCATATTTTTTTCCCTTAATAGGGAAACTAAGTCTAGAGCCATTTGTTGTTTCATCCACACACTTCCCCCAAGGGCCTCCCTTATCAAAGTATTTTTCCACATTGTCATTTTCCTATTTAATAAATAAATATAAAATCTCTCATTTTATTAGAGAACTGAAGTTACTATATTAGATGCATGTTAAATGTTTTATTTCCCTTTGTTTTCAAGGAAAAAAAATCCTCTTGTAAATTGGGGAAGTAGATGACTTCTAATTTCATCTTGTGTCCCATGTCACTGGGACTAGTTACCCTCTTCTACATCCCTCTGTCCCTAGTTCTGCCCATCCCCCAAACATACTATTCCATTTAGCCAACATATCCAGTCCCTTTCCAGTTTCTCCTTTTTTGGCTATATTAACAACTGTTCTCAGAGACAAGATGTTTTTAACAGTTTTAAATCAAAATGGGAACCTATCATTTCCATTGCTATACCTGAAATTTCTCCAAAAACATATCCATATCTTAAAATACAAATGTCTTTTCCTCAAACATGAGGAATGCATCTGCTATTATTAATTGGTCTGGAAATCTGAACATTTCCCTCAGGCTAGTTTGTATTGATGGTGGAGTAGTCAACAACTTTTATTATCCTTGCCTTTTCTGGATGTGGAATTTGCTGGCCTCCTCTTTCTGGTATCTCACTCACAGGGGGAGTAGTTACCCCTTCTCTGTATCCGCTAAAAACAGAAACAAATAAGCAATCAGAAACAAACAAAAGCTTTCTGATCCATCAAATGTTTCCTTTTTGTTGTTGGTGTTCGGGTTCTTATTCTATGACTGTCTGCATGTCACATTTTTAGCTAGGAGATAGACCCTGTGCATCCATCCTTCATACTCATGAGTGCCCTGGGAGATGTTAATGAAAGTTTTCAGAAAATGGTGTTTGCAGTCATCACACAGTGCAATGCAGGGGACAGCATCTCACTTAAAGATAGTGGCTTTCATGCCTCACACTTGTCTAACACCTTTCTTTTGATGCGCTTGTAGCAATGTACAGGTTTCCATCTTAACAAACCAAATATCTCTAGGAGCCAGGCAGGATACAGGTATTAAAGATCAGTGCCTCTCTTACAGAATTTCAAATTTTCAAGAAAGATACTCATTCAGTAAGTCTTTACATGATTATACACTTTTAGGTGAATAGATGTGTCTAGAGAATGTGTGACGATTGCAGAGATTTAGCTAACTTGTTTCCTGTAGACTTTTTCCCATAAACTTTTCAAAAACATTTTTCCCTTTGGATCTCCGTTCTGTTGTGTTAAGTTTGTTTTAAGGCTTTTCATTTTGTGTTTTTTTTGTTCTGTTTTTGTTTTTGTTTTTTTGTTTTGTTTTGTTTTGTTTTTTGGTGCCTCAAGACTGGAAGTGGACTTGGCAGCATAATAATAACTCATCTGTTGGCATAGACAGTCCAGTAATAAATGGCCACTTAGTGCGCACAAGGTTATAATCTTGCCCCTGAGACTTGGTGGAGAATGGCTCTCCATGTCAGGAATAAGGGTGGTTTGTCCTGAAAATGAATTACTGTCACGTCTGCAGACTTTAGGTGGTCTGTTCTTATTAAAGACCAGATTACCTGGATTCCTTTTGAATGTTCTGAGAGCTCAGAAGTGGATGTCTCTGGGGCTTGTAAATGCAAGGAGGAGTTTGTGGTGACAAAGTGACTAGGGCTCAGGGGTAGGAAGTAGCTTTGATTTACAGGTTTTTATGATTTTTAGCAAAATAAACAAACAAAATCATAGTTTCAGTGTGGTTTCTAGTGTTACAGTTTTTCTTTTAAAGCATTTTCCACCTGATGAAACTGATATATTAGATATCAATACCAGTAGCTCAAGGATTATTACTATAAAACATTCTGGATCATTCCAAAGTAGGCAAGGCCAATTATCAAAGTATCTGGCAAGTAGAATTTCCTTTTATTGTCATCCCCATCGGTTCATACATCTTTGCAAATTTTGGAAGCCTAAAGATTTTATACTCCTCTTCTTATCCAAAAATCCCTTTGAACAGCATCCTGAGATATCATACATTGTTAATGCCAAAGACATTTATTGAGCACCTATGAGAGTTGTGTGCCTATAAGGAGGGGATATGGCTTGTATTTGAAAGAGTAAAATTTAAAAAGTTATATTTTCAATAACACTTCTCACTTTAATAGAAGCAAGGAAGTAATTTGGTTTAAGTCAAAGCAGCGATGTTTGAATTGCTACATTTTAGGCATCGATGTACCATTTAGAAGAATGTTTTGTGTGCCAAGGACACTTTTTGCTGATAACTCAGAAATTTTACCATCTGTGGGGTAGAGGAGGTTGGAAACCAGTCTGCAAAGGACAGCATTAGGATCCACTCCTGTGAGGTCAGCCCAGGGAAGGCTCAACACTCCTATACATATCTCTGTATTTGTCCAACCAAATGAAAAGGTATAGAGTTTTACCCACATTCTTTTTTTTCCCGCTCATCCTCAGAAAAATGCCTGTGTTTTGATGATATTGATCATTACTCATTCTCCTCCACATGGTTTTATGCTTCAGACCATCATTTTCGTCATTAATGAAGGGTATTTGATAAAGAATACCAAATAGTAAATTTCATTTGAACCTTCATTAGAACAAAAGTTTTATCGAAGTTATTTTCTTACTTTCAGATTTATTCATATGTGCAAGAATTATTCATTGACTTTGTAATATAGATCAGGTGTTAAGCAGTACTCTATGCTATTAGAATATAAAGTAATGAAGATAAGGTCCATGCCCTTTGGTACACACTTTCTACAGGAGGAGTCAGACAGTAAAGAAGTTTTCAAACATATGCAACTTTTGCAATATAACAGGTACTGTAAGAAAAATCAATCAAGTTTATTATTTATTAAGCACATATCTATTAAGGTACACATTACTGTAAGCTCTATTCCATACTGAAAGGCTAAGATAGTCTCTTTGAATATTTTATGTCTGGTGTATGTACTGGAACTTAGTAGGCATCCAACTAATACCTTATAAAATAAATTTTTTACTTGAGTTTCCAAGAAAGTAAAAAATTTATTTTGCTTTTTTGATTGAGAAATTGCTTCTTTTATCAAATACTAAGCGGTGTGTATTAATTTATTAAGTTATTTAATAAACATAAATGACTCAATATTGAGGAAAGAAGTGGTTAGATGTCTCAAATTCTACTGAGAAAGCCGAGGATTGAAAAGTATCCTTTAGATGTGACAGTTTAGGAACTCAATGTGATCCCTACAAAAACTAAATAGTGGTATTGGAGGCAGGAACCATGTTGGAATAAAACATGTTTTGAGCAATCGTGAGATATCAGTATACATCATCAGATTGATAAAAGTACAAAAGTGAGACAAAACCAAATATTGAAGTGGTTGTAGAGACACTAGAGGTCCTTTAATCTGATATTACGAGTATAAATTGGTGCAAAAATTCTAGACTCTAATGTCATTCAAGCTATGCACACATTTCAAATCCAAGTATTCCACTTTAGAATATGAACCCTGGAAGTCTTTTAAGCAAGTACACAGGGAAACATATACAAACATATTTATTGAAGAATTATTAGTATAAAATATCAACAAAAATACATCTAAAATACGCTATTTTGTAAAAATGGTAAATTGTGGGATTATATCATTTATTTTTTTTTTCCTTAAAATGTTTATTTGTTTGAGAGAGAGAGACAGAACGGATGAAGGGGAGGGACAGAGAGAGGGAGAGGGAGAAGAAAATCCCAAGCAGGGTCCATACTGTCAGCTCAGAGCCCAATGTGGGGCTTGATCTCATGAACCAGGAGATCATGACCTTAGCTGAAACCAAGAGCTTTACGCTTAACCAACTGAGCCACCCAGGTGTCCCTATACCATTTGTATAGAGGTTTAAAGGATACAAAAGAAATTTATGCATAGTAACAGGGTAAAAATAGACATAAATGTGGTAATATCAATCTCAGGATATTTCTTACAGGAAGGAAGAAGGAGATCTGAGAGAAGGGTGTAGAACAAGAGAGTTCATTGTATCTGATATGTTTCATTTCTAAAAATGGAAGGAAGGAAAGAAGAAAGGAGGGAGTTGAGAAAGACAGGGGAAAAAAGAAAAGAAAAGAAAGAAGAAAAAAATGAAATAATGTTAAGATCTATTAAAACTAGGTAGTTGGGTGCATGAGTTGTGTATGTTTTTCTTTATGTCATTCTATTATATGTATTCATTATACTCTGTTACATATATATCATATACTGTATAATATATAACAAAATGTATACACATATAATGGCAGATATGTATATATATATACATATATATATATATGTATAATATATAATAGATATTATAGATATATATACCTTATAAAACACAGAATATGAGAAGACAATGTATTCTCCATGAAGAACTGGCATGTCAAGGATTGGCTGTTTCCGGTAACGTAAAGATGTAGATCAAACATGCAGAGGGGAGATAGGATATGGGGGAGGTGGCACACAAGTGATTACAGCGTTTTCTGAAAATTCAGCTATTGTAATCTCTCAAGACAGAGGTATTCACAAAACACATTTGACAGCAAAAACTACCTGAGAAAATGAGTGAAAAGCAAAGAAAAACAAAACGACAAAATACACACAGGGTCAGGACTGTTCTTTTTTCTAACATAATCTTGAACGTTAGAATTAAAGGGTAGAGAGTGTTTTAATTTTTTCAATTTTTTTTACAGTTTATTTTTTTTGAGAGAGAGAGAGAGAGGGAGACAGAGGGAGAGAAAGAGGAAGGGAGGGAGAGAGAGAACATGGGAGGAGCAGAGAGGGACAGAGAGAAAATTCTAAGCCGGCTCCACACTGTCAGCACGTAACCTGAAACAGGGCTCAAACCCATGAACCATGAGATCATGACCTGAGCTGAACCCAAGAATCGGATACTTAACCGAATGAGCCACCAGGCACCCCTTAATTTTTTGTAAGACAATGAGTAGACACAGTCACAGACAGCAGGATCTGTTATCTTTATCACATTTCTGGTCACTGTTACTGGTCCACTCATGTGACTGTCACCATCTTTGTCCTTGTATCTTCTATCCTAAAAGGTAAACACACTAGGTAAAGTTCAGTTTAAGCAAAAGCTGAAAGAACCTCTGTAAATGTCACATATGTTGACACTTTTTCATGACTAGAATTTGAACATAGTACATATACAGATACTAAGCAAGATCATGTGGTTGATTGTGGGTATTATAATTACTAAAAGTAGACTTTTGTTTGAACTATTTTGATAAAATTTGATATTTTGGTAGGATTTTGATCAAATTATTTGATCATAATTCCTTACTTTCCTAAGCTCAGTTGAATCTTTAGGAATATCTATTCTCAAAGTATTCATAAGCAGATAATAATGAAAATCTATTGGTCCTAAAAAGCCATGGGCCTGGAAGAGAATCCACATTATTTCATAACTGTCTCATATACTGGAATTATTTCACAAATTAAGTGGTGATGATGGTAACATGTTAGTAGCTATAATTTATCAAATGCTATGCTGAGTGCATTGCCTACATTATCTTACTGAATTCTTATAAATTTACAAGAAATATACAATTGTTCCAGTTCACAAAGAAGGCAAAAAAGATACAAGCACATTCTCAAGATGGCACAGCTAGTAAGACTCAGAAGTGGGATTTGAATTCATGTCTTTCTGAGGCTAAGCCAAAATTTGATGCGATTCTACACTCCTTTTTTATGCTCTGAAGCAAGATCTATAAAGGATAACTATCCAAAGTCCGTAATAATTAATTTATGGGGGTCCCTGGGTGGCTCAGTCTGTTGAATGGCCGGCTCTTGGTTGGCTCAGGTCAGGATCTCATGGTTCATGGGTTAGAGCCCCATGTTTGGCTCTGTGCTGACATTGCAGAGCCTGCTTAGGATTATCTCTCTCTCTCTGCCCCTTTCCGGCTTGTGCACACACACTCTCTCTCTCTGTTTCTCTAAAAAAGAAACCATTAAAAAACTTCTAAAAACTATTTTCACTGGCCATTGCAGCAATCAGAGGTAAAGTTAGAGACACTGCTAGAAAGTTATGTTGACATTGTGTGATAATTGTAAGGAAAATGAAATTAGTATATTATCTTTAATGAAAAATTTCTCACCTGCCTATACTTTCTCCTTAACAATTGATTTTGATGTTGTTTTATAAGTAACCCTTACTCTGTAATCATTGGCCAAAAGTAATACAGTGCTGACTGAACTCCTGATAAGAAAATGATAATATCCCAATATTAAGGAGCACCAGCTATGAAGACAGTTTCTCAGTGGACATAGTTAAGGGCCAATTCTCTTAGACAATTGAAAACAGTAAATAAAACGTAGAGACTGAATTTTTCTCTCTCAGTGTCTCTATGGATATGAATTGGTGGTCTATTAAGTGATTCTTTCTAATTTCTATAATTTGATAATGCAGGCATAGTCATGTATCACCAAAAGAAATCTGATGGCAAATGTGCTTAGCTTTCCTGTAAGACTATTGCAAGATTTTCTTAGGGCTTGATTTCTTCATACAACTGTTTAACATATTGGGGTGCCTGGGTGGTTCAGTCAGTGAAGCATCTGACTCCTGATTTCAGCTATGGTCGTGATCTCACAGTTCATGATCTCAAGCCCTGTGTTGGGCTTTGCGCTGTCAGCGGAGAGCTTGGGATTCTCTCTCTGCCCCTCTCTCCTCCTCTCAAAAACAAACAAACAAACAAACAAACAAACAAATAACCATTTAAAAAATTTAAAAAAGCACCAACTGCTTAACGTGGAATGTAAGCTGTGTTCTTCAGATTCTGTCATGTAGAGTCTGTGTTGAGAAGGCAGAAAACTTACAGAAAGCAGGACAGAAGGCCTTAGCAGCTATATTTAGCTTCATATTTTGCACATAAACTACTCAGAATACCCAAAGAACAAACTTATCTAGTAGGAAACATTATAGCTATGTCCAGATATTTCATTTATGGGAACTTGGAGAAAGAAGGCCATTTTGTTTTGTGACTGCAAAAATCAGATCAAGAGTTTGAGCTACTAATAACTTCTCCTAAGTGGATTGCAGATGTCAGTCATTGTAACTCAGTCATGGCTGAAGGCAGTTCATCTCTCTAAAAAGACTGAGTAGTGTACAGTTCTTTATACCAGAAAACATATATGATGTATTCTTTATAACGGTAGTAGCAGTCAGAGTGGTCACAGTATTAGTAATAATAATAACACTAGCCCAGGATGTTTTTAAGTGGAAAACAAATGTGTCAAGTACAAAATTATTATCTTTAATAACTGTAATCTTCTGGGATTATACAGGAATACCGGAAATGTATGACTCTACAGCCTGGGGATTTACTATTGATTATGCTTTTTAATCTTCTGTGGCCCATTTTCTTTGGAGTACTTTATCTGTGCCTAAACTTTAGGCCCTGGAGTCTTGTAAATGTTGTGAAGGGAGTACTTTATTTGATCTGGGAAAAATAGAAACCATTGCTCTTCTTGTGATTTGTAAGCATTAACTTTTACTGCTTACTTGGGAGAGTGGCTCAGTTTTTGTTTTAATTATATCGATTTTATTGGCTGCCACTATGTGGAGACATGTTTTCTGGTTAGAGATAATCTGTGTAATAAGTTAACCTTATGAAATGTATCCTATGATAATGTTCTGATCTTGAACTAATATCTGGGTACATAAATTGACTCAATAAAATAATGATAAAGGACAATAAAATGGCAAAACTATATAACTAAAAACTAAACAAAAATTGTGTTTTGGTGTAAACATTATAATTGTTTAGCAAATATATATACATATAATTGTATTATAAATATAGTTATATTTTTATCTGATGATTCATTTTCCGCGCACATTAATGTTGCATTGTAGACCATGTTTGTGTGCCCCAAAATTCATATGTTGAAACCCTATCTTCCAATATGGTATTTGGAGGTGAGGTCACTAGGAGGTCATTAGGATTACATAAGGTTAGGAGGGTGGAAATCTCAAGAAAGAACTAGTGCCCTTATAAGAAGAGAAACCAGAGAGCATGTCTCCTCTCCATGAGTATGCACAGAGGAAAGACCATGTGAGCAGAGGGAAAAGGTGGCCATCTAAGGAAGAGTGCTCTCTCACCAGAACCC
Organism: Panthera onca; assembly: GCF_046562875.1. NCBI lineage: Eukaryota > Metazoa > Chordata > Mammalia > Carnivora > Felidae > Panthera > Panthera onca. The sequence continues at coordinate 126,541,776 of NC_138344.1, forward strand.
AACTTTGCTGGCACCTGATCTCAAATGTTTAAATTCTAGAAATATGATAAAATGAATTTCTGTTTTTTTAAGCCATCCAGTCGATGGTATTTTGTCATGGCAGCTTGAGAAGACTAGGATATATCCATAAATGAATAAAAAGCGTTAACTGAAAAACTGTACATTTAAATTTGTGGTTAGCAGATAATCTCAACTGAGTTCACCTACTGGTGGATGCTCAGAGTAATCTGTTGCTGCCAAAACCTTCATCCTCCCCTCCAACGCTGACCATTTCTTTGCACCACTGCTGAAACTTCTGGTTTCTGAAGTACTTTTTTCCCAGACTTCAGAGGTTTTAGCATATAATAGGCTCATAACTTTAAATAACCTTTATGCTTGGGTAATTTAGATGTGCTTTCTTAGATTCAAAATTAAACGATTATGTAATCAGAGAAAATATTCACATTGTAGCTGCCATAAAGCTATTTGCCTTGCCTAGGGGATATTATAGAGTATATATGAGTGTTGAGTACTCACTCTGAAAATATGAACTATAGATGTGTGCTTATGACTTTGATGTGTGTCTCAGAGCCTCTGCTAATGGATTCTGAAAAACATGTTTTAATGAAATAAAGGATAACACCAAAGCCCAGATTCAGTCAGAAATCTTAGCTACTAAATAAATTTGGTGAATTATTCTTAACAAGAAGAAATGAGAGCCTATTGCCAAAGTCGAGCAATGCCTATTCGATACCTGGGTATGGGCAGAAAAATCTGTAGGAATAATCATGGAAGGTGGGGGGTGGTATCCTTTATTTATTTTACTTATTTTATTACTTTTTATAAAGTTTATTTATTTTGAGAGAGAGAGAGAGAGAGAGAGAGAGAGAGAGAGAGACCACATGAGTGAGGGAGGGGCACAGAGAGGGGGAGAGAGAGAGAGAAAGAGAGAACCCCAAGCAGGCTTCGCACTGCCAGCACAGAGCCTGGTGGAGAGTTTGAACTTAAGAACCATGAAATCAAGAGTCAGATGCTTAACCAACTGAGCCCCAAGGGGATGGTTTCCTTTAAAACACCAAGAAAGAAGTTGCATCTGAAGGCATGTGTCTGATATAAATGTACCCATATTAAGAATATTTCAAAGAGCAATTGTATTAAGGTACTTAGCCTAAGCCCCAGTTATTTCATAATATAAGAATTTGTATACATTTTAGGAAATCATGATTAATGTAATAATGTGTTTGGACTATACTCAAAGTGAAAGCTCAGAATTATCCACTTGCAAATATAAACCATTGTTTCTATCAAGAACCACAAAACAGCTTAATTTTAATAATACTAATGGACATTAAAGCATTTATATTTTAATGAGAAGATTAAATAGTACACATACTGAAATAAAACTTATTTTAAACATTAAGCATTAAAACTTTAAACATTAAACATTAGACCTGAGTCTAATCAATGGTAAGAGAAAAATCAACATAATTTATTTTATTTATTTTTAATTTTTTTAACTTTATTTATTTTTGAGGGGGGCGAGGGGCATAGAGAGAGGGAGAGAGAGAATGTCAAGCAGGCTCCATGCTGTCAGCACAGAGCCCAAGGCAGGGCTCGAACTCACAAGTCACGAGATCATGACCTGAGCCGAAACCAAGGATCAGACACTTAACCACCTGAGCCACCCAGGCACCCCTTGGCGACATAATTTATTTAGGAGAAACTGATCTAAGATACAATCAATAATGCTGTAATTGGGAAAATTAATAGGACACATTGGAAAGTAACTCTTGGGTCACTGTTACAGAACATTAATTTTAATAAAATGTATTAAGCCAATGGTATTACCAATAGCAATTTATGTTGCTGTTCAATTGTTTTATTTTTATTAAATTTCATTTTATAAAGAACAAAGAGAATATTTTTTACTGAAGTTTTTTTAATAGCCATTTCTTTTGGAATAGAGACAACTGTATTGCTTTTCAAGACAATATTAATAAATGAATGGATCATTTAATAATCATTTATTATTCATTTATCAAACATTAAGTAATCAACCGAATTTTAAATGACCCCTTATCAAATAAATGTGAAATTAAAATTCATGAATGGTTGCGTTAGGAAATGTTTACCCTATTTGTGAAATCTTATAAAGGATAGAACATGAAGGAATATTTGGAATTAATTACATTCATCTTGCAGTGAAAGTTGGCACTGTGTCAAAGAATAATACAATGTATTAGCAGTGCAGTCTGCAGCCATCTCCATGAGTTTTACCCTAGAAGTAGGTGAGCTATTCATGAGAATTGTAAATGGACAATAGTTGTTACTAACTGCATGAACATTTGTCAAGGGGATAATCGATTCCTGTAGTTATTGCTTTCAGTCATTTGCCCACTAGACTTAAAGGAAATAAAGGTTCCGGCTGAAAGAAACATGTTAAGTTAGACTTAGTGTATTTCCTTAAACTTGGTTATTCATAGTGGTTATTGTTTAAGATTTTTGTCCAAGTGTATTTTATGTAACTGACAAAGTAAATTTTATGTTATTTCTTAGATATAAGAAACTTTATGTCAGAGATTTCAATGATAGTAATTCCTTTCAGTAATAGTCAATTCTAAAGAGTTTTATTTAATATAATCTGTGGTTGCATGTTTGGATTAAGACAAATTTGATCCTTTATTTTTTTATGTTTTATGATCATATATGTTTTCTGTATACATGTTATTAACAATAAATAATTTATTTTGGCTGTTCTGGGATAGGAGAGAACCTTTAATACACTATCATTTGACCATATGTTCCACTTACCTAATATAGGATTTCTTCCTTTGTGATTCCAAAGAAAAAGTTCTTATAGGTGACATAAATAGCAGATTAAATTAATAGGTACTATTAAAAAATGTCATGCTTTTATCTTATAATTTGTTTAATCTGAAATTACTTAACTTGAAGGAAAAAAGTGAATATTTTTCAGCATAAAAGTTAAAAACTTTACCTGGCCAAAATAATTTGTGTTGTAAGCCGCTTTAAGGAGGCTACCGTATAATCTCTTGGTTTCATAAATTGGAATGCTTAGCTTCTTAACCACTGTTCACCTTTTAAATATTTTTTTTAACTTTTCACATTCTGGAAATTATAAACCACACCAATCAGTAGGAAAATCACTTTAAGTGATGTAAAAGCATTAAATATATCCTGCACTAAAAATGACACAGAATATTTAAACCTTAGAGTTCAAAATCTACAGCCAAAGGGAACATTTAATAAAGTTTTGCAGAAAGATATCCATGTTGATCGAATAGGAAATTATTTTTAGTTCACACCCACTATGGGAATTATTATGGTATTTAATCAAACACAAAGAAAAACTCACCCATACAGCATGGAATATAAATGTTATCCAAATAGAAGCTGCTTATGGCATAATAAGAAATTAGTGGCAGGCATATACCAAAAAACACTGGGAGAACAATCTCCTTTCTTTATGTTTTTAAAAATCTAATTATGACCATGAGGGACATGCAGATCAAAACTATAATGAGATGTCACCTCACACATGTCAGAATGGCTAAAATTAACAACACAAGAAACTATAGGTGTTGGTGATGATGTGGAGACAATGAAACACTCATTCATTGCTGATGGGAATGCTAACTGATGCAGCCACTGTGAAAAACCATATAGAGGTTCCTTAAAAAGTTAAAAATAGAACTACATTACCATCCAGCAATCATACTACTGGGTATTTACCCAAAGAATACAAAAACACTAATTTGAAGGGGGCACATGCACCCCTATGTTTATAGAAGTATTATTTACAATAGCCAAAATATAGAAGCAGCCAAGATATGGAAGTGTCCATCAATGATGAATGGATAAAGATGTATATAAACACATATAATACATATATATGTGACATATGATAAAGATATATATATATATATATATATGATAAAGATACATATAAACACATATAATGGACTATTATTCAGCCATAAAAAAGAATGACATGGATGGAACTTGACAGTATAATGCTAAGCAAAATAAGTCAGTCAGAGAAAGATACCATATGATTTCACTCATGTGTAATTTAAGAAACAAGCAAAGGGGTAAAAAAAAAAAAAAATAGAGAAATCAAGAAACGGACTCTAAATTATAGAGGATGAACTGAGGGTTACCAGAGTGGGAGGGGATAAGGATTTGGGTTAGGTGCTGAGGATTAAGGAATGTACTTGTCTCAGTGAGCACCAGCTGATGTATGGAATTGTTGAATTACTATATTCTGCACCTGAAACTACAATAACATTGTATGTTAACTAACTGGAATTAAAATAAAAACTTAAAAAAAGAAAACAAAAAAAAGTTCCATACAAAAACCTTAAAAAAATAATAACTGGTGTAATGTAAAAAAAAAAAAAATAAAACAAAACTAACTAAAAATGGAAAGTTTGGGCACCAGATTAAAGATGGTAGACTGATCCTAAACAACTAACTTTCCTTGCTCCCAACTGAAATCACAGCAAGTATGTATTAAAGAGAATGCATCTAGTGTAATGCAGAGAAAGAAAGGTGGGGACCACTAGCAGAGAAGAGATAAAGCTTCAGTAAGTGACAACTTGAATAGAGATAATCACAGCCTAGAAAATTCTTAGAAAATACCTTCACTGTTCAAAAAAAGTCTTGCTAAGCTCCAAACCTATTTTCCTGTGTTTCTAGGTGTGAAGAATAGCTATATAGTATATATCTATGTATCTATATATATTTATATGTATGTATATTATTATAAAGATTATACATTTTATAAAAAATTACATATCATTCATATATATGTAGATATATATAGCTGGGTCAGCTGACTCTAGCCAAACCCTCTCCCTGCTATACTTTTAAGTCTTTTCCACTGCTACAGTCTTGTTTGCTCCTGGGCTAAAGATGTAGAACCATATTCTAACCATATTGGTTAGAGCTGGAAATTTCTTTTGGCTTTTTCTGAGGAGGCATGATTTTCTTTATATCCCTGAATCTGAAAGTGAGGACTGAGGGCATTGAAACCACATCACCACAATAAATCAACCAAATTCTTCTTAATTATAATGGACAAATATTTAGTAATGCCAGCAGAACAAGGGAAAAATAGCATGATAAACACACACAGTAACCAGCTACAGAGACAAAACGTGATCAAACCACTAGAAGATACTTTTAAAAAACCCTAATGAATATCCTCAAAAGAGATTCAGAGGATGTTTTATCCTTGCTAAATCAGTAGCATGCTGCTATGAAAGACATAAGACAAAGGCATGTTCTGGGAAATTAAAAATATATTTGTAAATAGGAAGAAAAATTTCATTTAAGGTTAAACACAAGGTTCAGGAAAATTCCAAATTGTATTTTACAAATTAAAGAAATTGTTTTTCCAACTGTAATGAAATAATAGGAACAGATTTGATGCTGTGCGAGAATGACCAGACATGTGGGAGCTAAATGCTTCCCAGTTCACACAGGCTAATGAAGCATTAAATTATGACCAGTCCAAGTGGAGAATCGTCACTGATCACTCAGAATACTTAGTGGAGATTAATGAATGGCCACACCCTAGTAGTGGGGCTCAGCTATCCCTAGGATAGAGATATACTAGGCTTGGCTAATAAAGCTTAAAAATAGGGTTGAATACAACATACTGAACACAAGGGTTATGAACTGAATGTTTGTGTTCCATTAGAATTTGTATGTTGAAATCTAATCCGCATCTAATACCATCATGTTGTGATGGTAGGTAGAGTGGGGCTTTGGGGAAATGATTAGGTCTTTAGGGTGGAGCCTTCATGAATGGGATTAGTGCTCTTATTAGAAGAGATACAGATCTATTGGCACTCCTTCCACGTGCGAGGACACAGCAAGAAGATGGCTGTCTACAACCAGAAAAGAGCTCTCACCAGGCACCAAATCAGCTGGTGCCTTGCTTCTGGACTTCCCAGCTTCCAGAACTATAAGAAATAAATTTCTTTTGTTGATAAATCACTAGTTTATGGATTTTATTATAACAACTCAAGCTAAGACAAAAAGTAACTTAACATACTACCAAAGTTTTTTTTTTTTTTTTCCCAAAGAAAGACAAGAAACTTCAACATCTAACAGCATAAAATTCATAATGTCCAGCATCAAAACCAAGGGGAAAATAAGTTGGTAAAACTGGTTCCAGAAATGGAAGGGTGATAGAATAAATAGACAAGATGTTAAAAATAGCTGTTCCTACCATGTTCACGTATGTCAAGGAAAATATGAACAAATAAAAAAAAGATTAAAAAAACAAAAAAGTAATTGAAGAACACGACTAAATGTTTCTCCTTGGACACATGACGCTGGTCTGAATCTGTGTAAAACTAGTTATTTTACTAATTTGCTAGTACTGAGACCTAAATGTCTTAGGAAGGAAAATGTTGAAATCTTTTAGGAATAGTTAAAATTTTGTGGATGTCCAGATTAAATGGTTAGGTGGACTTAGGAAATATTTGGATTAATTTCTTTACTATGATGTGAGTCAAATAGAAGGTATACAGCATGAAATAGAGATTGCTCCTGAATACAAAAGTTTAACCGTAGTGTTAGGATATTACAGCTGATACGATGTGATGCTGTGGGCCTATTTTTATGTGTTTGTATGTTGTATATTAAAAATACTTTAAGATCTTTTGGCAGCTTTGTTTGCCATTCATTTATATGAAAAAAAATTCTGGCATTTTTTTTTAACTTAACACCTTTCCCAGGAGTAGGCTAGGGCTTGGATAGCAGAGCCTCTTTTATGGAGGGGCCAGACATACACTAAATCCTGGATTTGATTTAAGACTCTGGGGCTTAAAATAAAGTGTGAGACCCTTAGTGCTAGGGAGCTTCACAGCATGAGTAATATTTAGTAATAATAACTTAGAATGGATGAACCACAAATGGTTCTGACGTTTAGCATAAATAAGCATGCATGATCTTAGATACTTATTCGAACTTCTTTATTTTGGAAATGTCCCAAGAACAGTGTCTCTTGGGAGATTACGAGCATTTACTAACTCAGTAGTGGTGAGAAAAATCATGAGAATCTGATTACCTTGTGGCCTTCTTAGCTGTTAGCCCAAATTGTCATCACCACAAAGTTTTTCAGTTCACAGTAACTCAGGTTTCAAGTTTGTTCATGATTCGAAAATAATTCAAGAGTCTTCTTTGTATGCTTCTTTCCCAGTAATATAATGTGTCTTAAACTACATTTCTTTCTACCATGCCTGCCTTCTCAGTAGGAACTATTCTGTCAGACATCCAAAAAAAATCATTTTTTAATCACATTTGTAATCCCCATCCCTGTAGATGGGGAATAGCAGATGTTGGACTGATTGACTTCAAGGCGAAGAAGAAAATCAAGGCCCTGCCTCCCTTACAGCAAGCATGGGGTGCATTCCTTCCATAATGATATTTTCAGATTGTTCTGCACTTGTAAATAATACTGCTTCACACCAGGCATATGCACTAGGTAGTTTCCCTCTGTCCAGTGAAGCACATTCTTCTCCACATGGCAGGTAATAATCCGGCATCCTAATTCTTTTATTTCTACATCCTATTCTTGTATTTTATATAACCTGTAACTCAGACTTGCCAGAGTCTGTGAGAAAAAAAAAAAAAGGCTCGATCAGTCCCTTTGCAAAGGATCCCTTTTGTAAATGATTTGTACCATATGCATAATATAGACAGTGGTGTAAAGAAAGAGAATTCATTTTGTATGTTAGCTTAAATTAAGAAATATAATGATGATATATGTGTTTGTGTATATATATATCTCTCCCATATATGTACATATACATATATATACCATCATTGTCATATTTCTTAATATATATATACGTATATATATTAAGAAATATATATATATATATTAAGAAATATATATGTATATACATATATATTAAGAAATATATATATATATATATACACATATATACATATATATATATATATATATATATATATATATATATATATGAGAGAGAAAGGGAGAATATAGAGAATAAAACCTGGCAGGCTTTGGTTCTATGAAATTTAGCATATGAAAGACTTGAAATAAGTAAAAGCAAAATAAAAAACATTGACTTTTTCTTTAAAAAAATCATTATCTTAGACTGAGTCTTTACTGACATCACCACATTTTGATATTCTGTGCAAGAGAACTAGTAATTATGGATGGTGACTCTTCACTGGGCATGAATGATGAGAAAGGAAGGGGTTGAATAAGCAGATTAGATCAAAGGAGGTAGAAGGTTCGGGAGGAGAGGTTTGGGAATCATTGAGCCTTAGGAAATAGGGAACTCCAGAGAGGATACAAACTGTAAAGACCATGGCATGCGGGAAGACTATATATACAGTTTTGGGTTTTTTTCCCACAACATTCTGATAACAGTAAATTCTATAGAATGTTGAGTTTCGTAAGTGAGCAATTTCTTGAAGTTTACAACAAAGGAGAAAGGGAGTGCTGTGTAACTCATGCAGATATACCAGAATAGGTATATCAAATTTGGGGGGAAAAGGTAGGTTTAATTAAAATCCAAACTTCAGTTTTACAAAGACATTTTATGGATTGATTGATTGGATTGATATAGTGTTCTAATCATAAGCTATTAGTCTCCATTGGGAAGTCAACAATAGACTTTATAATTGCAACAATGTGGATGGAACTAGAGAGCGTTATGCTAAGCAGAATAAGCCAGTCAGAGAAAGACAAATATCATATGATTTCACTCATATGTGGGATTTAAGAAACACAGCAGATGAACATAGAGGAAGAAAAGGAAAAAATAAGATAACACAGAGAGAGGCAAACCATAAGAGACTCTTAGAGAACAAACTGAGAGTTGCTGGAGGGGAGGTTGGTAGGAGGATGGGTTAAATGGGTGATAGGTATTAAGGTATTAAGCATTTTTCAGGATGAGCACTGGGTGTCATATGTAAGAGGTGAATCACTGGGTTCTACTCCTGAAAGCAAGACTGTACATTACAATTATCATGGCTTTTAATATTTATAGTTTCTAGCATTAACCTAGAAACATAGATACATAGTTTGGAAACAGAAAAAAATGTCAAGTTGTACTATTTACCCATACATAGATTAGGATTTGTAAATTAGTGACCCGTTTGTGAAGACTTCATGGTAACTAATAATTTCTTACGTACCCATACAAACACTGCAAGGTGATTGGGGGTAGTAATCATGTTTTACAGGTGTTCATTGTTTCCATGACACTCTACATAGTGCTAGATGGAAAGTAAGGATTTAAAAAATTTATATTGTGTTCTTTGGAATGAACATCTAGTATTACAGTGGACTAAATACCTAGTATTGCAATAAATTGATGAAGAATAAAACTTTGTTATGTATTTATTATTGAATTATTCCTCGAAAATATATTTCTCATCTTAAAAACTAAATTATACTTACACATACAATGAAGATGGACTGACAGCATACTGCTTTGGCTCCCTGCCTGGATCAGTTTTAAAAAAGACAAAACTGACACTTTGGTTTTCAGAAATGTGACACTTCTTCAAAATGCAAATTAGTTTAGAGTAATGGAACACAGGTCATCATTTGCCTGGTTTGAGGGGTATAAGGAGTGTGAGAAACAGGTATTACAAAAGAATATGATGGACTTTGCTTATTATAGACCTGTTCATTAACTTGATAGTGGTGAATTTTGCAAGGGTACATACATATGTCAAAACTTACCATTTTAAATATGCTTTAAATATGTGCAGTGTGGAGCACCTGGGTGGCTCAGTTGGTTGAGTCTGACTCTTGATTTTGGCTCAGATCATGATCTCACAGGCATGAGCTTGAGCCCCTGTTGAGCTCTGTGCTGTGTGGAGCCTGCTTGGTATTCTCTTTTTCCCTTTTCCCTCTGCCCCTCCCATCCTTGTGCATGTACTCTTTCTCTCTCTTTCTCTCAAAATAAATAAATAATCATTAAAAAATAAAATAAGTATATATAGTTTATTGTTTGCCAATAATGTGTCAATAAAGCTATAATAAATATAATAGTATTAACCTGAGTTTTTGAATAAAGAGATTCCAAACAGTTATAATTCTAGAATTATACTGGAGTAATAAGATTTTTTTTAATTATGATATTTAAACAGAACTAGTAAAGAGGAATCTAGACTGTACATAGACAAAATCAATACTTCTGGTATTAATAATTTTTAAATGATGTTTTAGAAGAAATGTTGTAATTGCCTTATCTCCTTTTGCACTTAAAGTCAATAATATGTGGGAGAAAATTAAATGCTTGACCTTGTCTCCTTCAGGTTTTATGAACTCCTTATGATCACAGGTCATTCAATATGTATTTAATAACTTTCACTGTGGGCCAAATAAGTATCATTCTCTGTTTTCTGGGGCTAGGGGTTGTCATCTGTGCATATAAGAGACTATAAATGATAAGTGATAGTTCCTAACTTCTTCATAGGATTTACACAGTAGTAGCAAGAAAGACATATAAACTAACCATAACACAATGCAGAATGAAATACCTACTAATAGATGTACATTTTCATTTTGAAAATGTGCTAAAGCAATACAGGTATAGGACCCATGAATTCTGAAGTGAATCCAGTGATGGGGAATGAGGACAGGGGAGGTTTCACAGATGTGAGGGAACTTACTTGCACACAGAGATGAGCTCTGATGTGTATGGACAATAAAAGCTCAAGACTTTGCACCCATGTGATAACTCTTAGAGCTGCCTCCTCTCCTGGGCAGCTGTCAGTCTCCATTTATTCTTCTTAATGGAATTCTAGACTTGGTGAGTAGAAAAGTCTAATGCTTAAGCTCAAGCTGGGTGTCCTTTATTAGCTGAACTTTGGAATAAGAGACAGCAAAAGAGCTAAAGTCATGTACTTCAAGCCAGCTCCTTAAATAGTGTGGGCACAAAATATTCTAGAGATCATAGCAGTTCAAGCTACACATAGCAATAACTCAGCAAGTCAGGATTTTAATTACCTCAAAAACTTGAATCAACACCGAATGCTATCAAAAGTAAAATGAATGTACATTAATCACAGATATTTCAGTCACGTGGCATCTTTCATCCCAGAAAAGTTCACAACCCCTGGGTCTGTTTCTCATCACACTTAACCTGAGGAAACGGGATAGCAAGTAGCTTTGAAGAGATTTAACCGGAGAAGGTTGAGTGTTTAATTTAGACAGAACTACACAATAGTTGCAGAAGGCAGGCACTTTCTCTTGGGTCTCATGTAGAGTTGCTGTATTTTTTCTCCCTAGTTATAAAAAAGCGGACAGTAGCTTATTTATATGTTTATTGATATCCTTGGCAAAAAATAAGTCTTGAGAGGAACTTCTAATATGCGTCTAATGGGAGACTCATTATTGGAAAATATGATAGTTTTTATAATGAAAAATAGATGAATATGTTTATTATTATTACAACCGGTTTACTAATATCCCAAACAGATACAATTATGGAAAAGCAAACACATAGACTTACGCTTTACCCTTGCTATTGATGATTTACATTAAACAGACCAGAACCATTTTCTGCTCTTCAAACCAAGATATTGGTAAAATATCCTCCCAACTCCTGTTACCATGTGGAAAAGTGGGCCAAAGGAAGGACTGAAGCCATGACAGAAAAATGTTATTTTCCTAAGGCATTTTCTATCAATACTGTTATAAGATAAAATTCTTATATGAAAACAACAATTTTCAAACTATGCTCCCTGAACTTGTACTCTTATTAAAGATTTATTCTAAGCTTTCTGTAAATAATGTATTTTCATCTGAATTAAATTCTCTGGGGGAGTTTCTGAAATAGTTTTATCACTTTTATATAACTGAGAATTATTTTTAAATTTGCATTATGAAAAAAGTCATCTACTAAATAAGTTTTAAAACTATTTTATTAAGAGAAAGATGCATGTGACTTTGAAAAAAAAAGGTAAATTCTTTTGATATTTATAGATTAAATGAAATTTGAAACAAATTGTGTGCGTAATATATTATCTCCAAGATGAATAGCCTGCTCTTCATTACCCTTTATTACTCTGAGTGAGACTTGGTTGGAAAATTATTTCTTGTCTAAAAAGCAGGGTTAAGTATGTTTCTATAGTAAATTCAAGGATCAAACAGAAGTTTGACTATTTGGTATTTAATGGACCAGGATTTAGTGAGCCCTTACTCTGATCTAGGCCCCATACTATGCTAGCATTGGCTGCGTGGCTGTTTTCTAGTGGATCTCAACTGTGGGGAAAGAGAAATGTAAATAAATGCAGCCATGACATTGTATGGCCAATCACTCACACATGATGAAATGTATCTTTCTGATTTTAAGTCAAACTTAATTTAATTTTTATTTCAAAGGTTTGTTCTCTTGTGGAGGTGGTGAATTCATTGTGCTCATTTGCCTTACCTCAGAAACAGTCTTACCCTAGTTTTTATCTGGGCTTCTATCTTGCTTTCGTAACTTACATGCTGTCAAGATGTTGAGGAGGGAGCAGGTCCGTCAGTTATTACATATTTCATCCTTCCCCCAGGCAATAGGGGAAACATCTGTTCCATTCCAGTATCAGAGTTTTCCACACAGTTTTTGTTAAATTGTCCCCTTTTGCTGTTCTCAAGGGCCCACTTGATAAAGCAGCTTTCTTTGTTCATGATATGTCCCTCCTGGGTGCACTCAGGATTTAGTTTATGATACTTAAAAACCACAGAGAGGGTAGCTGATAATTGGGGATAAAGGTTAAGGGACAGGGCCATGAAGTAAAAGTAAGTAACAGGTGAAGTAAGTGGCAATTAGCTAATTATTGTTATCCTACTTTCCCAACACAATGAAGTGCAATCAGGTGAAGTAAGAGCTAAAAAGCAAAGTGGTCAGTACAAGAATAGCACATGAGAAAAGTTCATTCATGTGGGCGTAGGAGGAAGATAGTGCTCAAAGAAGGTTTCCTCGAGCAAGAGTAAATGCCCATTGATGTCTACTGATCCTGTGACTTCTATCTTAGCTTGATTCCCCTGGGTGTGATGTCCCTGCATCATGCAGCTTGTCCAAACTTTTCAACCGAAAAGTTCATCCTTAAGAGAATGTCTTACTATACTTATTAGCCTAATATAGAAATTCTAAAATATTATAGTATCTTTTTGAAAAACGTTCTCATGGATTATTCTATTAATGTGGCAAGGTGTAGCTAGAAGAACATGGGCTTTGGACTCAGGCATATATGGTGCGTTGAAGTCTTAGCTAAATGTTGTCTAATAACTGGAATTTAACATAAATTTAACATAGAATTTAACATAACATAGAATTTAACATAAATTAATTAATTTCTCTGAGATTCAACCTCTCATCTATAAAATTTGGATAAAAAGTTTAAAATGTGAGGCAGTTGTTAGGACTCTATATAAAAAACTTGATAAATTGGGGCACCTGGGTGGCTCAGTTGGTTAAGCATCTGACTCTTGGTTTGCGTTCAGGTCATAATCTCATGGTTTATGAGATCGAGCCCTGGTCAGGTTCTATGCTGACAATATGAAGACTACTTGGGATTCTCTCTTTCCCTCTCTCTCTGCCCCTCCCTTACTTGTGTGCTCTCTCTGTCTTTCCTAGTAAATATATAAACTTAAAAAAGAAAAAAAAACTTAATACATTGCCTAACACAGTGCTAAAAAGTGATAGTTTAGTTCTATGGATAGTAATAATGATATGAAAAATAATGCCTCCCTAATCAGAAAATGCTCAATGAATGTGGATCACTCTGAGTATTATGAATTTTTAAAGAAACTATAATCAATCAAGTGATTTTATGGTCTCATAAAATCATAAAACTGGAGAGGATCCAAATCTCTCACCTTTAGTAGTAATTATAATAATTAATAGGCTATTTTCCCCCCCATACCTCAGAGTAATCGAAAACTTCAAGTGCAAAATGAATTAGCTATTTTTCACTTTTGGAAAGTTGACATTTAGCCTTTTAGCTGAATGATCAGTAAAAATGTAATTATGTTGAATTTAGAGGAAAAAAAAACAGATTTCCCTTTTCTGGATGATACATAGTTCATCAGTTTCTACTCAGAATTTTTTAATAATACATAGAATGTGTAGTTAATAACAAAATACAAACATTAATTTGTCAATATTCCATTTTAAAATTTTGTTTCTTCTACTCTATAAGTAGACTAATTTGTGAAATAGGCAAAAATGCCAATATTTTTTACTTTATGTATATCAAACTGAATAATTATCTTGGTCAGTTCTTAGTGTAAAACTTAAGCACTATGATCTTATCACAGATTATCATAATCAATTTCAATTTAAATACTTTATAATGGATGGGGCCATAGACAAAAACCTTGAAGAAGATGAGAATAAAGTAAAGGACTTTACATTATATACATTATATCCTTAGACTAATAGGTAAAAAAGGAACCTAAAATTCTTCTAGTTTGACTCAATTTTTTTCAGAAAAATATCCCAGGCATTGGTGACAAAAACAAAACAACAATACAACACAATAATTAGGTTCACACATCAGAAGTAGCAGTTGTAAATAAATAAATGATAATCTATGGTAAATAAAATAAATAAAATAATAATTTTAAAAAATTAAGAAGTCCCATTTGAAGCCCTGCATTCAAGATAGGAGATAGTCATACTCACATACTTCAATTCATTCTCTAATCATAGGTTTGTTATAAGTTAACTATTTTTTGTTTCTTTTTATTGATGAGCTTGTGTTTCTCCTAGCATCCTACCAACATTATTCCTACAGAGAGAACAAAATGAAAGCCTACTAAGAAGAGGTGAGTTAATACAATGTATGGAAGTTTCTTTTCAGATGGAAGAAATTATGTAAAGCCTGCCCTTTAGTCCCAGTGTTCTGTAGGAAGGAGAGGTGACACAGGTTATGGAAGCAAGCATGAGGCATGTTTGTCTAGATTTCACCTCTCTGGGCTCATACTTAAAAACAGTGTATGATAGGTACATGAAAAAATCCTTAACATTACCAGTCATCAGGGAAATGCAAATCAAAACCACAATGAGATATCACTTCACACTTGTTAGAATGGCTATTATCAAAAGATAAGAAATAACAAGCATAGGTGAGAATGTGGAGAAAAAAGAACCCTTGTGAACTGTTGGTGGGATTATATATTAGTATAGCCATTGTGGAAGCCAGTATAGAGGATCCTCAAAAAATTAAAGACAGGGCTACCATATGATCCAGTAATTCTACTATTGGGTATTTATGCAAAAGAAAATGAAAACACTAATTTCAAAAAGATAATATGCATCTTCATGTTGATTGCATTTTTTGACAATAGCCAAGGAATGGAAACAATATAAGGGTCCATTAGTAGATGAATGGATAAAGAAAATGTGAGACACACACACATACACACACATACACACACATACACACACACACACACACACACACACACACACACATACACACACACTGCAATACTACTCAGTTATAAAATGTGAGGCTACACTTTGAAGTCAAATCAAGTTCCTCATGCACCCAATATCAAATCACCTAAATGTATAAAACAAATACTAACAGATCTGAAAGGAGGAATAGCCAGCAGTACAATAATAGCAAGGGACATTAATATCTCATTTTCAACAACAGATAGATTATCCAGACAGAAAATCAGTATGGAAATGTTGAACTTAAACTAGTCATTAGACCTGATGGACCCAACAGGCATACACAGAAATTCCACTCAAGAGTAGCAGAGTAGAAATTCTGCTCACATGCACATGGAACATTCTCCAGGATAGAGAATATGTTAGGCCACTAAAATTTTAATAAACTTAATTGAAATTTTATCAAACATCTTTTATGACCACAATGGCATGGAACTAGAAATCAATTACAATAAGAAAACTGGAAAATTCATAAATACTTGCAAGTTAAACAACATTCTTCCGAACAGCCAATGGGTCAAAGAAGAAATCAAAATCAAAATAAAAAAAGATATCTTGAGATCAGTGAAAATGGAAACATAACATTTCAAAACTTATGAGATGCAGTAAGTTTATAGTGATAAAGAAATCACAAATAACTTAACATTATACTTAAAGTAACCAGAAAAAAGAACAGATTAAGCACAAAGTTAGTAGAAGGAAGGAAATAACAAAGATCAGAGCAGAAATACATGAAATAGAGACTTGAAGACAATAGAAAAGATCAATGAAGCTAAGAGCTTTTTTTTGAAAAGATAAACAAAATTCACAAATCTTTAGTTAGACTAAGGAAATAAGACAGATGACTCAAATAAAATCAGAAATGAAAGAGGAGACATTTACAACAGATAAAAAAGAAGTCATAAGGATCATAAGTGACTATTATGAACAATTATATGCAAACAAATTTGATGACCCAGAAGAAATTAATAAATTCCCAGAAACATACAACCAACTTTTTCTTTCTTTTCTTTGATTTCCTCAGCAAGGCACAGAGTCACCTAGTGACCATCTGACTCTCATTTGCCAGGAGCTTAGTATACTGCAGAGGCTGTAAGACTGCAGTTGTAAATGGGACAGCTTTCTTAATTTCACTTCCTGGAAGATTTAATATTAAAGTGTCCATACAACCCCAAACAATCTATAGCTTCAATGAAATCCATACCAACATTCTAAGGGCATTTTTTCACAGGTGTAGAAGAAAAAGTCTTAAAATTCATAGCGAACCACATGGGGTGCATGGGAAGCTCAGTCAGTTAAGCATCCAGCTTCAGCTCAGGTCATACTCTCACAGTCTGTGAGTTCGAGCCCCATGTTGGGCTCTGTGCTGACAGCTCAGAGCCTGGAGCCTGCTTCGGATTCTATGTCTCCCTCTCTTCTTTGCTCCTCTACTGCTTGTTCTCTCTCTCTCTCTCTCTCAAAAATAAACATTAAAAAAATTAAAATTCATAGGGACCCACAAAAGTCCCCAAATATCAAAGCAATCTTGAGAAAAAAGATCAAAGCATAACATTCCCGATTCCAAATTATATTGCAAAGCTATAGCAATCAAAAACAGTATAGTATTGACATAAAAACAGAAATATAGAACAGAATAGAGTCCAGAAATAAACTCACACATACATTGTTAATTTTTTTTAATGTTTATTTATTTTAGAGAGAGACAGCATGAGCAGGGGAGGGGCAAAGACAGAGGGAGACACAAAATCCAAAGCAGACTCCAGGCCGCAAGCTGTCAGCACAGAGCCTGACGCGGGACTCAAACCCACGAACTGTGAGATCATGGCCTGAGCTTAACCGACTGAGTCACCCAGGTGCCCCCATTGTTAATTCTTGACAGAGGCACCAAGAATATACACTGGAGAAATGATAATCTCTTCAGTAAATGGCACAGGGAAAAATGGCTAGCCACATGCAAAAGAATGATACCAGACCCCTGTGTTACATCACACAAAAATCAACTTCAAAATGGATTAAAGACTTGAGTATAAAACCTTAAATGATAAAATTCCTACTTAAAACCATATCAGGTAAGCCCCTTGACACTGGTCTTGGCAATGATTTTTTGGATCTGACACCAAAAACAAAAGCAAAAATAAACACATGATACGACATCAAACAAAACCTTTCACATATCAATAGAATGAAAAGACAACCTATGAAATGTGAGAAAATATCCAATAAGGGGTTAATATTCAAAATATACAAGGAACTCACATAACTGAATAGAAAAAGCAAAAACCAAACAAATACCCTAATTTAAACAATGGAGAAAGGGTCCTAATACACTTTTTTCTAAAGAAGACGTACAAATGGCAAATAGGTACATGAAAAAGTGTTCGACATCACTAATCATCAGGGAATGCAGACCAAAACCACAATGAGATAACACCTCACACGTGTTAGGATGTCTGTCATCAAAAAGACAAGAGATAAATACTGGTGAAGATGTGGAAAAAAGGGAATCCTTGACCACCACTGATAGGAATGTAAACTGGTACAAGCCACTATCAAAAACAGTCATGAGAGGGCACCTGTGTGGCTCAGGCAGTGATGTGTTTGACTTGGGCTTAGGTCATGATTTAACAGTTTGTGAGTTTGAGCCCCGCATCAGTTCTCTGCTGTTGGCACAGAGCCCGCGTAAGATCCTCTGTCCCCCTGTCTCTCTGGCCCTCCCCCCTGGTGTTCTCGTTCTCTCTCTTCTCTTTCTCAAAATAAATAAACTTAAAAAAGTGAAGTTCCTCAAGATTCTAAAAATAAAACTACTCTATAAAATCCAGCAATCGATTTCTGAATATATCCAAAGGAAATGAAATCAGAATCCTGAAGAGATACCAGCACCCTCATGTCCATTGCAGCACTGTTCACAATAGCTGTGATAGGAAAAAACCGAAGCGTTCATCAGTGGATAAAGGAAATATGATATATTCTATATTCACTAGAATATACTTCACATTCAGTATATAATATTACACAACTCAGTTAGAAAAGAACATTAGAATATTCAGCTTAATATAATTACATCACATAGATTCTCCTGTCCCTCTCCCTTATTGCAGTCTTAATAAACAATTACATTACCTATCATGAAAAAATGAAACTGAGTAAGGAAAAATCTAGTGAAAAAAGTACACATATTTTTATTTATTCTTAAATTTATTTCTTTTGAGAGCAAGAGAGTGCATGTGAGCAGGGGAGAGGCAGAGAGAGAGAGAATCCCAAGCAGGCTCTGTGCTGACAGCATGATGCCTGATGGTGGGGCTCGAACCATGAGGTCGTGACCTGAGCCAAAATCAAGAAGTTGGACGCTTAACCCAGTGAGTCACTCAGGGGCCCCAATACACATATTTTGAAAGTGAAGAGACTTAAATATATATTTTATATGTATTTAATATGTTATTTATCCTTCAAAAAGAAGAAAATCTGCCATTTGCAACAACATGGATGAATCTGGAGGGCATTATGGCAAGTGAGGTAAATCAGAAAGAGAAAGACAGTTACAGAATTACAGCATGGTATCACTTACATGTGGAATAAAAAAAAATCAAACTCATAGAGACAGAGTAGAATGCTGGTTACCAGGGGCTGGGAAGGTGTGGTAAAGAGGAAGATGCTGGTTAAAGATACAAACTGTTAGAAGATGAATAAGATTTGAGGATCTAGTGTATAAGATGGTGACTGTAGTTGCTCATACTGTGTTGTGTAACTGAAATTTGCTAAGAGAGTAGAACTTAAGTATTCTCACTAAAAAAGTAAATATGCGAAGTGATGGATTTGTTCATTAATTCAACTGTGGGAATCTTTTATATATATATATATATATATATATATATATATATATATATATATATATATACACACACACACACACACACACACACACACACACACATCAAGTCATTATGTAATACACTTTAAACATATTACAACTCTATCAATCATACCTCGGTAAAACTGGAAAAAATATGTTTCTCATGAAAACTGTGGTAGGAAAGACACCTCAGGGAGAGGATGAATTTTGAGGAGGATATTGTAGAACTTCTCTTGGATTTGCGTTGAAAGAAGCCAGTTAACAAACCTAAGTAATTTTAAAAGTTACTCTTTAATAAAAGTTAGTCTTTGTATTCTAGCCCTAAGAAACATTCTATTAAATGCTGAACCTTTGGAAACAGGGAAGACATTACCGAATCAGGAATGTGACTTTTCATATAGTTCATCCTTAAAAGGATCCAGTCACTCGTGATGTATAATACAGTTTTCAAAACATTCTTAAATTAAACCTTCATCTTTGTGTTTTCTTTTTGTGTGACTGATAAATTGAATTTGACATTCCTCAAAACAATTACATTTTATATAACTTTAGTTTTCTTGATCAAAAGACATTATAATCTATTTACTTTCATGACTAATTTTCTGGTTGAAAGATGAAAACTTAAAAAATACAACCTATTTTGTCCAGTACTAAGGCCAGCATTTTTAATGAGACCATGCTATTTGCGATTGTTTTTCAGTTATACCTTGAAGAGTCTACAAATGTTTCATCCTTTCGTTTTTTTCAAAGTCTGCAGTGGTGTGATTTTCCTCCCAATGAACTCCAAAAAGTCTCCTTTATTAATATTTTTGGCGCCTACGTGTTGCCAAGCCCAGTGGCCGAGTGACCAATTCTCAAAACAGCAGTTGGTCAGCTATCTTTCTTTAAATACTTTTTTTTTTGTAATTTGGATTTTAGGTCACCACATTCTTGTAACTTTCTTCTTATTTCAGTGACCACTCTATATTAGTCTTCTTTGCAGGAATCTTCCTTCTTTTTATAGTCTTTAAATATCGTAGTGCTTCAGGACTTAGAACTTGGCCATCCTTTTGTCTCTTTAAAATTTTTTTTCATGTTTATTTATTTTTGACAGAGGGAGGCAGAGACAGAGTGGGAGCAAGAGAGGGGCAGAGAGAGAGGGAGACAAAGAATCCGAAGCAGGGTCCAGGCTCTGAGCTGTCAGCACGGAGCCAGACCTAGGGCTCAAGCTCATGAACTGTGAGATCATGACCTGAGCCCAAGTCGGGCCCCTGAATGAGCCATGCAGGCGCCCCCTTTTATCTCTTTATACTCATTTTCCTTGGGATGTGTAACTTTAACAACATCAAAGACTTCTAAATTTTGAATTCCTGCTTGGACTTCTGTATTCACTGATCTACCGGCTTGACACTCCTATTTAGATCTAGAGGGCCTCTTAATCTCAATATAGCTTTAGGCTAACATTTGACATTTGCACTCATAACTGTTCTGTTCCAAGTATTTTAAGCTTTAGAAAATAACACAGCATTGAAATATACTCCAAATATATTTCTTATCACGTTCTCTGCCACTACCCCAGCCAAGCTGCCAACCATCTCTAGCTTTGATTATTCAGTCATATCCTGATTTGTTTCATTTCTGCCATTTTGTTTCTTCCCATAGACTGTTCATTCATACATTGCAGTCAGAGTGACTGCTTTAATATAAAAGTTTTGTTTCTACATGTCTTAGATTATTCTGGCTCCTTTCAATGAACCACTGTTCTCTATATGATCCAGTTTTGGCTCCACTAAAACTCCATCCCTGGTTTTTGTTTTCTCTTTTCCCCACTATATTTTAACCACTTGGCCTCTATTCTGTTCTTCAAACATCTCCCCAAAGGTCTCTTTCTCTAGAAAAATGCAAACCTCACCCTTTACCTCAGGCATGTCTCTGCTCAAATAGCGACTTTTTCACTTATCCACCTGGTCCAAAATAGTCACTCTCATTTATTCTGTCTTCACATAAGCATACTACTTATCACTGCTTAACATTATCTTAATCATATATTTGCTTTTTAAAAATATTTTTTATCCTCTGCCTTCCTAAAATGTAAAGTCCAAGAAGGAAAAAGACTGTACCACATACTCTTAGAAGAAGAATAACTCAGTGACAGACTGATTGAATGAATGAATGAATGAATGAATGAATAATGCCTATCTCTGTTAAATCTTGTCTTAGACTAGTTTCCTCTGTGCATCTCATCTTTTGAAGCCCGGACTTGAGGAATCTGATCTTATACGTTGAGAGCCAGGCAACTTAAAAGAAAGATGGGCACAACCATTTATAGTGCCTTTAATTTTTATGTAGCTTGTATTGAGATAGTGCTTCTACTGCTGTAGAAACAACAATCTGGCGACTGTGTGTTTGAAATGACTATTTGAATATTGTCCACTTTAGCAAGAAGTATTGCTAGAAAATGTAGTGCCCCAAGATAGGATGGTCATTTTGTAAGGAAAAACTTTAATGAGATAAGGTGAGCTGTTAGAACTTGAGGTTTTTGAGATTTATAAACAAACAAACAAACAAACAAACAAATAAATTTTTTTCCAGAGCACTGAGGAGTATTTTCTAAGTGTCAACTAAAAAGTGGTAAATAACAAGTATCTGGAAAAAAGAAAAAAAAAAACAGTTTCCATATCCAGCCAGTGTTCAATAACTTTTATGCCTCTGGTGGAAATGAACTGCTATAGAATATGCTCATCATTTTACTAGTATAGGAACCTTCAATATTACCTAGGAAGAATTATTGAAAATTAAATATCTAGTGGATGTTAAGTCTCTCATAAATAGAATTTACTTGGAGAAATACGATAATATTTGGTTAGCACTGTCTGTGAAATTGACATTAGAGAGATTAACAAGATACTTTCTAGACATTATTACCCACAAGAATGAGGAATAAGGCAAATTAAATGAAATCTCTTGTTTTAAAATTCTAGGAAGCAGAAACAAACACAAAGATTTCTTGTACAATCTTACTTAAATATCCAATAGTAATCAGGTTTCTTTTACTGTAACTTCCTAAGAAGAATATCTGCAGATTTCATTCTTTCTGTAAAAGTTAACACTATTGACTCTTTATAAATAACACTGTTTGAAACTCGGGACTTCATACTTCTTTCATTTGCTGCCAGACCATAGGGTCAGAGCTCTTATCATGTAAAGCCCCTGAAAAAGTTATTATGTGACTTGATCCTCTGACTTCATATAATAAAATGCAAAAAAGACGAGCATATTTCAAAGCTTATATGTGCATGTGAGGCCATATGTACCACCACTCATTTTGTTTCTAACCAACTATTAAGCTCATTGTATTCATAAAGACTTTAAACTTTAAGTAAATTAGCTCATCAAGATAGTTTTGACGTGCCAGAAACCATATTGTGGCTACAGCGATTTTACTGAGTAAATCTGAAATTTTTTCTTATTTTTTTTTCACATGGGTTTCATTTTTCCTAGATGATTCAAAACAAAATCAAGTCTATCCTTTACTTTAATTAAATATATTATGAGGTAAAGTAGGCATAATTGTCTTGATGCTCTGTTAAAAAAGCCTGCATTTCTAAAATATACAACTATCTTGTAGAAATAGCAAGTTTGCTACTAATGGAATCACTGTCTGCCAAGTGATATAACACACAGAAATCCTAGCATCTAGATGTTACCAGGGACCTTAGGGGGGTACAGTAGGCTGAAACCATAGAGTGCTCTACAAGACTATATGTCTTTTATAACATCTGTCTTTTATCAGTAGTAGCAGATAAACTGTATGCCTGTATTTAATTTTAAATGTTTCCAGGTTTTTAAAAATAAAATATTTATTCTAAATGTAATATGCAATTATGAATGTATTCAGATATAAGACATTTTCATTTTCATTTAATGGGTAATTCATTTCCGAGCAAGCTGATGTGTCTTTTATTTGTGAAAGCTCATCAAGGGACTGTTCCTTTCCTTGTTTAATGCAGTTTACTTTGCACAACCAGGCAGCGTTCCCTGGCTGATTACACTAATTTCTTTTTGCTAGCTAGCCTTGGAAGTCTTTGATATTATAGAACTACACTGACTGCTGCCAAAGGGGAAACTTTTGTGAATGTCTGATATAAAATGTTCTGCTTTGGATGAAAGGGATTCCCTAGAAGTGGATTTTAAATCCCTTTTAGACATTTTCTGCTGGCTGTTAACTCTATACTCATCATTTTGTCTGTGACTGTTACATGTGACGTATTTCAGTGGAAGTTGTTATGGGAAATTTTAAATACCTGCACCCTCATAGACTGACACATTTCGTGATTATTAGGGTCTGCATTTGAATTGCTAGCTAGTGTTGTAGATTGGTTTTATACTGACTGTTTAAATTCTTGCCCCAGTTTACCTTTTTTTTTTCTTTTCCTAACAAGTATGTGTTTGTTACCTGCCATGCAAAACACACCATGTTTGTTTCTGGGCATATGATAATGGATAGAGCACATATGGCCTGTACCTTCCATTTCTACTGTAAATGAGACAAACACCAAAAATAACTAATTTAAAAACAACTATTATAAAAATGATAAAAGAGGAATTCCACTTTATAAATTATATTGTAAATAATAACACATTTCTTGTCATGGCCAAAGAAGACAGTATAGCCTATTGAACAAAGCAGAGTAACCATTACTAATCTCCTTAAAAATTAGAGCTTTGCTTAAAATAAGTGAGCTGGCTTCCATAGGCAAAGAAAAAATGTTATCTATGCTATGTAAACATGGGATGGAAAACATATTGTGCAGTGATATTTTTTATTTCAGTGGACTTTCTGGATGAATTAAAAGTAACATAATAAATTCTGTGATGCTTAGCTACTTCAGAAGGAAACTGCAACAAAATGGTAGACAGGATATCAGCTATTGGCTACTGGCTTTAGGTTGAAGTAGGTGGAACTTGAATGCACATTGAACCAATTCCAGTTTGTCACTTTTTATTTGTTTGTTTTTTATTGTTTCAGATGCTTTTACTTTCTCCGACGCAACTGTAATCTCTGTAGGCATTCAAGTGAATATTGACTTATTTTAATTTATGCAATAAACGACATATCAATAATACATGTTCTGTGCTATCATCAGAAAGTTCAGTCAATGAAGAAATTATTCATTTTCATAACTGTGGTCATATTTAGTCCTTGATACTCAAAGACACACCTAGCTGCTTAGCTAGAAAATATATTTTAAAATGTAAAAAAAAATGAAAAAATACATTTTAATGACATACATCATCCTTTAAAAAAAAAAAAGGGAAAACAGAAACTGTGTTCCAATTTGAACCTGTGTAAACACAACTTAAAGTGAATCTCTATAATAGAATTTGTTTTTAAAGAAGTTAAAGTGTGCCTATTATTCAATACAAATGAATAAGTAGAGAAAAACCAACAGATACCATGAACCCCTGGCTGTTTTCCAGCTCACAGTTCTGTTATGAATATACACGGTTGAGAACTGGCTTCAGTGGTTGTGGATTGTGGTGGCTTAAGTCACTGAACATTCTTCATTTTAGACTTGTTGGGGCTATTGCGAATAAAGAATAATTTGCCATCCCTTTTTTGCATGCATTTTTAACCTTGAACTAGAACAGTAATTGTAATATCTCAACTGATTTATTAAAATGAGTTTTATTAAAATAAGAACTGCTCCATTTAACAATAAAAAGGGTCGAGGTAGGAGATAAGTGAATTTCATATGTAAATGACTTTAACCAGCTGAATTGAAATATGTTTAAATTATCTTTCACTTGTAGTTATTGTGTTACCAATAAATTGGATTCATAAACTTTAATATAGTAGGAGATTTTGCAAGAAATAGTGCTTCATAAGTATAAGTATTATTTATTTATATAATTATAAGCATACGTCACCACCACCACTGCTTCTTCAGTGATAGAAAACAAAATTCAGCAGAGTTTTATAAATATAAACACAAATTTTTAAGTATTTGTTATTATTTAGGCAGTTATTAAAGATGACAGATTTTAAAAGAGGATCTGAGATATCTACTAACTGTGATCCCTGGCAAGTTACAAAATCTCAGTAAGCCTCAACTCCATATCTGTAAATAGGTATAGTAACATTGACCCTGCAGTTCCTTAAGGAATAAGTGAAATAATATACAGGTAACAGTGAGTAGGATGTCTCACCTTCAGTGGATGCTCAATAAAGAGATGTTATTGTTCAAAATAGCATGAAAAAATTGCTTAGATGAAAAATGGCTTTATTCCATGAAGAAAAATAAGGGAAACGGGCTGTGATTTCATAAGTCTTTAATGCTTTCATTTATAAAGCTTGAATATTCTGTTATCCATCAGGATGAGAGGGATGGGAGTGAAAGATAGGACGTATAGTTACAGCACCCATGCAACTGTTTATGAAATAATTAGGGAAGGATGAAATAATGAAAAGTAAACTTTGACTTCTTGTTTCATAATATAGTATACTCGCTATCCAGAAAAAACACTTCTGATATAGAAAATCAAAGATATAGATTAAATTACAGCAAAAGAAAACAACAGCAAAGAAAAACTTCACAAAATCACGTTTGACCTCATGAGAAGCAAACAAAGAAATATTAGAGGCCATAAAGAACAAAGACAGATGAACTGTCCGTAGAACACAAGACCAGGCTTTCTCATGCTATCCACCAATCTCTGGCAGAATAGTTTTGTTTTTAATGAGTTAACAATGAAAATAAGAGACAGAGAACTCCAGAAACTTGTTATTGCAGTGGGTACTGTAGGAAAAAACATGCTCTGAAAATTGTATCAATTGAGAATCACTACCAACGAGCCTGTTATCATGGGGCTTTGGAACCTACATTCATAACACTTTTAAGGCTAAAATATGCAAGCAAAATGTCTTCTTTAAGGTGATCCTGTGTGTTAGTCCCAGAAGATACTTAGCAGAAAAATCACAGATCTCTTTGTAGCCTGTGGTGTAAACAAAGATATTTAAAACTCCCTGTAAATTTCTAAGAAATAGGAACTCACAAAGAAAAATCAGAAAACATGCAAAGAAACAAGCCACATGAAGCCAGAGTAAGCAGAAACAAGCATGAGAATGAGACCTGCATAAACTGCAGGTATTTGAATAGCCAAATACAGAATACTAAATGAATTCAATATACTTAAAGAAGATTTCAAAAATAATACTAAATGTACACTGAATACCAATTTGTTATGAGCTAAATTGTGCCCTTCAAAAATTTATGTTTTGAAACCCTAACCCTCAGTACCTCAGAATGTGACTCTACTTGGAGATACAGCTTGTAAAGAGGTAATTAAGTTAAAGTGGGGTTCTTACCATGATTTAATCTCAACGTGTCCTTATTAGAAGAAGAAATTTGGACACACAGAGGGACCGCAGGTGCACACACACAGAGAATACCTCATGAGGACACAGCAAGAAAGAAAGCAACTATTTGCCAACCAAGAAAAGAGGCTTCAGAAGCAACCATATCTGCCAACACCTTGATCATAGACTTCCATCCTTCAGACCATGAGAAAATCAATTTTCTGGTTTTAATCTATCCAGTTTGTGGTATTTTTTAATGGCAGCCCTAGCAAAATAATACAGTATAAAAATGAGCAAATATTAAAAAAATAAATAAACTTACAGTATGAAAAACAAATTACTTGAAACCAGATAATTGACATTAATTGACATTAACACTTGAAATAAACACTCTTCAAGAGGAAGAATCAGGAGCAAAAATGTGTCCAATAACATATCAAGATTTATCCAACACCTTTACTAATTCAGACAGTGTGGAATTGCTGCAAGCCTAGGCAAATATACTAAAGTAGTGGTATACATAGTATATGACCCAGAAATTGGGTTACCGTTTATCCCAGTTTTGTTGGGATGGCTCAGTTTACACCAGTTGTCTTGATGTCTCACTTACTTTAGTAATTTTAGTACTCTCAAAATTGTCAGTTTGAATCATAAATTACTACCACCGGATCTCCATATTTTGGAACTTTGAGGAAAGGGCAAACTAGTTAATGAATGTTACTAGCAAAAAAAATTCAACCTACAGAGAAATTTAAATTAGATGCCTGTTCACACCAAATTTCGAATTCAGTTGGTACAAATATTGTGAAAACAATTTAGCATTACATTTGGAGGATGGAAATGGAGTAAGTGGCCATGTACCCAAGCCTTGGTCTTGAATCTCAGCGCAGAGGAAGGGTATCTTTTTCTAATTGGTCTGCTGCAAGGGGCACTTTCTGCAAATCTGCTTTCCTGAAACGGCACTTTTTTATTTGAATTCTCACAAATTGCTCACATTGCTAAGGTGCTGGCCATGGCCCTGATTGGACTTTAGTGCTAGGTAATAGTTATCTGAGATAACTTTAATTTTTGACGATACAGTTCTCATTATTGACTCACTTTTTATTTATGAGTCTTTGGAGTCATAAATCATTTTCATGTGTGCTCTTATCTAACCATTATCTCCATCTTAATATTCTGGCTGTTCACTTAGGACAAAGTGCATGCTCTTAGGAGGGCGCTATGGCACAAAAAAATAAGATGGGAAAGGGAAATTCTGGATTCATAACTGCATCCAGAGGCTAGTTTTGAGAGTTTCAGAATGGTTTGATCTTTTGTTACTTTAAGTTCCAAGTCTATAAAACATGCATAATAATACCACCCCATAGGATGGGGTATGAGTTAAGTGAGGTATCTTCTTCCTGTAAAAGCTCCCGGTACTATGTCACATACATAACAGTACTAAATGAATGCTAGCTCTCACTTTTTGTGTTTATTTTTAATAAATTGAATTTATTCATCTCTTCACTTCCACCAGCAAATATAGTGTTGTTTTGTGATTTTGCCATCCATGATAGTAATAAGATTGTAATAAGTAATCTTACTACCTAATCTTATTACTACTTTTGAAGATTTGACAAAACCTGAGGTTTCTCTCCTTCATATTGGCAATTAGAAAATATCAAAGGTATTGGGTTAATAAAACATTCTTTATTTTTAAAATATTCAATTATAAATCTGAGTACATGGATAAGAACAGTATTTATGATGGGTTTGCAGCTGGGACTAATTTACTTCTTCAAAGATCCCCTGAGTTCTGAGCGATGGACTGAACCCTTGTAAACTATGCTAGCATTATATTGAACTTTTTCTCAGAGTAAAAATACATAGAGAAAACAAAAGTTCCAGAACACACGGAGTAAGTGAATTTGTTAACCCTAAAGACTGGACTTGAAGTCAGTCAATCTTTCCGAAATTAAAGAAATACAGAAATTCTGATGTTAAACTGAAATAATTTGTAGGAACCTATTTGAAGTCTTTAAACAAGATGAAGTCCTTCAAAAGGAAACTCCAAAGTTGTCCCTGCAAATCGACCAAGTTTCCTAAGTGAAGAATGCAACAAAAATATATGCCTTCTAGGATGTGGTTTCTCTTTCGGTGAGCAAGGTTAAGGAGAAGCCAAGCAATTGGCAGGTTCAAAACCGGTAGCAAAGCAAGCACATGGGACCAAGCCAAGAGCCATATTCTGTGGAAAGCTGGCTTACTATAAGTTGATCTTCGAAACTAGCAGCCCATCGAGGTTTCCCCTCCTTGTCAGTATATTTTTTCTTATTTAGTAGACATCTTAGGAAGATGGTATAGTAACTATAGTAAAAAGAATTTTAGAAATAGAAAATGAAATCGTCTATAGTGTTATCATCCAATAAGGTTATTTGTATTAATTCACATTTCTCTTATATCCTTTCAATGTGCAAAGATATTTTATGCAGTCATAATGTTACTGAAAATATGATTTTATGTGCTAAGAATTTAATATAATAGCCTTCATGTAGTTTCATAATAATGTTTGTTGCCACATGTTATTTTATTACATAGTATTGCATATGATTATATATATGATACAATAATCTGTAGCATTGAAAAAAATAATTCCCTCATTTTTAGATGTATAACATAGCATTCTTTTTTTACTTGTTTAGGCACTGGCATAGTAAATATACAAAAAAAATTTTTTTTTTCTTCTATTACACTTTTCCTCTGAGGTTTATTAGTATAAATATCACCTTTTGGGCTTGTCATTTATTTTTTCCCAGAAAGTTATATGCCAAAATTAAAAACTACTGGAAATATCAGCCAACATCTGTCATTAATTGAGCCCACTCAGTGTTCTGGCCACTGTGCAAGGAGCTGGGGATATAACCAGCTCCTTAGATGAGTTTCTTGCTCTGATGATGTTTCCACTCTAGTGTTGGAGACACACCATAAACTATAGAATGTGCTTATCATCATTCTAGATAACCAAAAAAGCCTGTGAAGGCAGTTAGACCAGTGGAATAAAGTGTGTTTCAAAGAGGGCAAGACTAGGAAATTTAGTTGGGGAAGCTATGGAAGGCCTTCCTGAGTGAGATGTGAATAATGGGAAGGAGACAGAAGGTCCCAGAGAGAGAGAAGAGCAAGAACCAGGTCTTTCAACAGAAACAGATTTCCCTTGATCAAGGAATAGAAAGGCCGGTGGGAGTGACATTGGGTAAAATTCACTTTTTGTTCTATATCTTAACATAGAACATGGAGGGCATTGTCAGTCATGTAAAAGTCATTAACAGGACTGAAGCAGGGAAGGGACATGATCTTAATTTGCATTCTGTAAAGCTCACTCTGGCTATTGTGTGAATAGTGGGTATTTGCAGGTAAGAAAAAAACAAAACAAAACAGAACAGGGGCCCAAGCTTGGAGCCATCACAGAATTCATGTTAGAGAAAATGGTGACTTGAACTAGGATATGGAGAGATAAGAAGTGGATGGATCAGGGTTATACTTTGCAGATAAATTCAGACGGACTCCATGATAAACTAGAATTGATGCGTGAAAGAAAGAGACAATGCTAAAGTAATAGAAGTCAGCCCAGTTACTCCCAAGAACTCAAAGATATTTCACCAATCAGTAAGAAATTTTCCTTTTTAATTAAAAAAAAGAAAGAAAGAAAGGGCAAAGAAAAACAATCCAAAGGAAACCAAAAACTTCAACATTTTGTAGAGAGTGCCTGTTAATATTCTTCATATTCCCCACTTATTTTAAAAATAATAATAAAAACACAAGGCATTTGCGTTTTTAAGAAACCTCTACTGCCTCCAGGCAAAGATAAAGAAAATTGTTCTACTGTATGGTGTAAAACAACATTGAAACCTGCCTAAGTCCTCTTCTGGTACTGTGAACACCTGATGAAAACCTATTGATTATAATTCAACTGGCCCAAGGTGATGGAGCAGTGCCACTCAGTACCTCTTCTGTACTCTGTCCACAATTCAAAAAAATATTTGAAAAAAATATTACTCATTTAGAAAGGTAAGAATTTGGAACTTCTGTTAGGCTCCCTCCGGAAAAAATATACTTAACACTGTTTGGGTGTGTGTACATGCACATGTACGTATAACATAAAGAAATATATGTATATATGTCATGTGAACTTGTTCAGCTGTAATTCCTATCTGCAGTTCATTGCATCATTTGGAGATAAATAGTTACAGAGGATGGAGCTGTGACTGCAAGGGAAATCCATTAAAATGAGCTTGTTTAGTTATGTTGAGTTTTCTTATCTAGTGGCCTTAGTCCCCTATAACTACTGCCCATTATGCCAGGTCCCAAGGAAGAAATCCAAGAAGCAAGATCCAGAAAATACATATATTCTTCATTAGGTTAGTGTGCTTTGTACAAAATTGAGTTTAATCTTCTGTTGAACTAAATTGATTATTTGGTATATGAAGGAGCCTCTTCTGTGGCTATCAGTAGATCTATCTACAATATGGAAAGCAGTCTTGATATTTCCCTCTTAAGCCCATACTCTGATCTTGGACCTTTAACTCTAGTTGCTTGTCCACACTGAAGAAATCAGTCCTACTTCTCCTGTACTGCTGTAACTGATACCATAATTAAAACAGGAACCGCTAGAGACATTCTGGGTGTCTCTTTTTTACTTTTAGAAGAAAAGAAATAATAGGAATTACTGCGGTTATATTATTCCATTAATATCAGTGTTAGAAAAAGCAATGAGCAAGCTAATGGGATCTTAGATTCAAACAAACAAACAAACAAACAAAACTCTTGATAAGGGTCAAGAGTTATTATCTTTATAATCCATCAGAAATCAATAATTGGAATTACCCACTTATAGATATGTTATCCTCAAAGTACTGACCTTTTATTTAGAAAGATCATCTCCTTATTCAAAAAATGTCATGCTGCTTCATTTCCCCAGACCGCCCCCCTTCCCTCAGAAGGCACAAAAATATGATGCTTCTGTTGATGTTCAAATCACTTATTCAGTTTTTATGGAATGCTTTGATGTTCCAAATAAATCCCATTATACTGTAGATCAAAGAGGACAATGCCTTTCACCAAAGAAGTACAGTATACCAATTAGCATTTCATCTGGGAGGAGGTATATATATATTTTTTCCTTCAATAAGTCCTATCAGTGCCTACAGCGTGCCCAGAATATGTGATAGGACTAAGTGGGCGTGTTTCCAGTGACAAGTGAATAGGCATAAGAAAGGCACAAATGTGCTGAGAACAAAAGGTGTTAAAGTTCTATCATTATCATAAAAATTCTTTGTATTTCTAATAATACTAATAACTATCATTAAACAGCTATTTTATTGCATAGTTTTTTCATCTTAAAAATATATCATAGACTAAGGAAAAATGTAAAAATGGTTAAGCAAATTATAGAGGGAACTATTCTACTTCTTCCATTAATGAGGCTAGAAGTCTTAATCTAAAAGACTAGATTCCAGTTTAGGAAAGGAACACAGCTGCTGTGGGTAACTTGAGGTTGTCTAAAGAGAATGGAGGAAGGATGCCTCTCGCAGTGCATGGCAGTTTTCCCTCTGTGGAAAGATTTTGACTGTGTTTGCATGTAGGGACCATCGGTACAACTACGAAGCTGAATTTTGCTCCCAAGCCCTTGGCGTTGACTTAAGCATCGCACTATTTTTGACTCAGTTCTAATGGAAGTTTCCTTCTTGTGATTTTATGATCTGTATCAATTTTCAAGTTAGGATTAGGAGTCTTACTTTGGTTCTACTGTTGTCTGGGGGGACATAATTCCCTTGGGATATGAGATGACTAAATTAAAATTTATCATTGTCCAGATTCTCCTCAAAACTACCATCTGATACTCAAAGGAGTATCACGTGGTACTTTTCCCCCAGGTCTTTTCTTGGATAAATTATATCCTTTAATTCTATTTGAAAACCCCTACTGCATTCATGTAAATTCTTTTGCTTTGTGATATGTTTCTGAAAAGGATTCTAAGATGATTTCTTTTTAAAGAGGCTGAGGACTTAGGTGACCTCCTCTTTCTGTGTGCGTCTTTTAGAGTTATGTATTGCTACAAAACCTAACAGTTGCTTAAAATAATAAATATTTATTGTCTTACATTTTCTGGGCCAGAAATTCCAGGGTAGATTTGTTGGGTGATTCTGGTTCAGGTTCTGTTGTAATGTTGCCATCAAGTTGTCAGGCTGGCCTGCTGAGCATCTCAAAGCTTGACTGAGACTGGATTATTCAGTTCCAAAATGGCCCTCTCACATGTCTGTTGGTAGGGAGCTGAGTTCTTTGCCAGGTGGACCTCTCCTTAAGGCTGCTTGAGAACCCCTCAAGGCATGGCAGCTGAGTTCCCCCAGAGCTAACGAGCTAAGAGAGAGAACAGGAAAAGTCAGTGTCTTTTATGGTATAATCTCAGAAGCCTCATACAATTAACTCCACCATTTTCCATTCATTAGAAACAAGTTATTAAGCATAGTTTTGGTTCAAGGCGGAGGGAATCAGAATCCACCTTTAGAAGGGAAAAGTATCAGATAATTTCTGGGCCTATTTTAAAACAACTAAATGATAGAAAGAGCTGCCCCCCCCCCCCAAAAAAAAAAAAAAAACTGGCTCATGTAACATTCTCGTAGCCTGAAAGAGATCCTTCCCTCTCTGGCTTAGTATTCCAAATAGAACATTTACGCACCATCACAGAAAATTTAAATTCATGACTTGTAAATGTATGAAACTAATATAAGCAGTGCACAAGATTCTGTACAGAAATAAGGTTGAGTACATAGCACCTTATTGTGTACTATTTCAAGCACCAGTAAGATGGAGTTCAAAAGGCACTTATCTTACTGTCAGAGGCAGAAGTTTAAAAATGTGCAGGATCTTTCCTACTTGGGAGACCTGAGGCGAGTGACATAATCACTTTGCATGTCAGTTGCTTCACTTACTTAAATGAATTCTCACAGTAACTCTGTGAGGTGTGTAATATTAACCCCATTTTATAGAAGACAAAAGTAAAGCTCAGCATCATTGCAACTAGCAAGGGGTAGAGTCAGTATTACAAGGCAAGTTTTGTCGAGTCGTACCAAAACTGCTTTGTTTTCTCCTGTACTTTCTGAGGAAGAGAGAACATTTTGTAAATTACTCGATGATGAAGCATGTATGAAACTGTGTAGGCGGCACGTGGATGGCTCAGTCAGTTAAGCATCCAACTCTTGATTTTGGCTCAGGTCACGATCTTACGGTTTGTGAGTTCAAGCCCTGCATCAAACTCTGTGCTGACAGTGTGGAGTCTGCTTGGGATTCTCTCTCTTTCTCTCCCTCTGCCCCTCCCACACACTCTCTCTCTCTCTCAAAATAAACAAATAAACGTAAAAAAAAAACTGTTTAGTATTTTTTTTAATTTTTTATTTAAAAAATGTTTTTAATGTTTATTTCTGAGAAAGAGAGAGAGAGCATGAGCATGGGAGGAACAGAGAGAGAGACACAGAATCCAAAGCATTCTACAGGCTCTGAGCTGTCAGCACAGAGACTGACACCAGGCTCAAACTCCTGAACCGCGAGATCATGACCTGAGTCAAAGTTGGAGGCTTAACCGACTGAGCCACCCAGGTGCCACAGTATTTTATTTTTAATGAAGTTAGCATCCATATAAAACACAAATTCTCATAAATACAAGTTATTCCTGTGAGAACCCATAAACCTCTGCTTCCATTAATTAACAGATTTTTAAATATTGGCAGTTACTAAAGGTGTTCTTTAACATAAAACTTTGAGTTAAGGTAAGCAACCAAAGAATACACTATACTACATTTATCCAACCCTGTGTCTCGCCTTGCTTTGTAATTTCTTATCCGAGGCTGAAGCGGTATGGAGGGTTGTGATTCACAGCTTAGTTCTGGTGACACACGCAGGTGAATGTCAGATCCGTGGTGTTCTTGGATAGTTCATATCTGCCTTCTTTCTTCAAAGCCTAGATTCATCCAGTATCTAGAGTGTGCTGTAGATAGATAAAATAGGTATAGAAAGTTTACCTTTATACACAGTTTCCCTCTAATTATTGACTGTACTGCTCTGGACCAGGTATTAAATATGATAGTTGAATAGCCTTAAATGAAACTATTAAAACCAAGACATATGCTTAAAGCTTAGATGGATGTTTGGGAATTCAGAATCCTTTGTTCTACTTGGAACATGGCAGATTTACCTGAAAGTTGAACTTATTTAATACTTAAGCTATTAACTTTTCTGAAACCCTTAGGCATCCAGATTGCATGTCTTAGTTATAGAATCCTTCCAATGTTATCATTGGAAGGGGCATTGGCCAAATAAAGCATAAAGATGGGTGTCATTCCTATGAATGCTGGTCTGTTTCCTCCAGGCTGCAGCTAGCTTATATTGGAGTTTAACAAGTTACAGAACTATTGAGTATTTAATATGAGTGTAATTTATTACATGACAACATACTGAGGCTGAAAAAGTGATCAATTTCAAAGTTCTCCCTTAATATGTAAGAAGGAAGTTGTATACTGGGCAAGTATGAATCACAAGGTAATAAATGTCCTAGAAGATTTTAACAAATGTAAATTGCTATATAAATATTAAATAAATTACACAATATTTTTAGGCTCTGAAACATCAAATCAATTTGCAAAGGACTAAATGTCAAACTAAATAATGCATGTTTATACATATTTCTTCTAAGGGCCATTATTACAACTTTAGCAACACTGTTTGTTTGAAAATTTTTATATCCAGCACATATTCACGTTTTGGCATTTACCCCATATAGGGTAAATACCCCATATTTACCCCTGTTTTCTTTGTTTTAAGCACCAACCTTCATTTTTCCAGGGAATAATTTGAAGCTTGAAGCTTTTGTACCAACTTGTCACTTGCTCTGCTTGGATGAATTGCTGGAAGTTGAGAAATGGGAAGGACGTTATCAGAAGATAAGGGTCCTGGGGAAAATAGTGCCCCTCAACATTTACGAGTGGAAGGCATTTGATTGAACTGAAGTTCAAAGGCGACAGAATTAGAGAATTAAAAATTCACATATTGGCAGTCTGTGTCCTGAGGGGGGAAATGTGGAAGGAAGAAGAGTGTCTGGTGAGAAAGGGATTTTAGGCTGATACAGTACAAGGATTATGCCTGTAGTAGTGGCATTTGTGTTATCATTATCACTGATATTTTGTGTACTTACATTATAGCAGGTCCTTTACGTAAAGTTTTTCATTTTTAAACCTCACTCCCAGTGAGATTTCTGTCCTCGTTTCTATAGATGAGGAATTTGTCACTCAGAGCAGTGACACTCAGATCACTGACTGAACGCATGTAACAGGTGCATACCAATGACTTTACGTAAATCCAGGGCAGTACTGTACTAAAGACAAGGCAGGTGGTGTACCACCCTCTCTCCTGGCTGCATCTGCCATGCTCACGGAGGCAGTTTGCCTTTCTAAATCATTTTCCGGGTCATCGACTCCCAGTGTCTTTCCCTAGTGCACCCCCTGGAGTATACAGGGTTACCACACTGTCAGAGTCACCGACAGACCTAGCACAGCCATTGGTCAGTCAGACACTCTGGGATTTCTTTCCCTTGCACTACTTTGAACAAACCAGCTGCTTATTCAATGCTGAGATGCAGTGTAGTGTTTGTTTCAACTATATCTAGTAAAACATCAAAATAGGACTAGGTCTTAGCTGGTGTTGAGAATGAACAGACCTCAGAGAGCAGGAGTTTCAGACTGAGAAAAGTCTTGAGAGAATGTCGTGTTATCAGGAATATGATTTTCAGTAGGAAAGAGGGAAGAATTCAGATGAGAAGGTAAAATGAGCATCATGAGGGAGAACTTCTGGAAATTTTCAAAATTTGATGAAGGGAAATCATCACGGATGTCCATGGGGATACACCAAAAGATTGGCTGGGATTAATATTAAGATTCCAGAACATTATTCCAGCGGCCAAGAGGATTAGCAAAACAAGACAGGTCTGAGCAGGAAACCAAGTCAAGGACTGCTTCATTATTAAAGCCTTACTCTGCAGAGGAAATTTCTTATAAGTAGAAATTATTTGAAGAGATCAATAAGAAATAATTAAAGAGGCCAGTTCCTAAAATCAGAGCAGAGAGTCAGAGAAATCGACTTGATGCCCAACTGTCCACATATGTCTTTAGTTGATTTGTTACAGAATTGAACAAGTGGAAATTCATCCACAGGTGGAGACTAGCAGGGGACGGAATGATTTAGCTTTAGTGTAATAGACAACAGAAAAAGGCAGTTATGCCACTAAACATCTTGATGATAAATGAACTCAATTTCTTATTTTGACATTAATAATCTGAAGATGCAAGCTTTTTGTCAGTAATGTATCTGAAATTTACTAACATTGTCTCAGTTTTTATTCCCAAAAGGTAAATGTTTGCATGTTTGAATTAAAAAAACCTATTTATAAATTTCACATTGTAAAATCCAAAATGAAATGATTATTTCTATTATTAATCTTTTAACATCAGGTTTTTGTATTTGGCCCTAAATCCAAATGATTTTTTTATTTTTTTAAATTTTTTATTATTTTATTATTTTATATTATTTATTATTTTAAATTATTATTATTTTTATTTTATTTATTTATTATTTATTTATTATTTTATTATTTTGATATGAAATTTATTGTCAAATTGGTTTCCATACAACACCCAGTGCTCATCCCAACAGGTGCCCTCCTTAATGCCCATCATTCACTTTCCCTTCCTTCCCACCCCCCATCAACCCTCAGTTCATTCTCAGTTTTTAAGAGTCTCTTATGAAATAAGTCAGGCAGAGAAAGCCAGATACCAAATGATTTTTTTAGAGTTATATCTTTGCCTGTTCTATTTCCTTTACTAAAAACAATGAACTTGAGTTAGTAAAGGTTTGCGTATGATAATGTGGATAAAATGACAATAGCTATCATTGGAGGATTTGAGGAGACTGATTGTGATGGGGAGTGCCTCATTTAAATTACCATATTTAAGTCCCACAACAGCCTATCTGGAAAGTTGGCTTTATCAACCCCTACAGACAGTCAGTAAATGTGTCCCTGTTGAAAGGAAAGAAAAAGGCATACTGAGACACAAACCTAGGCTGACTCAAAACCTATTTTTAACTGCTTACTGTATTATAAAATGAGATACATAGCCCACTAATATAAAGCTCCTTGTAGCCTTCTATTTCATTATGCAATAGAATAGGAAAACTCAAGATGTCCCTGGAGTAAGAGGGAGGAGAGCTTTGATCACTAGACTGCCTTGTCCTTCTATCTGCTCACAAAGACAATATAAAATTTAGTTAAAACATTCCAGTTGTCTCAAAAAGACATAATCCATGGGTTTCAAATTGATCGTGGGTTTTTTTTTCACACTTTGAGTCAAAATATCATGTATTTTCAAGCTTTCAATATTTTTGTTCTTTTTTACTTTTTAAAAACGTACCAGAAATGTTGGAAGTTTGGAAAAAGTTGCTACAAGATAGTTACAAGGTACAATAAGGTACTTTATCTAAAAAGGGAAATCCTAGAACTTCAGCCTAAAAAGACTAACCTAACAGGAAGAATATGATAAGCCTACTACCTAAGTCATATTTCACATAATAATTGATTTTGCTCTTCGAAAAATATTTTATATGTTACATCGGTGAGCTGGGCTTGAACTATACTTGCTCTATTAAATGCTTAATTTAATAATAATAGACATCCTCCTATACCTTCTTCCACTGTCCACCACTCTACCTCCCATAGCCTTATGAAGGCAATCTCTTTTCCACAGCAGATATTGTGTGACTGTTGGAACATAGCAACTATACAAGGAACCCTAGTGAAGGCTTATCCTGGGAGATCAGTTCTGTGGTACAGATTATTTTGGGATTCTCAGAGAGCCTCCTTACTTTGTCTTTTAAACCCCATTTTATGACTGCTCCTGGAATTAAAAAAGAAAACAAAAATGTTCACTTTCCCTTTATGTCGTACTATACTTTAGAGATGAGAGACATTTTGGTGGACATCTACTCTCATTTTATTTAAAAAAATTAAGATGCTGGGAAATAACAAGACTTGTCAATTGAAGTTAGAATCCACATTTTCTGACTTCCAGGTGGCAATCAATTCTGTTTCCAAAGTCTTTCTTTCTGAACTTGATAATCTGAGCTCAAAATTATCTTACGAATTTTCACATTTGTATCCTATATATTAAATGGCACTAATTTTATGATGACCTTTTATCTTAAACAGAAGATATAACTACAACAAAATTTTTAGGATTTCTGGCCTATAAATAGATTAAATTGATTCTTTAGAATTAAATAGAAATGGGGAGAAGATGTTGGAAGAATGTCAAATAGCATTACATTTTTTTTCCAGCGCAGTGTAAATGTCAGATTTTGTGGAAATACGTAATATATATCATCCTTTATTTTTTAAATTTTTCCGAAGAAGAGAATATCAGTGGGGTTCTTTTGGGTTCTCTTTCCCACCCCACAAAAAAAGATTTACATCTACATATTAGTTTATTGTTAATACTCTTGCTGCTATAACAACTTACAACAAATACAGTGGTATGAAACAACAAAAAATATTCTTTTATAGCTCTGGAGGCCAGAAGTCTAAAATCAATCTTAAGTTCTAGTATTGGGTATTGGCAGTTCTAGTTCTGTCTGGAGAGTCCTGGGAGAATCCACTCCTTAGCCTTTCTAGCTGCCCACATTTCTTAGCTTTGCCCCCTCCCCCACATGACTCCTACTTTTTGATTCTTTTCCTTTCCTTGCATTGCATCTCCTACAACTACTCTGTCTCCCTGCCTCTCTCTTACAAGAGACCTTGCAGTTCATTGAGACTACACATTGGTTCCATCAGGATAATCTCCCTATCTCAAGATCCTTAAATTATTGCCAAGCCCCTTTGCCATATAAGGCAACATATTCACGGGTCCTGGGGCTTAGGATGTGTTCGTTTTGCAGGGGGGTACAGAGGGGAAGGATTATTTAGCCTGTCATGATCTGCTATGAACTTGATACTTAAGCTGATTTTAGCTATGCTTCATGGATTTCACAAGTACTGATGTATAAAGCTTGTTCATTTTCCATGGGTAGCCCCTGTTGGCTCTTCTAACTACGACACTGCTGTGAATGAGTGACAGGATTTGTTGTGACAGGAATCCTTTG
Source organism: Panthera onca (assembly GCF_046562875.1). NCBI lineage: Eukaryota > Metazoa > Chordata > Mammalia > Carnivora > Felidae > Panthera > Panthera onca. The sequence continues at coordinate 126,581,632 of NC_138344.1, forward strand.
GTAAAAGGTCAACATTAATCCTGTAAGCCAATGTATTACCTCAATTCATTGTTAACAGTCAAAATATGCCCATGAACTGAGACATATGAGCCTATATGCATTTTCTCATTAGAAGTTGGTCATTTCAGTAACTTAACTCCTCTACATTTTCCAAATTCATACAAAAATGTATGCTAACTAAGTGAGGTAGCAGATCAGTAAATATCATGATAGTGATGATTAACCTTAATGAAAAACCTAGGGCAGGCATTCAATTCCATCACCAAAAACCTTTGAATGCCCTGATTTTATTTATGTGCCGATTTAATTCCTATAGAAGCATTAGTACAGTTTGTCTTTTACTGTTTTCTCTGTTCTTCATTTACTGTATTCATATTTATACAGCTTAGCATATGAGAAGCATAGATGTTTGTACTAATTTTTTTGTAGTTGTTTAAAGCACAGATATTTTAACACAGAGAACATTTGTTGATTCCATTTAGAGCTTTTTTTTTCTTAATAGGAAATAATATACTTAGAAGTATGTTCTGTGGGAATTTGTTACAGACTGCCTGTATGCAGAAAGCTGTATGAAAGACACTGGGAGAAGAATGCCTTCAGAAATAAGTTGAAGCCTCGTCACACGCATCCTTTTCACCCAGAAGTAAGTGCCTCATGGCAACAAGGGTATAAAAATTCTGTAGGACCATGAATCATGAGTGAGAAGATAGGAGATAGAGGGGGAGAAGGTGAGAACCTGAGAGGCAGAGGAAGGTTGGGATTAGACACAGACTCTGTTCTGTACTGGCTCGTTGCAATAATGTAAAAAGTTCCAAAGTTCACATCTAAGCACATGCCAGTGGTAGAGATCTCTGTTTACCTGTGGACATTGTTGTAGAAGAACGGGAAGGTCAAGTTTCTGTAAACCCCCCAAAACCCAGAAAATTGGGTGGTAGACTGCCTTTTGCCTAGAAAAGAGTCATTCAGTTTGAATTATTTTTTAGGCACTAAAAACCAAAAGAGGAACAGAATACAGAATGAAAAAGCTGGTTTTATCAAAAAAAAAGTCATAGTTTTACATCAAAGTAAGGAATATCAAAATACAGGTAATTAAAGTCATTACTGAAGCTACTATCCTTGAGGATAGTTTTCCTGCTAAAGAGTTTCACACAGTTCTTAAGTTCAGAGTCACTGGTCTGTGCAGTCAGAAGAGGAGCAGAGGGAACTCCGGGGATGGTGGGTGGTCCTGGAATCCTTATAGATCAGTAGACCTAAGTTCCAGGAGATCTCTTGTTTTGTTTTGTTTTGTTTTGTTTTAACTTTATTTATTTATTTTGAGAGAGAAAGAGAGAGAAAGAAAGAGAGAGATAGAGGGCAGCATGAGTAGGGGAGGGGTAGAGAGAGAAGGAGAGAATTCCAAGCAGGCTTTGCCCTGTGAGCACAGAGCCCCATGCAAGACTCATTCTCAGGAACCACAAGACCATGACCTGAACTGAAAGCAAAAGACGTATGCTAAACCTACTGAGCCCCCCAGGGGCCCTGACATCTCTGTTTTAAGACAATATGGATTGTTGTAGCTCTGTTAAACAAGCAATGCCAGGCGCCAACCACTGCAACATTGTATATGGTGCAAGTTACCTGTGCCTCACTTAGTTCATTATCTTGCTGCTGCATTTAGACATGAACTGTGTGAAATGGGTAATGGCGGCAGTTCTTCACACAACTCAGGAGGAAAACTCCTGAAGAAACACTTTAGCAACAAAGAAAATATATTTTTTAAAGTCAGAGTTGATGGCCTAAATGTGAAATGACTAAACACTAAGGGAATTCCAGGAAATTTCTAATTTCCTGCAAGATTGTATTCAGCAATTCTAAAGATTAAGTGCAGTGAGAGCTACCTGTTAGGCCCTAGACCAAGTTGAATGTCGTGTTGTCCCTGCACTTGATAAGCTTATATTTTGGTTGGGAGAATAAAAGCTTTTAATAAAGGTGATTTGCTAATCGTGTAATTAACAATGGTTTAATTTTATAAGATTACAAACCTCTTTTTATAATTATTCCACATGAAAGAAATTGTCCAACCCTATGTCCCAATTTTTGTTAAAAAACAATTTCACCATTTAACCTTAAAATAGATATTACTTGTTGGGAAATAAAATCAGTACACCTAAGTGGCAGCTTCTTCATCTCCCAACAAAGTTTCTTTGGAATGTTTTGTATTCAAACCAATGTGATTGACTTTTGAGTACTCCCATGGTCCCTCTAGTACCTTTAACACCATAATTAGTATCTGCTAATGATACAGAAGGAGTTAAAAAAATTAAACCCAGATTATACAGTGGACTTTGGAAAAGAATGTGTAATGCTCCAAATTACAGATAATTGTCCAAAAAAATCTACACTTCATTCTGTCTATGTTGATTCAGCTTCAAAGCCTGGAAAGAGATCAAGTTTTGGCCCAGTCTAAATAAAGTTTTGCCAGACTCTTACCAGTATAGAAAGCCAAAGTTCCACATTTGTTTTTCTTGGGTCATGTGTAAATGTTTTCAAATTTTGTTATTATTCATTACTAATGAGCTAATTTTTCATTAGCATAGCTCCCCTTTCTTAATCTAACACTCAGATATTATCCAGCTCAGTTTTGTTTTTCAATGTCAGTTATCAATACACCATATAATTAAATAGATCCTAGTTTATTGTTTTTAATAGGTTCACTTATGTATAGCCTTTTAACTTCTGGGTCCTTGACTACTTCTAGGGAATTTAGCAGAAAGTTTAAAGTTTGACCATTATAGTCATTTTCAAGTCTTGGCACAAAGAGACTATTTTGGAAATGGCTTGAGATTTTATTGAGATTTTGGCAGAAGGTGATTAATGAGATCCTATAACTTCAATATTTTTTCCTAAATTATAAGAACGTTTCTTCCCCATCAAGCTTTCTTAACTTAAATTCAACTTGATTAGAGACTTTTCATATTACTTGTTTGGCCTTTCTCTCTCTCTCTCTCTCTCTCTCTCTCTCTCTCTGGCAGGGATATAAGGAATATATTTTGATAAGTGTTGTTTTCTAAATTTGGTGACTAGTTATAGAGTTTGTAACCTATTGCCTTTAAAACAGTTTGTTGCTAAAGATTTTTGAAAACATGTATTTCTTGATGTGAGATTTTTCAATCACACCCAACTTTCTCTTGAATTGCTGTGATGCATTAGTGTTACAGAAGTAATTCAGTTTGCCAGGTGACATCATGAAAGTCATTCAGACTCCTAAAGAAATCAAAACACTCTATATTAAAAGTCTGATTTAAGTTTAAAATATTCAAAATCATTTCAAAAATCTATTCCCTCCTTTTAGGGTCTGGCATATAATAACATCCAATGAACAGTTGTTTCATGAATGAGTTGTTTCATGAATGGAAGAACCATTGAATACAAAAGCTAAAGATGTTTATATTAAATACCAATGAAATTCAGACAGTGAATGCACAAGGCATCTCCTCCTGTTTTATCTGCATATTCGCATGTCTCTCCTTAAAATGAACCTGTACCCATTTGATGGCACTTTCTCTCCATGCATGCAGAGTGGGAGGGTATTAA